>NC_089416.1:1400251-2800502 GCF_020647865.1 Trichoderma asperellum
GCTATAACGTTCTTTCAATCTCCTTGTTAGGCTGATTTGCACATGGCTGCGGGCGGCGAGCAGCGTCGTTGCGACGTAAGCAGAACATCTACTGGGGCTCATCTTTGACTGGGTCCTGAGTTTATCTGATTCCAAAGCCACTTTAGTCAAAGATTAAAATGTCGCATGGGAGTGGGAAGCCGTCGAGGAGGATACATAGAGTTCCGACTATTCAACACCTTACCATGCATGATATGTAGTATCTGTCCAACATATACAGAGATGGAAAGGGTTAAGCTTAGCCACAACAAAACCAGCTCGGCATTCATGCGGCTATGCGGCTGTGTAGAGGCATGTGTTGGGCAAGGACGAGCTGAAGCTACACTTGGGCGGCGCTTATTAGACAAATGGCTGCGCATATTAAGAACGATGATGGGGGCGCCACGGGAATAGCGTCTTTCTATTGACGCATCTGCTGTCAGTTCTGGCGCATCGATCTAGCCAGGATCATGGTTTACAATTTAGGAGTGGAAGACTACGGCGATGGTGGTGTGTAGATAGGTACTGTTTACTACAAAACAACGGAACTGTAAGAATATGAGCCCCTGGTAAGCTCTTGGAGTAGGCGAGACAGGGCGCTCGCAGAAGGATCAGGGACTTGCTAGACTTGCTACCCAAATCCCCAATAGAAGTGGCTGGGGGCTGAGCCTCGAAGGCACTCTGTGCAGCCCTAATCATTCCTCGTGAATGGAGCTTTCCGTAGGATCGAATGGCACCAGCACCAGCCATCAAGTGAACTGAGAGTTCGCCGAACAGTAAGACGCTACTGCTCGCGCTAGCACAGTTCAAATGTTGTCTTTTGCGCCAGCGGCCTGCCAAAGCAACAGTAACAAGTCGGGTAAAAGTTTGAAGTCGTCGTGGCTCAGCCTGTCGTCAAGTTGTCTCAGATTAGACTAGTATAAATTGCGGTGAGAGGCTATACTAGTAAGACATGGCGCTGCATCCAAGGAAGCTGCTGAATAGTATCATCAAGAGGTCTCGTTCGTGATGGCGGCGTGTTTGTCTCAACTCCCCTGTCAATGCGCTGTCGATATAGTTCAGCTAGGCGAGACGCAGGCCAGGATCAGCGGTGGATGGTGGGCACCGTCGCCCTCGAAGAGGCTCTCTAAGCGCTGGGCGCAGCATTGTCGATTTCGCCCGCATCACCACTTGCAGAATCAGGAAAACTGTACAAGTACAATCCTTTCTGGCCCATGCCTCGAGCTAGGACCGTGTGCCTCATCTCACACAGTAGGTCCCTGCCTGGCTACGAGCGAGTCTGCTATACTTGAGCCGGCAGTATCTGTCGATAATTGGGTCGTGGGATCGCAATATTACATGCTGATTCGCTAGTAGCCAGTGAGAAGAGGCTGCTTGACAGGCATGCTCAGAGAAGGATCCGAGTCCTGGCACCTTGGTGGGTGTGCTTGCTGGCACCGTTGGAGCCTCAGGGGTGGATTGTGTTGAGAGCAGTCCACATGGGCTGCATAGGCGTATGTGCTCTTGGCTTGAGGCGGGAAATGTACTGTAGCACTAGAGAAAAAATCGTGTAGGATTTGCTCATACACGTGAAGGGATATCCGGAGGCCTTGGTTGTGTTCCCACGCTACATGTATATTTGCGTTGGGGCTTCCGTCCGCTGTTGCATTTGCCACCTTAACCTGTCACGAAGCTCTGCGTTATGGTGTTTTGTTGACCTCTTGTTTGGACAATTAGCCTGTTGTCGTTGCTTCTGCTGTTGCTGCTGCCGCCGCCCATCTTTCAGGTCCTCTTATACGGGCAGGCGTCTCGCCCAACATCGACATCATGGCATCAGGCGTTTTGCTCGGCCCTCTCACGACAACATGGACGATGCCACAGACGTGCTCGGTGTTTATGCCGGCGTGTTCAACATGCGACCAAGGGTTTAATGGGCAGTCCTGCAACCCTACAAATAGCGGCCGAATACAGGATAATACGGCATGTTGGCCGCCAGCCACCCAAGGAGTCTCGTCGCCGTCATGGCCCTTTTATGGCTGGGGATTCTATTCTCCCGGATTGGCTTGTCCTGCGGGATACACGAGTGCTTGCACGGCGGTTTACGGGCAAAGGGCGACATGGGCGACTCAATTCACTTTGGTGCCGTCAGAGACTGCTGTCGGCTGCTGCCCGACGTAAGTTGATACGAGCTTGATATGACATTTGTTATACTGAGCTTTCCTATTCTGCACATCAACGCTAGGAATGAAAAATGATGCATTCGGCATCTTAGCAAGAAAGAGTCGCAAATTGGCTAATCATCTAATTATAATTGTAGAGGATTCACATGTAATACTCAGGGCGACAACACATGTATGCAAACAATAACACAATCGACGACTTTCCCAACTGCGTACTGTTCCGACACCGACCTCGCCAGCTACGCAATCGCAACATTTCCTACTATTACCACAGTGACGACAACCGAGACAGGCACGGGAACTACCGACGTAGAGTCTTCGACTTCTACGCGCACAATGGTCCTATACGCCCCGATGTTCCAGCTCAACTTCCACTCAAGCGACTTGGCAACTTCGACAACCACGTCGTCCACTGCATCATCTACAGCTTCCGAAACGGGCAGCGGTAACGGTACCTCGTCAAAATCATCGGGAGGGCTATCCGACGGGGCCAAGATCGGATTGGGCGTCGGCATCGGCCTCGGCGTGGCTTTTCTGCTGGCGTTTGGTGCGTTCATCTACTACTACCGACGCTCAAGGCACAACGCGATGCCCATTGGAAGTGAGCTCCCGAACAATCAAATCTCCGTTGAAGACCCAACTCCAAAGACTCCAAACATTAAACAGTCGCCTGGTCAGGTTTACGAAATGGGCGAGTATCATGCGCCTGCGGAATTACCTGGTAATCCCATAGAGGGTGGCTACCAAGACAGTCCCAGAGGCAGCGATGCTCATAGATATGCCTGATCAAGTGGGAGAAAAAGTATGTATTAATGGTGTAATGATGGATTTTTTTTTTTTTTTTTTTTTTTTTCTTTTTTCTTCTCTCTTCTGGGCGAGGGTGAAATGCATGGGCAGGTTCACTAGAATTGTATTAATTCGCAGAAATCTACTAAGTTCTAAGACTTTTGCTGTTATATATTGTACGCGATATGCGAGCAAGGAGCTTGGATGGGGATGGGGATGGGGATGGGTTTTCTTTCCACACTTTATATACCAATGTTAATAAGTTGTTGTTTAGCGAGCAAGAGACGGAAATAACCATCATATATGTTTGATATTAGCCATGCTCATTTTGTCGGGACTTTGGCCGCGTAAGATCCAGTCGGATAGAAACACGATGCTATTCCCGACAGGATTACGTTTCCATCTCCACTGCTGCTGCGTAACCAGTGGCGCAGCGACAATTAAAATTTGCAATCAGAAGAAGTGTTGCAGCTCATCAGAAAGCCGTGCTTGTAGAAAACCCCATCTTGGAAATGTAGAAGCTTGCATGTGAGGCTGTCACAACGACAGGGCGAATACGCTCTTGCATGGCGTCAATACGCAGTGCTAACCTATACACCATTCCAACAACGCTATAAAATTTTGGAATAAGATTGGATCTCAGTTGGATCTTGACTATTGCCTTTAGGCTTTACCCCACAAAATAGAGCTGCGAATCAGCACATATTACGCACATTCCACCTCGCCATATTGGCAGTGCATGGATACCGTATAAGAAAATGAATGTCATGGACGGCAGTGAATCTGATCGCCGCCCCATGCCAAGCCAGCAAATCGTGCCCCAGATTAGATTAGAGATGCGCCCAGTCGAATCCAAAGCCCCGTTCGGCACGACTCGTCACCGCCCCCTTCTGAGATTGCAACGGACACACAACTAGCCGTATTCGTATTTCGCTGGGCCGTAACACAGGCACTAACAGCAGCCAATCCATGAAGGACAGGTGTTGACGGAGGAAAAAATGCTTTCATAAACATCTTGACTTCTGCTGCTGTGACATATACCGGGCTTTTGCTTGCTTCACTCTTGTTTTTTCTTCCATTTCGTCAGCCGTCCATTCCTTCAATTGGCCTTCTCTTTGCCTTCAGCAGCAGCAGCAGCAGCAGCAGCAATGAACAGCACGGTCGAGCAAGTCATGGCGGATCTGCCACTGCACCCATTTTCCCCTTTTGCCATTGAGCTGCCAACCTATGTCCCCAACACTCTTTCGGCGCTGCCTCTCGTGTCCATCTTTGCAGCAGGATGTGTGGTTATTTTCGGAATCACGTATGGCTTCATTCAGCGGATGAGGCCCTCGATGAGCACCGGCGAGGTTTCCATCGCGCTCTGGTTTGCGCTCTGCGGCTGCATCCATCTGTTTTTTGAAGGTCAGTGAGAATGGAACATGTCAATCACAATGGCTTGACGCGCTATTTCTCATTTTCCCCCCCCTTCTCTTCCCTCTTACCCCCTTTTTTCTTTGTTTTCTCTGTCAGAATGCTAATAGATATGCAGGTTACTTTTCCTACAATGCATTCGACATGGCCAGCAAGACAGACATCTTTGGCCAGCTCTGGAAGGAATATGCCCTGTCTGATTCTCGCTACATGACCCAGGACGCCTTCACTGTTTGCATGGAAACCGTCACTGCTGTTTTCTGGGGCCCAATGTCCTTCTTTTGTGTCTACTTCATCATTGTTGACCACCCGCTGCGACACCCGTTCCAGCTCATCATCAGCTTGGGCCAGCTGTACGGTGACATCTTGTACTACGCCATCTGCACGTTCCAGGAGATTGTAAACGACATTGTGTACTGCCGACCGGAGCGATTTTACTTCTGGGCTTACTACTTCCTCTGCAACTTCTTCTGGATTGTTATTCCTCTGCTGCTCATCAAGCAGAGCGTCAGCGAGACCGCAAAGGCATTCGCCAAGGTCAAGGCGACGTCTGCTGTTAAGAAGGCTCAATAAAGGAGAGAGGAAAGATGAGGAAATATTTCGGGAAGAAAGCATTTGCGGATTATGCTTGCAATCATAAGATTTGAGATTTAGAAGAGATTATTATCATGGTATAGATAAAAACGACGCTGCCTGTTTTTAGGGGAGAGTATTAACTCTAGCCCCCCCAAACATGTTGCTCCCTATAGGAGCCCTTCGTAATCCAAGAGGACGATTAACTGTTAATTAAAATCCATTCATCATCCATTCCAATAACGCCATCGCTATGCAAAGGTCCAGGTAACTAACTGACTTGAAATTTATTCGAATTGACCCTCAATGCCCAGCTTAATACCTTCCAACACAGGTCCCCACTGGCTGCTCGTCCTTTGAGTTCGAATCTCTCCAAATCGGTCGCTGGCAATTTTGCGGACAAGGAGAGTATCCTTTGCTTTTTTAAGATTTCTTCCTTCGCCAGTAGAAAGATACTCTTCAAACCACACCTCTTCTACAGAGTCAAACGGCAAGAATGCCAATTCGTCTGCCTGCCCCGACTTGTTACCGAGAACCTCCGCGATCAGCTGCCGAAAGAGGAGCTGGCGGGTATACTCTGGGTATGTGCGGGAATATAGGAGCGCCTCAGTCACATTGGTTTGAGCCATGGCGCCAAAGATGAGCTCCAAAGCCTTGCAAGACTTTAAAACTGGTTGAACAGTATGGAAGTAAGACAGCGCAAGATCATAGTCGCCATCCGGAGCATGCTGCACAAGAGTGATGACGATATCATCCGCAAAGTCTGGTACTAATGATGGGTGGGCGACATATTCCAGAGCGGTCTATCAAATTGTTAGCAATGGGAGCCTGGATGCTGTAAATCACATCACCAACCGAAAAAGCTAGGCAGTCCATATACCACAAGCCTTTCATAAAGATCTCGTACTTCTGAGGCATTCCCGAAGCAGAAGCAAATGTTTCAGAAAGAGACGCCTGGCCGTCAACTATATCAAAGTCCAAGAGCACATAGTATAGCAACGATAACTTGTGGTGCATCGACATGTTGCTCTCGCAAATTTGTTGGTGAAGTTGTTTCACGCCATTGTCGTTCTTTGGAGGGTAGATCTTGTCTGCGCAATATGCTGGTCAGTTTTGCAATCAAAGCTGTGTGAATTAGTCTCAGAGCCATGGGTCTAGACTGACTTTTGCTGATTCCCAGTGCTTTCAAAACACGATCCATGAAGAGCTGCCCGCCTAAATCTTTCCGGCGCGCCTCGATCTCGTGGATGCGCTTGCGATCGTAGGGTACCTGGGCCCCCGCGGGGAAAACTTTGTGGTAATCGGTGTATTCAAACATTGTCGCGGGTCGTTAAGGCAGAAGTAGAGACAGGGCGTATCTGCGAGAAAGGCTTGGGGAAAGCGTCTTGCTATTCCAAACTTGCGTCAGAGCCAAAGCTTTCTGGTGCTGTGCTAGCTAACGAGCAAGCCATGGCCGTCGCGCCGTCACGTGTAAGCCGCACCGAAGCTCAAACGCCAGCGGCCGTAGCACTGAAGCCACAGCGAAAGCCACTGAAGCCACAAGCGAAACAATGAACAAATGGTAGGCTTGGTGGGGTGGGAGGGTACGTACCCGTTGTTTACAAACCACGCATTGGGACATTTCCAAACAAAGCCAGCGAGCGCGGGGTCCATCTAAGCAGAATCGATTTCTAGCGGTCTATTGCAAGTTCGGCTTGCGACACGACGAGAGGCGAAGGCCGTGAATCGCCGTTTGACCATCGACAGGGCCGGCCATCTATTATTTCTGATTTCGATTTCCTATCTCTGTTATTTCCAGCTACGCGAGCACGAGACGATCCCTCCTTGCATCCCTTTTTGAACACCGTGAGCGACAGCCCACCTTAGCGTCATGGCCTCTTCTCGACCATCGCGACGCGTCGCCAGGCGGCCAATTATCGAATCCGACGACGAAGATGAGATCTCTTTAACATCAAATAATCGCGAAGAGTCGCCATTTGAACCGCCACAGCCAGCCGCCAAGAAAACCAGGACCGCGCGCAGGACAGTTCCGCCTGCGGCTGCTGCTGATGCGTCTACAAAAACGACAAAGGCGCCTCGAGTCCGTGGGCGCCCTAAGAAGGCTCCAACCCCGTCAGGGACCGTTGACAGCAGCGATATACTAGGCGAAGATGAAATTTCCCAAGCAAATGTCACTGCGACTGCGAAACCCCGCGGCCGGACTAAGAGAGCCTCAACTGTTTCCAGTGTCGATTCCAATGACCACCCTGATGCAGCCGATCGAATGGACGGCAGTACATCGACAGCAGGCGGACCTTCATCACGGAAGCGGAGAAGTGTGGCATCGCGAAGATCAAGGGCCAGTAACGCACCAGAAACCCAACCAGAAGTACAGCCCCAAGTACAGCCAGAAGCACAGCCAGAAGCACAGCCAGAAGCACAGCCAGAAGCACAGCCAGAAGCACAGCCAGAAGCACAGCCAGAAGCACAGCCAGAGACCCCTCGGTCAAAGGTTAGTAGGAGTCCAGACGCCGCGCTGGAAGATCAGATATCGCCAGAAGACCAATCCACACCAAAAGCACGACCTGCTCCGAGAGCAAAAGTCTCTTCGACGCCGAAGCCTGCTCCAAGATTACGATCCGCAACGCCACAGGAATCCCGACCACATGAATCCCAAGCTGTGCAGTCGACTCCAGCGCCCAAGCCAACGCAACCATCAATAGAAACTCCGCATGCACAGCGACAGGGTTCTCCTCTGGCAGATATAACGTCACACATCAATTCGGTCAAAGCCAAGCCACCGCCATCTGCCAAGCCCGTCAGGACAATGGATACCATTATGGAGAAGCCAATGGATATCGTTCTCAAGTCACGGACATTGACGGTGCCTATTGTCGAAGATCCAACACCAAAGCCTCGCATTGTCATCACACATTTGGTCCTCGAAAACTTCAAGAGTTACGCTGGACGACAAGAAGTGGGACCATTCCATGCGTCGTTCTCATCCGTTGTTGGACCCAACGGCTCTGGAAAATCTAATGTTATTGACTCTCTCCTCTTTGTGTTTGGCTTCCGAGCTAGCAAGATGCGACAGGGAAAGATCTCCGCTTTAATTCACAGTTCTGCACAATATCCCAACCTTCCTTTCTGCGAGGTTGCGGTGCATTTCCAAGAAGTCTTGGATCAGGTAGGTGCTTTCCATATTGCTATGTACTAGACACCGTCAACTGACCGCTTCTAGCCTGGGGGTGGCCATGAAGTAATCCCCGATTCGGAGCTTATTATTTCCCGCAAGGTTTTCAAAAACAACTCCAGCAAATACTACATCAATGGCAAGGAGTCTAGCTTCACAATCGTCACAACTCTTCTGCGCGACCGTGGCGTAGATCTCGATCACAAGCGTTTCTTGATTCTCCAGGGAGAAGTCGAATCAATTGCTCAGATGAAGCCCAAGGCTGCGAATGAGCACGAAGATGGATTACTGGAGTACCTTGAAGACATCATTGGAACCTCTAAATACAAAACTCCGATTGAAGAATCTGCTGCCGAAGTCGAAACTATCAATGAAGTTTGTATGGAAAAGAGTGCTCGTGTTCAGCATGTTGAGAAGGAGAAGAATAGCCTGGAAGAAAAGAAAGACAAGGCACTTGCATTTATTCGAGATGAGAATGAACTCGCCATGAAGCAATCTGCATTGTATCAACTCTATCTTCACGAGTGTACCGACAACATCGCGGTCACAGAAGAGGCAATCAATCAGATGCAATCTCAACTGGACCTTGAACTTGAAAAACATCAAGGTAGCGAGCAAATCATCAAGGAGCTTGAACGCCAATACGCCCAGGTTGGTAAGGAGTTTGAAGCTCAAGACAAGCAAACTCAAGCATTCGTCAAAGAATTGGCAAAGTTTGAACAAGAGCGGGTCAAATTTGACGAGAAGAAGAAATTCTTGGAAGATAAGAGAAAAAAGCTTCAGAAATCGATTAATAAGACTGAAAGATCCGCGGCTGAAGCTGATGAGACGATCGAGCAATGCGGAGAGGACATCGTCACACGGACACAAGAAATCGCAGTATTGGAGTCTACGGCGAAAGATGAAGAAGCTGAGCTTACCAGAATCAGAGAGAATCTGAAGGGAAAGACCCAAGTCTTTTCTGACCAGATTGCAGCCAAACAAAAGTCACTGGAGCCATGGGTAGAGAAGGTCAATCAGAAGCAATCTGCCATTGCTGTTGCTGAAAGTGAGATGAACATTCTCCAGGAAAAGGCGAATGCTGGTGCAGTTGCTCTGCAGGAGCTGGAGGCCAAAATATCATCCATAGAAGAGGGCAAAGTCGCCAAGCAAAAGGAGCTCAAGGCTTGCCAGGCTGAAAAAGCAAAATTGACAAAGGAGGCTGAAAAGATGAAATCCGAGCTCTCAATTCTCGCAGAACAAGAACCAAAGATAAGATCAAAGATTTCTAACGCTCGCCAGAAAGCAGACGAGGCTCGTTCCAGCTTGGCTAATACTCAGACGAGAGGCAATGTGCTATCTGCCCTGATGCGAATGAAGGAATCAGGTCGTATTGATGGATTCCAAGGTCGTCTAGGAAACCTTGGCACTATTGATAAGAAATACGACGTGGCAGTCTCTACCGCGTGCCCTCAGCTTGACAACTTTGTCACCGAAACGGTAGAGGCAGGTCAACAGTGCATCGAGTACCTACGGAAGAATAACCTCGGTCGCGGTAACTTCATCTGTCTAGATAAACTTCGACAACGGGATATGTCACCCATCCACACCCCGGAAAACGCGCCGCGGTTGTTTGATCTTGTCAAAGCAAAAGCTGACAAATTCCTACCGGCGTTCTATCACGCTATGCAAGATACTCTTGTTGCCAATGACCTTGCTCAGGCCAATCGTATCGCTTACGGTTCCAAGAGGTGGCGAGTTGTGACGCTGGATGGCGAATTAATTGACAAATCTGGTACCATGTCAGGAGGTGGTAACACGGTGAAGAGAGGCCTTATGTCCTCCAAGCTCGTTGCCGACACAACACAAGAACATGTCGCCAAACTTGAAGAGGATCGTGATGGGTGGGAAACCAAGTTCCAAGAGTTTCAGGAATATCAACGAGAATGCGAGAACAGATTGAAGGAACTGAACCGAGAAATCCCACAATTAGACACCAAGATGCAAAAGATTGGCTTAGAAATGGAGAGCGCCACGCGAAACTTGGCTGATACCCAGCGACGCATTCAGGAAGTCAACAAGGAGTACCAACCATCCACCGAAGACTCTAAGAGATTTTCGACACTGCAGAAGGAAGTAGCTAAGCTGACTGCAGAAGTGGATAAACTTCGTGGTGAGACATCTAGCGTCGAGGAGGAGATTAAAGCTCTGCAAGACAAGATCATGCAAGTTGGTGGAGAGAAGCTGCGAGCTCAGCGAGCCAAGGTTGACGCTATTAAAGAGGAGATTTCATCTCACAACGACGAGATTTCCAATGCTGAGGTCAAGAAAGCCAAGGCCGAGAAACAGAAGGTCAAGCTTGAGAAAGAGCACACTAAGGCTACTAAAGAGCGAGATGCCGCAGTACGCGATCTTGAGCAGCTACAAGACGGTCTTAACAACCAAGGAGAGAAAGCGGAAGAGCTAAAAGCCCAAGTCGAGGAAGCCGAGCAAGGGCTTGCGCAGATGAAGAAGGGGCTGAAACAGCTTAAGACAGAGTTGGACGCGAAGATTGCAGAGCTCAATGAAACCCGAGCGGTGGAGATTGAGATGCGAAATAAGCTTGAAGAGAACCAGAAAGTCCTCGCTGATAACCAGAAGCGACTCCGATACTGGCAAGAAAAGTTGTCCAAACTTGTGCTCCAAGATATCGACGACTTGGTCGGCAACTCGGCTCCTAAGCCCATTAAGACCGAGGAACCAGAACAGACTGAGATGCCAGGGCCTTCAACAAACGACGGCGATGATGAAGATGTTGAGATGACAGACGCCGAGGCTGATGATGTTGAGATGGATGATGGAGATGCCATGTCAGTAACCTCGGACAAAACTGAACATGCCGAAAGCGCGCCCGCTCGCCAGCCCAACGAACTGCCAAGGTATACGCCAGACGAGTTGGCTGGTATGAATAAAGAGACTCTTAAAGGGGAGATTGCCGCGTTGGAAGAGAAGACTCAGAATGTCAACGTGGATCTCGGAGTTTTGGCTGAGTATCGTCGTCGCGTAGAAGAGCATGTAAACCGCGCGTCTGATCTGCAAACAGCACTTGAACAGCGCGATGCGGCAAAGAAGAGACTGGATGACCTGCGCCGTTTGCGACTTGAAGGCTTCATGGAGGGCTTCAGTGCAATTTCACTGCGTCTCAAGGAGATGTACCAAATGATCACCATGGGAGGTAACGCAGAACTCGAGCTGGTTGACAGCTTAGACCCCTTCAGCGAAGGTATTCTTTTCAGCGTGATGCCGCCCAAAAAGAGCTGGAAGAATATCGGCAACCTTTCCGGTGGAGAGAAGACTTTGAGTAGTCTTGCTTTGGTGTTTGCTCTGCACCACTATAAGCCAACGCCGCTATACGTCATGGACGAAATTGATGCTGCTTTGGACTTCCGAAACGTGAGTATAATTCTGCAAGCGTACTTTGCTGTCACTCTACAGGCCCCCCTTTTTTTATCCTTTGCACAATATGAAGACATGAGATTGAAGTTGCTAATAATACTTAACATCAGGTCTCAATCGTGGCGAATTACATCAAAGAGCGTACAAAGAACGCGCAGTTCATCGTTATTTCGCTACGAAACAACATGTTTGAGCTTGCAGCGCGCCTTGTCGGCGTGTACAAGGTCAACCATATGACGAAGAGTGTCACGATAGAGAACAAGGACTTTATCGACAGGCCTCAAATGACACAGCAGCAGCAGCAGAGAGCGCTGGGAGGAGGTGGAAATACGACCACAGTAGCAATGAGGTAGCACGGATAAGTTGTCTTTCAATATTAATGTGACAGAGGGCTTATGTTATTAGGCGAACCGATGGCGGAATCTGACCGCAGTTTGATGTTCCATGACTCTCATATATGGGAAAAAGGGTAGGGCAAACATTGAAGAGATACTTGGGGTCTGGTATTTTGGAATTATGGCGGATACTTTTGTCGAAAAGGGATATAGCTTTTTAATGATTTTTCATGAGCAAACGACGATTGGACTTTGAAGTATGTGAGGCGCCGCAGGTCGTGTGTGCTTTTCAATCCCCTTCCCCTCTCCCCTCCCCCAAAAGTCTGTTTTGAAGAGCCTTCGCTTCTTTACCTTACATTGTCTTTTTTCTTTTAGTCTAAAAAATCTTGCCGAAAGAGAGGGAGCCCACGACGATAATAGCGTACTCCAGAAGCGAAAGCCGCTCGCCTCGAACACTCGCACCATGTGCTCACGTCCCTCGAACATGTCATGTTCGTTCTCCCCCACCAACCAACCTCAGAATGGACAATGCGAGAAATGTCTTATTTTGCAGCCCCCTTTTGGAGGCGTCCACATGTGCCACGTGCCTCATTCGCACGATGGCTGCATTAGGAGAGAGTGCCGGATCTCGCGATCGCTATGCATGCATGAGACAGATGTTGACGCGGCGTTAGCTCCGCTTTGTGTTGCACGAGTGAAGATCTTTGTGTTACGGGTAAGAGGGAGAATATGGAGGATCGTGGTTGAAGTCCCCTTCTAGCTGTGTGCAAAATGGTCTAGATATCCCGCCTAGGGGAATAAGACCGAGAGGAGGTCGTAGGGAAGAGCTGGAGACGGATGTAGTGCTGCCGAGACATAGTGGTGCCGGCTGTGCTTGATGGGCTGCCTCAAGGTATGCTCTCAATGAGCTTCACTGAGGGTCGATATACATTCGGATCTGAAGGCGTTTTATAGATTAGCCCGTATGTATTTTGAGATCCGGCGTTCTGTTGGAATCTCAGTTTTAGTCAGGGGCAATGAGTTACAGATGCACCATGTCTTGTTTCTTGAGAATAGACTCGCGAGTTTGTGCGATGCATGAGTGGCCATTTTTATACCCGCAGCCTGTATACGATTCCTCTTTATAAATACCGGGTAGGCCATTGATCATTACAGCTAGAGTTCAAATATGCTGCTATTCATTATAGAATATCCTCACCATTCTTTTTATCTGTTACAATGCTGCTTCTTTTTACCCAGGTTCTTCTTGTTTGTGGTGCGTTTGCCTTTCCTGCGGCGCAGGAGGCCGTTTCCTGTGAGCACGATAGTCTGTATACGTCGCTCTCGCGAGATGGCGGAGACTTCTGTTCGAGCATGGTGAGAACTCCCTGCGAGGTGTCGTCGACTCCAACACAATTCAAATCGTATTCTTCGGCCAAGTTGTCGTCATATGTGAGTATTCCTCATTATAGTGAAGCATTCATATAATATGCCTTTGGTTAAAAACATGTACCCCCATAGTGTGCCTGTCTTATGACGAGTTACGCATCATATGGAACCGCTGCACTTACCGCAACTGGTCAATCTAACGGCACGGGGCCATATACGTCGTGGCGTAATTCTCACAGGCCATCGCCTACACATGTCGCTACTCAAGCGAGATCTGAGAATGGCGGCGATGAGGGAGAGTCCAAGACTAACAGTGACGATGACTCGGCAACAGAAACTGGTGGAGCATCTGCTTCTACCGATGTTTCGAGAACCGATGACGGAGGCTCTATTGACAAGACAACCACTACCAAATCTTCAAACAGCTTGGAGTTACCAACGGATTCTGCTGCTAGTGGCTCTGGAGCTCGGTCAACTACTCAGTCGGACATGGCTGGATCAGATACAGGATCAATGACAGCAAAAGTAACGCGCACATCATATGACTCTTCTCAAAAGACTTCAACGTCTAATGCTTCTGATAATGGCGGCGCCATCTCTCATGATAGCTCGGCAACGGAAACCAAAGCTTCTAATACGACCAGTGGCTCGGCTGCATCTTTCCGGACAGTATCGGCTAGTACAGCAACTGGTGATGCTAGTTCTACAGACGACTCAACAGACAGCGGGTCTGGAAGAGCAACAAGCTCTGGAGAAAGACGTCCCTTTACTACTGCTTCAAATGGACAGCCATCAAATGGCACGTTGGGCGCCCAAAGCTCATCCAATGGCTCACAAAATTCTAGCCAACGGCTCAGCATAATTTCGGCCAATTTCACAGACACACGGATACCGAGTTTCACCTATACGGTATCTATGCCAGTAGTGACCTCTGGGAATATATCTGGCACCGCTGCTTGGAATAGCTCAGTCACATATTCTCCATGGGGTACCAGAACTGGAGATTCTCTATCTGCTACGACTGCAATTGGCCTCACATCTAGAGCGATATCAAGATCATCTTCAAGCCTTGGAAATTTGGGGACAGTTACTACAGTCACAAACGGCACTCAAGTGGCTACTCTTACTATCCCCCTTTTATCACGCCCAGTGGCTTCAACAGCAGTACCATCAGCCATATTGTCAATGCAACGCAGACAGGGCCGCCTCCTTTACCTGCTGCAAATTTCACACAGGTGACTCGAACAGGTGCTATTATCAAACCGACATGCTATCAAATGCCTGAGCCGCAAGGCGGATCAACCCGAAGAGCGCTGCTTCACAACACAAACCTTCGAGAGCAAAACGCTACAATTCCATTCCCATATATTGAGTCTGTGGATTTCCAAACGGATGGCGTTGATCCTTTGTATCTCACGCTGCGAGATGCCGCTGAAGGGACCCATTAC
Source organism: Trichoderma asperellum (assembly GCF_020647865.1). NCBI lineage: Eukaryota > Fungi > Ascomycota > Sordariomycetes > Hypocreales > Hypocreaceae > Trichoderma > Trichoderma asperellum. Next base: position 1,414,938 of record NC_089416.1, read on the forward strand.
ATCGACGTTTCTAATCGTAGTTACATCGCTATCGTGGACTCGCTTTATAATGCCATGATAATCGACGCAAAAGGGATTCATTTCTCAACGAAGAAGTGTGAATATGATGTATCCATCACGATTGACTCCATGTATCAACAACTTGCTGCGCTGTCTGGACAAGTCTGTTCCACAGGCAGCCAGCATCGGAAACGAATGAATGATGCAGACTTCAACCAGACACTGTATCTGCGAGACCAGTGCAACAATCCGATTAAGCGGACTGTGCGACGATATCCATCGCTCAGGGTTGGAGACACAGATTGCAATGACATTGAAGTCGATGAGGATACTGGTCGATGGCTCTTTGACTGCACATTCCCTGGCTCAGACTCGGGCACCTTGAAATGTGAATGGGCTGTCAGGAATGACATTGAAGAGTTTCTCTTTACGGACCCCTTTGGTGGTGCTTGTCCTGACTTGTCCACCGTTATCACAACTCTGGAAGCCAACGGCCAAGATTTCATTAATCCAGAATCTCTCCGAACCGAGCTCTACAACCAGGGTCTAGACGATGCGCAAAAAGCAGAGGCCAACCTCATTGTCATCTACTATGAACAGCTGTGGGAGATCCTGAAGCAGGCTTTCTCGAAGCTTCGCACTCAGCCCCGGGCAAAACGAGCGCGATTCAAGAGTACATCGACGTGTATAACCGGTATCGTAACTTTGAGGACGATATTTGCGAGGATCTTCACGCCGGAGACATGCCATTGAAGATGAGCCTCCGTGCAGGCGTAACCACCATCGACGCCATCGCAAGACTGAACTGGGCGCCAGAGAACCCCAAACCGTTCAATGTGACGGTTCAAGATCCAGCCAAGCTTGCGTGCTGCAGCCCTGGAAGCGATGCGAAGAAGGACGAATCCACTGGAACGTGTGAATATCCCTTTAGCGCTCACTTGGGCGATACGGGCTGCGTCTGCGGAAAGACGGCTTCGGGAGCTTCTGTGGCGTTTGAGATTACAGAGTGTGAGAACTTTGTGAGTGAGTGTGAGAATGATGATGATTGTTCCAAGGCTGGACATCCGACGTTTGTTTGTCTGACTGGGAGTTGCTGTGGTGGAGGAGTTTGTGCTGATCCGTATGAGTGTGCGCAGAATGGGTCTGCATTGGTGAGGCCGAGTCTCTTCTTTTGAATTTGACTGTTGAGATGAATTTGGATGTGAATAGCTGGGTATCGTTTGTACGACGTAGGTGTAAGCAAAAATATTGAGTGCCAAATAGTTTGAAATTTAAACCATCTGCTTTCTGACTTTGCAACCCTGGTACCAACATTGAATACAGATTCCACAATGCAGTCACATGGCAAAAAAGGCACATAATTGTGTGAATTTTTAACAAGAAAAAGTCCGATTCATTTAGCCGCCAGGATTCTCTTTGTCCCGGGTATTCATCTAATCAAATTTTTACATGAAGACGTTAAACGTAACCAGACTCCGCCCAACACCATTATTCCCATAATTTAGACCTTGGGGGCAACGGTGGGGGTGATCTTCTTGCCGTCCTTGTTGTAGCGGACACGAGGAGGGGGAGCACGGTTACGGCGACCCTCGCGGGAACGGACACTGTTCAGTTCTGTCAGCTTCTAACGTACCTTTGTAGAGGGGCGGGAAGGGGTGTATATATGTTCGAGAGCTGGGACAAAGACATGTCCCATAGTACAACCAAGGCTCATCTGAAGCACATACGCCATGATGGCGCAGTTGTAACACTCCCATGGGAGGCAACGTACCGGACAATCTTGCCGTGAATGGCACAAGAGACGCAGTACTGCAGCTTCAGGTACATCTTGGGGACGGTGTACTCGGCGAAGACAGAGGCATCAGAGATATCACCTGGAGAGGAGGAGTTAGCGGATGCGAGTTCTGTGCATTGTGGGCTCGATTCAACGTACGGATGGCAGCGGACTCAACCATGTTGCGGATGGTGAAGCGCTTGATCGCCTTATCCTTGGGGGTGCATCGCGAGCAGTTGCTGCAGCGGATGGGCTTGGTGTGGCCGCGGCCCTTCTTGTTGCGGCCGCTGTTGATACGTTAGCATCCAATTTGTGTGCTTCAAGCTCATTCTGCGACGTCAATCTTCAAAAGCAGCCATCGACACGAAATTATATCCATCCACAGACAGATTAAAAAATCGTGGATAGCGGCATGCCAGAAGGAGCAGAACGGAACAGATGAAGAGGGGAGTCATACTTGTTCTTTCTCTTCTTGACCATTTTGGCGGTGTCTGGATTGAACTGTTAGATTCTCACGCAGGAAAGAAGAAAAGAGAAAGGAGTTCGGTTCACGTACTGGAATCGGTGTTTGTCAAAAAGAACTTCGCCTAGGGCTAAGCAAAAGCTGATTGTGCCAAATCAATACATCGCCTGCTCGCTAGTGTGCCCCACACAATGACCGATCAGCAGCGCAGCCAGCAAAATTTCGCGAGAGACAGGGCAGCTACCGCGAAAACCCTAGGTCAGGTGATCCCGGTTGCCGCTCTCCGAGCAGGGAAATTTCTGGCGCGGCACACCACTAAAAGTAGTTCTCACTCATCAACCGCAACATCTGAAGATTGCTTAGGACGGCAGTAATTTTATTGTCGAGGTATGTCTGAAAGATGCTGCATTTCTATCTGCCCTCCATGAGCTCCGTGAGCTTCATGAGGGAATCATCTTTGATGTCTCTCTCTTGAAATGCTTTTCCGGAGCTCTTTCCCGTGCTTCCCAAAGTACCCCCGTCGATGGCGCAGAGACAATTTGCAACATCGAACGGCTTCTTTCTTCTCCCCAGACGTCGTCTCACGCAGCAATTTTTTGCCAGGCAAAAAAAATCTAACCCTTCCAGTTAGGCAAGATGCAGATTTTCGTCAAGACCCTCACGGGGAAGACGATCACCCTTGAGGTGGAGTCTTCCGACACCATCGACAACGTCAAGTCCAAGATCCAGGACAAGGAGGGCATTCCCCCGGACCAGCAGCGATTGATCTTCGCTGGTAAGCAGCTCGAGGATGGCCGCACCCTGAGCGACTACAACATCCAGAAGGAGTCTACCCTCCACCTGGTCCTGCGCCTGCGTGGTGGTGCCAAGAAGAGAAAGAAGAAGGTCTACACCACCCCCAAGAAGATCAAGCACAAGCGCAAGAAGACCAAGTTGGCTGTCCTCAAGTACTACAAGGTCAGCAACGATGGTAACATCGAGCGTCTGCGACGAGAGTGCCCCAGCGACACTGTGAGTAGCCCCCTGTTTGCCGTTTCCATGCGGCTTACAAAACTTTCCCGAAAACTGTGGCAAAAGTATTTGGAATCTAACATGAGTTTGCCTTTTTAGTGCGGCGCTGGTGTCTTCATGGCTGCCATGCCTGATCGTCAGTACTGCGGTCGCTGCCACCTGACCTACGTCTTCGACAAGCAGTAAACGACAAAAAACTTTTTTTTTTTAAAATGGAATGAAAATTTGTGGATTGGACAGCTGGAGCCATGGGACTGCCATAACAAACAAAGGCGTTGATGTAGCATAGAGAGCACATCCGGCGGCTTCTGGTAATGAATGCTTGATTTAAGACACGTTTGGAGTTTCGGGAACTGTAGTTCATGTGACAATGTGCAATGAATGCCGTATAAAGATATACCATCTCCGTGACGATTGTGTTAATGTTCGGGATACCGAGTGCTGTATGAGAGATAAGGTCCGTTCTGACTGAGAACGCGATATACCCTGCCCTCCGATATCCAAATTGTTTTAACCCTGCACGAGAGATTTTACGATTTAGTTGGCCCGCTTTAATCGCGTATGGGGCCTTCTCATATTACTCCGTACTCTCTTGTAGTAGTTTCAATCACATGCATTACAAAATATCACGAAATATCACGCGACAGCCAGATTGTAATTTTGTAACTTCAATTCAATTATGTTGATGCGAATAACCTGAGTTAAATCGAACAATGCAACATCGAGACCGGGTATGCATCCCTTCATATGTACAATAAATTAGTAGCAAAGCTGTTTTCCCTTGAACGCCATTTCCAGATTTCCTTACAACTCCCTCAAAAGTGAAGCGCAGATACCACTCCAGGTCCAGAGCCGACATCTCTAATGCAACCAAAGTCTACTCAGCTTCTGGAGTCTTGCTGTTCTTTGCCTTCTTGGTCTTGTCCTTCTTAGGCTTTGGCTGCGAAAGTTTAGTTTCCTCAGCCATCACCGAAGAATCCATGCCAGGATCGGCAAAAGGTCCGCTGGCTTGCGAGGCAGCTAGATCAGACACGGCGCTCAGATTTCCTTCCTTGCTGAGTTCCTTTTCGCTCTTCTTCTTTTTGTCGGTCTTCTCATGAGTCAAGGCTTCATCTTCTTCGCCGCCATCTTTGGACTGCTCTGGTTGGGCTACCTCAGTGATGGACTTTGAGTCAGTCGAAGCCTCCAAGTGCTGGGAAGCACTCTACTCATCCTTCGACTTGGACTTCTTCTTCTTCTTCTTCTCCTTCTTGTCATCATCAGCGTTAGCCATAGGAACATCCTCATCCTCATCGCGCTTGCGCTTCTTCTCCTTCTTGTCCTTCTTCTTGTCCTTCTTCTCTTTCTTGTCCTTCTTCTCCTTCTTGGAGGCAGCCTCAGGGGCATCAACCATGTCCTCATCAAGGTCCAATCCGGCATCGCCGAGAGACTCCATGACAGATTTCTAGTTTAGAGTTAGTTTGTATTCAGGAGAAATTCAGTGGAGGAAGTCGTAACATACAATAACATCTACATTCTTGGTGGGGCGCTTGCCGGTGGCGTAGAACTCGAGACGCTCATCTACCTGCTGCTTGAAAGCATCACCAAACCGGGTGGAAGGCTCATCGGAGAAGACGTCGATACGAGAAGCCATGGAAGCCTTGTTGGCCACGCATCGAGACATGCGGCCCTTGTTCTGCTTGCTAGCCTTGGCAATGGCACCAGCGTGGAACAGAAGACCAAACTTGGGAGTGTTACCCTTAGTCTTGAGCGCACGGAAGAGGGCCTTCTCAGCTCCAAGAATCTGCAGGGTTGATGAGGGGAGCTTGGCCAAGTTGGTGAGAGAGCCTGCATGAGAGATGAGACGGGCAGCAACGCTAGATCCAAGCAGGGCCTTCAAATTGGGGGCGACCTGGTTCAACTTCTCATCAAGATAGTTGGAGGTTGATCGACGGTTATCGGCTTGCTTGAGGACAAGCTGAGAGAGCTGATCAATGATCTCAAAATCTGTGGGAGTAAGATCATAACCCATGGACACCTTGGCGGCATCAATGATAGCCTGGGCCTTTTCTCCGTCCTCACCAAGGACAGCGGCGATGTCGTGGAGCTTCTCATCGGACAGCAGCTTTCGGTTTCCAATAACACCGACGAGCTGAGCGTAGGTGTAGTTGTCTGAGGTAAATCTCTGGAGCTCAGGGAAGTGCGAGCCATACCATTCACGAAGGCGCATGAAGAAGCCGTTGACACCCTTGTCCTGGAAGTCGACGGTGGCAATAGCCTGGATGATGTGGTTGTCGTTGCGGGTGACGTTGAACTTGACCTTGGCACGAGAGTACGCGTGGGCCAGACCGAGGGAGGCCTTGGTGAGATCACCAGTCTGGAGACCCTTGAGCAGCTTCTCAGCGTGCAGACGAATTCCACGGATAAGTTCGGCAACAACCACTGAGGTTTCGATCGTCTCGATGGAGAGGCCGGGGAACTGAGCCTTGATGGCACCACCAAGGTTCTTCTCCGCCACACCAAGAGTAATCTTGCTCTTCTTGCCGCTCGTCTGGGGGAGATTGAGCTCAAGGACCGACTTGAGCTGGTCGGAAACGATACCCTCAGAAATCAGGTTGACGTTCTCGAGAGCCTCGACGTGGCCGCTGTCGTTCAAACATGTCAATTCCTGGCCCAACTGAGGGTTCATCGTCAACTAGGAAGAAGGCATTACCTGAAGGGAGTGAAGTTGACAAGATTGACCATTTTGCTGAACTTGGGCAGCTCGTTGACGGCGGTTTGCACCTCCTTCAACTTGGCGCCGACGGCATCGGCCTGGTGCACCACATTGAAGAGGGCATAGCCCAGGGCGGCCTCGAAAAGGACGTAATCTACGTGCGCCATTGTATCTCTGTCCAGGCGGCGCCGTTAGATTGAGAGGAGAGACGCGGTGACTGCAATTGGTGGCAGCTTTTCGGTTTGGTGTTTTTTCCAAGATCTTCGCATCCAAACTTTTTTTTTAGTCGACGAAATTTTCTGGTAGCTTTGAGCATTAGCGCACGGGCCAATAGAATTTTGCAGCCGGAAGGGACGTTGATGTGGGATGTATCACGTGAGCGGAGAGCGGGGCTCGTCTGGTTTGGGGTGCAAGGTGAACTAAAGGTGACCTGTAGCTGACAGAGTGCGGCAGTATCGATGACTTCTATATGCTCAATCATTTTCATTTTTTTTTTGTCATTTGTACTCTATTTTACTTTAATCTTTCTATCTGTTCTCAGATGCCAATCTATAGTCCTTTACTGGCTCCTCCTAGCCCTTAGTTATTTGGGAATCCATTCTTCAAGTTGTCGTACTTTGACTGCGGATAATCAATGCAGTTGTCCTTCCTCTGGAGAGCTCGGGGCCCGCCAAACTCATTGACAACAATTCCAATCAGGCTATCGTGGCCCTCTTTATCACCGCTGCTCTCCCACCACATACCGCCCCCGAGACCCCACTCCTTGATGTACCCAGCCTTAACTCTGCTAGCATGAGGAGTATCGTAAGAAACAAGCTTTCTCGTCTGTGGGTTATAGCAGTAGCTGGCGCCAATGGCTTGGTCGTAAATCTCTTGTGACCCCTGAAGAGGAAGAACCTTGTAGTCGAAGATGCCATTTTCCCAAGATCCTTCGCCAATACCGTTGTATGGCCTACCCGGACCATCTGTATTCTCAAAAGCACGGCCATAGATGGGCATTCCGAGCACAATCTTGCTGGGGGCTACACCATTCCTTGTGTAGTGGTCAATGGCCGCGTCGGTGGAAAACGGTGTAGATGTAGGATTGTCATGCGACACGTGGAGATTGGCCTGATGTCCGCTTGTCTGATCCCAAGATCCAGCGTAGTCGTAGGCCATCAGATTCCAGAAATCAAGATATCTGTCCATGCCTGGGATATCGAGAATTCGAAAGTGCGTGGGTCCCGCAGGACAGGCTACAGTCAGCTCGAAATGGCTGTAATTTGGAAGCGTCGCTGAGTAGGCATCCAGCTCTCTGCGGACAGTGGCAAGCAGCTCAACAAAATTTCTCGCCTCATCTGCATTTTGAGGATATTCCCAGTCAATGTCCAGACCGTCAAACCCGAGATTTTTGAGAAGCTCAAGACTGGATTTGGCGAATGTCTCGCGGCCTTGCTGGGTGCTAGCCGGTCCCTTGAAGTTGCCGCTATAAGTCCAGCCGCCAATGGACAGCAGAACCTTGAGATTTCGGTTGCGCTTTTTGAGGAGGTTGAGCTGCTTGAGACAGCCATACATGTTGTTGCCGGTATCATTCCACGAGTCACCCTCCCAGTGAATGTCCGTGTCCGCCCAGCCATCAGTCATATGCCTGCATATATAATGTTAGACAGAGTGCATCTAGGATGGAAGGAGAATAAAGATGGCCTACACTTCTCCGCTGTCTTGGCGAACATTGGCAAAGGCGTAGAGGACATGAGTCAGTTTATCGGCGGGAAGGTCTTGCGGCCTATGCTTTCTAGCATAGATGGCCCTTTGATGCACACAATTAGTATCAATTGGAGGAGATGCGTACACATGCTAATGTTGTGTAACTAGATGATGCATACCAATTCACAAAGTAGGCGACTGAGCGATAACCGCCCTCAGACATGGTTATTTGTGATGAAAAGTAATTGGAGATTGGTATGAAAGACAATATTAAAATGAGGCCCGCAAGGAGAATGAGGTATTTGGGGACAGCTAGATCCCTATGACGAAATATGTTTGCTGGTACTTATCCAACAGGAGCTGTGTTGGGAGGCAAGTGGCTTTGAACAAATGGCAGCCCTTTATATACTTGTATGGCAAACACAAATATGAACCCTTGCTCTGCTTCCTCTTTGGAATAACATGAACAAGTAATGAACAAGTCGCTTGGCGACCCAGTCATGGTGGAACAGCTCAATGGCGGCCTCAGATGCTGTCGCGGCTTTCGCCCCAGCCTCCACTTTGTATGCGCTGTCGAAGCTGCTGACTGGCCAGCACCGCCTCATCGACAGCTCATCTTTTGCTTGTCCATGCCCACAAACGAGCCAATACCCATGTGCAGACTTGCTTTTCCTGTTTAGCAGGAACATATGGAGCAAGCTAGTTGACCAAATTCATGTTGACCAATTAGCTCTTTTACAGAGTACAAACTGCAGCCTACTGATATGTTTTGTCTGCTTGTCGCCCCAGCTGTGCTTGATGGTTAGGTAGGTACCTAGTACAGGACCATATGTAAGAGTACTAAGGCAGTGCCTGATTTCTATCTTATAGCCCGCATTATGTTATATGCATCATGTAAGTGCCTGGATCAGCAGCACCGTGCTCCAGCAGCAGCTTGACAAGTTCTCTCTTCTCCCTTGAATTTGCCCAAAATAATGCCGTGAAACCACTGTTATCTGCTGCATTAACTTGAGCGCCATTTTCCAGTAGTAGCCTGACGCTATCCTCGTTGCCGGCAAATGCAGCACAAATAAGTGCTGTCTGGCCGTCACAATCTGCTGCATCAATTTCGGCTCCATATTCTAGTATCAACTTGACGGTGTTAATATTAGCCTGCCCAAACAAGTCCTCTGAGCATGCAGCCTTCATTAGTGCTCGCTGGCCGTCGTTATCTGCTGCATTGACTTCAGCGCCATACTCTAGCAGGACTTTAACTGTATTCTCATGCCCAACACTGGAAGCGTGGATAAGCGGAGTTTTGCCGTTGATATCTGCTGCATCAATTTCAGCGCCGTGTTCTAGCAGGAGCTTGATGGAACTGCTATTATCCTCCCCAATCAATGAGTCGGAGCATGCAGCAGCCTTCGTCAGCGCTGTCTGGCCGTCTTTATCTTCTGCATTGATTTCAGCGCCATATTCTAGCAGCAGCTCGGCGATATGACTGTTTGCCTCCCTGACTAAAACGTTAGAGTACATGGCCTTCATTAGCGCTGTTTGGCCGTCGTTGTCTGCCGCATTGATTTCAACGCCGTGCTGCAACAGAAGCTCGACGATATTAGCGTTACAGCTACCAGAAGCCTTAATCAGCGATGTCCGGCCGTATTTATCGGCTGCATTGATTTCAGCTCCATGCCTCAACAAGAGCTTGACAATGTTAGTATTAACCTCCTTATCCACGGCAGAGCGTGCAGCGTCCATCAGCGCCGTCTCGCCGGCTTTATTTGCTGCATCGATTTCAGCTCCATGCTCCAGCAAGAGCTTGACGATAGCCTCCTGCCCCCTTCCAGAAGCTAAGAAAAGCGGCGTATGACCATAACGATCTGTTGTGTTCATTTCAGCGCCATATTCCAGTAGGGCCTTGGCCATGTTCTCGTGTCCTTTTTGTGAAGCGTAATGGAGCGGCGTCCTACCCCTTTCATCTGCTGCATCGATCTCGGCGTCATTTTCCAACAGCAACTTTGTGATACCCTCGTCTCCGCATTCAATCGCAATATGAAGCAGCGTCCGGCGCCGGTGGTCTCTTATGTTCACCTGAGCGCCGTAATTACACAGTTGTCTGACCATGCCCTCGTGCCCGCCTTGAATGGCCCAACAAAGTGGCGTGCGTTCAAAATGGCCCGTAGCATTCGGATCATGTCCACCTTTAAGCAGGTTTGTAGCTATATTCTCCAACCCAAAATGTGCCGCGAGATGAAGGCCTATAATCCCTTTATAAAAGCGTTGTTGGAAGAATCTCCGGTGCCCGAGTAGCCCCTGGGCGGCGGCAGACACCTTTACTTCGGAATTAAGAAAATCTAGGATCGGTTGTGTCTCTAGAGATGCAAGAGCATGGAAGCCCCAGTGCTTCGCAGCATAGTTGTACAATGGATTCGATGCTATCCGCTGCTCAAGTTCACGCTCCGTCCTGCAGTTGCCGCTCTCAAATGCGCGAAACGAGAGATACGTGACGCAGGCTGTGGTGATCTTTGTCTCTGCATCTTGAACCCAGGGTCTCCCCTCTCCCTCAAAGTATTCTTGGATTGTATAGTGCGATAACCGCAGAGCATTGCTTTCGGCATCATAAGTGACCAGGCCAGCGCAGATGGAAGCTAAGATTTCTCTGTCTGGGATGAACTCCTCGTCTAACTCCAAGGTTCCCGGCTGGATTGCAACAGCGTGCCGAAGTTCAGTCAAAGAAAGGATTCTTTTGGCATAAATGAGCCAGAATATGACCTTTCTTGCTAGCTGATATAGAAATTCTCCTTGACTTTCGATCCTTTGAATTGATTGCCCATATATCTTGTTCAGAGAATGAGGCAAACTTCGTAATGCTTGTCTGATATGCCCTACAGTTGGCATCTGGGCCAAGGAGTCAATATGGAGCTGCACAAGAAGGAACCTGCAATTAGTTAGACTCAAGAGCTCTCAGTGAAAGATTCGATAAATACCCTACATTCCATTAGAAAGTTGACATAATTTAGATTTTATCTCGTTCTGCAAATCAGGGCTTCTTAATACAAATGATGGGAGTCTAGTCATATGACTATCGATGTATACCTGCACATCCTCATCCTTTGCACTGATTTCGAAGCAGATACTTTGGTTGAACGCATCGACAATATCCTGGATGAATCTGGAGGTCGCAAAGATACTTACATTCGTTTCTGTTTGAAGTTTAAATATCCGAGACAAAAAGTTTTTGCGGCACCCGTCTGTGTCTTGGCACTCATCCAGTGCATCGATAAGGATGAAGACTTTGGAGTAAAGGCTGCTGACACAGCGCAATGTTTCTGACAGTTCATCCAAAGACGGCCTTCTTGGTCCCCTACTGCATTTATCATAGAGGGCCTGCACACATTCTGGTATCGTGGCTTGTTTCTGGACTAGCTGCTTCAGTAGGCTCTCAACTAAATCTTGGATCTTCTGTTCGTAATGCCTTCTGAAATCGCAGTATATATACGCAATTCCTACGCTGTCATCATCTTTGTATCGAGTAAAAAGGAGGTCATCGATGACGGCTGCGCTCATAATAGTCTTCCCAGCTCCGGGGACACCTGGGCAGAATAGCGTCTGCTTGTTAGACTTAATCCAAGATGTATATTCCTTTGACGCAAGAAACCAATGGCAAGTCCCTGTCTGGCGGATACTGATATAGTCACTCTGCTGGAGGGCGAAGCTAATGGGTGTGAGCCAGTCGAGAATTTTCTGGTGCTCTTGATCGCAATGTACCCTAAGAAGCTCTTGAACATCTGTATGGACATCTGCAAGCAATTAATATTTATTCACCATCATTATTAAGCTGGTCAACCACCAACCTTGAAGAAGATCTGTAATCCGACTCTCGGCCTCAACTTTGCTGGGGGGGACTCTAGACAAAAGATCCTTGGCATATGCTGCGGCTGTCATTGATGCATAGCCTTGCCACTCTTTACTCTTATGAGAATCAGAGTAGTCACAAATACCACGAATCACTAAACACGGAAATTGATTCATTAGTCCTGCTGCTTCCATCTCAAAACATAAAACATCTTTCTCTTTAATCAGCCTGTCCCGAATAAGGGCGTCTTTCATCACTTTGTTTGCCGAGGCAATCAAGCCGTAATGAATAGCTGGGTTATCATCTTCCTCAGTGCGATCAGCCCGGACTACTATATCCGATGAGAGATCTCCGCAGCAGCTGGCGCAATTTTCTTCGGTATTTAAAGGATGAGCCACTGAGGATTGGTATAGTCTGTCACTAATTGGCAGCGGCCGCCCATACTTTCGTCGTAGCCTTGGTAGCTTGTCAAGAACATTGTTGATAGCCTCTTCGAGCTTATGGCCGTAAATCTCATAATCTGCTTCAAGCCCATTCACTGCAGTTTGGAGAACTCTTGGTGGCTGATTAAGAAACCCTGTCGTATGAAAAGTTCTATCTTGGATTGCCTTGCCAAAGTCATACTGGATAACGCCCCCAGTTCCGTCGCAAGGAGCACTAACCACGACATCACCCAGCCGTATATCATGCTTTTGGCTGGGAGCGCCGCCGCCAATGCCAACCATTAGACCGATTCTAATGTTTGGAAAGCTATGCAGCATATTCTTTGCAACGCCCGTCGCACTTGAAATCCCGTACTCGCCTTTGGGCAAAACGGCGATAACTACATTGTGCCGCCCAATCTTGCCCAGTGTATAGTCGTTATCGTCACTTGGGTGCACATGCTCTGGTGTCTGGTGCTTCTCGTCAAGAAAGACTTGCGCAGCAACGTACTCTACACTTAGAGCGCAGATCCAGCCGATAGCATAGTCTGCGGATGTCAAGCTTCGCTCAGTAGTGCCGGGGGATGATCTCCCAGCATCATCACTAATCAATCGTCTTCTCTTTCTCTGGGCTGGCGCAATGATATTAGCGTTGTCACTCTTGTCCATAAACATATTGCCTGATTGCTTCAAAACAAGCGTGATCAATGCTGGCCAAGATAAACGCGTACATGAGCGAAAGTCGCGCATGAGTTGTAACGACTCTAGTTGGGGTCACGAGAGCAAGCCAGCCAATTAGAAGATGAATTTGGACAAGGCATCTGGGAGCCTCATCTGTAAGGGAACCGTCAGTGGGCTAATCATCGGCACCCGGGATGGATTTTGCAAAAAAAGTGCACAATTTCTGCCTATTTTAATAGACAATAAATAAACAATACATAGTGTATATACGAATTTAGTATAAGGGCAGCATTTTAATCTACACGCCTGTCACGGGTGTGGTAAGAGCATCATTAACATTATTTCGAAATAGACTAGAGGGAATACAAACAAAACTTGGGTATCCATCATCCTTCTCAGGGCACCACCAATTCAAAATACAAACACAAAATCCTCATTCTCGAGGTCTGTAATATCGGCAAAAGCCTTTCGGCCCTTGGCATCATCAGTTTGAACACCGCTCTCTTCATCGTCCCCTTCAAGCCGGGTATCTCCATTTTCCACAGACAGCCTCTGGGTTCCCTCTCGCATCGCTCGCTCTAATGCTTCCATGCGCTCCACCTCCTCTGCGGTCTCTAAGCTCATATCTAAAACAACTGCACTCTTCCCTAGTGCCACTCTGCGCTTGGCGTGATGTGAGTTGAGATATTTCAGATATAGAGATGTAATCCCCACAAGGACAATGACCATGGTAAAAAACACAACGTTTGCGCGCAAGCCTCGTGAATATGAGGGCGCTTCGTCTGGCGTAAAAAGCAAAGGACCAATAATGTTGCCGGCAGATGAACCAATGAACACGAGTGCTGATGTGCATTTGCGCTTCGTATCTCCAGCTGTATTTTGCGCCGACCAGGAGTAGATGAGTGGTGCTGCTGAGTGTTAGCATCGCAAGTGTTATTGGATGAGAAAAAAACTGACTTATGCCTGTAAAAGTGGAAAGACAGAAATACCCAGCAAGTAGGACTGCTCTATGCTCAATATCATGTGGAAAATGCAGCAGGATCGAAAAGCCGATGATTGGCGGGATACACAAGATGGCAATGACTGGTCCTTTGAGCTTCCACTTCATTGAGACATACGCGCTCAATGAAACTACCAAAACGTGAGAGAAGCCCACTGGAACGTTGAACAGTATTGTCTGGAATGGGTCCGTCACAAAACTTTGGATAATGAGTGGCCCAAAGGTGGATATGCCGTTGGAAGGCACTGAGATGCAGAAGATCATGATGACCCATAACCAGGTTTTGACGTCTCTCAGGGTTTCGAAAAAGTGAGCATATCTCCACTCTCGTGACATGACTCCCATTTGATTATTGCGAAGACGCTCTATAGCAATAACCTTGTCATCGTCGGTGAGGAATTTCGCTTCGGTAGGGGAATCCGGCATCCAGAAGAACATAGCCCCCGAGACCGCGACCGTAACAATACCAAAGAAGAGAAAGATAATCTTGGCCATGTTAGAAAGAGAGATTTAGAGATAGAGTAGCCTTCCTTACCTGGTATGGCCTCAAAGATGAATGAATACTAGCCAGTCCATATGTAATAAGACTTCCAAACTATACCTTGTTAGTGGCCAAAAGGATTGTGAAAGTCAGCATCGTCTACTTACCACCCAAGTCAAGCCGTTCATGCAGTACCAAGATCCGATTCTCAGTGTTTGCTCTCTGTCCAAGCGTCAGCGTTGTTTGATGCCTCTAAGAACGGCCGCAAAGCAATATCATACCGTCGTCTCCACCACATCTGCGTAATAGCAACAAAGGCTGGTCCCACGCAAGCCTCAAAAGCACCCAAAAAGAAGCGGGCAACCATGAGCTGTCCAAAATTATGAGCCCATGTCATCAAGGTCAAAGTAATACCCCAAGCGAGCACCATGACGCTCGTGAATTTGCCGACTGGGAGCTTAACTAGGGCCCAAGCCAAGGGCAGCTGCATAATAAGCTGAGCCAGAAAAACAATGCTGCCGAGCCACGAGAACTCGTCGCCCACTAGGTCCGTGTCATCGATCAGGCCAAATATCGATGCATATGATAACGTAGCTTTGTCGAGGGCCTGGAGGAAGTATACAGAGAGCATAAGTGGAAGCAGAGCGAGATCGATGCGGCGAAGGATGCGGGCGTCGTCGGCCGGAGAAACCGTTATGACCTCGTCTGGTGAGCGGCCCAGCTTGATGAGCAGCATCGCCGCCGCATCTCGATGGCCTTTTAGCTGCGAACCTGCATCGGATGCATGAGATGGTCCATCGGGCCTCTCGCCGTCGTCGTTTGCGTCTTCATCTTGGTTCAAGGCCCGGTAGGGATTGGACGAAGCTGAGGACTGCGATGACGGCAGGGCGAGCTTGACGGTCGTGGAGAAGAGCTTTGAAAGCATGGCGCCGGCGCAAGAAATGATTGCATTTAAAGATGGTATACCCAAAAAGAAGGGTTTGGTTATCTACCAAAAGAGCGGCTGCTGCGATCGCGTCAGGACATGAAAATAAAAAAAGATAACAAAGGAGAGTTCGAGATGTGCACCGTAAGCATGTCAGCAGCGCTTAGGGGCCCTGATGACGTTCCATTGCATGCGTTCCGGCTGCCAGGCACATCATCGCCAGATCTGGGCCACCCTTGGCGCTGAGTGCTGGCTGACAGGGCTCATGTTTTAGCGCTCTACGTTGTTTTGGCGCTCTTGTTTTAGCGCTCATCAGGAGTGCACGTGCGAAAGGCATCTGAGACCATAAGGTCAGACATTGAAATTTCGAATTTCAGCCCATCAGCAAGTGCTGGCAAGATGCTGCAGTAGCTCCCTCTGAAAGTCGCCTTTTGCTGCTAAATTGTTGATTGTCAAATCTCCGCCATATCAAACATTTAATGTTTGTGGGCGACGGCGCTTCGGTGGCCGCATACATGCTTGCATCGTACATAGACGTCGGTGCTTGGGCGGCTGCTCTAACACACTCTTGCCGGAATGTGACGTGAGAACATGAGCCAAGCAACCTGTTGATGGCGAAGCGAAAATTGGAAGGGAGAGTAGCAACAACAATTTTACGTTAGAGCCTGTCCAGGCAATATAACCTGCCTTCGGCTTGTCATTATCCCCGCTTGACATATGTACATGTAACCACTGGGACGTGTAAATGAGGCACTGATTACAAGCACGCCTTCTGAGCTCCCCCAGAACCACAAATCGTGGTACTTCCCATACCATCCAACAATGCAATACACGCTAGCAGGATCGCAGCAAACGACCAAAAGCATTGGACTTATCGGGATCCGTGTTGTCGCCTTGACCTTCACAATGACCACCAGCAGGAGACGCGACGCGCATCTTCCGTCGCTGGAGAGGCCTACTTGCAACGACCACCACCTTGAAAAAAGAAAGAAGGAAGGAGGAGCAGGAGGAAATCTAGCCAATTGAAGTGAAAAGTTCGTATTTACAAACAATAGCTGAATCGACGAATTTACCAATACAAGTAGTGTGATCCAACATATACGCACATAATCACCCTTTAGAGCACATCAATCGCTCGCTGAATAGATGTACATGCTCCATCCTCCATGTCGATGTAACTACATGTATACATGTTGTTTCCTAATCTAGACAGCTATAATATCATGTTGGCTCTTCTGGTCTATAAAATATACCGGTACATGTATAAACAGCCGCTCACATGTTAGTACAAACACTTTCCCCATTTCACTACTACCCGTTGGTTCGATAGATTCGTTAGGTGGCAAGGCGTTGGCCGTCACAGAGTAGTAGTGCTCCATGCTTGTGGCTGTATTTGATATTTTGGGCGGTCTTCTTATAAAGGAATATGGACTCCTACAGGGCTACCCAGCTTGGGGGTTGATACTACATGCATGGTAAGTTCTGTGGCCATTATGGTTGGATCTCGGCCCTGTGTATGGAGCACTCTGGAGGCTTCAGTCAATAGGCAGAACTCCAATGTGCATTGCGGTGCATGTAAGTACCCATGTAGGAGTGGTGTCCACTGTGACTTCAAATTGTCAATGCTCGATGCCTTCTCTGGCATCGATTCCCCGAAACACTGATCCCGTTTGGAAAAACCTTCTGGAGAGGCAACAATGGGCACACATTCATGTTACTGTGATATGCCAATCTGGCTGCAGCTGTATGCGAGACCTAGAAGATGGCATATCCAGCTTGATTTTAGATCACTGGGCTATCCCGCCAACTCATTTGGGACTTTCTTCCGAGCCTTGCTGCACAAGAGTGAATCCTCAGCGGATTATATTGGGCAGCTGATTGATGGCTCACTTCCAAATACATTAATTATGATGCTGTCATATTTTCATATTTGCTCACTGAAGCGGAAGTGGTTGCGGATAGCAATCACACAAACAGTCACTTAGTCACCGCTTTTATCGACCAACACTCCTATATTTCTGATAGAAAAGCGAGCTACTGCTCACTTGAACAGACACACTTTTTTATACTACATGTATCCATAGCCACCCCCTAGTGGTGTGGCCCACATGAAGTTGGCTTCTAAAACTCGATCAAATAAGACGATCCTGAATGTTTTTTTCTCGGTTCACGTCGACTCTGTAGATCGTCTTTTGGCCATCTCCTTTCGAATCTTGCAAGAGCCGCTATCACATCAACGATATGACGTTCCTTTGCATTGATTATAACGTTTATCCTCTCCTGGTCGTTGGGTTGGTCATCGCATTCACAGTCTATGCCGTCTATCAGGCTGCATTGCCTAAACCGTTGCCGGGAATCCCATACAACTCAAAGTCGGCCCAAAGATTCTTCGGAGACGTTCCATTTTTCAAGAAAGCAAAATACCGTCGACAGTGGCTTTGGAACCAGCCACGAGAGCATGGAGTCCCAGTATCTCAAGTCTTCTTGTTCCCTTTTCGCCGACCGACGGTACTTGTGACCGACTATCGTGAGGTTGTTGATATCTGCTCGCGACGATCGAAAGAGTTCGACAGAGGTACTAGGAATAAAGAGTGTATTGGGGTGGTGGCTCCAAATTTTCACTTCACGATGCAAACTGCAGATCCTCAGCTCCAATTTCACAAGAAGCTTATTCGAGATCTAATGGCGCCCAAGTTTCTCAAAGAGGTTCGTCTTTGTCTTAGCATTACACGTACTTATGGGTAAGGGATTGTATTCTAAGAACAGTGTTAGGCATCGGCACCTCAAATATATGAAAAGGCTATTGCTCTGATCGCATTGTGGAAATTGAAAGCGTTCAAAGGATATGGCCGACCGTTTTCAGTGAGCAGTGATCTCTATTCAGCAACACTCGACATGATATGCGCTGTTGCATTCGGAATGGAGGACACCAGCTCTGCTCTACAACACGAGATTTCTCATGTGCAAAACATAAGCCCTACCTTTCCTAACGTCGAGGGTGCACCTGCTTGCTTCCCACCAGCTCCTGTCACACCTGAACTCGAAGGTCTCTTCAACATCCCAGAAATGGTGTCGATAGCTCAAGCAAGCCCCTTCCCTTCATTTTCTCAAACCCTCGCTCTTCTCAATCCAAAGCATGCGCGAGCTCATTGGAACAGGAAAACCCTGATAATGCGTCAGACAGACAGGAGTCTGCAGAGACTTACTTTGGCAGGCTTACCTGAATGCAGGAGTGCTCTGGATCAATTGTTATGGCGAGAGATGAATGCCGCGAAGGCGGTTGGACGACTACCAGATTACTACTCACCTGTTATTCGAGACGAAGTAAGGCCATCGCAATTAATTTACTCCTGAGAGCACGTATGCTAACGAGACGTGATCCATACAGCTTCTTGGATACCTTCTTGGCGGCCACGATAGTACAGCCGCTACCTTGTGTTGGTGGGTGAAATACATGTCAACCTACCAATCGGTCCAAATTCGACTTCGAGATGCACTGCGACAAGCTCATCTTGATGCTTACCAAACGTCTCGACTACCCACAATAGATGAAATATGCGATACATCTGTTCCATACCTAGACGCTGTCATGGAAGAAACGCTCCGATACGCCTCTATTGCAACTCTTATTGTCCGAACGTCAACTTGCGATACGCAGATCTTGGGGTACCAAATTCCCAAGGGCACAGACATAATGATGTCGCTGACGGGCCCGTCAATTACGGAGCCTGCTTTACCAATTCGTGAAATGTCACGATCTTTGGAATCACAAGAGTCCAAAGATAAAGTTCACCCCTGGGATGAAGATGTATCTCAATTTAAGCCAGAGAGATGGCTTAAACTAGTAAAGAATACCAACAGCGACGAAAAAGAAGAAGTGTTTGACCCGCGAGCTGGGCCAAATCTTGCCTTTTCAGCCGGCCCTAGACAGTGCTTTGGGAAAAAGCTGGCATATATGAAGCTGAGAGTGGTGGTGACGCTGTTGATTTGGAGCTTTGAGTTCCAACAGCTTGATCAGTCTTTAAACGGGTCGGATATTATAGAGAAGCTAGTAAATCTGCCAAAAGATTGCTATGTCAAACTCGCAGGAGCATGATTGAGACGGTACCGCTGGACTTGGTGGTATTTAATACGTATACCCTCTCATCCGCACGATGCTTATAACTGGGTACTTTAGAATGCATTTTATGCAAAGGAGATAATCCAGAAATAATAACATGATTTTGTCAGCTTGCTATCTAGCGTTTATGAAATTTAACAAAAAAATAAAAAAAAAGTCTAACTATTTTAATAAGAGCAGTTTGCCTGTCTATCTCTAGATCCATTCCTTTTACCCGCAATCGCCATCCATATATGTCTTAATTATTTTAACCCGGTATGTGTAACATCCTCATACGGCCTCAACAAGCGCAATAGGTGCAGCTACTAATGGCTCTGCAGCCTCAGCTTCGCGAGCCTCGGCCCATCTGTTCAAAAGGCTCAAATAGCCTTGCCAGAAGACGTTAATGGCGCCGGTGAAGAGGGATCGATACTCCAGCGGCACAAAGCTGAGGCTAAAGGCCATGACAAACGGCCAGATCTTGCAGGAATTAATCCAGCTTGTGAGCAAAGTATCTTGGACGCGCTGAACAGCGCCGCTGATGCCGTCACCTGCGAGCAAGGCTTGCATGCTGAAGAAGTAGATGTTGATGCCGGGGGCAAAAATGAGCTGATTAATGAATATTTTGACTCCTAGGGAGAGTGCACGAGATGTGTAATTAAAATTTTTGGCAAGGAACATGAACCTTTAGAAGTGAAAGCATGGCTAATCAGCATGACATTTTTGTGTGAAGCTCAATAGCAGAGCAGTCATGATTGATGTTTTTGACTCACCATGAATAAGCGGGAATAGCCGTACCGGCTCCGATGATGATATTTCGGACTGTTCGTGAGGGATCGTAATCATCATCATTCATGCTCTGGGCGCCCAAGTCGGCAAAGAAGAAGATGAACATTGAAGTTATCGTCTGAGTCACATACGGCCTCTTTTTCTGAGATCGGCCGTATGCCTGAGCCGCGCGAGTTACGGGACCCAGGCGCTGCCATAGTGGACGAGAAATGACTGTATTTTGTGTTGCTGTTGCTACTGCTGATGCTGATGCGGCCAGACTGCTGCTTGGTATTTGTTTTGAGATTTTATCCTGAATCTGTGATGATGACTGTGGTGATGAGGAAGATGACTGGGCACGGAGTTGGTGCCGTGGTCGGAATGCCAATTGAAGTTGCCGCCGGACAAGAGACCGGAAAGGAGACGACGCCATGCCTGGGGAAGCCTTTGTCTTTCTTTGGTAATTTTTTCTTCTTCTCCTTTTTCTTTCCGCTCTTTTCTTTTCTTTTTTGTTTTCTTCTAAAGTTATTGTGTTAAGCCGAGAGTCTATGTGACATCATGAGTTGAATGATTCAACTTCTCTCACCCGGGCCGGGAGGGTGAGACTCGTTTGAATTTGAGCAGCACCATTATAAATATAGTAAGCACGGATCAAACCCGCGCCTTTCCTTAACTAGTTTTCTTTGATAAGGCGTCGTCGGCGTCGGCGTCGGCATTGCCATTCCGTGGCCTGCCATTTGTAAGCCGTAATAGGAAATTTTCGGACCTGAGGGCTCAAACCAAGCTGTGGCTTGAGCCGGAACATAGGCTCGTATATTAATTGGCATGTACTCCGTACCAATGCCGGCTATGCCTAAGCAGTCTTTCGAATTAGCTTTTTTTCCTTTAAAGGCTGCAAGACTAAGATTTCTAGTCGTTACCGTAGATCTCGTTTCCATCGTACCTTCAGAGATGCCTGCCGTCGATGAGCCCTCGCTACCCAGGGCGGCTATACTCAATCCCGACATGGAGCCCGCAATACTATTTACTAGTATTATGGAGAAGGGCAGTTATCCCATCCAATAACTCGACAGTTGTGAATTATGCAAATCGACATAGGGCCCGGCATAACGCGTTACGGACGAGGACTAGCCTCAAGCATTAATCCCAGCAGCTGCTTGGAGAAAATCAGGAGCTTCTTCCGCCAAAAGCTTCCACCCCCCTCACCGTAATAACCTCCCAATTAGCGTGGAGCTTACAAGCAACGAGCTTCCCTTTGTCGAAAGTATCCATCTGTCTCATTATCACTGATTAGGAAGCCCTGCGCAGCCCGTCACAATGAGCGACTCCAGCTTGACTGAGACCGAGACTCAGACGAGCCGGACGGCGGCCAGCCGGTCCACGCCGTCCGTCAGCGGCAGCGCTGATACTTGCACCAGCCCAAGTGGCGGTAGCAGTGCAAGTGGCGGTAACTTGATGATGGACGACCTCTGGGTCGCGCTGCCAAAGCCCAGCCAGAACCACGCGCCGGAGTCGCTGCCGGACCGCATCCGCAGGATCAGAGTCGACCTGGAGGAGCTCGAGGTCTTTTACAGCATCTCCGTGTCGCCGGGCCGCCACGAGCGCCTGCGCCGGTACTTCTCAGACGAGCTCAAGGCCCTGTTCAGCCTCGACTTCGAGGCCATGAGCCAGTCCGACAAGGTCGACTTCCTGCTGCTGCGCAACTTCCTGCGCCGCAAGTCCCACTGGCTGTATGCCCAGAAGGAGTCCAACAAGGAGATCCAGCGGCTGATTCCCTTTGCCCAGCTCATCACGGCGCTGTGCGAGGCTCGCCGAGATGTCGACCCCCTGAACAATGAGCGCGTTGCACAGCAGCTCGACGACATTGCCAAGCTGGTCGGCCAAGTCAAGGAGGGCATTGAGCATGACCGCATCAAGATTTCCAAGACGGCTGCCTACAAGGCTTCCAAGACCGTCACCGAGCTGCGCGGCCATCTCCAGGAATTCTTCAACTTCTACTCGTCGTATGACCCCATGTTCGACTGGTGGGCCTCGGCGCCTTGGAAGGCGGCCGACCTTGCACTGTCGCAGTTCATTCCGCTCATTCAAACCAAGTTGGCGGGCATGCATGAAGGAGAGACGGGAGACATTATTGGCGAGCCAATTGGCAGGGAGGCCCTGATTAACGAGCTCGAGGCGGAGATGATTGTCTACTCCCCTGAGGAGCTCATCAACCTCGCCAAGGAGCAGTTCCAGTTCTGCGAGGCCCAGATGAAGACTGCATCCGTCGAGCTTGGCTACGGCGATGATTGGAAGAAGGCGCTGGATTCTGTCAAGAAGCACTTTGTCCCTCCCGGCGAGCAAGCAGGCTTTGTGAAGACGCTGGTTCGTGAGGGCTCTTCCTTTGTCAAGGAGCACGATCTGGTCACCGTCCCACCATTGGCGGAAGAGGTATCCCGCATGACCATGATGAGCCCCGAGATGCAAAAGGTCGCGCCCTTCTTCTTGGGCGGACCGCTGATCATGGTCTCTTACCCCACCGCCGAGATGTCACACGAGCTGAAGAAGATGGTTATGCGTGGCAACAACAGACACTTTGCCCGCGCAACGGCATTCCACGAGATGATTCCCGGACACCGTCTTCAGCTCTTCATGTCCGAACGATACAACAGCCACAGACAGCTATTCACAACACCGTTTAGCATCGAAGGCTGGGCCATGTATTGGGAGTACGTGTTCTGGGAGCGAGGTGACTTCTTTGAATCGCCAGAAGACCGCATTGGAACTCTGTTTTGGAGAATGCACCGCTGCGCTCGCATCATCTTCTCCATCAAGTTCCATCTGGGTCAGATGACGCCACAGGAATGCATCGACATGCTGGTCGACTGGGTTGGCCACGAAAGATCCACGGCTGAAGGAGAAGTCAGAAGGTCGTTCAACGGCGATTACGGCCCTCTTTACCAGGCCGGCTACATGGTGGGTGCGGTGCAGCTTTTCGAGCTGCGAAGAGAGATTCTGAAGAACGGCCACATGACTGAGAAGGAGTTCAACGATTCGTTCCTTAGGGCCAACTTTATGCCGATTGAGCTCTTCAGAGCCCTGGTTCTAGATTTGGAGCTGCATCCCGACTATACACCCAATTGGAAATTTTACGAATGAAATGATGAAAGCGAAGCCCTTGAATCACGAAGTTAAGCCTTGAACGATCAGAAACGGAAAGCGAACAAAAAGCAAAATTGAAATTGAACTTTTTTTTTTTTATCTCGGTTTGGATTTGGATTGAGTTTGGACCCTCTTTGTTTTTGTTTTTATTTTACAAGAGAGTGTATTATATCGCGTCTGCATGCATCTGCTCTTGATCTCGTTTAGCAAGTTTTCGTGTATCGCGCACAGCCACAGCAAACTGCATAGCGAAGCGATAATTACATGTAGTTAAACAACGGTTTTCTTTTTTCTTTTTTGTTTGGTCTCTAATGGTTTATGATGAGAAAGTTTTACAAATCAGCTGTATACTCAAATATATTGATTCCAAAGCATGTGTGGTATTTTTAAATGATCACCAAGGCCGACCCAGCTATGAATTCTAAACAAATCTATTCTATTAACCATAGATAGACTTAAGGAAGTGCAGTGCTGTGTTCCTAGGTATCAGTTACATGACAAGGTACAAAAAAAAATACACATAACGAGAGTTCCTATCCTCCTTCTACCAAACGCCAGATACATGCTCTTCAAATGCTCCAAAGGATTGACTGTCATCCACTTCAAATGTCGGCCTCGTCTTCATTGAGAAGCTCCAAACCACTGTCATATCTTCTCTTCAATCTCCTAGTTCCCATCTGACTCGGGTTGTGGACAATCATCCGTGAATTGTCCGATTCTCCCTCAATAGTGGCAGCACGTCCACTAGCAGAAGCCCCATGAGCATCTTCAAGGAAGCTCTGACTCAAGTACAAAACTCGCTGTAGTTCTTCCTTCATTGAATCCATGGCGTCTTTCGCCTTCCTCCTCTCCTCTTCCATCAGACCCCTCATCCCGCTATTTTCAGCCCGTAGAGCATGAATAGTTTCGCGAGCAACCCGCAACGACTCAGTAACTCTATCAATCTCATCACGCAGCTCTGCGACCCGCGTATCACGAACAGCAAGAGCCGCGCCGTGCTGCTTCCTGATGGTGATCGTTTGTCGAGCAAAATTAGCCTCAGTGGAGCTCATCTCGTTAAGAAGCTCTGCGGTTTGAGCGACTGCCTCTTCAATCTTTGCTTCTAGCTCGGCAATTGTGGCGTTTTTGGCGGTGAGTAGTTCTTCGCTTGACTTTTTCTGAGCAGCATGCGCGTTTATTGATTCACGATGCTCAGTCTCCATGCGCTCTATTAACCCTTCGAGCTCTGTTATATCACGAACGTAGCCATCAACGGCGCCTTTGAGTCGGTTGTTGCCGATTTCAAGCTCCCTGATGTGACTGTCTTTCTCATCCAAGGCACGATATGCCTCGGTGACTTTGATATTAAGCTCTTCCATGACGGAGATTCGTGAATCAAGCTGCTTGCGTAGAGAACGTTCTATTTCATGATATTTGTCAATCGAATCTTCATCTTCCCTTGTCTTCCTTGACAAGGTTCGCATGCGATCCAGTAGTAGATCCAATATGTCGGCGCCATGAGCGGTAACAGGCAATGTGGGCTCTCCCGGTGCGAGATACTCCAGCTCGAGGCGAGCAGACCGAAACTCAGAAGCAAGCGACATAATCATCTCGCTGGCATCAGTACCTGGAAACCCTAATTCGCTAATGGCATTGGTAAGATGTGTAACTGCTGCTGCTCGTTCGGACATGGTTTGTAAGAGTAACTGGACCTGGTTCTCGATTGCTTCGAGGGAAGACGACGTCCCTTTGTCCCTTAGAGTCCCCCCTGATAGTGCATCGCTTATGCGCGCACCCAAGGCGTTATACGAGTCCAAAGTTGCTGTCAGTTCCTGTACTTCAAATTCCAAAGTTGCAATCTCGTCTTCTAGCTGCTTCTTATCTGCGTCTGGAGAGTTCAGCCGCATCTCAGTATGAGCATCCGGGGTTGGTGACACATCCTTAGAGAATGGCGATACAGGCCTGGTTGGACTTGTTGCGGGAGGAGTTAAGAAGGGAGGTCTCGCTCGAGATGGCGTGTTGGTCTCCGCAGCCATATCACCGAAATGGTCCTCATCTTGAGTCATGTCCATGAGGTCATCCGTTGAAGCAGTACTTGGTGTCGACGGCCAGACGCAGCTATAATACTGTGTAGCCTCCTCGCTTGCTATGCTTTTTGTCGCAAGCTGGCCTTTAAGTTCTTTTACTTGCTGCTCCAGTTCCCAAATCCGTTCGGTATCGAAAATCATGGTTGCATTTTGCATTCTATAGATTTCTCTGTCACGGGCTCTGAGTTCGGCCTTGAGCTTGGTAATCTGTGCTTTAGCCAACTGTTCACTGCGCCGTTTCTCTTGGTCAATTTTATTAAGCATATCGCGGAGGCCATTGCGGCGCATCCGGCGCTCAACCCGGCCATCAATTGTCTGGTGAAGATTGACAGCCGCGGGTTGGCCATTTAATCGAGGAGCTGAGCCAGCGCCGCTTGCGGGGGCGGCCGACCGTCTATTCGAGGCTGTAAGAGATGTGCGGCGCACCATTGGAGTAAGACCGCTCAAATATACGGCAGAGCCTGGGTCAGAATGTCGAGCGCCTCTCTTTCTTCGGCGGGGAGTCTTTGGAGCAGCCGATGGAGCCTGAGGCTCTTGCGATCTGACATTCATGCTGGTGCTGCATCGCCGGCCACGGCGTAACGCAGCAGAAAGGTCCTCCATTTTCGATGGATTCTGAGGTATTTCTGCCTTCTTTCTTTTTACTTTCACATTAATCACTCTTGAACGCGTAATAAAAGCTTGAACCCGACCAAATGATGGGCAAACATCACGGCATGGCTCATTGGTACAATTTATGGCACCATCAACTTCCGAACAGCGTCCAGCATAAACAACCCACATGAATGCATACTTGTAGGCTCAGCCTAGACCGCGTCAGAGACTTGCCCCTCATCTGTCATGACCGTGTTCGCGCATAGATTCGTGTAGCCCTTGCAGCCAACCCATGCCCAAGCCGGACCTCCTTTTGTTTACATTTTGCCTGCTCGAGTTTAGCGCCCGAATGGATCGGCCAGCCGGCCCCGCTGCCTCCGGGACAGTTCTCTATTTTGTCTCAGACTAGATGTGCTGTCTACATGTATCTAAGTGAACAATATGCTACCAGTGAGGTGAGCTTAAAATTCAATTGAAACTCTTTCGGTAAAATACATGAGAGCCAAAAACCTGTGCGTTTTCACTGCCTTCTAGAGTAAAATTAGCGCGCGCCCATGCGAAGGTTATCAGGATGATTACATCTAGCCACTCATTGCAGCGGAGGGTCAACGCACAAGGTGTTGAGTGTGGGTATATATGCAAATGTGAATCAAAGAAGCAGAGGCTGATACAAAGGCTATTACGAGTAAATGTCATTGTTATTATTATCATGGCATGCAGCCAAACTGAACTAACAAGAGGTGGGTTCCAAATCGCAGAGAAGAAATAAATACATGTACCATCTGGCTTGCTTAACTCTGTGCCCCTAATGTGAACCAGTCTTAGAAATAGCTGTGTTGACAATTCCATCGACCTTCCACTGCCATCCATCGGCATCCAACCCAAAAACAACAATATCGCTCCCGGATTTCGCATACACGGTCTTGTTATCATTTGTCGCAAAGCCATCAAAGTTCATGTCCGAACCAAATCCGGACCCTATAATCCGTGGGAGGCCAATACCCACGCGATTCTCTTGAATGCTCCCTCCTAGATTCATATACAGCAAAGCGAACTCATATGGGAGCGTCTGCGCCGGATCTTTACTTTCGCCATGGCCAGTACGGACCCACGATAGTTGACTTAATCGTGAGGATAGCGATATACCTTTGCCATCAGAATCTATATTATAAGCCCCAGTTAGTATTGTTAGTATGGCATTGACGCAACAAACCATCATTCTCAAAGTGGCCTACCGAGGAAAGTTTTGTCCAAGAAATGGCACTCTACTTCCTTGTTTGAGGACGCATGAAAATCCACCGAACATTCCCAAGGTGTTATTTCTTGACTCTCTTCAACCGCCATCAATAGTCCACTGAATGACCCGTCGGAGTCATGCCTCTTGTTCTGCCAATCACCCGCAATGGCATGACCAACGCCTCCCCAATCTCCAATCTTGTGACGCCCCGTAAAGGAGCCAAAATCGACCGAGTACCAATCATGATCATTTTTGGCATCTTCTGACATTGCAAGCCGCAAGTTGCCGTCCGGATCTTGATACGACAATACCACAGCATTTGTGCCATGTTCACCTCGGTGGAACGCCGCCGACAGCATCGACTTTTCATGCGCAGCAATACTTTTTCTACTACTGGTGGACATGCCCCCAAGTCTCCAGCTACCTCTTGGCTCCATAAAGACATGTGAAACAGCATTATCCTCATCAAGATAGAATACATGCGCAATGCTGGCGTCGTCCGCCACGGCAGCCATGGGAGTTCCTTTCTTCGCTTTGGGTGCATCTTCAAGTAAATCCTCAATACGTTGTCGACTTTTGAGATGAGACTCCCCATTCAAGTAAGAAATGGATCCCGCCCCATCTTGCCAGAGTAGAATTTCTAAACTGTCTTTGCTATTTTCGCCATCCACAAAGACTGAAGCGAGATTCGATGACGACAAAATAGGGGACGGACTTGAAGAGAGAGACGCTGTAGTCGCTGTTGTAGTTGTAGATGATAGTTTGCTTGAGGATGTAGTTAATGACGAAGAAGTACCATTCGTCACATTTAGCACACTTGTCATAATTATAGGAGTTGTAGCCATGGCCGTTAGCATTATCGTTTCCTTCGGGCGCGTCTTCATCATCAAAGCCGACTTTCGAGTCAACCTTACTACCACAACTATGCAGCTGATGAACGCCGAAATTACTGCCATTAATATTGTAAATGGGAGCATTTTCTTCTTATAATACCATGGCTTTCGAGGAGGATCCCTCTGTAGCTGATAGTAATGGTCTCTCGCGGAGCTTGGCTGTTCCTCTCTGGATCTCCCTGAGGGGCCTTCCACGGTTGTTGGGAGAGGCACTTCAGACATAGTAGGTTGACTTGGTTGCTGCATTATGTACGAAACATCGAACATCGGCATCATTTTGAAAGATCACGATGACGTTACTCTACTGCAGCTTTTGAAGTCGAGCTGGTGTCGTCTCTTAAATGTGTGTGTGGCAAGGGAGCTGCAAACTTATATACGAGTGGAACTGAGAACATGATGATTAAAAAAATGGGATCAAGAGCACAACCAGCATCGGGTTTTTATTTACTAGAAACATTCATACATATGTATATCACAGTGATGAAATGAGTGATGAACACGCATATGAGCTGCCTCTGTTGGTCATCATCACAAAGAGCAGGTCGAAGAGCTCGCATACAAGTCCATTCCGGACAAAAAGTAACAGTGATGGTGGTCACTGGAGACTTGTGTGCACACTCCCTGAAATTAACAATACAACATCCGACACACGATGCATGACCGATTTCGAGAATTTCTCAGCCGCCGAGGAGCTTTCAAGAGCCATGGGCGCTTCAGGCGTTAACAAATCGCTGAATTATCGAATGATAGAGGCCACTGCGAAACAGAAGCGCAGCCATTGCTTGAAATGACTGCCCGAGGCGATGACTAATACAACTAAATCTTCCACAAAGGGCGCTGTAACGTTCAGAGCCTGAGCGAGTTTCGCTTCAGCTCACCGAGCGCGGCCCAGCCCCCATAGATAGCCGCCTGACTAGCCTGTCACCGTCCACTGCCAGCAGCGCCTTCAATGACATTAAGGCGTCCGGATTACCACCGATAACGCCTAAAGCCTGTGAGCCAGGCCCATAATGCACGGATTCGTGACTCGTATTAAATCTTCAATTTCCTCAACCTCATGGCTGCATAACTACATATTTCCTGCTACCTGCTACTGCTGCTACTAATAGCTATTTACAGCAGCGCAACACCAAGCCCCATCGCATCCTACAAGAACAGGAAAATGACGGCGGTTGCAGGGGCCGAATGACGCATGCAAGCAATGTAGTAGCCATGTCTGCGCCAGCACGCAAAGTGAAGTTCGTCGCGTCAGATCCCGCTCGCGGCGGTTTGCCTGTGAAGCGACGGCAGGTCCAGCAAGCCTGTGAATCGTGCAGGCGGAAAAAGGTAGTCCTACGTCTTGTTTTTATACGGGACTCGCAAGTTTTTTTTTTTTTCTTTTTTTTCGTGTTCCACAGACATCCATGTCGGCTTTTTGCTAACGGCGTTGTGCGGTTGGCAGCGAAAATGCAATCATGCGGAAGACGCCGCCGCCGATGATTTCTCACTCGAGGACCACAAGGGTCTACCAGAGGCGTCACCTTCGCAGTCCTCGTGAGTCCTTCCTCACAGTATCACCAAAGCATGCGTTGACCAGATCCAGAGCCTCCATAGCGTCTCTCACGCCCTCGGTTCGTGCGAGATCGCTTGCCGGGGAAGACGGCGTGCCGTCAACAGCCAGGGTCAGTCTAAGCTCTGACCTGTCTCCCATCGCACGGCGTTCTCTTCCGACCGGCTTCAATCATGGAGAAATCCCAGCGAATGCGCCTGCTACTCCCCAGCTTGCGCCGGATGTTGCCAACAGACCGCAGTCATCGCGCTTCGTGGGAGACCTGAACCCAGAAGGCATGTTCATGGAGGCTGCGGTTCCCAACGTGACTCGGGCCTCGTCACAGAAAGGAGACGTTGGCATTTGGTTTCCAGCCGCCACGACCGGACAGCAGTCTCAGTTCATCACCTCGCGCCCCCCGCCTCTCATGGACAGCTTTATGCTTCCGTTTGTTCGAGAGCATTGTCTGTCTTGTATGCCCCCTGAGGAAGACTATGCCAAGTTGAAGGCGACTTTTCTGCAGAAAGTTCATCCCATCTTTCCCGTCATCCCGGAATCTGCTCTTAATGGACCTACCGATAACCCTGCCCACATTGCGCTCCGACAGCTTGCGTGTTTGGCAGCCGGCTCTGATCCAGAAATGACCTCGTACCTACGGCTGAAAAACAAAGGCCCAGGTCTGCTGCGCCCTGCAGAATTCTCTACCATCCTCTCCTCCTCAGTCCGTGCCATTCTAGAAACCAGTATTATTCCCGATCGAGTGGTACATATACAGGCACTCACCATGCTATCCCTCTACACTCAGCCCACCTGCGCCGAGGAATCCGATTTGCCTGCCCAGCTTGGTGGCAGAGCGATACACCACATTCAGACTCTCGGCCTGCATCTTCTTCGCTACGACGGGCCAAATTACGGCGACTTGGAAAATCTTTTCTGCGCAGTCTGGGCGCTGGACAGAATTAACGCTGCCATGTATGGGCGGCCATGTTTGATCCACGAGCGAGATATTGGAGCGGATCTCGATGCCTGCATCAAGAAACGCCCACCTGCCTTTCGACTATTACTATCCGTGGCGCAATGGCTGGATAAAGTGGTGGAATTATACCGCCCGGGGCCTAGTGCCCAAGTTTCGGGGTTTGATAAAGTGGCATATATCGATCTTCCCGTTCTTGAAGCAATGATTGTAGACGCAGATGCGTTAAAGGTACCGGCATCTCTCATCGGTAGGCTCTCTCCATATCGAATGATTATTTTTCTGTTGCGTCTAACCAACTAATAGCTACCGTTGAAACATTCTACCATGCCGTCATAATCTTGTCGTGCCGGTTGCCACGACCAGGAACAATAATTGCGGCCTCGACATTACCGCCACCCTCCGCTAATGCTCGCCGCTCCCTAGCAGCCGAGCGCATTGCATGCGCAGTACCAAGAGACTGCCTCAGCTCCCTCCCCTTTATTCCTTACGCAGTATCCCTCGCTCTAAGTGTCGAGTATCGAAAGATGAGACACAGCCGGCTGCCAATGTTTCGCGCACGGGCAATGAACGCTTTCAGACGGAACTGTGATCTGCTTCGAGTTTACGGAGATCATTTTTGGAGTGCCCGCGTCGTCTCCGGCCTTGGAGAGCGCGTGTTGAGAGAGATGGAGCGCGCGGCCAACACGCTGGCCAAAGAGCTCAGTCCTCAGCCGGCTGACGTACCGGCCAAGTTGACGGTTGATGAGCAAGAAGGGTCAACCGCTACACAAGATTTAGGAACAAATGCGTCATCAGGCGACACTACAACTATCAATTCCGCCGCGGGCATTGATAATGTCATTGACTTTTCCATGATCAACTCGATCTCAGGCCAGGATGTTTTTGGGCATATCGATCCCAACTTCAACCTAGACGCCGTGGAAGATGCCCTGGAAGCAAATCTGGATATTGGCCTCCCCTTTAATTGGGCAGACTGGGGCCAATTTGCTTCATATTAGGATGGATAATGATAATTCCACTACTTATGGTAGAGTTAGTTCGAAAGAGCTCTGATACAAGTAATTGCTTACTCAGTGTACAAATGAGAGTGCTTCTACGTGGAAAGAAGCGAGGATATCGGCTATCTAGGGAAGGCGTTTCAAGGTAGCTTGTTTTCAATATCACCAGCGGATCGACTTGTTAGTTTGTCAAACAGACTAGGCGTAAGAGGCGCTAATAAATAACTTGGGCGTATGATATTGAATGAGACCATTTCACCCTTTTCATTGCGTTTTTTCTCGAAAATAGGGAGGGGGAAAAAAAATGTTAAGCAAGAGTCGTTTAGGAGAAATGCCAAAAAGGAAAAAAAAATTAATGTTTCTCTCCGATACTGGGAATCGAACCCAGGGCTGCTCGGCACTCGAGTAATGAGAGCGAGCGATGTTAGCCACTACACCATATCGGATGTGTTCTTGTTGAGAGGAGCTACCCTATTGACAACTATAGAACGGAGCGCGTATCGAGCTTTGCCAAGCTCCCATTTTCTAGGAAAGCTACCTGCAATCACAGTCTCAAAAAGTTGTTCAGAAGTCACTGCATATATGATCTCAGAATATCAGAGCTGGGTTGCTATACCTATGCTATGTAGGACTTCTGGACATTCATTACCACAAAAAGGAACAGAGCAGATAATGATCAATGAGTAGAGAACAAAATCCGAAATTTGGTACATCTCTCGCATCGAGGGTATCAAAAGTATTTCATTCATATCGGCGTTGATGCGTCCTTCACGCTTAACCATCCGTCATGTTGATATAAGCGGCAGATACCTATGCGGCTTGCATATGCATAGTATGAGCCTTTATGCCAACGTGTACTGCGGCCATTTTTCAAGCTTTCCATTCCCACATCCTGGTAGTCGTAGTAAAGCGCAAGGGCTTGGCGGCGGTTCATGGATGCCGTAAGATAGGAACAAGATCGCCTTTTGGCGCGCCTAGTCATTTTGAGCAGAGCTTAACTCTGGCTGCTCGCCCAGAGATCCACAGGGCAGCCATGATAGGTCTGTATCGTTGATCGGGTGCGGTATCGTTAAGTCGATGCCAGTACCACGACTGGGGAAACGCACGAGTATCTCGTTTCGGGTGCACGGCCTGCTCATTCACTTTGTGGGAGGCTTATTAGATATATCGGTTGGTCTTCCGCGAGCCTGGTTTTTCAGTTCGCCGAGAAAATGCTTAAGAAATCCGTCGGCTCGACCTCCCGGGTTAGGATCCGCTATAATGCATCTTGTCGTCAGCCCAGCTTTTCACGTCATGCGGCGCTCTCCTAGAGAATCAAATTATCCTACCTGTAGCTTCTCCTGGTGCTAGTGGCTCGTGTGGGTTCCGGCCGTACTGTTTCTCGTTGATGGCACGATGGATGCGGCCGACAGCCCGGTGGAAGCCTGGCAAGCGGAGAATCTAGAGCCAGTGTGAGCAAGTGGCGGTTCGGCGGGAAAGGGTTGGCTGTGCACCTACAGATTCCACGATTCTATCCTCAAAGGCCTGGATAAGGCGCAGAGCATACCAGTATGGCGACATGGTATCTGCCGTTGCTATGGGGGGACTCGCAGCATTGGGTGGCGGAGGAGAGAATGGAGGAGGTCGCGATTAATAATGACGGGCAAAAGTTGGGACGTTGCTGATGGTAAAGCGGCATGTACCTCTCCAGCAGTGGTTAGCGGCAGAGGTACACACGCTTTCACATGCGCGATGCTGCAGGATAAGATACCCTGCAATTGAAGATGACCACAGTTGGAAAATGAGAAGCTCTGTTGGAATGAATGCGATGAAGAGCTAATTCACGCGTGATGTTTTTCTTTATTTTACAAATTCTTTATTTTTTTTGCTATTTTAAAAAGAGAACATGACGGGTATTGATTGAACGGCGCTCTTTGTCAAAACATAAAAACCCCATATCGAGTGCCTGTTCCGTTCGATGATAATTGGTAAATCTCACAATCATCATAATCCATTCAAACCAAAAGGCCCACTGTTGAAACCAGCCAGTGGCCCCTCCTTTCTTTCTTTCTTTTTTAGTTCCATCTCAATGCCCCAATAATTTCAACTCTTAAGCGAATGTACCGTGGAATGGCTCAAGGTAGTCGTTCTTGCCCAGAGGGACGCCCTCCTTGCGCAGAATGTCGTACGCAGTGGTCAGGTGGAAGAAGATGGTGGGCAAGAAGTGGCCGTTGGCGTAGCTGACGCCGGGAATCTGGACGGTTCCGCGGCTGCCCAGGCCAAGGGGCACGATCTCGGCCTGGCGCTGGTTGATGAGCTCCTTGTCGGCGGCGGCTAGGATCTCCTCAGCCTTGGCGATGCGGCTGAAGCACTCGGCGTAGCTCTCGATCTTGCCGTCCCAGGCGTGGGGCTCGACGCCCTGCAGACGCGCGGCAATCTTGGTCGAGGTGTCGGTGACCATGAAGACCTGGAAGGTCAGGGGCAGCATGTCATGGTAGATGGAGGCGGACAGGAGGTCGGCGGCGTTTGGAGCGGCCTCGCCCTTCTTGAGCACGTTGAAGAGAGACTTGAGGGCATTTCTGGCCACGGGGATGGTGGCGTCGTAGAGAGAGTAGCTCATGGTGGGCGATGTTGTGTGATTAGTTGTGCTGACTTCAACGGGTTTCGGTGATGATGAGATGGAGATGGTTGGTGGCTTTGGTTTACCAGTTTCTATCAATCAACGGCGGGGGGCTCTCTTAGATATATATTTATATATATACATGCACATGCACACATATGTATAACAAACCGTAGTTACGCAGCAACACTGCAATCCCCCCTCCTGAATAGGACGCAGGTGGCCTGGTCCACACGCTGCAAGTGCTATGTAATGGAAATTGGTTATATCACAGCTGAGCTGCGTTGCGCCTGGTGCTCCATGCCGCTAAACAGAAACTCATGCTCCATCCATACCGCTTGCTCCCACGCTTGCTCCCACGCTTATTAGCTCGTCTTGCCGGATTGAGGCAGAGGTGCGTAACAGGCAGCTTACTAATTAGAATCACATCGAACCGAGTTCCGCTCTTCAATGCGGCCAAGCCAAGCGAGATGCCAGTCCCGTGGAGCACAGAATGCAACAGAATCCGGCGTCCATGTAGCATGTAGAGAGTGCCTAGCCGGTATACAGTGGCATTGCCCCGTCAGATGTTACGCTGCATGCCGTGCATTGAGGGGAAGAGCATCGTCCAGCGGCATCAAGAGACTGCAATTGCGGTGCAAGCATGCCCGACGACCCGAAGGGAGGCTCCGACTCGAACGATCTACGGACGAGATTCAGGCCATGTTGGCTGCAAGACGGGGCCAATCAGGAGTCGACGGAGTCTTGAGGCGACTGGGATCCTTCCCTGTCACAGTGGGAGGTCATGGCCCATAGCTCGGCACTCGGCCGGGCCTCAGCACCGTCCATCACCTCTCAGTTCAATGACAAATGGCCACATGCAACGAGCTTCTCCTGAGACGGCGTTGCTTCAAAGGTCGAGTCTCGGAATTACGGGGTGGATTACTGATCAATTCGAGGACAGGAGGAAACTCTAGTCTAGCTGAAGAAAACATGGATCTATGCGGAACGTGTCTTGGGTCAGATCGCACTCGCTTTCGCAGAGCAGAGCGATAAAGACGGGACGATTAAAAATCCAAAGCCGTGCTGACCTCTGTCTGCATCACTGATTAGCAATCTTGTTACACTAAATTACACTAAATAAACAAATAAGTAAGCAAGCAAACATAAAACTAGATGCTGCTGATCCAACATGCAGCTTGGCATGAGACATGACTATTATGGTACAAAGGTTTCTGAACATGGTTGTACAATCTTGGCCTTCACGCACACAGTTCGAAGCAAGACATTTTTAACACGACAACTTCTTCACACTAGCCCCAACGTCGCGTTAAACCTTTCCACCACCTCTCTGGCGCCTGGCAAAGCTGAAGGACGCGCAATCAGCTTGTCCAGTCCCATTGCCTGCCTGCCCTCGACACTAGTCCACCGCCGCAGCATCTCCTCCGTTGGGCGGTCGATATGTCTGGATTCGCCCTCGCCGCCGGGGAAATCAGGTCCCGGTGTGCCTGCTAAGAAAGCCTGGCGCTGCCTTGCCAGGTACTGAGCATTGAGCTCGGTCACGGGGCAGACGGGAATGTAGAGGACACTGGAGTCGGAATGGCCCTTGTGGACTTTATCCACGGCGTGAATAGCTATAGAACGGTGAGAACACCAGCAGTAAGTATATTGTACGAGATAGGAGATAACAAGGTGGAGTGTAGGAATGGAAACTTACTATCGCAGTGCCAAGCCACAAAAGCTCCGGGCTTAATTTCAGGCACGTGTGTCATGGTTCTTGAAAGCTCCAAATGAGGGTGAAGCTCATCATTAAGCTCTTGTCCGTGTCCAGGGAAAGCTCCCTGTAAGTCACTGGTCATATCATCCTCGCCAGTGAATGCCCAGTTCTTTTCGTCCAAGAACCGATCACCAATCTTGCCATCATCAATCGGCCTGAAGAACGGTCTCAGCAGAGTGTATGCTGTTGATAGCATCAAGGGGTATGTCAACAGTGTGCCCTCTTCCGGCCCTACTTGGCTCATAGAGACCCAGCCCTGCCATGTTCTAAAAGCACTGCATGCCCCTAGGCCGTTGTGAAGGTCGTTGACAGCATCGACTCTCCCAGAAGCCTCCCAGGGGTCGTAACTCTCCCATTTGCCTTCGAATACCTTATCGTAGACATGTCCACGTCCGTATCCGTCCTTCTCCCAGCGTTCGACGCTTCCGCCGTCGATGTGGGGGCCGAGTGCAAAGGCAGCATCACCGGGCTGTCGGATGCGAAGCCTATCGGCATAAGAAAGAGGGATGTCGAGAGAGATTGGAGTATTTGGTGATGCGGAATGCCAAAAGTCTGACATGAGATACTTTTGTACCTTTAGCATGGAAGGATGTGAGCGAGCTTTGATCTGTGGCTCAGACCAGTACAGCTCGTATACTTGGGGGTCATGAGGCGGGAAGGCTATATTCGAACGTTAACACCAGCCATTCTCCAAACAACAGACACAATTTTTTTTTTTGTGACAAAATCTTACCTCTTGTATGGGGGTTTTTGTGCACGTATTCCTCGACGCGCTCCTTATATCCTCGCGCTTCCTTCTCCGGAATTACACCATGCACGACGACAACTCCTCTCTTCTTAATCTCCTCTTTGACTTTACTATCCAACCCATTATCAAGGTCAGCGAACTCTACTTGGGGAATAACACCCGTCCCCTTCTTGGCAATGATTTCATTTTCTTCCCGCAGCGTCCGCAACAATCTTTTCCAGCTAGCGATGATGTCCTTTTCCCGATCCCTGACCAGGTCCAACTTCAGCTGTCTGAAGCGGTCCGGCAGCGGCGCCTGCTCTGCACCAGACAACGAAACGAAAGAATCTGAAATATCCCCCGTCCTCTTTGTTGCCGATTTTGACGTCTGCACCGTCGCTAGGCAGCGATGCAGACGGGGCAAGACGGGACAGGCCCCTCTGAAGCTTGAGCGCAGCATCTTATATATATATAAATATATATATATCTGTGTAAGAGATGGAGGGGCACAGTATAAAAAAAGTCGCGAACTTTTTTTTTTTTTTTTTTTGGATGCTCGTGCGAAAATTCTCAACAGAATAAATATGCCACCACACACAATGAATTGAAAAATGAATTAAAAAAAAATTGCATTTCATTCGAAGGAGCCAACCTATGTCTTTTATGAATGACAGAGACGATAGCCGGTATTACTGCTTTGGGGAAGTCCGCGCCCCGCCGGCGGAAAGTTTATCTCCCTCCACAAAAGTAAGATGGAAAAGTTGGGGAACCTTTGTACTTTGTCAGTAATGGCCTGATTGACATTTCCATGGATTTCGAGAATGCTTTGGGCGCAGTAGAATGCAATGATCCTTTCTCTAAGAGCGTGCTGAGACAAGAATTGGTGCTACTTTTGGTGTATTGCGTGCGAGAGGAAAAACCTGTACAAAATTCATCATCATTTTCGTATGAGAATCGAGGAGAACGTACTACTCAAGTCATTCACACCACAACTATCTACTATTGCAGTAACGAATCTAATGCAATCAAATAATCACATCTCTTCTTTAGTACATCAGCTCATCATCATTGAAACGTTACAAGTTCGAAAAATTTACGTCTCTAGCTCTCCCGTGATATGACGGAGTGCCCGTCTTGGAACTGATATCAGATCCCCCCTCCCCCCCTTTAATTGGGGAATCCCTCAGCCGTGTAACAAGCCCCATCCTTCTGGCCGGCACAGCTGTCGACTATGCACTTTCATTGATCACATGTGTGATTGGCAAGTCCGAGCCCGGAAGTAGAAAATCAATCTAATTCGGGGACATGGAAGGAAGAAGGAAGGGAGACACCCCAAAGAGGAAGAAAAAAATAGTACGAGGCCATTAGAAATGACGAGCTACTAACTTCTTCATGGCGTCATTAGAGTAAGAACTACTAAACTACTGGCTTCATTTTCTCTTCCTTACAGCTGATAGGGACGGCTACTTATATCTGGTCACATGGGACAAAGTACGTGCAAAAACCATATAGGCTAAAAAGTCGTGATGTTCCATTCCGTGTCCGTGATAAGATGTTTAAAATAGTTCGAGAGCCATATGCCGGCTTTGTATACGTAATATAATCCAGAGGGCGTGCTACCTGAGAGGGCAATGTCTTATAGCCTCGGCTCACAAGCTTGATTTATAACAAGCCAATTGAGACATTGACATTATCTCCTTCCCTTATCTGCTTGGGAACATCAATCGATTTTGACATATCCCCAGACCGCGTAAATTCATCCTATTAATTAGCTCTTCTTTTCCCCAGTCCAAATCCTTGACAAGGGGGTACAACGTGATCCCAGCTTATCAGCGAGAGCGAGAGAGAGCAATATGTATATATATATATGTATACACCATGTTTGGTTTTCTTAGCCTCGGCCCAGCCTCAGCCTCATCCTTCCCTCAGCTGGCATTGGTCGTCCCTCTTCTTCTCTTTATACCCGAGAAAAACAACATGGCCGCATTGCCAAACGTGGTATCCCAGCAGGGGAGAGGAGAAGAGAAAAAAAAAAAAAAGAGGGCTCTTTTTAATTTATCAGTAGTATTAGTTCCCACGGCAAATTAGGAGAATTACCCCGATGGCCATAATTTCGCCGGCACTTCTATTTTAGGCAAATCCGCCCCCCACAACTCCAGCCACGACGAGGACCACCTTTGCCCGCCAAAGGTGAGGCTAGTAATACATAGTATAAGCAAATCAACAACCTTGCCCAAAACAGAGAGCTTCCCACACCCCTCATCAGCCACACCACTTCTACATGAAAGGGCATTATAGCCTAATGTTTATGGACATCTCATCGTCTCGATCTCATCGTAAGTCTCACTCATCTAGCCCACCTCATACAGAGTAGCCCCCCACCTCCTTGAACGCCTCGCATCAAAATCTCATCTCCAGCCCAACCATGGTCGCCTCCTCCTCCTCCTCCTCCTCCTCCTCCTCCTCCTCCACAATCAAAGTCTCCCTCCCTCATCTCGCCCAAGTCATCGACCACTCCCTCCTCCACCCAACCCTCTCCGACGCCGAGCTCCGTGCCGGCCTCACACTCTGTCGTGACGCCTCCGTGGCCTCGGCCTGCATCAAGCCGTACGCCGTGCCCCTCGCCCGTTCCATCCTCGCCGGGTCTCCAGTCCGCATCTGCTCCGTCGTCGGTTTCCCGCACGGCTCGTCCTCCGCCTCGCTCAAGATTACCGAGGCCGCCGAGGCCATCGCCTCGGGGGCCTCCGAGATCGACATGGTCATCAACATCGGCAAGGCCCTCAGCGGCGAGTGGAACTATGTCGAGCATGAGATCGAGGCCGTCAACCGCCTGGTCACTGCAAAGGGGGCCATCCTCAAGGTCATCTTCGAAAACGACTTTCTGCAGGATGAGCACATCATTAAGCTCTGCCAGATATGCACTGACCAAGGCGTGGCGTTTATCAAGACAAGCACGGGTTATGGCTTCGTCAAGCAACCAAACGGCTTTTATAGCTATCAGGGTGCTACGCCACACCATCTCAAGCTAATGAGGAAACATGCTGGCCCAAAGGTACAGATCAAGGCCGCAGGGGGCGTTAGGACCCTGGACGAGCTGCTTTATGTACTATCACTTGGAGTGACGCGAGTTGGCGCCAGTGCCACTGAGGCTATCCTAGAGGAGGCCAAAGCAAGAGGCATTGGCGAGACTGAAGTCGAAGTTGAAGTAAAAGCACCCCTGGGATTGCAGGAGGGAGCTTATTGACGATACCACTAGTAGTTTTAGCGAGCGATGCATGAAACGGTATATAATACAGAAATGTAATTATCTATTAAAAAAAAGTTATCAGACGTAACTTCGCAATGATGTGCATGCATGGCTTCATTATCTGCTCTACCTTTTACTTCTTTCTTTTGTCCAGTCCTGACCAGCACGAGGAAAACTCCAAGGGTACCCAAGAACTGAAATAAAAGGTAGTATGAGGAAATGAAAAAGGGGAGAGATAAAAAAGGCAGAAAAAAGTAAAAAGCATAGCCTAGCCGCCAGAAAAAATGATAATCTCAAGCCGCTAGCCCTGTGTCCTTTTTGAGTCCTCATGCATCCTTAACAGCAACAGCATGTCCATACGCCAATTCTCTCCAAGCATAACAGTATTCGTGATTTACAAACAAAGATACGCTGTCATCAGAAAAAAAAAAAAGAATAAAAAAATTGTTCATAATGCAAGCCTGAAGCTCTTAATTGTTTGGATTTTTGTTGTTTCTGCTCCGCCACCTTCTTTCTCCTTCACAAAGGCTCTTTATTCAGTGTCTTGGTTAGAGCGCCTCACTTTCTCTCTGAGATCCCTGTTTTCATTTTCCAGGCCGCCGAGCCGTTGCCGAGCGGCCTGTCTGTCCTGGTTGCGCCCTTCTCGTTCCATCTTCAGCTTGTACTCCATATCCCGGAGTCTCAGCAGCCAGCGGTTATCGTTGTTGGTTGCTGATCCGTCAGAGCCTGTAGCATCCAAGAGACCCAGTCCAGTTCTGGAAGACGATACCGGAATTCCGGAGGAGGACGGGGCACGCGCCGTAGACGATGCCCTTCCCTTGGAAGCGGAGCTATGAGAACGATCGCCAGCGCCGCGAGGAGGTATCGGTGACGGTGAGCCAGCACCGATCTCAGACCCTCCAGGCGTTTGATGGGCCGCGCGAGCACGAACATCATTAGCAGTTCTCAGCGTGGCATTTTCCACCTTAAGCTGACGATACGCTTCCTCAAGGCGCATCATTCGACCTGCCGCTTCCTGAGAACTCAGCGAGCCGGTGGCAACTGAGTTGCGAACCATAGTCTCCAGCCTATCAAGCTTCTTGATCCGCACATCCAGGTTGTTCTCTAGAGCCTGGTACTCCCGATAAAGATCCTTCTCGAC
The DNA here is from genome assembly GCF_020647865.1 of Trichoderma asperellum. NCBI lineage: Eukaryota > Fungi > Ascomycota > Sordariomycetes > Hypocreales > Hypocreaceae > Trichoderma > Trichoderma asperellum. The sequence continues at coordinate 1,455,681 of NC_089416.1, forward strand.
TGCCTTGATCTTTGTTTGCAGTGCCGCAAACATTCCCTCGATCGTCTTGACAGCGGCAAGAAGGTTCTTGGAAAATCCCGGCAAGCGACTTGCAATAACTTCGAGAGTAGGGACTACCTGCCGGTCTACAAGCGTATTGTTATTCGCCCACTCCCGACCACAGAGGTTGCTTAGTTTGTGCCATAAGAGAAGCAACAGTTCGTTTCTCTCCAGAAGCTGCTCGCGGGCCGTTTGTTCTAACATGGCAAGCTTCCGGCGATCCTGGCCTCTTGTAGCTTCTAGTTCGTTAATACGGACGTCTTGTGTGCTGGCCGTTCGGGTGAGATGCTGATGTGTCTTTTGGAACGACTCATATTGGGACTTTGTGTTACGGTGAGCAACGCGCTCCTTTTCGAGCAATTCGGTGATTTTTCGCGTTTCCAAAGCGTGTGACTCCATAAGCGAATCACGCTGCTTGATGATACGGTCTTTCTCAACCAACGCTGCTTTAGAAGTATCAAGCTCGCGAACAGTGTTTTCAAGCTCACGCTGCATCCGAGCAATAGACTATACAAGAAAAGGGGCCAGGTCAGTACAAGATATAAACAGATGAGAAAAATGAGCGTGCCATACCTTTAGCAGCGAAGAACGGGTGCCGTTCAGGTCACCCAATGCTTCCCTCAGGTTGTTCTCCAATTCCAGCAACCTCTCCTTCCACTCTGTTGCCTCGACCTCGCGAGACGACAAGTTCTTACGTAGTCGCCTGACGTCGTCCTTGGCAGTGGCGTTCTCGCGCTGAAGGTTAGCAAACAGTTGTTGGACATCTGCCTCCTTCTTAGTGGTAACGTCCTCCCATTGCAAACGCTCCTCTTGCATGCGGTTCTCCAGCTCCTTGACTCGTTCTTTCTCATCCTCCAAGCTTCGCTCCGTATTAGACATTGCCGCTTCCAAATCGCCAATGCGAATTTTGTCTGCCTCCTGCTCTTCCCGAAGGAACGAGATTTCGCCTTGTGACGATTCCTGCTGGACGGAAAGACGCTGGTTCTTTTCATTGGCTTCGAGGAGCTTCTGCTCCAAATCCTCAAGCTCCTTGTTAGAGGATTCTTGCTCTTTCTCCAAGTGCTGAATGCGACGGTTTAGGTTAGCCTGGTCTTCTTCAAGCTGTTGGATGTGTCGAAGCTTGTGTTCTTGCTCGTCTTCTAAGCCTAGGAGCGCCTCGCTCATCTGTCGCATCTCCTTCTGCAAACTTTCAAAGTTTTCAGATCTGTCGTTCAAGTCGGCCTGCATTCGCTGGACCTCTGCCTCCAGAGTGTCAATCTCCATCTGAGCTTCGTTGCGAAGATCCTCAAAGTTGGCTTCCAATTCACCATGCTCCCTTAATGCTTCGTCGCGTTCTGATTGTAAAGCAATGAGATCGTTTGTGGCGTTATCAAGCTCTTCCTGCATGCTCATAAGAGCCTCTTCGGCCTCGCGCTTTTGACCAATGGCCAGTTCAAAATCGGCCATGCAGCTCTCCAACTCTCGCTGTAGATCCTGATTCTGTAACTTCACCTCACTGAGCTTATCTCGCAGCTCAGCCAATTTGTTTTCCAGCTCTTCGCGTTCTGCTTCATCCTCTGCTGACAGCTGCCTCGTCCTATGGCTACTTCTTGAACTCGGCCTTTCATGACCGCCAGCGCGTGAAGCTGATCGTTCCAAGAGACTGTCGATAGTAGAGGGAGCTGGGCCACCACGACGCTGAGCCATTTTGAGATCTTCAATCTCCTGGTATAGGCGCTCCTTTTCACGGTTTCTAGACGTCAGCATTGAAGTCTGAGCCCCAACTTCACGGCGAAGTTCAGCATTCTCATGACGCAGCTGTTCACTCTCACGACGCAGCTCGTCCACCAAAGTGCTGGCCGCACTAAAGTTAGCATGCGAACCATCTGCCTCGCCGGATACGCTAGACATGGGCCTGCCTGGCGAGGCATTCCGATCCCTTGGCTTCTTGTTGATGTTGTAAATGTTGGTTGTGTGATGCATCATCCCTGAGCCAGCACCAGACATCTCCTTCTTGAGTCGGAAAACCTCATCTCGCAGCTTCCTATTGTCCTCATCGGACTGCTCCCTACGCGCGGTCTCTTGCTCCAATAAGTCTTTCCAAACATCTGCCTCCTCTTGCCGGCCATAGGCGTCTCCAGAACGCTCACCGAGCGTCTTGACAATGTCCGATAGCTTCTTCTTCTCCGATTCTCTATCCATAGTCTCGCTTCTGAGTCTCTCGATTTCTGTGGCATAAGTTTCGACGCGCTCTCGCAAGAACATGAGCTCGTCTTCTCGCTCTTGAGCTTCTTCGTTGTACATCCGGGCGGTCTGGTCCGTTGAAGATGCAGCACTGCGCGCCGTGCTCGGCCTTTCTTCGTCTTCTTTCTCTTTCTTTTCCAGCTCTTTGACTCTTTTCCGTAAAATTTTATTATCGCGCGTCGTAATGGCAAGATTTGTCCTCAGTTCGACGTTCTCGGAAATCATCTCTTTCAGTCCTTCTTCGGACAAAGTGTCCAGCCGTTTACTCAAGAACATCACCTTGAGCTTCAGGTCGAAATTTTCTTTGGATAGCCTTTCAATTGTGCTACTCTGCTCCTTTAGTGTCCAGTTCTTGTTGCCACCTTTGCCCGGAGCCTTTGAGCTACTGGGGGCAGTGGCCGCGGATACGGACAGTCGTGGCGTTTGTAGGCCATTTTCGAATTTGAACTCTTTCGCAACTGAATCAGGGACGTGAACATTCTTGACATGCTGGGCTATGACTGTATCTGTAGGGGCTGTGCTGATGCTATCTTTGGTTTTCGGTGTCACCATCTTATAGCTGTCTCTGCTTCGCGGCGGAGTATTCGCCTCAACCAGCGGTTCCAACTGGCGTGTATTATCTCCAAACTCGTCAGTACCCATGCCAGAGGTCATGCTGCCCATACTTATTGATCGCAGGAGCAGATTAGATGGTGCCCGAGGCATACCCATATTTGGCACAGCTCCACCAGAATGCAACGCAAAGTCCAACCCCAGTCCTACAGTTCCTGTGGTGTCATTCTCCTCCTGCAGCTCGGGATTGGTGGCGAAGGATGAAGTTGATGATCGCTGGCTACTGAAGCGGTTGCTGCGCACATATTTGGGACGCCTGTTGCGCAGCGCAAGTCCGGGATTGCCACCAGCATCAGCGTGTTCTGAAAGAGGCTGAGACTGAGAGCCATCTCGTGCATCTTTACTGTGTTCTTCCAGTGTCCCAACTCTAGGGGTAGCTTGGTTGCTATGGTTCGAGTTGGCAGCACGCGAGATGGACCTGGCAGCAGCTGCTGCCGCAGGTGAGGAGTCGAAGCCTTCTAGGTTCGATGTGGTGTTGCTAGCTCTAGTCAGGTCTTCTTCAGACTCAGGATGAAAGTCGAATTCTTCCGTGTAATCCTGCCCTGGTTCGTATCTTGGCTCGTATCGTGGCTCGTATCGTTCCTCCGGTTTCGACCGTGACGGCTTGGGCTGAGCTCCGGGCAACATAGGGCTCTTGGAAGGCCGAGAAGGCGGCTTTGAGGGCGAATCAAAGACAAAAGTATCGTCAAGGGCCCCCTCAGGGTTGGCAGAGCCCGTGGGAATCGGCGACAGAGATGGCAGAAAGCTAGACTCGTTATCTTTGAAATGCTCCCGAACTGCATCCTCTGAGAGAGTGTCGTCCGGATTCAGGGTCGGTTCCAGGGCTGTCGTTTCGAGATAGCTCTGCTCTCTCTGTGACAGAGCGGGCGATCCCCCGCCAACACTGGGCCGAGACGAGCCCTGCAGCTGCGCCGAGGCTGGAGAGAGTCTGCTACTAGGAGCTATCGTGGTGTGCTTAGGAGGCGCAGGCGCATTGCCGTTCGATTCAGATCGCTGCAGCGGAGAGCGCGCGCTCATCGTAGTCGAGCCCGGCGAGGGCAACGGCTCTGTTCTTTCTGCTGGACTTCTCGATCTGCTGTTGTCGGCCTGGACGCGCCTAGCAGCGGACGACGAGAGCGACTTGGGCTCGTGGGCGGTGTTCTCATCCACGCCGGCCATGTTGCATCTTGGGGGGTTTTCGGGCTGCAGGGGGCTCAACCGAGGCTTGGGAGCTCCGCAAGGGGGAGAGGGGGCTGTATCGCCAGTGACAGATATGTGGTGTAGACAACGAAGAAGCTGCAGAGAATAATAGGCGAGTGACTGCTGGCTAGGCGGATATGTTTCTCAGCTCAGCTGGCTGCGTGCTCGAGCCTCGTCCAAAGCCTGATCAGCAAAAGCCCGTCGCAGGGCAGCAGCTTGGTGGCGCCAGGTGCGTCGTTGCTAGAGCCGCTCTCCCGGCGCCTGCAGCTCCAGCGCCTGCACGCGCTAACGGCGCGGGAACCAGTGGAATTCTAGAGCGAATTAGGGGGGTGAAATGCCGCGTGCACCGCCTGTCAGGGGAGCCCCGCAAAGCGTTAAACAGGCGGTAAGGGTTCAATGCGATTAAGATTGGAACAAAGGCGCTTGGATTGGATGTGATAGGTTCAAGTTCAAAGTACATCAAGTGCCATATATTAGTAGTACCTAAGTACCCTCCCTACTCAACATCAATTTTTACTCCATGTTGTGAGATCTCAGTATCATAACAGCCTCAGACTATATGAGAGACAGAAAAATTGGTATTATCAAAACTAAGAGTAAGAAGTGAAGAACAAAGGAAAGTAAGAATCAAAACCAAAAACCAAAACCAAGAAAAAGCAATGCCAGTAAAAAGTAAATGCTGGTTTGGTACGGCAACATATTTCCACAAGACCTGCCACTCTTTTTACCAGGTATCAATTTTTCCAATTGCCTGTCGTCTGCTAGTTTTCGTTACAAGCGGACCATCACCGTAATTTATTTGCCGATATGGAGAAGCGTAAAACGACTTCCACGCCAAACGCCGCAGGCCTATCCAATCCTGAATTGTTCCAACTCATGCATCATCACACTCGATTATCGCGAGAAAAAAAAAAATGGGAAAAAATGAGAATGAAACGGTGGTAAAAGAAGAATGGGGGGTGAAGAAGAAGAAGGAGAAGAAAGGAAGAGGAAGAGGAGGCGAAGGGAGGGTAGGAAAGAAAGAAAAGTCATTACCACCACCATTTCCAAGTCTTCTCCAATGAAGGGTCTTTGAGGATGTCATCAACCCATCCCAAACTTTCTCTCTTGTCGTCAAGCAGGCGAGCGTACTCAAAGAGCAGCCTCAATACATAGACCTGCATGTCTTCTTTTCGCAGCACTAGATCAGCCCACTCCTTGCCCTCGGTAGCAATCTTTTCTGCGACTCGGTCGTGGCCGTTGCGCCCCTCGTATCCGAGGAAGTACTCCATGATGCCATAGTAATCAAGGAAACGGCTGTCCATGGGAACAAAGTGCTTCCACGCAACCAAACGGCTGTCGTGCCACTCATGCCAGATGGTGGCTTTGATGGGGAGAGAAGTAGATCGCAAGAAACCAAGATAGCGGCCGGAGAAGGAATTTCCGTCAATGTCCGGAATGTACTTTGACTTGAACTGTTCTCCCATCTTTATTCCCTTGGTTGGCTTGAAGTAGTGGCCAGTGTAGTTGCATTTTCCGTTTTGCGGTGGCGAACAGCTAAGATCGGTGAAGCTGATGTTGGACCATTGGTTAATCCATGCGCCCAGCTTGCGGTCCTTTTGCGCCTGCAAGTTGTATTCCTCGCTCGGCAACGCAAAATTCTCCGCCTTCTCTCCCCTTTCAACACGTGCAACTGTCGTGCCGTTGTTCATGGCGACAAATCTATGGCGTTGGAACCCTCGCCAATTATGTACCGTATTCTTGCCGCCTGTTGCAACACCGCGCCAGATGGCCTTGTTTTCTTTCTCCGCCCATTCAACGCCATGGTTATCACCGCCAGTGAAGCGCTCTTCCTCGTTCCAGTACATGGGAGCGGGTAGCAAAATTTCGTTATTGACTCCCAATTTGGAGCCACCAAACATGGGGAACAAGACCTTGGAGGCCGATGTAGAAAGCGGCTCGATGAAGATGCCCTCCAAGGCCTGCAGATCTGGCTGATGGCAAATTTCCGTAGACAGTGTAAAGTTGGAGACGAATCCCTTGTACATGTGGGGTTCGGCATATGTCAAATTGATCGAAGGCATCTTATCGGCAGTTTTTACGAGGCCCTCCACCTGAGAGGGACTATCCGGAGCACAGCCACGTCGAGCAATAGCCCAGTAGGGTTCTAGTTTAAAAAGACCTTGTCAATATCTTCCTTCAAGATTTTTTTCTTTTAAATAAAATAAAAACAAAGAAAACAAAAGAAAACAAAGAAAAAAATCATTTGCTTATGAGTTAAGAGATCGCGTTATGGCAAATTTAACTTACGTGTTTTTTCCCAGTTCTTGCTGCGCGTTTTGACCTCGGGGTCGCCAGTGCCGGGGCGAGGCAGTTGCTGGAATTCGCGAATGACGTCTTTAGACTTGGGTATCTTGATCGTCTTGGAAGCGTTCTTCATGTAGCCGGCCATGTCCTCCCAGGGAACAACTAGTCGGGGCTCATCCATGGCATTCAGCGCGATATCCATGTCAGGCAACAAGTGATCGATGGTCTTGATCATTTTGAGCCAAATCTTGGTCCAGAAGAAGTCGCTTTTAGCGGTGGCATTGCCGTCTCGGATGTTGATTGTCATTTCAAAGTCCCAGGCCTCCTTGCGGATGACGGCGGGGTCAAGACCCCAAAAGGGTTGGAGATCTTGGTAGATTCGATCAAAGAAATCCTCGACGATGATTGCGTTCTTGGAGCGAGCAAATTCGTACCACTTGTCGAAGCCGGGCGGCGGGTGGCGGCCACGGCGCTTGCGATAGGCCTTGGCAGCCTCTTCGACGGTTTTGGATTCTTTGGAAATGAGCTCGGCGAAAGTCATCTGGGCGTCATACACCAGCTTGTCAATGGGATGGCCGCCGCTGGTAGGAGGAGCGCCGACAGGGAAGGCATCTTGGATGGGCTTCCGGCCAGGGGAATTCGGATTCGTGGCATCTGGCGATGGCGACGCCGTGAAGAGTGGTGTTTTCGCGCCTCCAACGGGCGCAGGGCCATTGTAGTTTGGCGCAGGATTCGGCAGCGGACGGTTTGGTGCGGTCTGGTCAAATGAGGGTGGCAGACGGGAAATATCTGGCGAGCTGGGGCTGAAGGTGTACAAGGCCAGCAGGAAGATGGCCGCTAAGACACCGTACCGCACGAGGCCGGACGGCCGCCGCATCGGAAATCCGGGCGTCAGCAGCTTGACCATGGCGATGTTGGGTGGCTTTTCGAGACGTCGCGGGTCTGCCAGAGGCGTGGTGTTGTCGCAGCAAACGATGCTCCAACTATGGCAAGGTCGTGCTTTTTGCAATGCTTGAACAGTCCTTGAAACAAAAACGGGGCGTCGGAAGTTGTTCGCTAAGAAGTGAATAGCGTCGGCCGCGTGTTGCTGGGGTTTGGTGTTCCCGCGTATGCTAAGTAAGTGATGACGGAGGGGCAGGTCTATCCAAGAGAAATTGAGCACTCAGCGCATCCGGGCGCGCCAAGGAAATCCAGCCTTTTAAGATTGTGATAACGAGCGACTTGGTCTCGAGGGACGCCTGACTTGCGAGTACAAGGCACTGTCGAGCCAAGGATGATTGTGGCGAGCACAGGGAGGTCTGGAGGAGACGCTGCGGGCAGGCAAGGGCGGGCAGACTTGGGATTCGGCGCTTTGGAGTCGCTACAGCTGCCGCAGCATCGTCCGAAGAGCCGTGAGGAGAACAACGAGCAGCCGCGCAGCCCAGGAGCGGAGCGAAGAGGTTGAAGAGCCAGAAGTCTAATTTCGCAGCGCTGCCCGGAGGCGGCCAAATGAGCTGGGCAGACGCTTGCGGCAAGATTGGCCACATTGCCCACTGATTCGCTGCTTCGCAACGAAGCTACGAGGTGAACCCGCCGCCAAGACCCCGTCAGCGCCCACAGGCTCTGTAACCCCTGGCACGATTACGCTGCTAGTGGTTGCGCGGGGGGGGGCCTCAGCGTGGCACCGGCTCTCTTCAGTGGCCTGGGCTCAAGCGCGATAAGGCTACCCGCTATTGCGTAGCCGAGCGAGCGAGCGAGCGCTGGCTGCTAAATGAAACACGACGATGGATGTCTAGCTTGCGGCTCGATGGCTCGATGCCCGCTGCTGGCACGGCTTCAGGACGTCGATGGTGACATGCCACTGCATAAGACAGCCTCGACAGGCCATGGTGCATGCGCAGGCAATTAGAATTAAGCTATCGGGCTAATGGTGCATTCCCCTCGGCTAATCTTCACCCTCCAAGGCATCCATCCAGCTCCCATTGGTACGACCCAATATTATAGACTCCAGCTCTGCTACCTAGAGCGATGGTTTAGCATAGTCAGTATAGAGCTATTGTTGCTGTTCCCTTGCGTCATTTGCCCTGGAGAAGAGGGGAAGCAAGCAGATACAATCTGCCTCTCGCCAAAACCCGTTGCCAAGGCGTTTCTGAGTTGCGTTTCCAGCGATGGCCTCGCTAAATGAGCTGACGATCACTCCTCTTCTAGCCCCAGCTCGACTATTGCGAGCTCCACCCTGCCTGGCCCCGGGCACTGTCGTGACATAGCAAATACTTCATTGGAGGCTTTTTGGCGGGTTATCGGCGAGCACGCAAGCTGGGTGTGGACCACATTCAATAGAGCCTGGTCTGTACGTCGAGTAAGTCGAGATAGACCAAGGCAACCTCCAATGCCATAAGCAGCTGAGCGCGCACAAAAGGAAGAAGAAAAAAGGGAAAGGGAAGGGGAAAAGGGGCCGTCAGATTACAGATACTCTATTACACTACATACAGCACACGAGACTATTGGCGGTTAGGGGGCAGACGGAGCCTTTTTTTTTTTTTTTTTTTTTTTTTCTTAAAAGGCTTGCTCAACATTTAACGCGCGTTTTGCTCTCCCGATTTGCCGCTATCCGCCATCCGAGTCAGCCGTGGGTTGTCTCGCAAGGAAGACCTTGCATACCATATCTAGCTAATTGAGTGGCAGATCAACGACATGAGACCAGTGTTTTGTATGCTATCCGTCCTACTTCATACTACTATTAGTATGTACTGTAGAAGGTACTGTGTATGCACAATATTCCTCCCGTCCACGCCTGGTTTCCAGCCGCCCTCCTCCCCACTTTTGGCTCCTTTGGCTCTGCCATAAGTGGCTCGATCAGTAGAATTTTCCAAACGGGGTAATCCATATGCAGCAGACTAATCGGCAATTGCATCAAATTCGTTCCAGCCGACAGAATACTAACCAAAACTGGCTGCATATGCGCGTACTGACAAGCGCGAGCGAATTCCAGCCTTGCTATTTGCCTTCCACCCAGGCACGGCAAAGCAACTGGTCAAAATAAGAAAATAATAAACTCGCTGCAAGACAGATCTGCCGCCACTCTCGTGACACAAGCTCGATTGCCTGGGCTCCAGTAGCGCAAAAGAAGTGCCGGGCGCAACTTGCACTGGACCAAGGCGCGGACAAAAGAGGTTCGATTTGGCAGGTCCCGGGACGCTTGTAGCGCTCAATTGAATGCCGACTGCCTAAAGGGGGACAGTCTTCAGCGATTGGTTTCCATATTCTGTCGTCATCGCGCCGATAATGGCCCCCTGTCAATCACTGCTTATCGAAATGCCACGGCGGGTTTTGAGAGGATTCCCGATTGGTACCAGCCTCTGACGATGAGGTCAGACGGTCTACAAGAGTGGGTATCATGATGTTGCACAGCCAGCCACTGTCATGAAGAGAATTTGTCTTGTGCGGCCTTGACTGTCCATGCACGGTCTTGAAGACATCGGAAAATACCGAAGTTGCTGGTATATAATCTCCTATACTTTGTTTGACTCGTAGAAATACTGTAGTAGTAATAATGAAGAAGCCAAGTCCCAAAAAAAAGAAAAGAGAAGAAAAAAAGAGGGAGAGAGAAAGTACATATAAGCTCTGCCGCTTTAATGACCCCACTTCTCTCTCTCTCTCTCTATATATATATATATATATATATTGTTCATATCATGTTGCTCTCCGTTCAACGTACAAGTGCGGATACAGTCAAGTATGTAGTATTACTGTACAAACAAGCGCTCCGCCCTGTGCACATAATTCCGAGCGGCGCCATGCGGCTGTTTGCCACCGACCCATTTACTGCAACGACTGCTGTGACAAATGCCAGAATATTGGGGACGGTATTTATGGACACGGTTACCCACACAGCTATATGTAGGCCTTGTTAATGCCTTCTCTCCAAGCAGTAGTACTTGCTGCTTAGATTTTCCGAGTCAGGGACCCGAATATCATGCTGCAATTGAATCGGGCTGAGGACTAAATCTCTTCTTCAGATATTTAGATTTATGGCAAAGTCAAATATATCTGTAGTTTCCAGAGTAATTTTCCTAATAATTTAACGGCGTCTAGTTATATACATAGTCGCCAAGGTTACTAGAAATGTATACTCGCCCGTCTTCTTTGTCTTCCACATTGGCGCAGATTCTATGCACCGGAGTATTGGGCGAAGATGTCCGATTTTGAAACTATCTAAGAAGTGCAGAGTATTTTGACAGCCATTCATCATATAGCAGCTTTTTAGTCTTGGAGGTTAAAGTTATGCAACGCCTGTTTTAATGAGGGGATAAAGAGAAATTGTACGCGCAATATTTCATGACGAAAGCAATAAATATATTATGTACGAGGCTACCATAAAATCGTTATTTTTCCAGTTTCACCAGAGCTTAATTGAATATTTGTGGAACATTATCCCATGTGTTGAATAGGCTCGAAACGGTGCTTTTTTGTCCGGTAGCAACAATATCGAAGGGATGAGTATTTGTCGGTACTTTACCCTGCCAAGTACCACTATATAAAGTGTACTCAGTTCCTGGAATCTTGTTCAAAGGCTTCATCTTCACTTTATCTTGAATCCATGGACTCAATGGGGCAGTACTATTTAATGGCTGAGGAACGATGAGCGAAACGTCAGAGAAGTCTTCGGCATTCAAGACCTAAATCGATAATAACTTAGACATCTGCCTTTAAATGTTAAAGAGTATACAATATTAGACCTACTAAAGCGGTTATATTCAGTTGAGTATAATCGACTTTATCGACGGTGATTACGCTCTGGTTGGACAAGCTAAACACAGGTTGAATAGCATCTGAAAATGGGAATCCGGAGCCTCCATTTTCGTAAACTATTGTTTTTCCAGAGGCATCGTCTACAATCTCAACAGTAAAGGACGATATGCCATCCTTAGCTGAAATCGTGGTATTGAACTGGTAGTAAATGAAGTCGGGACCGCAGTTGGGATAACTGCAACTAGCAGTCAAGCGGTTGTTTCTAATACCGGTGGTCACGGGTAAGAGTTTGCCGGAACGCGAGGTAGGGTGAATGAGCACTTGGCTCTTAGTAGCATCGACTGTAGTGTTAATGATCTATTTCAGGTAGTTAGCTATCTTTGGGGGGTTCCCTTTGCGCTTGATATTTGTAAAAAGGTTCCATACATACCCTTATAAAGCCAGTTGCAAATACCGTTCCGTCAGCATTAGGAGTAATAAATAAATTTCTTGGCTTGACGGTATAAGGATGTAGAATATCTGTTAGTTTTACACTGCGAGGCACAGTATTGATCATGCGCTCAAGCAAAGCGTTACAGGTACTAAGAAAGTAATTCTCGGATTCTGCCATCTGAGAGATTACCTTGCCCCCGTCCGCGTTGAAAATGCGGAAATCTGATCGTGTTGTTTCGTTTTGACCAAATGCAAGTGGGTTTTGAGAGACATTGGCAACAAATTGTTTGGCGCTGAAGGGTGATTAATAAATTTGTTCATTCCTAAATCGCGGATATGATATGAACGACTTACACAGAGTTATCGAAATCGTTTGTTGTTGCATCAAAAGTCACGGTATTGTCAGTCTGAACAATGAAAGTTAGTTTGATCGTACAGGCTTTATGAGCCGTTTCTCAAAAGGCTCGAAATGGATATACTGACACCTGTGTTAGGGGGGTTGGGGACAATTTCTGGAAAGTCCACGCCATGCACACCTCCAATGGTATGCCCACAGGCAACAAGGGTTATCATCTCGGACACATTAAAGCCTTGCTTCGCAAAAGTCGCAGTGTGTGTAGCAAGATCTTCCTGTGGTTGCGGAACGCCTGATGGGCCAGGACCAGTCGCATCCACACGGCCTGCCCTGAATGGGATAATAATGTTTCCATTAGAACATTGTCCAACAGCCATCACCGCACCCATCGCGAACATGTCAGACATAGATGATCGAGTAGTGTAGGCTGCGCCTAAAAAGCTTAGTGATTCTGAAAATGCCTGTCCTACATTCTCAGGACGATCCATCTCAAATACAATCGAAGCATCGAGACCGCCAGTTCCAGCAGTTACATCTGCTGTAGACATGTCATGGTAGGCATTTCTCAACCATTCAGCGCCGAAACTACGCCCTCCAGAGCCACCAGGGCCGCCCGCAAACCCAGTGCATCCTGAGACAAAGGAGGCAATATTACCACCGGGAGGATCGAAAGGACTATCTTGTTCAAATAATAGCCTCTCCAACTCGTCGATTTGTTCGTCGGGCCAGACATATTCAGCACTAGAAGGATGCCAGAAGTAACTGCTGAGAACAGAGTAGAGGATGGCCCGAGTCCAGGCCATGGCGATGGCGAGTTGAGTTTTGATGTTAGATTTCTGGCCAGAGGGGAGTTCTCGGGAGAGGTAATTGTTCAGACAAGTTTCAAAGCTGTATTTGTCTGGGACTCGTTGATTTTATAGTCGAGGTGGCGCTTAAGCGGGCAAATATATCGTACGGGTACTTCACACGGGTACATAATTTTCCCCCGAGTATACCGTCTCTCCAGACCTGGCTGGAGATTTCGTATATGCGGTTAACAAGGGGCTAAAGTAGCTATGGATTCGGGGCATTCCTATTCAAGTATCGGGCCACTCGACAAGACTGAATTCGGGTTTCACAATGGAGATGTTAGCGTGGCTGTGTGAGCCGCATGGCTGAAATAAGGAACAGATTCTAGAACTGTTAAATGCTATTGGTTATGTCGCATCGAGTAACTCGTGCTAAATTCATTCTAGTAGACGGCCCTAGTTTCAACGACGCGTATACCCTAGTCATTTAAGCTTACAAGAACACGTACACCGTAGCTTGTTATGCATATACGATAGTAAGTGTACTCCATGTCGATTAGGGTTACGCATAATCTAGCCAATGAAGTGTTTTTGTTTACAAAACAAAACATCACCTGTTTATAGAAGAGCTGACACAAAAGTCCCAGGTTAGAGGAGTTTGCAAGGGTGTCAGCAGGTTCATAAGTTCCTGGACAATCAATGGACACGATGTAACATAATACAATCTTTATGTTACGTACATATCCATAGAGAAAAGCCCACTACTTCCAACGTTGAAAATAGATTTGCCATTTTCATTTTGGGGAATTCTACTTCTCTCTTCTCATTGTTTATTCTTTTTTAAACAATTAGATATGTTATGTTAATGACTAACTTGCGTCTGTTGATAGATAGGATTCTGTACAGTAGCTTAAGCATAAACAATTTCAAGTTTGTATTATAGCGATGTAACACTGGCGTAGAATATAATGGTAGATGCCTGAGATTTATTGTACATGACTGATTATGACATCTTTGGTTCTTCTAGTGACCATAATTGTAGCAACCGTGTCTTTAAAATAGGATCCGTGGCCTCATCCAGCAAACGATCCTACGTGTTCATTTTTAGTAGCAGTGTTCAAGTCCTTCATATGAGAGTGATTAAAGCTCGCCCTCGATAGTTTGTAACAGAAAAAGAGTCTCTCAGGACTGATTAAAATCCGTGTCAACTCGGTGCCAACTCCCACTTCTACAGAACTCAACTAACGATCAGTAATCAATTGAACCAACCGCGCCACCGCGTATACGTAATCTCGTACGTAGAGTGTTGTATTATATCCTGGCCCTATTGCGAGAAATACAGAACATGTGCTGACTGGTATAAAGCTACCTAGTAGTTATATCAAGTACCTGTCGATACCTCTTAGCTGGTTACTGCAAGTCAGACCAACAGGTAATACGATTTTTAAAAGCCAAAATTCTATATATTTCCGGCTCAATAAAGCCGATCTCCTTCCTATAAAGGTATCATCATTGTGATTAAGTATGTTTTGTGATATCCGCATAAATCCCGAAAACGCCGCATCACGGTTGCCGCTTTCCACAGTGGGTGCTGTTAGAGTCCGAGATACGACTTCAATATTATGTGTTGTTTAGTGGCGGGACTTCAACTCTAAATTATATTCCTCCTTTTCTTTCCTTAGTGAAGAACCAATTGCTGTCGAGCAGACCATCTTGGCAAAGGCGATTTGAAGTGATCACCCCTGCTGCCTCATTTCTGCACGAACGCTTATTATGCGCATCCTATTTCCACAAACAACTGCCCTAGCTAAAAAGGCGTAGCCCTTAGCCTAGTGCCGTTAGTTGATGTGCCGGTTGGTGCGCTTCGGCAACAGGGAATGAGCATGAGCATAAAACATTGGGAATGGAAGCTCAGAATGTAAGACGATCCCATTTCAACTAGCTCTCTCAAGCTAAATCAACGATCTAGAGGCGAATATAAAGACCATACTTCTCCTCCTTTATCTACTATACAGAGAAATAGCAAACACGCTCTTGGCACTCTAATCATCTCTCTCTGTCCACGGGCTCAAAGCATCCAAAAATCTGGTATGCGCTCCAGCATCCCCAGTAACTCTAAGCACTTCCTGGTATACCTCAGTGCCAAGGCGCTTGAAGAAAAGCAAAATGCCTGCCCATATAAGATCGGTGTAGCTGATAGTGTCACCCAAAAAGTAGGGCCCCGATGAAGACTCGTTCAGTAGAGCCGTTATCTCGCGCGCAAAAGGCTCACATCTTTCGAATGCTCCTGGACCATGCTGCTTCTTAAACTCATCTAGCGGCATGCCGACGTCTTTCTGGCGCGTGGTGAGAAAATACTCAAGACTCTCCTCGCTGAGAAGTTGATTCGCTACACTTGGAATATAGATTGGATGAAGCTTTCCCATAAATTTTACGAGGCTATCCCTAAATCTGAGCTGCATGGGCGTATTCAGAGCCAGGCTTGGGACTGGGTGCTTCTCCTCGATAATATCGGCAATTTTGTACGAGTCCATCACGTAGGTGCCGTCGGGCATTTGTATTGCTGGTGCTGTAAATTGGGGTCCTTGTTCATTCGGAGAGACACTGGTATGGCCAAATCAATTATGACATGCACACTATGTTTGTAACACAGCGTTAACTTACTGCGTGTTGAGTCGAGACTTGATATTCGGATATTCAACCTGCCAATGTTAGGGCTTATGGTCCAGCCCATATGACTGTGACTCACCCATTCTGTCTTGTAGTCAAGGCCCTTGTAATTTAAAAGTAATCTAGCTGCACATTGATTTCAGCATTCATGGACTTCTGACTTGGATTTGGCTGGGCGGACCTACTCCTCCAGGTGTTCATCGACCAGCATACACGTGGCGCCTTGGTGGGGATATCGAACAGCGTATAAGTGCCCGATGGCTTATTTCCGACTGCCATTTTAGAAGTTTTATAGATGTATGATGCAAAAATACAACTCCGCCGTTGCGCAATAAGGTGACGCGTGAAAGGCACAGAGCAGGAGAAGAGATAAACAGTCGGCAAACCCTCATTTGGGTGTATAGACGTGAATCTTTTAACCCACTAGGCCTAATGGACCCATTGCTTAACAATTCATGCTCTCCCCGCATTGACCCAAGCGAAGAGCAGCAATCGCTAGAATCGATCTTCAAGTGCGTATTATTAGCGTATTAGTCAATATTAGTAACTGTAGAACTGTTGCTTCAGATATGGAAGCTAAACTACGAATGATTGGCCTATATTAGTAATTCTCATATAACACTAAAGGCTTTTTAACATTTGCTACGGAGTACATGCAGCAATACTATGTATGCATGGAATAAACATTGATTGTCATAGCTACTGGAATAGACCTTGCACCAAGCACCAAAGGTTCCCCGCAGCATTTGCTAATAAGACAGGGATACTATTCCTGTATGTGGCGCTTACAGAATTAACTCAAATAAAGATGCAAAGTAGTTATGCGAAATTCTCTTTTTGTTAGTTTTCTCGGTGCACCGAATCCGCATTCGCACCTTACAAGAAGGAATAATAGAAGCTACTTGGTGTTTCTTCGACATGATGTGAAGATACAAAACTATTGATATCATTTTCTCTCAATTCGGAAATTCTACGCTTCGTTTGTCTCAAAAGTACTCCCATCCCATAAGCCCTAAAACTTAGGACTCGAACTGTCTGCATTGGACAGAAGCCTTCTGTGGGCGTAGTAGCAGGCGAACCGTTGAACCTAACACCGTCCTCTTTCTTATCAAGATTGTAGACAATGCTATTTATCCACCGCTGAAATTCTAGAGTAGTTGTTTTAGGATAAACTGCAGGCTCTTCTGCAGAGGCAAATCTCGGCAGCGGTGCAACAGATGTATCACGTCTAACCTCAAACAGATACGCAGCAGACAATGGAGAAGGAAGAATCAGCCCCCTTTCTCCTTTCATTGCCTCAGGAACAGTGATCTGATGCATGCATCCAATGGTCTTTCCGTTGTTCCAACGGGTCAATGTATCGACCACCTTGGAAATCATCTCCGTCGTATCAGTCGGGGTGCTACCCGTGGTGTCTGTGCTGTCTTCAATTTCCAGCCCGCTGGTGTTATCCTGCAATAGAAGAGTGACGGGACCGAAATCTGTATGCGGCGCAATACAGGTGTTGCATCCTGACTGAAGCTGATCTAGGACTATCTCAGCAGAGTGAGTAAGTCTCAAGTCAGTGGCAAGTGGGCTAGACCGAGCAACAAGAAATCCGTCTTCAATTCCCCACGCAACTTCAAGAGCATGGGTCAATGTAACATCGTTGCACTTCAGGTAGAAAAAGTCTATAAAGGCCGGAAACCTGACATGTTATGGGCAGTGGGCCGTGTGTTTGGAAATTCCGTATCGCTAGCAGGGCTCTGATCAAAACGTTCCTATCGGTTAAAATTATGAGCACGACGATACAGAAAACGTAATGAGAGCTTTAACTTTTGAATCAATGAGGATACGAATATCTTCGCCTTGATGCAACCTGCCCACTTCTTCTACTCACCAAGGTGTGTAGCCACGCATAGCCACGCATGGGCCTTTGTCCGATTTCATTTGGAATCTCATTCATAGCCTCCGAGCTATGGTCAAAAAACGATTGTCGCTGGCTGTTTGAAAACTCGGTTAAATAATTATAAATAAATTAAGGTATAGGGTAAGCAGCTGATGCTGTAAGTAAGTTTTTGCTGCAACTGGCTGCAGATTTACACAAGCTGCACAAGGAGCTGCTGGATTCGTCTCTTACCCAGTGAGAGGCAGCAGGAAGACTACTAGTACTACTACTATTATGCAAAGAGCACGCCTTAATCCGTTGAAGGAAACCCTTTCATCCATACGCCAGTATACAAAATAAATCTGCCGGGTTCTATATCTCCTTGGCTCACAGGTCAACATAGGATATCGAACAACATGCTAGCTTTTGCTGTAATGACCTCTGCATTTGCATTATAGAATAGGGAAAATGCTCTAGCTATAGAAGGGCTAAAAACCTATACTGAGGTTCGTGGCATACTCCCACTATCAATAGCCGCCGATAAGAGCGTTGTAAGCTGGCCCTTGCCCATGGTTTTATTCACCGTCATCAGTTTCTGTGCAGCGAATAGACCCGACCTGGTACCATTCGTCAATATATGAATTGCTTACATATGCATCATCCACCAGGCCAGTACAGCTGTTCCTATTTGAATGTAAGCGTCTGATCGGAACAAAGGTGAGGCATGGCAACCCCCTACCTAAATAATTGACAATGAACCCCATCGGCGACCTGAATTGAGCGGACTTGATTCCTGCTGATTTTATGTTAATTCAAGACATAATTTTGCATAGATGATATTACATACAACGGCGGAGCTAGGATAAAACACGCGCCGCTCGACGATATAGTCTTGGAACTGCCTTCGAAGTCGAATCCAGTGAAGATTACGTTATCGCCCTGCGCAGCCACAAGGGCAGCAAGAAAGATAGGGACAAACGTCAGGGAATACATGTCGAGAGCGGGTATCTGGTGCTCGTCAAGTAAAATTCAATAGGGATTGTTTAGCTTGTTATTAAGTAAAGGAAGTTGTAAAGCTAGTTGTGTAAGCAGTGGAAAAGAAAAGGTGAATGAGGAGCGACAGCAAGCGATTCTTATACCAGTACGTTTGTAAGGGAAATCATGTGATTTTTTATGCATGTCTCTCTATACGAAATATGATGTCAATAGGATCAGTATGAGATTTCTTTGGAATTTGAATTTGAATTTGAATTTGAATCTGCATGTCCACCGTATGGCAAGAAAGAGTTGGCGGTCTCAAGCCGCCACCACCTCTCACACACCCCACCCCTTATGCCTAGACAAAATTAGTTTATACCATTTAAAGATGTAGCCTTAAGCGCCAATCTGGAGGCAATTTCGGAGAAATAGGCCTATCCTCGTATAGTAGAATGACATAACTTGGTACATCTGCAAAGACTCAGTTATAGCCCTATAAGTTCGGCGTGAAGAGTTATGCCCAGCGGCAATTCATAAATAGCCGGAATGAGTATCTCGTATATGGTATATAGTGGCTCGTTTACATAGTGGAGAGGCTGCCGCTGGTTCCAAACGATAGGTGAAGCTAGCAAGCTATGTTTCACGAGCATTGGACTGCTTCCGAGACAAGCCTGTCCTCCTATCCTCGAAAAGCAAGATAGAATTCCTGGTTTGGCAGGCCTTCAGTTAGCACTACTTGCTAGGTCTTGCGTAGGAAATTAGTCGGTCTCAACCTCAGAGGCGGCTTTCCTACCCTGCCAGCAATACCAATATTCAAGGCTTATCACTTCTATGTCTTCCTATATATGTCTTAGGTATATTACTAAGTCGTGAGGCGTAAGACGTCTTATAGCTCCATAAGCTTCCGAAGTCTTACTAAAGTGTTCACCAGAAAGAGTTAAAACTAGTGTAATAGTACTAGATTAGCAGATAAAATATTACATGCTCCCTCTCATTACATCACCCCTTTTGCATAATAACGATACATATCAGCCTAGTTATACCATCAGAAAGTTAGGCATTGCTGCTTACCTCTAGGGAAGCAGAATTTTGTAATTCAGATGGTATATTGGCTATTATACTACCCGGATCCTAGTCCTCGCTTAATGGCCTCTAATATATAATAAATTCCCTTCCTATTTATAATAGCTTTCTTTTCCATTTAGCAAGTAGAACTTACATAGCAGAGACAATACCTTTAATTGTACTAGATTAGTAGATATGGCGCTGCTGGACTAAGACATATAGCTCTACTAACGGTAATATCACTAGTGATAAATATTAAAGCAACCCCCGGAGAAACCTTGTCTTAGAGCAATCTACTCGCAAGTGATGAATTCCTAATGCCTAAGACTGACTTATAGTAATGCTTATAAGTAGATTACTTTTAAATAAAGTTTCTTAAGCTGTACTTTAATGCTCATCATTAATAATATTACAGTCAGTGGAGCTATATATTCTAGTCTAGTTATAAGTCTTGGTAGCTCAACATATTGATATATGTAGGGAAGAGAGAACGCGTACGTTGTGTTTGGTTAAGCACTAGCGGCTTTGGCCTTGCATGGATTCTAAGCAACAAGTGCTACTGTCCAATTTACATTTTCAAGTTCCACTAGTTGATTTGCGTATGTACAATAATGGCGTATATTCTACGAGCATTCTAACGAACACACCTGGTTAGGGTCTCTACTAGAAGTCGAAACAGAGATGCCGAAACAAGAAGGTGTGTATCTCACTCATGAATTAGCGTTTCCACTAACCCGTAGCGCAATCTATACCGTTAATATCCGTTCTCCGCAAATCTGAGATCGCTGCTGATGCACAATTATAGTGACGCATTTGGGTGATGACGTATTTACAGGAGTAGGATATCCAAGCGCCGGAGAATATGAAAAAGTCTCATTTACAAGGGAGGTGTGCGGTATTTTCAAGTGCGTAGTGCATGATGCTATACCTTTATCGTTTGGTAGTGCATTTACGTGCATAGTTAGATCGAGTTTACTCAGCCAGAGCAAACTCGACGAGCATACATATAATGGATTACCCCGTTACTCCGTAATTCCAGTGGGATTAGACGGCCATAAATAAATGCCATATGGCACATGCATACTTATGCTCTTTCCCGATCTTTAGCTAAAAAAAAAAAACAGTCATTGATATTGTAGATGTGGCTACATCAATGGGCCTTATAAGGCCTACAATCAGCAATTCAAGTAAAATAGACTTTTCGACATCAACCGACTAAGCTGCATGGATCTTTCATTATTATCAATGATCGGATAGCTAACACTACTCTATACTCATAATTTTATGCTATTTTCTAGCTATATAAGCCGGAATTATACTTGCGTATCTGACAAGAAAAGGAGATATGTAAGGGGGCGTCATGTGCGTTAGCTCTTCTTTAAGTTTAAGGCTTATTATTGAGACACTATTACTAGACCGCTCCTCCTCTCCTGATCCTCTCCTACGCTACCATCAAGATTCTCGGGCGTGGTACAGCTAGTCAAATATCTCAACAGTATCTTGCATCTCATCACATCTCCGCAGTAAGGGCACGAAAGGAGTGATAGATTGGATACACTAACACGGCATAAGCCGTAAGATCTCCCCAGATACTGTATCAAGACACCAGTCTAGTATCCCATGCCAGAGTTTGTGGCCATCACTTCTAATACTATCTTTTTAGAATCGTCTTCTTTGATTCAAACTAATCCATCTGATTCAAAATGGGCGATACCAGCAACACCAACTGGAATGATGAGACTGGAATTGGCGGTGCGGCTTTATATGATTTAAGGAGAGCTAGGAGACGGCTGGATACTCTCGCTGGCAAACCCAAGTGGGATCTCAGCGACACAGAGGATTTTGATTGCATGCACTATCTAGGCGATGCTGCCCTGGAAAAAGCATGCCGGACATTGGGCATGGAACGTGGACAGACAGTTGTCGACATCGGTTCAGGCTTCAGCGCCACCGGCCGCTATTTGCACAAGCGGTGTGGCGTTGAAGTCACGGGCATCGAGCTACAGCCCGAAATTCACCAGCTCGCCGAGATGATCACCGAGCGAAACGGTCTCGCAGGAGGTGTGCGCTCAGTTAACGCAGACTTTACAAAGCTCACAGTGGATAACCCTGTGGACTACGTTGTCTCGTTCCTATGCATTCTACACATCCCTGACAGGGACACCCTGTTCCAAAAAGCAGCCAGTGCCCTGAAGCTAGGAGGTAAAATCTACATTGAGGATTATTTCGCTCGAACGGCGCTCAGCAAGGAGGTTGGAGACCAATTGCGCGACATTGTGTCTTGTCCTTACCTACCGAGCCGTGACCAGTACATAGCCGATCTGAGAAAGGCAGGATTTCACAACATTCAGTTTGAGGAAGTCTCAGAAGAATGGGCCAAGTTTGTGCACGAAAGAGCAGTCGGCAATCGACAAAGAGGGACAGGCGAGGCACCACTTACTCTATTCTACGATACGGTTGACGCATTGTTTGCCGGTCGTGAGCTCGGGGGTGTGTGCATTACGGCCACCAAAGCATAAGATTTGGAATCGTTAAATTGATTCGGGGAGGGGATTGCATTCAATACACCGGTTTTATTATCCAAACACCCCAGCTGTAGCTAAAGCCATAAACTACTACGATTACATATACCTACACTAGTATCCTACTGCCTCTACTGCCTCTACTGCTGTTTATTATTCTTATGTTTTCTATTTTAGTTAAATATTCTCATGTATGGACTTACTGCTTCGCTGGGTGACGGCTAGGTTGCTAGATAATGAAACTGGGTTGCTGAATAGCAATTCCCTTATATATATATATGATCCGGCTCCATAGCTGCGTAAATGATGCGTCTACGCCTTACAAGGCTGGCGATGTGTGCAGCAGGCCCCACCAGCTGCCAAGTGGTAGCTGCACGTGCCTTTTTTGACACCCACGCGGCCATAATTAGGTACCTAGGTACATAATAATGCTCTGTATGAAGTACAATGCGTCCAATTATCAGACGATAGACTGGCGAAACATCTGCTGGCCACAGCGACACTGAGAAAAAGATGATAGCTTAGTTGAGACGACTGAATATGGCGCACTTGGTATGTAAAAAAAACAGCGGGGTCAAAAAAAGCTTTATATATTTATATATAACAAGCTTTGTTTACCAAGGAAAACGGAGGGGGAATAAAGAAAAAAAAAAAAAGAAGGAGGAGGAGAAGAAAGAAATATGGTCTCTCTTTGGAATTTTTCAAAAAGAAGCAAAAAAAAGTCGCTTTCGAGCGAAACCCCTCGCGGGACTCGAACCCGCAATCTCAAGATTCATTGCAATAGAAGTCTTGCGCCTTAGCCATTAGGCCAGAGGGGCTTAGGAGCCTTGCTAGTTCCTTGTTGTGAAAGCGCTGATGCAAATTATGCCTATATTGTCAACGTGTTGCACAGCTTCAAAAATGAAAAATGGCCGAGGGAAATTTACTTTTATTACCAGGCACTTGAGGCCCTTAATTATAGGTATACAAGCTATAATCCCTTTATTTATATTTAGCTTAATTAATTACAAGTCTCTTTGACGAAGACTTGGGTCTTCACCGGTATCCAACCCAAGTATCTAATACATAATAATATAGACTTCCTTGGCTGCTTCTTGAAGTTGGTTATCAGACAAGTTGCGGCTCAAGAACATTCGCCTGGCCTATTATACTATCAGAGGTGCTTGTTGTAGAATCAATTTCCATGTCGTTGAGTGCTCTGAGCTTATATTCGGTGTTGGATAGAATAGTTTCCGTGTAGGCCTCATAGGGGATGATATTGGATAGAGATGTCCAAGAGAGAGCAGATGATAAAGAAAGCAGTATAAGACAATACAGTCGCCACATCCGCCCCCTCCGTAGTGAAATAAAGTCCATCACATTATAACTGCTCGTAGACATACCACTGGCTGTCACCAAGGTCGCTAGAGGTATTCTTCGTTGTTGCTCTTGCGGCTTGCCTCGAGACGCGCGGATGGCCAGACGCGCAGAGCCGAACCAAATCACATTTAAGACAGTCATTAGAGCTGGGGCCATGAATCCACTGCAAAGAATGTTGATAGCCTTTGCGGTGCTTTGAGAAAAACGGCCGCCAATCACTAAACCAGCAAATGTCCCGAAGAGCTTAAGTTCCGGTGCTGTAGACGCAAGCCAGGTAACCAGGGCAATCAGAGGTATAGCAAGCGTTGAAAATAGTATTGGCAATCTGGAATACTGAAAGGCGTCGCCGAAAGCCTTTTGGATCGTGTCGAAAGTCGGATTTGTTCCAGTACAGCTGCGAGCTCGTTTTGCTAGAGGGCCAAGAGATTCATGATACGCGGGATCTTTCACATCTTTTCCCGCAGAAAGAGAATGGGGCGGCAATTGGCAGCCTTCTTCACTTGATCCGCGCCTTTTGAGATCGGAAATCCGAAGAAGAGGAGAGTAATCCGCCGTTGGGAGCTTACTCGACTCCATATCAAGCTCCTCCAAGCGTCAGTGTTAGATTGCTCCATTGCAACAGCTCAATGTGCCCAGTTTATGTACAGAGCGCGACAACAGCAATGATAAATGCAGTCAACTTCGTCTCATGGGCACAGGTTGTGTCTCCCTATAGAGTTAATGGGTTGGCTCACAACGTTACTCAAAAATAAATTAACTATCTGGTATTTATACTTCGCGGCTAGGAGAGTATCGCTGGGAGAGGAGTACTACCATCAAAAGTATGGTAACGAAGGAAGGCTATGATTAGATAGAAAAACTAGTACTAGTTGGCTTAAGTACATGTGGACATGGTTTATACAATTTTCCTTTACTCTCAGCATCTGACTTTTCATGACTTCAGTAATCCTTAGTTATTCTGTAGCGTAGAAGTAGGACGCCCTCAGTCACACATGAATATCATCAAGTAGCACTAACTCAGTATGGGACCTACTAATGTTAATCCTATCACAGCACTACACTCATACAATCATGCATTTGCGGCATTTTCCGCCGAGCAGCGTCTTTGTCTCGTATTCTATCAACGCATCCTAGTACAGCGTATTGTGCTACTCCTATTACGAGAAATATATTGCCTCCGCGCCTATATTGTTATTTTTGACAGATAGATGTTGATCTTTATCGCACTAAAGGAAATCTAATAGATTCAGTTAACTCAACTTTGTATACTGTCCAGTAATATTTTCTCCTTCCCTTGATTTCGACATTCATCTCCATTGAAGTAAGCTATTGTCATTGTACCCTTTTCCTTACAGGCAACAAGACCTATACTTCAGCATCCAGACGGCATGCTGCATATATTGTGTAAACAACTATTGAACTAGCTTCTTAAAGGTATTACTTCAGGCAATCAGTAATAAGAATAGCACCCCCAAATCCCCCCATTTTAATCATAGAGTCTTCCCTTGTGAATGCAAAGCCGAAGTTTGCAACATTGAATTCGCAAACATTCTAGTGTAAAGTTTATTATCCAAAATACTTTTCGTACTTCCAACAAGCCGCTTCTGCTTGATCGGAATTTCATAACCGTTGATTGGTCAATGGTCATGTGATTGCCCGGTTAGCTCAATCGGTAGAGCGTGAGACTCTTAAGACACACGTTCTGTAATCTCAAGGTTGCGGGTTCGACCCCCGCATTGGGCTTTTCCTATAACAGTTCGATTGAGACGAAGTGGTTACTTTTTTTGCGTATCTTGGCTTTTTTTTTTTTTTCTCCTTCTTTTTGGCTAACCTGTAATAGCGAATGGTGAGTATGAAAACGAACGATGTTTGCCGTATCTTGCCCTTCCTCGTTTTATCTTGAATGGCTTAAGCGTATCATATACCCTCATTCTACTTGTAAGTTAATTTTTGATAGTATCGGTGTGTAGAGCTAGCAGGCTAATATCGCTTGTAAGCTCTCTGCGTATAACTATGCATTTGCCTCCATGTTAATTATAAATCAATGTTGTTGATACTACTCTCCCCCAAACATAAAGAACTAAATTTGGTGCATATCTCATTCTTTCGCTTAGCAATAAGATCTAGTCATTGGTTGTCTATGGTCAAGAAACCAAATTTAGTTAATTGTTTAGGACACGTTGAGACAATCTTTCTACGCGTTTCTCCTGCAATTAAACCCAGTGTCTGGGTGAGGATAGCTACTCATTCAATCCTCTACCCTGTATCAAATACTTAGGACTATGGATTTCGCTGCGCTGCACCCAAAACACTGCTCTTCTGCGAAAAGAAAAATTAACCCGTATTCTAGAACACGTCCCAGCAAATAAGGTGACAGCTTTAGATCGATCGGATCAGATCCGTCGACTCTTGTTTTTAGTGGCCGACGTGCCCCTGGCTGTGCGTGGTTCGATAGATATCTGGGTTGGGAATAGATGCTGCTCTTCTAGGATAGAATCGCAAATAGGATTAGAGGCACAACTTGGACGGATTGATGTGGGAGTTGCGTCGTTTTGTCTTAGTCCCTGGGTCGGAGTTATGGGTGAATTGCCTACCACGCACTAGTTAGTCGTATCTCCGACTACCGCTTGCCCTCGGAGGATGGTCTGGCGGTCTATTTATTAAGTTATGTAAATTTAATAAATTCCATTTTATCGAATTTATCTATTTATTTATTTGAAATAAAATAAATTCAGATTCCTTGACTCATGTTTTACTGGCTGAGACCGCTATTACATAACGATTATTGGGGTGGTTGGTTGGCCATGGCGGGGTCACTTGATCGTTTCTTATCAGGTGGAGGAAGAGATAGGAAAAAGCGCAAGGCTAGAAGCGGCTCTGAGGGTCTCCAACGTCATATAGCGATTTGAGGCCATTGTGGTGAGAAAGACGGCTGTGGATTCGAGTTGCAATAGGATGCAACTGCACATGGCCAAGATCATAACCTCCTGCTCGATAGGGTAAACTTCATACGCAAGAGTCTCTGGACGCGTTTTCCGAATAGGTGTAGTATACGGAGCAAGAACTGTATACATGCACATGTAGCTATCAAATGCCGAGGGGTGTGGGCAGGCAGAGATAAAGCCTCTTGTGTAAGGGAGGTAAGTATCTTGTGCGCGGAGGCTGGCTGCATGGTGGATGTGGTTTTGTATCAATTCCAATAAACCATATTTGGCATCAAACCGGCGTTTCAGCAATAGCCATTCCAGGCTCTCGCCAGCAAGAAACGCTGCCTCCTCTTCCTCTGCTCGGGTGCATCTCATGCCATGCTCAAAAGTCCCGGCGGCCGCCCCCCGTTTGAATGCCCCGCGGTGGAGCCCTCCGGACGCGGCGGCTTTGCCGACTGAAGCCTTTTCGCATTATTTCCCCTTGCCCTGCCCTGAGCAAAGCGACTTACTTATATAGAGTCTCTGTTTTCCTCTAAGTTACTAGTTCGTCCCTCTGCTCAACTCCCCTTTACCTCTAAGTTACTAGCCCGATCCGCCAGCCAGAGACAGACGCGCACACACACGCACACATGGATTCGAGCGCCTCTGGTTGACCTACCAATTGTAGGGGCCTAGCCCGCAGGCGAAGTGCTCAGTCTCGGCCCTCAGACAGTGGCAGCAGCGAGCAAGGCGCAGGCATGGCCCCCATCAGAGCGAAGAAAACGGGCCGCCGATTGGGGAGGCACATGTGGCCGGAGGAGTATATTTACTGCTGCTGCTGCCCGCCTGAATCGCAGCCTCAGTTTTTCTCTCCTCCCCAGCATCACTCTCTACAAGCTTCCAGCCAGCACTCTACTTCTTTTGCCGCCCTAATAGACGGAATTTGAGTCCTTACGCATCTATATTTACTTCGACTGCAACCCAATCGCCCAACATGAACACCAGCACCGTCAAGAGCCGCTTCCTCACGCACCCGGAGGATCTCGGCATTGTCACCGTCGGCTTCTCTGGTGGCCAGGTACGCAT
Organism: Trichoderma asperellum; assembly: GCF_020647865.1. Classification (NCBI taxonomy): domain Eukaryota; kingdom Fungi; phylum Ascomycota; class Sordariomycetes; order Hypocreales; family Hypocreaceae; genus Trichoderma; species Trichoderma asperellum. The sequence continues at coordinate 1,482,779 of NC_089416.1, forward strand.
CTATATTTTCCTCTTCTTTTTTTGGTGCAAACCACTTCAAGCTCGAATGCTGACTTGTCTGTATCACAGCCCAAAGCTGGTGTAGATGCTGGCCCTACCGCCCTCATCGAGTCTGGACTCTTGACCCAGATCCGAGAGGAGCTTGGCTACAAGCTGCACGGCGATGAGACGGTCAAGTTCTACAATGACCTCACACCCGCCTCCGACCCTGACTACCGCGGCATGAAGAACCCTCGCCTTGTTTCAGCTGTCAACCGAAAGATTGCGTCTGAGACATATGAGCACTCTTCCAAGGGCCGCCTCACGCTGACCCTCGGCGGTGACCACAGCATTGCCATTGGCACCATTGCTGGTACCGCCAAGGCCACGCGCGAGCGTCTGAACCGCGAAATCGCTGTCATCTGGGTTGATGCGCACGCCGATATTAACACCCCCGAGACCAGCGACAGCGGCAACATCCACGGCATGCCTGTTGCTTTCCTCACTGGCATTGCCAAGGAGGACAAGGAGGAGTGCTTTGGCTGGATTCAGGATGATATGCGCCTGAGCGTGAAGAAGCTTGTCTACATTGGCCTGCGCGACGTGGATGCTGGCGAGAAGCGCATTCTGAGAGAGAATGGCATCAAGGCCTTTAGCATGTTTGACATTGACCGGTAAGTCTATGGCTCCAAAAAAATACCGAATCAAGCCCGAGAGAGGAAAAAGCTAACCATCGTAGACATGGAATTGGTCGCGTCATGGAGATGGCCCTTGCCCACATCGGCAACGACACCCCCATCCACCTGTCTTTCGACGTGGATGCCCTCGACCCCATGTGGGCTCCCAGCACTGGCACTCCCGTCCGAGGTGGCCTTACCCTGCGCGAGGGCGACTACATCTGCGAGTCCGTCCACGCGACTGGCAACCTGATTGCCATTGACTTGGTGGAGGTGAACCCCAGCCTTGCTGCTACCGAAGCCGGAGCGCAGGAGACAGTGAGAGCGGGCTGCTCTCTTGTGCGCTGCGCACTTGGCGAGACTCTGCTGTAAGCGAAATACGTGGTTAGGGAGCCTTTTTTTTTTTTTTTTTTTTTGTCTTTTTCTTTTTTTCTTTTTAAATGTTATGATTTTTTTCTTTTCTTTCACGATGAGACGGAAATATGGGAATGGGAAATGGCATGTTTTGTATATCCTTCTGCGAGAGCAAATTGGCATGCTGCGTTGAATGATTGCTCTTTTTTAGATATTCATAGATGGAGGAATGCCAGAGCCTGGAATAGAATAGTGTAATGTTCATTCTACAAAGGTCAACTTCACGGAAGCTTATCTGCTAAAAGTGTAAATTTGAAAATGTTCCATTGTATGTCTATCTACATCGCTTTTTGGTTTCGAGCATCGGCTCTTCTATTCGCAACGCTCTCGTAAGAAAATAGGCCCCTCCCCTCTACGTCAGCCGCTTAGTAAACCTCAAGCACGTATCGGCCTTCCTCCTTTAGCCTCTCAATCTCCTTGGCCGGATCAACTTTCTTGCCAGAAGCCTTGGCCTCGGCCGCGATAGCTTCCTTCAGCACCGCCGTCACATCAGGCACAGGCCATGTCGGGCCGCAGAGGTAGAAGCTGCCGCCCTCCTTGACGTACGCCTGCACAATGTCGTCCAGAGTCTGGCGCATCCTGTCCTGGATGTAGATCTTCTTCGGCTGGTCTCGCGAGAAAGCGCTTCCGACGAGGGTGACGACGCCGGCGGCGAGATAGGCCTCCCATTCTTCACCATACAGGTACTCTTCGCGCTGGTGGCGGGAGCCGAGGTAGAGGAGGATGGAGCCAATCTCCTTGCCTTGGGCCTTCTGCATGGCGCGGTACTGCACAAAGGCGCGGAAGGGGGCCAGACCAGTTCCAAGACCGGCCATGATGAGGGGCGCGGAGTCCTTGGTAGGCAGCTTCATGACGGAGGGCTTCACCGAGACGGTGACAGAGGCGCCGGGTTGCAGGCGGCGGAGGTAGTTTGTGGCCTGGCCGACACGAGAACGGCCCTTGGTATCAACCCAGTCGACGACGACAATCATCAGGGCGACGGTGTCGGGAGTGACGGCCTGGGCAGAAGCGATGGAGTACTCACGGCGCTTGAGCGGGCTGACGATCTTGACCAGATCGTGGAAGCTAGGGCGGGCGGAGCTGAACTCTTCGAGAATGTCGACATAGGTCACAGTGTCGATCTCAGTGCGACGCTTGAACTCGGCAGCGCCGTCATTTCCACCGAGAGCAGCGAGCTTCTTCTTCTCGGTCTCATCGGTAGCAAACTCGGACAGGGCCTCGTAGAAGCGCTTGGGAGGCTTGCCGAGGATATCGACGTTCTGCATGAGCGCCTGGTACACAGTGCGGACCTCGAAGACCTTGACATCCTCGCGAGAAGGCACCTGGACAAGCTCTGCGGGGTTGAGGCCGTAGAACTGGATGAAGGCATTGATCTGCTCCTCATCGTTCTCGGCGTGGATGCCCAGAGCCTCACCGATCTTGTAAGTGAGACCAGAGTTGCCAATGTCGAACTCAATGTGGAAGATGTTACGGTCGTAGTCTTGGGGAGTGAGACGACGGTTCTCCTTGACACGGACGGTGGCGGTCTTGACGGAGAGGTCAGGACGCAGGGTGGTCTGGGTGCCGTAGGCTTCCTTGAAGACCAAGCCCTTGGCAGCGATCTGCCAGTCTTGGAGCTTCAGGTCGTCCTCGGCCTCTTCCTTCTGGAATGGAACAAAGCCAGTAGGCTGGAGGCCAATCGGCAGAGAGGGGTAGACGTAGTCAGCCTCGACCTCTGCCCATGTTGCTGGGATCTCCAGCTGGGTCAAGACTTGGTCAAGAGCGCTGAGGGATTCTTGCAAGACAGCTTGACCATCAGCCACCTTTGCAAAATCCTCGGAAGAGGTCTCTGGCAGCGCAATCTTCAAGAAGGAGAGCTCAAGCAGGAGCTTAGCAACTGAAGCATCCTTCTCGAAGGCAGGGGAGGCGGCAGTATCCAGAACGAAGACGCTGATCTCCTTTTCTTGAACAGTCTTGCGGAAGGCAGGTGAAAGTCGCTTTTCAGCTTCATCCACCTTGAAGTTTGGCAGCTTAATAAGAAGCTTGCCGCCGGGAACGAGGCTCTTCAGGACATCAACGTCCTTCAAGACCACCTCGTCGCCGACAACCACGACGTCAGCTTCGTTGATGGCATAAGGTGCTTCCAGAGCAACCTTGGATGCGCGCAGATCCGTTCGGACAAGGCCTCCCTGGGTAAAGTTGTCATATGTCTCAAACAGGTGGACGTTGTTGGTTGACTCCTGAGAAAGGAGAGTGCCGATGGCAGCGGGGGACTTGGCGGAGACAGAGTTGTCAACATCCCAGAAAGTGAACTGCTGGGACTTGATGAGCGAGGGAAGAGGCTTGGCCTCATCATCATTGCCAAAGATCTTGTGCAGAGTGCTGACAAGACCCTGAGGAGTCAGGAACTGAGCAGGAGTGTACTTGATGTCCAAGACCTCGGGCTGCTGCTCAAACTTGCCGGCGAATGTGACGGCGGTGAGGACATCACCGTACAGAGCAGACTGAGTGGCCTCATCTGCTAGGGCAATTTCGCTGTGAACCTGTCCCAGCACGGCGATGGTGCGAGCAGAAGCGGGGATGGCTTTGAGGAAAGCCTCCTCGATGAAGGGTCGGTAGACGCGGACGTTGATAACACCAACCTTGGCTCCGTCGGCAGCGATCTTGTTGAGAGTCTCCTTGGCGACTTGAGCCTCAACGCTTCCTAGAGCAACAAGGACGACATCGGGAGTCTCATGTCCGTAGTACTCAAAGGGCTGGTAGACAGTGCCAAGCTCGTCGTTGAAGAGTTTCAGGAGTTCCAGGACCTTGCCAGCAGTGTCGAGGTGCTGGTTCAACTTGCCAGCCTCGGCAACAAGCTTGTTGTACAGATTGGCGACGCCAGTCTCGCTCAAGGCATCGACGATTCTCAGTGTTTCTCTGGGGAGACGAATACCATCATAGATGTGGAGAGTGGGGACGACGGTAGCCAGGAGTGTTGCGAACAATGACATGTGTTGAGACTCATACGAAGATGAGCTGGCAACAAGGCCCAGGCCAAGGTCTTCAGCCAATCTCAGAGCAACATCGTAGTTGGAGACGAGGCCCTCGCTGGCGCTGTAGTCTGCGGCAGCGATGTGTGCCACAAAGGGGCTTGAAAGGTTGTAAAGGAGGGAGAGCTGATCTAGGGTTCCGCGGAGGTTCTGGAGAGAGCCTGAGGGGGCAAGCAGCGTCTGGGGGATGTGACGCTTGTTGACGTCGAAGTCCGGGGAGAAGATGTAACCCAGAGCGAGAGCGCCGGCACCCGTTCTGGTCTGAAGAGGCAGAACTGAAGGGGCATATCCGTGGATGTTCTTGCTCTCATCGGCAGCCCACTGCTTCGCAGCGACGTCCAGATCAAAGGTGTCGGGAGAGTAGGAGAAGATCTTGTCAGAGAGCTTGTAGGCAATCTGCTGGACAAGAAGCTGGGCCGTGACATACGTCGGGCCAGAGATGGCTGACAGAGGCACCTGCTTGCCGAAGGGCAGCGTGGCGGATTCCTCAACCTTGGACGGCATTTTCAAGATTCGAATGCAAGCCTCGAAGGTTACGATGAATACAAGCAGCCCCTACGTCTGAATTAAACTACAGACTGGAAAAGAGAGAGAGAGAGCTGAAGGCTTAAAGGAGGAGAGGAGGAGGACAAAGAGGAGGTTCTACGAGGAGCAATTAAGCCCATGGGAATCGTGGATCACCCCGGACGGGAGCCAGCCACGGATTTGTCAGGGTCCATTTCTTTAACAAACGACTTTTTTTTTCCTGCTTAAACCCCGTGAATTCTGCTTCATTTGGCCTTGGATCTTGCGCTTCCATGAAATTGTTGATACTGGCACAGAATCACGCAATTCACTTAGACCGCATTGAGTTTAGCATCGATGATGCCACTCGCCGAAGCCTCTCCGAAAAGACGGAAAGCCCCGCCTTTGGGTCGATTCAGAGACGTGATTGGCCCGGACTGTCGGGCAGGCTTGTTATGCAGCGACCGACTTCCGAGAGGGTATTGAAGACGTGATGATGATGGATATAATTAGCTTTGCAGAGAGTACGGAGTATGTCTGGGTGAGTTCTTCCGGGCTATGAGAAGGTGGAAGGCGAATGGTGCGATGAGTGCTGTTTGAACTTCATATCGGCTCATACCTATCTATATAGAGATGCAGCGAGATGGAGCAGCCGAGACGAATGCATGCAGCGACCATGTGGAAAATGTCCTAATCCAGACGGATAGGCCTATGGCTGTGGCGATTCCGCTGGGCGTTTGAATTTTTTTCTTCAGATTATTCGAGAATGCGAGAGCACAGTATGAAGCGGCGGAAAATAACTGGCCTCTGTCTGCGTAAAATTGTTAGTTTGTACAGTGTTGTAAGACGACTGCCAGTATCAGCTTGTTGTTGTATTATGAATGTTGTATGGTATTACTTGGCGTTTGAGCAGCCATTGGCAACGACTTTCAGATGCAAAGTATTTTGCGTGTAGCACACCTCATACAACAGAACTCGTGCCATCTATTTCGTCTCATATATAATACTGAGCGTCAATCTTAAAAAATGTCTTAGTTAAGCAAGCTACACAGTCAGCATGGAATGCGTCTGCAAGCAGCTCAACCCAAGCAAGTTGATGCTTTGTCATAGGTACATATCGCCACGTGACCAGATTACACTTTCGTCCTCACCTCAGCTTCACCTCGTGTCCGCACAAATGCCGCGGTGCTGCAATCGCCACGATGCACTAATCGTAGCCGTAAATCATTTACATGCTGAGGGAAATGTGCCGTTGATGTCGTCACCGATGCATTCAGGCTATCAAAAGGCAACGCGATATCAGTTCCTCTCCAGCATCGCCACGTGTGACGCCGTGCAACGCCGCAGACAGCCGACAACTGCCCTTTTGCGGCGATTTCGTGCTTTCCAGCAGCCCTCCATGACCAAGTCTGACATGCAGTGACTCGCCATGTCTGCCAAAGTGCCACCAAATACGAAGTACAGCTACATTATGCGCCCTGTTACTGCTGGTAGCTGATGACTGTCACCTCCCAAAAGGGATCCCTGCACGCTGCACTCCTGCGACATTTGTGCCGATTTTAGCGTCAAAAAGGAGACCAGGGGCGCTCAGAGGTGCACTTTATTATATATTGTAAGCCACGGCTGCCAGCAGTCAAACAAGGTGGCAGGTTCTATTCTTCGTTCTCTAAACATCTGGCTTCCGTCTTGAGTTGCCTTTGCTTGTTATAATCCGGTGTCCAAGATTCATCTCTCTACGACCCTTATCAATCTCATCACCCAGCCAGCGGGGGTGTTTCACTAATACCAAATTTTTGTACAACAACAAACACCCTTGATCTTTATCAGAGTTCCCTCGTTTAGAGCGCCTTGCATCACCACGGCAGTAATATCAAAAGCGCATCCTACATTCGATACTATAATTAATTAAATCGCCGATTTGGTGCAACCGCACCGCAGGTTGCACACGATGGCCTCGTCCAATACCGTTACCACGGCCTATCTGCTAGGGAACCTCCACTGCCCTTCATGTGTAACTCTCATCAAGACGCTTCTGCAGGAGGAGTTTGGTGACAAGGTTGTTTGGGTATCACCAAATCTTGTGACGTCGATCGTGACAGTTGAACATGTTGACCACTCACCCGATTTTGTGCGAGCTATTGGCATGACACTTTCAAATGTCGGGTTTGAGATTTGTGGAGTCGATACCACTGCCACCGGCGCTGAGGAACTGAATGACAACTCTCGAGGGGATATGGCTGACACTGGTGGCCTCTTTGAGAGCTGGTCCAGTCTTTGGGCCCAGAAGCAGCCGGCGCCAGTCCCAGAGACTATCAAGGCCGCTCATCTGGAAAACTGCGAGGCTTGCAAAGAACACAGACCACATGATGGAGAGGACGGCAGCAGCAGCGTTGACCATAAGGTCAAGTCGTCATTCTCGTCCAACAGCCTACGAAAAGAACTAGTTATCGACACAGTACCGCTCGATGGCGTCGTCACAGGCGACGGAACTCAGCCCCCTATATGGAGAGCGACGGTATCTATTGGCGGAATGACCTGTGCGGCTTGTGTTACCACCATAACGGACGAGTTGCAGAAACTTTCTTGGGTGTTGAAAGTTGCTGTCAACCTTGTTGGAAACAGCGCCACAATCGATTTTGTGGGCGCGGATAGAGAAAGGGATCTGGTCGAGGCGATTGAGGACATCGGGTACGATGCTGCTCTAGATGCGGTGGTTAATCTTAATGAGAAAAAGCCTTCATCAGACGAACGACATGTGGAGATTAGAGTCAGCGGTATCTTTTGTCCGCGGTGCCCTCAGAGAATCAACCAGACTTTGAAAAGCTTTGGCGCCCATGGTGTACAGGTTCTGGCTCTCCCGTCTATGGAGCATCCCATCTTGAAATTGCGCTATATCCCAAACTCGCCGCAATTCACCATCCGGCACATTATAAGAAGCATCGAGGCCACAGATCCATCTCTCCGAGCAAAAATATACCACCCGCCGACGCTTGAAGAGAGATCCAGGGCCATCAGGGCAAAGCATACCCGACAACTTTTTTACAGGGAGATGTTGACACTGGTCCTCGCCATTCCAACATTCGTTTTGGGCATAGTCTACATGAGCCTTGTGCCAGATTCCAATTCCACCAAGCACTTTCTGATGAAACCGTGGGTATCTGGCCTCAGTCGCGTAGAGATAATACTTTGCCTACTTGCTACGCCGGTGTACTTTTTCGCGGCTGACGTCTTTCATGTTCGAGCCATAAAGGAGCTAAGGACATTGTGGCGACCTAGCAGCCGGACACCTTTCCTGCAGCGATTCTACAAATTTGGCAGTATGAACATGCTCATGTCTCTCGGAACTAGTATTGCGTATTGGTCTTCTATCGGTCAGATGATCGCAGCGGGAGCTGAGGGCGATGCCGACATTCCTGAAGATCGGTTCTACTTCGACTCTGTAGTCTTCCTCACTCTTTTCCTTCTGGCTGGCCGGTTGATCGAGGCGTATAGCAAGTCCAAGGCAGGCAACGCTGTTGAAGCTTTGGCAAAGCTAAGGCCAACCACTGCTCTTCTTGTAGAGCAAGATAAGCTGAAAGGCCAAGTTACCACAACGATAGATATGGATCAGTTGGAACACGGCGATGTTATCCGAGTGCCTCACGGCTCATCGCCGCCCGTTGATGGCATAATCCTGGATGGCGAAACAACTTTTGACGAATCGAGTCTTACTGGCGAATCACGCCCCATCAAGAAGGGCGAAGGGGATGAAGTATTTGCTGGTACCGTCAACAAGGGTTCTGCAGTAGTTGTCAAGGTGACAGGAACTTCTGGCAAGTCGATGCTTGATCAGATAGTTGAGGTAGTCAGAGAAGGGCAAGCCAAAAGAGCGCCGATGGAACAAATAGCCGATCTTCTGACATCCTATTTCGTCCCTGTGGTAACTCTCGTAGCCATCATCACATGGGCCGTCTGGATGGCTCTTTGCTTTACCCACCAGGTTTCCAGCGACGAATTGAATTCGTCGGGCGGCTCGACCTCCTTTGCCTTTCAATTTGCTATTGCCGTGTTTGTTGTGGCATGCCCTTGTGGACTGGGTCTGGCTGCCCCAACGGCGATTTTCGTTGGAGGAGGTCTTGCAGCCAAGCACGGTATTCTTGTCAAGGGTGGCGGTGAGGCTTTTGAAAAAGCTAGCAAAGTGGGCTGTGTGGTCTTTGACAAGACAGGAACCCTCACTGTCGGAGGCGAGCCTCAAATCACCGATTCTGCTCTATTCCCTGACGGATCTAGTGACGGGATCGACGAACGGATTCTGCTCTCCGCTGTAAAAGCTACAGAAGAAAACAGCAGCCATCCCATAGCAAAGGCCATTGTTGCCTTTTGCAAGACCGGCGCAGAGCAAATCGAGCTCGAGCAAATCGAAGAGTTACCGGGCAAGGGCATCAAGGCAAGCTGCAAGAACCAGTCCTTTGACATTGCAGTGGGTAATGAGGGTCTAATGAGAGACTTGTCTGCCTCTCTGTCTGATCGTGTTCAGAGCTTGCTCAATACGTGGAAGACAGAGGCCAAGTCAGTTGCACTTGTTGCGACGAGGCTACGTGACGGCGATAAATGGGCAGTCTCGGCTGCATTCTCAATCTCCGATCCCATCCGTGAAGAGACTCTGCCCGTGCTTGAGGCATTGCAAAAGAGCGGCGTAGAGGTCTGGATGCTCTCAGGTGACAATGTGACCACTGCGCAGGCTGTGGCTCAGAGGGTGGGCATTCCTGCAACCAATGTGCTTGCTGAGGTTTTGCCGTCCGAAAAGGCGGCCAAGATTAGCTACCTCCAAGCCTCGATGCACAACAGCGGCCGCCGTGCCATGGTCGCCATGGTGGGAGATGGCATCAACGACTCGCCGGCCCTCACGACGGCGGATGTCGGCATTGCCATTGGGTCTGGCAGCGACGTGGCTATTTCGAGCGCTGACTTTGTGCTAGCCACGTCAAACCTCCACTCGGTGCTGACGCTTCTGGATCTCAGCCGCGTCGTGTTCCGCCGCATCAAGCTCAACTTTGGATGGGCAGCGGTGTACAACGTATGTGCCATTCCTATAGCCGCGGGATGCCTGTACGCAGTTACGACATCTAGCGGCTCACACGTCAAGTTGGATCCTGTCTGGGCGTCGCTGGCCATGGCCCTGTCGAGTATCAGCGTGGTGCTAAGCAGTTTGAGCATGAGGACGAAGATTCCATGGCTAGGATTTCGTAATAAGCAAGTTGTGTAATTCTACGATATACGCTGGATGGGTAATGCGGAGGATATATCACTAGTGGTAGTGCGAAGGAGTTATCATGGGTACAGTGTCTTACACAGTAAAGATACGCTACAGACTGATTTTCATACGAATGATTGATATTAATAGTAGTTTGTACTAGTATTCACATGTTCTAGCTTATGATATTTTATAGCGATAATATCTAGTTTTTATCATCTTACTATTCTCAGTGCCTATGATGCTCCACTCAAACCGTTCAGGACCCCTATTGCCTACAAAAATAACAAAGAGGAATGATTGAATTAATCTTAAACAGCCGGCGTATAGTTAAATTACACTGGTAAGGACTAAGAGCGCTGCCTTGCGGCCTATAGCGAGGCTCAGGATTCATAGGCCAGGCTGGGACCGTTTGTTTACTCGCAAGGCTATACTTGAGATACCCAGCCTGCAAGGAACTGTCAAGGTTAATACGCAATTAGTATTGCAGTTGGCGCCAAAATGAGTTCTATTCTATGCCGGATACGAATGTCGAGGGACTATGGGTTATACAGTGCGAGCTTCATCTCCTCGTCTACTAGTACCAAGTTCCATTAGCTTTTAGCTTCCTAGCACGCTGCATACCAAAACTGCACGTAGCTTCACTTCATTAATGTCGCCCCATGTACTGATACTATCACAAACTCTCAAAGTGTATACTTTACATGTATTCTCGGATTTAAATTGTGCCGTTAATGAATTCCATTGCATGCGAATACCTACCACCATTCGAGCTGCGGGGTAAATCTTTAACATTACAGAGTGAATCTCATCTATAAAAGCCCCGTGCCAAATACACACGCCATGAATCACATACCAGCAGAAGCGTGAGTTTGAATAGCTGACTATTGGATTGAATATGACTGTTAAAGGCAGCTTTGTAGTATTGCCTCGTCCGTCCCGTTCCGATTTCTTGTTGGCCCAAACCGGCGAGAATTCACTATACATTCTGCTCTCTTGTCACACCAGTCACCCGTACTTGACAAGTTAGTAAATGGAAGCTTCTCTGAAGCTGCGGAAAAATGTGTCACGTGGGATTCCGTGGATGAGGATACCTTTATCAGATTCTGGCAGTATGCCTACACGGGAAAATATACCCTTGATCTCTCGATAGCTGGACTCAAATCGGAACCCCAAGCCGCTCAGGAAGCTGAGGAACGGACTGCTCAAGAAGCAATAGAGGCTGCCACGATCGCCAGAGAGGAGAAAGAAATCGTACAGCTCGTTGTGAAGAGGGACAATACGCTACGGGGCCTATCAAGCAAGGATGAGAGAAGGCTGGTTGAGCTTCAGGCCAGGGCCGCAAAGAGAGCGGCCCGCGAGGCCGAGAGGCGCGCTGAAATCGCCGAAGAGGAAGAGGAAATTGCTGAGCTACTACGGATGAAAGACAGGAGACCCCCGCTGGCAGTAGAAGACCGTGAACGGCTGATCCATCTGTTGGAGAAGCAACTAGCCCGGAAAATGGAAGAACAAGCGGCGGGCGAAGTTGAAGAAGAGACTCCATCAGGGGAGCTGTCAAGTCGAGAGGTTCAGTGGAACACATTCAAACGTCAGGGAGCGTCTGCCTCTTCTGGAGCGTCTTCTTCAACCGGCTTTGTGAAAGGGCCACCGGCCAGACGCAACCAGGCGCATGAAGATTATACAAGCACGTTCCTCTCACATGCACGACTGTACGTTTTTGCAGAATGCTACGGTATTGCTGGATTAATGGAGCTTTCACTGAATGAATTGCATGGGGCCTTGGTAGCGTTTACGCTATATGAGGAAAGGATTAACGATGTGGTGGTGCTGGTGCGTTACTGCTATGACAACTTGGTTCCGGACGCATTGAGAGAGATGATTACTCTGTATGCGGTGTGCAAGATTGAGAAGTTGTGGGTGAGCGAGGAGTTCCAAGTCCTTGTGGAGGCTCATGGGGAACTATCGAGGTCTTTGATTGGACATATGGTGAAGGCGTTGTAATGTAATGAAGATGAAGTTGTTACTTTTCTGCTATGTTGAGCGCAAGATTTTGGTATTCGATTGAATGTCAAGTATGAAATATGAAGAAACAATGGAAAAGTTAGCTCTACACGTTTTCATATATACATATATACATATATATATATATATAGTCTACGCTTGTTTCCCTCGTTTCCCGCGGCTCTAGATGAAATTAAATAGTTGGTATATATAATACAAGACATCTGAATTGGATTCAGTCGGCTCTCTCGTAGTTGATATAATTCATCACATACTCACTCGTCATGAAAGCCTTTACTATCAGCAGTTGAGTTATACAATATGTAGTGATGACGGTATCATCTGCGTTAGAGCTGCGTGGTGTATCCAGCCGCGCGCTGCGCCTTACAAAAAAAAAAGCCCGTTCAAGAGATACTTGTGTGACATGTACCTTCAAAGTAATACTAAATACACTCCCCCTTTGCAACAATATATTTTAAGAAAATATTTAAAGAAATGAAAAGAATAGGCGGCAATCTAAACAGTGAGATGCAGCGGGCTCATTCTTGGGGGTGGAATATTATTTTTCGAATTTTGCCCAACGCAATAGTAGTGCTATTCGATAGACGTTGGCCCCTGTTAGGAATGTTCCTTGGGGGCGGCGCAGCAGCAAAAAAAAAAAAAAGTTGGATCGGGGAATTCTTCTGCTGCTGGCTAGCTGGTGCGAGCAACCTGGTTAGGCGTAAGTGTATTGGGGGAGAGGAGCTGAGCTCAGCTGAGATGGCAAGCAGGGGTTGTTGGCGAATGGGATTGTGGAGATGGAATCGATTTTGTGTTCCTTCTTTTTTTTTTTAGTCTTTTAATACTGAACTACTGCTGTACCATGGTATTGGTACTAGTGATAGTGAAATGCAGGATAATGATCATCATGCAATATTATTACCAGCAACAACAAAGCTAAAGGGGGGCTGAAAGAAGGACCCAACAACGTTTAGTTTATCTTCCTTCTCATTATACCACGGCATGTTAACGCATCAGTCAGTTGCGGTGATTCATCCGGGCCATTTTGCTTGTTTGCTTTGCGTGCATGAATTAATAGCCCTTCACAACACCACCATGCATTGATTGATGCGAGAGATGGAATAAAGTCCATATGCCACGCACCAAGCGCGCGTATCAAGCAAACGCCAAATTAAGATACTCTCTCTATATTAATGGTTATCCAAGGCTATTGTGCACAGCAAACAAAAGCTGTCATCACAACTGTCATCAAAAAGAAAAAGCATGACACAACAGCAAAATCTAATCCACTCATGGGCTCTGTTTTTTGGACCCAACCAACCAACACCCATTCCTTCTACAAGCTATTGAAAAAAAGAAGAAGAAGAAATGAAGGAAAGAAAAATAGTCTCATTCCTTCACGAATAATACTAGTAATTCGCATCCTTTCTTGTTCTGTTTCTTTTTTACTTCGCCCTCTGTTAAAAAAAGAATTGCCCAATTTCCCATCTAGTCCGCATTTCCAGTGCCTAAATCCAACACCTTCTGACGCTGGAAATGGTCCAAATAAGCCCAGCCTCGGAGCCGAATACTCGCTGACTTACCCGACTTTTTCCTCATTGAACCTGTCAGAACGTCCCAAACTACAGCATGCACGCACCGGAAATCAGAATCGCCCGTCTCGGATTTTTTTTTTTGTTTGCCTCTTCCGCGGCAATTGCGTTATCTACATACATGTACATAGTAGTAGTAGTATACGAACACGATATAAACATGGAACTTACGCTTTTAGATCCCGAATCAAAGCCACGCTCGCCTACGTGTAAAACCTCCGCGATCCCGAAACATCAAACTTGCGTCATCATGTTCTATTCTCAAACTATATCCGATCATTTTATTTTATTTTATTTTATTTTATTTTATTTTATTTAGTTAGGTTATTATGTATAATCACATTGGTAATTGCATACGTAGACACGGCGCAGCGCAAAAGCCAAGTCTCACTCTCCGCAGGGCTGTACTCTTGAAGCTCCGACCAGATTTTTTTCGTCTGCCTGGCAAGGGCCAAAAGTCTCATGTTTGCTTGTCAGCAGTTTTTTTTTACCGTGTTAGCTGTCAGTATTTTTACTTGTTGGTGAAGACACGGAACACGCAGCATTCACATTCTAGTCACGCGAGCGCTGGAGCTAACGGACAAGTGCTGACACCGAGGGATGATCAAGTAAGCTGCTTTGGGGCTTTCTGATATTGATGGAAATAACCAAAGTCTAGAGAATTGATTATCTAAACGTAGTCTGTAGATATCTCTTTCAAAAAAAAAAAAAAGAAAAAGAAAAAAAAATTAAGCAAAAAATAGTATAGTATATAAAAAAACCAGCCCACTGGCCCCCCTCGAAAGGGTATTCGGCGCAGTAGAAAACATGATCTGTTGATTCCCTTTCCCGAAAAAACTCCAATAGATTCCATGACAGTTCCCGATCAATTCCCATAGAAAAAAGAAAGAAACAGCCAGGGTTATCCCAACCCATTGTAAGCAGGCCCTCTCAAAAATGCCCACTCCCGATTCCCTGCCCCCCCATCCATCGCGACTTCGCCTCGTTGGTTTAAACCAACCCCAAATAGACAAATATGACAAAACATAGGAACCCCGTTTTCTCCCCTTGGCAGACTGAAATGCAAAAAGAATTTGTTTTTTTGACGTATGCACATGATATCCTCTCTGTATAACACACTGGCGAAAAATGTAGTGATGATTAGGTGTTTGTTGTTATCCAAGGGCACAAACACGGGGTACCTATTGCAATGCTCCAAGAAATGTCAACCCTGTCGATGCGCCGGCCATGCAGCTCTTTCGAGAGGGGACAAGTCCGAGACCCAAAAGTATAGTAGTAATTGCAGTTGATGTAAGAAAGAAATGGGAAGAAGAAAAACAGACAATCCGCGACGCCATGCTTTTTCTGTAAAAAGTAAAACACACAAGTAGGTAGATGTTGGATAAAAAAAGAAACTCTATCGGACGCTGATGGCGCTGGCGCTGGCACCGCCGAGGAGACGGCCCCACACGCCGCGTCGGTGCCGCTTCTTGGTGGTGGCTTCGCTGAGCTGCTCGTATTGCTCCGCAGAGATGGTGATGTCGTAAGGCAGAGCGCGTACGCTCGGTGCCTGCGCCTTGGGCTCTTCCTTGTCCATGACAATCTCCACGGGGGAGTCGTAGAGGCTGCTCTGGCTGGTGCCATACAGGTAGGGAGAAGGATCCGACTCCAGCGGCGTGGTGGATCGGGAGTGCTGTCGGCTGGAGATGGACGAAGCATAGGAGCTGGCTGAGCTGTAGACCAGGCCGGGGGGAGTGATGCAGCCATTGCTGGTGGTGCGGTAGTGATCGGGGCTGGCATGTCGGGATCGTGATGGGCCACGAGACGAAACCGGGCTGGGATATCTGGCCGCGGCGTGGGCAGCGGCGTGGAACATCTCCTGCTGTCGCTTCTTCTCTTCGCGGTGGCGAAGCTTGCGGGCGTAGCGCTCGGCAATCTTGATGCGCGCGGGCTCCAGGAAGACGTCCAGCTCGGCGTACAGGTCGTGCTCAGTGATTCTCAGCTCCCACTCGAGCAGGAACAGCAGCTGCTTCTCCATCAGGTTGACCTCGGTGCGGGTGAAGCCAAAGGTGTAGTCGGCGGTGTTCATGTGGGTGTAGTTGGCCCAGTGCTTGTTCTTGGGTGAGCTGTCGTTGAGGTACTTGGCAGCGAGGATCAGGGCGGCCAGGAAGATGCGGTGGGTGGTGCATCGCAGGCCGCGGGCCATGGGCTGCAGCTTGGACTTGAGGCGGTTGAGGTAGACCAGGGTCGACATGAGGGTTGGGACCTGGACATTGGAGGAGACGACCAGCTGGGTGATGAACTCTTCCAGCGTGGGCAGCGCATCGTCGGTGCTGGAGACGGCCCGGGGTTCGGGGCTTCGTGGTGGAGTGGGCGGCCCGTCTCGGGTCTTTGATGATGATGATGATGATGATGATGATTCCCGGGGTGGTGGCATCAGGGTCGAGTCGCAGGCAATGACGTTGTGTGCAGCGGTGGCCAGGTAGGAGATCATTTCACGGCTGACGGGTTGGTAGACGAACTGCTCAAGGGCAGCCTTGTTGAGCTCGTCCATGGAGAGATATCTTGACGCCATGATTGCTGGGATGTGACGAGGTGATGAGTATGTAAGTGAGAGGTGGTCAATGCTCTAAATAGACGAATTGTGCTATCAAAGAGCAAATCCAGATCTGCAAAAAAAGCCAAGGCTGCTGATGGTTGAAAGCAAAATAAAAAGCAACGCAGCGAGCAGCGAGCGATGATATATATAAAAAGAGAGAGAGCAGAAGATCCCGGCTCACAAGGGGTGGAGGGGAGTGCTCAGAGCAGGTCGAGTGAGGGAGGAGGGATCAGAATCAAGATCAAGAAGCACAAACGCTGCAAAGGGAGGATCTGATCTGAAGAGGAGGACGGCAAGAGAAGAGACGAGAAAAAAGGAAGACGAAGGAGGCGGATGAGAAGAGGAAGAGGGATGCCAAACGTATTAAAAGCGATGATGGACACGGAGAGGACCTGCGCATGTGGCCCTTTTTTAGGTGCGCCAAGTGACCTGTCCTGGCGTTTGGGGTGCACCACGAGGCTGTCGGTGCGGCAGCAAGTACAGCTGGCGGTACAGCCGCTAGTGCAGAGCTAGTGGGCAGCGATGCGCCACAGGGAGGGTTGGCTTAGCGGGCTTTAGCGGGGGGCCTGCGGGCTGCAGGGGTTGGCGATGGATCAGTGGAGGGGGGAGTACCCAGCGGGCATGTACCGTGGCACGAGCAGCGTGAGCTGGCAGTGACTGCAGGCGACGTGGCGGGCAGCGGAGGGGCGGTCAGGGCGGTACTTGCGCGATGTACCCGAGGGTGGCTGGGAGTGTGCAAAGTCGCACGCAGGGTGACGGTGGCGGTACGAGTGCCCGAGGTATCGGCCAAGGTACCGACTCGCACAAGGCACAAGAGCTGCTGGGCAAGGCAGGTTGACGGCCAGGCCGGCAGGGATTTCCAGCAGCGCGCTCGTTTAGAGTTGGCGACGAGATGCTTGCGGGTGGTTCGGCCGCGAACGGTGGCGAATGATGGCTGTGTTGGGTTGCTTGATATGAGATTGGAGTTGATTGCTTGCTTTGCTTTGCTTTGCTTTGCTTGCTTTTTGTAACCAAGCCGATTCCCGGTTCGATACGAGGAGCCAAGGCGTGTGTGTGGGTTGCAGATGTCAATTAATTGATGGATGTCTTTGTCTTGTCTTTGCCGCTATCTGTGGTGTATAATATTATGTTAAATGACTTCTGCAGAGTCCCGTGTCTGAGGGATGCCCAAGACAAAGAACGAATAAAAGCAAATTAGCAGCCGTGACGACGCTAGGATCACCGTTGGTGCAGCGCAGCAATTAAACCGAAATCCAATGCCGTCGCCTTGTATAAACCGACACGAAGACAAAGAAGGCCAAAGAAGCAAAAAGTTGACAGTCCGAGTCCGAGCTGTCCGGCTCTCTCCGGATTCGTGGAGGCAAGTCCGCACTGGTTGGTGGTGCTAAAAAATCGCAACGTGCCAACGTGGCGCCGTCCGATCCAGCGGAAGGGGTTGGAAGGGATGCTGATTTAGCACTGGGCTGTTAAATAGTAGATAGCTGGGGCCCTGAACGAGGCGGTTGAATTTTTCTCTATGGCGTGTTTGATGTTTGTGTGTGTGTGTGTCTAACTCGGCTTGCCTTGTCCACTGATCCAGACGTGGCGTCAAGGGTAGAATGACTGTTTCTTTTCCTTGCTAAAGCCGTGTAATGGCCAATTGGGCAAAAAAAGATGCCGTTGAGTCTCCGATAAAGTTGCGGCTTCGTTCGGCAAGGAAGCGCAAATGCGGTGAGCACGTCAAAAGCCTGGGCCCAAATGAGGCAGAATCGAACAGGGTATTTATTCGGGATGATGCGATGCCACGCAGTCCAGAAAAAAAAACCGGTTTCGGTAGGCAGATATTATATATGATGCAATCTCTTTGTTTGCTGGAAGAGAGAGAGCGGTTGGCGTGAGCTTTCGATGATCCAATTGGAATCCAATAGCAACTAGTACTTTGTGAACAAGGGAAACACAAGTATGCGAAAATGTGTAAATCAAATTAAAGTGCAGCCACACAAAAGCAGGGTCCAAAAGGCAAATCAGAGCACGATCCGTCCGGCGGTCGATCTGAAGGGAGAATTTCTTGTGCTTTTCGGTTCTTGTTCACACCACTCAGCGGTATGCTTATTCAATGAATGGCAACTTTAAGCCTGTCTTTATTGCGTTGAATTAAGGCGGTACGTAATATTCACTGCACAGCAGCGTTCCAGCACTCGACAAGACTCGAAATGAAAAAGATTGGAGGGCGGGAGTGAGGGAAAAGGGAAAGATGACCAATAAACAAAGGAAAGGGAAAGAAAAAAAAGGAAGGAAAATTAAATTAGAATGGAGGATGAGGATGGCATCGAAATAGAGCCTCCAAAAAAAAGCGACGATGCCACGAGTTTTTATTATTATCACGGCCACGCGTATCGGAACATTAAAATGCTTCATGAAACACGGCAAAGCGGGAATCGCATCAAAAATAGAATCCCCAGCCATCATCGCCAGCTCTATTTGCGGCCTCCAAGCATCAAACATCAAACATCAAACCTCGCCGTCGGCAAGCATCCGAGGCGGCCAGTCCTGGCGCCTAACAGACGCGCAGCACTGAGATTTGAACATGAAGCCCCGGTGCTCCATAACGCTCCAGCAAGCAGCTCGAACGATATACAGTATAATTGTGCGATACGACACAAATGAATGGCGCCCATCGACACTGGGCCGTCAGCGCCGCCCTCTTTAGCTCCGTCGCGGGTTGTCTGTGTCCGCCACGCCATTGGCCCGCGGGGCTGCCATCTTGAAACTCAGCTCGACTTCGAAACCCTTGCCGGCGATGCTCTCAATCTCTGCGTCCTGTCAAACGTCCAAAGAAGAAGCTGCCCCACCCCCTCGAAACGCCGCCTTCGAGCCAATGGCGGCTCCCGTCCTCGGCAGAATCGCTCGTGGCCAATCGCCAGCCAATCTTCGCGAGCGGCAGCCGAAAGAGGAGAGCCCCAGTTCAAGGTGAGTCAAGGCCTCTTGTGGTCCGCCGTTCAAGGCGTGTTACTACCTACTACTACCTCCTTGTACGAGTGCTCGGCAGCCGTTCACCATGTACCGGCTCCTTTCTGCCCGTCCTTATCGCGCTCTCTCTGCCCCAGTCCCTTGTCCCCGGCAAGCTGATTTGCTGCCGGTGCCTTGCCGGGGATTTTAATACGCTGGCTGCCGTCTTGTCCAATGGATGCCCGGTCAAGGAGATGAGTGGCTTGCCGAGTTCTGCTGCCCTTATTTTTTATTTTTTTCAGCTGCGAGCCTCAGTTAGGCAAGTAGAAGCATTATGAAATGTGCTTATGACAAGCCAAATGTGAGACATTATACAGTAGGAGGTCGTACATCAGCAGTACTTGGAATGGATGTATAAAGCAAATTGAAGCATTTTCAAATGTGGCAGCCTTTTTCCCTGCTCGGGAAAGCCACGCCGCAGCCGCGAACTCGCGCCTTTCCTTTTTCTTTTCATCTCAAATCATCCTCCTCCCTTCGCCGCCCGTAAATGTAAGACATCAATTACTCGTAAAAGCCTAGGTTCCCAGCAGGTACGAGTAGTAACATTTAGGTGCCTATTCAGGAACTCCCTTGACGCGAGCCGCTCCAATGCAGGGGCAGAAAAGTTAAAATGGTGAAAGGAACAAAAAAGTGTAATTGCTCATATTTTTGACATTTGCATTGAACACTGCGGCCCGCAAACTTTTTTTTCTCTCGATTTTCTTTTAAATTATGACACCCTGAACGTCAAACCTTGCGGGCGTGAAACGCAGAGTGATATATGATGATATGAGGTCTTTGAAACATAGCGTCTGTCTATCCGTCCATCACCTCTGCCTATCAATTCTTCATCTTTCCATGTACCACCTGCAAACATCAAGAAAATGCTGGTAAAGCTGCTCACATTCCCGCTTTAGCACCATTGTCCGGAACGCCTTTTTGCCCCTAGCGCTCGATATTCGTGTGGAGAAGAGGGGGAATGGATTGCCTCCCGGAACGCAAGTCAGTACATACGTTCATCTGCCTTCCAAACCAATATCCTTTTGTCCATCGTTGATGGATAGACACTCACTTACTCGTGCGAGTTGCCTGTCCCATCCCGCGAGTAAGACGCGGATCAAACTTTGGCCCATATGGGGCACCCTTCCCCCCAACCCCGGTCGAATTCATCCGTGGCGTCTAGCTTTCCATCCCCGCCACCGGTACCTGTTTTTCTCTCCCATGGCGTTTCAATCCTCCTCTCTCAAGTCTGTCTTGCATACTATAGCGAGATAATACGGCCCGAAGTGGTGCGTTCAATTCAATCTTCTTTGCTTTTTCTTCAGGTGATGGAGCCTCAATCCGGCCATGGTGCTCTCGTATTGTTACAATCCGGCTCCCTCACATGTCTAGCGGCCTCCGCAACATGCCAGCTACAGCAACGATCTTCCGTAGCCCTTTGGATAGTCTCTGGCCTGGCACCACTGAGAATCTGTTCCGGATGGTCAGCTCCCTGTTAGATCCCGATCCGCGTGCAGAAACGGGGAGGGGGGCCTGGGCCGGGGTCTAGCGGCTTGATAATTGCATACTAGCTGGCCATAGTGCCTCTATCCAGCTGTCTCTTCTGCTTGTCTCTGCTGTCTGGACTGCCTTTACTTGGCTGTACAGCAGAGCGATGTGCTGTGCTGCGCTGTGCTGTGATTTGTATCCTCACTCGAGTCCCTTGCGTGGAGTTGCTACACTACATACTAGGTGGTATTAGTGCAAGTCCCCAGCTATCACCTCCAACGAAGCTTTGTACTTTGCAGCTGAGCGCAGGGTATTTCAATGGTCAGCCGAACAACCCCTTCGCTTCTGCCTCAGCCCGTTTTCTTTGCAATTAATTTCCTGATGCTTTTACTGGTCTGCTGGTATACCTACAGAGTGCTAGCAGCACACATACCCATGATCCATGCGCAAACAAATCCTTCCCAACTGCTCATCAAATGAGAGAAAAGAAACGAAGATGGAAAATAAGGCGCCATCGCCTCTAGGCTAAATAGAAAGCTGCAGCCTTTTGAAACAGAATCAGCCCATTGATAAAACGGTCTTGTTTGGCTTTTGCTATCGGCGATCTCTACTTTTTCAGCCCGACGCCACATTTTTGATCCTATCAATCTGATGCAGTGCAGGCAGATTTAAAGGCATAATACTGTATATAGGAGCACGCGCTACGTGTGACTACCAGACTAGTGAGCGACTACCTGCAATTGCTCCGCATTCCGCTATAAACTTGTGGTGATAGTAGCAGCCAGCTGATAGACTCGATGGGACGCACCATCTATCGATGCAGCTCCGCCCATCTGTGGTAGTGGTAATTAATTAGCTAATTAATCAACCAGCTCGCCCGGCAGCTGCGCTGTGCTCCATGCTAGGCATATATGTAGATACCCTGTGTCTTATTTCGAGTACTTGCCTCCCAGGTACTGCTCTTTTCCCATTTCCTCTCCCCACAGGTGGTGATGGATGGTATGTATGTATGTACTTGGGTACATGTATATCGTGCTATCAAGTGGTGCCTCTATCAAGGTCAGTCAGCTTGTGCAGCAGCGGCATGTGGCTCGCCAACCCGTCCCGCCCCATCCCTGCCACGGTGCCTGAACCGCTATCGGCCACTTTTGCTCGAAGCCTGAACGCCCGCGTGAAGCAGTATAAAATATCAACAGATGGAACATGCAACGCAGCCAATCACCCGCTTAACAGCTTATCAGAGTTTTCGCTTTAATATCATTCCGGCTCTTGTTTAGAATTGCTTCCATCTGCTCATCCATCCAGTAGTGCTACTACTAGGTAGGTATATAGGTATATGGTAGATACTTCGTCCAGAGTACAGCTACAGTAGACGCATGAGCAGGGTTTATCCCCACCCACGTTCGAAAAGTAGGTGAAGGGGATAAAGTGCTGCAAAAACGCACAGAATTTGCCCCATCGCCGCCAGTTGGGCACAGTACTGCTGAGTACTCGTACGAGCATGCTTCATCGTTTTATTTATTTATTTATTTATTTATTTTTTAGCATGGCATTAGTATCAATATTTGTCGCCTTCGTTCGCATGCATTGGGGCCGGTCCATGCCCGTGCTATGTACCATTACATAGTGCACGTCTCCATATCCCATTACTGCGTACATATCCGGGCGGGTCACCGAGAGACAACACATCAAAGTCGTGGCGTGGGGTTGACAAGGGAAAGACGAGAGAAAAAGGGAAGGCCGTTCTTGGATGTTCCTTGACCGCTGAAGATGATATGATGAATGGACGACACGAATTGTCACAGCCGGTTACAGCTATCAACAGGCTCAGCACTACAGCTAATCGGCTGTGTGAAGGCTGAAGAGCGCTGCCAGTCATATTACGTTCACATGTGCGGTGCAGACTTGTCAACCGATCCATTGGCTCTCCCTTCTCCAGGGAAGACGAGATGGGAGCGTGGCCACCTCCACACATGCCACTGGTGTGTGTGGCCACCACCTTTTTCTTATACTGCTACTCCATAGTCATGCTAGCATCCTCCTTGATTTTAATATATGTGCATATACTTAATATTCCTTAGACATTTACACATATATATATGTATATATATACTATATATATTGGTGAAGTCGTCCGTATACACAATACGACGGAGACGCAAGCAATTGAAGTATTATTAGATACCTACATACTACGAACAGCCCCAAAAGAGCAATTGCGCCGAACACACTTCATACCCGTATGGAATCGCTGTAGGATCCATCGAGACCAGACATGGCAGCGGTAACTACGCATGGTTTGTTGTCAAAGCATCATACATACATGATGCGAACGATTTTTTTTTCTTTCACCGCCACTGTATCAAGCACGATGCTCCAAAGGGGGAAAAGAAGAAAAAATTAAAAAGGACCAACTTTTCCCTTTTTCGACCACTGCCCATGCACTAAGCATGCGCTTGACTTGACTGGAGACGATTGGGCAACATTTTCTTTTTTTGATGCATGGAAAGGTTTGCCTGATACTGACATGTTGTGCCCTTTTTCTCCTCCTCCTTGGAATTTGACTGGTTGCTGCTAGCTTCTCCAGCATAAGCTGTACTGCAACATTGAAAGTTCAAAAGCAGAGTACTTCCAGTGCTGGTACTCAGTCCGGGACCAGGTACCTGTTAGACCCAAGGTATGGATCCTTGACAGGGCTTGTGACACCCACCCCCATAGACAATCGCCCGCCAAAGTGGTCTCTGTGCTCCCTTGCCTTGGCGAGATCTCAAGTCCTCCCTCCCGTGCCAGTGATTGGCCCGTGCGGCCTGAGACCGACGATGGCGCACTTTGGCACCGCTGATTGAGCCCAACGCGATGTCACCTCGTACTTTTAGTGTAATGTACAAAGGTACATACGAGTGGTGTATAAATGTGGTCGACCCCATGCCGAGCTGTGGCTGACGCGGCGTTGAGTGTGGCTGGCCGGCCGCGAGTCCGGGAAACCACGTAATTTTCGCCTCGCGCCGAGGAAAAGAGTCAGAGGCGTAATTAGATACTTGCACAAGGTACCTTACAATGCAGTATACGGGCCTCTCTATCAGGGTAGGCAACTTTTACTACGACTCATCCCAAAATCGCACAGCCGGCCCTCTCTTCTAGCGCAAGCATTACCCCATTCATGCATTCCTTCATTCATACCTTATCAATTTGACTCAACAAAAAGAAAGAGTCAGGTACGCAGCAGATCAGCTAAGCCTCGTTGGCAAAAGTCGAAAACCTTAACAATCACGCAAAAAAGGGCCTAGAGTAGTATACAAGCAGTAGTAGTCACATCCGCGGAGCATCAGAACGGCAAATGGCAGACTGCCACTAGTACCTAGTTTCCCACGCCGCAGAACAATAGGCTAGCCACGCCAACAAAGAAACAAGAAAAAAAACCGTTGAAAGATGGGACCGGCGCACCAACTAAACGGGAAAACGGCCGAAAGTATAAATTCAAAGTCCATGATAGCAAGGCACCCGGCCAGATAAACAAGGGAAGTCTAGCAAACTCAAAATCTCAACTTTCTTTGTCGTCCAAATGCAACATCTAATTTCCCCCCTCATGCGCGTAAAAAAAAAAAAAAAAAAAGGACAAGCAACAAGAGACCCTGTCACAAGCCTCATCAAGTGATTCCTCCCCAAAACAGGCATCGTCTCCTCTCGTCATATCGTCTCACTCGCACTGCAACCCTCCCTTACCCAAACCTTTTTTTTTTTGTGCTTGCACGAGTTGTGTTTGTATGACGGCTGTGGCTCTTGTCGGGTCACAGGATGAGTGTCTTTGAGGTGATGAAGACACATGGTTGGCTGATCATGACTATCTTAGGGACCACATACATACATGTAGGTAGGTGTTAAGAAGTGCTTGCAGGGACTTTGCAATGTTGGGGTAAGATACGCAGTGCTAAAGCGGCTTTTTCTTTCCTTCTCTTTCATCCTCTTCTCCAACCACATTCCAAGGAAAGGCAAGGGGTCATGTGCATCTCCACCATCTCATTCAGAAAGGAATAGCGAAAGAGCAAATATGTACGTGTCATGGTGTAGCAGCAGTAGCGAGTATCAAAACTTGGGTTTTACGTATTATCAAAAACCACCTAACCTAATTACTGGGACACTTGCTTAATCCCACGCCTTGGGCATGGAAATATCTTCATGCTCTGCAATGCGATGCAACCAGTAATACCTGCTAGGTAGTAATGTTACAATGTATAATCCTCTTTCCAAGTCCCTCCTAGCTTCTCATCTCCCATTCGCGAGGCCCAGGCCTCATGTGTCCCAATGTCTCAGTACTCGGTCATCAAGCTTGGGCTTGGCTGGACGAGCCCATTCACGCAAGGCAGCATCGCTCATCATGATCCCACAAACACAGCCTGCTGCTCATCTATTCAGGCAGCCAGACGGTGGCCTTGTCATGTACATGATTCGCTTTTGGAAAATGACGATACGGGCGATGGGCTGAATAGCACAACTCCCCGTCATTCGGCATATCCGGTCCATCCCACCACGCATACAACACCTGCGCACAGACTGACTTACACCCTCCCAAAATGGGGACAGAAAGACAGGGAATGTGAGAAGTTGAAGCATACAAGCCAAGATTATGCACACAAAAAGCTAAATAATTAATTTATGTTATAGATGCTCATATTGTAGTTTTGTACGCACGTATACATTTCACGGTCCCTGTTTTTCTGTCCCCCAACTACCACCATCTCTCTCACCTCTTGGCCTATCCCTCAACCCATATCATGGCTTCGTAAAACTTCGCCAAAAAAAAAAAAAGGACCGTCCGTTCTAAGAGTAGTAGCACCGGATCCATCACCGACGCGAACCGCCAACGGGCTCTCCTGGACCATCCAGCGAGCTGAGGCATTAGACGGTCCATCCAGCCCAGCACCTCTCAGCCCCTATGCATGTCTCGGAGAAATACCATAAAGTAGCAGTCGGTCGTTCTTTAGACCGGTAGGAAGTCGTCCAAGCCGACAGTGACATACTGCATCACCATCATCATTGTTTTCTTTCTTTAGCACACACATGCTTTCGTTTTTTTGTTCAAGTTCTACATCTGCAACTATCATCTCGACGTTTGCACATGCCTCTCTGGGCCTCGGCACTGCCAAGGTGGTATCACGGCAGTGATCCCGCCGAGCTTCTCATGCAACACAGCCTCTCACCCCCCCAAAGAGAAACTAAAACCTGCCCTATTCATCGTCGTCAAACTCACCGAGCCTTTTCCCTTAATTTTAGTCGACCCGTGGCAGAGTAGCATTGGGGTCCCTTCTCTTCATTCGGAATCTTCCTCGAGCCATCTCCGTCGTTCTCTCCACTCATTCAGCCGCTCGGATAAGACGTTGCACCAACAGCCGCGGCCCATTCAATCCCATCCATTGGCTCACAGACAGACAAACATGTAGCTCCTGTTAGACCAGGGCACTATACGAGGTGGTAATAATTAACCGTTGTACAAGGCAGACGCAGAAACAAATACGGCGTCTCCCTCTTCCGCGTTGCATCCAGCCGCCTCGTCTTCGGTCTTTTGCCGCCGTAGCATCGCGTTTCTTTCGGATCGATCCTTAATTCATGCCGAAACTTCCCCACCATGGGCGGCTACTGATGTTTCCGGTGAGCTTTGACATGTAAGACGCCGTATTTGGGGACAACATGGGCAAAAAACTGCTGCAGTGTTTCCCATTGACTGGACCTGGATGCGGTCCCTGCTTTCTGCGGGTGCTTGCTTGGGCGCTTAGGTGCGGTTTGCGCCTACGTGGCCAATCATTGAGCCGCATTGCCATCGCCGTCCTGCTGTGTCCAACAAAACTCCTACAAGCGCTTGTATCAGGTCAAAGGCGTTTGGTAGTGCAAGTGTAGAGCAAATTTTGGAAACAGATGGCTGAGTCGAGTACGCATGTTTCCCTGTCATCTCTCGGCCTTCTCCGCGTGTAGGAACGATGCTAGGCTGCGCGGTGTTCGTAGGGCCCTGACGAGATCCGTTGGGTAGACAGCCAACATGCATGTCGTAGATGGACCAGCAGTTGGAAGTTTGGTATTTGTCTATTTTTAGCATCTACAGGACAGTACTTTATCGTAACTTGAAGAATTTGTCACCACGGAGCGGCGTAGCCCCGGCTCCTTTGGTGACAAATTTGACAATCGACATTGCCAGCAGCACGGTCGGCGACGAATCAGCTTCAGATCCTGGAATAACGTTCTATAAACGGCTGTCCGAGATTTTGTAGCGTTTCTGCTCAATGGAGAGGAGAGGATCGTTTGGACGTGGACGGTCCAGAGGCGTCCCAGACTCCGATTGGCGCTCAGCTACGGGTGTAAGATCTGTGTTGTTCCTCGAAAACGAGCGCAGGACAGGAGTGCATCGCCTAGCGTTGCTTTCCAGAAGAATTGATAGAATTCTTATTAACGTTGTTGTCAGTTATTTTGACTTGGTTACAGTTACAGATGTAAATAGCCAATATTCACTTGGCAATGGGAAGTAACAGAAGTAACAGAAGTAACAGAAGTAACAGAAGTAACAGAAGTAACAGAAGTAACAGAAGTAACAGAAGTAACAGAAGTAACAGAAGTAACAGAAGTAACAGAAGTAACAGAAGTAACAGAAGTAACAGAAGTCATACCTACTTAGACCTAAAACAAACAAACCCACCGTCCAAGACGCAAGCCAGACCCCAGAAAACGCAGCCTCACCAAAACATCCCACCAGCATCTACCTATCCCACACACGTCATGGAGAGACGCGAGCACCCCAGACGTCCAAGTACGGCACATATTCCCAGCAAACCGAGAACTAAACAAATCTCCGATGAACTGGCATTCTCGTACTGCACACCTCTCCAATTTCTTTCCAATATGCTCTTGCTAGATGTTCAAAGCCCCAACCCAACCCCCTTGCATCTAATCCATGGGAAAGTATGAGGATAACACTTTCAAGATCCCATTGAAAGACAACATCCGTGATCTGCACATATCCAAGATCAAATTGTAAAGCAAGGTATTTACATGGCTTTCACCGCTTGTTGCAATGGCATGATCCGAATCTCCCAATTGATAGACACGCCACATAAGCCAGCTGTATCTCGCATGGCCAGCCAGCAGAGAGCAGGCATCATCATCATCATCAAAGGGCATAGATTCAACAACAGTCGGTCAGATTCCCGCATCGTGCATTCTTTATAAGTCATTTTCCATCATTCATGTCATCTACTGTTATCCTCATACTAGTTGTTACCCATTCCCCCCCAAAAAGAAAAACCTTGGCATTGTCCCTTGCATATGCTGTACATGAAAACACACAAAAAAATATTAGTTTGCTTAGAATGAGCCCAGTCCTTGTGTCCATATTTCCCCGATTCGTAAACCACGTGTAGCGTGCTTATTCGCTTCAACAGCTCTCCGAGTAGCACGATGAAGCATGTGCATACACCACGTCACTTGTCTCTGCTCTCCCTCAACGCATTTGCCTCTCCCCGCCTCTGGTGCCTATACACAGCAATACTGGACATAGATGGGTAGACGATATCGGGTGTCGGCAAATGCTGAACGCGGCAGAAGCGGCTCAGCTCTTGAGCAGCATACTCCGCCATGTTTCAGACAGGCCATGTTAAAAATGTCAAAATACGTTGTTGCTTTTTTACGCACACCGCTCTCAACCTATAGCGGTCTCCTGATGATGTAGCAGTATCCTGAAACCAGTAAAATGGCAAATGATATCAGCGTCCACGTCATCATCCCAAGAGCCAATACCAGACAGAGCATCACATGTATGGAGGTACTCCGCCCATCTAGTGGAAGTAACTGTTACCGCGACCTGCTGTTGGGGCTGTTGCCGGTGTTGTCGTCGATCCTGGAGTAGGCACGTAGTCCTCAAAATATGGGTGGTTGCACGCTTGCTTGGCCGAAATTCTTCCTGCAGGGTCGTAAACCAGCATCATCTCGAGCAAGTCCAGGCCCTTGTCATCGAGATTAGGAGAGAGCGGCTGTTGATAATCTCGCTGCCACTTGGGGAACGAAGATTTGAAGTCGGGGTATGATGTGACGCCGGGCCACAGGTCTTCTGTTGGAGTTCCGAGAGCACTAGAGACAGAGAGACAGACACCAGTTAGCCAGACGAAATTGTGAAGAATAACTTGCTAGATGGTGCCAAATAGAGCATTTCTCACCGGAATATTCTGAAAATCTCGTCAATTTCAGAGTCGCCTGGGAAGAGAGGCTTGCGTGTGCACATTTCAGCAAAGATGCATCCAATGGACCACATGTCTACTCCAGTGGAATACTGTCTTCCGCCAAGAAGAATCTCAGGGGCTCGGTACCAGAGCGTCACGACCTCGTGCGTGTAGGTTCTCAGCGGCACGCCAAACGCCCGCGCCAGACCAAAATCTGCAAGCTTCAAATTGCCATCTTTATTGATGAGAAGGTTCTGGGGCTTCAGATCTCGGTGCAGGATGCGATGAGAGTGGCAGTATCTAATACCGTCGCATAGCTGCATCATGAACTTGCGGATGACGGTATCATTAAGTCCAAGCTGCTGTACGCGAATGGAAGTGCCCTCGGGGAGTGTTTTGCCTCGGCCACCATCGGTAACAGGAAGAGCCTCCATGTATTTTTTCAGATCCAGATCGAGAAATTCGAAGACCAGATACAGCTTGTGGCCATCGGCGTGGACGATGTTGAACAGTTGAACAATGTTGGGGTCTCGCATCTCTTTCAGGAGGGAGATTTCACGGATTGCGGTGCTTGGAACGCCTTCATCTTCGGCTTCGAGTCGGATCTTCTTCAGGGCAACGATTCGTCCGCCATTAGCAAGGTCCCGAGCCTTGTACACGACACCGTAAGTACCTGCAAAGGCAAGGATGCATCAGCATAATGTCAAAGCATAAGATGGGTGCGTGGAGAAGAGTACGGGGAAAGGAGAGAAGGCATCAGAGAAGTAAAAGAAATACACATCCATGACTACAGCACACCATTGTGGGGACAAACGAGCAAGTCACAGCAGCAACGTACCCTCTCCGACTTTCTCCAGCTTCTGATAATTCTCCATGGCGGCGGTTGGCTGAAGAATTGGGTATTAGGGGGCAAGGCAGCGACCGGGTTGGACTGGTCTGATAGGAAGGGTACGTAAATCGAGGTTGGCAAGTAGAAAGAGATTTCGTCCTCTCTCCCTTCTTGGTCTTCGGCTGTTGCTGTGAACACCACAAACGGGGGCGTTGGTGGTAAAGAAGAAGAAAAACACGTTCACTTGGTCGCCCGGGCGAGGGGTCAACAATTCGCGGTTTTGTTGCGGAGGGGCACAAACGCGGTCTGGTTCGGGGACTGCACTACCCTGGGACGAAAGGAGCACCGCCCAAAGTTTGATGTTTTGAGCGATGGATCCTGTGTGGTCGGTTCGTTAGTAAGCACCTGCCAGGGGCAATTCCCGCAGAGACAGCTCGAATGGCTGATGTTGACGAGCTCTGGGGTTTTGGATGTTTGTTGTGTTTACTTTTGTTACTTGGCGCACAAAGACAGCAAAACGAGGGTGGCACTAGGCTGCGTTGGGCCTGGCGCTGCATGTTGTGCATCCGCCACAGGTCCCTGCTTGACTAGCCTAAAGCTGTGGCTCGACGGTGACGCGAGAGTGGTATGAGGACTCGATACAGCCAAGTAGCTGCGAGAGGAAAAAGAATAGATGAAACAAGTGATTTTGTATACCTGTTCTGTTATATATAGGTGGAAGACTGCCAGTATCATTGTAAATACATTATCGCCTGCTAAATACAAACATATATAAAGAAAAGAAGCTGGTTACAATATCTTTCTGCAACGCTGAATCTGATCAGATAATATCAATCAGTCACCGGAGCTTCCCGTCGTCTCAGGTCTAATATCTTGGACAACTTCAACGTCCCCTTCTCTCCCCATCCAGACGGCCCCGCCTCTATATCAGGCCGAACAGCCACGTACCAGCTCCATGCTCTCCGATCAAGCTCGCCCCGGCCCAAAACACCGGCCCAGCTCGCAAACAGCAGTCGAAGAGCTCCCAGCAGTCTCCCCAGGTTCTCTTGCTTCTCATCGTTCAGTGCGGCCACGGTCTTCTTGCCGCTGCTACCACTGCCACCACCGCTTCCTCCATCAGAAGCACTGGCAGAGGCAAAGCTCCGCAGGAGATAATTCCTTGCATTTTCAGGCCGGTGGATCGCCATGCCAATCGTAGATATGGCCGGCTTCTTGTCTTCTGCATCAAGCCCCCAGAGCGCCTCTCCAGAAAACGTCGCTGTCCGCCGCTGAGTAGAAAGCGCATCGTTGAGGCACTCTCGCATCAAGCGCCATCGATCAGGCCCCAACATTACGCCGCCGTACCATCGCGCAAGCACAACGGTGGTGTTTGTGATGTTTGCTTCGCGCAGGAGCTCAAGCATAAACTTGCCGCAGCCCGCTTCGCCATCATCAAATGAAGCTTCTTGCACGAGAGATGAGCCGCCAAAGCTGGTGCGTATCGCCCACGCAACGTGGTCAGCTGTCTTTTCCAGGTCGGGGTAATTGTTGAATAAGATCTTCATGAGACCAGTGCGCATGGATGGCGACGTTATTGGCGCTGCATGCGCTATGAAAACGGATCCTTTTGAACTAAGCGATTTGCTGGTTGCCCATACATTGTCAGATGCTGTAGACGTTAATGTTGACGATGATTTGCCTGTATCTGCGGATGAAGTCTCTGGCTTTTTCTCAGAGCTCTCTGACCACGTATAATCACCTCTTTTCAGAACCGGAATTTCTCGCCCCAGAACAGAAACCTTCGGCTGTCCAGTTGGTATTGGCGGTACTCCACCGACAGGCGCCTTCTCAATCCCAATACTTATGGCCTTGGACCTCGAATTCGCACTCACAACAGCCTGGGCAAGACTTAGACGACTACTCGGAGGCTGCTCTGGCATAGTGAAGCGCAGCAGCTCTACCGCAAATGCAAGAACCAGAGGAGCTCTGTTGGTCACTAGTGTCGTCTCCTTGATTAGGCCCTCATCCTCGCATAGAGGCAGCGTCAATGACCCTTCGAGCTCTTCAGGCGTCATAGAGTTGTAGTCCAAGTCCCTCTTGTGCATTTCCAGCTTTGGCTTTTTACCACCAGCGGAAGAGGCAGGCTCCTCAGCTGCACGCTTGCTGCCCTTCTTGCCATGCGACTTGCATGCTGTGTGGAAGCTCTTGGCGAGCTTCACGTCACTGATGGCTTCTTCAATGATAGATGAAGGTGCCTCGGCAATCTGTTCAATGCTGTGTCTCGAGTGTTAGTTGCGGCGATTCTCAGTAAGCAGGATTTACGCCGCTAGTGTCTCGCCTTTTCAGATTCTTGGATTGCAGTGCTCTGATGTAGCCCATGGCCGCCATCATGGATGCTTTGCGTGCAGTCAGCATGCGCAGCATCTCTTGTAAATCACCGTGACTCGCCATTGCCGCGACTGGTCCCTCGTGAACAGAGATGAATCGTTAAGATCTGGCGCTCCCTCTTCTGCTGAGTTACAAACGCAATAATGCCCCTGAAAGCCACGAGCGATGACGTGACGTGCCAGGATAAAGATGCAGGGTATTAATAGCAGCACCAGCAATCGTGAATCTCTCAGATCGTCTCACGCCTCACGAGATCTCTACTCAGTGGCAACCACTCAGCAGCAGCCAGCGGCCAGCGGCCCCACTTAACCGATTCTTCACTTTTGATGCAACCGCATTGCATATTCGCACCTTACTCTTTCTGCAAGCTCCAGAGTAGGTAATCGATCGGGCTCAATGCCCTCAACCCACAAGGATTAAAGCATTTCTCAATCACTGAGCAAACACATCTCCTTTGCTGCGCCAGCGCCACGTAACGATGCTCCCTCGATGAACGTTCCTACTCGACGCCTTGCCAGGGCCGCTGTGAGCGCTGCTACACCCTTGCAATGGCGCCTTGCAAGCTCTTCACGCCAAGCTGTGAAAACTCCTCCAGCTCGGGCCCCCCCAGCACCCCGTGTTACGAAGTCATATAAACCGTTTGTCTCTCTTGTTATTGCTCTCTTACCTTTGATAAAGCTTTGATTGAATTCTAATAATTATACAACAGTACACAAAAGCCCGGCACCTCTTCCAATGCATCCTCCCCCCCGCCACCACCACCACCACCACCACCTCCTCCAAAAGCCGATACTCTCCTGGATATCTGGCGCCGTGCCTGGCTTCCCCTAACCGGAGCTTCCGTCCTCGCCGGCTTCCTAGGCTTCTACATCTTCGGCACCACAGTCGCATCTATCAAATCCTCCCCTTGCTCCTCCTCTTCTCCCTGCGAACATGCCACACCCACCGGCCGGCCCCCCGCCCTGAGCGGCGACAATGCCGAGCAGTTCGACAAGGAACTCAATCTCCCCGAGTGGTGGATGGGCATTACAAAGCTGCGCAAGAGGCTCGCCGCACACGCAAAGGGCAATGTCCTCGAGCTCGCCATGGGCTCCGGCCGAAACCTCGAATACTACAACTGGGAGCCTCTAAGCACCGCCGTCGAGGCCGCTAGGACAGGCAAGATCCCCCCGCCAAAGGTACCCCAGGGCATCACATCCTTTACAGGCCTCGACATATCCGTCGACATGCTCGATGTGTCACGAAAGAGCCTCGCCAAATCCGTCCCGCCCATGTCTTCCTCCGCGCCAATCGTCAAGACCTCGTCCATGGCGGACCATACAGGTGGCCAGCTCTCCTTCTTGGATGGACACGTCCGCCTCGTCAACTCCGATGCTCACCACCCGCTACCACCTCCTGCTCATACAGATAAATACGACACTATAATCCAGACTTTTGGCCTCTGCTCCGTCTCCGACCCTGTCACCGTTCTTTCCAATCTCGCTACCGTCGTCCGACCCGATACCGGCCGCATAGTCCTATTAGAACACGGGAAAGGTTATTATGGCCTTGTGAATGGCCTGCTTGACAAAAATGCTGGAAAGCACTTTGCAAAGTATGGATGCTGGTGGAACCGTGATATCGAAGCCATTGTCGAGGATGCCGTGAGCAAGACGCCGGGCCTAGAGGTGGTGAAGCTTGAGCGGCCAAACATAACACAGATGGGAACGCTGGTTTGGATCGAACTCAAAATGGCAGCCAAAGACAAGGCGGTATAATATTTTCAATATGTTAAAAGTCACAGCACATATTCACCGGCATAAGCGACAGGCGGGGATTACAGGTTACTATACCCCCCAGCGACTGATCGTTACATTTCAGTGCACGCAATTCTTGGACGGCCAAGTATTCGAAAGATGAGCGGATCTTGTTCCTATAAATGAGTGGTTTGCTCTTTTGTATGTACTATTCTTTTTTCTTTTTTTTTTTAAACGCCTCGTCCATAAAAGTTCCCCGCTTAGCTCCTTTTGTTCTTGTTCGTCTCATCATCTCCATAGTATAATCAGAGTCGTCATCTAGTATATTTACAATGGAGTGTCTCTCTCTCCACACACGCACACATATATCCACGCCATATGCCATAAATACAAAGGCCATCCAACGCCAACTCCGTTTTCCCTTTTGAGTATTCCTAGCTCCTTGCGCCATTCCATGATAACATTAATTGTAGTAGTAAACAAAAGAAAGAAAGAAAACAAAAAAAAAAAATCAGCACGCGTCTAGCAAGCAATCAAGTTCGTCTATCTCGATGCTCTCGGCGCCCTTGCCCCACTCAAACAGCTTGTTTAGTCTTTCCCAAGCGTCAGCGTCGTCTTCTTTCCGACCAGCGGAAATGCTCGGCTTGATGGAGGGGCTAGCGAGAAAAGTGGTTGTTGCGCTGGGACGGCTATCGGAAAACCATACATCGTCCCGATAATAGTCCATCATGGCGACACTGTGGCGCTCGACGGTTTCTGGTTGAGGGACTTCCGCATTAAGTTTGCGCTTCTGTAGGCCATCTGCAGTCTGTGTAAACTCCCGCTCATCCTTCTCGAGAGGGGGAGAGTTGTTGCGAGGGCCAAGAATAACTCTACTCTGATGTGAAGAGAAGGATCCAATGGGAGTCATGGGCATTAAAATATCGTCATCGGTATTATCAAACTCGGTGGCTGATAGGTCCACCTCGGGAGAAGGGCTAAGTTCTCGTCGCCTTGCCTCGATGTCATCTGAGCCAGAGTCCTCGGTAAGGGATACTGATGGGGTGAGCGAGGCAACCTGAAGACTTGCGCTAAAGTCTGGGAGTGGCTGCCTAGGAAGATTGGTGAGGAAGTAATAGGTGCGTCGCGGGTGTACTGCTTCAAGCTCCTTGCCCAATGGACAGGGCGCTGAGGCAGACCAACAGGTCCGCTTCATGTATGAAGCCAAGCGGGACGAGATGATGGCGCAGGGGTTCGCAGACCTATGATGGTATTGTTAGGACTCGTTTGCTCAAGAGTGGAGGGGGTGGTGGTGCAGGTGAGTTCGGGGAGAAACGTACTGTTGTACAGCCGTCAGTGACTGCATAAGGACGGTTGCCAGCTCCTTGATGAGATGAGGGCGGTTGGCGGTCGACTGCAGCTGGACAACAACTGCCTCAACAATGTCGTCCTTGATGCTCTCGAGATCGATCTTCTGGGCTGCGTCGGCATCTGTCATCTCCTCGCTGATGGCTCGGGGAGGCGAGGGCGGCGGCGTCGTCTCGATGACGGCAGTCTCTGTGGCATGGGATTTCTTGAGGCGCTTGTTGGGGTGCGCTTCTGGTGATTGCGAGCGCGAGGAACTGGCCGCCGGCGTGGCAGACGCCGAGGTCGAGGCCCCGCGAGACGTGCTTTTTGACGAGGCAGCAGCGCGAGAGGCATGCGTGACGGGGACGTGTATGCCCAGGCTGGGCAGGGACAACGATTTGCGGCGCGTGTTGTAAGGCATGGTGATGTAGGCGAGGGTGACGATGACGAGGATGATGATGCACAGGCTGCGTTGTATATGTAGGTATGCAATGGACTGGTGTATGCAATGTATTAAGACGATCTGGTGTAATTGGGCTGATTGGACGACGTAATGCGGATGGCGGTGGCAAAGAGTGAGGAGATGGATCGACTACAGGCCGGCACGCATAGAACAGGCTGCAGACGATAAGGCTACGAGGAGGAGAGGAGGCTTTGTTTGTTTTTGCTGTAGATGTTCGTCCCAAACATCCCGAGGGAGGGCAGAATTGTTTCGGGCGCAGGTCGGGGGGCGGTCTGCGGTTTCTACGAGCGGATGGGAAGGGAATGATTGGGGGGGGGCCACCGAGCAAAAAGAGAAGCCAGAGGGTAGAGCTCAGGCGATTTTGCTGGCGTTGGCGGGCCAAGAGGAAAAAAAAAGAGGCAGCAAGCACGAGAGCTTGAACTTTTTTTTTCTTTCCCCTCGGATCCCATTGGTCGCTGCCCCCGTCACGGCTGCCGAAGTGGGGCGCGCTAAACGTCAGTGCCCGCACAGACCACTTGCTGTTGCAGCCAAAGCCTCCAAGGCAAGCATGGCCCACTAGCAGAAATGGCACGAAAATGGCAAGAGCGATGCCTGTTACAGGCCCGTGCGGTGGGGTTGGCAAGAGCTGGTGGGGATGCGGCCTGCCAGACACCGCGACAGCGGCCACTCTTTGGTTGGTCCGCAACTCGGCACTCAGGGACTATCACAGGGTGGATATTTTCTTTCTTTTTTTACTAACGCTTGCCATCTGATGGGGCCACTCCTAGTCGTGTCTGGTGAGGTAAAAAAAAAAAAAAAAAAAAAAAAAAAAAAATTGAAAAGAAAAAAAAGTTTCCAATTTTCAGGGTCGTGGGGACCACATCATGGCGATGGAGACGCGCTCCCAGCTACTGTGTGCCGGACTTGCTTCTAGAACGAAAAGGACGCAGCACCCGGCAAAGTTCGGTATTATGAAGCTGCTGCGACGCTGTGAAGCATTTTTTTGCTCAATGGGTGGCTGCAACGAAAAGCTTCTGCTCGCGTCGTCCGTTGCAGGAAAGGCGGGGGAGGGGAAGGCAAAAAAAAAAAAAAAAAAAAAAAAAGAGGCTGTGAAATTTTTTTGTGCGTGGGCGCGTAATTGTGTGCACACACTGGGAAAAAAATTCGCCAGTGCTACCCTGGGGTTTCGCTTGGCCTGCCTCCCAACGCTTCTGGCCATCACGGAGTACGGAGTAATGCTCCGAATATATTGCTGCGTCAACTTACATGAACATTCCCTGCCATCGACTTTTCTGCCACCGCTTGCCACCCCTGCGACTGGGACATGGATCCCCCAAACCGCTGAGGCCAAGGGTCTTTTCCAGCGGGGCTGGCTGCTAGTTAAAGCGCCCTAAGCGATTAAAGACCGCAGCGCGAGATTGTTGTCGTTTGACTCGCTGCCGCTTTCATGTGTAAGTCGGCCAGAGCAGAACCGCAGCTATGGAGCTCAATGCGATGGACCCAGGTTTTGCCGAAATGAAGGCTCGCTGTCTACACTCGTACTAGCTGTGCATGTTGATACTGGCCTTGATATGCTAGTAGTTAGTGGCTGGGAAATGGTAAGCTTCAATGTTTACTTGGGCTGCTGCAGCTAAGGTACACAACCTGATCAAGTACACCGCCCTGCTTTGGCACCTTTGCGGCAGCTTACTACTATGTAGTAGTCAATGCCTCGGCCCAATGCCTTGGTTGATGCTGCTAGCCGTCCTCATACGTTCTAGATGTTTGTCCATTGAGAATGCTTTGTACTTGCGTAGGTATAATATATACTCCACTATCCAACTCTTGTGGTGGCAGCACCGAAATTAACGTGTTGCGGTGTGCGGCCGTTGTAACTGGGCCACTTACAGCAACAGGGACCACTTGCACCGCCCAAATGGCTGGCTGCAGGGTCTTGGTCACGGTCTCGGTCTCAGTCTGCAAGAGACATGTTGAGAATACACGAGTAGCCGAGTCAGTGTCTCGCTGTGTCTCACAGCTTATTCCCTCCGTCGATCATCTCAACTACTACTGGTGTTGTCTCACTTGCCAAGTCTTATCCCCCCCTTGACGGTATAATCGCGCTCCTCGCTCTCGCACCTGGGCCACCCAGTGATGATGCACTCATTCTTCTCTTTGCCGTTATCCAGCCCGGCCCATCTTAAGCCTTTGCCCATCCCCAGTTTCCACCAGAGGTTCCAGTATCCCTGCTCGAATATGTTCATCCACAGCCGCACGACAGGCATGCGCATCCAGACTGCATAGTACCTCCACCACCCGATGCTATAGCCCACTATGACGGAGGGATCCATGACCACCGGGGCGCCGCCTGTGACGTTGGTGATGGCCAACGGCAGCAGCGAGCACTCGGATATGATGCACTCGGGCGGCTGTTGGAAGCGCAGCGTGGCCGCATCCCAATCTGCGTTCTTGCTGCGGAGAGGTGGGTCGAGCAGCATGTCCCCGTCGAGGACCACGAGCCCGTTCCAACAGGTGCCAACCTCCAACACGCGATTCTCGCGCACAGCCTTCTTGTCCTCCTCTGATGTGAAAAATGGCCAGAAGCCGCTAACAGGCCTTCCGCAGCGATCGCGGAGCACCCACGTGTCATACACCGTCGCGCCGTCCATGTCGATGCTGCAGGCCATGCGTCTTTTCCCTGGTTTCGCCATCTGACGCGACATGGGATACTTGGCCTGTGGGCCGCCGACATCATCTCCTCCCACTGCTGCAATTAGCTTGAGGACATCTGTATGGTGAAACACGATGTCATTAAGTATTATGACATTCGCGAATCGCCTGTTCAGCCGCTCCAGAGGCTCCAAGGCGCCGTTGCGAAGATTTGCCATGTAGCCCATCCTGTGCTTGATGCTGTGCCAGGGGTTTTCCGGGGGATACCCGCGCAAGTCTGTCGTTATGTTGACGCTGTGCGTTATATTGCGCCTCGTCAGCTCGCGGCCAAAGTGTAGCAGCTTGCTGGCCGTATTGTCGTCACTGTCATTTTCAGTCAGCGAAACGTAAACGTTTGGCCGGCCAAGAGAGTCAATGAGCTCGAGGGCCTGCTTGGTCCACGAGTCTAATATATCTTCGTTGTTCCAGAAGGAGGCGGCGATGAAGTAGCTCGAATTGCGTGCTTGCTGCTCTTGTAACGTAGGGGAATGGGCCATGATGGACGCCGCCGTGGGAAATGGCGACGAGATGCCCGTTGTATAAACCCATATGCTGAAGAGCGCACCGCACAGCCAAAGCAGCGATTGCGCCGCTCCTCCACCCTTCTTAGCCCTGCCCGTCGTGGAAGGCCCATTCGACGGCAACAAGAAGCTGCCCCTCCTCTTCCGCCCCTTGGATGCGTAGGACGAGGAATTATATGCCCGCCATGCTGCCAGGATCACCTTGACCGGTATAAAGACCAGCACGACGGCGAGGTACACGCTTAGCGGTGTGGAATTGTGCGTGAAGATTATGGGGAAGAGTCGAAAGTATAGCGTGGAAAACGCTACCAGATAGGCCTCGGGATGGCTTCGGACGTGGTGGAGGAGGAAAGCGATACGCGGAGGGGCCTTTAGACGGCCGGTGTGCCGAGGGCTGTAGCTTTTCGACGTGCGATTGTCATGGCCGTCGTGGCTGCTGCTGTCTTCGTTGTGTTTGTCGGCTTTGTCGTGGCTGCGATTGCGGTTGTGGGAGTCGAGGCCGATGTCGATATCTGTCATTGCTGGGTTTTGTGTGGTGTTGACATATTTGCTGGGAGAGGTAGGTTAGGAGGGGTGGAGACGAAGGTTGCATAGTTTAAGGCAGCTGAGTTAGAGCTAGGCGCTTTCAGCTAGCTGGGCGGCTTGGTGCCGTTTACCCTGTACCTATGCGAGTATAAACCAAAGTAAATATATATATATATATATATATATACATGTATACATATATATTCAATTGTCTGGATAAGTAAAAACAATGGATATTGCATCTACTTATGAGATTAGGCATGTCCTATCCATTTTATGTGTCCTTGTGATGCAGAAATCCACGGGTGGGTTCAAGTAAGTTGGACAGAGCGACTACGAAGGAGTCGCATACTATTTGCCAAGTAGCTGTGGAACTACGTACATGTAATTGGGAAGACAGAATATTGGTTGGGATTCAAACTGTCGAGTGAATAGTGCCACAACTGCCATCACTTGGCAGAGCACAAGATATTGGCAAATAATAGCTGCCGTTTTTATGTTCTTTGGCTACTTAAAGAAGGCACATGGTAAGTTAGCTAAGTAAAATTACGAGCAAGAGTCATAATTAAAGGCGATTTAGATGACTGCCATCGAAACGCACAGCTTGAACCAAGGCGAGAGAGAGAGAGAGAAGGCAATTAGTAATTTCACAATTGAACCGATAACTGCCGATAACTGCCGTTTGTCTCGTCTACAACGCCGCATCTATGTATGGCCGATAACTGATACAGGTATTCTCTCCAACTCCCGCGTGCGGAGTAGGTGCGGAGTAGCTCCCGGCACCGAGATTTTAGACCCAAGTGCCTATACCTGTCTTGACTATTTCGCATCACTATTTTGACAAACAGCGCTCCACATGGCTCATTCTAGCGAGGAAAGAAGGGCGTCAAGTACATATCTTATTCCGGTATCTAGAATAGCTGTAAGAGTCATCCATGTGCAGTCATGCCATGCCACACAATAGTCCATATTTGGCATTCAAACTGGACTCCAATTAATAATGCTACAAACGCCGTGAACGGAGAAACAAAAGTACTCATCTACCCAGATATAGAGTCGTATAAGTTGATGTATATAAACTCTCTAGCAAACCACCACACCTTCCCCTCCCTCTTCTCTCCTCCTCTCTATATCCAACCCTCACAGCCCAATCCACCTCTCTTTTAAGCTCACTACTCTTTCTCTCTATTCTCTCTATTCTCTCTATTTCTAAACTCACCACCCCTCTCTATCAACTCTCTCTACAACCTCACCCACGCACACACTCTTTTCTTATACATACCAACGCACAACCATGGAGCTCCCCTACGTAACCCTCGACGTCTTCACCCGCACCCGCTTCCGCGGCAACCCCCTCGCCGTCGTCACCATCCCCGCCTCGGGCCCCAAACCAACCCAGGACCAGAAACAAGCCATTGCCCGCGAGTTCAACTTCTCCGAGACAATCTTCATCCATGACGTCGCCGACCCCGCCACAGACACCTCGCGCCAGATCGACATCTTCCTCACCACCGCCGAAATCCCCTTCGCCGGCCACCCGACCATCGGCGGCGCCATCACGCTGCTGCCCCAGGGCGTCACCCAGATCGTCACAAAGGCCGGCCCCATCCCCGTCACCCAGACCGGCCCGGACTCGGTGTCCATTGCCGTGCCGCACAACGTCCACCTGCACGCCGCCAGCCTCGCCAAGTATCCCGGCCTCGAGCCCGCCGTCCACCTCCAGCGCAATGAGACCATCCGCCAGCTGGAGCTCACGGCGCCCGTCTTCAGCCTCGTCAAGGGCATGACCTTTGTCCCCATCGAGCTGTCGTCGCTGGAGCTGCTCGCCGCCGTCAACGTCAGCAGCATGGAGTTCAAGGCCGACAACTTCCTCGACGCCGACTGGCAGCAAGGCTTTGTCGGCCGCTTCTACTATGTTCGCACGGGCACCTCGACCACCAAAGACGGCATCCCTGTGATCCAGCTGCGCACTCGTATGGTGGCCCATGACCTGGAGGATCCTGCCACTGGATCGGCTTCGGGCTGCCTGGCTTCCTACCTGAGCATCCATGGAGAGGATAAGCAGACAACCCCAGTAAGGCGGTACGAATTCACCCAGGGCGTGGAGATGGGCAGGGAGAGCTCCATCGTGGTCGATGTCAGTCTCAAAGATGGTGCTCTTGATACAGTCACACTTGCTGGATCGGCAGTCCAAGTCATGCGTGGACATGTTACCATTTAGTAGTCACTGCTCTGATAAAATAACTTGCCCCGGCGCCATTTATCTGACAAAAAATCCATAACCTTTCGCCTTTGCTATGTCCTCCGTAGTCCTTGTTTCCCTCTTCATAACGGTCATCTTAAACCCAAGTATTATCCGGCTAGGTTCATGAACCTAGATGCTCCCAAATGCGCCAATGGTATTCTCCCCCACCCCCCGCATCGTTAAAGTATTTATCGTACATTAATACAAAGTATTACATTTATACCGTTCGCTCAAGTCGCCCTCCTTGTATATGCTCAACCGAGCTAAACTAGATCCGAACTTTTCTTTGACAATTCACCATTTTCCCTTTCCGTTCTATTCCCAGTGAAGAAGAAAAAAAGGACAATAGAAAAAAAAATGAGACAAGTAAAATTGAGTAAACCGAATTCCTTGCTCCAACGCACCAAATGTCATGCGATTAGACTCACAGAGCCTCTCTCCACTGTATCATCGTAGCTTCGTGTCGAATCCCTGTTACCCCCTTCGATGTAAACTATACCCGTTGAAGCACTGAGGCGAACCGTTCAGCAACCTATATGTCTGATTAGTTTCTCTTGTAACTGATATGGCTGGGGAAAAGGGCGGCAACAAGAAGTATGTATTACTTACCTCTGGGGTTGATCTTATAAAGGGGAGCTCAAAGAACATATTTCTCTCGTTCTTGCATATTTCTACAACAGTGTAGATAAGTCCCCAGGGCTGGGGCCAGAATCCCACCAGTCGCTCCAAGAGAATTCGCGTTATCTCTTGACGAATGTCTGTTTCTTCAGGATCGTTCATATCTTTCCCAAAGATGTGTTGTAACAGTTGGCTGAAGAACTCAGTATGAGGATTGGGGAATCTTAATTGGTTCACCATGCTGGCTATCAAGTAATAACGAGCTTCCGGAGGTAGCTCGTGCACCAAAAGGGATAGCATCGCAACCTCTGGTTCGCTCCCTGAGATAGACAGTGAGCCGCTCGCTGGAGGTGGCTGCTCGGTAGCGTGGTGACCGGCATACAGCACAACCGCACCAATGATCTCAGCGTTCGCTGTGATAGCTACATGCCCGAACGTGGTCTCAGTGGGTGCATTGGACGTGATAGTGTGTACAATCTGTGCCACTGCTTCTTCCGCAGGGCCGTTTTGGAAAACCTGATCAAGCACGCTCAATAGGCCAGCCTCCGTCAGAGTTGCAACTGCTTCATCGATGAGGCCGGGATATGTTTTCAGCTCCTCCAGCCGATCGCCTTTAAGGTTCTCGATAGGCTTGCCGTAATTTTGCTGGGGAGTCGCAGTCAAAACCGTGTTGATTAGCTGAATACAGTGCGTCGGTATGTTGGCGCAGAATCTGACATGGTTGGCTGCCAAAAAGTCTGGGAAATCGTGATGCAGGACCACAAACAGTTTCACCGTACCTCTGGAGAGATCTTTGCCGGCGTCGCTGACGTTGAGCGCCTTCAGCTGCTCGCTCAAGCAGCCAAGTAGCTGGCAGACAAGGTCTGCGAAAAGCTTCCATCCTGCGTTGT
Organism: Trichoderma asperellum; assembly: GCF_020647865.1. Lineage (NCBI taxonomy): Eukaryota > Fungi > Ascomycota > Sordariomycetes > Hypocreales > Hypocreaceae > Trichoderma > Trichoderma asperellum. The sequence continues at coordinate 1,525,608 of NC_089416.1, forward strand.
CTACCAACTGTAGCAGAACAGGCATGAAGGCCCGATGCTGGATAAGCAACAGCCATCCGAATACAAATCCGGGTAGATACTGTGGGCCGATGCTCTCAAGTCTGGTAGCAACTCTCAGCATAACGTCGCGGCGGTCGTCATCCGACAACTCTTCGCAGACGGAGTAAATCTCGTGGAAAAGCATCGAAAAGAGGCGGAAGAAGACTCTTTGATTCAGGTGCTCCCCTCGCTTCACATGATGGTGGTTGAGTATCAAGGAGACCAATACCAAAATCGAGTCCAAAAAGGCGGCGCGGGACACAGCCGTCTCGGAGTGCATGGCAGAGAAGATGCCGATGAACTTTGCCAGCGCGTCCGTTGCGACATACGCATCGCCAATAGCCCCAGTGTGTAGAATATGTTCATATCGCTCAACCGAGAGATCGATACCAATGCGCACAAACAAGAGGAAGTCCTCACGACTGCGGATGACATGCCTCGCCTGTAGCTGCTGGATAAAGATAGTCGTAGCTTTGGTTGAGGCATTATGATTGTTGCATAGGTGAACCCACTCCTCGAAAACGTACTCTAGCTGGTCTTGTTGGATCGACTGTTCCTCGGCGCTAGACGGGCCTTGAGGAGGTTGAGAAGGAACCGAGCCCATCAGCTTGCTCTTGAGCCGCTGGCCAGCGGTAGAGTTGGGGTCTTCGCATATCCACGTCCAGGCTGACTCGAGAGTGCGTACAAAGTCAGTATACAATGCAATTGGTCTGTTGTTGAGAATTGTGAGGTCGAGCATATGTTCGAGGAACTCTAGTGAGCTGTCCTTGCGAGCTTCTAGGACCTTTGACATTGCGAGGTCAATGTTTCTCCAGTCGAGCAAATCGGTCCGAATTAGTGCTGCGAGCAGAGGAAGACTCAAAAAGTTTGGCCCGGGCTGTTGGGCAAACAGAGAGCGAACTCGGCTGTTCAGGGCAGGGCCAGAGATCTTCCTCAGAGTCTCTAGCACGTGCACAAGACTCTCAAGCGTCAAGTTGTCCTCAACCTGCTGGAAGATGAGGGCACTGATCTGCTCGGCGGCATAAATGGCAAACTCTTCTGAGTTTTGGGACGTCTTAATGATGAGCTGTACAAGGGCATCGACAACGTCAAGAACAGGATGAGGTCGAGGCAGGCCGACGAAGTGGTCCTCCTGAGCTTCTCTAGCCACGCGCAGTAACTCCTGTAGCAGCTTGTTGACTCGATCTGCCAGACCTCGAACATCCATTTGAAACCCGGCAGCTCGTCCGTTGCCCATCGCGTTGGCAGCGGCAAGGTTATGAACAGGGGCATATTGCTGGAGCTGCGCGCCCAGTTGTTGGATTGAAGGTGTCTCGGCGGGCGTGGGGATGTTCGGTAAGGCACTGTAGGTCTCTTGTAGAACCTCATTTGCCAGCGATCTTGTAGCTTCTGATGCAGATGGCGCATGGGATGCCACTGTGGAAGAAGTGGTGCGAGGCTGTCTCGCAAAGTCTTCGTAAATCGCCATCTGTTCGGCATTGAGGCCACCAGGTCTCGGCTGTATCTTGTAAGGGCTCGGAATTGTCATGGCCCATCGGTTTATTCCCGTTAGGTGGTAGGGCTCATTTGGCTGCTGGATACGGTGCCGCCTCCTGTGTTCCAGGTCGCTTTCCAGCATCTCTTCAATCTCTGGCACCGCTCGCTCTTCAGCCTGCTTCTCAATGATGCTGCAAGCCAAGTCGAGATTGGAGTTGACACACATGATGATGGTACCTTCAGGGAGACCCGACGGCAGATCATTGGCAAGGCTCCTCATGTAGTTGGTCAAGTTTGCTCTTAGAGGTTCCTTAGACGTAACGAGAGCTAGGCTGCCGGCGGTAGCCTTCACCATGTTGATAGCGGAAGTTCGTACGCGGTTTTCATCCGGTTCGGCAATGAAATCTTTCCGAATCATCTGCTGGGTTGATATCGCAGCAATAGTGACGGATCTATCGACGACTGGTTGTATAATATCCTGGAGAGCGCGAGTGAGAGCTGATCGAACGATTTCGTGCAGCCTGCTGGTGCTGACGACCATCTCGTTGGTGGGGGGAATAGTGATGAGAGGTCCAAGCTCCGGAATGGTTGGAACTTGAGGAGACAAGCCAGGCCCGACCGCCGATCCGATTCCGTTCAGCGATAAGCTCTCAAAGGCTTCGAGCTGCTCTTGAATAAGCACATCTGGCTCGTCTGCAGCGGGCCGGTTGAGAATCTCTCCAGACGGCTCAATGCTCTTATGATCCAGGTTTAAGCCCTTACATAGGACCTCAATCTCGAATTTAAGATTAAGCTTCAGTTCCGCATGGTGGTAGAGCTCTATCAACAAGTGAATGATGTCCATCAACCAGGGGTTGGGAGGTTTGAAAACTGCTGAGCTTGCACTTTGAGTTAACACCTTGCAAACAAAGGGGATAACGACAATGAGGCGTTTGGTATCGTGCGCCTCAATAAGAAGCTGTTTGAACGCAATGTTTCTGTGCTTAATCGGATAGTCCCTGGCAAGGGTCAAGAGACCAAGCCACCCTCCGAGATTTTTGAGATGTGATCTCTCCGTGGAATTCTGCAGAGTCGCTTCAGAGTTTAGCATCCTAGATACACTGATAAACGTCTCGCGGAGAACCTCGGCCCAGAGAGTTTTGTCTTCAAACTGTTTGACGAGTTCCAGATACACATGGTGATAATTGGGCTGCATTTTGGCACGTTCCTCAACGAGGTGACTAGCAAACCATTGCTGGTATCTTCGTTCGAGCATATCGCGAAGCTCGCCGCACATCGACTGCAAAGTGCCTTCGGTGATGTTGTTGAGAACGAACTGGATCTTGCCCTGGGTCTCGTCATCTGGGTCCTCGAATTCGAGATCAGCGGATGGCGGATCAACGCTGATAGCTGTGAACGCGGGCGCCGGGCGATCGATGCTGGCTTGTTCATCGCTAGTTCCATTTGCAAATGAATCAATGGGAAACCCTACTCCATGCGGGGTGCCTGATCCATTACGAGCACGTACAAGCTCCTCTTCGTGATCTCGAACAATCTCTTCTGCCTTTTTGAACGCTTCGGTTCCCTGAAGGCCAGGGATTTGAAGTAGCTGTTTGCAGAACCCTGGCCATTCCCGGAGACGCACCAAAAGTTGCATTAAGGCTTGAAGACCAAATTTAAACATTGGATCATCGGGCATGTGATCTCTTACTGCCTCTAAAATCATCCCGAGACCGATCTTCAGGGGTAGATCAGAAATCAACTTGTGAGAGATGATTCCTCCAAAGAGAACCGCGGTTGTGGCAAGTGCTTCAAGGGGATAGTCGACATAATGATTGTACTCGTCGAACAAGCCATGAATCATGCAGGCAAATACATCCTGGTCGAGTTGGTCCCGCGAATGCTTGTAGCGATCCAATATCTCCACGATTGTGCGAACTTGGATCTCATCACCGTACATCTTTTTATAATGCTCCTCCATCTTACTATTGGCTGCTTGCGGCAGAGCATTCCCATCCTTTCCATTTGCATCAATGATGTCGTCGTATCCTTCCCCATAGTTGATTAGGCGAGGGTATGCGGTAATGCAGTGACGCTGTACGAGAATGAGATCGAGCACTGGTGCTTTGGGAAGGAAGTCCTCGAGTATCTGCAGCAATGCCGAAACAGTTCGCACCTGGAGACTGGTACTGGTTTTCACAGGTGGCTGGCCATCTGGCGGTCGCTGGAACTGGATCTCTAGATTTGCCTTGATCATAAGGAACTGCAACAAAGTTCGAGCAATCTCGTTGCTTCGCTCGGCATTAAACTGGGCCCATTTCGACAAGTCCAAGTAGCCCTCCGCATGAGCAAAGGCTGCAAGATCAATGCCGAATCCGTTTGGAAGATAAACCAGCTCTTCCAACCAGTTATGTTTGGCTGCATGGTCGAAGATGAGCGGAAGATCTACAGGCTTAACTGCATGCGCGTCAATGAGTCGCTGCACAACCCACTCTTTGTCCTTCTTCCAAAGGCTATCGAGCACAAAGTCATATTCTGGTGAGCGCTTGTATAAAAACGTCTCAAAAAGGGAGTTCAGTGTATCAATGGCCATGACTGCCCAAGATTGTCTGGGAACCTCAAAGGCGGAGACTAAGAAAATGTCGAGGTTCGGGACGACAACCTCTTGGAATAGTCGCTTTGCTTCGACGCTCTGGGATGCGTGGACAGAGTTGAGAGCAACATTAAAAATTGCCGACAGTGCCGCTACAGATACGAGTGGATGCTTGACGACAACAGCTGCACGTTCCTGCACATTGGGGGGAGAGTTTGCGTAGTCTTCAATCTTGATGCTCCGTTCGAGACCGGGGATCGTGGTAGCGTCGAGCTGATCAGGCCCCAGGGAAGCGTAGGCGCTGACGAAAGACAGCTGTGCCTCTGGCTCGCTCCAAGAGCCACCCCACAGCCGCTGAATATCGAAATTATACGCCGGCTCCTCAGCAATAGGTAAAAGAGCTTTATAAAGCCGTAAGAACTGAGCAGAAGAGATACGTGCCGAGGGTTGGTCAAAACAAAGGACCACTTCGGTCCAATCGAAAGATTTAGGCACAATACGGAGGAGCGCACTGACGAGGACAACAGGATCGTGCGGGGGCGTTTGGCTGACTGTAGCGTATGTGAGTGCCGCAGAAACCTGCTCAGGGCCGAGCTGGAGGTTAGCCGGACGACCCCGCAGGAACTGGAAGCACGATTCTTCATCCTTTGTAAAGTCCGGCCCAGACTTTTGAATGTAGCGAGCCAAAGAATTAGAAGGCCGGTCAGCCAAAACTCTGCTGATATCGAGGGCTGCCAGCACTTCGGAAGGGGGTGCTTGATCCACAGACAAATAGCGCTTGGCAACCGAATTTTGGAGGTCTCGGCGGGAGGCTGCATTGAAGCTCGGAGGATAATATTGCAAAAATCTGTCGATAATAAGTGATACAAAGGCGGGCGTTAGGTCAGAGTGGGCTTCAATGTCCGGTCGAGAGATAATGTCCATGAAGGTCGGAAAGTTGGTGGACAGGATGGCATCCGCTATTTTAAGTCCAATCGTTAGCAGTGGATTTAAAAAGATCACTTCGAAGTGCAGTCTTTGCTTTACCTTTCGTTTTCAAGTCAGGGCGAGATCCAAGCTTAAATGCCAAAGCTAACAAAGTCTTTTCCAAGGCATCGAGCTTGAAGTGCTCCATAAACGTTGACAGGTCGAAGTCGCGGAATATGTCCTCCGTGCCACTTTCCACCGACTCTGCAATTTTTGTGGCTTGATCGACATCATGTGCTATCTTGCGCATCTCACCGACGAGGATGTGGTAATTGCCAGGGTTGGCGACGGGCCTATTAAGGCCCGGGAATATCTGGGGTGCATTGCCCGCCACCAACCGGGTGAAGTATTTGGAAAAGACCTCCATGCCGTGTTCATCGATGAGCTATAGTTGGCCGGTGGGTTAGAACCATCCGAGATTTTACAGCTGAGGAGGGACTCACCTTTCGTAATTGCTCGACTTGCAGCTCCCACTTGGCACGATCCTTATCCTCCTTGATAGTGCTGAGCAAGAGATAGACTTGGGCGACGACAATTTTCGTCAGGGAGTTGGCCCCCGTTGGACTGCTTGTGCTGGGGCTTGCGCCAGCACTGAGGACACCAGTGTGCGATGGATGGGGTGAGTGGTTACTGCCAGTTTGAAGAGTCTGCGCAGGATTTGGTGAGAATGATCCCGCTCTTTGTGGAGGGACCATGGAGGGATATTCGCGGCGGTCGAGAATGGAAGAGGTGGTGTCTGCCAAAGGGCCAAGGCAGACCGGTGGGATAAGGATGGGAGGAGATAAGGGGAAAAAAGAGGATAACGACTATCAGAAGGTATAACTGAGAGGCGTTCCTACATGGAGTGGCTGAGGCGCTGGGATGATAGTCGGTCGAGTGTTGGGAGACGAAGTGGAAGAAGAAGAAGCTTCTTTCGAGCCAAGGCTTTGGTAGCGAAGCTTGACTGTGCGGGACGTCGAGCCAAAGTGGGTTCGCGTGAAAGATCCTCGTGGCAGTACCAAGACGCCGAATTGCCAGGTGGCGCAGAGAATTAAGCGGCTTCTGGGGAGGCGAAAAGGAGCAGTCAGGCAGCGGCCAAAAGGCTGGACCAGCAAGTGCGTCGAGGTAGGATTTGAGCGTCTGAGAGTCTCGTTCGATGGCTTAGGTGCAGGATGGAGTGGAAGAGGCTCCGGACAGTACCACAAAAAGAACCGTAGACGAGGGCGGCGATTTGTTCCGCCTTTGTCAAGGCAGGGTGGCAGCCCGCGTTGGGTTGGGCCAGCCATTAGGTTCGCTGCGGAGGCTCACGTGACGCCGCCGCGCAGCCTGGGCTGTTTCCTGGCCAACGGCTTCAAGCCACTCTAAACAACGCCACGGCCTGGTTTGGCGGTGCGGCGGCTATCCATCTATACGGGCTCTTATGCACCCTACCCGCATCCTCTGCATCTTGCAACCCCGACATTCGAGCAGCTGCGCGTTGATACATGCGACAGAGGCCATCCGAGCTCCCACGAAATACTTCCAATCGCGCTTTGGATTTTACAATAATAACTGGCACATACAATCGACCCTCACTCCCACCAGGCACCATGCCTGCCGCAATTGCAGACGCTCCGGCGGTAGCAATGTCTTGTTAGTACTATGCGCCGCGAACCCGCGCCTAGACAGAGCAGACCGTACTGACAGTAATATCGATGCAGTTGCCAACAATTTTTGGGGCAAAGACGATGCTGGCGTTGTCCCCCTCCTCGACCGAATGGTCAACTCGAAGCAGACCTGCGACGAACTCAAGAGTTTCTATGGCGGTGAGGATACCTGCTGCCAGGATGATGGACTTGTGGTCCAGTACCGACCGAATACTGACTTTCGATATTTACAGCACGAGCTTCGATCGAAGATGAGTATGCCCGAAAGCTGATGAATCTGAGCAAGAAAACCATAGGCACTCATGAAAGCGGGACACTCAAAGCTTCTATGGAAACGGTCCGCACCGAACTCGAGGCCATGGCCAAACAGCATCAAAGCATTGCCGCGCAAATGAAGACGGAGCTTGAAGAACCGCTGGCTGCCTTCGCAGGAGGCATCAAGGAACGACGTAAGATTGTTCAGGGCACTGTGGAGAAGCTGCTCAAGATCAAGGTTCAACAAACAAATCACGTTAACAAAGTAAGGGGCACAAGCCAGATGCCAAACGTTTCTCAGCTGACTTTGACTAGACTCGGGACAAATACGAACAAGAATGCTTGAAAATTAAAGGTTATCTCGCACAAGGCCACATGGTAATGGGCCAAGAAGAGCGTCGAAACAAGGCCAAGCTGGAGAAGACACAAATCAGCCTCGCGACTTCGAACACGGAATATGAGAATGCCGTCAAGGTATTGGAAGAGACCACAGTTCGATGGAACCGAGAGTGGAAGGCCGCCGCCGACAAATTTCAGGACCTTGAGGAAGAGAGACTCGACTTTACCAAAAACAGCCTTTGGACGTATGCCAACATCGCCTCGACAGTTTGCGTTAGCGACGATGCAGCTTGCGAGAAGATCCGCCTCTCTCTTGAGAACATGGATGTGGGGACTGACATTATCACTTTCATAAATGAGCGTGGTACTGGCCAAGAGATCCCTGAGCCCCCCAAATACATCAACTTCGTCCGCGGCGATGTCCACGATACCAACTCTGAAGCTTCCGAAGATGAAAACAACTATACCGTGGCGCAGTTTCCCCGGAGTATCAATCCAGCTTTCCGCTCATCTTCGCCACAGCCTTCTACGTTTGAGTCGCATCACGATCCTAATTCCGCGCTGGCGAATGATTTGGCTCATAGACCTCAGGTCAAGCCAACGGGCCGTGAGGGTGCGGCAACTCCTCAAAAAAGCCCTCAGAAGATGCTGCCAGCTGCACGCGCATCCTCGGAGGATCAATATCGTAAGCAACAGCCAGCAAGCATGGATGATCGTTATCGACAGCTGCCGCCAGCGGCAGAAGATCAATATCGCCGGCAACAACCTGGCCCAGACGATCAGCATCGCCGGCAGTTACCTCCACCTGAAGAGCAGCATCAGCAACAGCAACAATATGGAAGACAGCCGCCTCCAGCCGATGACCAGTATCGAAGGCAACCGCCTGCGGCCGAAGACCAGTATCGTAGACAGCCACCGGCTCCAGACGATCAGTTTCGCAGGTCGCAAACAAGCTCAAACCCTCCATCGCCATATGATAATCTTCGGCAGGGTCCTAAAGGAACAAGCCCCCATGATCCATATCCGAAGGATGGAATGACGATGCTGTGCCGCCCTGGCCCTCCATCAGCTAGCAGCTCCCAGATCCAATCTGCTAGGCCGTCAAGCCGAGACTCTCGCAGCGAATATTCCGATCCTACGTCGGCATCCAGCCAGGAACCCCAGAGCGGCAAAATGTCTCCTACTAAGCAAGACCCGCCTTCAAGCCCTGACAAACGAGCACTTAAGAAGCGAAGCGGATTCTTCCAAAACCACAGCCCCTTCAGACGTAAGAGCACCAAGGATCTACAAGCTGCTGCCGCCGCCGGTAATGCACCTAGCAACAGAAACACTTGGCACCCGTCTCAATCCCAGACATCGACAAGCCCCGTTCGCCGACCTCAACCCTATGGAAATAACGAGCCGCAGACTCGGAATCTGCTGAAAGAACGGACTGCCAGTCCAGAGCCAATTGATGCTAATGCAAGCTTGGCTCTTGGTGTGGGACAAAACGTTCTCCCTGTTACTACCGCTGATACCAACCGACAGAAACCACAACAGACGCCCCAGAAGGCTGGACCAGCGGATCCCATTGCAGCAGCCTTGGCCGAACTCAAAAATGTCAACGTGGGCAAGCAAGCTTCGGTGAGAATGTCGGCCGATCACTATCATGGCATCTCTACGCCTGTTCCAAACACCGAGGCAGCGATGACAAGGGCCTTCCCAGCTCCTGGTAGCCATGATGCAGCTGCCGCCACGCGTGGCACGCCTCCGCCTTCATATCAGGCTCAAACTCAAGTAACGAGGCTGGGAGTGCCGCCTCCAGCTGTGACATCCAGGGCTATGAAGGAGGCTTCCCAAAAGGTGGCGAACCAGGCAAGGAGCGTTTTCGGCGATGAGGGTCGTAGAGGATCTGCGAGCAACGCTGCTTCTCCTATTTCGCGACCTGGCACACGAGGCAACGATCGTTCGGCCTCTCCAGCCACTGCTCGTGGTGCATCTCCCCAGCCTCAGCGGCAAATGAGCAATGATCCTAGACACTCAGCATCGCCAAATCCTTATCACCAGCGAAACAATTCCTCGACCAGTGTAAACCGCGGTCCAGATCAAGGATACTATCGCGGGGCGTCTCCTCACGGGTCGACTCGGGGCTCAACCAGGGGAGCTTCGCCAAATCCGTATAGGGGAGACTACAACTACTCTCAGAGTCGTCCGGGAAGCAGCTATAGCGGCTCCGAAATGGCGATGCAGCTAGCTTCTCCTGGTGGTGGTGATGATCGTTATGGCTCGACAAGAAGCCGGGCCTCCAGTCGGCCAGGGTCGCGAGCCATGGGCCTATACGATGGAGGCCACCAGCGGAGCAAAAGCGTGGCTGACCCGTCTAGACAATATTCTCGAGATGGACGACCAATTTTACATATGGGTAAGTTATTTCTCTCTTTCTCTAATGTACATCCACGCGGATATCAAGCGTCAGACAGGCTAACATATGCGATAGCACGTGCAGTGTACATGTATCAAGCTGCTATTCCCGAGGAACTCGGCTTCGCTAAAGGCGACTACCTTGCCGTCTATCGTCACCAAGATGACGGGTGGTGGGAGGCAGAAGTCCACAACGGAAATGGCCAAATTGGGCTGGTCCCAAGCAACTACCTCCAGCCTTGCTAAGGGGTAGCAAATAACGAGCTGTTATTGGGTGGTGGTGCTTTCCCTCTTCGTCTTTCATTCTTATTCCCCTTCTCTTCTACCCCCCTTATTTTTTTGAATGATAAACACGACGAATCTGTTTATGGCTTGTTTGAATGTACATGATTTCGATGATGTTTTTTGTCATTTTTGCGAGGACACCGAGACTTGGCTGTTTATGCTTGGTTTCATTCGATTATAGTGGTGTGCGATCCTTATATGGGTGCTCTTTGTTAATAAATTCTGTCCTTTCCTTCTGGTCACTTCTTTTTGAGATATATGAGACTGTGTATGCTCCCTAGTTTAATATTTTTCGAACATGTTAGTCTGTATGTAGTCTGCTGGAAGCCAGGTGGTGCCAGGTCCGGCACTTAATATGGTACATTGACACGCCAGTGCCAAATATGGCAATTAGCTGAAATCTACACCGTATAGGGGCAGTACATAAATCTTTGCCCACTGAAGCCACTCCAGGGTCGAATTTACTGCGCAAGCTGTAGCCACGCTAATATTCGAGAAAGTCACTTTCAAGTACCTTTTGCTGCCGCCGCCATCGGCTAAGACGTCATGTTGATCACATGCTCTGAAGCTCATCTCAATAATCAACAACGCAGGTCCCAAACTTCAAATTGCAAGTGCCTCGCCTTGTTTCGCACCCCTCCCTCAACGTCTCATAAGCTTTGAATTCTTTTGCTCTCCTATTTCAAAGGGAATCTTAACTGTCTATGGCATGATTTAATCTGCTCGACTTTTCTGCCATGGTAATCGCAATCCGTTTCGCTATTTGGCCTGCATCTTGAAGCTCCCTGAGCTAACGCTAGTCATGTGCGCCAGGAAACATTCCAGGAGACTGCGCGCGTTATCACGTCGAAGCCCGTCCAGAGGGCCGCTGTCAATGTCGTGTTGCTCGTTTCTGGAGCGGTGACACTGCTTGGCCTGGCTGCGATTGCCACTGTGCTCTTCTTCCAGAATTTTGTTCCTGACCAGTTTGTCACTACGCCAGTTCATCTGCAATATGGGTGCGTATAATGGGGATTGTGGCGATATAGCGACGTTGAGCGTAGCGTTTGCTGATTTTTTGCCCTGAATAGGACGAGTCTTAATCCATATAGCCTTACGGCACTCGCTGTGCCAATGCTGAAGCCGCAGCAAGATTATGACATCTCCGTTACCCTCTCGATGCCGCGATCGCCTCCGAATGTCGAACGAGGGAACTTTATGGTTAGCTTATATCTACTGGGCTCCGAGAATGGCTACGAACTAGCCGAAGATGCGCGAAAATTTGCCAATCGCGAACCGAGTTTCGAACATAACGATGTGGTTTTCCACTCACGAAGACCGGCCTTGCTCCCTTACATCGATCCCGTCGTTTCCTTGGCATCGCGCGTTCTGTTCTTGCTCTACCATTTGATAGTACCAACGGCGCAAACCTGCATAATGCGAATACCAGTGGCCGAACGAGTTGCTTTCCCGACAGACTCTTCCATTCCCTTGTCGGCGTATGTGGAGATAGAGGCTGGACAAGGGATTCAGATTTACAGCGCTTCACTTACGCTGACGGCGCAACTTAGTGGCCTACGATGGCTCATGTTTCACTATCGTCTTTTGACATTCATCACATTTACGATGGTTTTCTGGGTCTGTGAACTTGCATTTATGAGCGTCGCTTGGGCCGTCTTTGGCGCTTTAATGGGATCTTCACCCAACAAACTGGAACCAAAGGCTCGAAAAAGCCAGCGCAGGTCGACACCTGAAGAAGCGACAGACCCTGACGACTCTGACGAGGATGATGAAGAAGATGGCGGATCTGATTATCCGCAGCAATTCCCTACCTATGGAAAGCAGCCTGCCTTGAAGCATGAACCAGACATCAAAGACGAAGAAGAGCACAAACAGCCCCTTTATGAGATCCCTGTTGCCGGAGAAGAAGCTGATGACGAAGAAGAAGACGTTGAGGATAAGTCACCTCGAGATTCGGGTATAGGTACCAGCTACAGTGGAGAAGGGAGCAGCAGTGTTCGCAAGAGAAAGTCGCAGTCGCACTTGGAGCAGTAGATCGGACATGTCAGTGGTATTGCAATATTTAACAGATACCCCAGTGATAATTAATCAAATGTTGTTAGCGGTAGAAGTGTTCTCTTATGCCATTAGTTGATCTTGTTAGTAGTGGCATGATAGCATGGCCATGTTATAACTCGTGAACACATTAGGCATATTTACCTATGCCGTAGAATAACGCCCAATCAGCTGAATCTCTCAATTGCTGTGATTATTGTTGACTGCTCTTCCTCTCGAGATATCTTGATCGCCGTCTAAGTTGACAAGCTACGAACACTTTCCATCTATAAGCGCCCGAGTAGGGGTCTTACTGGGACTCTAGGTCCAAATTCATGGGGTGATACGATCCGAAATACCGAATGCCACCTTTCTATCCCTCCCAGAACCTCAAGGCCCTGAAAGCCATAGGTACTGAGATAGTAGCAGTACAGCCCTAGACTGGTGGGCGCTCTAGGCGCTATTGCTGCGGTGCCTGGTAGGGCCAAGATGCATGATCTAATGGCTGACAGCCAGAGACACGGAACAGCTTTCCTGGCGGCAAATACCAATGATCCTTGCCAGCAAGGCCGGATTAGGGTACAGCCAAGTCGCAGATGCGAGCCAGTGCCAACACATGCGCTCCATTCTTGCGGTGAAAACCAGCTGGCTTGTGGCATTCATGCATGAGGCGGCCGTGACAGCACTGCAGCTGGCGCCCAAACACTCTAAAACACAGGGCTGGAATTTGTACCCAGCAGGTATCCCGATCGGACTAAGAGATGATCCGCTGATGCGGGCGGGATTGGACCCCCCCAAATAGCCCCCCCTTCCACCATTCACTGACGAGGCCGTCCTCGGGTTCTTATTCGCAGCAGCCAAGTCATGGCTTTGATTCTTTTGTGATTCTCTTGGTGAACGCAAAGTCAACGCATCGCCCGCGTCTTTTTGGTGGTCTCCGTATTACCGTCTGGTGCGCAGGACACGCCCTCACCCCACGCTATTTGCTTGTCACATGAGATGGCTAGCTGGTGAATCGGAGCTTCTAATCGCCAAGCTTGATCAGGTCTCCCCCACCGCCCTCTCTTGGTCAAACAGTCGACGTCTCCCTCGTCTCCCAACGCCCGCCAGCTCTTAAACAGCCCCAACCCCCCAAATCCGCACTCGAGCGACGATTTCCCTCTCGCCAAAAGCCTCGTTTCCGTTACGATGCCCTGCTTCAAGGGTATTGCGGTTAGCATCCATGCCAACTCCGCTCCGCTACCCGAGTACGGCATACAGAAGCAGTCGAGGCTGTCTCGCATTAGCACGTACATTCCCGTGCCGCAGCCAACCCTCAACGCAGGCAACAAGCCGGAGCCTGCCAAGTTTGCCATCTCGATCACGCTGTTGACGCCCGGTCTGCCCATCCCATACTCGGCCCCAAAGCCGTCCGAGGCCAACCCGTACCCGAAGCCACAATTCGTCGGAGGTCTCCACTCTGGCTCCCAGAATGAACGAGGCAAGGTTGCAGGAGCTGTAGCTCCCTACATGCCCCTGACAAACTCTGAAAACGAAACGATTGCCGCCTATATTTATTTTGATGGGAGGGGCAAAGAGGAGGTGGCCACCTTATTGCGTCCCGGCGAAGAGACCTGGGTCAACAGCCGCTGGGTCCAAGTCCCTGACGCCGAAGGTGGCGGCTTGGCTGAGCGTGAATTCCTCTTCCGCGAGGTTGGCCTCGAGCGCTGGCTTAACGGTTTAGATCTCAAGGGCCACGATGCTGCGGAAAAGCTCGAGAGGCGACGCCAGAAATTTGAAAGACGGAGGCGGCGACAGGCCGCGACTTTAGAAGGAAACTCCAGCATGGATTCAGATGCACGAAAGGGCACTTTGCGATATGGCGATGAAACTTCGCCAATCGAGCCCGTGTATGACGACTCTGATTCCTGGTCTGACGACGATGATGAACCCCCGGAGGCAACAGGCCAGATCAAGGTGGCAATGTTCCGTGTTTTAGCCTCTGGCGAGATTAAAAAGGGAGAGTACTCTCCCCAATTTGATGCGCACGACGGAGATGATGAATATGAGAATGGCAATGGGATCGACGCAGACGTTGAGCACACTACGAGTTTTGCTAAACCCAAGACGCTCGATCCCAAGACCATCAGCACCCAAACGGTTACTGGAATCGACGGTCCAGACAAGCCTTATGCTACATTTACGTTTTTCTATCGTGGTGAAAGTGAGTTCAATCACCTGCTTGCTTGCGTTTTTCTTTTTCCCATTTCTCTTATTAATGCCAAAATAGGACAACTGCAAAAGATTGGCGTTCTACAGTCGGCAAAGAACTCACAAACAACAGCTCTCGCGGCTAAACGACGCTCAGGTCAGATAGACTTTTCTAACCTAGGGCCTCTCAAGGCCGGTGGCACAGTCGGATTCTCTGCGTTCCGAGACCAAGAAGCCGAAGAGGCACGACGACGGAAGGCCAGAAAGAAGAGCAACGGCAATGTTGCCGATGACAGCGATGATGATGACGACGAAAACGAACTCATTGGCAAGATGGAGGAAGTAGCCGATAAGGAAACCAGCTCCAAGCTAGCCCCAGAAGATGCCAAATTCCAAGGCGAATTAGCAGATGGCGTTAACCGTATACACGTATGATTAAGCTTGATCTCTTCAACTTTACATGGAGCTTGAACGCTAATGTTTATCCTCATATAGCTTAAGAGGGCACATTCGGCTGAACCAGACGCAAATTCTACCCCAGAAACATCACAACGAACCGACTCCCCGGCCGATCCAGGATTGCTTGCCGGATCAGCACCAAGTGCAAGCTCGAGCCTACAGGCCAATTTCGACTCTCTTGCTGCGGCAATGGTCGGAAGCCCGCTCAAAAAAGCACGGCCAAGCGTTGATCAGACCAATACTGGAGATAGATTCTCTACTACTCAGAGCTTGAGCTCAGCTCTGGGAACCATCACCTCAAGCGGTGCTGAGTCTCCTACCAAAGAATCACCCGCTTTGACGAAGCCCGAAATAAAAATAGAAGAAGAGGAAGAGCTATAGTAAGAGCGACACGTGTGCTAAGCATGACGCTGTAACTTAGCGAATTTGATGACCTCAAATTTATACATGTTAATACCTTGCTTATTGGAATGATCAAACGAAAGCATACAAAGCGAGCCGAAGTTAGCAGAGAGAATTATGGGCCAGCCATTAACGACTACACTTTACAGGAATGGGCCATGATGTACGAACGATTTGCAGAGTGTTGATTGCAGCCAATATTTTTTTTATTTTTTATTTTTTATTTTTTTTTACCTCTTTTTTCCACGGGATTTGGTAAAATGGAGAGCTGGAATAAATGTGGACAGGAACAAAAGAGGTGCCTGGAAACTCTGAGATGCTGTTCTCGACTTCCATTGGATCGCTTGAAGAGCACTTCTACAGGTCTGGAGATGGGCTATATGGACTGGTTGCATTCTCTAACTATAGATAATGGCGATAACGTTCGGGCTGTCCTGCTCATCCGCCGCTTTTTGGTATGCTATAGCTTTACGACATGCCGAGGGGGTTGGCTATATATGGGAACTAAAAACTTGTTAGACTTGCATCAGGGTCGAGTCTTTTGTTATGCTGAGCGGGTGCTGCTGTTGAATCGACTGACAAGTCAATCCTTCTATAGTATACGCAAAAAATATGAATGCAATGACTAAGAGCGTATTTTCGGTGATATTGCTTGGAACTTCACCTCCGCTTTTAAGCGATCCAAATGCTATCTGATATATCACGGTGACTGACTGCTGCCAGGTAGAAGGGTCGTGAGTTCTTGATACTGACGTAAGATGGGTTACTATACCATATCTTTCGGCCTATTCCAGACATATAGTTGTACATAAATGCATCGATCGTTAGGTTCGCGGAATTTACTGTATTGGTTCGTAGGATTCATTCGAAGGATCTGTTGACGTAAGATGGGGCACTATAGCCGCTGGCTTACTCCAAATACATGGCCGTATAAATACATCATCAAGTACGCGGTATTTCACCCGGGCAGCTTTGCCTTTGTATATATACCTAAAACAAGGAACGGATTGGAGGACGGCGACTAACGCGATATATTTATTCGAGACTCAATCATGGGTCGGCCCTGGCGCGTCTTTCCGACTCTCTGCCTCGCCGCGAGCGTGGTATCCGTGAGGGGTCAAGGAAATGCGGCAAATGCCCAGAATGAACAGAAGCCGATTACGTCGCAGGAACCGGCTGCGAGTGGAAATCCGCTGACTTCCGAGTTTGCGGAATTTGTGCTACAGACATTGGATGAATACAAGGTTCCTGGCGTTGCGGTGGCTGTGGTTGACGGCGACGAAATCTACGCCGAAGTAAGTGTTGCCGTTATATAGCTAAGTACATACTAAATATGTCGAATATTGAGTCTCTAATGCTGTTTATAACAGGGCTATGGGTATGCGACGCTGCCAGATGTCCCGGCTACTCCAGAAACTCTGTGGTACGGCGCGTCGACAACTAAATCGCAAGTGGCCGCGGTCCTATCAGCTCTAATTCATTCCGGCAACTTTTCAGCCTTGTCTCAAGGCTGGGAAACGCCTATTTCGTCCATTATCCGCGATGATTTCGTCCTACAAGATGAATGGGCGACAAATCACATCACCTTGAATGATGCTGTCAGTCACCGAACAGGCATGGCTCGCCACGATGCCTCCTTTCACAGGGCCATTGACGGAAGGGCCGCAACTCCACGGGATATCGTCCGGAATATGAGAAACCTACCACTTACTTACGAACCGCGTGTGACACCGTTGTACTGCAACATGATGTACGTGACCCTTTCGCATGTCATCGAAACTCTCACGGGCAAATGGCTTGGCGACGTGCTCAAGGAGAACCTATGGGGGCCACTGGGCATGGACTCGACCAAGTTTGACTTACAGGATGCTCTGGATGGCCCCGAGTATTTGGCTTCTGGATACTACTGGGACCTGGACGAAGAAAAATTTAAAGAGGTTCCTCATATGCCTTTGGTAGAAATCAGCGGAGCAGGATCAGTTTTCTCCAATGCTCTTGATTATGCCAAGTGGGTGAAAAGCTTGCTCCACCAATCCGGGCCTCTTTCTGAAGACGTGCACAAGGATATCAGATCCCCCAGAACGCTCTGGAATGCTAACCTTGCCCCCGGGTATGATCTCATGCTGTATGGACTAGGCTGGGTGAGGACCTTACACAAGGGCCATGTGGTATACACCCATAGCGGAGGAGTGCATGCTTTTGGATCCCAAGTATACTGGTTCCCAGAGGCCAAGTTTGGAGTGGTTGTATTTGGAAACACAGCAATAAGCCAGGCTCCAGAAGAAATGATTGCGTGGAAGCTCATCGATGATAAGCTTGGTATTCCCGAGAAAGATCGCACGGACTACGGTGCCAAGTACGTTTCTACTGGCCCTTCGCGCAGAATACGAATTCCTCCTGTATGAGTTGCTGACATTTTGAAATAGATGGGACATAAGGAAAAAGAATATGGCTTGGCAATATGCAAATGCCGTGGACATTGTTTACCCCAAGAGACAAGATCCCGCATTGCCACCCCCATTAGCTGTGAGCGAGTTTGTGGGCACATACTACGATCCAGGATACGGCAACGTTACTCTCCGTGAAGAGCCTCACCCAGATAAGCCGGGCGAGAAGATCTTGGTTGCCGATCGCTTAGAGACTTCATGGAAATATTCAATGCACTTTCACCATGTCACAGGCAACTATTGGATAGTATACTTACCCTCGGCGATATGGTCTGGCGTTAAATTCGAGGAATTTGTGGGAGCAGAATTTAAGCTGGGAACGGACGGGAAGCCATCAGGTGTAGAGGTTACATGGGAGAGCCGGCTGGATGCCATGTACGAAGGAAAGGTGTTTTTCAAACGAGTTGAGTAGGAGGGCCGAGAAAATCGCAGTGCCTAGCTGTATTGCAGTCCCGTTAGCGGCTGTATAGTTCCATATGGAATATTATAAAATGATAAGCACGCAAAGAGAGTGTGTTTGTGTATTGTCAGACAAAAAGTTGGTGATTAAGAATTCAACATGAAATTCAGTTGGCCGTTCTTAAGTTTTATCATCAGGAGAGAGGGCGGCATTCAGCTGGCATAGAAGCTAATTGACTTACCATGTAGCTGTAGATCAATTCATTCTCGCGATTCTAACAATTAAAATCGCAGAAAAGGGAAAAGAAAAGAAAAGAAAATAACATAAAATAATGTCGGGTTAATTGCAGCTTTGGCCCTAGACCGTGGAGTGAGAAATCCTACTCTCTTTGAAACGGAAAAAATTTGGCGGCTCAAGATATAGACGAACATCCTTTTAGATACATATGCCCCGTTATCGGAGCTCATATCCCACCATTTATGCAGTTATACAGCTATGACCTAGCTATATGCGTTTAGTAGATAATTTGCACTGTGTGTCCCTCATCTGCCTACCCCACCATGCCTCCCTGCGTTTATCGTCTTCACAGCCTTGGGCACATTTTGCGATAAATCCAACTACGAGTACATATCTCTTGTTCGCCCTCCCTTAACCTCTCCAACCGTCTAATTTCCGAGTCGAGACTTACAACCGCCAGTTTTCTACACGAAAATCGAACCCCCAACCGTCAAAATGGCCAGTAAGACGTCAAACAGCCCCCTCTAGCGATGCGCCGCAACGAACTAATCACGCAAAACTGCAATAGACGTCGAGGAAATCGCCAGTATGTGTCTACGATATAGCTGCCGCTGAGCTGAACTTTCTAACGCGAAATCGTTTTCTCGAACAGAGCAGTTTGTCAATGGCTTCTTTACGGGCATGAGCACCAACATTGCCGGCCTCGCTGCGGTCTACGTAGGTTACGACTTGGTTCGACGGCATTTCGATCATGTTTTAACGCTCTACACAGACTCCCCAGTCCGTCCTCACTTTCGAGTCTCAGAAGTTTGAGGGTGCCAACGCTATTCTGGAGAAGCTCACGGTATATAATACTCTTAACCTACCTATGCACTCAAGGAAGCTAGTTCTAACGGCTGTGTAGAGCCTTCCCTTCAAGATGAGCGGCCACCAGCTCTCCACCCTCGATGCTCAGCTTGCCGATAACGATCTCCTGATCCTGGTAACAGGAAAGCTCAAGGTACTAGATTTTCAAGGCAAAAACAAATATGAAGACTGAATGCCGCTGACGCATACAACTCTAGGTCGACGAGGACGAGAACCTGATAAACTTTGTCCAGAACTTCAAGGTCAGCGTCAGCCAGGGCCCCGGTGGCGAGATTACTGGCTTCCTTGTCAAGAACGACATCTTCAAGCTGGTTTACTAAATTTTTGGAACTTGATACTGGAAAATCTTGCTTGTGGACAAGGAGTGGGTAATGACCTGGCGATACCGAAGCGCAGAATCTGAAGATAAGGACATGGAGCCTGGAGAAGACCAGAATAAAGGCTAGAGATGTTGACTACATTCTCACGTCAAAAAATTTCACAGCTTTTAGGCATAGCTAAATCTAAACTATATACCACCAAAGCGTTGTAGCTCTACTTTTCCCAAGATAAGGACCTTGAGCCGTTGACCCCCACTATAAACACTGTGTGAGGTGTAGGCCTCCCATTCTTCATCACAGTGCTTGTTAGGTTATTGGACGCTCCTCGGTTTTGGTGTGGTGGCGGCCAGTTGCTGGGGCAATTATGTCATGGCGTTTGCAATTTACTTACAGAGTGACTGCTAGCATGTGGCAGCCGTGAATGTTGTATGGCCGTTAACAACTGCAACAGATTGCACATTACGATGTAGTGAGAATAGCATAATAGAATAAGAAACCAAAAATCACCAATCCTGTTCTTCATTTGATTTCTCGTCACTCCTTTTTACCTTATTTAAACCACTTTTGCTGCTTTTCTTTCTCTCCCAATGATTTCAGCCTAGGGCATCAGAATCGAGGCCCAATAAGTCAACAATTGGACCCTTAAAGCCTTGCCCCGCCATCGCCCAAAACCTCGACTTTACCATCCACCGGTCTGTCGAGAAAGTATCTCCCAAACATGGTCAAAGCAAGAGCGCCGCGGACCGCGGATGCCAACAACGATGGGAAAAAGCGAGAGCAGTCGCCTGAAAGCGACACTGACATCACTGCCCTGATGGGCGGCTGGTCCTCTCGCAATGGCAATGCGCAAGCCGAGGCAACAACACATCCCACGTTTGGGCACCCGACCAAGATGATGTCCTCTCGTAAGCAGAAAGCCGACATCTTCATCCGTCAGAAGACTCGCCCAGAGCATCATCTCGACAACAACAGAGTGTCTGGGCCCAGAGCGCCAGCCTACGAGCCTCGCTTCGCGCCTCCCCCGCCCATGTTCTCTTCGGTCGGATCGGGGTCGACATCGATATCGACGCCAATATCACACCAGCCGCGTCCTAAGGACGAGGTTTTCTATACAGATCCCGCCAAGGCTAATCAGGATCTTAAAGCAATGCTGGAGGGAGGCATGGAGGGCGATGATGATGAAGGGGTGGAGGCCGACGAAGAGCAACAGCCAAAACTTCCAGGAGAAGGAAAGAAAGCCAAGGATAGCGCAGTGCTTAGAGATCCCAAAACCATTGCCAAAGACGGCAATGTGGATGGCCTCAAGGTGCAGCTGCTCCCTCACCAAGTAGAGGGTGTCAACTGGATGCGAGGCCGCGAGCTTGGGCCGGTTAAGAAGGGAACCGTCCCCAAGGGCGGGTTGCTTGCTGATGACATGGGACTGGGAAAGACGCTGCAGTCGATTTCACTTATACTTCTCAACCAAAAGCCAAGCAAAGACGAAGATGGCTGGCGGAAATCATTCCAAAAGGTCGACAAGACGACTCTCGTTGTTGCCCCTCTAGCACTGATCAGGCAATGGGAATCAGAAATCAAAGAAAAGGTAGTTGAAGCTCACGGATTGAAAGTCCTCGTACACCATGGGCCTCAGAGAACAAAAGATTCCGAGGATCTTAAGCTCTATGACGTTGTCATCACTACTTACCAAATTCTTGTCTCTGAGCATGGTAAATGGCTGGATGGTGTCAAGGGAGGCTGCTTCGGGCTTCATTGGTGGCGAGTTATCCTGGATGAGGCGCACACTATCAAGAATCGCAATGCGAAAGCTACCAAGGCTTGCTACGCACTACAATCTGAATACCGTTGGTGCCTTTCCGGTACACCGATGCAGAATAACCTCGAAGAGCTGCAGTCACTCATCCAGTTTCTTCGCATCAAGCCCTACGATGATATCCGAGCGTGGAAAGACCATATCGAACTACCCCTGAAGGGCGGGAAAGGCCATATCGCTCTTGGAAGACTTCACAGCTTCCTCCGCTGCTTCATGAAGAGGCGGACAAAGGAGATCCTGAAGCAGGATGGCGCACTCGTCCCTGGTGGAGTGCCGTCTGCTGATGGCGCAACCTCCATAAACGGATTTAGACATACCAACCGCAAGGTAGTCACTGTTGCTGCCGAACTATCCCCTGCGGAACGCAGATTCTATCAAAAATTGGAAGCTCGTGCCGACCGAAGCATGACCAAGATGATGAAAGAGAAGATGAGCTACGCCAATGCCTTTACGCTGCTACTACGTCTAAGGCAAGCCTGCAATCACCCAAAGCTTCTCGAGGGCAAACTGGGAGAGGACAAGGATGCATTATCAACAGGTTACTCGAATTCAAAGCAGCAAGATACGGATGTTGACTCTGTGGCCGACTTGCTTTCAGGCATGGGAATTAGTACCAAAGAATGCAGCATTTGTGGCCGGCCGGTAGAGAAGAAACAGCGGAATGCTGGGAATGATAACTGTGCCGAGTGTGCCTCGGATCTGGCGTTCTTTTATGGAGAGACACAGCCGGAGGAAGGGGGGACCAAGAAGGTTACAAAGACAGCACCCTCCAGATCTAGAAAGAAAGAGCTGAAGAAGAGTGTAAACACTAAAACCCAAGAAGCAGAAGAAGAAGATGATGATGATGCCGAGCCCAGGCAAAGAGCGCGGAGACCGCGAAACCTCAACGCTGTGATTGGCAGTGATGAAGAAGATGAGGAGCCAAAGCAAAAGCCTCGCCGCCGTCGAAATCGCAATGCCGTCATCGACAGCGAAGACGAAGAAGAGGCTGATGGCAGCTGGCTTGTCTCGGGAAGCGAACGAGGGGCTTTACGGCTGGGAAAGGCTGGTGGAGAGGAAGATGAAAATGCAGAAGGTGGCGGCGACTCGATAGGATCAGAGGATTCCGAAGACTCCGAAGTAGATGGCGACGATGAGAGCAATCTCAGCAGCTTTGTGGTGGATGATTCCATCGCCAGGAAGGAGAAAGGGTATAAGTCTGTGGATGACGATTCAGATAACGACTCGCTCTTGTCTGTTTCTGAAATCACTAAGAATCTGGCTGCTCAGACGCTTAAAGATAAAAAGCCCAAGAGATCAAAAGCCGCTGTTTCTGCTTCTGATGATTATTCTGAATCCGAGACTGATTCAGAAGAAGACGAAGAAGAAGGAGAAGAAACGGACTCTGAAGAAAGCGACTCTCATGGTTCATCCGCGTACGACCCTTCGCCGCCAGGTGACAGGCATAGTATTCTATCCTCCGCCAAAATTCGCGAACTCACCAGGCTGCTTCGTGCAGAGGCCAACGAACACAAGTTCATCGTATTTTCACAGTTTACGTCCATGCTGGATCTGGTCGAGCCGTTCCTCCGGAAGGAAAAGTTACGCTTCACGCGCTACGACGGTAGCATGAAGAACGATGAGCGGGAAGAGAGCCTGCGAAAATTGCGAGAGGACAGGAAGACGAGAGTGCTTCTTTGTAGTTTGAAGTGCGGTAGCTTGGGCTTGAACTTGACTGCGGCGACGAGAGTGATTATCATTGAGCCATTTTGGAATCCCGTAAGTCTCCTCCCCCCCTCTTTTTTTTTTTTAACACACTCCTTTATCTTAGATTCAATAACGAAAATGCTAACTTCCCATAGTTCGTCGAAGAGCAGGCCATAGACCGTGTCCACCGTCTCACCCAAACCGTCGACGTCGTCGTCTACAAGCTCACCGTCACCCACACCGTCGAAGACGGTATCCTCGCCCTCCAAGAGAAGAAGCGCCTCCTCGCCGAGCAGACCATCGAAGGCAGCTCCAAGAAGGGCGCGCTCAAGCTGGGCATCAACGAAATCATCGATTTGTTCAAGCCGATTCACGGTCGGGATGACAATTCGTATGCCGTCGCCAACGATGAGGAGGGGGACGCTGAGCGCAGGAGAGCCAGGGACTCGACGGGGATGATGAGGATGGCGAGACAGAAGAAGGTACAGAGGTCGGGGGATGCTGCATATGGGCGACGATGGTAGGAGGGTGGGTGAGATGAGTTTTAGATGGTATGATTATGATTATGAGATATGAATCTGGAAGGTTGAATTGGGAATATATCTATGATATCAAGAGCTTCCTAAATTGGGCTTATACTAGAATGTTTATGAATTATTATGATATATACGAACGATTATGTTTTATGGTATAAATTGATTTAGGATAATTCCAAACGTCAGTCAGCATTCTGAAGACCTCTGTTTTCCGTAAAATTGATCACAATATCTACAGTAAAAGACAGATAGTGGAGATATTGGACAGCAGAGACTCATTTAGTTGAGGAGGAAAAAAAGAAGAAGAAAAAAAAGAAATAGGACATTTGTTCCTCGTAATTCCACTCCATTCCAGTCCACGCTAGACAATTCATTTCATGTAACCCAAAAGCAAGCTGAAAGAAACAACAATAATCTCTCTTTAAAAGAATACAAAAGTAGATTCGCCTCCCTATTGCCGTAACCATCATTCCACTAATTACATACACACTCACGCCAACTATTCTACGGCCCCTCCTTCCCAACACACATTACCCGTAGCTAAGCTAATAGACACCAGGTTGGCGGTAGTAGTCATTTGGACCCGGAGCACTAGGTTCCGATGAGCCGGAAGGCACATAAGGCCTATATTGACCTCCAGAGCCCGCGCCCGATTGACTAGGTAGGTTCTGGCGACTATCGTAGCTGGGCCCCGAGGGCTGCAACGGCGGAGGGGTCATGACATTCTGGGGCTGCTGAGAGGGAGGCTGCTGAGGAGGTTGGTAACTTTGATACGACGGCTGCTGCTGCGTAGAATAAGGAGCTATGGGCTCATTATCGTTCGGGTGGGGAACAGCAGGGCCATCCTGGGAATAGACAGAGCTGGCGAATGTAGTAGCAGAGCTGGGATTGTTGGGAGCAATGGGAGAGTCATATACGGAAGTAGCTAGTTCCTGAGCACCGTAGGTGCTTGGAGGCTGCTGATTGGGAGGCTGTTGAAAGGGGTTGAAATTTTGAGGTGGTGGTGGTGAGGTTGTGGTTTTGAGAGGAGGGGGTTGACTGGCATTAGAGGGGATTCCAGGAGCGTTGTCTCTCGGTGGATATTGTTGACCTGCAGGTGGCTGGCCTGCAGGAGTCTCGACACCTGCAACGTAAAACGGCGCTGGTGCAGGATGCGAAGAGCCCTGTGCAGGCGCACCAGGCTGTGGGAAGTTAGGAGGTGGGGAAGAAGTCTGCGGGTACTGTGGCCGGCCTTATACCAACGGTTAGCAACTGAATTGACATATTCTCGCTTCCATAAGTAATTAGACACGGGAGATAAATCGAACCTTGAGAACCAGGAGTGTAGAATCTCTGAGGGTCCTGCCCCTGAGGCGGGTATGTGCCTGCGGGTGGAGGATAAGCTTGATGCCCCGGGCGCATAGCGTATTGCTGATAGTTGTGCTGAGGAGGATGAGACATGGAGGTTTCTAATAAAGATTCGTAGTCTCTTCGAGCCTTGATGAATTTTTCGTTTAGCTGGGTGAAATCATCTGTTCCATTTGTTGTTAGCGATGCTGCTATGTGATTGAGAAAAGGGGAAAGGCTCGGACATCCGTGGCTTCATTACCTTTCTTTTGCGAATACTTTTCAATCAGTTTAATTAACTTTGGACGGATCGCAAGCGTCTGGTGGTATAATTTCTGGGTTTGAGATAGTTAGCGACTCCATAATGCACGCATTTATTATTAAGACGATTGTGCCTAATCCCTTGCACAACTTCACATACCGAGATCTCCTCATTGTCCTCTTCCCGTGGTCCCATGTTCGAAGCGCTCAGGAGCGTCAAGAGTTTCTCCACATTCTTGATCTCAGCGAAAACCTCAGCCTCCATCTGGGCCTCTCGCTGCATCTCCTCCGGCGTGGGATCCGTCAGCTTCTCTACGTAGTTGAGGGGGAAAATGCCCGTCTTTCCCTTGAGCGACCCGCGCCACCAGTCCTTGTACACACTCTCTAGCACAGCGATGACGTCGCCCTTTTTGAACTCCAGCTCGCCGGGCTCGGTGGGCTCAAAGTCGAACAGAGCACGCACTCTGCTCACAGTAGCAGCTGTAGTGCCCGACGGCACAGCGGTGGAAGTAGGAGCATTCTGCTGCTGCTGCTGGCTGCCGGATCCCACATGCGAGCTTGACGCCGCCTGAGCCGCCTTCTTCTGTTCCTCGTCCTGCAAGCTGAGCTTCAAGGCGATCTGCAGCTCGTCGTCCTCCTTCTGTCTGTCTTGATCGGTCAGGCCCTGTTTTTGGGGCGCACTGGGCGGCTGCAGCGAAGGGTTGGTCTGCTTCAACCTGTGGAATGCGTCGCTCATGATACCCAAGTCGGCGTCGCTGCTGAACATGTCGGTCCACTCCTGCATCTTCTCCAAGATCTTGCTCTTGACTTGCTGGTGAGTGTTTCGGTCGTTGGCGAGTTTTAACAAGGCCTCAGTAAAGGCGCGGCTGGAGATTTCGCGATGCATCTGCTTCCCGCAGTTTTGGCAGAGGGCGTGCGCAAGCTGGTAGGAGAGAGGGTATTAGTTAGCTACTTGCCCGCGGAACAGCGACGAGAGCGGGGGAATTGCCGCCTTTCGCGAGACAGCCAAAAGGAAAGACAAACCTCAAGAGTGTAAAGCTGCACATTGGCGTTGCGATGAGCAAGTCTCTTGATCATGCTCTGGACAGCCTCCTTGGCGCCATTCGGGTCGCCAGACACCTTATCGCATACTTCGATGATGGCACCCCAGTCCTCCGACGTCAGATTCTCGTCAGTCGCCTTGGCTACGGCGGGCGTTAGCAAGCGCACAAAGGAGAGCGAGGATAACAAAGAAGGAGAGAAACACGACTCGGCTTCCGTTGCGATGTTTCTCCCACGGGCTCGCAGGATACTCACTGACGACTTCGTCGAACGGCCCAGCCGCCGCTGCTCGGAACATGGTGGTGGATACGAAGACAGAGGTATGACGAAAGCTGAGGGCGGAACGAGCGCTGAGGCTAAAGCGGTCGCACGGGATTTGGGCTGTCGTCGGATGGAAATCGCGGCGCCTTCAGGGAAGAAACAGCTGCTGCTTGTCGATATAAAATGAAGCAGAGAAAACGACAGGATGTTGAGGATGCAAAGGGAAGATCGCGGAGCTGCTGGCCGAGTCAAGTTCGACAAAGGGTACCTGCGAGTTGCTGGCTAAGCCACCCAGTGCGCACATGCATGCAAGTACTCAGCATACCTTAAGTACAAGTTTAAAGGTGTGGAGTTACGCCGCCCGTTTTTAGGTGCACAGGCTCTGAGGTGTTCCTTCTACATGCAGGCAACTTCGTCATCCGCAGCGAGGCTTTCGGGTAGTTGCACCCGCAGGAGAGGAAAAATAAAAAAGAGAGTACTGAAGCAGGATTGCAAATCTCTGTATAGAGAGCAGCGTAGCGCACATTGGTATTACCTTTTACGTCTTTTTAACTGCTTGGCGTTTGGTGCCTCTTATCACGTCTGTGCGGTAGGGCTGTATTCAATGCCAACAATACTCCGTACTGCTCCCTACAAAGAACATGCGCAGGAATAAACTACTACCTACACTGCCTATAGCACTACTAGGTAGGTGTCACCTTGGCGTCGCTGAAAACGAGCTGACGGCCCTTGTCCTGCCTGTGCCTTGTCCTGCCTGTGCCTTGTCCTGCCTGTCCCTCCTGGCTGTGGACGAGACTCAGCACCGCCATGACGTGGCTGGCCGCGCGCCACGCTGTCGCCACGCCCAAGCGGCCTGCGCTTCCCTGCCTATCTCGTCATCCCGCCCCATGCAATATTCGTGCCCAAAGACAGGCCAGGCAGTATTAGCACTACTGGGTTAGTACCTAGTAGCTAGACCTGCCATAGGGCTGCTGTAACGCCGCCGCAACGTCGCCTCAGTACAACAGTCTTAGCTATAGGTGCAAGTATTATGCGCAATGAGAAAGACGGCTGCATATACGTACGTTTTCAAGTATGCAACCACTTGGATATTAAACAGATAGCTACATACCCTGGCACAGAGTGATGCCATCCGACTACAGAAAGGGTGATGAACTGCATACTACCAAGTAATAAGCAAACATAGCACCCCATATCCCAGCCTTTCCATAACGTCATCTACTTCGTACGCTGCCTTGAGGCCGCCGTATATTCTCCAGTGCTGCACTCACAGTAGATCCAACCAACACCTGCCCAAACCATATCATTCAACCTTTACCTGCTGATATATACACAGGCTCTCCTTCAGGCCAGATCCCTTCCCCGGAGGGAGGTGGTAATAGTACTAGTAACAACACAGCAGAAATAAAACAAACCGCTCACAAGCAAAAACAATAATGTGTAGAGTAGGAGAGCAGGTACAACTGAAAAGACGGAGATGAGTAAAAAGAGAAATAAAAGGTGACAAGAAAATGAAGAGTAACTCCAGATATCCGTGCCATTGAGGTGGCTTCCTTGTTACCAATATCCAACAGAAGATCAGCCAGAGAAAGAAAGCAAGAAGAAGAAAAAAGGCAATTTTATGAGAAGGACCAAATCAACGCCGCCAGCTCAGGCCCAAGTATCCAAATGAATCATTAAAACAAAACGTTATCTTGAAACCCCCCTCAGCTCTGGGAGGAGGGTTCAGCAAGATGATGAATCTATCAGCCAATCTGTGTAATAAATCGATCAATCAACCAATCTTTAGTTTGCAGAAGCCAAAAGTAAAAAGAGAAAAAAAAAGGGAAAAGGAAAAAAAAAGTTGATGAGTTTAAACAAATCACTCTGCCCATCCTCTTCGAGTTACACCTCGTGGCTCAAAGGTTGGTCGATCATTGGACGCGGCACCGCTTCCGCGACGCTCTTCTAAACTTCGCCTTCCCATTGCATCCATCTCAGAAAGAGTGAATACCAACGGCTCTTCACCAACAGCTTCTTCATCTGGACGGCCAAGCCTACTAGTCGACCCATTGAAGCTGCCTCGAGGCGTGTTTCGGCGGCCACCAGTCATGCCGGCATACCGCCGTCGCTGAAAGGAAGAGCTTGACTGGGAGGCTGAAATAAAGCCATCTGGTGGTGTATCACTCGCTGAGCCTCGCTGAATCATCTCCGATGACTCGGGAATCGGAATTTCGGCTGTTGGGCGAAGCGCGGTAGATGCGCCTTCCTGCTGTCCGGAGCACTCCCTTTCCAACTGTTGGCCGAGAAGAGTGCTCAAGGTTGGCGGTTCTCTGTCGTTTGCTCCGAGACTAATGCTTCGATGTGTGGCGAATGGCAAATCGGTCTCTTCATCGTCAGTTATAGCTCGAACCTGCTGAGCAACTGAGCTGGATCGGCGGTGGTATGTGCCTAGCCTAGGAGACAGGGGAATGTCAATTGCAGTCGTGCCATCTTGAGTCATGGTGCCTTGTCTCTGAGATCCAGTAGCCTTGGACGACGGCGACTCTCGTGCTGGCGGCTCTACCCTCTTGTAGGGTGGGGCATAGTCAATAATCGAGTTCTCGCTCAAGCGAGACGGTATCGCAGGGGTGTGTGGCGTGTGCGGTGACACCGGCTTCCCAGGAGAGGTAGATGTAGATACTGAAATCGGTCCACTAATGCCAGCAAAATTGTTGAGCTGTCTGCTGGAAACGGTCGAGGAGCGGTTGAGCTGCATAGAGGATGTCATTGACTCTGTAAGGGCATTATTCGAGTCCTTCATCATATGGAATTTGGACAGCTGAGCTACTGTCCTGCTCGTGGCCGACTCTCCCTTCTTTGTCGGTTCAAATGACTTGAGCACCTTTTTGCTATCTAGAGCCTTTAGGAAGTCGGATATATCATCTTCATCAGTCTGGAGAGAGCTATAGCTCCCAGCCCCGACCTCGGCAAGAAATCCAGAGCCGGGTTGCACAATTGACGAAGCCAGGCTCTGCCTTCCACTGCTGCCCTGTTCTTCATCGCCTGCCCGGCTCGTGGCTCCAATCGATAAACGTCCTTTCCGATGCGTAAAACTGCTGCTATATCGACTGGCGGATGCCGGTCGCGGAGATCCTGTTATAGGGGAATCGGTAGTATTTACCGCAGCCGGCCCACCGCGAAGGGAAGCTGGCATACCCGCGGTCAATGAGGATCGGTTTCCTGGCTGTCGGAGCGAAGATAAACTAGGTCTAGTAAGTGATGCAGGCGACACTGGCTCACTTTGTCGGGGAACAGGAGATCCAGAGAGTGAGCCGGCCTTAAATGGTTGGAAAGATATAGATGGCCTTCTTCGATCTTCCCCAACACGGACCGTAGGCCGCGCCGCAGATGCTCGCCCTCCAGATATTGGCAGTGAATGAGGAGCCACCCCAGTATCGGTTTGGCGAGGCAGTGATGCCGGAGGGGAGCTCGTGTCTGAACCAGGCGGCTTGACAGCGCGAAGTGCAGATATGGGGCTCGTGCCAATCGGTCCATCACCATGGAAAGTTGATAAACTACCATAAGTTTGTTGGACATCGTTCATACTCACCCCCCGGCGGTGGTCCTTCAGCGAACCAACCTCAGCTATGTGCCGTTGTGGTAATGATGGTTTGAAAAAATTCTCGTCAACTCCCATGAAGCGGGAGCTTAGAAGTGACTCTGAGTCGTCAACGCGGAATGTGCAATCGTTTCGATAAATGACGCTGGTGCATAGCCGTCCCACCGGCACCTCGAGATCACCAAACATGTACTCCGTAACTGCGTCCCGCCTTCCATCTATGGGATTCTTCAGTAGGTCAGGCCTTGGTCTATCAGAGTCTGGTATATGGATCCTGCATCGAGGAATTAGAGCAGGGTGAGAGTTCTTGGCGGCGCTTTGGCTAGCAAACTTCCAGGCCGGTAATAACTTGGTAGCTACAAAGAGAGATCGGAAGAAGACGATGGCCTTTTTGTAAATGGTCGGTAAGATTGGTCCAAAGTCGTCCAATGGCCTGTCGGGTGTCGTCTTCAGTTCCACCCGCCACCGTTCGAGTATTACCTCAGTAGGCCTTCTCACCGTGGTGAGGGAACCGCTGCCACTTGACGACGTAGATGAAGTGAGCTGCTCCAGAACATCCCACCGCTTTCCATCCTCATCGATAATAACGAGGCTCTGGCTCTCTTTTAGACTTGACGCATCGAGATAGATTTCAATAACCATCGGTGGCGGGTGATTCTCGAGGCTACCACGGTTCTTCCATATCCCCAGCTCTTCTTTAAACTCGTCAATCTCCTCGGTTTCAAGTTGGAACTGCAGTTGCACAATAGTCAGCCCATCAATTCTCCCGTCTGATACAACGAGTTGAATCATACCCATTTATTGATTTTTGGCACTCCGTTAGTACCGTAAACTGGCTTTACCTTCATACGCGAAGCGACGACGACAGCAGCGATTTTGGTGTGGAAGTTCTATCAACAACATTTCACGTTAGGCCATTGCCCACTAGGAGAAGCGTTTATCCAACCTACCTGGACTATTTGATCCAGCTTTCTTACTGATGCGGCCGGCAACCCTCCTTGGTCCGGCAGCCCTCCTCCTCGCTCCGGCGGCAGCTCTCCTTGCTCCATCATCGGCGAGCTCGTATAATCCCTGGTCGACAGATTCGATCCCGCTCGTGGCCGAGATCCTGATACACCGTCTCTCAGGCTACCCGATCGCATCGGCGATCTTGCCGGCGAGGCAAGTCTCGGAGGTACTCGGGCTTGCTGGTGCATTTTTGATCAAAGAGGAGGAGAGGGGAGAGGAGAGGGAATAGCGTCTTTTATCGGCTCCCGAAACCGAATGTTTCCAAGAAGGACGTGGAGAGAGAGAATCGGAAGGCGATCGATCAAATTCGGATAGGGGTGTCGGTCTGGAACTGAGACTGCTCTTCCATGTCGTAGGCGTGGGAGTTGAGGTTCCGGGAGTTGTCGATGGGATGTGTCGTTCGTCCGCTCTCGATGCGGCAGACGGGCGCCTCAAGTCGAGCAGATATGGGCAGCAAGGCAAGCAATCCGACCTAATTCTGGCGGCCCTCGAATGCGGTGCAGCCAAATGCCAACTGAGGCCGATGACTGGTCAATCGAGGCCCGCGAACGAGGCAACCTTGGCTAACTCGCCAGGCAGCAGAGGGGAAGATGGGAAAAAGAAGGACCTTGATGGGGTCTTGCTCGGCAGTCAGGCAGCCAGCGCAGATGCAGATGCACAGGTCTAGATGAATGGATTGGGCAAAAGGACGCTACAAATTATCTGCAAAGCAGTGAAGACAAAGGCGTTGCGACCCGCCAGCAGAAGCAGTTCTAGATTCCAGCAAGAGCAGCGAGCCCGGGATCGAATCGATAAAGTCTGTGGAGACGGGTATCGTCACAGGACGCGAGCTCCCTTTTAGCAGGCAGAGTCACTCGCCCCGGCACTCGTCCGACCCAGGGACCCCGTGATAGCAGCGCCAGGGGACGGGGGTGTTCGTCATCGGCCAACGAGCAGCGTGCAACTGGGCAGCAGCGCCCTTGTCGATGCCAAACGCAGGCTGGAAGGCCCTTGGCCAGCGGTGAGATCTGAAGGGGTGGGAGATGGGAGACTTGGGGCCTCGGAGGTGAGATGGAAGAGTGAGGATGCTGTTGTTGCTCGCCCGCGAGATTGATGGGTTGCTGATAAGGTTTTGTGAGAGCCGGGGGACGGAACGACGTTGGTGGAGAGGCCATGAAAGCCGGTTTAGCGGTAGTATGTCACAGCACGGGCAAGTACCTGCGAGGTACTCAGCGCAGCAATGATACCAGGGGCAGCGTATCAGGTTAGCAGGCCTGGAGCGTACCTAGGGCTGGCGCTTTTAAAAGCTCTACCTACCTGCCTCCTACCTATTATTGGACCTACTAATTGAGTGCTGAGCTGTAGCGCCGAGCAATATACTACTGTGCTCCAACTGCCCAGGTACCGATACCGCGCCGACTCATGTCAGCTCCAGTTATTGGTCTCGTGCTTCATATAAGCCATAGAAAGCATCAGTAGGGCATGCCTTAGGACCAAGCTATGAACATCATTAACTACCTAGCTAGTACCTATTACAGAGAGGCACTTGTGTGTATACTAGGTACTACTACCTAGTAGTTATAAATGCATCGCTTATCTAGAACAGATGACTGTCAGTAGAGTAGAG
Source organism: Trichoderma asperellum (assembly GCF_020647865.1). Taxonomy (NCBI): domain Eukaryota; kingdom Fungi; phylum Ascomycota; class Sordariomycetes; order Hypocreales; family Hypocreaceae; genus Trichoderma; species Trichoderma asperellum. Next base: position 1,558,036 of record NC_089416.1, read on the forward strand.
ATCAAAGTACCTTGTGTAGCTTCTCTGAAGCTGGGTACCTCCTCGGAACCTCTGGCGCAAGCCACCCAGCGCCTCCCCAGCGGATGCCGACACACCGCTGAGCCCAAGAAACGCTCGCTGCAGGGCGGCAAGTCGATTGGCCTGGCGCTACCACGCACCAAGCATTTGATAGCGAGCGAGCACCTCTCGAAGCTGTGGGGAGGTGCCGTTATCGCGCCATTGTCAGAGTCACATCACCATGATCTCCGGGCACACGCTGCTGCCGCGGTACCTGGCATAACCATGCCTGCGCGCCTGGTAGCGGCGACAGGCGGTGCTACAGCGCAAGAGAGCACGGAGCACTCGATGTGGACATCGGACATGCACTCCATTTGATTCAACGCAACGCAAGTGCTCGGCTAGCCGGAAAGGGCTGGGCTGGATCAGATCAATCGAGGCTTGCTTAGCACGGGTGAGACATGGAGATTAACAAATCCTAGGTGTTGAGCACGCAAGGATTGTGGCAATGGCTGGACATCAGCCAGGGAAAACGCAGCCTCCTGCGAGGGCCTACCAGAAGGAATTATCGACCCTCCTCATGGCATTGAACATTGGAAGTCCATAGTGTCAAATATACGCACATGACATACCCAGTGTTTGTAAGACACAGAACAGAATCAGGGCTTGCAACGCGCAAAGCCATTTGCTGAGGGCCCTAAAATTATGTCGGTGAGGCTCCAAGGCTTCTGAATGGCTGGTGTCACCCAGCAAGATGCGCTGGCACTTCTAATGAACTGGCCCGTTCTCCGCCATTCTCCTGCTCTCGGGATTCATGCACAGCGTTTGACAATATGAATGCGACTTAGCGCTGGTTCTCCTTCCTGCAGGTTTGCTCCCGTGGCCAGGAAGTCTGCAGCCATTGGCAGTAACACAAAAAGCGTGTCAGATCATGCTTGATATTGCTAATACAAGGTAGTACTACGAGAAAATGCACCGGAGTAGTGGGATATCTAAGTATTAATCGACCATGTAACCGTCCAATGCGCCAGGTAAGCCCAAACAAGAACGAAAAACTCACATCCCGCCACTGGTCGCTTTCCCTTTACCTCTGTTTCTACCTCTGCCCCGAGATGTATTACCGCCAGTCTTAGCTGCTTCTTTGGAATTTGATCCTTCAACGTCTGCCTGCTGGGTTTTTGGCGGCTCGTTGTTGCTTCGGGCCTTGCCTCCTCTTCCCCGGCGGTTACGTCTTCCTTCTCCCTCCTCTTCCTTTGCTTTCCCCGTGCCTTTGGCCTTAGCATGCCGTCTAGCCTCCTCTTCCTGCGCACGACGGCTCTCCTGGTCCCACCACTCTTGGAAGGCTTGTTCTTCTTGAATCTCCTGAAGTGACCGCTTTGCCACAGCCTCCTTGACCATCTCTTGCTCTCTCTGTTGTTGTCCGATAATATCGGCCATGCTTACTCCCAGAGTTGGCTCCGTCTTTGGCGCGGGTTTAATGTAGGACTTTGAGTGGGGCACCAGAGGTCTGCTCAGTGGTTTGTCCACTCCTGGCCTTGTTTGAGATGGCGGGTTGCCAGGGCGCCCCTGTCCGGGGAATCGAGTGTCAGGGGACGCCGTCCGTCTTTGCGCGGATCGAGGATCAGATTCCGACGCAACTAGTGGCTTAGCATTTGTAGATATCGCACTTCGCTGTGCAGCATCAGATGCCATAGCCTGCTGTAATGAGGTTTTTGGAGTAGGTACTGCCGGTTTCCACGGCGGCTGCTTCTTATTTGATGGTGATGCCGTTTCCCATGGGATTGCTTTGGCCTGCTCTTCTTGAGCTGCCATCTGCGCATCTAGCTGTATCTGCAACTGCTTCTTGCGTTCCTTCTGGGACATTTTAGAAAGTGGTTTGCCCGCCGAATCCTTTGTCTTTTGTGCTGATAAAGCAGCTGTTAATGCCGACTTCCCTGAGGCTTCAGACATGATGTCTTTCATATCCAGTTTAGTGGTAGGTAACGCCGCAGAAGCCCACGGGGCGTTGGGTTCAGAGTATGGAGATTCCAAGCTTTGTTTAGCCTCTTTAGAAATTGGCAGTACCGATTCGAGGTTCGGTTGTTGGCGAGAGGGTAGGCTCGAATCAGGTGACTGGAGTGACTCCGCCTTTTCCTTGCCTTTCGATCTCTTCCATTCGGCCGGAAGCTTCGATATCGCTCCAACGTCAATGTCGGTACGTGCAAGAGGCGGTGATAGCTGCGGGGACATGAGATTGCTTCCTCCCGAAGGCCCTTCATCTTCCATATCAAAGATCATATCGGCGATAGAATCCTTGGGCCGCAGGGCTGGACTAAATGGCTCGTTCCGACCAATCTTGGGTTGTCTATTAGATTTCTCTGGGTTTTCCGACCCTCGAGCAGAGTCATCTAAGCTTCCAAATCGAGGTTTGCATGAAGATGACGCCCTTCTCTCTTCTTCTCTCTGTGCCTGTTTGAAGGCCATCTCCTTGACACGGCGTCGCCTCTCTTCTTCAATGTCCGCGGCTAGATCAGGATATTTTTCATGAAGAAGCAATTCTGCTCTCCCGCTCTTTGCAAACGGAAAACATGCAAGCTGGTTATCTCGGATTATATCATCAAGCTCATGTAGGAGTTCTTCGTCGAGGCTATCCAGGTAGTGATTTTCAAGCACAGATTCGAGCTGTAGGCAAATGTATTCTAGCCCGGTATTCTTGAACTCTGCGACTGAACACGGGCTAATTTCGTTGAGAAGGTTAGAAATGTTTCGGTTTGTCACAAACTTGCCGATCAAAGACTGGCATATTTGCGATAGTCGGTCTATCATGAGTTCGTTGGCTACACTAAGCACATCCAGAACCAGTTCTGAGAACTCATCAAGGGATGCAGCCATCACATCGTCAAACATTTTCTCGCCTACGTCCCCATATAAGAATGTGAGTACGTATGAGAATGTCTCTGGGTGAATGTGTTTCAGATCAACTCGAATTGGTTCAGCCTGCTCCGTTGAGAAACGTCGATCAGCCAGCCACTGTCCTTGTGATCTGCCGTTGAACATCCCGTCGAAAAACGGGCATCGCTGGCACAGAAGATGGCTGTGAACAGTAACTTCGTCTCCGTCTAACTCCAATATGACATCGCCGTCATCAAAAAATACGGGGTCGCTTATTGCTTCTTGCAGATCTATATCAAGTGTTCTTTCTAGGCCGGCCTGCAGCCGAGCCGCGGCCTCAAGCTTCGGCATGTTGAGCCTCGTAGCAAGTTTCATTAGATCTGTTCGAACTTGACGAAAACGATGAGCTAGTGACGGAGCTTCACGTGTGTATTTCCATACGGGTAAGATGTTATCTTGGTACATATATACCACGATATTCAGCATCGTGTAGATGTCAGCGTGGAGCAGGGTTAGCACCGTCTTATCGCCAACATTTTCTATCGTAAATGATTCTGAAGGGGTATGGGAGCCCTGGAAACGAAAATCGGACAAGGCTGTGCGAAGTATAGTACTTCGCCCAGAGAAAAGCCAGCCGTGAACTGGTATCCTGATATCTGGAGCAGCAGATGTACGGATTTCCAAGTCGGTATCGTATAAAAATGAGTTAGCTTGCAGCCACTGCAGCATGTCTGCTTCGATATCAGAGGAGCTCAGAATCCGATGAGCCACAGTACCAGGTCCTTCTCTTATAATGGAAGCAGTCCAAGATTTTCGTGTCAAGTCGTTCTCAAAATTGGCTTCGGGCGCGTAAAAGTCTTTCAAGCAAAGGAGAGAGGCAACATCATTCCAGATGTTCTGCTCGGCAATGCGAATCTCGTTGGCCATAACTTTCACATCCTTCCGAATGGCTGCAAAGGCCCCAAAGGTGGAGCTTCGTACGGCCACGCAGTCTGTGATGTAGGGGACGCGCTGGAATTTGAAATCTTTTCTCTTTGTATCAGCAGAACCAACCAAGGATTCAATCTTGCTTTTGATACGCTTTACTCTCCTCCAAACAGCGCCAGATTCGGTGCAAATAATGACAGATCCATGCTCTCCTACGCTGACTGAAGTGACTCCGTCTTTTCCCGAGTCCCATATGCAGAGCGGCTGTGTTACCGCACTCTTTATTTTGACAGGATTGGTCGTTGAGCCAAGGCCAGAACTGGAACGGGAAAGAGCCCCAGCATCTCCCTTGTTACTCAGCTGCATGGTGAACAGATCACCACGCGCAGTAACGGCTGCAATGGTCTCCCCACCAGACGCAATGTATTCAATATCCCTCCTAGACATGCCAAGCTTGTCCGAAAAGACAGATCCAACGAGATTATGATCGAGAATACCATCGGGGATAGGAAACCTGATGAGATTGTATCCATAATTGGTAAACACCCAAACGGTGTGATTTGCTAGTAAGCAAGTGGTAGCTTTGTCAATCGCGGCAACCATCTCGATTGGAGCTGTTAGAAGAGATGCAGCAACTTTTCGAGGCGTTTGTTGCAGATCTAGTGATCGAGAATCAGAATCCATCAGGGCAAGCTGGCCAACATTGCGACCCCAGCAGTACAGTGACGATCCAGTGTGTGCTACGGAGTGAATGGACGAAGCAGCAATGCCAAGAATGATCTCTTTCTTGAGTGGGCCAAAAACTTGTCGAGGGATGAGGCTCATGGGCTCTTCGTCCGTTCTCAGCGGAGGGGGCAGCACATAGCCAAGCTGCGAATCGGAATTGAGGCCCCAAGTCCACAATTCACCATTTCCAACAACAGCCATTGAGTGGTTCTGCCCAAGTGCAACATGGTGGACCTTTTTATCTGCGAAAGCACCATGCAGGGAAGTGAATTTGAATTGCGTATTTTCATCCCCAAGACCCAGCCTTCCACCGCGGCCAACTCCGCAGACATACAGGTTGCAGGTCGGATCATCTGTAAGAATAGCGCTGTGCAGTTTCGACATGACGACGTCTTGGATCACCAAAGGTCGGTGTTGAACTAAAACGGGAATGTTTTCGAGATCTGTGGTGACATCAAGCGGAGCATCCACGCGTTTATCTGTGAGATAATCTTGGTAAAACCGCTGGATCAACTGATCTGGCCGCTGAAGCATTATCCGCTCAGGATACTGCCTGTCATCCTCGTCCCCAACTCCTAGAGACACGTTTTTGTTGCTCCCAAACACAAAAAGCTCATCTCCATTGACATGGCTATTACTACCATGCGCGAGCTTAGTAGGACTATCACGAAACGGGTCAGCGCTAAATGTCACTGAAGAAGGCTGCGGATACTAACACTTGATCCAGGTCGCCATCGCCAACGTCTGAGTCATCGTCGAGTAGAGATTTCAGCGGCGGATGTACCAGCGATCTCGCAGCAATAGTCGAATTATAGAGGTCAAAGGGGCTGTTGCCTTCGTGATCCTTAGTCTTAATCAACTGGCCAACTTTGTTCACAGCGCCAGCAGTATGGCTGAGCAAATCTCCGCGCTCTCTCGCCAGTAACGCTCTCGCTATGGATGCGTTTCCAGCATAAAGCGACCTATGCAGGGCATTCCAGCCACTCTCGGGGTCTTGAGCGTATAGGTCGATATGGGGATGGTCAATCAGAGCCTGGACGAAAGCCAGGGCGTTCGAATCAGGAGAAGAGGATGCACGCAGCAACAATGTCAGACCGGCGTGGTCGCGACTGTTCACTTCTGCTTTGCCTAGACCTGCGCCTCCATCCTTTGCTCTTCCAGGGTTTGAATTGTACCCTGGGGTCTTTCGCGGTTTTGTTGTAGCTCTTGGAGAGGTCCCGATACTACCGGGGCTCGCTCCCAGATAAGATGCGCCAACGCCTACCGCAGGGTTCTTTGCAGTTGTCTGGGAACTAGGTCCGGCCGGGGCCAGCAGACGCCGAAACCTGTCGACATCGTTTTCCCAGAAATATTTCCACAGCAAATGACTCATCGGCCGGGGATAAGCAGCTGTCGGATGGATGGTGAGCCCAGGCGCCTAAAAGCTGCACCTCGCTGTGAGTCTCACGGATCACGGCTTGTTTAAAGGTGCTGTTCGAAGCGCCGGAGAGTTGCTGGCGTCTCGGCAAGCACCGTCGATGTTTTCTTTTGCCAAAGGATTCGAAACTAGGAAGTTGTGCGACTCGGCGAGACTGCAGCCAAACGTGCGTGTGCGGGACTCGACAGGTCGTTATCACCGAATGGGGACGAAGCACGAAGCAATCCTAGGAATGCGCGAGCAGGTCTTGGATCGACGTTCGGTGGCTGAATTCCGTTATCGATAATGTCAAGGGGCGACGGCAAGGTCTTCAACTCAACTAAAGGCGCGGATTTTCAGGATGCTCAGATTAATCCCAGGAAGAGAGTGATGTGGATGGAGGATAAGGAAGTAGGCCGGTCGTTAGATATCTTCAAGCTCCCAGCTGCGTGGCCCTGCGCCAGTCATCGATTATTTCGAGAAGGCGATACATCTGCCGAGACTGGCAGCTGCTAGGCCGAGACTTTCAAGGCTCTAACACCACCCGAGGCTAGTATCACAATAACGGCGGATTCCAAGCGTGGAGGGAACTAGAGATAGATGTCTCAACGTATGAGCCCTTGCATTTATTGCGCCTAATTTTTCCAGAATATTTCCCCCATGCCAATTGGCCTTCTTCTGTCGAATACAGCATCCTTGCCATCACGTACATGTCTATCATTCCGTGTCTCTCGAGGATGTACCCATGATCTCTCATTGTGGTTGACGTTGGCGGGGTTTTAGTTCCGGGCCACGGAGGGCTTGCACCGATAAGACGGACAGCCCTCGCTCCAGCCCTGGCCAATAGCAGCTCGCACATGCAGCCTGTGGTAAATTGTTTTGACACCTCATTCCCAGATAGGGCTTCCCGTGAAGATGGCACATGGCGGCATTGCGCCAGTTTAATTTGCTAGGCCGCAGCGTACTAGCAGGCTTAGCTGCTGGAGGCTAACTACAGTAGTAACAGGAGATCGGGAATTGTCGTAGCCAGGCGGCGCAAGTGAGCGATGTTGAGCATTGCTAGTACCGCATGGCCGGCCCGGCCTTACGGGAGGTCGTCAGCCGTTGTGCATAGGTAGTATGTTTGCGGGGGGCTGATTAATTGGAACAGTCTCTCGCAACAGCATACTAGTAGAGAATCACTGGAGTTTAAGATGGAGATATTGTTGTGGGTTGCAATATAACCTAAAGAATTGATCTCAAAGGTAGAGCCACAGGAGGAAATAGTGGTGGAACTCAGACACCCGAGATAGCCAATTGGGGAATGATGGTATCGTATTATGCTTGGGGCCTCGTCTCAGCAATTAAAGTCGGAGGCATGATCGGATTCTGGAAGAAATCTGCAAGTTACTGCTACTCGCCGTCTCAAGTAAAAAGCGTGGACTGGGCATGTCTGATTTGCCATGTCTGATCTGGCTAATACCGACTCCGGCCTTCACGCAAGCGCTTGGCATCAGCACGGCTCAAGTGGGCAAATCGCCGTAATCTACATCGTATGCTCTTCGCAACCAAGCTAACATTACAGTCCCAACCGCGGCATGGATTCTTCTGTCACATATAAGTACCCAGTGCTCTACTTACATGAGACACCAAGACGCAAGACGCTGGCGCTTCTCACATGCGCCTAATCTAACGCCTGAGCTGGTGTCGCGTGTTCTCGCCGTCCCTGGATACCATCTGAACCGCTAGACCGACACAAGGGTCCTCGCTAGCGCCAGTGGATTATCGCTTACAGCCGGCGACGCTCACCCCACGAATTAGCCTGGTCGCCGCCAACAAAAAAAAATCCCCTCCGCAACGACCCTCCGATCTTCCTCCGCTAATTATAACTACAGCCGCATCTGCGCTCGGCCTCTCTGTCGCGGAATCCCTTCAACATCGCAGTAGATTCAAGTCAAGCTGTCAATCCGTCAAGATGGCCGAGCCGAAGCCCCTTCCCTTCCAGTACCAATTCGCCGCAGGTAGGCACTGATGCTACACACTCCGCCAATGCCATCAACAACAGTATCGCTAACATGTGTGTCGTTAAGGCGCAATTGCCGGCGTCTCGGAGGTACGACATGATCCATAATCCCAACACCTTCTACGGAGGCTTCAGCTGACGATTATTCGATGTTCCAATATAGATTTTGGTCATGTACGTAACACTACAGTCACGACGCTCGCCGAACCAGCCATACTTACAAATCATGACTTAGGTATCCTCTGGATGTCATCAAGACTCGAATCCAACTGCAGACTGGCACGGGTGCCGCCGGTGGCGAGGCATACACTGGTATGCTGGACTGCTTCCAGAAGATTGTCAAGACTGAAGGGTAGGCTTCGCTTTTTTGTCCCCCTTGTTCCGCAACTTTCTTTCCTGTAGGAATTCTCTTCTCACGGGAATGCAGATTTTCACGCCTCTACCGTGGTATCTCCGCCCCGATTCTGATGGAAGCCCCCAAGCGAGCCACCAAGTTTGCTGCCAACGACGAATGGGGCAAGGTCTACCGCAAGATGTTTGGTGTCGACAAGATGAACCAGTCATTGTCTGTCCTCACCGGTGCTACCGCCGGTGCCACCGAATCCTTTGTCGTCGTTCCATTCGAACTGGTCAAGATTCGTCTGCAGGATAAGGCATCAGCTGGAAAATACAACGGCATGGTTGACTGTGTTATCAAGACGGTCAAGAATGAGGGACCCCTCACCCTTTACCAGGGTCTCGAGAGCACAATGTGGCGACACATTCTGTGGAACGCTGGCTACTTTGGCTGCATCTTCCAGGTCCGACAGCTGCTCCCCAAGGCTGAGACCAGCAGGGGCAAGATGGCCAATGATCTGATCTCTGGTGCTATTGGTGGAACTATCGGAACTGTACTGAACACTCCTTTGGACGTGGTCAAGAGCAGAATTCAGAACACCCCCAAGGTGCCTGGCCAGATCCCCAAATACAACTGGGCATTCCCTTCCGTGTTGACTGTCTTCAGAGAAGAAGGCTTCGGCGCCTTGTACAAGGGCTTCTTGCCCAAGGTGAGCTTTTCCATACCCTTTAGTGAAGTCGTATTTACTCACGCCTGCTAGGTTCTCCGTCTGGGCCCAGGAGGCGGTATCCTCTTGGTTGTTTTCACCACTGTTATGGATACTTTCCGCAAGTGGCAATCATAAACTGAATCAAGATGTCAGAAGAAAATAAAAGTATAGAATCCGGTCGGACTAGCGGATAGGCCGCGATATCGACTTATAACACACTGTCTAGAGAACTTCATACTAAGCGTTTAGACAATTTCTTCTTGGGTTAGATAGGTAACTGTATCTACATTGTATTGTTTTGTTTCTTTCTTAGACTATGTTTGCGGGTATTTTGTGGAGTTTATAGTCAAACGGTTCCTCTCCCCTGATTACTAAGGGCAACAGCGAGAAACCATCACGAATACCTTAGAAGTATAGACATGCCGAGTCAATGTTATTGTTCGTCTACTTCAATATATTTGTCGTATATGTCAATCAATTACATAGAAGTTAGTCATCTGGCTCTCTCGCACAAAAGATACTTTGCTCTCTTCCATCTCAGTGTTCATTTAGTTGCTTTCATACTTTATGCATCCCGATCAGTTGCGATTATATGTTCATTGCTACTACATACCTAGGTACTAGAGTAACTACCTAGTAGCTTGCGTGGCTACAATGTACCTGTCCATCAATCATCCCACACTACCTACACACATAGAACGAATGTAAGGACATACACAAGAGCGCAACAGGAGTGCGCGCGTTCCCCGACTCTTCTCCTCTAGGCTTTTCTTTCTACTCTTTGCAGCGCTTCGGAGGAAGAGTCAATGAAGCTCCACGTGATGCTGCAGTGCCTATATAATCCGAAGTTCACACTCTTCACCTTCTTTTATCTCTTCTCACATGCCTGCATAACACTTTTGCTTGAGAATTTCGAACAGTGTTCTTCTTTCTCTAGTTAACACTTCCTTTAGTTTGCACATATCATCTACATTCTCATTTCCTTCCCTATACCCTTCATCTAGACCTTCGGTTGAACATCCAGTAGTTTAAGCCGATTTCAAATCTTGTCCTATCAGCCCCAGACAAGATCGTCATGGACGACGACAACAATCTTCCAACTATTGATCTTAACCCCTCGGGCTCTGATATCATCTCCTCTGAGAGTGGCCAAGACCCATTGCCGCAAGATGGAGCTCTGCCAAATGTTGTTTCATCAAATGGCGAACCTGCGTCAGCAGATGCAACCAACTCGCAAAGCGAAGAAGCGGTGGTTCCAGACAATGATGATGACGAGAGCGCACCTCCCTCTTCTTTTCAAGGTAAAAGCGCCCCATCCATCAAATCAGAAGAAGAGCGCCGCTAACATCTCTAAAGCGCCGAACCTGCCAAGGTCATTAGAGGACAAACTAAACTCATATGACGAAATAATCCATGACTCTGATGAAGAGGGGGTATTCGGATTTACTGGGCCACATGCCGGTAGATTTCTACCACTCTGGCATCACGTCCATGAGAAATCGTACGGCCGAAAGAAGAGAATAAGCGAGTTGATTAGGAGCGGCAGAGATCAAGCGAAAGAAATAAGAGAAAAGGCAAAAAAAATAACGGAACTAAATCAGCGAATAGATACGCTTATGGGGAGGTCGCGACGGCACACCGAAATAGTATGTAATCTCATCAGCTGCGAGAGGGTCTGGGGCTTGACTAACTACTAACACAGACTTGGCCATCTCATGTCGAATCTGGCGAGCTTAGTTGGAATAAGGCTTACAAACGTGCCTGCTTTGAGGGAAATTGTTCGCCTGTGGTAACGAAACTGCATCCAGATCTCTTTCTACGAGCACCTACACAACAAGATCTTAAAGACGAATTGTTACAACCAAGGGCTCAGCATCAAGATATATCACGATCTTTTGATATTCCTGCCAAGGTACAATTTCTGATTTTGAAGCACTTCTTCAACTTCAAGGGCAGTGTGGTTCATGCCATCTCTCGTCTAGACCCCTACCACCCCATTACGCAAGTACCACTGAATTGCTGTGGAAAGCCGAGCTTTCTGCATCGTCTACATGTGGGAAGAGGCAAAATCAGCATTACATTCTCACCCGAGCCGAGCGTTTTCCTAGCTCCATTGCTGGTCTGCAAAAGATGGCATTTCTGGGGCAGTCACATATTCTATGGCGAAAATATATTCGCTTTTTCCTCTTTGGGCGAATAGGGTCGCTTTTCCAAAGGGATTGGAGCGAACTTACAGCGCCTACAGCATGTCGAGATCCTCTGGGTGGGATCACAATATCTCACCTATGCTCTAAGCCGTCGAGGAAAGTTTACGTCTCGCCGCACGTTTCCGCTGGTATTGCTCCCAGAGGCTATCCGTCTCAAGACTCTCGGCGTATATGTTCAGGAGTCCAGCGAGTCTGTCATGCGTCGCAAACACGAGCCGAGAGGCATCATTAATCATATGGCAGCCAAGACTAAGTTGCAGCCCAACTACAGACGTTTCCGAGCATTGCGCTTGATGCAGGGCATCGACTATGTCTACTGCCTTCGAGGCCTCAGCCGAGTCGAGTTCTGGGATTTCGATCGATGGCTCAACACTCACGAGAGAAAACGGCCAGTGCGAGACTTCCACTTTATAATGGATGTGAACAACTCTACACGAAGGCCCAAGGAGGCCCGCGATCGCTCCAGATCACAGCTGAAAAATATTTTTCCAGTGATTACCTCGTTTATGCCATCAGAGCAAGACTGGGCAATGTTACGTGAAGGCCTTAGCAGTCTTGATGAGGAATGTGAAAACGACAGGTCGCCGTCGCCATCACCGATCGGACCGCCGCAAGCCCAAAACGGTAGACCCTGGCCACCTAGAGCATCTACGATAACTGATGATAGTGACTCCTCTTCAGAGTCAAGTTCGGACTCTGACACGGACTCTGACTCTGACTCTGATTCTGATTCTGATTCTGATTCTGATTCCAACTCTGATTCTGGCTCTGATCCTGACTCTGGCACTGGCACTGGCACTGGCTTTGGCTCTGGCTCCGGTTCTGATCCAAATAGCCAGTCTAACTCCATTCCCTCCGAAGACGACCTCACCGCTGATGATTCGCGCCCTGCTGCAGGGAGCTCGCAAACAACGAGCATTGTTCCCATGGTTGAAATGCTAAACTTGCGAGATGACGGCCATCTTGGCGAATACGAGAGTGATGATGAGTCGACGATTGTCCCAGATAACCGATCTGTCACCGAGCATCAGGTTATTGACCTTACGAATGAAGGGAACGGAAGCGGTGAAAACAACTCCGAAAGTCAATTGAACTCAACTCAGCTCTCCAGCGATAACAGGCATGACAGCCCACTGTTTGCGGATGACGGGGGATACGCCCCTTCATATACGCCATCGCTTACTCCGGGAAACCAAGACGGTCGAAACAGCTGGGAGATCCGAACTAATGAGACTACCCGATCAGCAGAGAGGTCTGGCAGCGAATCAAGTTTATTCCTCAGCAGCGTACCATCATTTCTGAACCAAACGCCTTCTAATGCCCCCACACACCGCCAGAGTAGCCCGGGAGGCGCGACTGAGACAATTGACCTTACAGGTCCTGACGATCTGGTGGACACATTTTTGCCTTCTGACATTTTGAATTCGTCTCCAGATTCCAGGAAACGCTCTCATATCAAGGTCGAAGAAGACGATGTGAGCACCGATGCCCCGAATAGTTCAAAGAGAGTTCGTACTATATCGCCAGAACGGTTGGCGCATACTTAGCACATGAAACAAGGTCTCTTTTATTCTTTTTTTTTTTTTCATCTGATCTCTTCATTCTATTGTTCTATTCGGATTTCTCATTCAGTTGCTTTTTTATATACGCTTTTCCTTTCTCTTTCTCTCTCTCTTTGGTCTCCGGGAAAATCGGCGCGTCCATGATTAATATTTGCTCGAGAACGTTCGGCTAAGAATATACACGGGCCTTATCTATTGGGGCCTATCATGATATCACATCGTACATACATACCTGCTAAGGTATTATCAGGTACGGAGCGTCTACAGGAGGAATTGGGATCTTTGACCATCGAATTGGTACGAAATGATCTGCGGAGGTTGAATTATGGGTTTTATTGGCTTGAGGATTTATCATGGGGAGCTAGCTATGCAGACATGGCACTTCAGATTTGCTATTTATCAATTGATATCAATTAGTCACAGTCCAGTACTTCCGCTTGAACTCTTTGCGCCAACAAATAGGTTACATGTAATCCAATGGTTTACGAGCTGTCAGCAGTATATTCGGATACCTGGTAGGTAGGCATCGAACTCGTCAGCTTCCACCACCTCCACCGTCAGTAACATCCAATAGCAAAAGCCTCCCTTCAGGCCTACAGTAGACCTCGGGCTGGGCTGCCCCCTTCTATAAATACTGCCAAAATGTTGATTCATTCGGCGGGACTGCTGGATCATTGGCCGAGTAAAAATTTTAATGTTTGGCTTTGTACCTCAACTAACCACCGCTCCGCATGACTACGCGGCCTCTGCGAAATTTTTTGGATGCTTTGAGAGGAAATGCTGCATCTACAGCGAGGGACACATGCATGTGCAGGTACAGCCAATGCAAGCCATAAACGCCCTGAACGTTAACAGTTGGCATAGAGGCCCACAGCCTGCAGAGAATGACCTCACAGTTCGGAGTACTCCGGGCCAGCAGCAGGACATCGATTCCAAGCGCGCCGAACCGGAGTCGCCTACATGTGCGCGCTGCCTTGCTTTGAGATCATTTGCAGCCCCCAGTTGGCGCATAGCACGGCGCTGTAATCAATCTCGCATACGCGCGGTCTGCTTTTCACAATTCGCAGCACGCTGGCTTTAGGGTAAGCTTTGGGCTGACGGGCTTGTGTCTAGAATCTGTGCCGCCGAGTAGTATTTCCCTCAACTAAGTTGCGTGGCTGGTGGCTGGGGTACTTGGAAGGCCACGCGCGTGACGTAAGGCTCTCAGGGCGCCGTGTCGAATGCGCTGACAAAAAAGACTGCGACTGGCCCGGCGCGATTTGCACGGGAAGGGTGCCTTCGGCTTGTTCGGGTAATTTTGTCCATCCGGGCTGGGGACTTCTCTCCCCTTCTCCTAACGTAATCAACCACTGAGCGTACGTAAACTTGACTCGAGCTAGCTGCATACAAGGCAAGGCGAACCGCCTGATAGACCTGCATTCGACCATCCCTCTGATCAGTCTCTTCTTCTCTCCAACATCTCTCCCAGGCCCGCTCCTCCATCCGCATCATCGCCACCCGCCCAGCATCGAGGCATTCGTGGTTTTGTGACTGCCCGCGGGACAAAGACCGACTGACTGACTGTCTGCTTGCGTCTCCCCTTTGTTAAGCGCCTGTATTGCGATCAGCCGCCCCACGCCAAAGGTTGCAGCGGCCATCATTCTACACCAAGCTTGCCGCCGCGGAATCCGACTGGCGATTCACCTTGGTGCTGCGAAATCTCATCACCGTTTGAAGCCCGCCTTTCCTCTGCGCTGCCGCCTGCAATCGCCGGAGCCGTTTGCCAGAGATTCGGCCCGCACCGTCTAGCGGCTGAACTTGTTGCGCACCCCTACATACAGCCTGTCTATCTCATTTCTCGTCTCCTTTCCAACTAGCTGCGACCTCTGACCAACCCCATCAACCATTCGCGCGCCAATCGCCAAAGCAGCGACACCCACTCCTTTCTCCCCTCTCCTTCGCAACTTTTCTATCCTCGCAAGTTTCAATAATCTCATTTATCCGCCATGTCGAAGGTTATACGCAGCGTGAAAAACGTGACCAAAGGGTACTCACACGCCCAGGTCAAGGTCCGAGATGGTTTGTCGCCGCCACCACCGCCGGAATTTCTGTCATTTGGCCTAGTCGGTGATGCTAACCGAAGCTTCGTTCTGTAGCGACAAGTAATGACCCATGGGGCCCGACCGGCACACAGATGAGCGAGATTGCTCAGATGACATTCAACACGTATGTTGCGACCTGAAGAGGCAGACCGCACCAGCACCGAGCTAATTGGAACGTGATCACAGGTCCACTGAGTTTTACGACATAATGGATATGCTCGACAAGAGACTGAACGACAAGGGAAAGAATTGGCGCCACGTTTTGAAGGCACTAAAGGTTCTCGACTACTGTCTGCATGAGGGCTCTGAGCTGGTTGTCACATGGGCTCGCCAAAGCATCTACATCATCAAGACTCTGCGAGAGTTCCAGTACATTGACGAAGAAGGCCGCGATGTTGGCCAGAATGGTGAGTCGATTTTCCTTTCTATCCGGCGCGCGACTTACTGACCATATGCGCAGTCCGTGTTGCGGCCAAGGAGCTGACCGCCCTTATCCTCAACGATGAGCGATTGCGAGCCGAGCGAAGCGACCGGAAGTCTTGGAAGTCGCGCGTAATGGGCCTCGACTCTGATTTTGGCCCCCAGTATGCCGAGCAGTCTCAGCGACGACAGCCACGATCAGAACGAAGACCCAATGATGAAGACGATGCCGAGTACCGCCTTGCAATTGAAGCTAGTAAATATCAGGAGGAGGAGGATAGGAAAAAGAGACAGAATCTCGCTGGTGCTGATAATGACGATGACCTTGCAAAGGCTATTAAACTCAGTCAGGAAGAGGAGGAAAGGAGGCGCCGCGAGCTGGAAGATGCAAATGCCGCATCTCTATTTGACGATGACACTCCTCAAACTTCGCAGCCCCAGCACACTGGATTCAACCAGGGATACCAACAGGGCAACGCCGTGGACTTCTGGGCCAATCCAATTGACCAGCAGGCGCAGCAGATACCACAGCCAACCGGCTACCTAGGAAACGCATATACCGGATTCCAGCAGCCGCAACAACCGCAGCAAACTGGCTGGCAGCAAAACTTCAACACCGGCTTTGGCGTCGATGCGTTTGGCAACCCGCTGTCTCAGCAACAGCAACAACAACAACAGCAGCAGCAGCAACAGCAGCAGTTCCTTCAGCAGCAACAGTTTGCTCAGCAACAGCAGCTGCAGTCTTCTCAGGCCCTGGATTTGGCGATTCAGCCTGGAAGCAACAACCCTTGGGCGACCAACAATCAGTTACAACAGCAGTCTCTTAGACCTACGCCAACAGGTTCCAACAATCCCTTTGCCCAGAACCGACCGCAGTCAGCAAGACCCGCGACCTCTTCTCTCAGCCCTCTACCGGAGCAAAAGACTCTATCCAACTTCAACCAATCCAGCTTCAACCAACCTCAGATTCAGCTTCAGCTTCAGCAACAGCAGCTGCAGCAGCAGCAGCAACAGAAGCCCGCTTTTACTACTCCCCAGAGAGAGCTCAGCGAACATGAGAGGAAGTTGAACGCTCTGTTGGCCTCTGGAGACGGCCTAGATACTTACGGAAACACGGGTGACCTGCGAATTCCCGCGCAGCACACGGCTCCGGGAACGTTTATCAACAGTGCTGGCGCGGGTCTCAGCCGAATTGGCCCAGAAGCTACCGGCAACAACCCCTTCTTACGGCAGCAGTTCACTGGCATGCCGAGCATCACCTATGGTGGTCAGCCGCAGCTGAATAGCAACCCATTCGGCGCTCAGCAGCGACCACAGCAACAGGGCCAGCCACAAGATTTAATCCAATTTTAATGGAAAGAGGAGAAATGAATTAATTTTTGATATACCACAGACGAGAGATTGTCGGATTTTTCTTTATTGCTCTTGACGCTCTTTCTGATACCGCCATTTTCATACTTTCTTGTTCATGGACTGATACCTCGCCATCTGTTTTTAAAAGGCGAACTGTCTCCTTTCTCCGTGGCACGTCTTCGTCTCTGCTCCGTAAACCCTTCTTTTTTTCTTCTTGATTTTACTGGGGAATGGAATAAGATATTACTCGCTTGGGTGGTTGACATGGAATAAAACTGGCTTATTTATTTTATTTTCTTATGGTCCACGTTGTATGATTATTAGACAACGCACCTCTGAAATTTTCAAAATTGTAGACCTGATTTTCGACCTTGTTCAAATTTGTCCAAGCTTTCCACCTCGTGAATGCCAGCACAGCTATCTCATAACACCTATTGTAGCCCTAAAGTTGCAAGCAAACCTTGCTATCATCTGCCTCGTTATACATAACCCTAAGCAAAAAAAAAAAAAAACAGATAAACAAGCTCAAAAAGAAAAGAAACAGAAAAAACGCAAAGCTGCCGATACGCCATCTCCAAAATGATATATTAGTGACCATTGTGCACATTATATGTGATCCATTGACCTTCACTAAAACTTTGCAACATTCCCGAAATAGTTCTCCTGGGGCGAGCCAGCTAGCTTTCGTATAGCACGACTGACGCGGGTCATCTGGAGGGTGAGCCGATATCCAGCACGGTGAAGGTTTTACGCCTGTGATATAATAGTTTCGATAGCTTTTGCCATAAACAACTTCTCACTTCTTCTTTTTTTTTTCTTTTTCCCCCCTTGATGCTCAATTAGCCAGCCTCTTCCATCATCTGGATGAACTCTTCGAGGTTGACCCCGCCTTTGCCGTCGTGATCGAGATGTTCTATCATAGTCTGAATCTCTTCGTCCGTCATAGTGCGTTCTTCCTTGATATCCTGCGCCAGATGTCTCATGTCTTCGACCGAGATGATGCCGTCTTGGTCGTAATCAAACATGTTGAATACCTTTATGGCTTCTTCGCGCGGGTCTCGTCTAGCGATGAGCTTTGCGGCGCATAGTCGGAACTGATCGGGGAAAATGAGCAGGCGGTTGACGGGACAGCTATGGGGATCCCGCCAGTCCGGAGGCACTTGGCCGTAGTTTTCCAATTCTCTGCAGTAATCGGGCTTGGCCATGTCGAAGCCGAGAGCGGCAAGGGAGTGTTTGAATTCGTAGCTATTCAGCCATCCTTTCTTCTTCATATCCATCAAATCGAACTAGGCCAATGACACATGTAAGAATACCGAGACGAAACAATACCTGGCCAAGGCTGATTGGTAGCGACTTACGACTTCATCGATATGTTCTCGATCCTCGTCAGCGATGTTGCCGTAA
Source organism: Trichoderma asperellum (assembly GCF_020647865.1). Classification (NCBI taxonomy): domain Eukaryota; kingdom Fungi; phylum Ascomycota; class Sordariomycetes; order Hypocreales; family Hypocreaceae; genus Trichoderma; species Trichoderma asperellum. The sequence goes on from NC_089416.1 coordinate 1,576,028, forward strand.
TCTTCGTTGGAAGAGACTTGTGGCGCGGGGGGGTTCCGCGACTGCGCATGTTGGTTGGATCCTCCTGCTATTGACCGCCCGGGAAAGGGACGAGGCGTGTGAGAGTTCATGTCGGACAGACAGGCCAGCTGAAGAAGCCGTGCCAGATGAGTGTGTGTATGAGCCCGCTACCGTGTCCGTATTCAAAGGATGGGGTCTTTTTTTTTTTTGTTCTTTACTTCCTCAGAAGAGCTTGTGCTGCTAGTAACAGAGGATCCAAAAAAAGAGGTGATGCAAGGGTTTGGATCAGAAAAAAAAAAAAGGAGCACAAAGTCGTATATAATGGAGCAAATAAAAAGAGAGAGAGAGAGAGAGAAAGACGCACAGAGTATGCAGAGTGCGTCATATAACAAAGGGTTAAAGAGAGAGATATGTAGCCATGGACGAGGTTTACTGCTTGGATTGAAGTTATTTTGCCGACTAGCTGGATGCGACGCGCCGGAGCTTGACACGCGCCTACAGGCGGTTGCGTTCGCGGTCCAGCGGCTTTAGGCCTCAAGCCCGCTGTTGACTCTTCGCTGGACGCACGACTTCTAGGGGCTACACTGGAGTACGCCTGACCAATGTATCTGCCAGGCAGTGGCGCAGGCACCAGCGACTTGCCTGCCTGGTAGAGCAATTGGCGGCGGTGATTGGCCCGCGTTAGTCATCAGGGCGCCTCGGGCCAATGAGAGCAGAAAGTTCTTGTCTGAGGCACCAACAAGTCAGCCTGGTGGGAGCAGCAACACGAAAAAAAAAGCTGAGCTGACCAAGAAATAGCCGGCTTTGCTTTGACCTTGACTTTTGCCTCCCGTCTGCTGCCAACTAGTCCAGAAGGTGGCCATCTGCACCCAGAGGTGATAAAAGGGCTCGTCACCCCTTGAATCACTGTGCTGCACTGGTCTCTACTCAATCAATCGCTCCTTTTTCTTTATTTCCCATTCTCGTATTTGCGCCACTCCCTGGTTTGCTGCGTCGCCATCCGTCGCGGCTCCCCAAAGGGACCCTTCAGCAGCAGCAAAATACTACTACTGTAGTCCAGCTGCCACCAGAACGCGACTTTTCCCTCGTCGCCTCGTCACTTTGCAGCTGGGCATGGTTAATCTGAGCAGTTATCCTTACCCTCAATTCAAATAACACTACATATGCGCGCTTTCTTCCGCGATTCTCGATTTGTTATTCGTATCCGAGTCTGATCGCGCCATCTCGAGTTCTCTCCTCTTTCCGAAGCACGCCTTACCATAGCCGAGCATCGTCTGCGGGCAGCTCCCAGCATCGGAAACTTCCTCCCAAGACCGCGATATACGGACGCCCATCATGTCGTTCGGTGGCGGATTCGGGGGCGGCTTCGGCTCGAACAACCAGCAGCAGTCAAGTGCGTTTGGTGGCTTTGGAGCAAGCACTAGCACCCCTTCATCAGGTACATTTAATCTCGACCGCGACAAGAGGTTGCGCCATTCACTGACAGAGAGACACGCAGGCTTCGGATCCAACCCCTCCGGCGGCTTTGGTGCGACTAGCAACACTGGCGGCGGCCTGTTTGGCAACACCACCCCTACTCCCAGCGGCTTTGGCTCAACAGCTGGTAAGTTTGTCTCCTCAAGAAAAGGTCGCGTGGGCTCCCGAGAGGCTCAGATCCTGCGTCCTTCTTTTTTCGACCATCACCACCCCCCTTCATAATGCTAACGAGGCTGTAGGAGGTTTTGGGTCAACCGCAAGTGGCTTTGGCAGCAAGCCTGCTTTCGGTTCGACGCCTGCCACCAACACTACTTCTGGTGGTCTTTTTGGAGGCTCCAGCACCCCCAGCACCGGTACGGGCTTTGGTGGGTTTGGTTCAAATACCAATACCACTACCCCCTCAGCGTTTGGTAGTAACACTGGCAGCGGCCTATTCGGCAATGCTAATAAACCAGCAGGCGGTTTCGGCACTGCGAGCACACCTTCCCCTATGTTTGGCGGCGGCAACACCACCTCCAATACTGGCACAGGCTTTGGCGGCTTTGGCGCGACCAATACCTTGGGCGGCGCAACTGGTGACCCCCCGGGCACCGCCGTCACTCCCTTCCAAGCGTTTACGGAAAAGGAGCCTAATAGCAACACCAACCAGTCCAACGCCTTCCAGAACATCTTGTTTCAAGATCCTTATAAGAAGTGGTCTGCTGATGAGCTGAGATTAGCAGACTACGCTCAGGGTAGACGGCACGGCAACCCCAGCGGTGCTGGCGCTTTTGGCGTGGGTTCGGGCTTTGGCGGTGGATTCGGTAATACCAACCAGACGAATACTGCAACCGGTGGATTTGGAGCCACGAACAATGCTACAGGCGGATTATTTGGATCGAACACCAACACAAATACTGCATCTGGCTTTGGTGGTGGATTTGGTGCGAATAACACTGCGGCTAGCAATACTGGCGGTGGCCTTTTTGGCAACGCCAACAAACCGGCGACTGGAGGGCTCTTTGGTGCAAATACTACGCAGAATCAAGGCGGCGGCATGTTTGGAAGTGGAAACACCACCACCGGCACTTCTGGCTTTGGAGCGACAAATACCACTGGCGGTGGGCTCTTTGGCGGAGCCAATAACGCTACTACTAACACCGGAGGACTGTTTGGCAGCAATACTCAGAATAAGCCTGCGAATACTGGATTCAGCTTCGGCAACAACACCAATACGGCATCAACAGGCTTCGGAAACACTAGCGGCGGCTTTGGCTCGGCTACGACTAATACAACCGGCGGCGGCCTTTTTGGAAACGCCAATGCTAATACCAACGCCCAAACTGGTGGTGGCCTCTTTGGAAACAGCAATCAACAGCAATCCAATACCTCAGGAGGCTTGTTTGGCCAAGCCCAAACCCAACAATCAGGAGGTTTATTTGGCAACCAGCAAAAACCAGCTACAGGAGGGCTTTTTGGTTCCACACCTGCAGCCGCCAACACCAACACTGGCGGTGGTCTCTTTGGTAACACCCAACAACAGGGAACGACGGGCTTGGGAGGTACAGCCACCGGAGGACTCTTTGGAGCTAAGCCAGCTGCTACCGGCGGCCTTTTCGGTGCCAGCACTGCCACGCCAGGCAATACCGGAGGAGGGCTTTTTGGTGGCTCAGGAGCCAATATCCAGACTCAACAGTCCGCTGGAACAGGTCTGTTCGGAGCCGCTACGAATCAGCAGAAGCCTGGCCTCTTCGGAGCTACAACCGCTGCCCCGAGCGGTGGACTATTCGGCAATACCGCAGCTCAAAACCAGGGTGGACTCTTTAGCAACGCCGGCAATCAACAACAGCAGAGCATTGGTCTCGGTAGCTCGTTGCTGGGTGGCGGCCAACAGGTTAATAATGCCCCCCAGGGCCTCACCGCGAATCTGAGCGATGTATCGGCCTACGGCTCGCCATCACTGTTCGCTGGGCTTGGTGGAAACGAGGTCCCGAACCCTGGTCCGCTCGCCGTTCCCCTGAGTGGACAACCGAAACCCAAGAGGCCCTCTATTTTCCCCATGTACAAATTCACACCTGCGGCATCAGGCCGTTTTGGTACACCTCAGAAGAGAGGATTCGGTTTTTCATACAGCACCTATGGCACGCCCGCTGGAGCAAGCCCGTCTGGCCTCTCCGGTACCCCTAGCTCACTGGGTCGTAGCTTACTTGGCTCTACCCCCAGTGGAACTGCTCTCAGCAAGAGTGTGTCATCCAGCAACCTCCGCCGTACTGTCAACACTGATGACAGCATCCTCTTACCTGGCGCATTTTCGAATACTAACAACACGCGTTGGTATGGAAGCACGGGCTCCAAGAAGCTGGTTATTAACCGCGAATTGAGAAGCGACCTCTTTTCCACGCCATTAAAGGACAAACAGAATGGTGACAATGGTACTGGGCCGCGAAAGCTGGCGAAACGTGTTAGCTTCGATACGCACGTGGACGGAGAGGACTCCCCCCCGGTGCGTGCGGCTCTACCAGCCCCTGGCGATGTCCCAAGCTCTCCTGCCGAGGAGACTCCTCGTCTGGACAAGGTTACGCCCATGACGAACGGACTTCGAACCCCTGAAATGGAGCACATCAAAGGCAAGGATAAGGAACTGGCAATTGTTCCTGAAGAAGACAGCGCTACCCCTGAGCCCGAGGTCAACGGCTTTGACAACGCTCCAGGAAAGTACTGGATGGAGCCTTCCCGTGAGGAGCTTCAGAATATGAACCGGATCCAGCGACAGCGCATTGACAACTTCACTGTTGGCCGAGAGAATGTCGGCTCAATTACTTTCAAAATCCCTGTGGATATTAGCGGCATCGACCTAGACGAGCTCTGCGGTGGCATCATCCAGCTGGAGCCTCGATCTGCGACCGTCTACCCCATTGCAGCGAAGAAGCCGCCTGTTGGCAAGGGCCTCAATGTGCCCGCTAGGATATCATTGGAGCAATCCTGGCCTCGTGGTGGTCGTGATAGGAGAGTCGCAAGTGATCCTAAGCGCTTCAACAAACATATTGAGCGACTCAGGCGCATCGTCGATACTACATTCGAAAGCTACGACGTGGACACTGGCGTTTGGACCTTTTCTGTTGAACATTTCACGACTTATGGACTGGATGACTCCGATGAGGAGACCGACTTTGACATGACTCTCGACCCCCCCGCCGAAGATTCACCACCTGTAGCATTTCATGCACCTACCTCTTCACAAAATGATGATGATGCGATGGTGTTTTCCCAGTCGCACATGTTGCCCGGCGCATTCGATGAGCAAGAAGGGCTGTTCGCAGCTGAGCTGACCAGACCGCAGTCTTTTTTAGGGGTTAGCTCCGCGGACTCTGCTACACATGATGTCAAGTTGTCTCTAGAAGATGACCACATCGCAGAGTATGAAATGTCCGAGGATGAAGACATGACGAGATCTTCTATCGGACATCATCTCGCCGCGGAGCATGACGATGCCTCGTCCGAGGGTGGCCAGGATATTAAGCGTGCAACTTCAACTCCTGGTGGCATTCTCAGAGCTAGAATGAGAGCTATGAAGGACTCAGCTGGCCCCGTTAAGCTTGAAGTCGCAGATGGCGACGATTGGACAGAAATGCTGAGGAAGACAGTCAGCCCGATGAAGCGAGACCGCCAACTGGCCAAAGAACTGACTGGATCTTCTGCTAAGCGTGGAGGTAAAACAGTTACGTTTGATCTCGATGAAGAATCTGACTTGCGGAAGTCGTCCATTTGGGGGCGGAGTGCCGCCAGGCCAGATAGGAAGGATGGACATACGGTCGGCACTCATATTGGTATGGAGCAAGGACGTGGATTTGCAACGAGCATCGACTTGATGAATTCCTTATTTGAGAAGCCAAAGCCAAAGCCAATGCGCAAGGAGTCTAATGCTTCTCCATCTGCAAAAGGTTTTCCCAAGGTCGGTACCCTGACTGTTTCGCTATATAACACTTGTTGAGATTGATAATTATTTCTGAGCCGGTTGGAGGCTTTATTTGTATTTAACAAAGTAATGAATAAAATGCTAAAATTTTCTGTGTTCAATATAGTGGCCCTACGAGCGACAAGCAAAAGTCGTCGCGGCTGAAGATGGCGAGCTCGCCTTTCATAGCGCCTCGAGACCGACCTGGGGGCCAGATGAGACTCTCGTTTTGATTCGATCCCTGGACGGCTCGCACTCCTGTCGGTCAATTCGCGACAACACGGATATTCTGACTTTTCAGCGGTCCAGCATTCGGACTGAGGAGCAAGATGTCCGTCTAGCTACTTTTGCTGCTGAGGTAAGGGTTGTCTGGTTCGAGTGTAGTCACAGTAGCCGTTGTGATCTGACTAGCTAACTTTAATTCGGCAGTCATCAAAGAATTTCCTTTCGTCCCAGGACATCGTGACCGAAATCCGTATGACAGAAGGAGTGCCATATGCTACCTTGCACACCACCAGCCTCAAGAGCGTGTTCCATCATAAGAACGTGAATGATGCCGCTAGCATTCATGAGAAACAGGTCTGGGAACTAGCCAGTATCCTATTCGACGATTTAGACAGCCTGAACGCGACAGAGGAGGAACATTTGGTGCGCAGGAACAAACTGTCCCAATTTTGGTCCGACTTGGTTGAACAGGCTTCATCGACAGCCATCAGCATGGCGGCTACTAGCGAAGAGAAGGCACTTGCATGTCTCGCTGGTCACCGGATCGCAGAGGCCTGCAAGTACCTTTTGGACGGCAAAAACTTCCGCCTCGCTACTCTGGTCCCCCTGATCGGCACTAGCGATGTCGCGAAGAGGGAAATGCGAGAGCAGATCAAGTCGTGGCTAGATTCGAAGATGCTATCTGAGTTCTCCGAGGCTATTCGTACGATTTATGAGCTTTTGAGTGGAAACGTCTGCGTCTGCGAAGGTCTTAAAGGCATGCCTAACGAGGATCGAGTTGATTCATTTGTCATCTCCAAGAACTTTGGTCTAGATTGGAGGCAATCCTTTGGTCTGCGATTATGGTACGCCATTTCAAACCATGACGACTTGTCTGCCGCTGTTGAGGAATACAAAGATGATATCGACCAGGACAAGGAAGATTTGCCTCGCCCTTGGTATGTTGAACAAGGCGTTGCTCCTCTTTGGAACGATGCGAACATCGACACCCGCCAAGATCTCTTATGGGGCCTTCTCCAGCTATATGCCGACCGGGACGCCGACTTGGAAGCTATCCTACGGCCAGAAAACTCACAGCTCTCTCCCCTTGACGCAAGGCTTAGATGGCAGCTGGGTATTGCCCTGACGTCCACTGGCAAGGTCTCCTATGGCGCAAACGGGACTGAGAAGGCTGACGCTGCTACTATTGCATTTGCCGCTCAGTTAACCCGAGCTGGAGAGTGGCTGGAGGCTGCTTTTGTGCTCCTGCATTTGCACCACACAGCATCGCGCAAGAAGGCTTTGCAAGAGCACCTCTGCCAACACGCCAACCTGATTGGGTCCGAATCGGATCTCGGTTTCGTAATGCTCACAGAGAAGTATCGCATTCCCGCGGCGTGGATCTGGGAGGCACTTGCGCTTTACATGCGCTGCGTGAAGAAGGATGCTGTGGCAGAAGTCCAGTGCCTTCTCCGAGCGGGATCACATGCCGAGGCTCATCGTATTCTGATTCAACACGTTGCACCTCAAGCCATTGTTGAACGTGACTACGCTGGTTTGTCTTCTCTCATCTCACAATTCCAAGATCAGCAGCAAGGTATCACAGAATGGACTCAGGGTGGTGAGATTTACGGCCACTTCCTTCAGCTTGTTGAGTGCCGCGAGAAAGGAGAAGTTGCGTCGCCTGCGCTACTCGACAGACTCCTTGCTGGTCTCAACGCAGTGAAGGATATTGGAGCAGAGAGCAACATTACGCGATATGCTGCTATTTCTGACATGGCGGACGAAACTGCCAGGGAAATTGTGAAGGCAACGCGACAGAAACAGGTATGTGCTCCCAGACTAATCTTGATTTATTTATCTATCCATATATCTAACATTAATGCAGGATATGGAACTCCGATCCAGGATTCTGAGCCTTCCACTTACACAGGACAGACTGCTCGCATACTCGGTCGACTTGAGCTTGGATCGTTACAGAGAAGTGATGGCGCATTGAGCATTGGGAATGAGGCTTGATAGGATAGGAAGCAACGAATAGGAGCAATGCGATGGGGGGAAATGGTATATCTGTTTGTTTTTTTAACTGTTTTTTATTTTCTACTTCCGACTTCACCTTTTTTTTTTTACTGTAAACAAAGGGCGAAAGAGGATACACGATCTGGGAGGATAGGAAGATAGCATCATGGCACGAAGGACAGGGAAAAGATGAAGCTAATTAAGGGCTAAATTAGTATTGTAGTATAACCACTGTTCTATTTCGTCTGGACGCGGATAATTGTGGCGTGTAACGAAGATGCAAGTGAAGTGCGAAGGACGTTTTTGGATTTATATTAGGTAGTAGTATTCAGTGACATACACATCCAGCAACCGCCCTCTTTTACCCCCCAATTGATTGATTACCCTGCATACAAGTGAATAGAACAAAGCATCATCTGACAGCCACGCAAACATACTACATCATTCAACTAACCCCTCGTTTCCACTTGAATAAAAACAATGTCCAAGCCCAAAAACTGGCCCATCTCACTGCCGTATCTCAAAGCGCCCCTCCACGGCAAAGACATCTCCCCAACACAGACCCAATTCCTCCGCACAAAACCCCTCCACCTCCCAGCCGCGCCGGCATCCTCGCCAGCCACCGAAACTCCCTGTCCGCACGTCAAAATCCAGGCCATCCAGGACCCTCTGCATCCGGCATACGGCCAGCACGGGCTATTTGCCACCCGGAACATTGCGCCGGGCGGCTTGATACTGGTGTATCTCGGGAGAGTGCACGGCCAGGGAACGACGAGCGACGAGAGCGATTACGACCTGTGGCTTGATCGGGAGATGGACGTGGCGACGGATGCTGCGGGGGAGGGGAACGAAGCCCGGTTTATGAATGATTATAGGGGGGTTGGGGGCGTGGACAGGGCGAATGCGCAGTTTGGGAATGTCTGGTGTGAGAGATGGGGGGAGGTTTGTGTGGGAGTTTGGGCGTTGGGGGGAGCGAAGAAGAAGAGTAAGAATAAGAAGAAGGAGAAGGATGTGAAGAAGAATGATGGTAGAGGGATTCAAAAGGGAGACGAGATTCTGGTGAGTTATGGGAGAGGATTTTGGGAAGACAGGAGGAAGAGCGGCCATGGTGGTGGTGATGATGGCAGGGCAGCTGCTTTATAAGATGCCTCGTTCGACGTATCATGAAGTGCTTTAACTAAACAAGAGCAGAGAGCAAGCGACATGCAAGAGACATTTTACTCTTTGTTATTCAACTAGCCAACGCCCTCTTCTTGTCATTAAGCTGCATACTCTACTTGATTTACATCACAAGTGTCTCCCCATCTACAGCTTCCCTTCCCTTCCCCCCCTCTCGCACAAAAGCACGTAGACATAATAAGAAAAAAAGGTATACCCGGTGTTTTCCTTGCGCCACCACCAAAACCAGCCCCTACGCCGGCTCCTTTACCTAATATCAAGACAGAGATACTACATGTATAAAAGTGTAATAAATAGGGGAGGATTCAGCCTTCAATACCTTCCAACGCCCTACGCATGCTGGTGAAAAAAAAAAGAGTTCTCATCTTCTCAAAAAAATCAAAAGCCAAAAAAAAGGTGGGAGAGGGTGGGGAGAGCATCCGCATCCGCATCCGCATCCGCAAATGCTTGCTTAAACAACTCCCTTTCATTATTCGTCCTCGCCTTCGGCATCAGCATCCAGTTCTTCCTCCTCGCCGTCTTCGTCTCCTCCATTGATGCCTTGATCAGAAGGCTCAGCTACTTGTCCTCCGAGCTGTACGTTTAGTACAAATCCATTACTTGAAGGCTGAGGAGTCATGACTCTGACTTCGTCTTTGGCAGGCTCTTCGTCAACCATAGACGTTCCAACGCTGTGATCGCCATCGGTAATCATCTCTGTCCCCGGCGGCTTGTCTCTCCAGCCAGGGGGTAGTCCAGGGCCGCTGTCTGCATTGCCGTAGTCCGATTTCTTCGTTCCCTTAGGCCACCGTCCAGGGCCGCGACCTGTGCCGCCCGTTCTTCTTCTTGACCCGCTGCTCTTAGGCCGGCTGATAGTAGGTCTGCTACGGCTGCTACCCCCGGCCCTTTTAGGTCGTGGCCGGGAGCTACTACCTCCCCCCGTACGAGATCCGGATGGCCTGCTTACGCTTTGCCGTGAGCGATCAGTCCGCCGACTGCCAGCCACAGGCGGGAAAACTTCAAAGCGGTTTGGTGGTATATCACGATAGGGTGTCATCCAGTCTGGCTCGGATTCTGCATCGTCCATGATTTCGTCCTGCGGTTCTGTATTCTCTTTATCTTCAGGCGCCGCTTTCTCCTCAATTGACAAAATGGGGGTGAATTCGGGATTGCTATTGCCTGAATCGCCCGTCTCTGATACAGAACCAGCTATTGACTGTGAGCCATCATTCACCTCGTCATTCATGATGATAGAATGAGACTCTCCAGAAATATCGTTACCGCCCTCTTCGACCTTGGCTTCATCATCTTCCCGAGGGGCAATGGTATTAATAGGTGGGCCAAGCTCAAAATTCACAGCGTTGCTGCGGCCCATCACGTATGGCGTCCATGCAAGACATTCGGGCTTGAGCTGCACATAGCCTTTTGACTCCCACTTGGCTACATACTGCTGGCAGTATTCTAAATCGATCCGGAACGCGTACACCTTTGTCTGCGGATCACGGACCAGCGCTCGAAGGCCTTCCAGAGCTGCAATAACATCGTCAGGCGTCATACCCGTGTCGTCCGATATTTGCTTAATACTAAGGCCGTTTTGCTTGTGTCCATCATCTTTCAGCGTTTCCATGAAATATCGGCAAAGGCGCAAGCGCCAATAATTCCTGTAGGAAACAAGTCCCATATCAGAGAGCGGCTTTTCTGGGGATCCTGTTTTCTCCTCTACCTTGGTGAGCAGATATGAGAAATCAATAAGTAGATTACCGTATCCCTTTCTCTGATGAATCGGCAACGTCAAAATGCATGATACGTTGTTTTGGCTGCTCGCGCGTTTCTCTTTGGAGAAATAGCCAACAAAGTGATAGCCACATTCATCGTACTCACACAAGACGTAAAACAAAAACGGCTCCACGTCGTAATACAGTGTCTTGGATCCCAAGAAAAGCTTCGCCAAAAGGCACAAGTTTTGGCAGTAGACTGGGTTTTTCCGGCCATCCACCTCGAATACTGATATCGATCCATGCCGATATATCTCGTCTCCCGGGGGGTGTTTTGCTGCACATTTAAGCTTGTGGCGCCATGCCACATAATCGGAATTCATGTACTTGAGGCAGAATTCGCATATGTAGAGCACACGGTTTCTACTATACTCCGCTGGGTACGGTGCTGCATACCAAGTATCAATTTCCCAGCCACCAAATTCGATACACTCGATTTGGCTGGCGTTGTCACTTGATTTCTTGGATTTGCGGATAGGCATATCTATCTCTGCCTGCATTGCCAGTACGCGAGCTCTCCATTCGTCTTCTGCGCGCTGTTTAGCTTGGTCGAAGCGCCTCCGATCGTCAGGCTGTGGCAGCGTTTTTGTAGTATCTGCTTCTGCTTCCGTCAGGATACCACCATAGGGCTTTCCTTTCATATCTTCAGTCTCCCTGTCAAACAAAGAGTAGAAGGGTGTTGAATAGAAATCTGTTGTAAAGGGCGTTGGGAGTACGGGTGTTGCTGTAACAGCACCAGAGTTGGGGCGCACAGCTGATGGTGCGACTGGAGTGCGTGGTGCTCGTCCGTTTGCTCCAGACCTTCTCCTTTCTCTTCGCCTGCGCGAGAGAATCTCTTTGAGATTTCCAGCCCGCACGCGCATGGTCACCACAAGTGATCCTCGCGATTTCCTTTCAATGATGACTAGAGACGGTCGAGTAACTTTTAATCGAACCGCACGTGAGCTTCCCCTAGTTGGCTCTGCCGATTTGGCATCAGTCTCTTCATTAGCAGACACGCCATCGGTCGAAAGGCCGCGTCGTCGTCTCCTCAGAGCAATAGTAGCCTCCTCAGGCTCTACGGACGATGTCTTTCTCTTTCTCAGTGAGCGAGGCTCATCCGCGATATCCCCGGCGGCTGTGTGGTCGTTGAGAGTAGTTTGGGTTTCTGCACCGTCTTGCATCTGATGTCTAGGAGACAACTCAGAAGGAGCGTCCGAAAGCTGCGATTCGGGCCTGGCTTGGCCATTGATGCTAGGATCTTTCTCCAGTTCCTCCGGTTCCTCTTCCTCCTCATCAGAGCCGCCATTGTCGCATTCGGGACAGTTCCAGTGCTTTGAGTCTTTATTTAAGTCAGCAAACTTTCCAAGAATGATGTATTTGGCGCAACTTACTGTTCTGTTCGCTCATTGCTGCTGCATCTCTTGCGCATTGCTGGTGAGCTAGAAACTGTTAGCAAATTTCTATCATCGTATACTCCAACTTTTTGGCAGACATACCATTCTCGCCACACCTAGAACACGACAGGAACGTCTCAAAATCCTCACTCGGGTCATTTTCCTCGTCCTGCTTGCAAAACATGCACGTATTCGACGGGCCATCATTCTCCGAATCCTCGTCCTCTTCTACCTCTCCAGCATCTTCCCACGCAGGCTCTTCGTCCGAATCATCTTCAGCATTACTAAGAAGTTCTGAAACGTCGCTCTCTGCGTCATCTTCGGCATCTTCATCCTCCTCGTCTTCGTCGTCGGTATCGCCTGGTTTGATCTTAACCGCGCCAACCCCTTCGTCGCCATCTTCCTCACCATCTGCGTCATCGTCCTCATCGTCGTTCAGCTGGAGGGGGTGACCATTGTTAACCACTATTTGTTGATCCACAAGCTCGTTATAATCTTCTCCCTCCGCATCTTGATCCATTTCGTCGTCAATCTCCTCTCCGGAAGCATCACGATCACTAAGCTCCTCGTCATCTTCGTCCATGTCCATGCTATTGCCGCCATTTATTCTATCCTCAGCAGAGATGGCGACTATGGTCTGAGTCTTTAAGGGTGCAGGGGTGAGCGCATCCTCGCCAGCTGTGTCCGCTGTCTCGTATTCAGCGTCCTCCGAGAGCCTGACGCTCTGCTGCAGCTCCTCCTCCATCGACTGCGCGCTCGTCATAGTTATCGCTGCTTGTTGAGACTCGTAGAGTGTGGATATCGTTTTGACGCTGGCATATCGATCGAGAGCCCTGGATATACTCGAGGCTGATATCAGGTGGCATGCATGGCGCTCCCTCGGATGCGCTTCCTAAAGCAGAAAACTCGCTAATCGCAGCTGCTATCGTGTAAGCTCTATGTAAACATCTATAAGAGGCGAACTGATCCTCCCTACCAAATTGTACGTAACTGCAACGGCTTATGCTTATTGACTGCTCTTGTTGGCGATGCGACAACAGCCTCAGTCGCGTTCTCCAACCTCGCATGTCCTGAAGTCGCGGAAGTAGGAGGCACAGTGCGTGCGCATTTCATTATCGCGTTTTCCCGCCAAATTTTGGGCTGTAGACAGTACGGAATAATGTGGCGCTAACTATGCATTGGTGCAGGGATGCGTCCTGGCTGGGGCCTCAGGCATCGATTTCGACGGCTCCAATTGGAGCTTTGCCCACTGACGTGCAGGCTCAGTATCAAGAACGAGGCTCGGCAGACTCGAGACATTGCGACAAACTTGAGCAGGGCTCTTACAATTGGAGTGCCCAGTTCAATTTTCGGTATTTTTTTCTCGGTCGAACGCCAAGTGAGAGACCGTTCCGGCGGCGCAGCACCACCATGCCCGTTCCTTTCGAAACCCTGCTGCCGTATGGCATCATGATTGTCGTATGTGCTATACCGAACGAGACTTCACCACAAGGGAACCCGAGGTAGCTCACAGTTTGTTGCTAGATGTTTGGCGCCACAGGCACCGGACTGGCTGCCTTCAAGACGTGGCAGAACGAGGGCAAGCGACCGCGCTATTCATTGGATCAGTGGGACAGAGTTAGTCAACTTCCGAGCAGCGGATGCGGCCATTTGTATTCAGTAGCTAACCATGACTTGTAGCAAAGTAAGAAGCTTTTCGACGAACGGATTCTTTTGCATATTTTTCGATCGAACTAGACACTAACTAGCATTCAAAGTGATGGACCGAGACCGCCGACTTACAGGAACATTGAGAGGACAGACAGACAACCCCCAAGCACCTTTGGGATTTGAATTCAGCAACGGGTGGAAGGTAATATCCTTGCATATGTACAACGTCTTCTTATGGACAAGTGCTAATACAGTATGCAGCTGGAGAAGCGATTTACTTAGACGATTACGGTGTACAATCGGAATTATTAGAAGAGGGGGGCCTCGACCTCAAAATCCAAATGAAACAGAGTGTATATATACCAGGCAGAAACTCGGCTTCGCTGGCCAGCATTATATACATGGCTGTGCTAGTAAATGGTGGTCAAAAATCTATTATTAAGAAAATCTAACCCTCTATTGAGATCTCTGGTCTGTTCTTATTGAGGCCTTCCAGCAAGGTACAAGCCTGGCACATTGCTTGACTGGACATATAGCCGCATTTGACGCACTTTCCAAGTGTCTGCAGCTGAACAGGGCCAGGCTCCTTTGACCGACGCTGCCGAATTGGAAGTTTTACCACATCGTCACTATCGATGACTTTGGGTGTGGCATTTGAAGTGATCTCAGTCTCAAGGCCATTGGCTGTGGGCTTCTCCTTGAGACTTGCTTCCATTTGTGCGAGGTCGTTCCCTGATGTTTTTGCGTCGGCAGATCCACAGCCACCCATCCCCTCGCCTTCGTCGCAAGCGCATGCCCCTTGTCCCTTATCTGGCGTGAGCCGGGCCATGTCTTCGCCGCTCCGAACAATGTCCAATATGGCGCTTGGTCGAACCTTTTCCAGGTTCTTGATGAGGCTTCGTGCCGTTCCTCGGAATGCCTCAGGACTGTATATACACTCCGTACTAAAATAATCCAGCTTCTTGTGGTGTGCATAAAGCACAATCTCCTTTTCGTATGCATACTTTAGAGGCTTACTTCTCTTCACATCATTCAATGAGCCACCAGTGACAATACTGGTGCTGCGAGACAGTCGTGGTAGATCTCCTCTGAGAAGATTCATGAGAACCGTCTCCGCAACATCATCCGCATTGTGACCAGTGACAACATGCTTGATTTCCAGCGTCTTTGCGCCCCTGTCCAGCGCCTGCCGTCGAAATACGCCGCAGTACGTGCAGTTGCCCTTTTTTCCAATAGTCTCCACGACTTGGTCCATTGTCCAGCCATATAATTCGTCATATCCCACGATCTTCAAGGGCATGTCGTACTGAACTGCGTTTCGTTTCACCGTTTCCAGGGAGTCATCTCTATAGCCTTTGATTCCTTCGTCTATACTGAGGAGAACGAGATCCAGCCCATAATCGTGACGCTCGTTAAGAGTCTTTAGCACGGATGCCAGTACTGTTGAGTCCTTGCCTCCTGATGCACCGATGGCGACTTTCTCTCCGCGGTAGAACAGCTTGGATGAGACGATGGTATGGTGCACTTCATCCTCAAAGACGGCTATGAAGCAGTCGCGGCATAATTTATGATGGTTCTTGGGCCTCTTAACTACTGCCTTGTTTGTCTGGCAGCGGACACACGTGGTAGGCGGCATCTTGGTGTGTCTATAAATAATCTGAGTCTGAATGGTATATGAGTCTGAGTCCGAGCCTGGGTCCGATAAGGTAGCTGATTTCTCTTTGCTCTTCAAAGGGAACAAGCAAGCTGAGTATTAGAGGGTATCTCAGTTCGATAAGGTATGGGAAAATGCCTTGAAAGCAAAATATCTATGATAAAAAAGTAAAGTTACGCAATATCGATAGTATCATTAATCGTCTTTCATTACTAGTCGCCAACAAATTTAGTTCTGATAAATCGCAATAGCGCCCATGATTCAAAGGTACTTAGGTACATCATTCGAAACTTTTTTGGTAATCGATAAGATCACGTGATCTCATTCACAAAGCCGCCTCAAGTTAAGCTACAGCAGAAGACCCACATTGGAACGGATGCTGAAGCCCTAATTTTCCGCCCACCACATAGTCGAACTTTTCTTTCGACTTTTCTTTGCAACCCATCCCGCTCCGGCATCGAAATTTGTTCAACATCGAACATTCGCCCATCGCCCAATAATCAAGATGGTAAGTTAACAGTCACCAAGACTCTAATGGCCACAGTTTGTGAGTCAAATGTGCGAAAGCGCAATTGATACAATGGTGTTTGCTTTTATTTGCAACCCGTTGGACATTCCGCCCGATGTTCACTTGAATGTGAACTGAAGGGTGAAGACTTGGCTGGAGACGCAGCAGTGCGCTGAAATATGCCACAATGCGTTCTCGTTAGAGTTCAGAGAAGACTTTTTGGCTTGAGCCCCTCGCTGATGTCTTCTTTTCTCAATGACAGCCTCCCAAATCTGGCAAGAAGGTCGCCCCTGCTCCTTTCCCTCAGAGCAAGGCTGGTAAGAAGGGACCCAAGGTTAGTAAAAAAAAAATTATCATGAATCTCCCCAGCTAGAGGGAATCTTGTCGAGATGGTCTAACGAGATATTGCAGAACCCTCTTATCGAGAAGCGCCCCCGCAACTATGGCATCGGCCAGGACATCCAGCCCAAGCGAAACCTTTCTCGCATGGTAAAGTGGCCCGAGTATGTCCGCCTCCAGCGCCAGCGCAAGATCCTCCGTCTGCGTCTCAAGGTCCCCCCCTCTCTGGCCCAGTTCCAGCACGTCCTTGACCGCAACACCGCCGCCCAGGCTTTCAAGCTCCTCAACAAGTACCGCCCTGAGACCAAGGTCGAGAAGAAGGAGCGTCTCCTGAAGGAGGCTACCGCCGTCAAGGAGGGCAAGAAGAAGGAGGATGTCTCCAAGAAGCCCTACACCGTCAAGTACGGTCTCAACCACGTCGTTGGCCTGATTGAGAACAAGAAGGCTTCCCTGGTCCTCATCCCCAACGATGTTGACCCCATTGAGTTGGTTGTCTTCCTTCCTTCTCTCTGCAAGAAGATGGGTATCCCCTACGCCATCATCAAGGGCAAGGCCCGTCTCGGCACTGTCGTCCACAAGAAGGTTAGTTTTGAACCCACAACTATCACGTAAGAGATGGGGGGAATTGTATACTAATTTGATTAATAGACCGCGGCTGTCCTGGCCCTCACTGAGGTCCGCTCCGAGGACAAGACCGAGCTCTCCAAGCTCGTCTCTGCCATCAAGGATGGTTACATGGAGAAGCACGAGCAGTCCCGCCGACAGTGGGGCGGTGGCATCATGGGTGCCAAGGCTCAGATGCGCATCATCAAGAAGCAGAAGGCTATTGAGGCTGCTACCAAGATTTAAGCTTTCTTCTAATACCCGGGTTGCATTTGGGATTTAAGGGATTATCATCGGTGTTTAAGGATTCAGGGCATGGCAAAAAATGAATGAATTTCCAGCACAGTTGTGTATCCCAAATATGACCGTTCTACACACATGTGTGAAGTGAAATGAGTGAATTTGCTATAAGGTGACGATGACATAAAATTGGTGCAAGGTTGCAGATGCTATTGGCAGAAGTCAGCCTTAATTGCCCTTGACACTTTGCTCTCTTGGACTGTAAAGCAACAAGGCAAGACTCCGTATGTAGACAATTATGGTGAGAACGAAAAGGGGCCATGCGAGTTATCCGCCGCAGAGCTCCATCTTTGATAGGGGCGTTCCCAGTAGGATTCATTGCTTCCGTCGGATAGGCAATATTGGTTTACATGACTTCGACAAATGTTCCCTGCCTCGGTAAAATGAATAGTAGTTGTAGTTGACTACATGTAGTCAATACGATGGGAGCCATTGAACCAAGGTCTTAGAATGGCTGCCTACATGTAGCAGGGAATCTACGGGAGTCTTGGTAAGCATCTTAATAATATATCCATGGAGAGCTCGGCAATGCGACGAGTTCAGATTGGTCCGCATCTACTCGCGTGTTCCGTTCGTCCAGCAGTTCGGCTATGATCTCGTAACCGACGGCGTGGTTCTGATCTAACCAGGCTTCAGAGCGCTTGAATTACCCATCCTGGCAAGAGAAACGCCATATCGGCTAGAAAACTTCACGAAAAGAGCAACAATAGAGCGAGCACAGCCGTTGAGGACCTGATTTGGAAAGTGAAGGATCAGAAAGAGAAGAGCAAAAGCGAAGCTAGGGCTCGCAATTTCTGCAGCGCTATCCCCATAGCCACACGCACCGGGGAGGCTATCCGGACCTAAAGGACAGGCCAGCGATGGAGGAGAGAGAAGAGGAGGAAATCGACTCCTGGGAGATAAATGTTGGCGAGTATACGAAGGCAAGGCACAGGCTAACGCAATGCTAACGCAATCTGATGAAAGGCCCCATGATAGTCGCTTGTGGTAACAGACTGGAGAACGTCGGACGATGCGTTGGGGGCCAAGATTTGGCACTTGGGAAGTGCTAGAGATGAATTGACAAGGGGATCTGGCGAGGTTTTGCTTCTTGCGGCATAGCAAAAAGATGTCAAGGAACCTGGCAGCAGCCCCACATGCCGGTCACAGTGCTGTTATTACTGTACATGTACCCGACAGGCCTCGAGCAAGTACCAGCTCCATTTCCGAGGATGAGGGCATCATTATGGGTCCCAAAATGCCGCGAGATGGGACCCAGCAGCTAGCCGCGCCGTTCCACTTGGAGCGATGGGGAATAGACTCGTTTTTAGACATATCGGCCGGCATTGTACATGGTGGACGCAGCAGCAAGGCGCTGAATTGGGCGATTCCAAAATGCACGTCCTCGCCCTTCGCTTGGCCACATGCCCCCCTTGAATGCTCAGCTTGTCCGGGGATGCGAGGGAGAGAGGGCGAGGGAGAGACAAAAATGGTACAGCTAGAACCGTGACCGAGTGCTCGGTAACCGGCGCGGTGGTAGGATTTTAGTCCACGGACTCGCATTTATTGAAAAGTACGCCGGCAATCATTGGCTGTCACGCATTGATGGACATCGAACGATCCATGCAGGAAAACGGGCAGGGAGCCACGGCATCTAGACGATATCAACCTGACAGGTCTGATATCACTGTGAAAATCAAAGAAATATTGAATCCGGCAATTTAAGCATGCAATGCACGACAAAACAGAAAAGAAAAAGGAAAACAAAGAGGCAAAGCCAATTTCCGGTGCTGGTCATTTTGTAATGCACGAATAACCCATTGACTGGGTAGTGGTGGTACCACTTACTCTTTCTGTTCTCGGCACAAGAAGAGTTGTACGGATCCTTGCCCCAAGGAGTGGTGCAGTCTCTCTTTGATTCGGAGCACGCGTGAGGATCCATTAAGTGCTGACCACCAGAGCACCGATGCAACCACAGGGAGTTTTGCAGGTGCGGATATGGATACACGTTACTGCACTAGAGGTTTAGCAGCAACAAGAGCTGCATCGGCGGCCGAGAGCGAAAAGGAAGAAAAAAGTGGGAGAATGTCTCGGACAAAACCGTGTGATTGAGGAATCGCAAGACTGCGGAGTACCTAGTGTTAGGTTAGGATATTAGTTGCTTTTTGTCTCGGGTTTTTCTCTGCTATTGTCTTAATGACGCATTTTCCTTGTCTTCCCAAATTTGTTAGTGCTCTGTCCCAATCCCGACCCGTCAGGTCTGCCAATTTCCGAATGAGGCAGCGCATGTCAACACCAACACTCTGTGGGGACTGCAAAAGAACCAGAAGCAATTCAGAGTCAATGCGAAAACACCAACCCGGTACAGGTATGCAGCGCAACCCAAGACATACTTACTAGGCCCGCCCCCACCAGTGTTTTACGTTTTTCTTTCTCTTTCTTTTTTAAGAACTACTTGCGGCCGAGAAGAAACAAAACAACGGCCGAAACCACAGGCTGGCGTAAAAAGCTAACGTATCAGACTGTCGTTTTTCGCCGAGCAGGGATTCTCCAAGCCTTAAGACGTTGTCACCGTTGCATCGCGGAGATTTTTGAGGAAAAGAAGAGGGCGGAGCGAAACAAAAAGGAAGAAAAAAAAGAAGTAACAACGTGTTAGGGAAAAAAAAAAGGAGCGAGCGACAGACAGAAAGACCGCAACATCCTTACTAACAAGCAATGGCCATCAGCGCCGACAGCCCCAATCCCCCTCCAGCCGCCAGCAGCGGTGCCGGTAAGCCGCCCGTCCTCATCATTGGCGCAGGAGTCAGCGGCCTGCTGCTCGCACAGCATCTCAAACGTGAAGGCATACCCTTCCGTGTCTTTGAGCGAGATGGCGACTTGGCGACCCGCGGCGCCGGCTGGGGTCTGACGTTGCACTGGTCGCTGGCGGCGTTGCAGAGCCTGTTGCCGGCAGGCCTGGCCGAGCGCATCTGCGACGAGTCCAGCGTTGACCGTTGGGCGGACCGGCGAGGCGAGGCGTCGAGGTTTCCCTTCTTCAATCTGGAGAGTGGAGAGCTGAAGACGCAGACGCCCGGAGCGGTGAAGAGTGCGCGGATTAGGGTCACACGAGAGAGGCTGCGGAGGTTATTGGCGGAGGGGATTGATATTGAGGTAAGGCTGACACTTTTCTTTTTTATATTGAGCTGCGCATGAGGCTGCCTATCTACTAGGTGCCTATCTTATCTGCAACTGCCAAGCACATACATACGTCAAGAGAGCTCTACTGCTTAGCAGCGATTGCTCTTTCCATTATTTTTTTGTCTCGCCCCTAGCCATCTCTCATTCTGTCACTAAAATCGCTTGCTAACACCACCATTTCTCAAGTGGGGGAAGTCTCTCCACGACTTCACAACCAACGACAACGGCACCGTCAACGCCATCTTTGACGACGGCGCATCATGCACCGGTACGCTCTTAGTGGCGTGTGATGGAGGCCAGTCCCGTGTGCGGCGAGTCTTGTTCCCCGACGAGACCAAGTTCATGATGCAGCTGCCTGTGCGGACGATGGGCGTTAAGATCTCGTTAACGGCGGAGCAGATCGAGCCAATCCGCAAACTGGATCTGTTTTTCCTTCAGGGCGGATCGCCACTGAACAATTCGTTCATGTACATCAGCGGTGCGTAGCCCAAAAAAAAACCTCCCTTCCCCTGTCCCTTTTTTCTTTCTTAATGCTCCGGTCTACTACTCCTGCATTGTCATTTGCTTGCATTGCCCATCATTTTGAGTTTGACATCTACGGTCGCTTGTTCTTGTCGATCTTTTTCTTGGTGCCTTTTTTAGGGCTTCGACCCGCCTGGAGCTTCTTTGCTCTGTGTGGAGCTCCCAGGCCGAGTCTCCATTGCGAGGTACAAGCAATGGAATAAGCCTCGGGAGCGGCGGCCGCCGTCGCGGATCCGGCGATCATTATCGCCTCCCGCAGCGGCACTGTAAAATGCTAAAAAACGGCCTTTGATGAGAAATGACAAAAACAGCGCACCCAAAAGAATCGCATCAAAACACCGTCAAACGCGCACACCAACTGCTGTTATGGCCATTAGTACTGACGCATCGCAGTCCTTGACGTCCCCGGAAACCAGATCGACAGCAACCCAGATGTCTTCCACTGCCAGATGCATCTCTCATGGCCCTATCACTCGAGCAGTGAAGCCTTAATCGATGTGCCGGCCACCAACCAAGGGCGGTACGAGCTGATGGTCTCCTTCGCAAAGACTTGGGCCGAGCCTTTCCACTCCTTCGTGCTCAACAACGTACGTCCAGACACTCCCATTAAGCGGCTGGATGTGCTGGACTGGGCGCCGCCTGTTGGACTGCGATCAAAGGGTCCAGTAGTGCTGATGGGCGATTCATTCCATCTAATGTCTATGTGTAAGTGCGCCTCCCTTTTGTGCCGTTTGGAGATTTTCTTTTTTTCACTTTTTGGCTTTTATTCAACCTCTCTCCCTTTGCTTTACATGGACGATGCAAGTTTTCGCTTGCTTACTCACTCTTACTCTATTTTAGACCGCGGCGAGGGCGCAAATCACGCCATTATCGATGTCCGCGACTTTGCGACACACGTCGTTCCAATACTGTCGCTACAACACACCCAGCAGGGCGTAGCGCAGGCCCAAGATTCCGCGCAGGCTCTGCGCCAGGCGCTAGATAGCTATGAAGACGCCGTCGTCTCTCGTTCACGGCCAGGGGTTTTGGCCTCGCGCAGGGCGTGTTTAGACGCGCACGCTTATTCTAGGCTGTTTGGAGAGGGAGCCTCAGCGGGCGGCGTCAGCCCATTGCTGAGCAAGCGCGAGATGGCGCTCCAGTTCGACGATGAGTCGATGGAGCTGATGGGCCAGTAGGCAATACATTACTACATACAAGCCCTTGAGTTCCCCTGATTAATGGAGCACGGTTTGTATATTAGTTCAAGTTGATCGTTCGAGCGAATAATAGGTTACAACCAATCACCCCCCCCCCCCCCCCCAAGAAGCACTCGTAACGTACGTGCTTGCATTGACTTTGGTTCCCCGAATGAGGAGCCCTCAGCTAGCCCAGCCAAAAGCCAATGGGCCTCGTTCCCGGGCCTTCATCCAAGTAGCACTATACAGTAGACGAACTAGTCTCGGAGAAGATAGCGATATATTAAAATCCCCACTCGCTTGTCGTACCGCCACACACAATGGACCATAGATTAATTTAATCAGCCCAGGTACCATAGCAAGGTCTTTGTCAGAAGAATAGCATAGACCAGGATTCCCACTTCGCCTCGGAAAGAGAGCGAGAGTGAAAAAAAAAATCCACTTCGCCAAACTAGACTTGAAGTATAATAGCGTGGAGTAGCAAAGTCTAGATCCCCCTATGCAAGAAACTTTCCCTCCGGCAAACTGATCCGAAACGAGGCATGTACCCCCTACTTTGCAAGGGAAGAGAAAAAAAAAAAAAGCTATTGGTAACCAGGTATATGGATTGTTTTCATTGGTTTTGCTTTTCTCTTCGCCTATTGTGCCTGTTCCCTTCTTTGTCTCCCTTGTAATCACTTAGATAAGATGAGTACGTGTACGTACATTGATGTTTAGCGAAGTAGAGCAAGCAGTCGTTTCTCTCGCTACCATGTCTTGTTTTAGTAAAGCCGTTTGTCTTTTTTTCCCTCCTGTTTCTTGAAACTTGACGCTGCAAAGGTTTCCAAATGCCACTGATGTTTATGCATTGATGGTGTTTCCGCGCAGTAGTTGCCATGTGATTCCAAATAGAGGAAAGGGGGGGGGGGGAGAAGGAAAAAAGAAAAGAAAGAGAGAGAGGTACTATTTTCTACACGGGGGTGGCTATAATTACCCCAGTAATCCTAGGTGCCTTGTTCTCGCAACGAGCTGAAACAAAGTAGTATTTACTATTGGCTGCAGTGTGACAAATACTTTTTGGGCGTTGCCATTATTAAAAGTCCAATGGTTTGTTCAAGGTAATAGTGATGATATTCATTGCCTTGTGGCTATTTTAAACCCATAGCTCCATGATATTCTTTTTTGGCGGCGCATCTCTGGCCCCTAATAAACTCCACGCGAAAATAAGACAAAGCAAATAGAAGATACTCAAAAATAGATCCAAAACATCAGACATTCCATAACGTAGTAGCAAGAAGTAAAACCATTATCGACAAGAAGAAAGAGAGAAAAAAGCAAGGTGTATCTCTAACGAAACAAAACAAATAAAGCAACAACAAACAAACTGCAATTCAATGTCCTATTTTACATGCTATCTTCAAAACTGTCGTTTCGCCGTCTGGTCTGGCCGCGTTCCTCGTCGACTTGCACGCTGTATGTAATGGACTTCATGATGCCAGCTCCTTGAAGTATGTTTTCCTCGCTTGAGGACTTGATTGCGGTCGAGGCACTCTTGTCATGGTGGTCGTCACGGCTGTGGCTCACATCGCTGAGTTTGAAATGCTCGCCCTTCGTACCTCGACTGTGCTGATTGGATGATCCGTTGTTGTATGAGTTCTTTGTTCGATATTCCTTGGCTTTTCTCATGAAGACTGGGGCCAGGAATGGCAGGGATGAAACCATGTTCTAAAGAGGCATGTTAGCTCTGCACGCGTAGTATCATTGCAAGAGAGATTACTTACGCCGACGTTGAATTCAATGGTGCCCCATAGAATCAGCATTGTGGAGTTGCCGTCACCAGTTGAGATTCGGTTGATCTGGGTATATCTCAAGATGGAGCAGACCGTCGTGAACAGGCCAAGTAAGAAGATACCAATAAGACCGAGCTTCTTGGCCAGTCGGATATTGAGTCTGAACAAGACTGGCAAGGGAAGAATGGCAACGACAATGTCCGACACAATGGTAACGACGGCATAGGCTGTAAAAGAAGGTCCAGGAGCTAAGCAAGTTCCGCTTACATGGGGGTTCCATGACCTTTGAACTGGGCTACAGGCAAATATGAGGGAAAGGGCGCAGCCCAAGTGCCCTAGGAAGACTAATGCAATGGTGGCAAAGACAACATAACGATAGGTCCTTTGGTCCGTTCCCTTGAGGAGTCGCAGATAACTGATGAGGAGCGCAATCTTGAAGAAGCTGATGCCAATTTGATAGATGGGACGTCCCGCAAAGTTAACCTTTGTGTAGACATCGAGACTGGCGGGGGGCCTATCCCTAATTGGCAGTCCCAGGCCATATCTTGTTTCTGTGCGTCGCGTTAATATTTGTCCAGGCCACGAAACCGACCGACAATATGGAGCGGGATTGACGTACGAACAATGCAGAGAATGGAGTACATGAGAGCAAACACGACGGACAATGCGGACATCCAATCGTCACTGGCAAGACCGCGCGCGGCGAAGCGAATGTAAAGACGGGCACCGACAGTCAAGATGGAAAGAACCGAAAGAACGACGCAGATGGTGATGATTGTCGGATATTGGGACTCGGCGTTGACCGCCTCAGAGGCGTTTAATACCCAACCCATGATGAAAAGCAGTATATATTTTAACTGTTGGTGGACCGGGCCGAGTAGAATATGTTGTTGGCTGTTGGTGTTGGCTACAAGGCGCCTCCGGGTGGCGGAAGAAGCGCGGCGACAGGCGAGAGAGCGTGAGAAAAGAGGCTGTACCGCCAACAATATGTATAGATTAGGTAAATGTTGCAATTAATCGTAGACTGCAACCCAAAGGCCAAGGAAAGAAAAAAAAGAGGATCGGTATAAGCGGGACTGAGGGAAGAAGCGGCCCCCAAGGGAGATATAGGAAATAGAAATGAGCGTATCCAAGAAAGGCGTCGGACGATGTAGATGGATCCAGACCTAGTAGACGCAAGGCATGTCTTGGATAGGGTTTCTTTCTCTTTCGGTCAGCGTGAAGGTCAGACACAGACTGCCACCCTGAGCCCCTTCGGGATTGCTCGTCTTGCCAAATTTTCCGCCTCAATGCGACCTTGTCGGACGAATACCTTGCGTCCGTGTATTTATCCGCATCTCTAACCCCAAGATGCTCGTTCGCGATGGCCAGGCCAGGCATTAACGGTTGCAGGTGCTCCGTGTCGCCTCTTGCATAAGGTGCTAGTCGATCCCGGGCAGTATGACGGCCTCGAGAGCGCAGGGACTCGACACATTCGACCGAGCACAGCTGGGGCCTGTCCAAAAGGGAGCGAGCTGCGATGGGTATTAGAGCCAATCGTGCCGAGAATTTGCCCTGCGTCCCCTGCAACGATGCTACGTATTCGGGCTGTTTTGCTTTTGCAGGAGTCGTGCCTTGGGAGGCAATGCTACGATGCCGTCGCACATTAAATTAGCAGCACCAGCGTGGTTGTGACGTCTCCGAGATTGGCTGGAGGTCCATTCCGTACTCCGTATCTTCTCCATAATAGTGTAATGGCCCGTAAAAGGGCTCACACTATTATCCAATCTTTCGTATACTTGGCTTAGTCCATGCTGTCCGTGCCCGTAGCACAAAGACAGCATTGCTCTCATCAGGCGCGGGTATGGCCATCCCTGACCTCATGGCAAGCAAGGGAGCGGATGCGCGGTAGCACTATCACCACCCCTGCCACCGGACTGTACCCATCAGACCTGGGTCGTGTACATGTCAAGGCAATTGGTGGCACTGTGGCACTGTGAGGCCGTGGCTTGGGCCGGCCTGCGGTTGGCGTGGTGATCTTCGCCAGTAGAAAGGCTTTCTGAAGCTGGCGCTCAACAGATTGGATCTGGCGGCCACTAACACCAGTCGGCTGTCGCTTTCCCGCCCATGGCACCGCTCAACCACCGTTCTAGCAGCCGCCGGGGACGGTGAACCAGTCTGTCCGGACGGTGGACTGTGCGTGTCTCGGCGAAGGGATCGTGGCAGCAGAAGCACCACCTCCAAGCAGCTGATTTGACGTTGGCGATACGTTTGAGACAGGCTATTAATGGGGGCGGGCTCAATGCAGTCCGAGACATTGTGCGCCAAGTTTTAGCTGTCAAGGAATGGTACCATTGAGAATCGTCTCGTCCTCCTGATCAGGCGAAGAAGAGAAAGAAGAGATTTTCTTCATGGTGCAAGTACATAGTAGCTCTGCTGGCACGCCATATTTGGCACAAAGTGCGCCGCTAAGACATCTGCTAGGTATGGGATCGTTTTTTGCTAGCTGAGAAGATCACTGGGGCGATTTGGCGGGCCCAAAGACGGCCACACAATTTGACACTTTGTGGCGCTAATCGCCGTGAACCTCAATGGACAGAGAAGCAGATGGAAAGTGTGGCTTGCAGAACCATCTGCGGTATTATATTGTCAGCCATCGACGCAGGGGCCCGCTGAGCTGAAGATAGAAAACGAGGAAACAGAAATCGTCAACAAGTTAGTTGGTAGCATCGCTGCAACTGAACAAACAGCCGGGCGCGGATCGAGGCCCAAGCTCGAACGAACTGTAAGAGGATGAGGGAGAAAATGAGACTTGAAGAAAGAAAAAAAAAAAAATGTGGAGCAGCCAGCTATAGCGTAGCGGCGTCGATAGGTGTCTTAGTACTTGTACGTAGTACGTAATAATAGCGCAGGAACGTCTCCTGGCCAGAGTGCCATAGAAGAGGATGAGGTACATTAGTGGTTTCTTCTTAATGAACAGCAGCCCAGCCAATTACCAACAGGTTTAGTTGCACAAAGTACGGGTGAGCCAATCGGCCATAAGACAAAAAGCAGAGAAAAGAATACATAGGAAAAGACGGAACAAATGAGTACTGTATGAACAACAGCCCTCAAGCTGTGGATGATCTAGTCGAAACGGTAGCAATGCCCCGACGAGAAGACGCAGCACCTCGTCTACCAGAGGCACCGAGCACTTCCGAGACCATAAGTTATGGAGCGTACAGCAAGGTTTTACCCCATACAAACCTCCAAGGCGATGGCCTAAGCTCTCTGGATACAAGGGCAGTAATTCTGCTGTACTCAAGCCCTGCTGCCTCTAACCGAGCATCTCTTTGTTCTACGTCTGCATTATTATATAGGTATAGCTAGTAGGTACTACAGACAAATTTTGTAGGTACTGCAAAGGCAACCCGGCTGCCTGGGTGACATACATGATACATGCAATGCGCGGCGCAGTACCTGCGTAAACGAAGTATCAGGTGCGTCTGCAGGCCAAACCACGCGAGGTGGAGTTACATATGTGAATGGAGTGCATACAAGCAGAGAGTTCAAGTACGGCAATACGGGTATTTCTCAAGCTTGGCAGCACCATGTTGTACATGTATGTTGTCGAGATTTGCAAGGAGCACTCCTTACATGAGCTAGCACAGGAATAGTCGTACGACTTTACGGAGTAGTGCTGTTACGGAGACTGCACAAGGAAAAAGAAAAGTTGCAGCATCTGGCTTGTGATGATGGCAAGCCTATGGGGCCCCTCTCCAGCCGCAAAGCGGGTCGAAGAGGTGGTGGGGGACTAGTGCTGAGCTTCAGGGACCATGAGCGCCTACTTGCTACCGTACAGGCACAGTACCCGCTGGGCAAATCATTAGCTGGCCCTGACAGTGCCAATCGATTGCGCATGGCGGTGCGAGTACCTTGTGTGCTGCGTGGCAGCTACCTCTCGAAGATGGAGCCCCCATGCTGGGATCGAGCTGCGGTCGAACTGCCGGGCCCCGGTCTCTGTGGCCACGAATTATGGATCGATCAATGCTTCGGGACGGGGACCTTTTTTTGCGTCAGTTCGGCCGTTGTCACAGTCGATCAATCAACGTTACTTGGTCGAAATGCCCTGGGCGCCGAGGAGCCCCGTTGGTTCATGCTCGGTGGCAGTTCGCAACGCCGCCGTTTACTGTACGAGAAAATCTCCGCCAAAAGAGCTGGAGAGATGCTGGACCAGCGCTGCTCGCACCAGAGCACCTGGAGCACCTACAGCAGGAGCAGGCAAACTTGTACGAGATGCGTTAAAGGCACCGCTATAAGCCCGGCCCTGCCAGTCCGTCGGAAACGTCTTGGCCCCTTGGCCAATCTTGGGCCAGCCTGGCTGCATTCAGCACACCACCACCACCGACCAGCGAGCGCGGCACCGCTTCCGCCTAGAAAGACTCGCCTACTGCGAGCAATACACGACCTTCCTCTTCTCGCAGGCCCCTGCAGCGTCCGTCTTGACCCTTGAGCCGGCGAACCTCTGGTGTCTGGTGGGGGAGCTGGCCATGGGGAGCCGACCCCGTCACCGCGTATCTTGTGCTCGTCCAAGAACGCGGCATTGAGGGCCTCCGGAGATTTGATCTGCCAGCAAAGACTGAACCTTGGATGACGACTGCCGTAACCCTCTGGCAGCCGCGGCGACCCTTCTGGACTGCTTCTGCGTCGTGCTCCCGGCACCACTTTGACACACCCATTGTGGCTGCACGGCTGTCACATCCACCGTCACTAGAGCACCGCTGGGGAGCCCATTTACCTTGCATACTCCCTTTGCAGCTGCATCCGGCAAGCAGGGCAGTCTTCCTTTTCTCGTTAGCACCGCTGTTTCCAGGTTCTTTTCTTTTTTCTTTGTTCTTACGGGTCAACTGCTGCAGGCATTCTCAGCGGTGCTGGGTCGCTACTTTTACGGGTCCACCGCTCCAAGCATCCCTGGTCGTGCATCTAAACCATGCACTTATCGCCGCGGTGGCTCCTCGTGGCACCGCTGCACCTGTGCCATCCACCCAATCCTGCAATTCTCTCGCTCAGGCACGATATCGACATCTTACAGCACCATCCCACGAGAGGTGCTAGCAGCGGTTGGTTCGTCTAAGAGCAACAAAGGACGAGGGTGGTCCCCCTCCCCCTTCTCTTGGCCACGACCACGGCCACGGATCCTGGCTCCGGTCTTGTCAAATCCTTCATCGCTCGTCCTCTTTGGGGTTCCATAAATCTTCTTATTACTACGTACGGCATCCTCTCCCCTTCCCACGTCGTATTCGACCTACCTTTCCTGGCTCCAGGTGCTGATCGTTTGCAACCAGCGCCGATCGCTCTTTTTCTAAGAGAGATTTTCCTTTCAAGTCCATCTCACACGCCCTGGATCCTTCCTCTTCACTCTCACTCCCTTGATTGGCAGTAAGACGCAGAGATTTACCCATCACGTCACTTTCTCTAGTCTCTGTCCCCGCGAATCTACTCTCCACGGGCCACCTCGGATCCGGATTTGCGGACATAGATTTGCTTCTTTTCCCCAGAGCCGCGAGTCGTGAGTTTTGAGGGCAAAGGCAAAGATGTCTTCTCATAACAACAGTGAGAAGGGGGGTGATGTCGACGTTCGCGGCAACACTCCCTCTCACAGCGATATTGATGTTCCCGAGGCCGGCATTGATGATGCCTGGAAGTTTCTCAATGAGCATCGCGATGCCGATGGCGTTGCCGCTATCAACATCAATTCTCTTCGCCGCAAGATTGATTTCCACATTGTTCCTCTGATGTTTCTCTGCTACACCATGCAGTTTCTTGACAAGGTCATCTTGAATGTAAGTTTCGTACCTGCATAATACCGCCCCCACCCAGATAGATGGCGTGTGCTTTGACTAGAGGCCTATCGTACGTTGTGGCACGACATGCTGACGGTGACTAGTATGCCGCTGTGATGGGACTCAGTACAGATCTGAATCTTAAGGGCAATGACTTTTCCAACGTGGCCACGTTCTGTTTCGTCGGTTTACTATGCTTTGAAATTCCCAACAGTAAGTTGAGCCTCGTCCAGCCACAAACGACTTGTCTTTCCTTTTCCCCTCTCTCCTCCTTTGAGAATTAGCCATGCTGACTCAATGTTTCAACAGCATACTTCCTTCAGGTCGTCCCAGCTGCCAAGTGGCTCGGACTCAATGTCACACTTTGGGGTATTGCTACCGCTTGCGGTGCCGCCGCTCACAATTACCAAACACTACTCGTGTCTCGTGTCTTTCTGGGCATCTTCGAGGCCACCATTGGACCATCTCTGATGCTCATCAGCAGCCAGTGGTATACAAAATCTGAGCAGGCTCCTCGCTTCTCTTTCTGGTATCTCGGCCTGGGCCTGGGACAGATTCTTGGTGGCGCTATCTCATATGGCTTCCAAAACGTCTCCGTTGGCGCCTCTCTGGCCGGCTGGCGCATCATGTTTGTTGTCTTGGGATGCGTCACTGTTGTCATCGGACTGTCAACCTTTTTCTTTTTGCCCGATACTCCCATGAAGGCTTCTTGGCTGTCGAGCAACGAAAAGGTTGCGCTGCTGAAGCACGTCAGCGTCAACCAAACCGGTATCCAAAGCCGCAAATTCCGCCCCAAGGAAATCGTGGAGGCCCTCCTTGATCCTCAGATCTACCTCTTGCTCCTGTCTGTTGTCTTGGTAAGTTGTCCTACAGTATGGAGTCTTATACCTTGGCTCCTTTTGCTAACATTGAATGTTCTGCAGCTCTCTGTTTCCAGCGGTGTTGTTACCACTTACTCGGCTACCCTCATCAGGAACCTGGGTTATCCTCCTAAACGGGCTGCTTTAATGAACATGCCCTCAGGCGCTGTCAGCATCTTCTTTACATTGTTAGTTGGCTTTGGCGTTCGAAAACAGTCTCACCGATGGGCGTGGATCATTGCCTGCATCATTCCTGCGTACGCTTCCGGCTCTCCACTAGAAAAGCCTGAGTATCATTACTAACTCTTTATAGTATTATTGGAGGCGCACTGATGTCTTTCCTCGACACGAAAGCTCACCATGCCGGTGTTTTGGCAGGTATTTACCTAGTCAATGCAGTTGTCGCTCCCTTGACCCTCTTTTACGCCGTGAGTAACTTGCCTAATCCTCCCAGCCAGCACCTAGCCTGTACAGCGATGATTAACAAAACGGATATAGTGGACTGTCGCCAACGTTAGCGGTGCTACCAAGCGTGCCTTCGCCGCCGCCATTGTTAGCGGCTCGTTCTCTTTGGGCAATATTATTGGACCTCAAACCTTCCAGGCTCGCGATGCGCCCGATTTCCGACCTGCCAAGCTGGCAGTCATGGGCACGCAGGCTGGATGTGCCGCGACTACCTTTGTCCTCTTTCTGTACTATGTATGGTGCAATAAGAGACGCGGTGACAGCAGCAAGGACACCGAAGAGCGCTTCATGTCTCCTGAGGTCTGGGCCACCATGACTGACAAGGAGAACAAGATGTTCCGATACTCTTATTAAGCCTCTACGCATTGCCTTGGACTTTTAATAATAAGCCAGCGGGTTTCTTTCTTTTTCACTTTGCATCAAATCTATATTTTAATTAATAGTATATAACGAGTATCGAGCAACCATATTGTTTGGGAAATTTTCACGTCGGACATACGATATGATACACGTCTTAGATATCTTCACTAGGATAGGTTGGAAAATCAGAAAGCGGTCGCTGTCTATAGATGTTGAGTATATATTCAAATTCCTGCTTACAATACATGAATGACCATTCTTATAAAACACTTGCTCAAACCTAGTAGTCCTTGGACCTAATTACAGTGCCGCTTCTGGCAGCATCGAGGGCCTCAATGACTCTGAGCTGCTCCGACGCGCTTTCCTCTACTGAGATTTGTCCCTTGATGCTGGGATCCCATTTTTGGAATTGAGCCTGCATGACCTTGAGCGCCTCAACGACCTGGGGTGGTTTGGGGCCTGTTTTTACACTAGAATTAGCAAAGACCATTTTCGATACCACAAAAGAGAGGGAATAAGAAGGTCCTACCTTCGTGAGTATCCACCCAGCCGGGGCAGATGGCAACAGTCTTGATGCCCTTGGGAGCAAGTTCCGCAGCGTACTTTGCAATCTGGACATTCATGCCGGCCTTTGCAATCGAATAGGCCAGGGCGTAGTCGACGCCCGTCTTGAGGATGACTTCGTTGTTGGCCATGCTGCTGGTGATGTGGGCAATCTTCTTGAGGTCGCCCTTCTCAATCAGGGGCAGGAAGGCGTTGGTCGCCCAGGCGGCGCCCCAGACGGCGGTGCGGATGGGCTCCTCGTAGAACTGCCTGGTGGCCTCGAGGTCAAAGGGCACCTGCGTGGGCGAGTGCGAAAAGGTGGTCATGTCGACCGAGTTTGAGTTGTGGATGAGGACGTCGAGCTTGCCGTCGAGGATGGCGCTGGCCTCCTTTGCGGCGGCGAGGATGGACTGCGGGTCGGTGACGTTGCCGGTGATGATGTGGATGTTGGGGTGGGCTTGGGCGAGGGCGGCGAGGGGGGAGGAGGGGTCGAGGCTGCGGACGATGGCGAGAACGGTGTTTGAGGGGGATTGGGCGAGTTGGCGGACGAGTTCGCGGCCGAGGCCTTTGGAGGCGCCGGTGATGGCGTAGGAGGGCATTGTGGAGGAGGGTTGTTGAGGGTTTGATTGTTTTACTTGGTGGGTTGTTTGTTGAAGATTGTGTTTGTGGTCTGTTGTTTAGATACTGGAAGGGTTTGTGTTGATCAAGAGGAAGTTTTACTCTTATATATCTACAAGTTGTAGTTGGTTGAAGTGCATGTAAGTCAGTTCCTTGGAGGGCTACGTTGGATTTCAAGTCTACTGATAGGGGTTGATGATGACAAAACAAAGATGCGATGGCATAATACAGTAGGAATCTTGTGTGGACCTCAGAGCATTGGCGATTACCAACCTGTTTTGCCAATGCATCAAGCATATAGACGAGAGGCAGAGCTGAATAATATGGAACAAAAGTGCTGAAGTGGAACGGCCGATCCGAAGTCCCAGGGGCCGGTCTCCATTTTCAACAATGGGTATTACTATATACAGGCTATTTCTGTCTTCCGCGTGAGGCTTTTGCCACAGTGATAATTTGCATGGAGTACGGGGTATATCCCATGATACATCTTCTGGTGGATCTCAAGATCTTGTTGAATCCTTCTCGCAAAGAGAAACGGCCGATCCGGAATCCAGCGCCCGGTCCCACTATAAATGGGCCTGCCTGCCTCAATCTGGCCAATCAAAGCCAGACTTTGTCAGCATCGGAAACGGATGCTTTAAAACCCAACGGCCGACGGGTCTTGGACCGGCCGTTCCAACTTACACGGCCGCCGCGACTGTCGAGACTGGGAGGCGAATCAACTCCCCTATCTCTTTCTACCCACGTAATAATAGCTAATGGTTGAATCCAGAGAGTGGAATGCCAATTGCCAAGAGGAGAGCTTGCGTCACGTGCACAAATGCAAAATGCAAGTGCTCGCCGCAGTCGGACAACTTGTGCCAGCGATGCGCCCGGCTCGGCAAGCAGTGCGTGTATCTAGACTTGCCGGAGAGGAAGAAGAGGCGCAGAAACGATGATGATGATGAGGGGTGAGACTTTCTTTTTTTTCTTACCAGTGCGAAATTTGATGAATATGAGAAGCCAGATTCGCTAATTTGCTTGTGCCTTGCCTTTCTCCTTTTGCAGTGGTAGTAATAGCCGAGTTGTTGCGCTGGAGAATAGAGTTGAAGAGCTCGTAGCACAACTCGATGCGATAAGAAATGGAGGCACTCAGCATGTTCCCACATCTTCCTCTACGGATGACACGAGTCCTCCGAGCACAGGGGCCTTGTCGATTCCAGACGCTCTGCGCAGTTCAGGGCCGGCCTCCCAAAAGCCAGAACTGCTCGACGCCGTGTCTGAAGGCTATCACGGCCGCGAACCCCCAAAGACATCCGTGCTGGAAGGTCTCCCAGACATTGTCGACCGCGGCTTTCTCAGCGTGTCGGAAGCAGAGAATCTAGTATCGCAGTTCAAGTCCCGCTTCGTGTGGATGTTCCCCTTCGTCGTGCTCGATCCCTCCCAAACCGTCGTGGATCTCCGCAAAAAGGAGCCGCTCCTCTTCCTCGCCGTTGTCGCGGCCTCCATCCCCAGCGCGCACCCCATCCGGAAACTCCTCGCCGACGAAATCATGCAGCACATCACGTCGCGCATCGTGGCGAGCTCGGAGAGGAACCTGGGCCTGGTGCGGGCGCTGCTGGTGCTGTGCGCGTGGTATCGGTATCCCGCGCAAAAGGGCCACGTGCAGCTTATGCTGCTGATGAATCTATGTACGACGATGGTGTATGATCTGGGGCTTAATCGATTAAAGGGGGAGCTGACGACGGATCAGCAGAGGGCGCTTCTTGGAACGTATTGGGTTACTGCAAGGTAAGAATGAAATGAAAATGAATCAAGATTCTTCAGCTGGTGCTTGCTGCTAAATATTTTGTTGTGCCATCATGTAGCTTACCAAGGGGGTTGAATCGCCCAGAGGCAATGGCAAACAGCAAAAAGATTGAAGAATGCTGCAACAACATGGCTGTTTCAACCGAGTACCCCTCTGATAGATGCATCCGGCCGTTTATCCTGGCCCAGTCTTTCGTAAATACCATTGACAGCAGCTACAGCGAGCTCGGGGAGTCAGGCCATGACGAGACTCTCGTCAGAATCATGGTCGGCGCCAAGCTGCGCCAATTCGAGAGTCTGGAAGCCACTTTGAAAGAAGAATTGTCTAGACTTCCAAACCCAACCAGTATGCTGTTCTGATGAAATATCATTATCCAAGATGGTTTTTTCCCAGTGCTCAGGTAACTAACTCTGCTGATTCTAGCCAGTGTATTCACCTGCAACATGCACTACGTCAACATTGCCATCCGAGACATGGCCCTCGACGACGAGTACGTTTCTTACCAGACTCGTCACGCCTTTGATCAGTCTCCCTCCGCCGAGGCGTTCAAAACATCAGCCTACAGATCATCACTCCTCTGGCATCTCCTCCGCCACAGCAAAGCCCTCATCCAAGCCTACATGGACATACCCGACGCCCAACTATCGCAAGTCACTGTCTTCACCCTCTCCCAGATCTGTGCCTCCCTCGTGATCCTACCGAGATCCGTATCCGCCCTGCTGAAGCTCATCGTCGCCAGACAAGGTCCCCCCCATAGTCGCACTTGGCCGGTCCAGGGCGAGGCGTTGGACGAGGCGCGGGCTATCGTCGACGAGGCGGATTTCCTCTCTACCACTATCCGGCTGTACGAGAAGTTTCGGACTCTGATAGTTGGCCTTACGACGCAAGAGAAGGGGCTGGACGTGGCTGGTACGCTGTGCTGCCACATGAGCGTGCTGGCGAGCTGGTACGCGCCACGAGTGCAAGCGATCCTGGGCGTCGATCTTGTAGTCAAGCATCCGCTGGCGTCTATTACTCCTCACGCCGGCGACATTGTCGACGTTATCAATGCCGCCAACGCCTCTAATAGCGGCAATACTAGTACTGCCTCGGTTCCACCAGTGGTTTATCACAGCACAGAAAGGACTGGATCGACTGATGTGCAGCAGGGGTTTCCTGGGGCTTATACCGGTGCGGAGGATGGCAATTACTTATTTAGCGATGAGTTGTGGGCTTCTGTGCTGGAGAGCTTTACCAGTTTTGCGTAAAAAGGGGTAAGAAAGGTAGGTGTATAAGACACGAAGGACATGTCACAACAAGAATCAGACAAAACCTTTTTTTTTTTTTTTCAAATAAACTTATTCAATTTAGCTATATAGCAATTTTTCAAAGATGTGCAGCAAAAGCACACTCTGCAAAAAAAAACAAGAGAACAATAAATTTGAACGCCTATCCAATAATGACGATGCAGTTCCCAACGTTGGATGAAATGGGATCATTAAGAAAAAAAAAAGAGAGAAAAAGAGAAAAACAAAAAGGAAAAAGTCTAAATCGTGTCCTCCTCTTCCATCTTCGTTTTTTGTGCTTTTCAAGTTCATGAAAAAGCTAATATACCCTGGATATCACGGTTTTTGTTGTCATTCAAAACGAATGTTTTGTTTTTTTAAAAAAGTCAAACGCTTTCCCTTATCCTTGAGCTCAGTTTTTTTTTTTTATGGATTTTTGTTGTTTAGACCGTGGGGCCGGCGGCAATGACATCCTCGGTAGCCTCGCTCTCGTACTTCTTGAAGTTCTCGCGGAAGAGCTGGCCCAGCTTGACAACCTCCTTGTTGAAGCTGTCGCTGCCGGCAGTCCAGGCCTTCTTGGGGTTCAACAGGTCATCGGGAACGTTGGGGCAAGACTGGGGCACCTGCAGGTTGAAGACCTCGTAGTTCTCAAACTCGGCGTTGGCGAGCTCGCCGGAGTGGATGGCGTCGAGGATGGCGCGAGTGTACTTGAGGGGGCATCGCTTGCCGCCCTGGGCGAAGCCGGCGCCGACCCAGCCGGTGTTGAGCAGCCAGGCGTTGGCCTTGTTCTGCTCAATCTTGTCGGCGAGCATACGGGCGTACTTCATGGGGTGCAGGGCCAAGAAGGGCTGGGCGAAGCAGCTGGAGAAGGTGGCCTGGGGCTCGTTGACGCCGTCCTCGGTGCCGGCCATCTTGGAGGTGTAGCCGGAGATGAAGTGGAACATGGTCTGGGCGCTGTTGAGCTTGGAGATGGGGGGCAGGACACCGCGGGCGTCGCAGGTGAGGAGGATGATGTTGGAGGGCATGTTCTCGGTCAAGCAGGGGATCTTGGCGTTGGAGATGTACTCGATGGGATAGGCGCAGCGGGTGTTCTCGGTGAGGGTGACGTCGTCGTAGTCAACCTCGCGGGTGACGGGGTCGAAGACGACGTTCTCGAGGATGGAGCCGTAGCGGATGGCGTTGTAGATATCGGGCTCCTTCTCGGCGGACAGGCCGATGCACTTGGCGTAGCAGCCACCCTCGATGTTGAAGACACCGCGGTCACTCCAGCAGTGCTCGTCGTCACCAATCAGGGCACGGTTGGGGTCGGCAGACAGGGTGGTCTTGCCGGTACCAGACAGGCCGAAGAAGAGGGTGACATCGCCGTTCTTGCCCTCGTTGGCGGAGGAGTGTAGAGTCAGGACGTTGTGCTTGATGGGCATCTCGTAGAAGAGAACGGTGAAGATACCCTTCTTCATCTCACCGGCGTACTCGGTACCCAGGATGACCATCTCCTTGGCGGCGAAGTTGATGGCGACGGAGGTGGCGGAGGTCATGCCCTCGGTGTAGCGGTTGGCAGGGAACTTGCCGGCATTGTAGATGGTGTAGTCGGGGTGGAAGTGCTCGAGCTCCTCACGAGGAGGGCGGATGAGCATGTTTCTCATGAAGAGGGCATGGTAGGCGCGAGCGCAGATGACACGGACGCGGATTCTGTACTTCTCGTCCCAGCCAGCATAGCCGTCAATGACATAGATGCGGTTGCGGGTGTTGAGGTAGTCGACAGCACGCTCTCGGTTGATCTTCCAGACCTGTATGGCAATCTTGTATTAGCATCGAAAACAGATTTTGTTTGTGTATCGTCTTTGCTCATTGTCAATCTCCATCGTCATTGTCACGCATCACCACTTGATTCAGTGCATTTCTGTGTCTTAGGCACACACACACGCACACACGCACACACGCACACACATACACACAGCGGAATAAGCCAGCCAATTGCCCGCCACAACAGCCGTGCTCAGCGCCCAATCGAGAACTCGGCATTTGCATTCGCTTCCCCAAAACCAGGCCGGAGCAAACCGGGTCGGAAATGGAGAGCAAAAAGCACAAGCTTTCGACGCATCAATCACAAGCCAATGCCGCGGATGCAACTGAGGCGAGGGCCGGGCAAAAGTCCTGAGCGCCGCTTATGGTCGGCTACCCAGATTCGGCTTCGGCTGAGCGGGGCCCCGGCTTTGTATTCCATGGGTCTTTTTTCTGTGCCGTGACTTTGGCCAAAAGCCCCCCGGGCAAATTGCAGCTTTTTTTTTATGCGTGTGTGCGTGTGCGGGGTGACGCCAAGCTAGAGCTGCATCTTGGCCTTTTTTATTGGGCACTTTCTCCGCATGCACTTCCGATTCGACCAGAGCAGCTGCAGATTGCTGGCTTTCTGTTGCTTCGGGCATTGGCTG
Organism: Trichoderma asperellum; assembly: GCF_020647865.1. Classification (NCBI taxonomy): domain Eukaryota; kingdom Fungi; phylum Ascomycota; class Sordariomycetes; order Hypocreales; family Hypocreaceae; genus Trichoderma; species Trichoderma asperellum. The sequence goes on from NC_089416.1 coordinate 1,613,776, forward strand.
CGCTTTTTGCTCTGCTTGCTTGCTTCCAGACGGTGGCGGCGAGGGCTGAGCAGCTGAATAGGAGGCGCCCCGCTCGCGTGACCATTGACCCAAAGCAAAAGAGAAGGGGAGCAAAAAAAAAGTATGCAGGGATGAGACGCGTTGGTAACGAAAACCCAAATGGGTAGATTCGGAACACGCACACAACAATGACGATGGACATGACGCTTGCAGCGACGATCAGGCACTATTACTTACATCTTGGCTCATGGGCTTGTTGACTGGTCCCCACCTGCAGAATGGTTAGTCGTGTGGAGCGCAAAAGCTGGATTCAATGTGTCACTCAAAACGTACCAGATGTTGTCTTGTGATGAAGGCTCCTGGACAATTCGCTTGTCGAGGGGAGATCGGCCGGTCTTTGCGCCCGAGTAGGCCGTCAGGGCACCGCTGGAGGTGATGGCAGTGCCGCTCTCGTAGACGAGGGCATCTTCGTAGAGGGCGGCGACGGAAGGATTGGCGACCTGGAATTGGGCTGGTCAGCGAGCTGTGCTTACACACATCAATTGCGAGCAAGGCCAACACTTACAATGGCGACACGGTCGTAGTCGATGTGGGCGATTTCGTGGAGCTCCTCCTCTGTTGGAAAAGAAAAGTGTTAATGCTAAGAAGAAAAAAAAAGAAAAAAGAAAAAAATCTTGTCGTGCTTGCTCGCTGCGCTCAAGGCAAGGTGAGCTGCATCTGGACAACAGGTGTGGACATACCGAGCTCGGTGTGCTCGCGGTAGGGCCTGCAGCGCAATTGGTGTTAGTCGCTTATACATGATAGCCAACAACAGCAGCAAGATGAAAGCATCGGGAAGCACTTACTGAACACCGCCAGGGTGCAGAGCAGTCTTGTTAACGTTGCTAGAAATCACTGTTCATGCTGTTAGCCGCCCAAGTCTGACAGATTCACTCTTTCGTCATGGCCATTGAGGGCAAAAGACTTACTCTTGCGTAAATCTATTCCCGAGGCCTGGATCTGTGACTTGGGACCTTTGACGGTAGGATCAGTGTATGGAGAGGCGGTCCTGTAGAGGGGATCCATTGGATAGTTATATATTCCGGAGCAAGAGTCGACGGGATGTCGTTTGGATGAACTTTGGTCTTTTCGTGTCCCTTCCTTTCAGCTGCTAGCGACAGGGGAGGGGGTGGCGTGTGGAGGATGACGGCGGGTTTGTTTCTCCAGAGTGGACACCCGGGATCAGGTACAGACGAAGTGGATGTATGTACTTTTTTTTTGGTGCTCTAAGCAGATCAGAAGGACAAAAAAGTTAGCCCTGCGATCGAACAGTCCCGAAGCTGATCCAGGCCGGGGCCTTGTTTGTGGAGCCGTGGCGGGCGGTGCGAAGCTTCACAAGGCCCGGGGCACGAATTTATCTCGGAACAGAAAGGCAAAGCAAGGAACGTTTGGGTTTGATTTGATAGGGAAAAGCAAAACAAGGGGGGGTGCGAGCCGAAAAAAGAATAGAAAAGAAAAAAAAGAAGAAGAAAACCAACAGCCGAGCGTTCTTGTGTGTGGAGTATGAGAGGAAGAAGAAATAGGGGGGCGTGTGAAGTCTCCTGTGTAGGTGCTACAACAGGATAGTAAGGGCAGCAAGCAAAAGTAGTGTGTACTGAATACCCCGTACTTTGCAAGAGATGTTGAAAAGAGAACGATGCTGTAGCCGCTTGGTATCGTCTGCGCTCGGCTCAAGACCAAACGAGGAAGAAAATTAGGTAGCCAAGGGGGGCAGCCAATTAATTCAGGCAGGGTACTTTTTGAACCTTCTTTTTCTTCTTCTTGCCTTGGCTGCAGGGTAAAGGGGCGTGAAATACAGTGCAGGGCAGCACAAATAAAATAATTGAATTGATAAATTAAAGAGGTGAACTCACGATGAAGCAGTTTAGTGCGGCGGTGGGAAAGCCGTAACGAGTAATGATGCCTTGATGACGGCACAGGGCTGCAAAAGTTGAGTAGTGGTAGATATCTGGGAAAGCCAGAAGCTTTTTTCTTAATTCGATGCTAGCAAAAAAAGCTATGTCTATTTCTCAACAACAACAAAAAAAGAAGAGGGAAAGCAGCCCTATTTAAATCTTGATTTCCCCAATCGCCCGTCATCTTTTCCAAACCGCCGTACGATGTGCGAATATGCTTTTTTCCTGTAAACGAATCACACGTGCAGTCAATCATAGGCGGGCAGCGCAAAAACCGGATCTGGGCAATGCCCAATACAGTCTCACTCCCGGTGCTCCAGCGCCGCCCGGGAGACGAATTTGGCTTGTCAGTGTGTATGAAAGCAGCAGCGCTTCCCTTTTTCCACGCGGACTATTCCGATGCCCATGCAGTACGGAGTACTTTGCTCCAAAGGCGTTGCCGGCGCGGCGACCTGCAGCGGGGCGATTACGTACGGAATGGACGATTGCGGTGGTGCTTTGCCTAATGGGGCGATTTATGGCCTGGGCTGGCGATGCTCGAGGTGGCGATTGGATTTTTCTGCTTTTACCCCGTACTTTTGGGTAATGATCTTGTAAGAGGACTCTAGTGCTCCATAATGCGACCACATAGTGCGTCCACGGCACATAATGATGATGGCTTTGATGGATACGGCTATGGATACGATACGAGTAATACCCTTCACTGACCGGGTCACGGTCTGCGCCGGCCTCTGTGCAAATACAGCAAACAGCGGTTGTCGTTGGGTAATGAGAACGCCGCAGCTGTAATTGCTCGGTCACGGGGCTGGGCCAGCGAAATAGCAGGAACCGTCAAAGGGCCCATGCCAACCAAGTCTAGACGTCGGCTTGTTCACCATGAGTAGTACATAGTAGGTGCAAGTGTGTACATACATATAGAGTCATCCACTCGTTCGTCCCCGGCCCCCGGAAGCCCAAGGCTTGACTCATCATCCATCCTCCGTAATCCAGTACTTGTCCCGGCTGCCGCAGCGCCATGCAAACGGCATGTACACACTCCCGGCTGCCTACGGGGGAGGCGACGGAGGAAAAAGAATGATCCCCATTGGAGGCGAGGCTAGCAAGGGGGTGAGATTCTTGCAAAGGCTGGATTTCGCATATGGGCACGAGATCTCTCTCCTTTTTTTTTTTATCCAATATACAATCTTGAATTTTATTGCCCGGCTGCAAAACCCGGTGGTCACGCTCCCGAACCCGAAACAGATGCTGCAAGGTTAGATGCTGCTAGCAGTAGGCAATACCAGTAAAAACCCATGGCCCATTCCGGGATGCTAGTCATGGCCGCCTTGTACGATGCCGGCTGGCCTGCAATCCGGGGAGACAGAGGCCCAGCCCAGCCCGGGTTTTTGCCTTGCGCTGCCGGGCGTGTCTTGGGCTGTGCATACCCGCAAAGGGGGACCTAGGCTGCGAATGGTTAGTAGTCGAGGCCAGCTGGGGCGTCTGTCTACCCCGCGATTTCTCAAGTCGCTCTTCGAGAACAAACAAAAAGCACACCCCGGTTTTCCACGAGGAGCAGCAGGTACAGGACCTGTGCGCGGCTCTGCCTGCTTGTCTGCACCGGCGGCTCCTCTCGGCAGTAAAAATAGCAAATGCCATGCTCTCTGTCTGGCATGAACTTTTCCTGCGTGTCTCTGTGTGATTGTCTCAGTGCCGGGCAGAGACACAGACTCGGCACCAGATATCCGAGCAGCTGAGCACAAAGCCCGTCATCCACGCACAGCAGCACAGCGCGGCGAAACAAGAGCTCAAGCCTCTTCATCCCGTCCATCTTGTAGAATCGAGACAAAATCCAGCAAACCAACCGAGACGCACGGCTATGCAGCCAATCCCTGCGCCAAAGCGCCTCCGTACGTCTCGGCCCAGCGGCACTCGCTCGACGGGGCAAGTCCCGTGATTGGCTGCCGCCCGTCTGTTCCGACTCTTTCCGCAGCCAAATTTCTGCTGCTGGCATTCTTTTTTTCGAAGCCCTCAGAATTAATGATATTTTCCAGCAAGCTGTACATGCTATTGCCACCCCTTTTTTTATTTATTTATTTTGTTTTTTTATTTTTTTTTTGGCAACGGTATTTTCCATCCATGCATGTGTAGTTGGGTACGAATGCTTGGGTTGGTCTTTTAAATTAATCGCCACGATGCACAATGCACGGTAATTCCCGTACTTACAAATTGATAATGCTTGACAATGGCATTTCGTCGCCTGACTTGTCATTTGCATGGCCAAGAGGCAATGTGACAAAAAAAAGAGAGAGAGAGAAAAACTAGGAATACATGTACATTCTTCGTCATGACGATAAGAGAAGCCGAGAAAATACGCAATTTCGATCCACAATCCACAGCTGTTGTTTCGTCTTCTGTTATCGTCTTGTAACCGGGCTTTGCTAGTATGTACGAGTATGTAAGTCAATAATGGAGTAGTCAAAAGGCATTCGCCCACCTGATCCCTACCCTATTCAGCACTTGGATCTTCCCCAACTCAGCGTCAAGCTCGCCGTTTTAGGCTATGCTCAGCGCTCTGGTGCCCTTTGTGACGTCTATTGGGCCCCCTTGGACAGCACCAAGTCAAGCCCGGTTTTCACTAACACTGCAGTGGTTTGTCCCATCGTCGTCGTAAAATCTCCCCGAGAAGGTCATTTTATATACTACCTATATTACCTAGTAGGTGATTATATTAGTACTTATATTGCTACCTAAAGTAAAAGAGAGATATTTCCCATCAAGCCTGCTCCTAGCCAAACATCCTCAAATCTATAATTCCTCTTTCATCATCCTCCTCACATCTTCTCTACTTCAACCTCATCAGCCTCATCGTCATCTTCTTCCTCTACTACTTACTACATACTTCTTCTTCCTATCATTCCCTCCCGCCCGACTTTTATTTACCGTATTTGCCGCCCCACTCACGGACCCCCGAATCCATCCACCCGCTGCCTCGAAATTTTCTTGCCTCTGCCTCCTCTTCGCTGCCGTTCCGTCTGCCACGGCGGTACGGGCTCGGAAGCCCAAGGCGTCTCCACCAATCCCCATCTCTCCCCTTTTGCTTTTTTTTTCCCATTCTCAATGTACATACACAATTAACATTCCTTTCTACACTCCCCCCCTTGCTTCCGATTCATTTTCGTTTTTCTATATAGTATACTATGTAGGTACATAATGCTTAGTCGTACAGCACGGTACATCCCAAAATACACTGCAAACGCCCCGAGCACCACTGCTATGTACCTTGCTTTGAATGGAACCTTGTAACGCTACCGCGTGCTTATACGTCTTCTCGCTGACAGGATGCCATGTATACATGTAGGTATTCCCACAGGCCCGGAGCAGTCCGGGATGTTTTGCCATATGGCTGAGTAAACTCCCTGCAAACCCTAGTCCCTGACCCATCAGGCACTGAGTATTAGGCGCCTCTCTCTCTATTCATGATGCATGCAGGTCATAGAGCACAGATTCCCACACGCCCCTAGTTTCAGCCTACAGGCACATGCAAAAAGTAGCCCATGCTTGACTGATTGCCTCCCCCCTGATTCGTCCACCTTATCTTGAACGAGTACATATTTAGTAGGTACTACTAGTAGCAACACACCCAATGTTCACCAGCCTCGGGCAGCAATTTTGCTCGGATTACGGCCGGTACCTGCTCGTATCTGCTCGCATCTCCGAACGGCAGCTTCCTCGGCGGCTGAAAGTATACCCTATATCGTGGGTTTCCGACCTCATATCTGCCTTGCCTCTGTCAACGGGTCAATACGGAATGTCCAAGTCTTCGTTTCTTATCTCGACAATCTCGAAATCACCATGTATGATTGTTATGTATCTCATCAAAGCTTAGTTTGATCTCTTCATTTCCTTCCTCGGCTGACTATGGCTATTTCGATTCAATCCAAAAAAAAAAATGGCTCTCTTGAACTAAAAAGATCTTTCGTCGCCCTTCTAATCTTTTGCAATCGTGGCATCGTATGGCGTCTACAAATGCTTTGTCATGGTCTTGCATCTCTCGGCGTATATCTTAACTCAACCGCAGATCATGCCAACCTACAGCCCCCTGAGCTTTCCACCCTAAGCACCATGCAGGCCACAGCTTTTGTATGAGTTTGTAGCCGACTTTTTTCACATCTGTCTCCTTGACGCCTGTCCATCAGAGCTGCTCTCAGCCCTCATCCTTTTTTCACCCTCTTTCAACCAAGCCGCCGGAGGCTGGCATCTTCTCCCTTATGCTTTTTAGTAGCTTACTGGCAAATGATTCCTTACTGGTCCTCGCTGGTAATGAGTTTGGTGATCTTGCCGATGGCAATTGTTTGTCCCTGTGCAATGTTATTAGAAAAAGGAATCCAAAAGAAAGAAAGAAAGAAAGTCATCATGTAATGGGAGCATCTCTTCATACCTGGTCTCGGAGGGTGAAACGACCCATCTGCGGGTAATCCTCGAATTTTTCAACGCAAACCATACCAGCGCCTCCAGTCACCTGAAGTCTGGCAATGATGCTGTCGCCCTTCTTGGCGTGAGTGGGAGGAACCTTGCTCTTGCGGTTAGTGCCCTTCTGGAGCTTGTGTAGCAGCGCCGCAAAGGTGACCTCTTCGATGGCCGCATGTACGTGAAGCACGCAGTTGAATCCGGATGTGAGAATGCTCTTGAGGTCCAAAACCTTGATTTGCGCCTCGAACTCGGACACGCAGTGCACAAGTCGCTTCGGCGAGCAAAGCACAAATCCGGGCAGGATGTCTTCTTCTTCAATGCCCTTGAGACGCAACCGAACCTGGTCACCGCACTGGAGAATGGGCTGCTCCTCTTCCTGCTCTCCGTAGATGGCAGCCGTTTCCACGGGCTGCTTCCTAGGCATCATAATCAACGACATGCCCTTCTTGATAACTCCCGCCTCGATCTTGCCGTCGACCATGGTGCCCAGATCGCGGTACTTGGCATTGATGGGCATCATGAATGGTGCGTTGACCTTGCGCTCCAGAGCCTGCATGCCGTCAAGGTACTCCAGCAGTGAGGGTCCCTTCCACCAAGGGGCAACACCCTCTGGCAGTCGGTCCTTGATGTTGAGGGATTGCTGAGCGGCCACGGGCATGAAGTAGACGTCAGTCTTAAGGTTGTAGCCGGTTCCCTTCAAGAACTGCTGTAGTTTGGTAGTACACTCCTTGTAACGCTCCTCGGACCACTCCACCGTCGGGTCGTCCATCTTGTTGATCGCCACAATCAGCTTGTTGACACCTTGAGTCTTGGCAAGCATAGCGTGCTCACGGGTTTGTCCTCCTCTTTCGAAACCTGTCTCGTATTCGCCCTTTCGCGCTGAGATGACGAGAATGCCCACATCTGCCTGAGAAGCACCTCCAATCATGCTAGGGACATATGTCTTGTGGCCAGGGGCATCCAGGATACTGTAGCGTCGCTTCTCAGTCTCGAAGAAACCACGTCCAACCTCGACGGTCTTTCCCTTGGTTCGTTCTTCCTTGGTCAAATCCATGACCCAGGAGAGATACCATGACTCACGACCCAGGTCCTTTGCCTCCTTCTTGTACTTGTCCATGGTACGCTCGTCGACCATTCCGGTGGTCCACAGGATCGAGCCGCCCAAAGTTGACTTGCCTGCATCAACGTGTCCGATGAAAATGATGTTGACGTGCTCCTTTCCGTAGATTTCTTTGAGAGTATCATCGTCCACATCAGCTGCCTGCGCCTTGAGGACAGCATCGACTTCGCGCTGAGCCTTCTTCTCTCCGGCAGACGGGCTGGAGCGGCCAGATGATGGGTCGGGAGATGTCCTTCCAGAAGACTTGCCGCTGGCGGAACCCTTTCCTGCCTTCTCGCCGGTCTTCTCAATAGCCTTGGCTGCGGTAACCTTCTTGCCCGCATCTGGGGCGTTGGACGGCTCAGTCTTGGCCTCGTCCTTGGCCGGGGAAGGAGAAGAGGCAGCGGGAGAGCCAATCGACAAGACTTTAGCCTTGGGCTTTGCGTCGCCTCCAATGCTAAGCACCTTGGCACCTCCTTCGTTGGTAACAACAGGCTTGGGTGCGCTAGCAGCAGCGGCAGGCTTCTCGACGGGGAGCGACTTCACAGGGGCAGCCTGTGCAGCATTGTTCTGAGCGGGGGCTGCAAACTGCTGTTGTTGCTGGTTTCGCTGGCCTTGCTGTTGGCCTTGCTGTTGGCCATACTGAGGATAGCCCTGGCCTGCGATAGTAAAACGTGGTTAGTCCGTCAGTGGCAGTCAAAATAGGTGGACATGGCAAACATACCAAAGTTCTGGTTGTAGCCCTGGTTGTAACCACCGCTGTAGTTTTGATATTGCTGGTTGTACTGATCGAATCCCTGGCCTGCGCCATACTGAGGATAGAATCCCTGTGGTTGCTGATAGTACTGCTGCTGGTACTGTCCATATCCCCCGCCAAAGGCCTGGCCAGGCTGGAAAGTCTGAGCGGTGGGCTGGAATGAGGCAGCGCCAGGTCGGAAGCCGCCCTGGGAAGCAGCAGGGTTGACGTTGAGCTGCTGCTGAGCCTGCTGAGCGAGGTTCTCGTCCTGAGCAGCAGGATCGTCCTCCCAAGAATTGAGGTTCGACATGGTGGCGATTGCAATGTCTTTCTCGTCTGACCTTTGTTGGCGGGGCTGATCGTTCGAGAGTCGTCGACTATCCAACAGTGCTTCTCTCTGTCTATCGACCGCTTTGTGGCCTGGTAAATAGCACTGAAGAAGCGGGTGCCGTCGGAGACCTTTGGGTAGGCAGACTTAGGTCTTGGGGGTTGAAAGCGACGGTCGACGTCTCGCTGGTTTTATGGTGGAGGTTGTGAAAATTCGAGCCCCACCAAGGCAGCGACATGACATCGATAAAGAGCGTTGCATCAAGTTTTTGTGGAGGGGCTCTTACAGTGCATTTCCGCGTCTTGGGCACGGTATGCAGTTAGGTTTAGCGAATGACTTTGGCAGTGAGTCAACAGATGATCTCAATGCAATCTAATATAGGCTACAGTGAAACAAATTAATGGCGCAGAGCCTTAGAGTAGACATACTCACAGGCACAGAGCCATTTCAAGAGGCGAGTTATTGCTGACTCTTGCTTTGTGCTCTTATTCGTAGATACCTATCTGGCTTTTAGGCACCCTTGGGGCGGGTCTGAGTCAGAGAAGACTGTTCGCACTGTAGCTGCTTCGAGTCCGCTGAACAACCTACAGAATAGATATTTTATGCCAGTAAACGACCGCCGCTGCTTACGAGCCAAGCTCTCATCATGCCTTGAACTCAAATATTAATTTTTAAATTCGTCTCTCTCCTGTAATTCTCTCATGAAAATCGTTCCAACCACCGAATTGCAGCTATGGACGATTTTCTGGCAGCAGTTGGCGCCCAGGCCATGAGATACGCCATACGGTCTGGCATTGCCTTGACGTCCTCTTATGCCATCAACCAATGCTCTCGCCTGCTAAAGGCGGTCGATGACAAAAGTCTCCATTCCGAGCTCAGGTTGCTCCAAAAACAGCTGCATGGCAAAATTAAGGTATTGAAATTTATCCATCAATTTTTCTCTCGGAGAAAAAGAAGAATCCCTCCCCTTTCCCCCCTCTCATCTTTCTCATGCTGATCGTTAATGTTTAAGATTATCTCTCCTGCGATTGACCTTATTGAGTTCAAGTTAGTACTATCCACTTCTATCGTGATATTCATCGGCAGAGATGAACAGGTGCTGATGGGTTAGATCTGGGCGAGGAAACGTCTTTCTTGAGTCGGCTCTGCCTCTCGCAAAATCTCTTCACCAGCAAATCGTTTCTTTGGGCCGTCGTGTGGAGGGCGCCGCAGCAGTCGAGGAACATAATCACGATGTAGGAGAGAATCCACAAACCAAAGAGACTAACCATGATGCATTGAAGAGGGTAATTACAGATATGAAAAATCTTCTAGCTGAGATTGACAGGGAAATTCCTCTTTTGCAGTTGGCTATCTCAGCATCTGGCGAAAGCCTATCTACTTCACTCCCTGCTGGAATATCTCCTTCTCGACTGTTGCAGGCTAGTACTCTCTTGACTGTTGGAGATACGCAGCATGCACAGGATCCTCGAAAATCTGTACAAATTGGGCCTTCATTTACGCTGTCTGTATACATGCTATTCCTGGGGCACGCATCTGTATCGTCTGCACCTAGACATGAAAAGTCAAAATCGAGTTCGGGAAGCAGTAATCACCAAAGTAGCTCGAAAATCACAGACAAATTCCCAGTCTATGGCTTGGGCGAGCACGATAGAAAGCCTGTATGGCAGGAGGCAATACACAAGGCCCGGGTGAGGTTATGCAGGTCAGCATGCAGCCCAGCCATTGATGAACAAGGCTTCAATGAAGACACCTACAACGCATCTAACCTTGAGGCCGGCCTAAATTATGCCTATCACCTCGAAATCATCGAAGATTTGGACGATGGGCGGGCTCATGAAGGCGCCGCCTCGGCACAAGCATACAACGGCGTCTCAAAAGCCGGCATTCGTGAACAAATTCCGATCTATCAACTTGCCAAAATATTCTACACGGATACTGGTAGAATGCTCAATATTGGAGATGGAACTGAGGGAGAAAACAACCCAGTTCTGCTCCTCAAACGAGACATCAATGCATCTCAGCTGCCAAAACAAGACCCTGAGAGGTATGGAGATGTAGATAACTCTACGAATGACGATAGCGGTAGCCAACTAGGAGCAAACGAAGATGATCAAGCCGATGTAGACCGGCAGCTATTCGGAGAGTCGAAAGAGAAGCGGTTGTCTTTAAGAAGCTCCAAGGATGCTGAAGAGAGCTGCATCACCGCCTTCCCTAAACATCTGGATCCCGAATGGATAGCCTTTGAGGTGTTCGAGGAAGATGACGATCAGAGCGATACGAGTTCCATTTCCGGCCTTAACGCGGACTCATCCGATGAGCTCGATGGACGCGGCAATTCACCAGAGAAAACGCCATCACGGCTTCGCGCAGCCCTAGACTCGAGTTTGGTCTCTCAGATCAAGAATCTGTCCGTTCAGCCTAATTCACGCAATACTCTCACCTTGAGCTATTCAGATCCTAGCCTTGGTCGGCCATCGCGAGAGCTAGCAGCAGATTCGGCAAGAGAAGCGCAGGATTTCGTTTCGCGGTCACCGTTTGGCACTATCACGACGTCGCTCTCCCTAATTGAGATGCTCATTCGGCTCGCTGGCCTTCAGGAATTCCAACAGGCGTCCCATTTGTCAATTCCAGACCATATCTTGACGTTTTTCTTGGAGGAGACATCGACGACTGGGTTGACAGGCGAGGCTATGTGGAGGGCTAGGAGTGCAACAAAACGGCGGGTAGGGTTTGACCCGTACACTGATACAGCATAATGAATAGCAGATTGAGACTTGCTTTGTGGCACAAGGTTGAATAGAGAGGTAGAATAAAAAAAAAAACTTTGTAAGAATACTGTTGTAGCAGAGCTAGTTTACTAGGGCGATTTATGTCGTTGCCGATGCCACAAGTCGCATAGAATGGTGCGGAAAGGCGGTTCATAGTTGTCTACCGTTCGAAAGCCTCAACGTCACAGCACCAACATTTCTATGACGCATGTCGACCAGCTAAATGAACACCATCATCTATTACTTCAAGACTTGTGACAAATTTCTTATTGATTCGTTTTCTGGATCGATTTTCTTCTCCCTCTAAGCTGGCAACAGTGATGATTCCTTGATCAACAAATTGCCTGATTGTTGAGTTGTTGAGACGGCTCGCTTGCATAGGCTGCCACGTCAGCGCATGCCCCCTCGAGAGCTGGATCCTACCTCAGCGTCGGTTTCAGATGCATCATAAACCATATATCAAAGAGTTTTTTGTGAACTATTTCCACTTGTGTTTTCATCACTATCCGGCTAACACAAAAATGGCGCCTCTTATTCCTCGTCTGCATCTCTTTGAAATTGATGACCAGCCATGGTGAGAAGCTCCCGTACTAGCGCTGCTCTATCTTGATCTAGATTCGACACTTCGTCAATTCCACACAACTACAATATACAATTATAACGCAATTATCTAATAAATGAGCGAATATCTAGGTTCCCTGCATTTCTACGCAGTCGCATCCAGAATGCTCTCACTGCTGCTTGGAACTCCAATACTCCTCTTCAGCCACAGTCACCCGCGCGTATCGCTGCATCTACACTTATTCGTGAACTTGACAGCTCACTCTCATCTTACACCTTCATCGACTTCTGCGCCGGCGGTGGTGGACCTACACCAGCGATCCAGAAGGCCATCAACACTCATCTCAAAGCTGAAGGAGAGCCGCCAGTTGATTTCATCCTGACGGACTTGCATCCCAACGTGGGGGCATGGGAGAAGGTCGTGAAAAACTTTCCGCAAATAGCATATGAAAGGCAGCCTGTGGATGCGAGTAAAGCTCCTAACCACCTCGTGGAATGTCAAGACGGAAAAAAAGTGATGCGACTGTTCAACCTGGCTTTCCATCACTTTGGCGATGCCTTAGCGAGGGATATACTCAGAGATACAGTGAATACAAGCCATGGATTCGCTATATTTGAGCTTCAGGATCGTAGCCTCTCAAGCATGATTAGTGTCTTCATGCTCGGGGTTGCATCTGTAGTCATGGCACCGGCTTTCGCCTGGAAATGGAGAGATCCCATTTCTCTCGCATTCTCATGGCTTATGCCAGCCTTGCCATTTGTCTTGGTATTTGATGGAATAGTTTTATGCTTAAGGACAAGAACTCCAAATGAGATAGAAAGTCTCCTTCGTGGTTGCGGTGCAGACACGAGCTCATGGGAGATGCGAAGTGGTAAATGCAAGTTTATCTGGCCGTGTGGATATCTGAGTTGGGTTATATGTAGACCCGTCGAGAGGACTTGATAAGCTCTATATACAGGCAATGGGGTGAAAATTATAATCGTTGCAGCATGCGATTCCATATTTCAGCACAAAATCAGTTAGCGGAACCACCAATTTACGGATCCATTTAGACGTCCATCTGATTGCTTGCTCTTGATAGAATGCCACCAGCCTTTTGGAATGAATAAAGCATCGCCGGCAGACAGGTCTACCTCTTGCACGTCCAATGCCGCCGACTTGTCTTCCCACACAACGCCGTGAAGCATCTCCCTCTCTTCTCCTTCCATCATCTCGGTAGATCGGATTCGACTGTTTCCAGATTGCCGAAGCCGCATTTGTACGTTGTTATATATTTCAAGTCCTGCTTTGGGCGGCAGCAGCCTCACCACTTTGCTACTACACAGCTGGCAGAACAAGTTGGGATTCGGATCCCGATGCAGCGGGGTATAGGTCGGCTCAGTCCCTAGCCATATTGAAGAGCTGTATATATCGCCTCTCCCGACTTTGCGAATTAATTCTGGAGCTGGTACATCGCTCTGTAAAGAGCTAGGGAGGTCTGATAATAGAGACTGGGCAATGTAAAGCTGCACAGGCGGGTCTGCTCTTATCCTTTGGGCTTCATTGAACTCGAGTGCTTTGACCAGAAGCCTCAACGGTGCATAGAGCTGAAAGAACTGGTGATCGCGAGAGGCTTCTGAAGCAGCAGCAGACTGAAGAGCTACGGCCCAATCTCGATCAACAGCATCTTGGCTGTTTAACAAGCTATCATAGAGACGGGATATGGTCTCGGATCCTTGGAAGAAGGGCTTGATCAGCTCATAGGGGAAGACCAATTGGTGGAAAGAGTCTATGTAGGAAGCAAATGCCGTCTTCTCTTCGTCTTTTTTGAACCATTTATGGAAAGCTGGAAGAGCGTATGTAGGGGATGTATCAGGATCTGAAAAGACATACGGTCTTTCGGCCTTGAAGCTATCCTCGAACGTTAATCCATCTATGACGCCAGGTCTCTTCACTGGTGAATTGGTTGCGGAAGCAAGGCTGCGGAATGGCACATTCAGGATCGGAGGCTTCCACTTCGGTGTGCATTGAAGAATCTTGAAGCTCCTCTGCATTGTGGATATGTTACAAGCTGATAGGTGGTTTCAGAGGACAGAGGAGTGGCACAAGATAAGCACCTAATCGGTAGGATGCACTGGATCTACCATCGTTGTCGATGGGCGGAGAACAGAACACAAGCTGAGAGACGGTGCTGTTTACCCATAAACACGATCGGGGTCATTCCTTTGGTCAGTACTGCTAGGCAGTAGCTGCTACCACCCCATGCTTCCTTCTCTCTGCCAGTCCGTCCTAAATAAAGCTTCCTCGTGCCTGCCCACGGCTTGGAAGCGGCAGAATCTGTCACCGCCCGCCATAGCTCTTAGTCATGTTTTCTTCCCTCCTCCACCACAGCAAGCTCATCCATCCAACGCCACTGCTCTATCAATTGCGACTTTGGCCAAACCGCGCTGGCTGACCCGCCTATTCATCCTCTCAGACGCCCAGCCTTATCGCCCGAGCTCGAGTCCGACGAGGCTGCCACCAACCCGCACTGCTCTCGCTGCCTCCGCTCACCGGGAATACCTGCGCGATAAAGACTGGATTCAACCTGCCCTCGTTTTGACGCCACATCCCACGGATTTGCAGCACCGACCTGCCATCGCCTGCGTGGGCTTTGGATAGTGCCCAAAGCCTAACGTTTCGCGCCTAGGACGCTGCCATTGACGCCAGAAAATCACCCCGCCACGCCTCCTGCCTGCCTCTAGGCGCTAATCTGGACCCAAAGCCCAGCACCCTTACGCGACCTGCCACCTTCGCAAATTTATCGATAGTACCACCGCCAATCCATCCCACGAACGAACCCCACCTCAGCCAACCTCTTGCCTTATCTTCAGTCTTCAGCCTTTCGCCTTCAGTCCGCACGCAGCCCTTGATTGAGCGTTATCAATCGCTGTCCTTTCTTTGCCGATATCATGTCGACTTCTTCGGGAACGCCCGAGTCCTGGATTTCCAGCTTTTGCGCTCTGCCTGGCCATGAATACTTTGCTGAGGTTTCCGAGGAGTTCATCGAGGATGACTTCAACCTGACGGGTCTGCAGACCCAGGTTGCTATGTATAAGGAGGCGCTCGAGGTACGTGGCATATTGGCTATATCGGCCCTTCCATCTCCCTCTTCTTGGCATATGTTGGCCTGTTGTGATGCGGTTTTTCAATCCCAAATGTTGCTAACTCGTACCCCTAGATGATCCTTGATGTCGAGCCAGAGGATGATGAGGATGAAGACGAGGATGAAGAAGACGAGGATGAAAACGAATCAGGAGAGGACGCCGATCGCACAGGCATGCGACATGGCGCAGAACGGCGGCACCATAGCAGGATGGCCAGCGACCTATCTGTCATCGAATCATCAGCAGAGATGCTCTACGGCCTCATCCACCAGCGATTTATCTGCTCGCGCGTAGGCATCCAGCAAATGAGCGAGAAGTACGAGTTTGGTCATTTCGGCTGCTGCCCTCGAACACACTGCGAGCAGGCACGCACCTTGCCTGTTGGCCTGTCCGACATTCCCGGTGAAGACACGGTCAAATTATTCTGCCCATCCTGTCTCGACGTTTATGTTCCCCCTAATAGTCGGTTCCAAACTGTTGACGGCGCTTTCTTCGGTCGCACATTTGGAGCTCTCTTCCTCCTTACTTTCCCCGAATACGATCTCACCAAACGCGGTGCCGATGTGTTGTCAAGCACCAACTCCAAGGTACCTGAGGACGAGAGCATTCTCAACGGCATGTTTGCCAAAAATATTGCACCAGGCCTTGGTGGTGGGCACATCTACGAGCCCAAAATTTACGGATTCAAGGTCTCAGAACGAGCGAGATCAGGCCCCAGAATGCAATGGCTACGAGACCGACCAGAAGTTATCACCGAGCTGGATGAGGCACGGCTATACCACGAGCAGAACCCCGACTCTGACGAGGAAGAGGACGAGTCTATGGCTAACGGCCGGGCACTGGTCCGACGGCGACCGCCGGGCAACGCTCGCCTTCGCCAGCGACCAAATCACAGTGGTAGTCCTATGGCTCTGTCCGCCAACGGTGCCGAGTCTGAGCTGTAGCGTAGCGAAGCCTTACGTAGCGAGACTAAATGGAATTGGAAACGATATAAGCGCAAGACAGGGCAGATGAACATGATTCGTTCTCAACAAAGAGTTTTCCATATCATGACGCTATTTAATATGAAGAAAACTTCCAGACGAAAGAAGAGGCAGAGAGATAAGAGAGGAAATTACCATCAACCGTCGCTGTCGACCTCAATCCGTTGTGTACGCAAGCAAAGAGGAGGCGGACGGCTATCAAGAAAGTAAGGTATGGATGACATTGGGCATGCTTATGTGCACTTTTGGAATTCATTTCGTCTCTCTTCTCCCCAATTTCCCATATTGCTTAAGAAATGTAGGCTATGCGGTGTTCCTTCTCCTGTTCATCATGCTTGGGAAGAGCTGAGCCGAGGTGGCGTTGTGGAAGCTCATCAGTGACGGGCGGCTTAGAGGTTAGAAAAGGAATTAGTTCAAGGGATAACATTCAAAGAAGGTCAAGGGGTTGTGCACACGATTCAGTTAGTATGTTAGGAGAGACGGGTGGGATGATACCTTGCAGGATATGATTAGTTTTAATAATGCGGATGAATGCGAGGTCTTTTTTTTTTTCTTCATGAAGAATATGTATATTTATCTACCCGTTCCTGATCTCGTGATAGACATGTGCGTCCAGTATACCACAAGATCCGAAGACAAATGGCGTGTGTAAAACAAACATAAATTGACTGCCTTACTTATCTCCAACTCTGATATGACAGGCAGCCCACTCTCCCTGCAGATCCATCACCATAAAGTCTCCAAATTATCAGATATCCTCCTCATTTTCACTCCTAAAAGTAGCGTGCTTGTACACAGCGTTATATCACCTCATAGGAGATCCTTTACCCGGTGTCCAACTAACTCCGCTTCCAAACCCTCTTCCCCTCGCAGGCGTACTTGGCGGCCCAGGAGTAGGCGTCGGCGTGGTCCCATTCTCCACAGGCAAAGGAGGCGGCGTCTCTGATCTAGGGACGTCCAAAACGCCATCTCTTCTTGGGGGCTTAAAGTTCACGTCCCTCCCGGCGCGGTAAATATCCTGCAGCATCGCATCCAGGATCCCAGCGTCTTTGAACTCAAGGTATTTCCTGTACAGCTGGAGAGCCGTCCTGGAGTCTTCGATGGAGTCGTGCGTCTCCATTTGGATGTCTTCCTTGAGCAGGTACCATGCCAAGAAGGCGAGCGACAGCTTTCGCAGGCGTGACTTTAGGAAGAATAGGTCGATAGTATCGATGATTTGCGCTTTGGGGACATGGATGTTGATGACGCGGAAGTCTTGCTTCAGTCCGTGGCCCAAAAACTTGCAACCGAGGTTGAGTAGTATCCAAAGCTTCTTATATGCCACCTTTAGAGGCAGCAGGCTATGTTTTGTGGTGTGTGGGTTCAAATCATCTTCGGTGATGCCCGAATATGACGTTAAATAGTCGACGATGGGTTCTCTGATTGAAATATAGTCGTCGATGAAGGGCACTCCTTCGAATTCGCCCTGGCCTCGCACAACGGAGGCGCGAGCCAGTGCATAAACTATTGGCCGGATGGTTTCTCGTTCGCCATCCGAGTTCATTTCAATCTCTGGCTGTCGCACCGCAACAAATTCAGTGTCCAGTGCAATGATCGTTGATGGCCCAGGTCGCTCTGTTACTGGGTCCAGAAGCTTATATGTCTTATTCTCGGTACGTGAGCTGGGACTAGAAAAAGAATGTCAGCCGTGGTTGTCTTGTTATCCGTACCAATGATGGCCTAACTTACTTGAAATCTTGATATAGAAGTGATGTATCAATGTTGTTCTTCCAACTATTATCGATCTTGTTGTTTGCATTCTTAACCTGGAATGTGACAACAGAGGGAACTTTCCAAGAATTATTAAATGAAAGAGCTTCTTCTGAGCTCACGGAGCGAACTAGAAAATCGTTGAATAGGTGCCACTGGCTCTGACCGGGGGCGTTTGGTTCAGCATGAGCAACTATACAAAAGTTAGTAACAAAATAGAAGAACAGAGAAGGAGCACATTTAAGAGGACGAGTATCATACCATTAACCATGGCTACGAGATGCGGTTTTTGTGTCTGGCCACTCTCAATGTTGATAGCCATTCCAATCAAGGAATAAACTGTGATATTATGAATGCCACGTTGTAAGTGAAGCTTCAAATCTTCCCCCTCGTAGCAGAAGAACTGGCCCTGTTCGACGATGATGCCGATTTCTTCTGGTAACCAGCCAGGCGTGGACCAAAGCATTCGATGATCCGAACTGGTAATTGCGGTATTGAGCATCAGGACATCTGGGACGCTGTGGATGGTTTTTCTAGTTGCAATGGTTTGATACCGTTGGCATCTTCCGCACCATCCCTTCGAAGTTGTCTCTCTCTCCACGCTGCTCTTAAGAATTTGGGAGAAAGTGGTGCGAGGAATCTTGTTGTTTCGACCTGGGGCTTTCTGGAAAATTGTGTCAGAAAATAATGGCTGGGAGAACTGAGGCTATTCAACTTACAAGAGGTGGATAAAGCAAATCGTTTACATATGTCGACCCAGGTCGGGTATACTCGCTTCTGCAATTCATACATCTAATAGAGCTAGTTGCTTTGGTCGCCAACACCTATATCATGGTTAGCTTATAAAAGTTCCCACGAGAAATATTGGGTATTTACCTGATCCATCAATGGCGAAGCTGGAGCCATAGATTTATAGTCGCCAGCAATTCTCTCCAGTAGGAATCGGGTTAGCCCCTGTAGCATTACGTTTAGGGATGATCCATGTGTATCCTCTTCCAGCAATCCCAAAGGCGCAGCTAAGGTTATTGTCAGCAATCGAACAATAGAATTTTGGTTGATAATGGGAGCGGGATTGAGTCTAACCTTGAGGGTGGCTGCTGAGAGTCTTGAGCATATTAGTAGCCTGGCAGATTGATCCTTCTGCTTTCTGAAGCATATCGAAAAGAAATCCCAGCTCGCAAAGGAGGCAGACCTCGCTCACACAGGCTGTAGCTGCATGTTGTAAAGCCAAGTTTCGAATTAAAGATGTGAAGTGCATGATTTGAAGGAGCGAGTTGGCGTACGAGTTCGATATATGAATCTCGAGGCCAGAGTATCGTGTGGTATTATAAAAGCTGTCTTGTAAGCCCGGGGTTCAAACGCAAAGATATATTCATTTACATACCCAAAATCGAAATCATCGACACCAAATTTACTGTATTTGATCTCGACGTTTCTATACATCATCGGAAATTCTGATTTTCTGCTCTCGATTTCCAACTCTGCAAATGGATTCGAGAGTTCATCTGCCTTTTCTGCAGAAGTCAACGAGTCCGATTTAGCAAAATCTCGAGCCTTTTCGCTAAGAAACTTTGGAGCTTTAAGGCCAGAATTAGCGGATTTGTTCGAGCTCCGAGTATCTTCAAATTGGTTCCTGCGAAGGCCTCGTGTATTTCGACCGTAGAGCCCAAAGTCGGCAGATTTAAGGCTCGCAAGGAACTGCGGATCAAATTTGACTGGGGGGGCTCCAACATCTGAGATCAGTTCAGGCCACGCAGAGGCAAGTGTTTCTCTGTAGTATGGCAGGCCGATAGAATTAAAAGGGCTACGTCGCATTAGCCTATATACCCATGAACACAAAAAAAAATATAGCATGCAACTTACGTTTCGGGAGTCCATTCTATAGGTTGAATCGCGTCTTCGGTTGTGGCGAATTCCATGGGAGTAGGTAAGTCAACGAAATGGAGTTTGGATGGCGATCCCCATAGATGGATATAGCATTCTGCATCGGTGAGAGCCATAGCCTCGCCGGAGGGGGCAATCTCAAACATGCTGAGGTAACTCAGCACATTGGCCTGTCGTACATTACTGGTGTTAGGGTTCATGAGGTCCACCACATGCATCTGGCCGCTTTGAGACACCACAATGCTGGTCGTGAGCATGCGCGGGTGCATGCGTACATATGCCGCGCCGGCAGGGAACGGGATCGGCGGCATCGATGTCATCTTCTTGATATCGAAAACGTTGAGAAAGGGATCCAACATGTAATTCTGCCCCTGGCGAAGCGAGTAGCCGCATGTAACGATGAAATCGTGTTGAGCATCCATGTCATTGATTAAGGCTGAGTGAGCATTCCAGGTTTTGACGATGGCGAAGGTGATGGGATCCAAAAGGTGTACTGATCCGTCTCTCGTAGCTGCGCATATATAGCGCCCGCGTTTCATAATCAAGTATTGATGGTCCGTTCGAACCTGCATGACAGTTAGAATCAGACACACCCGGCGTGGCTTCATGGCTCTTTCTTACCTGTTTGACGACTTCCCCCTTAATGAGGTCAATAACAAACATGCTGTTTTGTAGACCGGCGGCTATGATCTCTGCCGTTCCCTTTGAAGTGAAACTCATGCACTTCAAGTCTTTCATGTCATCGTGCCTGGATGGTCATCAGTACCTTGGCTCGCCCAGAATGCAGTATTGACTGTCCACACACCTGATATGCCACATGGTGGGCCCTCTCCTAGATGCCATATGCACATCTTTGGCACCCAATGTCACAACACCTTTATCGTTTGTTAAAATCTGCCGAACTGGCCCGTCTGCGGCTTGATGCGCCTTGAAGGTGGAGTATCGTTGAAGCTCGGTGCCCAGAAAGGAAGTGACTCGACCCTGTCAGATGTTAGAAAAAGTATGGGAAAATAGGCGGTTTGCGACTTGTTCGATCGTACATATTCGTTACCAGCCCAAAGAAGCTCTTGGGAGGTGTCAAAGGTCATTGTCGTTACTTGTGTCGGCAGCGCATGAACGCCCGGAGGCGGAAATGGAATGCGAGCGACCTGTCAAGAGTAGCAGACATGTTAGTGCCATGAAGAATAATACTCGTAGTGGTCGAGGACGAAATAGCGACAATAGGCAGGCAGCGCAATAGCTCTGGCGACAGCTATCGGCGACGATAACCACGTACCTCATCCCAGTCTCCGTCCATTGTGGCGATTTGCTCATTCTCCCCGGTACCAAAGCCCGTGTGGAAGGTCGCAATGGTACCGCAAGCCCTGCAGAGGCTCCACGGGAGTCCAAGCTAAGAATGCGGGCTCAATCGACAGAAACGCGGCAAAGAACTGCTTCTAACACCACGATATCGCTGAAGTCGGAGGGACGCGACCACCCGTTAGTTAGGAGGGGCAGTGAGGTCACTAATTTTATCCGATGTAACTCCGAGGCCTACCCTGGGAGCTGCAAAAGTTCGAGATGTTTGGGTGTGCAGCTGGAGGAAATGGATGATGAGAAAGGGAATGGGGGAATGGAAAGGGGATAGAGGTTTATTTATGCAGCTGGATGATGGGCTTGTTTGTTTGTTTTGAGGTGGGTAATTGGCACATCTATAAGTTTGTGGTAAGGTTCTGTGAACTGCCATAAGCTCAATCAGTGGCTGGTTTAAATTGTGCCGCGAGCTTCGCTATACATGTAGAACGGATCTGCTCTGATACCTACTAATTAATGTTCTACATTACGGTATACTCTTCCCCCTAGGGCGAGCCATAGAAAGAGTTAAATAAAAGAGTTGCGGGTTACCCAGCAACGGCCCTAACAAAGTTATCTGATATTGGTATTATTTCGCCGAAGCTGGTTTTCGAGGCTGCGAGAAGACGGCCGAAAAAAGGAGAAGAGAAGCTAAAGCGGGAATGGCCTTGGCAAAAAAAAAAAAAAAAAGAGGAAAAACATCTGAGGCTATAAACAGCTTTTTTTTATTTCATTTCTAGGGACTTGGTATATAGTAAAATTGACGGCATATGCGCCTTTTGGCCTCCCTGGTAGCCAGACGATATTCTCCCCCGATTGCTCCACCTCTACCTTCCACTTCGTCCTCGTTAATTCTCCAATCTCGTCCCAGAGCCGCTGAAAACTCTCCTGGTTGTGGAGATAGGGTGAGGAATCATCCTTTTCAGGCTTATGAGTAGAAGTGACGCCGACGTGTCGGCCGTATATGAAAGCGTTGCGTATCTCGGGCTGTAGAAAGCCCACCAGTCGCTTTCCGATGTATAGCTGCTGCTTCCAGCTAAATAGATGGAAGAAGCTGCCAGCATGAATGATGCTGATGTGGCCGTTGAGCTCATCTAGCCTCAGATCGTCGGGGTCCGTTATATCTCCAATGGTAAAACGGGCACCCAAACTGCTCCTGTCCTGGAAGAGGTCGTATCCTGACGATATCAACTGAGAGCTGGAGTCGAGCCCGAATAATCGTGATCCGTCAACGCCGTCATCTCGAAATTGCCTTAGCGCTTGGCCAAGCCCGCAACCTAGATCAAGTAGAGTATCTCGAGACTGAGATAATCTGAGCCGGAAAAGGGCCTGCTGGTAGCGAGAGTCGTTGGCGTCATTCAACGTCAAGAATTTCCATCGCCCAATAAAGGGCATTCTAGCATACGCCCATGCTGCCTCGCGCTGTGAGAACCCGCAAAATCAGCAAGTGAAGACCCGACCACCGTGAGCGCAAATAGCTTACAATCCTGATAAGATGAGAGTCGATTTCCTCGGAGGGAATCCTGCTGTATCGGACGAGTAAATCGCGGATTGGAGTGATGTTATCCGGGAGGCCAGGCATGAAGGCCCATTTTTGTAGCTCTAGGATGTCCATGCAATGAGATGGCGGCGACGTCCAAGGGAAGAAGCAGGGTGAGAAAGCTATCACTGGATGCGAGATTGATCGGATCACCGGAGTGCAGAGATGCAGATAACTATCTTCATGGCCTGGACGCGCAGCGCGCGGGATTCCATCAAGCAGGATTTCAATAAAGGCCCTCCATGGTGACGGATCAGCTTTTAGTGCACTCCTGAATGCAGGTGTCAGTCGATGTTTGGAAATGGCATCGATGCAAGGGCATCGCAGGCATGACGGTCAAGGTTGATGAGCTGGTAAAGGAGGCTTGAAACGCATCCGAGGTACTACTAATACCCCATTGACCCCGGCCCAGAGGAAGCAGGGCGCGAGGGATGCTCTAAAAAAAGCCGGCGATGTTGCTACGCCGATAGCGGTAGAGGTTGACTGCCTAATTTTGTCTTCCCGCGCGGATAGGAGCTGTATCAAGATTAAATGGCTGCTGACTCAGAGCGCAATGCCGACTGGCCGACTATCTGCCGAAGCGCTATGCTTATCAGCCAATTTGCTTATGGTATGCCATTTCCACGCCTGGTCGCTCCGTCTCCACAATGCCGCAATGCCGCAATACCGCACAGACAAGCCAAGATGCAATGAGTGGCTGACTCATCCTTCAAAAGCAGCGCTGCGGGAAAAAAGAGGGGCTGCGGTTGAGCCGAGCATTTTCCGCCTGGTTTCGGAGAAAATTCTTTTCCCTCCTCCTTCTCTACTCGAAAGAGCGAAGAGCACACCAACATCCCGTCGCCTATTCCCACGCGGCGACGAGTTATTCCTTTCCGTTCAAACGGCCCAGTTTCGCAATTACCATCCTCCGTATTCCAATGCGATAGAGTGTAAGTCAGCCGTGCAGCTCGCCATCAAGCCAGGCACCAGACCAGCAACAAAAGACTTTCTATATGGACACGCTGTCGAGTGACAAGCTGACAATGGCTTCAGTATCCGTGTTGCATCGGCGCCAGATCGCCTCCAACAGTCGCGTAACCGCCGCGTCTGGCTTTTCGGCCACAGCTTTGCGTAGTTTGCCTCAGAGCACAGAGTGCCAGCACTTCTGCCTATCCCTTGCCTGAGACTGTCCTAGGTCTTCATTAACGATTCTCATTGGCCTCTTCCTTGGCAGCCATGAGCCCAGGCCGTGAGGGTGAATCGGAAGAAGCCACTAATATGTCGTACCCATCCCCGGGTGCCGAGGCCCTTGATGCAGGCCCATTCTATCATACAAGCACTCGCGATGAAGCGCATGAGCATCATGATCATGAGGAGCACCAGCCGCCGCATGATCAGCATGACCCCAACCAGGTCCACGCACCAGAGCAGGACCATGGCCAGGTGCCTACACATGAGCCATCTTCTCCCCAGCATCACATCGCAAGACCCCCCAACCTGGAAGAGCTTCAATTGGCGGCTCAGCTTGGGCAGGGCTTGGCTGGAACAGCTCTAATTCCGGCCACCGACCCCAATATGAACGTGGAGGATCCCAGCATGCGTAACATTATGCCACCTGAGCCGGACCAGCATCAAACACCATCGTACGTCCATGAGGCACCCACATCTGATCATATGGTCACGCATACCATACCCGTTCCCGTGGGACCGCCGCTGCCGCCGCAGTATTCCATGGGAGATGGTATCCCTCCGCGAAAACGATCAAAGGTGTCTCGTGCTTGTGATGAATGTCGACGAAAGAAGATTAAATGCGATGCTCAGTCAGATACCGGCGAGAGTCCCTGCTCTAGCTGTGCTCGGTCTTCCATGCGATGTCTGTTTAGCCGCGTTCCCCAGAAGCGTGGCCCCAGCAAGGGGTATGTCTTTTATCTCTCTTCTCGTTCTCTCTCCCCTCTCCCTATGGCGGGCATAGTATCTTGTGTTATGCTAATGCAAGATATAGATATATCAAGGAACTAGCGGACAGAATACATAGCATCGAGAACAAGCTGGAGTCTGAGGGTAGCCTTACCCAAGACGAAATTGACCGACTTCTAACGCCAGGGAGCCATCGCGCTTACAACGGCTTAGTCCCTGCTGAGGAAGCAGGTCGGAAGAGAGCATTTTCGAGCATATCGGCGAGTGACTTTAACGCAGCTGCTCCGCGTCAAGCACCATGGGGCCCAGAGCCACGGCCAATACTCCCGGCGCCCGCATCTTCGGACACCTTTGCAGGAGCAGGGTATGCCAACAATTCGCTTGCCCCTCAGCCTGCTGCTGTCAAGGCGGAAGCAGCTCCCCAAAAGCCACCCGTTGCGTCCATGGACTCGCAGATAGTAGACACAGAAGAAGTGCCAGAGGTTGATGAAGATTCTTTGCATGAGTAAGCGCCATCCCATCTCTCCAATGCTTCATAGAGCCAGAGCTAACGGGTTATAATAGCTATCTCGCCCATGTTCAAGCCATATATCCCATACTGCCAACTGGAAAAGCAAGGATCCAGTCTTTGCTGTCACAGTGCCCCTCGTCTGTAAGGACAGCATTTATCACAGCACTTCAAGCGATAGGCCAATCATCAGGGGACACGCAAACTGCGAGCTCCCTTCTTCACGAGTGGGAGAGTAGTGAGGCGCCACACTCGCGCGCCACCGATATTGTCCATGCCCAAACACTTCTCCTCTTGATAATCGATGCGGACTGGCGGTCTTCGTCGCAGCTACCATTTCTTCTGGCAAGGGCAGTAGCGCTCGCCAACACAATGAAGTTGTGGAAATTTACGCCAATCGAGTCGGCTTCAGAGTCGGATTCAGATGACCAGCTGTGTGTGCGGATTTGGTGGTCTCTTGTACTTATGGATCGCTGGCATGCGGCTGGAACCGGAAAGCCATCGCAGATCCCCGATAGCAGCGTCGTGGCACCGGCTGGACTGGAGAACACCGTGGGTGAGGTGTGCTATTACTTGATTCGTAAGTCTATTACTTTATTCTTATATCAAGAGATATTGCTTCTTGTTGCTAATGACAATCTCATTAGGTCTATCAAAATTATTGAATCGGATTGCATTCGTTATTTCTACAATGCAGCCGGGAACATCTACCGCTGAACCAGCCATGGCCGCTATTCTGGTGGATTACATTGAGAATTATCGAGAAGATCTTCCAGGTCACATCGAGGCTGTATCATATCCTCTAGTACATCTTGCGTATTGGCACTGCAAGCTACTAGTGACACTTTTAACGCCTGGAGCTACACCAACGGAAACACTGTGGCCAACCTCTGAGCTCGCCACTTTACTGCTGGCAAACGCTCATCTTAGAAGCCCTTTCACCAATCACTTTGTGTCTCTAGTTACTATGTCGCTGGCCAGACTCGCCAAGATGGACAGCTCTCGCGAAGGCGCTACTAGACTCATGAAGGAGATCCTGGAAAAGCCTACTGGAGGCCACTGGGATAGTGTAAGAGAAAAGTTGACAGAGCAGCTGCGGCCAACATCATCAGTGGAAGCTACTGCAAGCCAGGGCTTACAGCACCTGGCAGATTTGGCGACAGCACATGAAGGCATTGCGCCTGGATCAGATGATATCGCATTTGGTCACACGTTGGCATCGGGCTATCTAGACGTCGCTTAAAGAGAAACAGAAGATTCCCATTCCTTCTGGCCAGATTTCAGCCTGAGCCAATCTGACACCATTTTTGTGGAGGTTACCAGCCAGATTTCGAATGTATAAAACGAATGGCTGGTTTTTACTATTCCTACTCTCCTTCTTCCCCTTATTTCTTCCTTTTCTCTTCATCTTTTCGTGTGTACTACAGGCGGTGCTCTAGCACTGGGTCTAAAAAAAGCGTGGGACTGGCGATAATGGGCGATGATGGCTTTGGATCGATGATGATGCCACGGCTTTACGGTGGCTTATGATATTGTTACAAGGAAGACAGAGGCTAAAAGTTGTCTGCGTATATGTTGTACTAGGCAGATTAATAGCAGTGTAATGAAAGGCAAAAAAAGAGGAGAGAGGTGTAGCATTAGCATCCCCTTGCGTGTCAGATACATGATTCCCCATAGGCAGGAATAGTTCGATCGGTGAGGCTGAGATGGCCCATGGGGCGGGAAGGACATGGTCGTGGATCCCTTCCTACACTACTGTAGTATAGTTGGCTGAGCTGAGCTGAGCCACCGTCATGGCCCTGGCCTTGGTACGGCACGGCAGTTTCATTTGATGCAGCGTCTGATACGCACGCTGCCTGTTTGACTTAAAACAAGCCACGGCCATGTGCGGTAGTGAAGCAGCCCCAGGCGTCGTAATCAAAAGTCAGCTCGGTTGAACATTCACTCCATCCCCCTTCCGCGGGGATATGCATTCCACCACCCTTACTTAGTAACTGCTGAAGCTTCGTCCTGCTCAACAGTTTTTACATGTAAGCTATCTATCGTGTAAGCCACTAAGCTCTAATCCTTTACGACGACCGACCACGTAAACGCTCTTCTATATCTAACGCCTAGCGATGTAGATAGTTTCCTCCTAGAGGCGAAAAAAATCGGATGTCACCTAGGCCCCCCTAGCTTCTGGCTACAATCTACCTAGGAGGCTTTTCGTCTATTCCCACCTTTTTTCCCCTACCCACGCCAAGATCAGCCACTTGGCATGTCACGTCTCGAACGAGACTGGTCGCTTTGTGTTGAGAGCCTCTAAGGCGGGTTTTGTTTGTCCCACCCTAGCCCTCAGCGCCTACATGGAAGGGAGACGAAAACGAAACGCCCACTGTCTCTCTGTGTCTCTCTCTCTCTGCGCCTCTTCTCGCCCGTTTCTTCACTCTTTTAAAGAGGAAATATATTGCAAGGGCTGAGAATACTCTCCCCTAGAATATCATCTAAAAATTGGAAAAAAAAAAAATAATGATTATTAGGTATTTATTTTCACGGACCAGAGACCGTCTATATCAAACCATTGCCGCGTTTCAACTCCCCTCTTCTCTCCATAACCAAAAAAAAAAAAAAATCTCCACACAATTCCGGCTATTCTCTACCGTAGAGCGTTCTCCTCCTCCTTGTTTCAAGGCTCCAAAACAATCTTTTGTGGAAACTGCACAGTACAACACTGCCAGATGCAACAGAGGCAGAACAACCGCCTACTTGTAGTTTTATCCACTTGAACGGCCTAGTTTCGCTGTCCGTCCAAGTTACTATTTCTTAGCAAGGCCAAGCCGTTCCTTGTCCCCTTAGTAGCCGTTCCGGTTTCTCCCCGATAGTAGTATACCTTATTCTTTCTATACCCGCATAGCGAGTGGGCTTCCACATACAAATCTCCTCTTATGTAATCTTTCTGCTAAATTGGTTGGTTTCCCATTCAATTTAGTCTTTCACACGGAGTACTTCGTTCCTGAAGCCGATTGCTTCTCTTCATCGCAGTACCTGAACTACCGGTAGCTTAGAAAACCGTTAGTGGGAAAAAAGCCAAGAAACCACACAAAAGAAATACACAGAAAAAAAAAAAAAAACTTATCCTTCAAGGCCCCCCCTCCCCCATTTTTTGAAACGCTCGTCAATGTAGGTAGATTCCTCGGAGTTGGATGCAGACGCCTTTGGCACTGACTGGAAATGGACCCAAGCGCTCCTCTTTGGTTGCTGACACGGTTGATTCTTCTGTCTCTCGGCCCTCTCTCGGTCAAGGCGATCGGCATTTGCGCAGGTGTCAGTCGAAGCTTTGAGCGTTAGGAGCCCCAGCCAAATGGCCGAGCAGGCTGGCGAGTTTCAATTGTTTCCTTGCACTGTTTGTTGGACTAGACGGAAAATGCGCCGTTCATAGATCAAAGCCTCCCATTTCTATTGTTGTGCAGGTCTATACTAAGCTAAAAAGACAAAAACCATCACCAAAGAGAGAGAGAGTAAGCAGCTCAAGCAGATCCTCTCAGTAAAATAACAAAAAATGTCTATCTGTTCCAGAAACTGTTATATACTTGTATGTGCAGCGACTCTGAACATCACTCCACACAAACATTGCGGATTGTATCAAAAAAATAGAGAAAGCAAAAAGCCATCATCATGTCCTCGTAAAGCCAAGCAGACCCATTGGGTCCGCTTCAGCAGTGAGAAAAAGACCCGATAAAAAACAGGTAACGAAAGCATCGAGACCTCCACCCAACAACGCAGATCCAGCGTCATGATGGAAAGGAAAAAGCCCAGCGACGCACCGACAAAAACCCCAGACACCGAAGCCTTGTCCCACCTCCATTGCCCACGTTTCCACCCCTCCCAAGTTGCCCCTGGTTCCCTCCACCCCACAAATTGTAACCCGTGCCCCATTATATGAAATCTAGAGACGAGGAAAAAAAAAGGTTCCCGCTTGTTACCCAAGCCGCAAGGGCCGGGTGATTCAAGCGGCAAAAAAAGAAGAAATCGAGAGGCTGACTCTCCAAGTTGAACAATAGGCCATTTCGAAGCAGCCTAAGCCAAGCCAGCCATCTCGATTCTGAAAAAGAAGCGAAGAAAAAAGGAAGTTTGATGCTCGCGAAAGTGTCGCTCAAAGATAGCCGACCGAAATAAATCAGGTACGCCCTCCAGACCACCCAAAGGCCCTTTTTTTCGTTGTATAAAGCGATTTCCAACGCCTTTGTCGTTACGCGTTCAAGATGCCAACCACACCATGGGGGTATTCTGTACGCCAAGGTAAAAAAAAAAAAAAAAAAAAAGTAAAAAAAGCGTAAATGAAAATGATGGAATAACCCAAAAAAAAAGAAGAAACAATCACATTTCCCAGTAGCCGGCCAAGGAGCCGGCTCCAAGAGTGTCCGAGTTGTCGTCGACAGTTGCGACAGTGCCGCTGTAGTTCGGGATGTAGAAAGCGGGGTCGTCCTCGACCGTGGAGAAGTCGCCAGTCAGAGCCTGGTTGTCAGCCTTGTCAAAAAGGCTGTAGTCAATGCTGGTCAAGTCGACGTTTGCCTGTCGCAGGTAGCTGCCGCTGGTAGAGAATCCGTCGTATTCGCCCTCGCCACCAGGCATAAAGTCTTCCACCTCGGAGACGTCGCCGGATGTGGATGTTGTGCCGGCAAGTGTGGGCAGATTCTCAGAGCCGCTGCCGAAATCGAAGTGGCCGGTAAATTGTGTGCCGGCCTGGCTGTAGCTGGAGGGGGTGAAGGTGTCACCGTTGGCTTCCCTCAAATCGTAGTGGCTCCAGTCGACTGACTGTGCTAGGCTGGCGCTGAGGATAGGCGCATCGGCGTCCGGAAGCCCGCTGGAGAAGAGATCGAAGCCCGGAGCGCTAACGTATGTTGCGTAGTTTGAAATGCCCGACAGATCCAAGGGGGGCAAGTTGCTGTTTAGCTGCGTAAAGCTGGATGAAGATAGCAAGGGAGATGCCGCTTCCGACTTGACCTGGCGCTGCTCGCGGGTAAGAAAGCTGTGTTGCACTGCTGCGTGACCCTCGCCGTGGGCTTGGTACAGCAGGCTGTCGGTGCTGGTTCCAAGGCTGCCGGCACTGGCGGCTGAGTTGACCCTGTTCAGCTGATACGGCCCGCACTTCTGGGAGGCACGGTTGTGCTTGGCCGGCTTGTGGTGGCCGTGTTGGTCAAAGGTCATGCCCATGTCGGACGAGTGAATCGTATTGGCCCGTCGCCTCCTGGGGACAGGGCGAGGAGGAAGGGTGGCGGCCTTTTGCATCTCGCCATCAGAGTCGGACTCTGGAACAGTGTCCAGTGGCACATCAGTCTTCCCGGCACAGGTGCATCGTCCACCATGGTTGCAGCAGCAGGTCTCTGGGCGACACGACAACGG
This sequence comes from Trichoderma asperellum, assembly GCF_020647865.1. Lineage (NCBI taxonomy): Eukaryota > Fungi > Ascomycota > Sordariomycetes > Hypocreales > Hypocreaceae > Trichoderma > Trichoderma asperellum. The sequence goes on from NC_089416.1 coordinate 1,644,054, forward strand.
TTTAGAAGTGAGACCTTGGTAACTGTTTGGCTCGTATTCTGTAGACTCACCAACATGGCCCTCGGCGGGTGGTTGCAGGTGGATGCACTTGCTCGTCTTCTCGCCGCAGTCGCACTTTATATGCGCGGATCGAGACTTGCGCATTGAGCGACAGTGCGCACATTGGGAGACGGGACGGCCCTTTTTGTTGATGTGCTGGAGTGGCCGGTCTGTAGAGCAGAAGAGTTGCGAGTTAGCAATTGATGTCTTACGGACGCCAGCCGGTGTAGTTGCAGTTGCATGTTACACGATGCATGATGCCCCAGCCATCTGCTCGGCAACCACGAAAAAAGCAAAGAAACAGACGAACGGCAATTAAAGACAGGCCAGGGCGGCAGGGTTGCTGGGACGGGGGGGGGACGCCGCGGGGCACAAATTGTTTCGCAGCAGCGTTGAGTGGACTTACTTGCGTGCTGGCAGTTGCTGACACGGTGACCGCGCACACATGCCTCGCAGGCATACTTCTCGCCGTCGATTAGCATGTTGGACTGGGGCGTGCAGAGTCGTGATGCGAGGCCCGGGGGAGGTTTAGCAGAGCAGGAGAAGAGGCGAGGACAAGGAGGCGGCTGAGGTTCCAGGAAGTGATGGATTAAAAGCAGAGTTTCAAGGCCTCTGGCAGGCTGTTATTCGGCTCTGGATCGGCGGCTCGGGGCACGGGGAAAAGGGCAGGGCCAAGCAGGGCCGATGCAATTTTGTGTGGTGCGTGTGAGTGCTGCGCTATTGCGCCGAACCTGGGGGGTGGGCGTAGAACCAGGATTGCCAGAGTGGGCACCGATGCGCAGTTGCATGCGCTACAGGCGCATCAGAAGCTAGAAAGGGGAAACCCGCCAGGTGAAGAAGAACTAAGGCGCTGCTAGTCGCAGGCCCCAGGGCTAAGGCTAAAGGCGGGAGGCGATGAAGTAGCAGCAAGAGCTGAGCCAGACGAGATCCGCCCGTGACAGGTTGGTTCTGCCGAAGGAGAGGATCAAACAGGTAGAATGTCGTATGCACTCCGTACCGTACCGTACCGTATGTACTCTGCAAGAGCCGGTGAGGACGAGTGGATATCGACGGTAGCGTGTGCGATACTATACCGGTAGAGTATAGCAGCGTATAACTTGTAGGTAATAGTAGTGGTATACAAGTATGGAGCAGATGTATGGAGTAGGCAGATGAATGGAGTCCGGAGTAGTATATAGTGCCTACTGTATCTATACAGTAGCAGGTATACTTGGCTTATTCTCCGGAATGTCGTGCTGCAGCGTCTAAGAAGCAGAGCAGAGCGCCCGTTCGTGGTTCTCGGTGCAAGGGCAGTTGACCGTGTTCAACCGCTGTGTCTGCCCAGGAAGAGCAGATGGCGCCAATGCCTCAATATGAACAAAAGGGACCGCGCATGGAAAGCCGGAATCGACTGGCGGCAGAAAAGGTTGCTGCGTTCCCGTGTCTCCCGTGTGTCCTTTGCGAAAAAAGGGCCCGGTTCGAGGTTGTATGTAGAAGGCCAAGCGAGTTTGGCGCCAGCCCGGGAGCCGCTAGCTGGGAGCTGGTGCGAATATCGGTTTAGCCCAGGTCAGCCGAGACCTGCTCAGTGTCGTCAACCTGCAGCAAAGCAAGCGGATCCAGCCAGACACGTTCTGCTTTGCGCGCACGCGGGTAACAATAGCCGTGGTAACGTGAGAGCTGGTGGTGGTAGCAGTGGTAACGGAGGAGGGGCAAATGACGGCAGATGAGGAACGACGATGTGTAAACGGAATAGACAGAGAGAGGGAGAGACGAGGGGTGGAGGAGGAGAAGGGGGAGAAGAAGGCGGCTAGAAGAGAGCTATTGCTGCCACTACTACTATCGAGTAGGTGAAGAAATAAGCGTAGATGTAGATGTATGTGGATGTAGAAGGAAGAAGGAGGACATAGAGGAGAAGTCGTAAGATACTGATGAGAGAGCCGGAGAACAGGAGAGAGAGAAGAGGAGAATGGAGAAAGGCTCCGAGCGTCTCGGCGGATAGGACGGGCTCTCAATGTGTTTATTCTTGGAAACCCAAGTCAATGCGTGTAAGACAGACAATAGACGGACGAGCAAATGGTCAGAACGAAAGGAAAAAAGCGGGTGGAAAGAGGGCAGTGTTTCTGTATATAAGGTACTATACTAGATGCACGAGACGAGCATCAAAGTACAGTACACACGCAGTACCTGTGATTAACTTAGCAACAGCATGGATCGCAGGTAGGTATTAATTAATCGCGTTCTGCTACCAAATCGCCAAAGCCTGTCGGCTCTCGTTCCCTTCTGGCTCGTGCTGGTGCAGGCTGGGCCATGAACGGCCATCCTGAATCAAACACTGGGTGGACGGTTCGGGCTGGCACAATGACGGTTGTCACAGCTGCTGCTGAGCAGGCCGGGGGTGCGACTCGACTCGAGTACCCTCGACACGACAAGGGGCCGGCCAAACGAGCGAGACCAGGCCAAGCCGCTTCAAGCACAAGGCGCGTGGAACGCCTACCGAAGCGGGCTCGCTCACTCGCGCTGTACAGTGCTCGGGACAGTGAAATCCTGCAGGCAGGCCGTTCTCCTCTGGCGGCGGCTCCGCTCTACCGTGCCAGAAGCGACAGCGATACACGGGGGGGGGGGGGGGGGGAGGAGCAGCAGCAGCCTCCAGACTTGGATCGCGGCGTGGCGCACAGGGCGAAAGGCGGTTAGCTGTAGTGGTAATTGCGTTTTCCCTGGGTGATGGTGTGCAGCAAGCAGCAGAAAAGGACGGTCGCATGAGTGGGATGGGCTGCGCGCCCGAAGAATTCCGCGTCTTGCCTTGCTAACGAACCCGGCGCAGAAGAACGACGTGCGGAGGAGCAGCCTCTTGGAAAGTTGCCATTGCCTTGCCTTGCCTTGCCTTGCCCATCCCATCTCGAATCGCCATCGATCGGCGGCGCTTCTCGTCTGCCTTGTTGCTTCCATGTGCTGGGCTGGCTGACTGGCTTGGACTTGGGATGGGACAGGCCCTTCTGGCGGGCGAAAGGGGAACAAGGACCAGCGCTGGCTGTCGCGGTACCTGCATCCTACAGAGGCAAAAGGCACAAGTGCCTTGCTTTAGCTACAAGCAGACACTGTAGGCGCAGCTGCGTAAGGTACATGTAGGCCAGTCGTCGCCAACAGGCCCGTACCACTTAACGTAAGGTACATGTACTTGGTGCTTCCTAAACTTCGCTACCACCGGCTCACTAGCATCCGCCCACAGCTCCAGTCTGCATGGAGCATTCTCCGTACATGCCAGTTACCTTAACTGCAGGCATTCTGGGGCAAAGTCGCCTCTACCTACTGTACCTAAAAATCCCTGGGCAATGCACGTCGTACATAAACCGTCAGCAGCATCACCAACACCTACATTCAGGTGGCGAGCTGGGCAATGGGTTGATTTTGCTGTAGACGGCACTGGCAGTGTGTCCCCCTCTCAGGTCTCACATTTTTCACTGCAGCTGCGGTGCTATTATTGCGCCGTCCGTCCATGTGCACATGCGGGCAAGACTCTGTCGGCAGGCATTTCATTTAGAGAACCGCATCTACCCCTTCTTGCCCTCCCCCGGTTCTCCAGTCCTGAGATATCCTTCCTTGTATGGTATGTACGGAGAAGCAAAAGTGCTAAACTAATGAGCCTCAGATGATCCCGCGGTGTCTGTCTGTCTGCCAGTCCCTTCTACACCAACCCCAGCCGGCCCTTGCCTCTCCCCATATATATGCATGGAGAGAGAGAGCGGTTCTTGCGGTAGAGCTTGGCCTTGGCATAGACGGTCGGCACACTCCATCTTGAGGCTAGCCCATGCTGCCAGGCGCATGGCATTGCGCCATTCTCGTTTCCCGCCACGCTCTTTTCATCCTTCTTTCCTTGTGCCCTGCCACGGGCGACAGTACAGGTAACATTTCGTGCAGTTGGCCTGATCCTCTCCACCGGATCATGTACCATTTGTAGGCACCTTCGCTATTCGCGGCATGAAAAAACCCAATTCCCAACAGCCGTAGTGCTCCGCTGGTGGGGAAAGGCTGCTTTGGCGTTTGCTAGCACTTTGGCTCAAGGATCCCTGGGGAAATTTTCCGGATAGGCTATGCTTTGCTTTGCTCAAGACCCTGAAGAATTCATGCTAGGTCTGCCATACTGCCATACTAGGTCGTAGTGCTACTATGTAGTATGAACAGTGTAAGTGCATGATAAACGCTATTCCGCGGATACCATGGGCCTGGAAAATCGCTTTTCCTTCCCAATGCCGGATATCTTTCATCTAGAAACTGAATCCAAAACTTCTCCCAATCAGTCTTTTGCGATTTTCCATTGTCTATACGAGGCTCTCCTCCTGCACAGCGAGGCAGTGCCAAGCCAAGCTACGTTGGTGTAAGCCGCCTAGCCTGTTCTTTTTACGTCTTCACAAGTGATCTGACGGTTGCTTGTCCGTCAAAGCGCGGGCGAGGTTGTTGCAGCCAAAAGACGCGGGATACTGCGAACGGGATAGCCATGACAGAATATGTCTTGCCGTGCCAGAAACTCGCCCGTTCTCTTCACTGTTTCGTTCCTGGGCCACCCCTTTGGACTTGGTGTTGGCCTTTTCTTGATCCCCACCGTCATCTGCTCGTCCTCGGTCCCGTCCGAACGTTAGGTACTTTTCATCACGGTAATGTGGGCGGCAGGGCTTTGTCACGTTGATTAGTACAGCCAGGATAAGGCAAGTCTAGATAAGCTGATACGCCGCGATGAAATGCACTGTATCATTGCATTAGCATACATAGCTGGGTGTACATCAATTTTCATGGGCGTTTCTTTGCCTTTTTTAGCAATTCATGGCCAGGGAGAAACCCTCCGAACGACAGACTTAGTCGAGCACATGCGGCCCTTCTCCTGCTTCGTCCCTTAAAGCTGATGAGGCTGTCAGGACCTTAATTCGCCTTGTACAACCATAGCTGCAGGAAACCGTAGCAACGACAAGGTCGGCAATGTAATGGCAGGCCAAGGGACTTGCATGGGGTGCTTTTCCATGGCTGACATTAGTAGAGATGAGTGGCCAGATACATATGTACATAGACAGCCGGCGCAGTCCAATCTCCGGGCGGTTTGAGCAGAGGAATGCATTACCTAAGATGGTTAGGTGTTCAGGTGAGATAGGCACTGCAGTACCAATACCTTATGTATAATATCATTTGCGAATTGTTATTCAAAGGCTTTCGTTTTGCCACCTAGCACCTAGCCGTGGCTTGAATAAAAAGGTTAGTCTGCTCAAATATATATTTACGAAACACCTATAGTACTTGAAGCTAAGTAGAGGCGGTAAGGTAGAGATAGTATAAGATTATGATGCGTGTACATGTAATTGCAATTGACGACTTTAGCTGCTGCTAGGGTGCTGGCAGCTGGACAACAAAACCCGGGCGTTGAATGATAGTAACTCCCTAGTACCTATAATTTGCGGTAGGTAAGGTACCAGCTGTAACCATCCTCCCAAGGCAGCAGCATTACTTGGTTTGTGCCGTGCACTGCCAGGCGCTGTGTATGTACATTGTAGACAAAGACATACCTAGGTAAGGGACCTACCTTTTTCAAGGCCTGTCTGCAGACCTGGAACAGTCGGCCCATCGGTAATAGGGTCTGAGCTCGTGGCATGGTGCGGAGGGTAGTCCTGTGAAATGACCAACAGTGTTTCGGCGCATGGCGATGCTACTTATTCCGCGGAGCAGAATTCAGGGGCGTGCAAAGGCCCCCCCAAAGACCCCCCCCAAGACCCCACTGACGTAATGCATCGCGCTTGTAGGTCCCAAAGCCCAGCATGCCCAATCGTGCCGCTGGTGCTTGTGCCAAGCTACAAAATAATGCACGATGCTGCACATGCCGCCTGTCCGTGTGTGTGTGTCGAAGAAGTATAAATGCTACGGTGCTAGTAGGTAGTTGGCTACTAACCTAGTATTCACTATGGCAGCAACAGATGCTGTCCAAGGGGCCCTGCGTTTCTGCAGAACTGGCTTGGTATGGCGTGCTCTAGCCCCAACGATGCAAGGTATTAATAGGCACGTTTAGTGTAGAAGATGCAGAGCGTGCAAATAGTGTAGATTAGGTACTAGTAAGGTGGTGGCACTGGGCATTGCTAGCAGCAATTAGGCCGACAATCGCGATGAAGGCATGGACAGCATGGGGGGAAGAGGCTTTGTTGCGTGGGGAATGGAATGGGTGTATCTGACTCGTCAAATGACAGAGGGCTAGGCAACTCATTTGCTGCTCAAACAAATGACCAGTCTTCTCTTGCTCCATAGCCCCAGCTTCCTTTTCAAACCAGGAGCTATTAAAAGAGGATCGGCGCCAGCCATGCCTGTACGATTGGCTGCAACCACGCGGGTGGGCTTTTTGCTGCTGCATGTAGGGGGTCTGGACCGAGACTCCATAGCGGTACGAGTTCCATTCACCACCGGTAATACTCCGTCGTATCGTATTGTATTGGAGGAGCCTTCTGCAGCTCAGAAATTGCAATGCCCAGCCGTCGAATCTGCTTCTTGCCAGCCGCATATGCTGGGGGGGGAGTGCTTGGTCCCTGAAAGCAGCGGCAGCTGCAGCAGCTCTCAAGGATGATTTCAGCTGCTGGCAGCATTCTGATTGCGCTAACAAGGTGCTCTGCATGTAGTCAAGGCACGGTACCTGGTGCTAATGCTCCGTTTGTACGAAGTACGAGGCGCGCCTGGGATGGAGATGCAGCCAGATACAGTATGTCGAGTACCCTATCCAGCAGCACCGACAGCCGCTCGCAAAGGCGACGGGAGACCAGGCTATTTCCAGCGCGATGCGTATCAGCGGCAGCTCCAAATCTGACCGTCTCGAAAAGCTCGTGACCCCCAGGCAGATGATTTGCAAATACGGCGATCATGCTAGCTGTATGTATATAAGCTGAGCCGAACAAAATCGACACGCGACTAGCCCCGCCCTTCGGATCCGAACTGCCTGTGCTCTCAGAGAAGAACGAGAGCTGTCTCAGCGAATTCATCAATTGCCCAGATCCAGCCAAGGGCCGGACATGTCTCGCCGTTGATGCAAATCTTCAGTGCGTCCTTCCCCGTACAAGTATGCACCGCGTGCGGCTGGAAACATGGTGCAATTTCGGGTTAGCCAAGATTACAAGCAGTGCCACAAACACACATGTAGCCTGCCGACATCTGCCCAGCTTTGGGATCAGAGCCTAGAATCTGCAGAATCACCTGAAGTGGCAGAAGGGGGGGGATGCAATGGAAGGCGAAACGGCCTGGCATGTGGCATTCGCACTGTACCACAAGAGGATCGAAAATGGATCGGAATCGCAAACGCGCCATGATTGGCAGAGGCGCCCAGGCGTCACAAGCGCCACAACGGATCTCGAAATGGTTGATCTTTCTAGAACTATGAGCGCGCCGTCTGCTCATTGGGCGCGGACGAGTGGTCCCCCAGCCCAGCAGCTAAGAAACTTGGCCTTCGTCACCTTTGGGGGAGCTCGGCTGGGCCTCTTTTACATACTTGTTACTTCTTCTTACAGCGACAGCCAAGCGCCGTCTGATAAACCACCCCCTGGGCCGTTCGTTTCTTCGTCTCCCACACCAGAAAACAGAGCGATGCATGCAAGCGTGTCTCTGTGGCGTGTCTTTTGGGCGGCAAAATGCGAAAAGCTTTGGGTCTGGTCTGGGAACAGCAGCCTTTGGGCCGCCCGGAGTTGAGGCGCTGACGACGACGATCATCCAGGCATGAATGGGCTTACGGCCCGACACGATCGGCATCGCCCGGGAACGAGCTGATGATGTGTGCAAAAGCACGAACAGGTGTGTTACCGGCTAGCGATGTGTAAGCTATGCCATGAAGCCATCTGTATGTACGGTAAAGTGTGTGCGGCATCCCCCTCATCTTCATGCAGGCGACAGCTTTGTTGAAGACACGCTTGTCTCGAAGCTTGGGAGGCGCCGCCGAGTTTCCAGGCTGCTAGTGTCTCGCTCGATGCCTCCCAAAGCGCCCGCTCCAACGGGCCTCGTGCCCGTATAATTGGAAGCGTGAGCGCGCTCCTTGATTGCCCAGCAAAGGTCTGATACAATGCTACGCTGCCCGAACAATAGCGCCGGGCTGGGGAAGGGCACACGAACGCCTTTTAGTGGGGGAGAGATTTCGCACATGTCTGTGACTTGCTGCGACTTGGCCAGATTTTGCTGCGATGCGCCAAACCGCCCAAGCCGGTGCCTCTTTTTTTCATCTGCTTGCCCTCTTCTGCTGCGAATCCCGGCCCTGTGATTGGCTGGGTGGAGCTGATGTTCGGATCACAAAAATTTCGACTTGCCCCGCCTACTAAGCGCGCTGGCCGACCACTCAGTTAAAAGCAGGTCTTTTTTTTTCTGACTGCCGAGTTTTTCTTTCCTCTCCCACACACACACACAGTTCCGTCAAATGTTGCTTTGATCCAACTGCACTATGACGTTCCTCGCAACCCTCGACCTGCTCTAGAGCTGGATCAGGTCATCCTCACATTGCAGCGCGCGCAAAGAGGGGAGGGGTTCGGGGTGTGTTTTTTCAGTCTCTTCTTATCGTCGAAAACAAAAGCCCTTCTCTGCCGTGTTTTGCACAGTTGGGCAGATTTTCTGTTTCACTTCGGGCTGCTGTGGAAACGGGACTACCCAAAGCCACCAAAAACCCGTCTTTGACAGGCCCCGTCGCCACTTATTCCGGCGGCTTCGGTAAGGCCTTATCGGAGTCGAGATCCGAGAGATTCAAGAATTTGCGGATGCGGACGACTCACGGCCTCGCCGTGGTTGAATCCGCGTCCGCTGGTCTTCGGTTCTGACGTGCTAAGAGCTTTTGACTCAAGTTCGATGTTCTTATTGATTGCTAACCTCGGTTTTTGCACGGCAACACCGCTTGTTCTGATGTAGTAATTTTCTTTTGTCTCTTTTTTTTTTTTGTTGCCAGATATGGCGTTGCTATTTTAGCTTCGTCAATCGACATCTCCGTTCATCTCCCATTGACCTAGATGTTTTCGCACTGGCATAGAACAATTACTCGTTGCTGGGCACCCGGCTTGGAGATGTCGTTTTGTATATCAACGACAAGCCGGGAATCAGCTGTAGAAACATATCACACCGTATCTTGCAATTTCTGCTGTCATTTCTCCCATCTCGCGTTTTTCTTTCGTAATAGCCGAAGTGACAAGAGTCTTCAATCCGGATAGTGCGGCCCCAGCATTAACCATCCGCGGAGACCTACGGCAGATCTCATCTTTACACTCCTCTCGTCTGACTCGCATCGCGGCCGGTTGACCATGAATCGTACAAACCATGCCCTCTGCAGATAGGGCCTATTTTCCCATTCTGTGCCGTAGTGGATGAGCTACCGAGAACTCAATCGCAGTGTTCCTGTGATGATGTCATAGCTGGTTTCTTTGGTGCCGCTAGAATAGCCCTTGAGCTTTAGTGGATGTGAGCTTGAGAACTGGTGAGATGCTTGAAATCGCGGTGAGAGCAGAGCATCCACGAGGCCCTCGTGTTCAGCAACGTATACGTTCTAAGTGCTACTTAGATTTGGATTGAAATGAATACTAGGCGATTACGGCGCAACGATCGCTCTTGGCTAATCTGCTTTGCCTGGAGGCTAAAGCGTAGTTTGTGAATAGCTACTATTAGTAGCTAACATAGCTCTTTGCTATTCTATAAATACCATAGTAGTGCTTATGCCATCAATTCGTTTAGAATCGCTTTAACGCCCCAATTGCTTTAAGATATTTATCTATATACTTGTACAATTCAATGGGGATCTATTTATGATCGAGCTAGTAAGGAATGGTGGAGCGATGGCTACGGTGAGATTCGCGTTAACGGCTGCTGCGAGAGAGAATGCATATGTGAACGTTGTGGAGGTTAACCATGAATTGTTGTTGTTTAATATATACCCGATGTTGCTTTGATCCAATCATCTACTTGTAGAGTAATCTTCTGCGATTTATGAGTGCCCTTACTGGTACGGCTGAACTCTTCTCTGCTTGTCTCGCCATGCATAAGCACATGTATATCTCTACCCAGGTAGTAAGTGGCATGCCTCTTTTTGAAAGTCATTACTTTGATAACTTCTGATTTTTATACCCGTAATTTGCAAAGCCACGCAAAATCTTACCCTCTGACTTACCCCATTCTCATCTAGTGTTAATATTAGCATTATCTGCGCACTCTTCTGAATCATGTTATATACTTATCTTACAGTGTACAAGATGCTGATCAATTTAGGTTGATTGATGTTTATAATTGCAATTTATTGGCCCTCAACGTCCTTGACGCTACCAAGACCAAGCTTGAAGATCAGGGTGATAAATCGTTAGAAGTTGAACGATGATGGCCCTGTGTTTTGACTAGCAGCGTGGTGAGTATAACAGAAGAATCTAAAGCTAAGGAAGTAATTTCCACGCACAGAAATGTTTAGCTTCTATACGATGTCCCGAAACTTGTCGCTCTATGATAAGTAGGAAAATAGAGACTGATCAGAAAGCCCAACCACCACATTGATCATGAACTCATTGAGGCCGAAAGGTTTGAAGCTCTATTTGAGCGGCAAGTCCTTACAAAATGTTGAAGCTATGAGGCATTCCGTCCTCCTTGATGCTAGTAATGATAGACATAATAAGTTCAGCAGTGCCAATGAACCGTCCTACGAGGCCACGGCAAGCAACGAAACCTAGGGACAGTTTCTTTTCAATGTTTATCGCATTGTGCTCGGCTATGTCTTAAACATGGAGCAAACACATGAAGCTAACACATGATATGTGATATATAGTACCGGATATCTACCAATTCTGTAGAGAATAGATGAGCAACTAGCCTCGTCATCGGCCACCTCGTCGAACACTATTCAAGAAATCGAGTTCACCTAGCCAATTTCTCGTGAACGAACGAGAAAGAACAGAGGCTCGGTTGGTATGTAAATTGGCGAAATTGAACTTTAGCTAACTGCACAGCCAACGCAACAGGCGTGCACAATATCCCAGTTGTAGATCAATTTAGCGTTAGATTCACCGTTCCGGCTACAGGCATATATCTCTACTGGCAATATAGTGAGAGTATTATTATGCAAAGCAACGAGTGTTCTGCATCCAGTTTCTATATTGACTGCATTTTCGTTGGAGATTGCGGCAAGCTTCCCGCATCATTGGGTTTTGCACGGCTCAAAGAGATTCTAATTGTAAACGTGATAATATGGAACTTTGAGGCGAACGCAAGTCTAGAACCCTTTCCCCGTATACGATGGATCTGACCATAGCCTGCTACATGCACTCATCTAAGAATGAGTCGTACTATGAGTTTATAGGATAGACTTGCCAAGTTCTGATATTTACGGTGCCATCACGATAGGGCTGAGCACACTGTACCTATATTTGGCCTGGTTTAAACATGATTTTCAAGCTCAGCAATGAAGCCACTGGCGGGCAAAGACAGTTCTGATGGACATACCCGACTCGTACCATGGAAAGTCAGAAATTATCTCTCGCAAAGTTCAATATTACCTGGATGAAAGAGACGCAATATCTCACTCAGATTATTGAACGATCCCGGATTTAACCATAATGGCCATATAATGCTTGCTCTTTTAAATTGTGAAAAACTTGATGAAATTTCGAAATCTTATCTATCAATTCAGCTGCTGCTGGCTCGGTATATGTTGCAAAGACCAGTGTAATAAAGGGCTGTACCTAAGCCGAGCTTCAGTGACTAGAAATGCCTGATAACGGACCATGGATTTCTGTTCTTGTCTAACGAGGTCTATTTGTTTGATTCCTGTCTATATCCTTCATATAAATACAAAGACAAGCCGCGGCGGGAAAGTCATTATAGTACCAACAGGTGACGATATACCCAAGTTAGCTATGCTACTTTCAATCGCTCGTGGTGTTGGTATAAATATGAACCAATCCAATTTTCAAGAAAGATTTAAAACCACTTGCGAAGTTTAACGTTAAGATAGAACAGGAAAAACACAGTTTCTATCAGCGCTTCGTAATACTGGTTGGGTGGAGCTATGGGTATTGAAGTTGACGGACCTGTGTACTGTTCTTGGTCTGTACAGCGACTTGTTGACTCCATAGCTCGTTGTTGGACAAGGGCTATATAAACTCTTCAGTATTTGTGTACTTGACCCATTTATATTTCATTAGATGATACGTAAGTGCTATTATGCTTGTGACGGATATATCTAGATAGGAGAAACAGCGCCTGTGAGACCATGATAGAATGGGATTGCTGGGCTAAGGGGTCATATAGATTTGCTGTGTTCAATACTAAATGTTATGTGGTCGTCTTTCTTAAGAGTTGTAAGCTCCATTTTGTCATTTCTTTTTTCTGTTGGGGGTTTCCTGTCAGATCTAAGAAATCGAACTTTAAAATCTCTGTCATATTGAACACTTGTCTGCCTATCTTTCGAAAAATTTCTGGTCTACATACATGTAGCTACGCAATGATATTATAGTTAAGTAGATATGCACGATACAAACAATGAAAAGAGAGAAAAGCAATTACGATTTAATTGTTTCTTTTGCTTATAAACATGAAACCTGCTTCTTAAGACGTGCAATTTTGGTATAGCAGTTAACGGCAAGGAGCGTTCGTAGCCAATTTTTTTTAAACCTATATATAGATGAAGAAGAAGAGCAAGCATTGACACAATTTCAATTGGCAACACGATAGTTATACATTGAACAGGGACAGCCCCCAGAAGATTATTGACGAATAACCTGAACTTGACATATATCCCATGACAGATATTCTTCAACTTTTAAGATCTTACAGAATTTCAAACGATGAGCAGCGCCACTGGATATGCATAGGATTGTCTTTATGATTCTTTTTTTTTTTTTTTTTTTTTTTTTTTTCCCAATATTAAACCTACTAACCTTCCCTAGTATGTATGTCTCTCATCACTGCCAAACATTGTCTTGGCTGGCTATCTAGCCACGCGGCCTCGGCAGAAAATTTTAACTTGAAGAAACTGGTCGGTTTTGAGGGCGATTTGTCAGCCAAAAAATTGAAAAGGGATCGACATTCCGCATATTATCATTCTAGAATATGGCAATTTTATGCTAGGGAAAAAAAATGAAAAAATAAAAACTGAACCAGAAAAACCAATCATTTGTCACAGCCAAATATGAGCGAGCGTTGATTCGCCTCCCTCCAAAAGCCGTGCTTGGCCAAATGAGATGCTCTCAGCCAACAGATTTCGGCCTCGGGTCTCAAAAGGGCGCCACTTATATGCTTAGTTTGCCCTCTTGCCGGACCATCTGTTCCGGAGGACCCCAATCCTTTCGCTGCTGACGGGGGTTTAATACGGAGCAGAGCCGATCTTGTGTCCTAGTAGGCTAGAGTGGCAGAGGACTGATTGAGCGGAAAGCCTGGAGACTAAAGAAATAAGAGATCAAGAAAAACTCTTCATACTACCTATCTTACTGCTCCTGGCCAGCCTTGACCTGGGGCGAACCGATTGAAGTGCAGCGGTATGTGGGTTTTGAGATTCGATTGATTACCGAGCCTAGGTACTAGAGGTACACGATACACATCTATAGGTACATGTACTGCATGTGCATGCAAGCAATAAAACCACCTATAACATTGAACCTATAGTATCTACCCCTCCATGCATGGTGACGCTATAAGTGGCAGATGAGAGCACAATCACGTTTATTTGGCCACAACCGCGTGTCTTTGGCGCTTGAATTGACGAAGCGTCGGCAGACGAGATGCAGCTTGGATTGATCAAACACAGATCGCCATAAAGATGCCTCTGATCAGACAGTGAGGTAATACGCCATCATCACATGTGCGCTCTTACCCCTCACCCGCCTACTACTGTATGTACTAGGTAGGGAGTAGGCAAGCACTATTATGCACATGTAGATGGTACTAGCAGTAGCAGCACCAAAAACCAGGGCCTGCCTACATATTGCGCCGGCATGCGAAACATCGAGAACTGACTGGTGCCGGCTCCATTAAACGCATCTGCGCTAATACTTCGGAGCTTAAATTGTCTGCGGAAATGCCTGTGCCATATGATTCGCGTGCAAGGCATTTCTTCACTGGCCACGCACTCGCAGCGTTTGATTTGCGCCTCCCAGACTAGGCCCTGGCGATATGGGAACGCTGCTAGGCACTAAACGACGATGATCGGCAGACCCTTAGTGGCATCAAGTTATCCCAACTAATGCAGCAGGTACATGTCGCCTCACCCGCTCCGTCCTTTTCTTAGCAGCATCCCATTCCAGCCTTTTCTTCACTCCACACAGATCTGTTTCTGTCTTTTGCATCCCCCTGGTTTTCTTGGCATCTCTTCCACTTCTCTCCCCCCCTCTCTTGCTAGCCTAGCTCCAGCCCGAGTGCAGCTTGACTCCAACTGTATCTTGACCTCCCTGTGTTGCTTCCTCCCGAAGATGCGCTCAGCTTGAAAACCGACGCGGCATGTGCTTCCTGCAGCTTGACATACTCAACGAAGCACAATCTGTGCCTCAAACAACTCGAACTCTCAGATAATGGACTCGTCGCGGCAAGATGAGTCGGAGGGAGCCTCAAACGAATCCACCCCGGCTGACGGCCACTTGGAGACCGCGGCCAGCGCACACGACGATCAGACGCCCACCTCAACTCAGAGCGCAAGATGTGATCAGCCACTGGGCCACCAGTCACCTACCTCAACCTCCGATGACCTCGCGGGTGGTCGAGTATTTCCAATCCGCTCTGTAGTCCGCGTTGGCCCTGTTTCCGACGAAGACTTGTTCCCCCATCTGACCGAGACTGACAACCAAGGCCCTGGCATACCGGTACACCTTCTCAGCTCTGCCAATCGCACAGAGTCCTGGATCGACACCCGCAGACTAGACTTTGAGCCTATGTCGCCAACATCGCCGCCTCCTCCCAATGACCGAGCTGCCCAAATCCGCAAAAAAAGGGCCATGAGTGGGCCTTACAGCAGCGTACAGGCGGATGCCGTTCGTCACAGCTCATCGACGCCTTTGAATTTAAACCTAACCATTTCAGATAAAGATGACGACGACGCAGTTGTGCCTGGCGACGATGGCAAAAGCTCTGAAGGCGATAATTCACTAGTCCCGGCTGAGGCATCTGTGACTTCCGACGACCAGCCATCAGGCGAATTCCTGCATGTTGCAACCCGCTTTACGCACGTTACCACCGACGAAGGTCATGCTGTTATCACTGGTAGAGATGGGGTTTTGCAAAGATGCGAAGAAGAGCCCATTCATATTCCAGGTGCTATTCAAAGCTTCGGTGTCCTCTTAGCCATGCGCGAGGAGGACGAAGGCCAGTTTGTTGTGCGATATGTCAGCGAGAACTGCCGGAATCTCCTGGGTTATACGCCTCAGCAGCTGTTTGGGCTCAAGAGCTTTCTGGATATCTTGACTGAAGAGCAACAAGACAACCTCTTGGATCATATTGACTTCATCCGAGATGAAGACGCTAATCCTGCTGCCAACGGACCGGAGGTCTTTGGTATCTCGATCAGAGGCCGGAAGGAAAAAAAGAGTACAAAACTATGGTGTGCATTGCACATAAATCCCGTTCACCCTGATCTTATCATTTGCGAGTTTGAAAAAGACGACGATCAAGAATTTCCTCTCCAACCCCCAGAAGAAAATAGCTCTGCTATTCCTACGGATACTCTTAACGGCAACCCTACTTTGGAGCAAATTGAAGAAAGTACAGAGATCTTAAGCAAGCCACTCAGGATTTTACGGAGCGCCAGGAAGAAGCGAGGTGATCAAGGGGCAATGCAGGTGTTTGACATCATGTCCCAAGTTCAGGAGCAGCTTTCTTCAGCCCCTGATCTTGATATATTTCTAAAAGTCCTCATCGGCATAATAAAAGAACTCACAGGGTTCCATAGAGTCATGATATATCAATTTGACTCTTCCTGGAATGGAAAAGTTGTGGCCGAGTTGGTTGATGCTTCAAAGACTTCTGACTTATACAAAGGGCTACACTTCCCAGCATCTGACATTCCTGCCCAGGCACGCGATTTATACAAGCTGAATAAGGTTCGCTTGCTCTACGACCGAGACTTGCAATCTGCGAGGATGGTGTGCCGGACTAAAGAAGATCTTGATGTACCCCTTGATATGAGCCATGCATATCTCCGCGCCATGTCTCCCATTCATTTGAAGTATTTAGCTAATATGGCAGTGCGGTCATCCATGTCAATCTCCCTCAATGCCTTTAACGAACTTTGGGGGCTGGTGGCATGTCACTCCTATGGGAATCATGGCATGCGTGTTTCTTTCCCGATTCGAAAAATGTGTCGCTTGGTGGGAGATACAGCCTCGAGAAATATCGAAAGATTATCATATGCATTGCGACTTCAGGCTCGCAAGTTGATCAACACCGCTCCAACCGATAAGAACCCAACCGGATATATAATTGCATCTTCCGACGATCTATTACGGCTATTTGATGCGGATTTTGGTCTGCTGTGCATTAGAGGGGAAACCAAAATCTTAGGGGTTATTGAACAGAGCCAAGAAGCTTTGGCCATGCTTGAATATCTTCGAATGCGCAAATTTACGTCGGTCGTTGCGTCTCAAGATATTAGAGAGGATTTTACGGACTTGCAGTATCCCCTTGGGTTCCAGGTCATCTCGGGACTACTTTATGTGCCCCTGAGTGCTGGGGGTCAGGATTTCATCGTTTTTTTCCGCAAAGGACAGGTTAAGGAAGTTCGATGGGCCGGAAATCCATATGAAAAAACCCTTCGAGAAGGTACTGTGGGCTATCTGGAGCCCCGAGCCAGCTTCAAAACGTGGAGTGAGATTGTCGTTGGTAAATGTCGTGAATGGGTTGAGGAGCAGATTGAAACTGCAGCGGTGCTCTGCCTGGTCTACGGTATTTCTTCCTCTGAACCAAATATGAGAGAGCTAGTTATTGATTTTGTTACTTCTAGGTAAATTTATCGAGGTTTGGCGAGAAAAGGAGGCCGCTCTACAAAACACTCGGCTAACAAGACTTCTACTGGCCAACTCGGCGCACGAGGTTCGCACACCGCTTAATGCTATCATTAACTACCTTGAAATCGCCCTTGAGGGGTCACTCGATCAAGAAACAAGAGACAACCTTGCAAAGTCTCATTCGGCATCAAAGTCGTTGATTTATGTCATCAATGATCTCTTAGACCTGACCAAGACAGAGGAAGGCCAGCATCTAGCAGTGCAAGAAACTTTTGACCTCGCCACCTGCGTGGACGAAGCTGTAGACCCGTTCCGCACCGACGCGAAGAGGAAAAATATTGAATATCAGGTCACAAAACATCCTGGATTACCTCGATTTGTACAGGGTGATAGTCGGCGTGTTCGCCAGGTTATTAAAAACGTTACTGCAAATGCGATTGCCCATACAACTTCTGGATTTGTTAACGTTGATGTTCTCGTTGCCGAGGTTAGAGAGGATCGGCAAGTGATAATACAAATTGTGATTGAGGATTCTGGCTGCGGCATGAACCCTTCACAAATCGAAGCCCTGTTTCGAGACCTCGAGCAAGTCAGCACGGAAGGATCGGCACTGCAGCCGGCAAATGATGGAAGAGACACAAATCAAGAATTAAAGACACTAGGCCTTGGTCTAGCTGTTGTGGCTCGGACAATCAGAAATGCGGGCGGCCAAATGAGGCTAAAATCGAAAGAAGGGGAGGGTTCTCAATTTGTTATCCGGTTGCCTTTCCAACTGCCCGAGGAATCCTCAGATGCAGAGGGCGCTGGCAATAACCCTATTTCTAGTACTTACGATATTTCGGCAACCAAGTCGCTCCCCCTAGCACAAGAGAACGAGATTTTACTACTCGATCACAGCAAAGGTTCTACGACAGATTCGATTTCCTTAGGGCGACGGAGCATTGATAGTCGTCGAAGCGGTGTTAGCCAGGATGGAAGCCAGAAAAGTGATGCGGATCGCTTAATTGATGCTATCAAGACTCCTCTTGCATTGCAAGACAAAGATACCGAATATTTCTCGTCCAAAGCTCATCTGACAAGCGCCTCCAATAAAATCAGCAACACAAGCTTCACAAGCCTCTCTGCTCCTTCAAACGAGCCTCCCAGCCTTCCCGATGAAGATCTTGGCACTGCCAAAGTCCGTGACACGAAAGTGCCAGTTCGAGCAATTAAGGTACCAGACGAGTACATAGATATGCCTTCTTCTTTCAGACAGGAGAAGAAGACAGACAGCATTTCTGAAGCCGACACCGATGCAACCGAATCGAAGCACCCGCCCAATTTGATCAGCAGCGCTGTGGCGGATAATAGCGCATTGCATGTGCTCATTGCAGAGGATGATCCAATCAACATGAAAATTTTGAAAAAGAGATTGGAAAGAGCTGGTAATAGCATCCATCATTCAGTAAATGGACAGGACTGCGCATCAACTTATAACGATAACTCGTCCGCGTTTGATGTTGTCCTTATGGATATGCAGGTAAGTAGCATCCGCTCTCTGCATGCTTCTTATCTCTTCTAAAAAAACACTAACATCACTTTTCAGATGCCTATTGTAGACGGCCTTACCAGTACAAAGATGATAAGAGAAATAGAAACATCATCTGAACACAAGGGTCATTCGACTCTGGCTTCGAAATGTGGCCGGATTCCCATATTCGCCGTATCAGCCTCTCTGGTGGAAGAATTGAAACCTACTTATGTCGACGCAGGATTTGATGGATGGATTTTGAAGCCAATTGATTTTAAGAGACTATCAACGCTTCTAAGGGGCATATATGATGCCGAGACACGAAAGTCATGCATATACGTTCCCGGGGAGTGGGAGAAAGGTGGCTGGTTCACAGAGTCCACAGAGGAGATCATTTTGAATGATGGAAATGATTGAAAGAGTAATGATATTAACGAAGGCTTTCAGTGTATAAGAGTATTATAGGGAAATGTATACGGAAATATTTGTGGCGTTGGGGTGTTGGGTGAGAATTATATCTTGTTCACCCTTTTTTTCTTTTCTTTTCTTTTTTTTTTTTTTTTTTTTTTTTCGCGAATAGCTTTTTTTGGGCAATAGACGAGCCATGATAGATACACTTTTGGGAGATTACGGCCGGTCATATAGCGATTCGGAGAGAAGAGACTGGAAATTATGTCTTGGTGCATGGCATCTTATGGTATATGGGATCTGCTGCGCTTGAGCTGGGCTAGGGCATTATAATCGACAATAAAAAGAGACATTATGAAAAGATAATTTCATTGTGAGTACTTCCTTACTCTTTTCAAAAGCAGTTGTGGCGATTTTTGCAGTTCCGCTAGTCATTGCCTTATGAAGAGGATTTGTGTTGCTCTGAGGCCCTATGTTATTTCTTATGAAGGATTTTAAGAGGAGGTTGAAGAGTGTTGTTTGAAAGATGCCAAAGCCTTTTATAGCATTGCTTCAATTGTAGCCGGTTAAAAGAAAATAATACATCTAGGTAATACACCTAGGTCCGTATCACTTTGATAATGGGTAGTGCTTGCAGATACATCGCGCGGAGAATGGATATCAAAAGCTTCGTGGGTTATACTAATGAGAAGGGGAAAAAATGCATGTGATGATCTTATATTCAAGGTAAGATACTAAATTAGAGACCTTCTATCTACAGCACATTTTAGAATCATGGGAATCTTCCCTTTTACCTAACTCCCAATTTAGAAGCCGAAAAAAAAAAAGGAAAACAAAAATAGATGTCGATGCTATCAAAAGAAAAAAAAAACGCGCACATTGCAAACCATACAACCCCCCTCCCTCTCCAAAATAGTTAACGTTCGAAGCAAGAAGGAACAGAATCGGAGCCCATTATGATATCCAGAATGAAAAAAAAAAAAAAATGTATATATACAAAAGAAAAAAGGAGGGAAATCGTGATTAAGATAAAACGTCGTATACCGTACGATGTATCAATATCATCATGTTTTAGATCTCAACATCCTCTTAAACAGACCAGGTTTTGTTTCGTGGTTTTCTTCCTGAATATTGTGCTGGCCAACGATGCCCAAAAAGACCTGATCAAGCGTCGTGGTGCTGACGCTGTAGTGCTCAACGCCGAGACGAGCCTTGTTCTCTTCAAATAAGACAATGAGTCGTCCAATGGCGCCTTGACTGATATCACTCCCGATGGGCGTCACATCATCGGCACTTGGGCCTTTAGTTAGGGACAGAACCTCGCTCGAGAGGACCGAGAATCGTAATTGTCCATGGTACATCTTCGATTCAAGCTTGGCTGTGGGCAAAGTGTCGCGAATCCACGACGTTATGATATTCATCTCCTCGTCTGTCGTTCTGGGCGCTGTGCTCGACACAAGGTGCACGTGTAAAGCATCGCCGAAGCGGTGCCGAAGGTCGTCGGGCGTGCCAAGGGCAAGCATACGCCTGGCTAGAATGCCAGCACGGCCCGCCAATGCATCGGCCTCTTCCATGCTATGCGTTGTCAACAGGATGGATCGGCCAGGAACTGTTGCCTGGAGCGTCTTCCACATGACTCGCTTAGCTGCAGCATCTAGACCTGACGAGGGCTCGTCGAGCAAGACGACTCCGGGGTTACCCATGAGGGCAATTCCCAGACTGAGCTTGCGCTTGTTGCCGCCCGAGAGAGCCGCTGCCATGCGTGTGGAGAAGGAACTGAGACCTACGGCCTGTAAGACGGCAGTGACATTGTGTTCGATGTCAGGGATGCCTCGAACTTGAGCGTAGAACTCGAGATGTTCTCGAACTGTCATCTGATCTAGAGCGTCGATTTGGGGACAGACGCCAAGGTTTGCCCTCGCACCCGCCAGATTCTTTGTCACGGACACACCTTCAATGGAAATGTCGCCGCCGTTTAGATTCGGCTTCAGATCGCCTCGGATCAGCGATATAGTAGTGGATTTACCAGCTCCATTGGGACCCAATAGAGCAAAGACCTCGCCACGCTTAACACCAAAGCTAACGTTATCCACGGCAAGGTTCTTGCCAAACGATTTGGTTAAATGCAAAATCTTTAGGCCATCATCCTCCGCGGAGCTCGTGATTCTAGCCACTTCCTTGCCCACCTCCTCATCGGGCAGGGCGGAGGCTTCTGGATGTTTATGGCGATTAAACAAAGCTCTTGCAGAAGACCCTACATTACCGCCATCGAACCAAAGTAGGAGTCCCAGCAAGATGAAAGATTGGATGATAAGATAAAGAATGGGGCCTCCGTATTGTTTGATGCCACCGGGGTTTGTGGAAAGTTCGTTGCCGTCGCAGGCAGTCGAGAAAAGGTTGGTCGCTAGGAATAGAGCCCTCGTCGCAGAGCCGATGGGCATGAATGCCGAGATCACGTAATGACAGACCAAAAGGGTGTTGTCGATCTTGGAGACCTCGACATACGTGACGACACAGACATAGGCGATCAAATAGCCGAGGAAGAAAACCGCTTGCAATGCAGCCGCCCAGGCAAACGTGGCAAGTTGAGATTTGGTGAACAGAGATACAACGTAGGCCACCAAAATGGAAGCCAGGCCGTATAGGAAGAGGACCACAAAGATGTACTCGATATGGAACCAAATGTTTGATAGCCCAGCCCATAGAGCGGTAACAATGGCGGCGCCAACAAGGGCCATGGAAAAATCAAATAGCAGATAGGCCATCCATAGCGGAAAGGGTCTGACACCGTTGGAATACTGCAGACTGCGCACAAATTTTCTGCGTTCGTTGCTAGGATACAGGGCGAAGAATGCGGGATAACAGGCAAGTGCTAGCCCCATATAGATGACCAAATTTAAAGCCTTGCCAATTGTAGGATTGTAAGGGACATCAAAGGAGGACCATGATGTTGCAATGGTAGTATTGGTGAGTAAGACGTCGAGGAACTGCTGCGCCGTGAGTGGGCTCGTGACGAACAAGTTGGCAACCCACGCAATGGTGGGGTTTGTGGTGCTATCACCGAGCCAGAGACCCGTAGTCACGTTTTCATAATTGTCTTTTACGAACTGGTTGAATTCATCAAACGAGTCAACAAGGTGAAGGTTGCCAAGAGAAGCTGCGGCAATGTTGAAGATCGGACCAGGGGTGCCAGCAAAGACGGGCTGGAAGAGACTTGAAACAAGGGATAAGTTGAATTTGTCAGATGGCCCGGCAAGGAAAACAAGGTTCTCATCATCGCCGATTTGA
This sequence comes from Trichoderma asperellum, assembly GCF_020647865.1. Lineage (NCBI taxonomy): Eukaryota > Fungi > Ascomycota > Sordariomycetes > Hypocreales > Hypocreaceae > Trichoderma > Trichoderma asperellum. The sequence goes on from NC_089416.1 coordinate 1,666,221, forward strand.
GTGAAAGCATCTTCTGTATCAGAGGTCGAGGCTTGATCGCTGGGTTTGCAGCCTGTTGGGCCATTGCCCTTCACAAATAGAGATGTCAATCCCGCCGCGGCAATTGGAAGTACGAACGCAACAGCATAGAGAACCCAATTCCTCTTCAAGATTGTCCAGCGCTTCTTGAACAAAATAACAGCTTGTTCGAAATACCCCACTCGCCTGCCGTCGAGAAGCTTGAGGCCAAGACCCGATTCCATCGGGGGGCTGCTGTAGCCTTGCGAAGAGCTGTTGTCATCTTTGACTGGCATCTTTTCAACGATCGTCTCTCGGAAAACTTCTTCATCCTTAATCTCCTCGGCAACCTGCAAGAACACATCTTCTATGGTTGGGCCAGAGAAGCGGAAGTCGGTGATATTGGCCTTCTGAAGCGCCTTGATAACCTGGGCCGCTAGATTGGACGTAGGGGCAACATAGGTTATCAGATCAAAGGCGTCCTTCTTCTTCACACCGTCGATAGTGGGCGAATCTTTAATGTCTGGGTTTTTGTGCACGTTAACTCTGTAGCCGCCTCCGAGCGTATCTTTTAGTTCGACGGAAGAGCCCTCAGCCCGCAGTGTTCCCTTGGATAAGATGGCAATATGATCAGCAAGGAGATCAGCCTCATCCAGGAAATGAGTAGTCAGAATCAAAGTCCTCTTTCCTCGCTCGGCCAAGAGAATGTCCCAAAGCTTCCGACGAGACAGCGGGTCAATACCACTGCTCACTTCGTCCACACAGCAAACAGCACTTCCACCTGCCAACATCATTCCCAGCTGTAGCTTTCGTTTTTGGCCTCCAGATAGGGTTTTCGCAAGAGCCTTTCGTTTATGAGGGAGGTCAATGGAATTGATCAGCTCGGTGATCTGCTCCTTAGTCGCTGGCGCGTTTGGTGACTTGAGTTTGTCGAATATGATGAGATGCTCTTCGACAGTTAGGTCGTCCCACAAGACATTCTTTTGCGGCGCAATACCCATACCACCCTGCCCATCAATCGTGATCAATCCACTTGTTAGTTTATTCAGACCAGCAATGGCATCTAGAGTTGTGCTTTTCCCACTTCCATTAGCACCCAAGAGGGCCACAATTTGGCCTCTCCTAACGCTAAAGCTGAGGCCGTTGACCGCCACAACAGGCTCCTTTGGCTTGGATCCCAATGCAAACAGGCGCGAGAAGAAGCTAGGCTTGTAAATTTTGGTGAAGCCATCTAGCTGGATGGCATTATCGCCAAGGCTGTCATCCCCAGCTCCCAAGATCTTGCGACCTTTTGTTGAGGTACCGTAAAATCGCTTTTCGATAAGTGCGGCGAGAAAGGGGTAGACAAAAATGTGAATGATCAAGAAGATCCAAAGAGCAATGCCCGGAAGCTTCCAGGGGCTGCCCGGAGCTACCTCGACAAGATTGGTAGCTGTGTCTTTTCTCTCAAAGCGAGACATGAGCGTGATGAAGTAGACATAGGCGCAGGGCGAGAAGAGCAGCGACAGTATCACTACGGGCCCCGTTGTGGGCTGTGTCAGGGACTGCGACAAGATACCAAGTAACAGAATGGCAAGAATAGCGGTGATGCCGCTGAGCTGGGCCTTTTTGAAGAAAGACGCAAACAAAATAGACATGGAGGCAATGGCAAGACCAGCGGTGATGTGGAAGAGAAGGACAATACCAAGACTAGTGTACGCAAATACACCATACTTCACAATGATGGATCCTATAATCCACGCCGGAGCATATATGATGGAGAAGGAAAGATGGTGAGAAATGATACGAGCCGCCAGCGCCATCCACGGTTTGCGAACAGGCATCATCGCATCTACAAGTTGCGACATGCCAGTCTCACGCTCAGTGGCAATGTGACCAGTCAAGTGGTATGAAATCCAGATCACAGAGGCAATGAAGGCAACTCCCATGAAGCTTGTGATGGCCTTGTGGAAGATTTCCCTTACCTTGATCTCTCTCTGTTTCTGAGTCATGCTGGTGTAGGGCATCTCCTGGGTGTTCGCGAGAGTCTGAGGCGCGCTGGTGTGGTTCATGCCAACTATGATGCCGTCGATGGTACGCTGAATAGGCAAAAGGTAAACTTCCTCGGGATTATCGCTCTTGTCCACATTGATCTTGATGGGGCTGCTCGTCATCTCAGCATCCGTGCGAATGGTATAGTTCCAGATGCCCCCCTTTCCCTCGTTTGGTGAAGACCGCATGACGACAGCCCCAAAACAGGCCGTGACTCCCCGTAAGCTACTCCGACACTCGGTGAATAGAGTATCTTCGCTGCTTGCCCTGACGATGTCGATGCGAGGGCCCTGCTCCTCGATTTGCGATTGGAGCGAATCCAGCACCTTCTCTATATTGCCCCCTGTGAATCCGTTATCGATCAAAACGATTTTGTCTCGCCCGCTACCGAAAGCGTCGTCGAATGCCTGCGAAAGAGACTTGATGGGATGCACCGACCCGAAGCCATATATCGCAGGCGGAACAAACAGGTTCTTTGCGAAGCTGAAGAAGGCGGCCAGGATGATGGGCACGAGGAAGGCCATGACAATGACCTTTGTAGGATGGCGGAGTAGTACATGTCGGAAGTTTTTGGACATCAAAGTCCGGACTTGTTTGATGAAGGCCATGGCGACGAATGGCGAGCTCGATGGCCGTGAGCGATGGGGAGCGTATTTAGGAATCCCCTGCGATCCTTGTGCGCTTCACCAACATGTAGTGGAATCCCGGCTTCAACAGAGAGAGTTAAAGAGAGAACCAGACGCACTTAATACGCTCGCCAGCTACAACCCGTCGAAGAAAACAAAGAGAATATGAAAGATGAGAGTGAGAGGTTAGTGGCTGCGTGTGTCGCCTCTGCGACCCGCGTCCATAGGTTAAGCTCGTGCTGGCGCCTCAGATATATCCTCCATGAGATGGCGTGCAGCTTGGTTTGCTCCAGGCAGTGGCGGAAGCAGCAGATGGGGAGGCAAAGTGCCGAAACGCCGTGGCGTCAAAAATCGGCGGTACTCTGGGAGACGAACGAGGGACTGGGCAGTGCGAAGAAGTCAGTTGAGATGAATGGGCCGATGCTCTGCGTCTGGCTTTGTTGGCGATTGGAAAAAGACAAGCCCCATACGGAGTTCTTTAGTGAGACTCGGCATTGACCAGGGTGCCGGTTCTTGGCTTAGCTCATGTGCCTTGGCCGATCTGCTGCTGCTTCCTGCTTTTCTCAGCTGGCGATGCCACTGGCCCAAGGTCGAGATCGCAGCAGCAGAGAAGAAGATGGCAAAAAGAGGACCAGAACTACCTCTGCAACGCACCAAGCAGCCACCCGGGGCATCGCGCCGTACCGCTTCGCTTGGCTTGAACGCCTCGATAAAGTAAGACAAAAACAGCGTAGGTGCAATCCCCACAGTTTACGCGGAGGGTATACGCGGACGCTATAAAGACGCCCGCCTCGGGGAATCGGTCAAGGGGTGAGAAAGGATCCGAATCTGCAGTAGTTCAGGAATGAGGCAGGCATCGGAGAGACTCCGTGCTTTGCAGCTGTTTGTAGTGCTGCAAGATGTCCCACTGTATACCCAATCAATATATCTCAACAATAGATCCAGCGAGTTATAAGGCTTTAAATTACATATTGTTCAAGAAAAGTGAGTAAATAACACAGAGCTGAGCACGAGCTCCACACCCCTTCGGGCTTAAAAGCCGGAGCTCCGTATTAGACCGACAAGCCTACCTATTTATAAAGGATCACAAAAGCCACGGTTTTAAGCTTTCACAGTGTCCACGATGCTCGCCCATCCTGTTGGGGCAAACAAATAAAAATTGAAGGAGGCCTCATGTAGAGTCTCTCCGCGTATATGCTGGTTTAATTCTAAGCAAAGAGTTCAATCTTCACATTCCTGCACCGACTGGTTACTGGCACTGGCACTGGCACTGGACCGGGATTCGGGAAGACGTCGATCCGACTTATATTGCAGCCTGCGCGTCCAATCCTGCTGAGCCTCTTTCTTTGTGCCCATGTTTATTGCTGTCCAAGGCAAATGGGTATTGTTGCTCGAAAGGGAGTAGCTTCTTTGCAACTTGCATTAAAATTGACTTATTGTGCTCCGTATTACTCCGTAGGCCAATAACAAAACAAAGAAAAAGCTTGGCCAAGGGTTACCTAATTAAGTTGGTCGTGTTCTTGTTCGAATCGAAATTTTGATAGAGCTAGCTGGTTCAACTTGCATCGATAGCAACAGAAATGAAAATATAGGCCTAGAACGTACTTCCAATATAGCCGAAAAACCAAAATCCAGCCCAAGGTGGATATTTGGTCAATATATATTATATGTATATAAAAGTTACATGGTCATGGGTTGTATATACTTTCGTTCATCATTCAACCAAAAATCCACCGCCCCCTTCAGCATCATCATCATCATCGCCAACCAAAAATCCACCTCCTCCGCCATCGTCCCCATCGTCAACTACCATGTCAAACTCGTCAGTCTCGTCACTTTCTGCGCCCTTTGCCTCTGCTTCTAGTTCTGCTTCTCTATCCGCTTGCTGTCTCTCCTCTTCCCCTACTCCGCTCCAGATTCTTTCGCGGATCCTCAGGCCCATGAGGAAACGCCTCCAGACCTTCAGCGCAACATATCGTCTCTTCTCTTCTTCCACCTCTTGCTCCAGATCGATCATGCCCTGGATGCTGGCACGGACAGCCTCTTCAAACTCTTTTGCAATGACAACTCCTTTTAACACAGCCGTGCCCTGTCGCCCCTTGAATTCAAACCCGGTAAGCGCTGGTGCGCAGTCAATCCCTAAAACATACGCCGCACGCCTAGCGTATTCGTCTGCTATATGAACGCCGCCTTTGGGGATCATGCTGGGTACATATACCTCAATGTTTCCAAACTTATTTTTAGGAACGCGTCCGTTCCGTACCGGCGCTGGCTCGTATAGATATGTTTGGTCCATTGTGTAAATTGGAGTCCCCGCATCGCCATCTGCATCTTCATTTTGCTCTTGGTCGTCAAACCTAGACCTCTTATTTTGCACTCGTTTGGGTAGCCACTTGGCAGGAATCTCCATAGGCTTTACTTCACGGCCAAGTCGGAACCACTTTTCGGCACTCCTCGCCATTCGTACATCCTTTCGACGGAAGACCTTTTCCAGGGGCGCCCTGGCTCCAGCTGCAACCGTTCCAGACGGTACAGCCCCTGGAACGAGCACTTCGTGTCGGCGAAGGTGGCGCTCTAACGCATATACGGGATGATCCTTAAAATCCTGCACATTTCTTGGCATTGGTTCTCTCGCCTCGACTCCGGCTAGCTCGTTGTCTTCGATCTGGTCTAGATCGCTAGGAGTTTTGGGTCGATACATCTTCATAACCTTATTCCACCATCCCTTGCCATCCTCCAACGCAGTTTCTATGCGCAGCTTTCGCGTCTTTGCCGTATATGCTTTCGCATACCGTCGAGTAACATCCTTTGCAGTACCATCTGCATTGAATGCAATGACGTAGCTCAAGGAATTCTCTTTATCCGTGATGGGAGGCTCAAAGATCTTTGGCTTCCAAAAAGAATTCATCACCACAGGGTCTGTGGGCTGCCATTTTTGGTGTCCAACATCTAGTATTTCCACCCAGTATACTGGATAAGGTGATTCGCGTATTCGCGTAGGCGCTTCGAATATTTGGCGAGACCTAGAAGGAGCTGCTTTGGGCTCAAACTTGTAATCTGACGCATTTGGGTGTCCTAATCTGCGCCTAGCAGTAGAAGGGCCCGCGGAAGCGGCTGGTGAGACAGCGTTTGCCATTTCTCTGTATTTTGCCACCTGAGACAACATCTCTTTGGTTTTGGACACTGACTTCGGCTTGGAGCTCTCTTTCGGTTTGGGTAGTGTGGGTCCTGCAGAGCCAAATGAAAGAGGTTGCAGCGAACATACAAGTCGTGCACGAACACCAACGCTTCTTAGTAAAGCACAATAAAGCTGAGCTCCAACATCCCGCGAGCCTTGGAGAGTCTTGGCTGCTTCTCTAAAATCTGATTTATCCAGACATGAGTCCATATCACTGGGAGGCTCGTACTAAATAAGATGTCAGAGACGATTCTCGAGCCATCGGGAACAAGATACGTACGCTACTAAGATGGTCCACCTCTTCTGCCCACAGCGACCTTCTCATGCCATGCTCTGTAATCTCATATTTTGTCGTCCACATCTCTGCGACTTGCTTCAGCCCATTTTTAAGGCTTTCAGTTCTTCCGAATTGCGAAAGATTCGTTCCGGGAGTCAGATATTGAATCATCTTGTCCGTCAGGTGAGACCGAAGTTGAGCTTGAACTTGAGAATCATTGCACCAGTGATTCCGCTTCGCCACATGAGATAACAAACATATCAAATGAGCTTTGTGAATATCCAGTCGGCGCTCTCTCTCTTCTTTAGTGAGGGGCTTTCGTCTATCTGCTGCTTGTTTCGACGTCATTGCAGATTTTTGTGCCGAGAGATTGAGCTCCAATTCCCTTGGTTCTTGCGATTCAGAATCTCCATCTGTTAAGGGCATCATTAAATCGACATCCTGAAAACGCAAATCTTCGTCTTCGTCATCTTCCTCCTCATCTGACCCTAGTTCAACTGTTTGAATAGTGGGTTCAGGAATAGCAACGTCTTCAAATTCCGCATCATCGTCCTCGTCTTCATCCTCTTGATCGAGGACACTTTGCCGACTAGATTTGGAAATTGAAGTTGCAGCCAATGGTACTGGCGTCGGCTCTGCTGTCTCTGCTGCCTTCTTATGCGACGGAACACCTTCACGTCTTCTCTTCAGCGGCCTCTCTGGTGAGCTTGCGGCCGGCGCAGCAACTCCAGCTTCAGCCAGCATCTCTTGATATATGTTTGGCTCATCTCCGCCAGTGGAATTCGCTTGTTGCCGACCGCCCCTCTGGGGGACGTTGCGTTTTCTTCTAACCATTCTCACATGACATATTAGAACTTGGCGTTAATCCAGGTTCACTTCACTGCAGGCGCACTGTATATCCGCGATCCCATCTACTGCGTCATGAGGATCCACGCGAGTGGCGGCGCGAAATCACGTGCTTCTTAATGGGCGATGACTAAGCCTTTGCTCCAGTGCTTTAAGATCGTATTCGAGATCGTGAACAGAAACACTATGGCAGCACTGTGCAGGTGTATAATCTCTGTCACCGTGGTTTATCTTCGAAGCAAGTCTATTCACCTTCATCGATAAACTCTGATTTGGCAGAACTAGACGCAGATGATACTCAGATTTTGCGTTTCTCTCCGAAAAAGGCCACCGCCTCTAAAAGTGGGAACATGACCCTAGTAATTATTCAGGAAGGTAATTTCTTGTTATATTGCGCAAGAAAAGAAAAAAACAACAGCACGCATGAAATCTAGAATATCTATCACTGATAGACCCCAATAAATATACTTCCTTGCTATCAATAAGCCCAGGATCCCACGGTGATTTCTTGGAAACTCCATAATCACTCAGTTAAAGTTAACAAAAAAAAAAGTAAACACAGCAAAGTACATGTGCCATACAAGCAACGAAAGACCACCACGATATCAACGCCAATCAATACCAAATGCGCACCTCAAACTTATTTATTTTGTCAACCAGCCCAAATAATCAGCAACGATGAGTGTTACCATCCTAGACGATCATCAGCCATTTGAATCTCAACCTGTACAAGCTTCCAGGGAATGATGGAGTCAAAACTTACGCATGAGGGGCAATGCGGACATAGTACGTTCCAAATCCTCGGTAAAACCTCAAGACGCCCTCCTGTCTAGCTACCTTGGTGAAGCAATCAGCCATGCTCTTATAAGGAAGCTTGCCGTCGGGACCCTTCTGTTGCTTCTGCAATCTCGTCTTGACAAAGTCGAATGGGAGACTGAAAAAACTGGCGAAAAAGCCCGCAATGGCACTGGCGCTAAGAGTCTGGGCTCGGGCAGACAAATCCGTGTTCTTCTTCATCTGGGCCTTGGCCTCGCTGAAGAAGGCGAGCTGACCAAAGTTGAGAGCCATGGCACGAACTACAGTTGGTGCGGCGCCAGCCCAAAGAGCAGCGATACCTTCACCCTTGGCAATGGAGCCTAGTGCGTCCACAACTGACTTGTAGTTCTTTCGCTCTGCAATAGGTTTTAGGCCATCGCTCTGCATTCGAATAAGCGCCAGATCTGCCGGGTTGCCAAGCATGGCTGCCAAACCACCAGCTGCCAAACCGGCAGTTGCGCGATCTGCGAAGCCGATGCTTCGATCCTGAGCTTTTGCCCGTTCTGCTAGTCTTGCCATGAAAGTGTCGAAGAAGCCCAGTCGAGCGGTTGTGTATACAGCCTGCCGAAGAAGGCCGGCAGATAGACCAGTATACAGGTCGAGGGCCTTTCCGCTAGAGATGATCTGTCGAGTGACAGATAATGCGGTTGGCTTCGGCCCTCCAGAGGTGCCCTCGCCAGCAAGCTGGATGCGGACCTTTACCATGTCGACTGGCTGGATTACGGTGGTGGCTACCATTCCACTGATACCTCCATTGATGAAGGGCAGAGCAGCTTTCATGAATGGAGTGTGGATAATGTCGGATGCCTTGGCAGCCGTCTCACTTCTCTTGACGGAGTTCATGACGTCTGAGGTCCTTGACCGAACGGACTCTGCTGCTTGCCTGATGGAACTCATTGCGACGGCAGCGAAGAGCTAACTTATAGATATTATAGTTTTATATTATGTCTCAGGTAGTCCGGATCGGATCTCGCCAACGGAGGACCCTGCCTGCCTGTTTCTTTGATTGACTATGGCATATTAGTCAAGCCCAGTAAGCATCCATATTGTGGCAACACGAGGGACATTATGAGTGGTATAATAGGAGGCACAGGGTATGGACGGTGGAGTAGAGGCATTAGAGTCTGGATTCGGGACTGTGATCCCGCCATCGGCCACTTCTTCTCCCTAAGCTCGACGGCAGGCCGACAGGAGCCGGGATGATACCCGAGCTTGAGGAGCTTGGAGGGGCTTCCGATCGGGAAGTCTAGGAGTGGGTTCAGAGTGGCTCCGCTAGCCGTCGCAGATTGGCGGGCGAACAACTGCTAACAAGAGGAGGAGAGAAGGCCGGAAACGAAGGTGCACTCACCAAATAACTCCGCGTTGAAGTGCCTTTTCAATACTGGACCCTGTTGGACCCAATGCGCCCCTATTTAAGTCGTGCACACGAGGGCCGAGCCACTGGTGGGGAGGGAGGGAGGGGGGTTGTTGAAAGCCGGGGGTGATGGCAATGGCGATGGCGATGACGATGGCGGGGGCTTACAGCTTGAGCGAAGCTGATATCCAGATGCCTTGCCCAATGCCGAGAAGAAGTGGTGCTTTGCTGGCTCAACAATTCAACGCTGTCTTGAGCCCGGATTTGGAATGCGCCGGGGCAACTGGTTGACTGATTACGGAGCGCAGATCAAGTGTGAGACGTGATGGGATTCAGATACACCACAGGATGAGACCCGGTGTACACAGCACTATTTGCGCAGAGATTGAAGCGACGGAGGAGATGGCAGGCAAATCTGTCACGAAGGTGCTGTGAAAGTTTCAAAAGGAAGCAAGAACAGAACAGCCGGCCAGTCGAGCATTTAATATCTAGTGCACGTCGTGGCTGATCATACGCATGGCAGCCGCTCTTGTCCACTGGCGACCCTCCATCATGTGGCGAGGAGACGCTCACCGTGCGGAGAGGCAACCTCGTTGGAGAGGAGCAACCGCCTCTAGGCTCTCGGTATCCCGGATGTCCAATTGCGGGGGAAGCATATGATACGTCCCCAACATGGCGACGGAGCAACGGCCAACCACCAGAGCGTGTTAACCTTGCTAGTCATTGCCTGTGCCTTGCGTGGCGCTGCGCCGGCATCTGGTGCTGGCCGATAAGCATTGTCTGCGACAACTCATGCGCCAGCAGAAGTGGCCATTGTGATGGAGCGATGATGAATCGACCGCGGTGGCAGTTGAAAGCACATGGCGATGCGAATCCAATACATACTTTGGACATGCAGCTTGGTGCACGAGCTGCAAAACCGGTTTAGGCTCCGTCAAACATCCAGCGAGCTCCTTCCTGGAACGCTTCCCTGCAGCCAGCTTTTTCCAAGTGCTACTGTATGTAAGTATTACGGAAGAGCTTGCAGGCATGGCTACCTTTGCCGGGACAATGATTGCAGCAGCTTGCATCTGGCTCTTACACGCTCGCTTCCGCGTTGTCAAGCATCAAACACACACGGATGGACGTCGGACGCTGGTGATTCTTTGCTTGAGCAACGATGCCTGCATATCATCGCTAGCGCACCCAGCACACGAGAATCTTCAATCCCAACAGGCTTCATGGCGTTCGACTACTGAATGGGCTGCTTAACTCAGTGCTGGCGTTGCTGCACGCGTACATCACACACAGAAGAATGCGGGGTTGCGCCATGTCCTGCTTTCAGGCATCATGGCTTAGTCCAGGAGTCCCTCCAGCCGATGCGACGTCACTCGACTTCACTCCAGGCGCAAGGTCGTCAGCCACGCAGCGAGCTCCGGAGCTTTTTCGTGGTAGCCCGTTTGCTTCTCATTGGGCGACTGGCGAGAGATTTGCTGCCATGATTTGGCGGATGGGCGACGCTTCACATGCCTGGTCCTGCTGGCATCGCGACCAAGTCTTGTTTTCCCAAGTCTTACACATGCCTCATCAATGACGTCTCCGTGGGTTTCTGCTATCTTTTGTCTCCTATCCGACTGCCGGGTGGGCCAGATTCCTGGAGCCCACCCGGGTTATGGAGCAATCCCCAGCAAGGACGCGCTGGTCCGAGCTTCTTGCATCGACTTGACGCTGCTGTGGAGTCTTTGGATCGCATCCTCGCTGGCTAAATGGCGGGCTTTCGAGCAACCGAGAGTCATGACAGCGTTGAGTAAAGCCGGCATCCAGTCAATCCATTGCACGTGTGTAAGCGATGCACATAGGGGACAGTACTGTAGCGTAGTGCTGGAATTTTTTTTTTTTTTTTTTTTTTTGTCTCACCGTCCACCAGCTTATCTGCAACAGACCAACTAGCAAACAACAAAATTAGAAGCCATATCGCCATTCTAGTATAGCGCCATCTACCACTATGAAAAGGGCCCCTTCTTTGTATGTACTTCGTATCTGCGGGGAACCTCATTCGGTTCCTTTTTTCCGCGAACTGCTAGCAGCCAATGCCTCGGGAAGCGGTATCTCTATCCGATCAGATCAATTAATCCGTACATATGCGCCTCCATTCCAATCACATTCTTCCTTGTTCGTTTCAGCTCGTGAAACTGATGCCGGCTCATGTCTGCGCTTAAGCCTTTTGGCGATAACAATAGCCGTTGAAAGGGCGTGGCCACGACGCTACAGCCGACAATTCCCGATATCTGCGATCCGAACTTGTTACCGCGTCCAAGACAGTTCATTAGCCAAGATGCTAAGATTCTTCGACATCCAGATTCACCCATTGTATCCGCGTTCGGAAAAGCCTCAATCCGTATCCCACTTGTCTCTCTAATTGCCGGCTGCTGATAGGCTCTCCGGTCTCGCTACTCGTGTTTAACGTGCATGCCCAAGCTAACAATCGCGGGACTGAGCTCCGCTGTTATCTTAATTCGATCAGTGGACGTCTCAAATCTTATATCGGATACCGAGTCCTAAATCTCGGTTTCCGCACCGGCAGTGATTATTCCTTAAACATTTTGCTCTCAACTCCATTATCCCCATTATCTATATCCAATTGGAGCGTAATGACTCGAACATTCCACTAGCCAAGTCTTGCTGGTGATAGACCGCTATTTTCTGTGTTAGCTTCACAGTCTTATCTTCACAGTCAAGTTATATCAAAGCGTTGGCACATTGTGAAGTGACGGCGACTACCTCTGTCGTTTTTTTTCTCCGTATACTCAAAGCCATATATACTCTATTGTCTACTAGTCTAATACAACGAGGGGAATCTTAAAAGTCGTCCACCGTCAATCACAATGACAAGTCCGTTGCAGTAGGCCCCTGACTTTGAAATCAAATATAAAATGGTTCCAGCCATGTCCTGGTCGTTACCCATTCTCTGCAAGGGTATGAACTGCGCTGGCACTTTGCCTGGGGTATCCGAGTTCTCGTTGAAGCGGTTAACGATGGGTGCGGCCAATTCGCTCGGGAACACTAAGCGGCAAATGTCAGTCGGTATCCGAGGTTATCATGGCAACTCTACGCCGATGGCGGAAATTGATATTACTTACATCCCGGAGCAATGCAGTTTGTCCTGGATAATAAATGACTCGTCAGCTATCTGAAATCCCCTTGCTCTATGGCAAAGGCGTCTAGACGACGACGTCACTTACCTGATATTCCATCGTGGCAGTGCGGCCGAGAGATGCTTGGCTACGTGTGTTGCAGCCGCTTTTGACTGGCCATAAGCCCAGCCTCCTGGTGCGGCTTTGTTGAAACTGGCAATGGAGCTGGTGACAATAATCTGAGAGCTTTGCTCCAAGTTGCCCTTCTTGTTTCCTGCATCCAGAAGCTTCACAAAGGCAATAGCGGTATACCAGACGGCACTTGTGTTCACCGCAAAAGTATTCGTGTAGTCTTCAAAGCTGATGTCCCAGTTTGAATCTGCCCACTCCTCAATCGACGTGTCGTCCTGGATCTGGATGGACTGAGGCCCACCAATACCTGAATTGCAGACCAAGACATTCAGATAACCAGTGTCTTGCTTGATGAAGTCGACAGCCTGCTGTAGGCTTTCCTTGGAGGTCACATCACACTTGACAGGCACCACATTTGGGCCCAGAGAAGCAGCAGCAGCTTCTAGCACCTCCAATCGGCGCCCACCAATATAGACCTTGGCCGCACCATTTCTTGCCAATGCTCGGGCCATCATCAGACCGATGCCTACATAAAAGCGACGAGTTAAGATGTCGTATTTCCTTGAAGAAGTCTGCCTGGTCGAATAAAACAGAGAAGATTCATCACATCAGATGCTTACCAGTTCCGCCGCCTGTAATGAAAGCCACGAGTCCATCGACACTGAACAGGTTGTTGGCCACAACGGCCTCATCAAGATTTTGAGTTGCCATAGCGTTTAGGAGATGAATTGGAAATAATGAGGGCCGGATTCTCAGCTATAAGATTTCTAATTATCCGGTTACCCTTTGCGTGATGCCTGGAGAGTTCTTATTCGACCCCTCACCAGAAGCTTGGTAATATATTAGTCCCCATTCCCCACCATCTTCAAAGTCGAGCAGCTACTATCTCCGGTTTCGTTTGTCTTCAGACATCTATACACTGTACCAAAGCGAGAAAGTAGCGCAGCATTACCACCAAGTAGCCAAATTTAACACAGTGTTAATTCCAGACGCGCACCACGCTAGCAATCTTGAACAGGGGTCTTGGATTTTTTTCGACAATTGCGATCCAGATCTTATCTTAGCTTCAAGCTCCCTGCCCAAGAAAAAAAAAATTGTTGTCAACATGCCCAAACGAAAGCGCTCCGTCGCAGAAACCGTACAGAATAAATTAGAAAAATATCGAATTGATATATTTCGAGCTCTAAGCTCTGCAAAAGTCTATGAGCGAAAGCGCTTCAGCACCAAGCTGCGCGAGCCTGGAATCACAGTCGCGAAGAAGACCAGGTTAGAGCGCGAGTATGGAGTATTAAAAGTATGTTCTGCTGCAAGACAAATGCTCTTTCACAAATGAGAAGGATAGTTTCAGCTAACAGCAATCATTCAAGTCTCTCGATCTGCGGCAAACTGCCCGCCATCACCTGCACTCGAATCTTCTCCGAATCAAGGCCGTAGAAACGTCGAATGACATCCCAGAGGAGCTCCGCGCTGAAGTTCCGCGACCAACCCTTTCTCCGGAAGAAATTGCATTGCAGAATAATGTTATAAGCATTCTATGCAGTGCAAGCTCAACCAGACATGCGCTCGACCGTGCGATTACAGACATCTGCGAAACAATAGGCGTGCCTGTTCCAACCAAGTCGAAGCGTGTGAGAAACAAGAGAAAAGACACAGAAGAGCAACCTGCAGATAGGGAAGACGAGGACAACGATGAACAAGAAGACGACGTGAAGCCTTCAGCCGACTCTAAGAAGAAGAAGGAGAAGAAGGAGAAGAAGCAAGAGACTGCGGAAGAAGACCCTGACAGCGAATCTGAGTTCGAGGGCTTTAGCTCTGATGCAGACGAGCCTAGACCAACGATTGAGGAATTGGAAGGATCTGATCAAGAAACTGCGGTGACAAAATACGATGATCTGCTAGGTGGCTCTTCTGACGATAGCGAGGACGAATTTGACGAGGAGTTGTTGGCAAAGTACCGCGGGACGGAACAGGTCAATCTGGACGATATATCAGTATCCGGTTCAGGGTCCGAAGCTGAAGATGAAGACGAGCAAGACCTAGAATCCATAACCGGCTCGCGGTCGCCCTCACCGTTACCAACGAGGAAGCCAAAGAAGTCAACCGGCGACGACGGCGACAACGACGATGAGAAGCCGAAGCCCGAGACCACGAAAAGTAAGAAGGAGAAGAAGGAAGAGGAGAAGAAGAAGCGGGCTGCCAAGGCGGCATTGAAAGCAGCCCGGCCAGGCGATTCCACTTTCCTTCCTACACTCATGGGTGGCTATATCTCCGGATCTGAGTCCGCATCCGACATTGATGCCCCGCCTAAGAAACGCCGTGGACAGCGCGCACGCCAAGCCATCTGGGAGAAAAAATACGGAGCAAAGGCGAAGCACCTTCAGAAGCAAGCCGCAAAGGGCGGCAGAGATGCCGGCTGGGACATGAAGCGCGGTGCTGTAGGACCAGAGGACCAAGGCCGAAAGCCGTGGAAAAAGGGAGGCCGCGTGCCTGCAGGGGCCGGTGGTAGAGGAGGCTATTCACAAGGCCGAGGAGGAGCAAATGCTCACCAGGAAAGCAGACCAGCCCCTCCGCCCAAGCCAGTGAAGAAGGATAATGAGGGGCCGTTACATCCCAGTTGGGAGGCCCGAAAGAAAGCAAAGGAGCAGCAGAAGGGTGCTGCATTTGCTGGCTCGAAGATTGTTTTTGATTAGCGAAATTATGATGCTGGGATACATATGCCTATTGCATCTGAGGGCACGTCTCGAAGCGATGAGACAAGAGCTACTATAAATAAATAGATCGCGATTGAAGATTTTGCGATGATAATACAAGCTATCTATAGTACAGAGTTTTATGTCGACCCAAATGCTAGTAAAGTCAGTGTACCAGCGGTTGACGATGAATATTCTCAATTGCGTAGATCGTGAATTCTCTTTTCAACACTTTTATACTGCGAGTGCCGCTATATATCAGCCAATGAAGTTGCGGCTCCAACATTCTACATGTCTAGTCTAAACTAGCATCTATTGCTTGCAGACACGATCAGTAATCACTGACAATAAAGAGATAAATCAGCCGCCTGGCTTGCAAGCATCAGATGCATCAATCAACCCATGATGCAGGGGAGCTTAGCTAGGCAGCAAGGCGGAGCTGACAAACCATGCATGTATTGACCACTGCCATGAATAAATGAGACACAAGCCCATCATCAACAACCGGGCTGTAAAACGGTTAACATTTACACGCAGATCTTTAGTTCAGTCCTCAACTGCCATGGCGGGCATCTATACTTTTGTCGGGAGTGGTCAGCATGAATATTTCGCAAAAACAATCACAAAGCCATCTCATGTAAAGACAACCCCCAGAGAGACATTTCATTATAACTTCTCAGATATCCCAGAATCTGTTTTGAGCGATTCGCAGACATTATGCCAGCACTGCAGCGTGTTGCAACTAGAAAGTGTACGCCTGACACAGACCGCCAGCCCCAATCGTAACTACCCTCCAGGTTTCGAAGCAGACCCTCCAGAGTTGAAAGCAGATGTTCCTGGGTTTGAAGCGGATCTAGAATATCACCGCAAAGATACCGTTCCCTCGCTTCCACGCCTGGCCGAGTCCGCAGATGCTGGGTGTGGCTTCTGCTGCCTTCTTCGAAACGCCGTAATCCAGCATTTCAAGCGGTATCATTTAGAACGCCTTCCCGATGATACGATCGAGATGGTTCGGATCCGCCATTACTGGAACTTTGGTTTGACGGCGTTTACTGTGTACAGTCCTGCCTTTGATAGACCTTGGCACAGGTATGACTACCTTACTTTTCGCGTCAGTGCCAACTTGAATGGTATGATACACGTTAGCTCTCTTAAACTTTGACAATTCCTCTGACTTGGCGCGGGTGTTCAGATGAATGCGCTTCAGTCTTCGACATCTACACAAAGCGTATTCCAGATAGTGTTATATCGCCAGCCGGCATATTCACATTAAAGAAATGGGTTTTGGGCAGCAAAGAGGAAAAGGCTTCTCTAAAGGCACTCTTTCGGCCTACAAGACTGCTCCACGTTGGGGGTAGAAAGGAGTCGGGTTTGATTCGTCTTGTGGAGACCCATGGATATCCCAACATGGATGAAAAGCCTCAGCAATACTTGGCTCTAAGCTACTGCTGGGGAAAAGATGGCCCTTCGTTGAAAACCACAAAAAGTAACTATGCTCATTTACAAAAGTCCATCTCTTATAGTGCCATGCCCAAAGCGTACCAAGATACCGTGTGTGTTGCACGAGCGCTTGGTGTGAAATATATATGGATCGATGCTCTGTGCATTATTCAAGATGACAGGGGTGACTGGGAAAAAGAGTCCCGAATGATGGCAGAGATCTTTCAAAATTCCTTGACTACGGTTATACTACTCCGTACAGCATCATGCAACGAAGGCTTTCTGGAGCGGAACCCAAGTATCAAGATCAATTACCAAAACCGCCAGTGGAATGTTCGCGGCTCATTTTTTCTTCGCCACATGCCCTTTTCCTATTTAGACGCAGAGTCTGCCATACGTGGTGAACCTAGCTTCTCAAATCGACCAGTCTCGTTGGAACTTCGACACTCACCCTGGCAGACTCGCGGCTGGACATTTCAAGAGGATATGTTTTCAATGAGAAAACTATATTTTGGACAGCTCATGATGTATTGGGACTCTCTCAAGCCTGTCGATATTATGAGAACAGAGGACACAATCATTAACGACAGGTTAAATCGCGTTGACGAGAACGCTGAAACTTCAATCATCCATTCGTCTGAGCCATGGAGAGGTGACTACGATTACGACGGATGGTATTACCCAATGCTCAATTACTGCAAAAAGACTCTTACGTACGAGACCGATAGGTTAGCTGCGGTGTCTTCGTATGCGAAGCTCGTGGCAGGTAAGAGTGGAGATACATATGTAGCTGGCTTGTGGAAGAAGAATCTCCATCGTGGTCTGCTTTGGAAGATAGACAGAAGGCAACGCAGGACTTTCAGTGGGCTGATGAGACAATTATCAAAGCCCTCTGGATACATTGCGCCATCTTGGTCATGGGCAAGCCATCATAGTATCTTGCACTTTGATCTTTCAGATGGCATAATGCAGCCCGAGTGCGAGGTCCTCGAAGCCAAGACAAGGAACTTTGGAGGTGATGCATATGGTCCCGTACGCAATGGACACGTCTCGATCCGCGGAAAAGCCTGCAGAATCCCTGGCGGAAGGCTTCGAATGCTGCCTCTAATGTCCCCTTACCTCAATGTGCAGTGCGAGTGGCTGGCTATGGATGATGAGCAGTACGTCGCTCAGTGTGCTCTCGATTGGAGAGTGACAGATGGTGGCGGTAAGCAGCTGCCAGAGGCAAGTGGTGACTCTGTTGATGCAGTTGAGATGCTTCTCATTTCCAGCAGCTATACGAAGAATGCGAGCGCATTCTCCAGGAAGCCGCAGGAGTGGGAAATCAAAGAGGAGGACCTGCCACTTGAAGTCATGCATGGTATTTTGCTCTATCCGACTGGAAAGTCACGAAATGAATATTGGCGAGCTGGATTGTTCCATTCTTTGGCTGATGAGAAGGGGGGCAGGAAGTATTTTGATGAGTGTGAAGAGCGCACCTTTCGGATTATTTAGGCATGAAAGAGAGAAATATTGGGGAAGTTCTAGTTTGATACTATTCTATCGACTCTGTCTCTGAGATGATTCATCGTAATGAATGGTTGCATTTTATTTAACGAATTCTAGTTATTATAGAGCCGAGAGTGGCTGGATGCTGCTAACCGGGTTTCCTGAAGCATTCAGGCCACTTGTTCCTGGTAGTTGCGAGGAATAAAGGGGGTATTCACTTGCATGTGTACTATTTATTATCTTTCATGGGTCAACAACATATACAACAAACTCTTTTCACTACAGCGCTGGTTTACCTGTAGCTGGGCGGGTAGCATCACGCATTGCAACAACTGAACCCCCCCTCCCTAAATCGAGTCAGGTCCTAGGTGACAGCCTGTTCACGCAAGGCCCGCCGGTTTGGGTGATTGTTCAACTGCGAGGGCTGCGCTCGCTGCAGCCAGCCCCGTGAAGTGACCGGTAACATGGGGATCGGGCCCGATGAAGTTGTTGGGAAATCCAATTTCGAAGGGCTTCACACTCTCCAGGTACTCCACTTGCTCTTGTGTCAACTTGATGCTCAGCGCCTGAATGTTGTCTCTCAAATGCTCGATCTTGCGGCCGCCGACCATGGGAAACACACGGGTCGCCTTGGCTCGTACGTAGGCGAGTGCAATTGCCGTGATGGACTCGATGCCATGTTCTCCAGCAACCTTCTCTAGCGCCTCGCTGAATCTTCTCTCGTCCTCGCTCTGTTCGTTACCGTGCATCGAACGTAGGCCTTCGCCCTTCTTCGCCCGCTCTTCCAACGCCTTCTTCGTTTGAAACTTGCCTCCGCCAAGAACATCCCATGGCGCGAGAGCCATTCCATATTGACGGGCCATTGGGATGATTTCCCTTTCAAAGTCACGCAGCATGATATTCCAGCGACCCTGATAAATGCTAAACGGAGTCTTGCCAAACGCAGCGGCATACTCATTAGCCGCGCTCACAATCCAGGCGGGCGTGTCGGATACCCCCAAATAGAGAACTTTGCCTTGCTCAACGAGAACGTGCAGGCTATCCATGATTTCTTTGATAGAAGAGGTAAAGTCCCACCAATGAACATAGAGGATATCGATCCAATCGGTTTGTAGCTTGAGGAGTGAGTCGCGGACACTCATGTGCATGCTTCGTCGCGAGTTGCCAGAAGTATTAGGTGTCCGCCCTTTTCCAAGGGCGTGTGACTTGTAATCAGTGGTGTATTTTGTGGCAATGACCATCTGGTCACGGTTTTGCCGTGTCGCCATCCATTCGCCGAGCCATGTCTCGGATTCATCATCTTGGTAGCAGTTCGCAGTGTCAATGAAGTTACCACCAGCTTCAAAGAAATAGTCGAGAAGCTTAAAAGATTGTTCTTTATCCATTGAGCCCATAAAGTTAGACCACGAATTACCAATAGACATTGCTCCTAGTTGGAGAGGAGATACACGAATGCCAGCCGTAGAAGAGAGGATTCGATATCTCCCAAGCTCGGTTTTGGGCTCGGGGGCTGGAGCGAAGACTTGGTCCATGTTGATAATCTTGGTATTGTCCTTTGTGATGTTTAATTAATATGTTTAAAACTGTGCAGGTTCTTCTACAAATGAATGGAGAGAGGGGAGACACACAAGCCATTTATATTCATGACTTGCAACCTAGTTGGTGGAACAACCTGACCTTTTGCTTGAGTGAATATGGGACTCTCAGACTATGTTACTGTCCATCTAGTCTACTTTAGTAAATCTGGGATGCTCGGACTATGCTACTCCCTGTCTAGTTCATCGTTGTGACCGATCGACTTTGGTAGTCATGTTCTGAACTAGAAAAGTCATAACCGTAAGTGGCCCCGCTCCGACACTTCTTGAATAACATAATACTGCAATGCCACTCAAAAGAATCAAACTCCGCGATGTCGATGTGCTATATTGATCATTATATCCGGAAACTCCGAGGCAACGGAAGCTTAGAAGGCTATTAATTTCGTCTTTTAGTCATCTCATTGTCTCGGATTTTCTCTAAGTTTTTGGATATTTGCAAATTAGGCTCTCTTCAGCCACATTTCTCATTTTGAAAACGACTTTACTCATATCAATCTTCGTAGGTCCTGGGCGACGCACGAGGCTGGAGTTTGGGAGGTAGTGAAAAAGCTAATATGACAGTAACCCAATATATCGAAACTTGATTAACGCCTCACATGCTCTTGCATACTCTGCGTCTAGTAAATGAATATGTATTTTTGTTCTGTTAGAGGCAAACATTTCTAGTTTGATCGTTCAATTGCAAAATATAGAACTATACGTCCCCTTTCTCCTACAGTTTTGGCTCCAAAAAAAAAGGAGAGATAGTATTCCTCAAAGTACTTCGTAGAATAGTAATTACCTATCTCCAGGATATATATGCGGACTTAATCAAGATCCACCTTGTGGCGCCGCACTAAACAACCAAACCATAGTTGGGCCCGACCACTTCAGGAAAACACCAAAAGTTTTCGGCCGAAAACTAAAGCTTTTAAATACTTTACACATAGTTTATTTACTATTCGGCCGAAAGTTGTAAGGAATAGCTCCGTAGACTCTATCATTCATACCGATATCTCCGGATAGGCGCCCTTCTGAAGAAGTATGACGATTAAATAGATATAAGATGTATGAACAGCAAGTTGTATTTACGGTTTAATATCATTGGTAGATACAACCATCTTCACACCTTAAGCTCAATCAATTTGCCAACAAACTTCAGCCATGTCTTCACCAATCGGGGTCTCGTTTCCATCATTCATGCTCACCATCAGCGGAGAGCTCTATAAGCCCGCCAACGGGTCCCCCAACCGCAAGGGCGCTGCCGTTGTGGTGAGCCACCCCATGACGGGGGTCAAAGAACAGACGGCAGCGGACTATGCCCGAGCTCTATCTTCAGCGGGATTCTACGCCTTGACATTTGATGCTGGCTACCAGGGTGAAAGCAGCGGCGAGCCCCGTGGGCTTGAGGATCCCCACCAACGGGTCGAGGATAACAAGGCTGCTGTTACATACTTGACCACTCTGAAGGGCGAAGTTGACCCCGAGAGAATCGGCGTCCTGGGCATCTGCGCATCGGGTGGATATACCTCGTACGCTACACAGTCCGACACCCGCATCAAGGCTCTTGGAACAGTCAGCGCCGCCTGCGTGGGTCGGATGACACGCAATGGTGGTCTCTTCGAAAGCAATAATAAAGAGTCGCCCGAAGCCATCGCTGGCGCTCTCAAAGCCGCGGGAGACTGGCGCACCGCCAATGCCAACGACACCAAAACTCAAGCACCTCGTATGTTCGAAACTGACGCATCCTCAGTACCAGAGAATGCGCCTTCATTCTTTAAATCGGCTGCCGCATACTATGGCTCAAAGCGCGGCCACCATGCTCGATCCGACCAGCGAGTTCCCCCATCGAGCTACGATTTGATGATTGGATACGACTCGTTCAACTATCAGCATCTCATTTCGCCGCGGCCGTTGCTAATGATTGCTGGCAGCGATGCTGAAACTCTGCACTATAGCAGGACGGCAGTGGAGGGGGCAAAGGACCCCAAGGAATTGTTTGTCATCAAGGGCAAGAATCATTTCGATTTATACGATGATTTATCAGAGTCGGCGCCAAAGCTGGTCGAGTTTTATGCAAATGCGCTCACCCAGTAAACAAAGAATTATAATTTAGTACTCATCTTAATCATCTTCACTTAATTAATCTAGATATTACATGTTGAGAAGGCGCAACTTAATTAATCCGCCTTGAAGAAGCATCATAAACTTACCTTTGCCGTAGTGAGCGCCTCATCATAGACATTGAGGGTAATATATAGGCCGATGGTTAAGATCTATTCTTGCATGTAACACAACCTGTTTTATATATCAATGAAAGGAACTTGCAATTCTGCCACCCCAGCAAGATAACGCACCCTTTTGGCTACGCGACATTTCTTTGTTAGCAGGTTGCAGAACTGAGACTCTTGTTCTAATTAGGCTGAACATTCCCCTAATCTATGCTTACCCTTGTACACGTTTTTACCAACAATGGTGGTTTCGAGCTTCTTTCTCTCCATGTTGCCATTATCTTAATGTTTGTTGACTGAATTTTCATCACTTGTAATGCCAGCCTTACTAAATTATTTTGCTGATTACCTCACGCATCACAGTGAAGTCATGCGTGCTATGAAACATCGTCACCACTGTTGCATAAGGCAAGCTTATGACACCCATGATCGCTGTGTCTCAACCACTGGCTCAAAGCTATTTGCGGCACTTTGTTTCACGTTTAACCCTCCGTCAAGAGAGTGGTGGGCAGCATCTCACTAGCAGCTTCCTTTACGGATCAACGGGCAGTTGCGCTTAAGCTGCGGTCCGATGCGCTTTCTTTGAGGCGATCATCACTTCATCATTACTAGCGCTCGACAGTCAACGTCGCGATCGCCTCGATTATTAGCCACCATGCCTCAGACCTACGTTCGTTCATGGCATCTGACATAACTACACAACTATCCCCGTGCCTGTATTCTTTTTCACTTCAATCATCCATGATTGCATGATTCGCCCATCCCACCTTGGTAACGGGCTAGTCAAAAGCAGTCGTCGCATCCTTGGAAACCCGCCATATTCATAGAGCCTCAACAAGGATCAATTAATACATGTACTTCATGTAACCATCAGCCCCAGCCTCCAACCCCCCCACTGCGCTTATTTTTCAATCTGGGTCAATTACGAGCATCGACACCCACAATTTGGCTTGACGACATTGTTATTCTAACCATCAAAAACGGCGTCCGCGATGGAAGACGTCATGCGCCAATCACCTGCCGATCTCATCGAAACAGAGGGTCACGAGCAGGGATGTCCTCCAATAGCAGTCTATCTCGACTACCCCGGCTTTGCAGCAGCTCACGATCGCAATTAGGGCACATGCGAAAGCGAGTCTGCGGCTGAGCCGAGCCTGCAGGATATAACACCTGCAGAAGGCCAATCCTGTGTAACCAATCCTTCGACCAGTGATGCGGGAGCCATGTCGGTCGCTTCCACCATACCTTTACGACAAGACGT
Organism: Trichoderma asperellum; assembly: GCF_020647865.1. Lineage (NCBI taxonomy): Eukaryota > Fungi > Ascomycota > Sordariomycetes > Hypocreales > Hypocreaceae > Trichoderma > Trichoderma asperellum. The sequence goes on from NC_089416.1 coordinate 1,689,278, forward strand.
TGGCGAGCTGGAAGCTGGTACATCCACTGCCATGCAAGAGTATAATTCCCATTCGGATCGTGGCTCTGGACTTGAGAGCTACTTCGATCTTGCTCAGGGCCCTACTGCGTCGATCAAAAGGCCTGCTGAAAAGCAAAAGATGGCCTTTGAAAAGACGACCCGCTCTACATCTTCTCATCTGCCCTCTAATATGTCCCGGCGCAGGGCGACAAGCCAACTTGCTTCCCCTATTGTTGATTTTGATGTTGCTACGGCAGAGAAACCATACAGAAAGCGCCAGAGCAGTCAACCAGTACCGGGCCCCAAGTGCTACTACATTATTGATCCCAGAGTCCCCGGCTTAGCTTGGTACTTGGCAAAGGGAAAGGGCAATTCAAATTCACCAGAATATGAAGTTGAAAGCGTACCAGCTTGTTTGGTTCACACCAGGCAGAATCATGTAGGATATCTTATTGAAACAGCTAATCGAGACGAGGTGACCGTCGACGCTGGATATCGATCAGCATCTTGGACTCCAAAATACCAGAATGGCTGGGCTACCGTAGCAGAGCCTCTTCAAGAAAAGGCAAACATCAATTCAGAAACAAAATCCAATAAAAGGGTGAATCGATTTGAAAGAAGTGACGCTGAAAGAGAACCACCCAGCGATGAGTCGAGTGTTATCGTGAACCGCCGCGAGATTCCCCTCATAGCGAAGAGTATCATACGCCAGTTGCACACAATCCGGCCGCAAGAGCGCATGTATACCACAAGCAACAGTGAAGAAAAGGACGGGGCTTCATCATCTGAACAGCGAGATCTCGAGAATATCATCGAGGCTGCCCTGTTGGAATTTGGGAAACTAGCGCAATACAGTGATAAAACCAGGGCTCATGGGGAAGAAATTACCTCCGAGAACAAAACGCCTGCCCAATTCAAGCTTGAAAGCGAGTCTCAGCGCATTAATCTTCGGCCATCTATAGCTGCAGATCCGGCCATTACGTTGAGCATACCTGAGACATCATTTACCATCCCAGACGCTGATCACAAACACAATGTACTCAGAAAAGACTGGAAACGAGGAACTTCGACAGCGACGACGCTAATTTCACCACAAAGCATTACTTCAATCACCTGGACGAAGCATGACGGGCATTTGGAAGAGCCGACTGGGCCTCCTATAACAACAGACAGTCCTTCAGATGAGAATTCTGCCGAAACACGTCGCACCTCATCCTGTCATGGTCACAGTCAAGACCAGAAATTAGAGGCCTCGCAAACCTCTCTTGGGGCTTCCAGTGTCGCATCATCCATGACCTCGTTTCCGAAACTACTTTCACGCCATTGTACTCGAGAATGGATCAAGCCTCTTACTAATTTGGAAGACTTTCACCACAGGCCATCATCTGAACTAAAATACCCAGGATCTGAATCTCGCGCCGATCGCCCTTCCCACGTGCCGTTTAACGAGAGCTCATTCTCAAACTCTTGGGCCGGCGATAGTTTCCAATCTCATGATGCTTCCAGCTATTTTACCAATGAAGCTCATCAGAACGCCCGGCGTTCAACCATATCCCAGTCTCCACTGGGAAACTTGAAAAACTTTGGTAGTCAAATTGGCGCGGCGCGGCACCGCCGTCGAAGTACGGCATCCTACGATTCCAGGGCTCCGGTCTGGGAGGATCAATTTCTGCCAAGTATTCTAAGCAGGTTCTTCCATAACAAAAGTAAAGGAACGCCTGGAAGCCCCGATTCCAAAGAAACGATCCATTCAGGAGCTCTGGCCCCTTGCAACTCGCCGGCTCACGGCCATTATTCAGCGAATAACCCCAGATCTGGAAATGGGTCGTTTCATGAACGAAGCCCGACTGTGTCGGTGGAGGACAGAGCCAGGATACAGGAAGTCCTTGTTGGAGGCCCCGCAGCAATGCACAGGCGCCGATGCGATACGTGTTCTGAAGATAACAGGCCTCACATTTGTGAGGAAGACATGGAAAATAGAGTGAGGTGAAGATATGAAGAGCAAGATTGTACCAACATATGCGAGTAAAATTAGTTTTCCGCACCTTTCCCTATGTTGTATCGTCCGCATAATAATATTAATAATACATCATCATTGAATGATCTTTGTCCTGTTATGATGTCGTGGCCGAATACCAAGTATTGCATCAATGCAGTCTATTCTTCTATTCTCTTTTGTCTTCCGTTCTCAAGAAAGAGGCTATGTTACATATCTTTGCCAAAATTTAGATAAACGAATACGGTGTCACCAAATATATCCTAGTAGACACTACATCAAAGTTTGTTTGTACCAGAAATTTATGAATGAAACCGAAACTAACTAGGTGTACTCCGTATCATGCCAGTATGATGAGAAAAATTGCGCTTTACACCGCCTTTGACGCCCTTGCTTTATTCTCCCGATGTCTTTTCTCCTTCGCCGCCGTCTTCCTGCGAGTCATCCACGACTTATTCAAATCCCTTCTGTTCTCCCAGAACCATTTCTGGAAATCGGTTGTGGCAGAATGTTTTCCCCCTGCAGGGCTTTCATCATCTTCACCTTCTCCGTAGCCTTCTTCCTCTCCCTCCTCCTCTTCCTCCTCCTCCTGTTCATCAGCTGCATCTCCTTCTCCCATGTCTACGTCTTTCTCAGGGGAAGCGCCCCAAAAGCGCATACGTGACGGATGGGCCGTATCTGGAGTTGGGGCAGCACTTCGAGTGTGGCGCCATTCAAAGTCCTGGCGGGTAAAAGGCGTCATGGGCGCGGTGGCTGGTGCGGCTTCGGAGGACTGCTCTTCCTCATCTTCCTCTCCGCCTCCGAAGAAACTAAAGGGCTCGTCTTTGGGAACGGATGTGGGCCCATTGCCGTCGGGTTTCGGTCGCTTATACAGAGCCTCTAGGGGATGTACCTCGACATTTGTTGGTGTCTCGGGAGGTGGAATTTTAATCGCCAAGGGCTTGGTGCTTCCCGGGGCGGATTTAGATCCGCTGGCTTTTGATGAAGATTTGGGTGTTTCCTTCTCTGCTGCTTTTGAGGGTTGCTCTTCCTCTTCATCTGAGTCTTCGCTCTCGCTTGAGTCGTCACTTGAATCATCGCTTGAAGTATCGCTGTCATCGTCCTTCTCCTCGCCGTCAACCTTGCTTGCAACAGGGGGAGTCACTTTAGGAGTTGCTTCAGCTTGCACTTTTGCCCCAGCTTTTACCTCCTTTCCAGACTCTTCTTCAGACTCTTCCTCAGAATCGTTTTCCGATGATGTGCCTTCTGATGAAGTACCACTGCTGCTGGTGCTATCATCTTCCGACTCTTCGGGCTCTGGCTTGGGTTTGGGAGCTTTCTTTTGCCGCTGCGGTGCCTTTGGTTTCTCCTTCTCCTTTACCTCCTCCACGACGTTACCCTCTTCGTCAACCCATCCCTTTCCTTCCACATACTCAGTAGCCTTTTTCCGGTCCGTTGCCACAGAGGCTTTGAGAAAACTGGGAAATTTTGTAGTTTTCTCAAACTCATGGATGACGACCTCTCGTGAACTACCCTTCTTCTTGCTCCTCTTCTTATGCTCCAACTCTCCGGGAGCCAAATTCTTCATCGTGTTCGGCGGCAGCTTTGTCTTCAGCAGGCACTCCTCTCCCTCTGTGTATTTGGACTTTGGTCGCTTTCTCTTCTCTTTCTCTTTACTTTTCTCTTTATCTTTGCTGTCCTTGTCCTTCCTTGCCTTCTTCTTGGTCGTTGTCGGTGTCTCGGTCCATCCTCGCTTTACCTGGCGGTCATGCAGCGCGACGCCCTCCAAAACATCTATCTCTCGCTTTCGTTTCTTCGAACCATCTTTGCCTTCTTTAGAAGATTTCCTTTTCTTCTCAGGGACTTGCTCTTCTTCCCCGGTCGGCTCTATCCGCGCCTCAGGGCGGGCCTTCTCAATCCGCATCTTGCACCCCTTCAGCGTCGCTCCGTTCAGCTTCTTTTTCAACTTTTCCGCATCCGCTTCGGGAAGTTCGACAAATCCGTATCGCTTCTCCGGGAATGTTTCAATCGTGTGGTAGGAGATGTTACGAGCGACCGGGAGCACTGAGGCAGGAAGCACAACCTTGACCAGTTCGGCGTCAAACGGCGTGATGTGAAGGCGCACGAAATCGTCGGAGTCGCCCATTGGGAGCTGCACGAAGACGTATTCGGACTATGCACCGCTTTTTGCAAATTTATCCAAGCGCGTTCCGAAAATTTCACCGTGTTGCGACGCAATTAAGCGCCCGACAAAAAAATATCCTGGAAAGGTGCAAAGTCGACAAGGAGCTTTGGAAATTTTAGCGGGTCTAGAGACAAGAGGACGGGAGTAGGGACTTGGGTTAATCCGCGCCGCTGGTTGCTACTCAGCTCTAGGCATGTATTTTGCTACCCTAATGCTGGCTATAATCTTGCTTTTGAATCTAATGGCTTTGTAAAGAGGTGGTTATAAAGAGATGTTGAATTAATTTTGTTCTCACTATTTTGTAAACTGGGATATAAAAGGCAAGAATTTAAGATAAAATGTATTCATACTGTTCGTTGGAACAACTGCGTTTACACTTACGGACATGCATAAGAGTATTTGGCATTAAAGTCAGATCAAAACCATGCATCTAATTTGCCTCTGACCAAGACGTTGTTCTCCCCCTCTCATAAAGGGAAGGAAAAGCATTGTCAAGAGCCCAAAAAATTATTTACAACCATCAAAATAGTACAGTCAGAGAGTCATTTGCATGTCTATAAAAGCCTCGTGCCACCACCAACTCCATCTTATACCATCATTTGGGCTATCCCAATAAGAGTCCTTCATATAATGTTACATAATTTTACAATAAGTACGTATTGAAACGCGTATGTCGCTCTGTGTATCAGAAAGAAAATGCCTACTCTCTACTCTACAGTGAGCATGCTCGATTACTTTATACATTGGGTGAGAGGAGATCGTATTTGACACATCGTTCCACCTAGACAACCGCAGATTAGCAAAAATAAAACTGATAGAGAGAGACAGAGCCTCATATTGGAGACACTCACATCGTCGACGCTGGCTTGCAGGAATTTTCTCGTCTCCAAGCCCATCCATAACATAATCATCGAAAAATCGCCATGTTTCGCCATCTCTGCACCACTTTGGGCACTTAGCTGTCTCAGAATCGGAAGTGAGCTGCTCAGTAGATCGACATCGGGGTTTAGGCTACGACCAATGCCTTCAAGAAGAAGAATGCTGATGACGACGTTGACAAAGTCGCCCTCTAGACGGACGTGATGATTGCGCACCATGGAAAGGACTTCTTGTAGAATATCACCAATCTTGACGTTGCCAAGTGCGAGGGTGCGGCTCTTCACGCTGAGAACCAGGTGCTGCATTTTGAGAGCAAACACTTCTTTATCGATGACGGCTTCAGGTTGACGACAGCGTTCGCACATTAGATGGCCGGCTTTGTAGCCGTCAAACTCGGCGACAGCTCGGAACAAGGCCAGGAAATTGTCACGGTTGGGTGCATTCAATTCCGTTACAAGTCCCGTGTCTATAAAGACAAGCTGTGGACGATATCCTTCCGCATCAATCTTGGCCAGTTCAGCTTCCCATGCTGCCCTATCCTTGCGGTGTCGGTATGGGCGTAGCCGTTCTAAAACTTGTTCTGTGAAATCTAGTTGGTTGTCATCCGAGGCAGGCGGTGATTTAGGCGTTTTAGGAGACCGACGTAATCGAAGATCTGGTTGCGCGGATTGATAGAAGCGGACCATAATATTGCCTGGGTGCAGATCGGCGTGGACGAAATTATCCAGCAGCAACATTCGAAGAAAAGCGTCCAATCCCTCATTTGCAATGTCATGCTGGAAGACACCGCCTCCACTCTCCATGAAGTCTGCGAGAGGTATGCCTTGAGCAAATTCCTCAATAAGGACATTGCGGGTGGTGAACTCAGAATAGGGGAAAGGGAACGAGGCAGTCGTCCTGTCCTTGAAATTCTGCCTGAAAGTCTCCAAGTTGGCCGCTTCTATTCGCAAATCTAGCTGAAGTTTCATCATCTGGCCGAACTGGGCAACTTCATCCGGTAAAGATAGCCATTCAATCGTAGGGATGGCATTAAGCATTGAAGCAAAAAAGCCCATAATCTTCAAGTCTCTCCGCACTATGCGTTCGACTTTGGGATGTAGTACTTTGACTGCGACGTAGGTTGATGGGACCTGCTTTGGAGAGCTTTTCAACACAGTCCTCACTTGTTGCTTTACATTCTGAGATAGCGGCCGTAGCCTCCGCGAATCCGCCTCAAGATCTTGCGGCGTTGCGAGATCAGGCTTGAGCTTTGCTTTGTACACTTGCGCAATTGCACCAACTCCAAGAGGTGTCTCGTAGAATTCGTCAAATATGTCTTCGAACTTACGGCCATTGAATGCAGCCTCAACCGTCTTACGGGTGACATGCATGGAATGAGCCGGAGCATTCGAGTGCAACTTTGACATTGTATCGCACATGGCCGTGGGGAAGATGTCGGTTCTCGATGCCGCCCATTGTCCGAGTTTGATAAACGCCGGGCCTGCCCATTCCATAGATTGCACAAGGAAGCCATACCACCAAAGGGTGCCACTTCGTTCCCCATCTTTGTCAGGATGCCGTCGGCCAAACCAAATTACAGGAACCGAAAGAATGACAGGTACGAAAATAACCATCAGGTGTAAAAGTCTGGCTCCAGTGCAAATTGGCTCCCAGATATAAGTGTCCCAAATTAAGACAATCTTGTGCACAATTCGAGACAGTCCCTGGTCGTCATCGTCAATGGATCTCCGAATTTCAGCTCGGGATGCCTCCAACATACGAGACTCGCCAGTCTCATCAGTGTCTCCATTATCCGTCTGTAATAGCTGAACAAAGGCTCCTGTGCCTAGCGCAGCTGCACCGGCCGAAGCATGCAGCGATATCCGGCCTCTTGGCTTTCCTTTCCATGCTGGCAACCTCGTTATGTGAATCCAATTACATGATTCAGCACTACTCCGATATATAGTTTGGCGCAGCGCATACGGCCGAAACAAGGTGCGCCCGCAAAGCCGGCCAAAGACAAAGCCAGTCCTCATATCGGCGGACTCAATCCCAGGCCGATGTAGGCTACTGTCATAGTCGAATCCTCATGAAGAGTTCCAGCGGTTCAAGCATACCAAAAAGAGGAAGAGAGAAAAAATAGAGCATCGACCCGGAATCACAAGCTTCTCTGCACGAATCCCTGCAACACGGGATTCCGAATTGGTGACGTATGATTGACACGGCGATAATCCGGCTAAACACGTGCCCACTTAGGTGCCGGCCAGAACAAAGAAATGAAGTTTCGGGCTTGGCCGATTTGGCTTAAGAAATTTTTAGCCTCAGATCTCATCCACTCTGCTATTCTCCGAATTTCTCAGCAACTTCTTGCGCATTTGCAGCAAACGAGACTTCGAATTTTTTTTATTATCCTTTTTAATTGTTTAATATCAACTATACCTTTTATATTTCGCAATGGGTTGGTTTTGGGCTGAACCTGCTTCTCCTCCGGCTGGGCTTCCTGCAGGACACCCGGCCGTGTCATTGAACAAAGAGCCTCCGGTATGATTATTGATCTGCGACGCAAATCTAGTAGAAGCTCACGTACAGCAGGCCAGTTGTCCGATGCACCAGAAATCCGCCGATTCTTTCAACCCACACAAGTCTAAGCCCTCAGAGAAAACATCTGCTTCCGGATGTCCCGTACCTCATGGTTCATCATCGCCATCACCAGCGTCAGGATGCCCAGTGCCTCATGGATCGCCACCACTGCCGGCGTCTGGATGCCCTGTGCCCCATGCCGCTCGAGAGAAGGAAGAGCCTAAGTCGGTGCTCTCTCAACTCAACCCTCTGAACTACATGTTCCGAGACCTGTCACAGAAGCCTGCGGCCAATCAGACGATGGCGCTGCCGGTCGAGCGAGAGGAATCTTCCATTCCTAGAGGAGACGGCGAGGGCACGTGGGAGTACCCTTCGCCCCAGCAAATGTACAATGCTTTGCTGCGCAAGGGATACACCGATACCGACATCACGGCCGTTGAGTCTATGGTATCTGTCCACAACTTTCTAAATGAGGGTGCATGGCAAGAGATCATTGGCTGGGAAGAGCGCTTCGCACGAGGACTATACAAAGGATGGCAGGTCTGCAAGCGAGGAGAAGAGCACACGGCCGAAGAGTTGGATCGCAACTGGGATGGATCAAACGTCACCCCAACGCTCATCCGATTCCAAGGCCGACCCAAGGATCTTACACCAAAAGCCACGATGTTGCAAGTCCTGGGCTGGATCTATCCTTCCAAGTTTGGGTAAGATGAAATTTTCTGTTATACCCCAACGAGAACGGAGAATGCTAACAAGAGATAGAACTGATCTCCCCTTTGATCGCCATGACTGGTTTGTCTCACGAAACGTCAACGGTGAAGAAAAAGAGATTCGATACGTCATCGATTACTACTCTGGAGAGCCTGAGCCAACTGGAGAACCCGTCTTCTACCTGGATGTCCGACCTGCCGCCACGCCTCTGGGAAGTGCAGAGCGAATCATCCGATGGAGCACAGACGTGTGGTGGAAGGCTATCGGAGGTGACCAGCGAGAACAGAACCCACAGCCATTCTTTCGCCACAACGCTGTCAAGTCTTGAGCCTAAATGATTAATGTGTCTATGGCGTCTTTATGGCATACAATTCCCTGCTCTTTTAAAATTTCACGATTATGTTTGTATTTGTATACTATCACGAATGGGATAGGCGTTACTGTGTATTAGATATGACCAGTTTGCTGTATATTTAGCTTATATCCAATTCTATAAGTGTTATTTGTGCCTGTATATCTATTTTTACCCTGAATGTGATTTTCACAGCAGCTAGAAACACTTGATCATTGATGTTGTAGCTGCATCATGAAAAGCTAATCAAGAGAGAGAGAGAGAGAGAGAGAGAGAGAGAGAGAAGGGAAAAAGTCATTAATCTTGTATGTATTTAGTTTCGCTTATATTCCCTTCCGAAAAGCAAATGCATTTCTTCCGCTATTTCCGCCACGCTTTATACAATATACCTTTGCATCTACAGAGACGCTCATGTAGAACAGGAGATACAAAACCGTGCTTCCACATTGTATCCTATAAACTCCGAAAACCACCAAAAATGTTGTCCCCCCAGTGAATTGGTTAAGCGGAAGAGGAAAGAAAAAAAAAAGTTGCGTCGAAGGTCTCGTCGCTGTTAGTGAACTCTCTGAGTAGCTCTCATGCTTTGGGGGCAGACAATTGCCCCTTTTCGCTATATATACTTGCTGGTGGCCAGCATAATTCATCTCGAGCTTGGTTTCATGAGTTTAACATGTCTCAGCCCAATGAAAATCAAGTTATAGCTTTGCCTATTTGATGCTCATTGTGTAAACCGCTCTTGTTGCGCTTTTTCTGCTCTGTGATGCTGCAGAACTTCTTCAATCTGTGCTGGCACTGAGATCCATTGGCTTATCCCACAGGTTGCGAAGGAGAGCGGTCATACCATCCTCCTCCTCGCCTCCAACTAAACTGGAGCCACTAAGTCTTTCGTTTAGTCGGCTCAAATCATCTCCTTCGTAGCTCGAGCCTGCGCCATTGGTCTTCACCGAAGCCGTTCGTTTGATTGAAGGTGCTTGGCGTCCCTCGGGCATGCTAATGTTTCGAACATGGCGAGCTGTGGGATCTGTTGACCGTTTGCTGGCTGTCGTTGAGCCCGTGTTGGTACGAGGGATCCTCTTAGTCTTGTCCATTCCCGGGATGCGGCTGAGGCGGTTCAGGGACCTGACAATGGGATTCTGGTGACGCCGGACGACTAAATATTCCATTCCCGTCCGCTCTAAGAGCTTAGTAACACGGGGGTCCCGACTGTTGCCTCCATCGTGTCCTGGATCTCCAATACCGATCAAGGGTCCAGTTCCTACAGCTCCACTAAGACCAGGAACGGTTTGTCCGGGCTCAAGAGAAGAGCTAGCGCGCTGCAAGTTAAGTTTCTGTTGTGTACGCGATGTGATTGTAGAGGGCGCGGCTGTTCTTCTGGTAGGTTTAGGTACCAGAGCGCTAATATCACTCTCTATCGGCGACACATCTTCGCTGGGATGATACTCGTGGGATCTTGATAAGTTGGCCATTGAGTGCGGCCGCCGAACAAGGTCCTCAGATCGGTGAGAGCCTCCTCCGCGAACGGGGTTGTAGAATGAACCCTCGCTGGTGAGGCCTGAGCTAGGGACTTCGACGAAACGCGAAATAAGTCCATCTTGTTGGCTTCCGGTCGGCGGAGAGGGCTCGTGGGTGGTCGAGGCAGGCGATATGTGCGTGGGAGTAGCCTTTGCCATTTCTGTGGACATTTGAGGTGGAGCGCCGTGAGATGAGGTTCTTTGTAGCAGTCGCGTCGTCGGGTAATCTTTTCGCTCTGCTGCTTTACGCGAGGGCGATGACGATAATTCCGGTCGCACTGTTGATGCCTCCGTCTCGGCCTCTGCTGATTCCTCTACTGATGAGGGCACCGCTGGCGCTGCAGTCGACGCGCTCGGAGTCTGCGGGCGAGAATTTGCCGCACTGCCTCCGGGAGGGAAAGAAGAATGTGTGCTGCTATTTAATGAGCCCTTTCGCGACAAATAAGGCGAATTAGAGCCACTGGCATCAACCCATTCGTCTTCTGGGTCATCCGAACCGAGGTCGAAGTGAACCTGGGACTTGGTGGCTTTGTGAATACCGGTACCGCTGGCGCTGCGTTTGAGCTTGTCAGAGGAAGAGGACTTGGTGCGCTTGCTGATCTCGACGTGCGAACGATTGCGCTTCAGGTTGCCCTGAGACAAGCTCTTGGGGATGGCCGTAGCTGAGTCTGGCTGCGTTAATTTGACCTCGCTGGTCGCGCGGCGGTGCGGTACAGGTCGTTGAGCGAATTGGGCCTCGAGGTCGGTTGGGGAGCCCTGCTTCCTGCCCAGATTGATTCTGGACGAGCTGTTGTGCGGCTTGTGCAAAACCTTGCTGGAAGAGGGCACACGGCCGTGGAGGCGGCCAACGTGGCGCTGTTTCTGGTGTTTTGGGCGGTGATGCGGATGGCCTGAGGAGGTGACGGTGTTGGCGTCGCTGTGGTCGCTGGCGTGATGGTTGAGGGGAGGGCGCTTTGATTGGCCCCCGGTCGCGGCAGATGCAGATGCAGATGCAGATGCGCTGTCTTGGTCACTCTCGGACGCCATGGCTGCGGTGGTTTTTGCGCTGGCTGTGCCGCACCGGGCTAGATTGCTCAAGACGAACGAGCCGGCGATGGCTCTTCTGTCACTGCGGCAGAGGAGCTGCAGAAGAGCCGCCTCGATCTCGATTGCTGTGATGCGATGCGATGCGCAGAGCCGGGCTCAACTCTGGACTCGACGGACGGCGGGCTTGTAAGTGCCTGTGGCCTACTAAAGCCGGCACCGAAAGGCTCCTGGTGGAGGGTGAGACACGTGTGAATGGCTATAAAGGGTGGTTGATGTCGGCTCAAAGCGACGCGATGCGACAGGCGGGCTTTCGGACAGTCCAGGGGGGGTCAATTGACGGCAGCACCTGTAAAAAAAGCGCTCCGGGCGTCCAGCACGGCCGAGCGGCAAAAGGACTGGGAACGCGAATTGGCGCGGCCGACAAGGGATGAAGGATGCAGGATGCAGGATGACCGATGGACGAGGAGAAGAAGAGCTTTAAGAGAGGCGGAAAGACGGTGACTGGGCTGGCTTTAGGAGAAAAAAAAGTGCGATGCGTTTGCTGCTCGCGGCAGGTGGAGGAGGGTTGAACAAAGTGTAATTGTCATGCCCTAATAGAGGAATAGTCGCTCTTCCCGAGACAGACCGCCGAACCGGGTCTTTGATGCAGCCGGAGAGACAGGAGGAGGCACGAGCAGATGGAGGGTGGCCGGGCCAGCGCAGTGGTTGAGGCTGGATGGCGAGGCTTCTGTCGGGTTTCTGCTTTGTTTGCTCTTTTGTGGCCCGTCAGAGGTGGCCGTCAAATGCTGGATATGGAGTGCGGAATACCAGGAGCTAACAGTAGACGCATACCTACGTAATGGAGGTAATAACTTAAGCTTTCAGTCCATCGAGCATTAGCACTGCTAGCACTGGCATTGTGCTGCAGGTGTATTGTTATTCTCAATAATTTAATTTCCCGTCTTTCTTTCTTCTGTTTCCAGCTCGTGCCTCTTCTCTTCTGTTGCTTCGCTGGAATGCGCGCAAGAAACATTGTCTTAGCTCTAATCAACCACCTTATTCAGTGCCATGGCATAACCTGCGTCATACTACAGTACGCATAGGCTGCTACCTAGTACCAAATGGGCGCTCTCTCTGCTCCATTCTGGATTCCTGTACTTCCTTGGCGTTCCACGCTGCTCTTGGGCCGCATCAGGTTGTGCTACTGTCCAATCTCGCTCTCCCAAAATGGCGAATCCGGGCTCGTTCGCTGCTTCAATGTCCAGGTGAGTGGCGCACCGGTGAAGGGCCCTTTGTGCAACTTTTGGAGATTAGGCTCTGTCTCTACCAACAATAAGGCTTGCCATGCAACCTGTCGGAGCGCGCAGTTGAGCGAGGCTCTGCGTTCCAAAGCCGTCTTACATGTACTTACACGCACCCCATGGCTCTCGATGCAATCAAAAGCCCATGGGGATTTCAGGCTCTATCCGGGGTACGTGATTTTAGGCCATAGAGCTGCTGCCTGGAGTTGCCCAACCTATTGCATCGTTGCCCAATATCCTCGAGCTTGCGAGAAACTGGTTCCCACGCTGTACTTGGAGACACCTACACCCTTGTTCACAATGTAGCGATGACGTTGGGTTCTCGGAATGTTCCATTGCCGCGTCCCCCTTTTCCATTTTAGCCTACAAAAGCAACAACAATTACTCCTAGTGCCAATCGTAGGGCTTGAGATGTTTAGTGATTAATTGTAGTACTAACAGAACAGGTATTGTATGGAGTGCCGGAATTGTTACTAGGAGACGAACCGAAATAATGTGCGTACTATTCGTTCTAGCCCCGATCCCGGAGTGGTTACAGATTGAACCTGATAAATTCATTGCTCTTCAACCCACTGTAACAGCACTGCATAGGTTCTGCAATTTGGAAATCTCGGCATATCAAAGTCATAATTCCAAGTTAGTTAGAAAAACTTCTACCAATGGGCGCATCTTTCTGTTCATTCAAAGTACAGGTATAATGCCACCATTCTGAATTGCAAGATTGTAGGAATTATCACGTGACTCTCTGCAACCTTCGATACCGAACTTTCGCCCCACAACTGGACTCTTATCTCCATACATGATACAGAGCACGTACGGAGTCGCAGTTTGAGCTTTAGCCTTCTTTTGAAATCGAAAGCGTCGCGACATTCTCCATCGCCCTTCTTCTATCTAACTTTAGTATCTGCGAGACAGACGAGCCGCTAGTTGAACGATGTCTTCAATTTCCGAGCTCCAAGCAGAGCGGCAAACATATCAGGAACAGGTACGAACCGAGACGCTTGCTGCCTTGATCCCATCTCCCACTCTAAAGCTGGCTTCTAACTCGAGTTTAGTTGGATCTTGTTTTTGCCCAAATCCGCGATGACCCCGATAATGCTGAGCTCAAAGCGCTTCAAGGAGAGCTGAAGAACTTTGTTGATCTCCTCGACGAAAACATTGCCGATCTGAAGTCGAAGCAGGCGCCCAAACCCGATCCAAAACCAGCCGCGCCTTCTCCAGAGCCGGCCAAGTGGTCAAAAGAGAACCATCCTGCTTTCAAAAAGGCTGCACCACCGGTTGAGGAAAAGGAGGAGGTGACTGTGCAGTACCAGGTCAATGATTCCGTTATGGCAAAATGGATTTCGGGCGATAAAGGTTTCTATCCTGCGCGTATCACTTCCATCACTGGATCATCTACGGATCCTATCTACATCGTGAAATTCAAGACCTACGACAACACTGAGACGCTCCGGTCAAGAGATATCCGCCCTATTTCCAATAAACGAAAAGCCGAAGGCCCTGTATCGGCATCAAGTACTCCAGTGGCCACTACGCCGGCTCCGGGAGTTGTTAGCTCGGCGGGCGCCACGATGTACCCGGAGGCGAAGAAAGAGCCAGAGGCAGAAAAAGATGCTGTTAAACCACCCAAGCCAAAGAAGATCAAGGCCAATAAAGAGTTGGAAGCTGGCAAGTCCAAATGGCAGGATTTTAACGCCAAGTCAAAGTTTGGTAAATCTAACAAGAAGGACTCTATGTTTCGTACACCTGAGGGAATCCATGGGAGAGGTAAGGTTCACTCAAATCTTAATATGGGAAAAGCACTTTTGCTAACCTTTCTGGATCAGTTGGATTTACTGGCTCTGGCAAGACAATGAGCAAGGACCCCACACGTAGTCGTCACATCTACCAAGTTAATGAAGAACTCGACTGAGAATGCCTTGCCTAATCTAGGCAGCATGGGAAAAGCTTGAATTGATGACGAAGAATTTAGAGGCGTTAGGGAGCTGGGAAACTATTGTTGATACCGCGGTAATATGCCTTGCGATACGTTGTTGAAGAGGCTAACATTTATGCATTTGGCTTTTTTTTACACCAGAATTTTTTTATCGCGGCTTCGAGAAGAAGAATGAATTAGGTTATGGGAATATTGTTTGCCATTAGGCAAAATACAAGATGCTTTATTCAAGAATAGGCGGCCCCCTTTGGGATGTGGGATGCATTGCTAAGTTACGATGGCAGGTTCAAACGACCACCCTTTCATCAAACGAAGTTTAACTTTCCGAGCATGCCGTCTAAGTATATCATTTCTTTTTTTCTCCGTTCAGAAAAGAGGATGAAGGAAAAAAAGAATTAGTGATTGTGACGCTCGTGTTGCTTTAGATCGATCTTGGGGCAGATAGCTTTAGCTATATCGATAAACGCTGATGCTCGTTCGCTGGATGGCTCAGCGACGACAGTCGGCTTTCCCCTTTCCCCATCATCACCAATGTTGGGATGAAGCGGAATGTCTCCTAGAAACTCAATTTCATGGTCTTGACATAGCTTTTCCACCTTTTTATTTGATCCAAACACGTTAGTATCCTGATGGCAGTGAGGGCAGTTGAAGAGAGACATGTTCTGCACCATGCCAAGGATGTTGACGCCAACTGTTTTGAACATGTTGATGCCTTTAACCGCATCTTTCGTTGCTAAAGTGTGTGGTGTAGTGATGATGACAGACCCTGTGCTGATTAGCATTCGAGAGAATAAAAATCATTGTGCTCCCTACGAAGAAATAGTTGCTTACCGTCCAGAATAACTTGCTGGGTAATGGTCAATTGTGTATCACCTGTTCCTGGAGGCAGGTCTAACACAAGAATATCTAAGCCACCCCAATCGACTTCGTGAAGGAGTTGCTGAATAGCTTTCATAACCATCGGTCCTCTCCATACAACTGGAGCACTCTCGCCTACTAGATAGCCCATTGACATTGTCTTAACTCCGTAATTGGTTAGAGGCACTAGCTGATTGTCTAACATTGTTTTAGTCTGAGTATCATATCAATATTTAGAGCCACTCTACTTACTACTAGATAGCCTGGGCTCCCCTGACAGATCGAACAGGGTCGGAATAGATGGGCCAAAGATATCGGTATCTAATATTCCAGCGCGGAAACCAAGTCTAGCAAAGGCTAGTGATAAGTTTGCTATTTTAATCTCAATTGTGAGCTGGCCCAATGACTACTTATTTGTCTCGAAATGGACAGCATTTGGACCACCCACCAGCGACAGTGCTTTTACCAACGCCGCCTTTGGCGGAGGAGACGGCGATGACCTTGTCTACACCAGTAATCTTCCGCCTCTGAGGCCGTTTCGGCCAATTTGGCGGAGTACCTGATCGAGGGAGACCCTAAAACATTGTCAGTAAGAGCCTCTTAATGTAGAACGTGGAGGTCTCACAAGTGGATTTTCATGCTGAAGAGCTCTTATAGCTCGAAAGAGCAGTGATGAAGTAGAGCGCATTGTCGATGATTACACTGGACGATCTTAATAATACTATGGAATAAAACGCAGTAAACCATAGGCCATTTCAATTGATCTGAAGCATGAAACTCATGTGACGCAAGATACCGACTTTGACCAAGATCAGTCCTCTACTCGTAGAGTAATAAATAATTGCGTTGTAAGAAGCTCACTCATGCAACTTTGGAGACAGTATTGGCAGATCCACTTATATAAGCCATAGATGGCTAGCGTATTTCGATCTGCGCGCAATTCATGCAAGCTAATTTTTGCCGCGATTCACCGCCTAAAAGTTTAGACTCGCGGTTGTTTCTAGGCGGTAGAAAAAATCCCAGCGTGGGGCTCTAACAAAGTCTCAACCAAGCCAAATCACATTCAAAATGGCCAAAGCAAAAGGACGCGCAAAAGCATTCCAAGATCCGGATGAGGAATTGGTCAAAGGTATTGTAGTTTGGTATTTTCCTTTCTTGACCATCTATTGTATACTAATAATGGGTAGACTACGACCCCGAAGCCAATGGGAACAACGACAATGACAATGGAAGTGGCAGTGAGGATGAGCGCGCTGGCACAGAACATTATGTGACTGTTGGACACAGCAAGCTTAGAGAGAAAGAGGGTCTTTCTTTAGGAAAGCAATACCGCGGATCTCGGGTTTCGCGCCATGCCCTAGAACAGAGCAGCGATGATGAAGACGAGGATGAGGAAGAAGAGGAGGATGATGACGACGACGATGCTGAATACGATGATCCCGAGACTGCCAACTTAGAAGCTGATACTGCGGAAGCTAGCGACTCGGAAATCAGCAGTGACAACGCTCTGGCAGAGTCTGACGATGAGCGATTGGACGCTTTTGTATTCCGGGGTAGCTCAAAGCCCAAGAAGTCAAAGAGCAAGCGAGCCACCGCGGCGGATTTTATGTCTGAATCTGAGGAAGAGGAAGATTCCGACAAGGCAGAAAATGAGGAAGACGAAGATGGAGACTCTGACGAGGATATGGAGGATGGCCTTGATGCACTGCTGAATGGTGGAGCGTCCGATGAGGATGAGGATGAGGAAGAGGATGAAGATGAAGATGGAGAGAGTGGCGAAGAAGAAGATGGGGAAGAAGATGAGGAAGGCGAAGACGAAGACGAAGAATCAGGCAAACAACCTGCAAAGCCTTCCCTGGACGTTCCATCAAACCAGACTGAGGTACAAAAGGGAATTGCTATTCAACAACAGAGGAAAATCTACGATGGGCTGCTAAACATGCGCATCCGACTCCAAAAAGCAATTGTTGCCGCGAACACATTCACTACTTTGGACTCAGACTCAAATTCCGAGACGGAGGCTTACGAGGCTGCTGAGGAAGCCGCTATTAAGCTGCTAAACACCATCAGCGACCTCCGAGAGAATCTGGCCCCACCAACTGCTGCGGGCAGCAAACGCAAGCGAGCATTGGAAATTGATTTCTCGAACCAACAAATTTGGGAGCAGATTCAACAGGACGATCAAAGATCCATAAAATTCCGGGAAGACAGATTAGACAAGTGGTCTCGCAAGGTGCAAAGCGTTACCGTGGCTGCACCAGCAAGTAGACTAGGTGCAAAACCCAAGACGCTTATCAGTGCTCTGCAAGACCAGCTAGCCAATCCTGACGGCCGACTTGTCAAGCGCACGCGAGTGCCCCGATCCTGTGCACCGGCTCAAGCTTCCAAGAAGATTACCGAGAGTGAAGATATCTACGACGATGCCGACTTTTACCAGCTCTTGTTGAAAGAGCTTGTGGATCAACGCACCGTAGAATCGGCAGCAGAGCAGTCAAGCGCTGTGGCCTCTGTTATGCTCACCGCCAACAAGGAGGCTAAGACTCGAAAAGTTGTGGACAGAAAAGCAAGCAAAGGACGAAAGTTGCGATTCACAGTGCACGAGAAGTTACAGAACTTCATGGCTCCTGAGGACAGGAGAGCATGGGAACAGGGTGCAATTGACCGCTTCTTTGGCACCTTGTTCGGCCAAAAGATGGAGTTGAACGAGGAGGAAAGTGAGGATGATGAGATGGAGGCTCTGTATAAACAAGATGAAGGACTTCGGTTGTTTAGATAAGACAAGGGAGCCGAAGAGGATTATGGTTCTTTTCCTTTGTCCATTCTTATAGGGTGAGACTTGATAGACGGCTAAAAGAGATATCGGCCAAATTGGATAACAAATACACTGTGAATAATTTCCTTTACACAGCCAAATCATCTCTGACATTGTACATTTTGGTGTATAATTGATTATTAGACCCTGTCTCATTGTGTCATTAGAAACGATATGCTCTTTACAAATCGTCAAGATGGCTGATCATTTGCTTGAGCTCGAGCGCCTGTGTCAAGTGCGCCATTCCGAATCCGAATCCGCCTCGGAACGCTCCATCCGGGGGCGGGCGGGTTTTCTCGGCTCTTCCCCACAGCGCGGAAGTGCTCCATTGCATCCCACCTTCATATGCCGAGCAAAAGAAAGTAGAGGGAGCTGGAAGATTTCAAGCTCAATTTTTTGTTTTTATTTTCCCTTCAAAGATAGCTTCTGTTAAAAAATTCAGAGACAGAGAAGAAAAGAGAAAAGAGATGGCTACTACAACTTCTTGGGTCCCATTGGACCGAAATGGCGACTTCTCAATCCACAACCTGCCCTTTGGTATCTTCTCTGAGGGTAGCTCACAACCCCGCGCTGGTGTCAGAATTGGCGATTTTGTCATTGATCTCAAGGCGCTTGCTAGCGATGAGCAGGTCAAGCAGCAGCTGAGCTCGCTTCGTGACCTAGAAGCAGTCTTTGGACAGGCATCCCTCAATGCCTTTGCTGAGCGCGGGCGCTCTGTGCATCGTGCTGTGAGAGGCGATCTCCAGCGCATTCTAAGCCAGTCGACAGACGTGTCTGCACTTCTCAAGGACAATGAGGCGCTGAAGCAAAAGGTGCTGATTCCAATCGAAAAAGTCAAGATGCATTTGCCGATGCAGATTGGAGACTACACTGATTTCTACGCGGGCTATCATCACGCCTACAAGGTTGGTGTCCTGTTCCGAGGACCTGACAATGCGCTGCAGCCCAATTACACCCATCTACCTGTGGGCTATCACGGCCGCTCCTCCAGTATCGTCGTGTCCGGGACTCCTATCCGGCGACCTCGCGGTCAGATCCTCCCCAACCCAGCAGCGACCCCCAAAGAACCGACGACGGTCGCTTGCCGCCGACTAGACTTTGAACTGGAGCTGGGCTGCTTCATCTGTAAGCCCAACGAGATGGGCGAGTCAATCGATATCAACAAAGCCGAGGAATACATTTTCGGGTTTGTTCTCTTGAACGACTGGAGCGCCCGTGATATTCAGGCCTGGGAATATGTTCCTCTGGGGCCATTCAACGGCAAAAACTTTGGCTCAACCATCAGCCCTTGGGTTGTCCTTGCAGACGCCCTGGAGCCCTTCCGCGCCGAGCCGCTGCCGAATGATACCCCTGTCCAGGATTATCTCAAGGAGACGCAAAAGAAGAGCGTGTTTGACATCCAGCTCGAAGTCAGCCTTACTAGTGAGTACCGTTCCCACCCCACCCCTCCCACTCTGTATATATGCATATATACAACAAGTACGCGAATGCTGACTATGCGGTGCGCCTCAGCTGAGAGCGGTGATCACGTAAACTTGACCAAGACGAGCGGCCGGAACCTGCTCTGGTCCTTCCCCCAGATGATTACGCACCATACCGTCGGCGGATGCCCCCTCCGGGCCGGAGATTTGCTAGGGTCCGGAACCATTAGCGGCACAGAACCTCGTGAGCGCGGCAGCTTGTTGGAAATGACCGAGGGTGGCAAAGCTGATGTTCAGCTTGAGAAGGGTGGTGTGCGCCGCTTCATCGAGGACGGCGACAGCTTGAATATGAGGGGATACTGTGAGAAGGACGGTGTGCGGATCGGATTTGGTGACTGCGAGGGCAAGATTTTGCCTGCTCATGGGTCATGAGGAGGTATGAAAAAGAAGTGAAAAAGAATGCATAATGTGAAATGTAATAAATAGAAGAAAAAGAAAAAACAACTTATAAAGTAGACGGGTCCGAAAGAAAAAAAAAGTATGCGACTCATTTCCTACAATAAAAGACTTACACGAATGAAATGCTTAGCACGTGTCTAATAGAACTTTACAGCAAAGACCCTAGGCAGACAATATGAAGGCACATCATTAGGTGGCATTTCGCACATTTTCTCAGTATCACTGTTTCGCAAGCTCTCAGCTGCTTTGAGAATGGGAGTTGAAATCTTTGAAACAACAACATCACCCCGTATCTCATTACCCATGGGAAAGTGACATCCAAGCCGTGCTCCGCGGGCCCCACGCGCTGCAACGCAATCAATATAACGGAGGAACTGTGACCGCTGTTGTGGCAAGCGCGTGCAGCGGAGGATCGGAGATTCCACATGGTTTTTGAATGCGCTGCCGAAGCCCTTGTCATACCATGCTGCGTTGGGGGTGCTACCTGGTTGCAATGATACTTCGCGCTTGGATTATCGTGCCAATGGCCTGTCAAGGCAGATCCTGAGAGTGACGAGTAATATCGACGCCCACGCATCGCGCCGCCACGTCTCCACCGCGCTCGAGAGCTGCGACTCAGCTTTCCAACGGCTTATAGCCTGCGCAATTGTAGTACCAGTAGCGGTATTTCGTATGCGCCGGCAGCAGTCCGTACTTCAGCTGCAGTTGTTATCTCGCACTCGGTTGCAAACAGGGCAATATTCGCCGGTCGAGTCGGCGCTCCAAAGTCACGTGGGCGCGGCTTTATGCCTTTTGGTGCGGCGTGCCACAAAGTCCGAGGCACGGCTGTCAGTGGCCCATCCTCCCTCTGTTCCCTCTTGGGGAGGAAAAAAGAAGAAAGGCATCTCTCTGTAGAGCGGACGGCATTCGTTGCCTGCACCTTGCGCGCGCCCCATGGAGCAGATTGAAACGCAGGCATCAGACTTGCGCTACCTGACGGCGCCAGTCGGCGCTTTGAGCGACTCAGCGAGCGTCTCGTACGAGACGCCGCAGTCACGGCCGCAAATGAGCCCAGGTTCCGCCATGTACGGAGACAATTCCGCGCTGCAAGCCGGAGGCGATTCGCCTGTAGACGCCAATGCAAATGGGAACAAGAGGAAGTCTATTGAAGATGGGACTGGAAGCGCGAAGCAGACGAGGAGTAAGAGGAATCGGGTGAGTCCACGATTGTCGTTTGAGGCTGAGCGCGTGTTGAGATGCGATGCGATGCGATGATGCAGCGGGAAAGTTGTCATACGGCCAGGGGGGAGGATAAGATGCGATTCACATGCTTGCAGAGCCAGCATCGCATAGATATGATTATAAACACTCAGATTGAATTCCATCAGCTGACATCAAGATCTATTTAGTACATCTCTATTGCATGGTAAGCCTGCATTCAGCTGCCTCCGACGATATCCGGTGATCTATCAGGCCACAATTACACATAGATTCACATCACCAATCATCTTATTCAAAGAAATCGTGGACATAAAAGTGAGCTAAACTGAACTATACTGACTTTTTCGGCACACCGCGTATAGCAATGAGTGTAAAAGGCGCAAGATCAAATGCAATGGCGAAACCCCATGTCAACGATGCGGCAACCTCAACCTAGCCTGTCTCTATGCGCCAAACTGCTGCTCTAACAGCTTCAAGGACTCAGACGAATTCAAAATGATCACAGCGCAGCTAAGCCGCCTCCAGGAGGAGGTCAACTGGCTCAATCAGACTATGAGAAATATGCAAAGCGAGCCGCGACTCGCGCCACCGACTTCTGATCGCATCATACCTACTGGTGGCTCAGTCATTGCGCCTTCCCCATCACAAAGCTCAGCATCTGGTCATCGGCCAGATTATCTTGGGAAGCAAACGCCATTTCAAGGCCCAACTAGCACGGCATTTACCTTGGATGTCGCCAGGGAGACAATCAGTAACATGGGATGGAAGACTACTGAGGAAGGAGACGATATTGAGCCCTTACCAAGCAGCAATATGACGACGACAATCTCAGCCCAGATGGCTGATCCGCTTTTGGAATTTGATAAAGACGAGATGGTGCGCCTCTGTAGAGTGCACGAAGACGAAATTGGGATCATGTATCCCGTGATCAATATCCAAACCGTTATTGCCCATGTCAAAAACGTCTCGCTATATCTAAGAAATCAACGACCAATGGAGCTCCTGAATGATCTTGAAACCTTGCAGTTGAAAATCATCATATGCTGTGCTCTTGTCGTAGAAGGACATGGCCATTCCGAGAAGGCATTACGTCTGTATGAGAGCATGGAAAACATCATTAATCGAAAGCTCATGTCAGACGGCCTTGATGTCTGTGACCTTCCCCTCTTAGCACTTGTAGCTGGCTACCGATTTTTGTCCAATGAGGAAGTACTCGCATGGCGCGTCATGGGTCAGGTGGTCCGACTATGCGTCGAGCTTGGTATTCACCAGAAGAGGGGGTTGATGACCATACAAAATGAGGTCGAGAGAAAGAATGCACTCAACAGTTTTTGGTCGGCATACGTTCTCGACCGTCGATGGGCGTTTGGTACGGGCCTACCATACGCTATACAAGATGATGAGATTGACCCAACCTTACCTTTACCTGTAAGTTCATCAAGGCTTTGGTACGAGATAGAGCTTAGTTAACTGATATTGTTCTAGGATGAATACCCTTACCTTGTAGCCATGATTACGTATTCTCGAATAGGTGCCAAAGTGTGGCGTCAGGTTAACCATTTCGGGCCCGTCCTTGCACATGAATTAGGCCAAGAGGAAATTGAACGACTTGACCAAGAGATCTTACGGTGGTATGAGACTGTTCCAGAAGAGATTAGAGTGCACAGCTGGAACAAAGAGACCCTGATAACATCGACACCATCATATAACCTCCAACGGTTAAGGATATGGACATATCTACGATTTAACCAGGTAAGGCCATCAAATTTGTGGCATTATACACTCAATCAAACTAATAGCTCACTTAGATACGCACCTGGCTATATACCCCTGTTTTGCACAGCGCAACTAGTATCATGGCGCATCCGTTAGAAGCCCAGCGCGTTGTCGACTTAGCCAAAGACACAATTCAGTACCTCCACCACCTCAATAGCACTACTAATCTATATCGAAGAGCACAAGTCTTCTATCACCAATTCCTTTCGGCAGCCATAGCAGTTGTCTTTCTCGCATCGGTACACGCCCCCGTGCGATTCAGCGCCGTCTGTCGAGAAGAGTTCTACATGGCCCTTGATTTGGTCAAAGATTTGTCCGTCAAGAGCTGGGTGTCTCAGCGGCTATGGCGAACTATCAAATCACTCAAGGACGTGGCTCCCCGATTTGGCCTGAATCCAGATGAGGATCCTCATTCGAGCGCTGCTCTAGGCATGATTGGCCTTGCCAGAGGCCACATGGACACCATGCCGACAAACCAGCCCATGTTTCAACATCCACCGATGCCACCCAGACAGAATTCAGAAAATATGATGCCGAATAATAATGGCCAAAAGATACAGAGCGAGATGTCGAGGATATTTGAGGGCTATGTCGGTCTAAACGGTGTTCAGTTTGGGAGCAATGGAGAAGACCAGCATGTGCCGCCTCATCATGCTTTGACTTCTCCAGATCCTCAAAATCCCATTTTCCCGTCTGCAGATGGAACGGTGTTCCCTCATATGCGTGAGATGTTTTGAAGGAACGTTGATCATCGGGGTATGTGCATAGATCGAGGATATTGGGATTTTTGAATTTCTCTTACGGGTAGCCAACGGATGATTGGACCTGTGCTGATGGCGTGGGGTTGTTTTGGTGCATTAGAATAGCCATCTTTTTTCTTCTTGCTCACATTTTCTGGTAACTGCTTGTTGAAGCGTGATCAATTAATAAACAAATAACAATTCTTTATCAGATGGAGTCTATTGATCATATCCAGAGTTTAAGCGCAAGCAGTTTTCTCTGTCTTGGTAAGTTTAGCCTACTCGGGAAAAAAAAATGTTGTATATCAATATCCCACCACAATTTATATCGAGGACTGCCGCGATGCCCGATTTTTGCCTGAGGCAGTTCGATGCACTCCGCCAATTTCTTCAGCAATACCCCTACCTGCATGTACTTATGCAGCTTACTGCCTAAGGTACCTACCTTATCCTAGGCATAATCGAGCGTATGAGATAATACCTACTGGATAGAAATGCCTTCCACTCTCTCCTAAACCATGCAGCATGAGATTATGTGGTCAATCACATCTTCTGTTAGGCCAGAAATAAGTCCCATCGCCAATTCTCACAATGCGCTGATACTTGTAGTCTACAAACGTTGGTCGCATAGAAAAGCATCGCTGGTGACGTCTGGCTAACAAAATACGCAGCGTGCACAAGTAAGTCTCACGATTGGCTGCTTCTACTCAAACATACACATTCGCCAATTGAAGGAAATCGATGAGCAGAAGAAGATGGTCACGACAGTCAGAATGGAGGGTGGCCGCGAGATCACCGACAAAAAGGCGGGCAGACGAATGTGTAATGGGCGGGAAAGTCCCACGTCGCGCGTTGCCCGAGCAGTCGTCGACGAAGTTCGGAGACCCCTGAGCAAGGATGTGGCAGTTCTCAATTGCTTAAAGCGGAAATTCTCAGTGGATTTGACCACTAAGATTTCACCATTCGGAGAGTCCAGACTGTCCGACTCAGGCATTTCGAAAAGTTTCCCGCGGAGACAGGGTCTGGCCAAAGGCGTCTGTACATGGCTCTTAATATATGACAATAGCTAAGAAAAGAAAGAAAGAGGAGACTTTCTTGATACTGGAAGAGTTATTCAGCAAACAAGTGCGACACGACCGACAGAGCGCACTCGAAGTCCCAGTTTGGGCGGAGGCGTCAAGATAACGCTTTTCGGGCTTTTGCCAGCGAATCATCCCCAGTTTGCTTATCCTGGGCTGATTGGGCGAGAAATACAGAGCAAGGGCAGATGATGACATCCAAAAGCGAGATTTCAAATGAAGGAAAAAGCGCTCTGGTTTGACAACTGGCTGTGTATTATGCGCCAAAGCGTGGTCATCGCTCTTTGAAGCACTTTCAACATCCATTTACCATGGTCTTTGCGCCTGCTTATCTGCCCCATTCAGACACGAAGGACAAGGCGTCCCCTCTCCAGCAATTACTAATTTTCCCGGAAAACATTTTTTCTTCAGGTTTACGCTGTTAGTTTTCCGCGGGGAACGTCTGCTATCCACTTCACCCACTATTCACAATCAATGGGGCGCAGTGGGCACCGCGGCGCCCAGGGCAGAAAGTTTGCTAACAATGCTGGCTTTCGCAGCCGTGATCGGGCGGCTTGACTTGGATGAGCCTATGACAAGAGTAATCCGGTATTGTAGCCCATCTTCATCTGATCTAGCATATTTACTGACGTCTACAGCGGACCAGGCGGAAGGCTTGTTGGTCTTACTTACTAGGTATCACAGCTCTAGTGGAGGCCATGATCTTTGATGACACTCCGTTAACGGCTACTATTACGCTACAAGGACTACCTTGTATAGCATAGGCACTCCACCTATTGTCTCAAAATGGCCAGATTTCGCTTGGAGAAACGTCTAGCAGCTTATCGTCCCCATGTAAGTAAGAAGTCTCTGTTACTAGCGCTGTTGGTTGACAAGCGTGGGTATTTGAGAGCTCCGTCCGGAGTTGCCTTGGAGAATCTTCCCCATTATTGATTGCGAGTGTGGACGTCGACGTTCAACCTTGTAGATGGCTGATTGGCTTTATAGGTACCTATACATTTTGGCTATCCCAGCTCCACGGGAACGTCGGTCATAGTCGTGCCATTGTCCCAAGTACTTATACTGTGGCATTCGCTTTCTGATGGTCTAGACACTCAACTAATGCCGCTTCAAACTGTGTCATCGAATGAGTTGCAGAACTCAGAAGAAAGTGAGGCTCTGTAGCGGAAAGCGCTGGACATTGTACCCCAATTGCTGCTATCATCGCTCTGAGGTGGTACGTGAAAGCTGAGTGCACTCTATTCTCTATTCGTCTCTTTGCTGGTCTCCTCATGCAATTGGGCTGATCTCACACATTGTCCTGCATCGGCTATCTGTGTCAGTGAGTTCGTCATGTTGGTGGCACTAGAGATTTTGATATTGGATTCAAGCTAAGACTGCTAGTTTCCAACCACCTCGGCCACTAGCCAGGGCTCGTGTTCTGTACTTCTAGCGTGGCAAACTCTCTCTTTCCCGCGGCGAAGCCAGACCAATCTCGTGTTGCAACGCTGCGCTTTATCGGTTCTACTGATTTGATCCATAGACGAAACGTAGATTGCATGAACGCATCCATTTTTGATACCTTTCCTCAGTTGCCAATAATCAAGCTCAATTCCATGTTGGCTAAAACATGGACGAAAGCCAACAACAAAGCGGCGGCGGCGGCGGAAGGCCGTACAGGTCTCATCTCCGGCCGGCCTGCATCCCCTGTCGCAGGAGAAAGTCACGATGTCAGACCGCAGCCGACAATGCGGCTTGTGTGACGTGTCTTGCTCACCAGACTGAGTGTTATTTTCCTGAAGATTCTCGAACGTTAGAGTCCCCGGAACCTGCCCGCCGTCGCCGCCGTCGAGCAGAAGCTCGAGCATCTGTGGAAGCATCCGGGCTGACCACAACGAGGGCAGATGTACGAGCCGCGGCATCATTCCATGGGAGTGCAAAGGCTAACACTTCAGCATCCATGGCTGGATCAAGAAATGCGGCCATGGGGCGGCAAGCTTCAATGCCAGTTTCCAATGCACCGCCCACATCAGTTGCTGCAATGTCGAGGCCGGGCCCAGGGTACCACGACAGGGCGGAAGGGTCAGCAATGGCATTGGGATCTGATGATGACCAACTTCTCAATCTACACATTGTAGGGCCAGCCACCACCAATGACAGCCAGGTTTTATCTACGTACCTCTCAGGCATACCCGGGGCTACCAGGAGTACCAGAATGATTGTCCCAGAGCCTGCCAGCTGCTCTCGCCCTGTTCTATTTACTGAGGTTCAGAAGAGGCCAGTTGGAGTCAAATTGAACCGTAGTCCTTCAGCGGAGAAGCTGGAGATAATTGAGAAGCTCCTAGAACCTCACAATGAGGCCGTTATTGACGAGTTCGTCGTCCTTCCT
Organism: Trichoderma asperellum; assembly: GCF_020647865.1. Classification (NCBI taxonomy): domain Eukaryota; kingdom Fungi; phylum Ascomycota; class Sordariomycetes; order Hypocreales; family Hypocreaceae; genus Trichoderma; species Trichoderma asperellum. The sequence continues at coordinate 1,716,405 of NC_089416.1, forward strand.
TCTAAGCTTCCTTGATTCGCGCAGGATCCTAGAACCTCCACGTAGCTGACTACTTTTCTTGTAGATACTTCAGAAAAGTGAATGTATGCCTTCCACTTCTGGATGAGGCCTCATTCCGTCGTCAGTATCAGGAAGACAAGACGCGGATTTCACCGGCGCTGCTGGCATGCCTGTATGCCCATACAATTATATACTGGCAAAGCTCTCCAACTTTGAGTCGATATAGATGCCCGGAGAGTCGTTTTATCTGGAATCTTGCCAGCGAAGCAGTATATTCTGAGCTTCATCTGTCGCCAGGGATGTCCATCATAAAAGCGATTTTGCTAAACATTGGCGGTCGCCCTACTACTTCACTGATAGGAAACGGCGTGCTTCTCGGGTCTGCAGTTTCTATGGCGCATTCCCTAGGCTTAAATCATAATCCTCTTCCATGGCAGATCCCGCAGCCAGAGAAGTATTTACGCATGAAAATCTGGTGGTCGGTGTTGGTTCATGACAGATGGTACGTGTGGCATTTCTGTTATAAACACCGCAAAAAGAGAAAGAAGATGAGAGAGCTGACTTACAAGTCAAATTTTAGGACAAGTTTGGCGCACGGCACACCGCCTCATATCCAAAAGGCTCAGTATGACGTGCCTCCGCCAACCATAGAGTACCTTCGACAGAGTTCAATGGAAGCAAATAACTCACGTTTTGAGGTCACAGCCAAAGTATTCATTTCGCTAGTAGCTCTAAGCGAAGTGCTTGGCCTATTTCTGCAGTATGTTTACTCTGTTAGACGGGAAAGGCTGACTACTACGGACCTCGAGCTTGCATTGAATCAATGGACTGAGAAGCTGGAGGGTCCCTGTCGCCGCATTGTCTTGCACGGATCTCATCTAGAGGTCAACGGGGCAGCAAACCTTCGCTTAGCATATTTAACTGCTAAATTGTTGCTGCAACGAATACAGCTGGAAGCGGAGAAGCAGATGAACGGTGTAAACGAGGAGCAGATCATGAATCGCTATTCGGCAGCGCGTATGACATCTGAGGAAATGTTGATGCTGATTCAAGATTTTCAAAGGGATCATCTGGGCGACTTTTGGATGGCCGTCAGTTCTTTTTCTTTCCCTTCTGCCGTCAACTTCCTGCTGCGGTGTGCGCTGGAGACAGAGAACACTCCCGAGGGGCTAGTCCAAAGCCACTCCTTCAAAATTGCTCACGACCTAATCACCGCGCTTCGCTCTCATCAGGAGCAGCATAAGTGGGATTTAGGCGATATTTGCATTGCCCAACATGCCGAGATTGTGGAGAAGATCCTGGCGGGCGTGGCACCTGATGAACAAGGTGGGAACAACAGCAGTCTGGACCTCCAAGAGTTTGACGCATCGATTCTAGACCACGTTTTCCCCAGCATATGGGATCCGTTACAAAATGCTTTCACTTGGTAACAAAAATAGTCCCATGGCTGGTCGATTTGTGGGTTGAACTAGAGATAGATAGGGGGGTCCTGCAGATAATACGGAACAAGAACCGCCACGGGAAAGTTTGCGGCCGCGGCCAAAAGGGAAGTTTCCCGCGGCCAAGCTAGGAAAGCCAACAACCGCCACGAAGATATCCACAACTTCTCGATACGATATCGGAAAAGGACGAGAAATAATCGTGAAGGGCAAAAAGTTTTTCTTTAAAATGTTATATAAGACTGGTTTGTTCTTGGAAACGAGCTGTATATTGAATTCACATCATCGAATACCTCAATCGACAAACGAACTGGAAGGTTTTTATAATCATTTCTTCGAACAACTTCATACAATATAATAATCTTTTTCTTTACTTTTTAAGTACTTTCTTCCAAAAGAGACTCCTTCTATTGTATTTCAGTCAAATTACAAACATCTACAATGGCTCCGGGAGCTCTCGTCGGATCTGATAGCCCTCTTCTGGCTCCAGTCTCTGGAAAACTTGATGTTGCTCCCACGCTCTACGACGGAATTGATGAAAAGGAGCTCCAAGAGAAGTCTAAAGCTTATCTTGCCAACTATGGCACCAAGTTTCATGACGACGTAATTGTTGGTTCGCGAGGAATGTACATTTACACAGCTTCTGGCCACAGGATCCTTGACTGGACTTCAGGTCAAATGTCTTGCCTCCTGGGCCACGGACATCCCGAGATTGTCAAAACCGTTGTCGACCATGCCATGTACCTCGATCATCTCTTCTCTGGGATGGTTTCTCCTCCTGTTATTAGTCTCGGAGAACGTCTCTGCAAGGCTCTCCCTAAGGGTCTTGACAAGACCTTCTTCCTCTCTACCGGGGGCGAAAGCAATGAAGCTGCCATCAAGATGGCAAAGATGTACACTGGAAAATGGGAAATTGTCGGTCTCGGCGCCTCCTGGCACGGCATGACCGCCCAAGCTTTGGGAGCACAATACCATTATGGCCGTAAGGGCCAGGGCCCAACTCTCCCAGGCCAACTTATGCTTCCCTCTCCAAACGCCTATCGGTCTGAGTTCCGGAAGCCCGATGGATCTTATGATTGGGAGGCTGAACTTGACTATGGCTGGCGCATGGTAGACTTACAGTCCACTGGTAACCTTGCTGCATGTATCGTGGAGTGTATCCAGAGCTCTGGAGGAATGATTGTTCTCCCTCCAGGATACCTCAAGGCTATGAAGAAGCACTGCGAGGCAAGAGGCATGCTGCTAATTGTCGATGAAGCTCAGACTGGTGTTGGACGATGTGGTGACTTTATGGCCATTAATCACGAAGACGTCGTGCCTGATATTCTGACTCTTTCCAAGACATTGGGCAATGGTCTTCCTCTTAGCGCAGTTGTTACCAGCGAAGAGATTGATCGTGTCTGTAACGAAAAAGGCTTCATGTTTTACACCACTCATGTCAACGATCCTCTTCCCGCTGCTGTTGGTGACAAGGTTCTCGAAATCGTTTTCCGAGACAACCTCGTCCAACACGCTCGAGAAGTGGGAAAAGTCCTTCAAGACGGCCTCTTGAAGCTCAAGTCACGATACGGCTGTATTGGCGATGTCCGTGGCCGCGGCCTCATGGCCGGTGTTGAGATCGTGGCCAGCAGAGAAACCAAAGAGCCAGGTCTAGAGCTGGCCAAGAAGATTGGAGATACAGCATACAACCTGGGTGTGTGGGCAAACCTGAGCAGTCACCCGAGCTTTGGAGGTACCTTTCGAATTGCACCGCCGATTACTGTAACGGCGGAGCAGATTGAGGAAGGGTTGGCGATGTTGGAGAAGGCATTTGCGGAGACTGAGGGGACGGTGCCTCTTTACTAGAAATATGAGATCGAGGAATAAAAGAAATGTTAGAAAGGGAGATCATGGGAACGTTGGATTTAATGACTATATATATATATGATGAGGGGTATTGTTTTTGGCGCATTTTATGAGCGGTTTGGTATTGAAAGAATAAGAGACGCAAGCATCTACATACTCTAGAAAATTACTTAGAGGGGATCTTGTCTTTAGATAAATAAAATGCTTCTTTTCCGACTCCTTGGGTCATCAGGCTTTCCTATGAATTTGTCGTTACTGCAAGCCTAACCAGTGGTGCATAATTTTACACGTGAAGACGGCATATTTAGCTTCAACCAGATGCTTTCTTGAGAATGGCATTGAAGAGGAAAGAAAGAAAAAGATATCATTCATAAATCATCTAATTGACATTCCACATTTCGCAATTCGCCTGTCTTGTACGGCCGTAACTGAATCAACTTTTTCTGCCATTTCGCTTGCTTTTTCATGTATGGCACTGAAGCAACAAACCCCCCACCCAATTGAAAAAAAAAAAAAAAAAAAAATGCAAAGGTATCAAAAAACGCCTGTGTCATGATTGAAAAAAAAAAAAAAAAAAAAAAAAAGCCGAGTAAAAAAAAAACTTTGAAAGAAGCGCTGCCGCCATGATTGCTCGTTCGCTGATGCTTTAACGTTGTGGTTGAAGAATGATAAAGTGTATGAGGCCTCGAATATTGTGATGCTGAGACATTGACATTGGTATCTTTTGTGTCATGTCGTTGGAATATGCGTATCGTTGTTGTAGCACTGTGAATTTATCGTGATCGCAGCTTGAGATGCGGGCTGAGCCGTCGGAAGATGCCTCGTGTGGCGACAGCAAGGACCATCAGGACCTCCAGGCCCACAATGCTCACCCAGACGGTGTTGAGCAGCTTCTCCTCGTAGTCGGAGGCGTAGCCGTTGAAGTTTGAAGCCATGGAGTAGCCGGACATGCCCCGCGCCATGATGAATTTTTTTTGGAGGGGATGGAGCAAGTTTGAACTGAGAGAGACGAACAAAAATGGAAACAGAAATAGAAATTGAACGAGGCCTCCCGGTTGTTTTATGTGCTTGAGTGGCCCTGAAACATGCCTTGTCAGAATATTGAATGATGAAGAAAAGGAATGTGAAAATTAATAGGAAGATCTAGCTGGCTTGAGACATTATCGCATCACTGCATGCCCAACTTCAGCCCAACCCTCAGATCCCCGCCATGAAAGGTCGGTCACGAGAGCGCAAGGAAGGGTGGCGGCGACGGGCAAATATCGCAAGGGATTGGAGAAAATCTCACCGTTTCTAGGAATACGCAGATGTGAATAGCATTAAAGAAAAAAAAAAAAGTCTCGGTGTAACTGCTGGCTATGGCAGCTCTGACCTCAGCTCAAGGCGCGTGGATATCCCGTCTCGAAAAGATATGGAGAAGACTCGCGGTCAACGATTCAACGGCTGATCGACATGAGAAAAAAAACTGGCCCAGAGGTTTGATATCTCCAGATGCCTCTGGCGGTCGGGGCCAGACGTCGAGTCGGTGCTAGTCTGTATGCACTCGGGTGGATTCTCGTCTATGAGATGTGCGTCGCGTGAGCTTGGCTGCGCACCATCTGCCTGTGCCCTGTTCCTAGCCCGGTCTAGCAGAGACTATTGGCTGGCGACGTGTAAAAATTAAAACAGGGCCTGCGATAAAGAATGAGGTCGATGGAAAACAAGGGCAAAAGATGCGAATAGTACAGTAAGCGAGGGGGTGAAGAAGCTGAAGAAGATGGATGGATGGATGTAGAGGAAACGGTGGCTTTTGCCGGGTCTTATGGCCTTGCTGGCCTCTTGCCTTGGTTGGGGAAGTTGGTTTTGCTTTTGGGCTGCTTGTTCCCTTTTTCGATTTTTTGCCGTCTTCATGCCCTGGTCATCGTTGAGACGGACCCCACGCGTGCCACCCTCGTCTGTTGCTTCGGGGCCAGTTCTTAGCTAATACTGCAAGTCTGTGAGACCGGCGATGAGAAGAATTGGCTGCCGGAGGGAGAACCGGGGGAGGTGGGGCCGATGGCCGGAGACTGAGACTCAATCATACGCTCGTTTTATCGTCTTGTAAGCTACAGCCCTTTTCCATAGATGTAGACAGATGTATGCTAGTGAGACCTATTGTTTTTTTTCTCTCTTTGTTTGTTTCTTAGCTGTGCAAGGGACGCTGCAAAAGAAGAAAAGAAAGAAAGAATCCTCTCTTCTACTGGTTGGGAACTTGCAGCTCGCCAAGGGTCCAGCTCAGAGTCACCCCCGCCCTTTATCCCTGCTGCGGCCTATGGGGAACGTAACCGCGCAGCAAAGCACAGCAAGGGTAGAGGTCGAGCGCTGAAAATGCGGTGACGCCGACTCATACATATCCTCTGGGCTGTAGCAGTGGTAAGAATATCTTCTTTTTTTTTGCAGCGTTGGTTGTGCGAAACAGCAGCGGGATGTCGTTGCTTTCTTCTTCACTGCTCCTGCGGCTATTTGCTGCGAAAAGAGCCGCCTTCAACGTGTACACTCTCTCCTTGGAGATTGGTCAAATGTCTCTGCTAGAGCTGAGTCAGTCGCGGCACTAGCCGTATGTAGGGACATGTAATCGCATTATTGGCAGCGTTTAAAAGCAATTTCCTGGTTAATGGCGGGATGAACACATGTTCCATATTATCCAGATTACAGGCACACCACCTTCTTGATCGGGACCTGGCAGCAACCCAACAGGCGCTGTCAAGATTATGCATGCGAGATCCAGGCTGCCATCGCACCGAAACTGTAATCCTACGTTGCTTCACGCTTTCATGCTTCATATACATGTTTCGTTTATTGTTTGGCATCTCTAATTGCGCTGTACTGCAAAGCCTCGCTTGTTGTAGTTGCTGTCAATTGATTTGCTCCGTAGCAAATCCGCGCGCTACTGTAAGACGTCGTTCCCCGTATGGGGCAGACATGGAGCGGTTGGCCATGTGGGACCGGCCTGGAACTTGGACCGTTTGAGCTGATGCTGGTAAGTTCATGCTCTTCCAACTTTTGTTCATCTGTCGTATGTGATACGAGGGTTATATGAGTACCAACTCCGAACCAAGGGCTTGAATTGAGCAGGCGGCATTCTATAACCATACGAGTCAGCCACATACGGACTTTAAGCTGGTCATTCATTAAGTGACCCAGTGTATTGCTGCCAAGAGCTACTCTTTAGAGTTACCGGTAAAAGACTTGCTTTGGCTAGTAGTCGAGGTGTTATTATATCAGCTCACCTAGTAGGAACAGACTGGTGTGGAATCAATGTACTATATAAAGCAGAGATTGTAGCATACTGAATGTTTATGAACATATTGCTGATCTGTACCATATAGGCTAGGCATATTCAAGCCAATTGTATTGGACAGTACAAAATTAAAGCGGCACAACAAGGCATCAAAGCAAAGAACAGACAAGTTAAGCGATATAGCGCCCGCAGCAGCATTACAACTCATACGTCGTGATGCAAAGTCCAAAATTCTTTCCAAAGAATGAACCACACAGAATACAAAGAAATACAAGCGCTTACTTTACTTGATAGATGTAGGATTAAACAAGTTCTGGAGAGGGGCTTTCTTATTTGCTGACGCCATTATTGCACGATATTAAGATGCATACAGTGACATGAACAATGTAAATGCTTCATAGATTAGTACTTCTGGAATATAAATTGAACCACGGCCCCAACCATAATCTAAGAATATTTAAACATTAATCTAACCTGCCGCAAGTTATACAAATTCAATCTATCCTTTTCTTGTTTTAAACTATACTACATAAAGATTTCTTTTTCTTTCCCTAAGGCTATAGTATAGTTGGTCAAACCCTCATACACTCCAGTCCGACTCCGACTGCAAACATGAAGCCTTACATCTAGCGTTACGTTTGCTATAGTGGCAGCTGCTGGTTCATATGCAAAAAATTACGGTCCGAGTACAAAATGCATTCAGTTTTATGATGGAGTTGGCTGCCAGGGCCAATTATGCGAATATGTTCCCACTCATGGAGGGAATTGTTTTGTGTTTAGTGCATTTATCTCTCTCCAGATTTCTGGTCAGGCATTTGGGGGTGTCATCAACTGCTCGATGTATTCTGATACCAATTGTCAGAATCAGATTGCTCATGTCTCGAATGACGGCGCTGTTATATCGAGCGTCTGCGGGAATGTCCCACTTGATGGAAATAACCTCCCGATTCAAATTGCACAGTCGATGATTTGCATTGACTAAGGATATGGATTAAATAGAGCAGTTTACATACTGTTGGACTTTAGCTTCGTGCTCGGCAACCACATAGAAATACCTTGTGTTTTCCAATATTCGAGTTGTCCTTTATATATACATATACATTTCAAAACCCTAGGCAAAGCATATAAACCTTTACGGAGAAACAAAGGGGGCGGTTATATGATACCGAGAAACACCAGCAGATGGCGATAGTCGTATCCAAAATTTAAATTATTGGACAGCTAGTACCGTAATCGTGCCGGGATAGCAAAAACTGATTGGTTAGCATTGACATGCGCGCACCAAATGGGCTTGATCATCTTAGCCAGGAACATGGTTTTTAAAGCTAATAGAGTGCTGTACACTCAATGTTTGGACACAGGTGGCTTGTAAAGAGGCCGATTGTAGCTTGTGGCTGAGGTTTAGCTCCCAGAGTAATGCTGCCTTATCTTCTCCACTCAATGATACATGTTCTCCCACGTACGGCTATGGAACACTCTCGTCGAAATTCATCCATGACTCGAGCTTTCACATGTCTAGACCAGATGGAAACGTCATCCACGCAGCGATGCTGAGCCACGACGAGGCCGGTGGAGACTCTGGCGCCGATAGCACCGCCACATGCCGCATTAGCCTCACCCCCTTCTTCATGATGACGTCGCAAGATTGCCCCGCCTACACCCCTCAAACAAGGCCGACGAGCTTGCTCAGGAGGTGCTGCGATAGCTAAATTGCGCGACAGGCTCCCTCTGAAGTCACGAACTTGTCACTCAAGCAAACGCGCTATATAAATCGCCACGCCTCTTCTGCCCGATTTTGCTACTATTCTCAAAATTATTCTTCTCACCAGCTATCCATACAACCCTTGATATCACTACTAAGCTTCCCGCCAAAATGACCACCACCGTCCACGTCAAGAACATTGCCGCCGCAACAGGCGATACTGAAGTCAAGGACTTCTTTAGCTTCTGGTTTGTCCCCCTATCCTACTATTTTTGATCGCTCTGGACCTCGTCTAACATTTTTCATAGCGGCAAAATCACCGACATCAAGGTCACCACCGAGGGCGAGACGAAAAGCGCAGAAGTCACTTTCGAAAAGGAGACTGCCATGAAGACAGCTCTTCTCCTAAATAACACACAGCTCGGCCCCAACCACATTACAGTCGCCAGCGCCACCGGCGATGTTGAAGATGATGGCTCTCACTTCGCTCGACAGGGCAACAACAACGACGAGATTACCCAGGAGATGAAGCCCCGCTCTCGCATCCTTGCCGAGTACCTCGCGCACGGCTACGTTGTTGGCGACGCAGCGCTCCAGCGCGCCATCGAGCTGGACCAAAAGCACGGCATCTCGTCAAAGTTCCTCAACAAGATCCAGGAAATGGACAAGAAGTACCAGGCCACCGACCGCGCCAGGACTACCGACCAGACCTACGGCATCTCGCAGCGCGCTGGCAACTTCTTCGGCGGCCTGAGCAGCTACTTTGAAAAGGCCAGCAACACCCCCACCGGCAAGAAGATTGCCCAGTTTTACATTGAAGGCTCGAGACAGGTGCAGGATATCCACACCGAGGCGCGGCGACTTGCTGATCTGAAGACGGAAGAGCACGGCAGCGCTTACAAGGCTGCTGGCTTGGATAAGGTCTTTGGCAAGGAGGCTGAGAAGGAGAAGCCAGCGGAGGAGAAGCCTACTGATTCTGCTGCTCCCGCTGCTGCAACATCTACTGATGCCAAGAGCGGTTAAGGCAGTTAGAATATCCAACCTGTTGTTGTATGAAATGATTCCCGCAAGATGTTACAAGTTGAGATTACATGTTCCTATTGTGCTGAGTTCAGATGGTTCCTGATATGAGTTTTACGGTTTCAATGCAACAGGCGTTGGTTAGTTTAGCGACGCAAATAGTTGATGCTATGAAAATGAATATTGTACAAATGCCAATTTCTCTTTTTTTTTCCCACTTTCCTTCCGTCAACGGACATTGCCCTAACAATTGAGCGGAGTCCCTGCGGATATGATTAGTAGATGGTCTATAGCTTCGCGCGACCTCAGTTAATATTCACAGTTTCCTTCTCCCTTGGAAAACTTGTGTTCAAGTGCGTCGTCCATTGGTCCTTTGGGGTTCGACGTGAGACACTGCCAGTCAGGATTCAATTAGAAGCTGCTTATGAGCGGCGAAATAAATTGATGAATTCTCGCTTACATCGAGTTGATGTTTGGGATCTGTCTCGTTGGGTTTGCTAAGGCCAGATGCCTTGCCGGATCCGGGAGGATCCTGAAGCTGGCGGCCAGATTGGCGTTCAGGAGGAGGAGATTGATGACCTTCAGGCATGATGGCTTTGAATTATGCTTTGGTTGATTTTTTTTAAGAAAAAAGAAAAGCTGCTTTAAAGAAACTTTACACTTTGCGACGATGGGGGATTTCTTAAGTAGAGCTGAGACAGTGCTCTTTGCTGGCGTTGACGTCAGCGCCCTCATCATCGAGGAGCGATTGCATCATGTTGATGTCGCACAACAACTGATAAGATAGCGAACCTTGCGAAATCGACGAAAGTAAAAATGGAGCTTTGTTATGACTGGAGGTGTTATGCTGGGTTAATTGGAGCTATTCTTTGCCTTTGTGTGCACCATAGCGTCCGATCATCTCGGCGATTATTCTACGTGCCTGAATCTTGTTAGCACGGAGCACTGCACCAATGATGAGATTATGCCGTTCCATTAGGCAATTACTGCTTGTAGATTAACAACATGGAGAGTACCCAATACTTCTCAACAATTTATAGTGTTGACTACTACTAAGGTAGCAGGTAGTTTCCCATTAGTATTAGATACCAGTTATGCTTGAGCAAACCTTGAATGGGGCAATGTGTCTCAGTTGTAGGCAAAGAAGAGGCTGCTTCACGTTATTCGACAATCTCCTAGGTGAATACATGTACATGTGTAAGCCCGCTGAATCAATGCTGCATTGAATGCTTAGGGGTTGTTTGCATCCGAATTGAATGCATGTTGCTCTTCCAAGATGCGGAACAACTTGCCTTTATAGAGCTTATTAGTACTTGGAAGGTATTACTGCCTATGCAGCAGGAGCTTTATGTTTGCGCATCCACCACCACTGCCACATAAACGTTTAAGCCGTCGGCAGCCAGCGCCAGCCAGCGCCAGCCACCTGCACGCAGGCACCAGCAAGCCCCCTAAGCACCGCCAAGCGCCCGCCGAGTAGCAGTACTCTAGCGGACTTATCGGGTAACTTTTTAGTGCCCGCGGCGGCCATGGCCACCAGATTCCCACGCACCCCGCACCCAAGACTGACCGAAGGGGGCCCTTCGTCGTACCGCCAAATCCAGATGGATCCCAACTTCTCTTGTCTCAACCTTGTCTTAACCAGCTGCGACACACCGCATCTTCAAATCTCGTTTTGCCGGTGACTCTTCCTTCTCCTCTTCGTGCCGCAGCAGCAGCTTGTCTCGCACCAGCCACCGCCGCCCGGGAGACGAGAGCCGAGCGACGCATTTACACGAGATTAACTCGCAATATAACAGAGCAAAAAAAGGGTGCAGGCGTGCTTTTTGTACAAGACAGCAAAGATGCCAGATCTGAACTCGGTGCCTCCATCGCCTCACGTCCTGGCAAGTGGCACACATTCTCGCCGCCAGTCTGCCAACCTGCCAGCCGCATCATCGCCGCCGTCGACTCAGTCGTCTGTCAACATCCTGCCGTCCAACCAGGCCGCCGTCAATCAACAGATCCCCTCGCAGGCCTTGCCGTCTCCCGGATTCCCGCCGCCGCAGTCGCCCATGGGTCCCCCATCAGATGCTGCAGTCGGGCCAGGCCCGGGTCCTCTGCGACACCCAAGGCCGCTGACGGCTTCCGAGCTTCATATGCAGCTGGAAAAGGAGCAAGAGGCAGTGGTAAGGATGAACCATGAATTCTCGGTGTAATTCACATGTCTTGGCCTGTGATACACCCGTCGCGCGACTATCGACTGACCATCGACAGGTGAATCGTCTGACCCGTGAACTCTCTCTGCTTCGAGCTGCCCACAATGCGTCTGTCGTTTCAAACACTTCCTCGACGTCCAACGCTGCCTCTTCCCATGATCCCATTGTCGAATCTTCGCTCTTGTCTGGCTCTGGATTCTCGATCCCTACCGCGCGCCGCCATCACAGAACCTCTTCTTCTACTTCTCAGACTTTCCCCAGCTTTGTTTCCTCGTACGACGCTCGAGCCCGACCATCCCACCCCGCATCGCTCTCGCGGCAGAATAGCAGTGCTTCGCGTCGAAGCCAGACAGGATCGCCGGCGCCACCCAGCTCTATAGACCCGTCCAACTACTTTCATCAGCAGAGAATCCCGGCCGCTGCTACTAATTCCGTCATGATGAGCTCTGTCGTGGCTACTCCTGGCAGCTCCGTTTTGGGTGATCAGATGAGCCCTGGGCTGATGCCCGCAACGTTGCGATACGAGGAGACGGCCTTTTATCGACAGGAGCTGGACAATGCAAAGAAAGAGAACGAGGCGCTCAAGAGACGTATTCGAGAGCTTGAAAGACTCGTCCGTGAGAGACGATCAAGCGATGCAAGCCGGAATAGAAGCGACAGCGCCAGCACTACAGCTAGCGCGAGTGTGGCCCCGGGTGGCGGCGTTAGTATTGCGGGCCCCCGAGAGAGCATTTACGGCCATGGCAGAGACCGCGAGCGCGCTATGCAAAGCTCAACAAGCTTGGCTGGAGGAGTAAGCATTGGTGTCCCTGATGAAGAGGTCAAAGTTGGCGAGAGCGCCGCAAGTGGACGATCGGGAAATGACAGCCAGCGGTAATCATCCAACATAATCGACTAGATTCACAATTTTCTTTGTTTGGCAAGCGGATGGGTATGGTATACAAGACTTGGGCTTTATTAACACTCAAAGGAAAATACTTAATGGCGTTCAGGAGTTGATAGCGAGACTATGAGTTGGTTCACAAAACTATTTTTTGTTACTTTTCTTTTTTTCCCTTCCGCTTCGCTGAGCACTGGAGGCAACATAAAAAGACTATCAAGACCTTTGCAGCCTATCCTATTTCATTTTTTCCTTTCATTTCTTGTTACAGAAACAAATTATATAACTTGATATGGATAGAGTGAGCGCCCTTGCTTTCACTATCAAGAACTAATGACTTATGATCTATTATCACTCATAAATTTCCTCAATAATTTCTCAATACCACTGAAACAAAAAGAAAGAAATCAGCGTGCCGTACCAATGATTAATCCAAGTGGAGACAAACCAAACGCTGGTAGCAATTGCTCAAAACAAAAAACGCCTTAAGAACAAGCAACGCAACGCCCTCTCACCAAACGGCATAGTCTTTGGCTTTTTTAGCCCTTTTCTTGCGGACGTCGAGCAGAGGCATGTCCTCATCCGAATCTTCACTAGACACTTTGGGTAGATAAAGAGCCTGGGTCTCCTCTAGCTGCCTTTTCCGTAAAGAGCGCGGGCTTAGCAAGCCCAAGTTCGAATCGGATGCTTCAGTGGCGTCGGCGAGCTTGGAAGAAGATTCGAGTGCAGAAGATTCAAGGTGTCGCTCCTCATCATTTTGACTTTGGTCTCGGCTCTCTTGAGCCTCGACCTCTCTGCGTCTCTCGGCCCAGCAACGCTCAATAACTCGTCTGAGAACACCGTGGATGGTGCATTTCTCCTTGATGGAAAGGCTGCATTTGAAGACTACGCGGTAGGCACAGCGAAATATGTATGATTCGTGAGTCTTTTCCTCCAGCATCTTTGTGAGAAACGTGTTCTTTTCTGACGCGGCAGCGAGATCCGCGACGAGGGTCTCGTTCTTGTCGTTGAGTTCCTCGATTTTGTCTCTTTCCTTCTTCAACTGTTTGCTGATCGAGATCGCTTTTGCTTCGGCGAGTTGACATCTCGCCTCGTAGGTGGCCCCCAGCTCGTGTTTTTCTTTCGTCATGCGTTCTAGGGCTGAGCTGAGCTCGCGACATTTCTCTTCAAGGCGGCTGCATTTGAGCTGTGCTTCACGCTCTCTGCGTTCTAGATTGAGCACTTGGCGAGACAGAGGGTATGAGTTGTGAGATGGGATATCGGCTTCTATCGAAGGTAGGATCTCGTCATTGAGGAGGAGAGAATTGTTGCGCAAATCGCTTGGCGGTTCGATGGGCGGAGGAGAGAGCTGTGTTATTTGCTGGTCTTCTGGTTGAAGGGTAGCACTGGGGCGGAAAGCAGCTGAGGACATGTTATTTTGCTGTTAGAATGAGCGAGTGGCGTGAAATTATGTTTATAAGAGCATCTTTAGAGGCTTGTTCTTGAGAATTGTTTATATCGTTTGACATAGGGTTGAGTGAGCAAGTGAAGTTGGTGTTGTTACACACACAAAAGAGAGAGGGGGAGAGAGAATAAAATAGAAAGGCCAGTTAAATAGATAAGTGTTGCAAGGGCATGGGTCATCTAATTTTCGTCTGAAGATTTTTTCATCAATATGCATACTACTACTTGAACAGCCTTGGCACAGGTGAATCGAAAGTGAATCAGAAGTGAGTTCAGCCGTTTTCAGGACTATGTTCAAGTAGTAAAAACTATGTTCAAAAACAGGCCTGGTTCCCTGACGAGCATCACGTAATTTTCTGCGCGCCCGTTTTGTGGCCCCGGAATTAATGAATACTCTATCCATGTCTTTCAAAATTGCCTCTTGTTGGGCTGTTTCACCAAGGGAGGCGAGGCGTCGAATGTATAGGATTGGCCGAGACGCAGGTATTCGGGAATAGACTCCCACAGCGTAAGGAGGTTCTCCTGGAGCTCTTTGATGGCTGTCATTGAACGATAATTTGCGGTGTAAGCTCGTATGTCAGTTTCTACTTGCTAGAAAAGAGGGACTATTTCACTATAAACAACACATGCCGCTTTTTATGGATTACGACACATCGCATATCGGAGTTACAGCATGGTGATAGCTCCTACATATTTGCTGAAAAATATCAATGCACCTTAACTATCCATTCATAGAGTAAAAATGTTTCTCTAATATTAAAATAGTGCCAATGTAGGGATAGTAGTTCCCAGCACTATATTGCCAAAGATCGCGTCATCTATTGTTAGGTGTCATATAGAGTCTCCTTTATTCTGGACCAGGTTTATCTAACCACTGTTTAATCTGACCCATAAGTAGAGCAAAGCCAGGCAATACCTTATATACAGTGAACAATTATTTTATAACGATTCTGTAGATGCCAAACTTGGTCTGGGCTATGTAATACGTATCAAACGTTCATTCTACTGCTGAGCAGCTTACCGCTCGGTATCTACATCTCTACTTCAGCCAGTCCCGAATAACAAAGCAATCAAGACCAACACCAACCCTCAATCCGCTTGACGATCCAAAATCACTCCCGTAGGATCTTTAGTCTCTCTGTCCCCCCACGTGGCCTCCCACCCGTGATCAGCCAAGTACACCTTCCACGCCGCGTCATCGTCCTCCAACCGGCGGGACACGTCAGGGATGACGAAAAAGGCCACGAGGGCGCCGAGAACAGCAAAGGCAGACCCGATAAGAAACGCCACTTGGTTTCCCTTGTCCGGGTTGCTGGTGTACTTGTTGAGGATTGCCGTGAAGACTTGAGTGCCAATGGCTGCGCCGGCTTTGCTGCAGGCACTGATCAACCCCATCATCTGGCCACGAATCGAGGTGGGGAAGCATTCGGATGCGGTCAGGACCACAGTGCTGCAATAGAGTTAGCTAAAGATTTGGATGATATAGCTGCAAGATTGTTTGAATGGATAAAGAGGATCGGAAGTTGGACTTGATTCATGTATCCAGCAACAGTCATCATACCTTCCAGGTCCCACCTCACCAAGCGTCAAGAATATCCCATACAGCACTACAAAGAGGGGAAACACCGTCTGGATAGGACCAATTGCACCTCCAATGATGAATCCAAGGATGGCCTGCAGACTGAATCCGAGCGCCATTGTCTGCCGCCTCCCAATCTTGTCAGACAGATAGCCGCCCAAAAAGGGGCCAGGCACGTAGAAGCAGTTGATGAGGACTCCCCATCCGAGAGACTTGACAAGGCTCTGCTCCGTGTTGACTCGGCTAATAATAGTTGAGCTGAAAATACCGAAAGGAATGGAAATCCAATTATACAGAAACCAGCTGGCTGCAGATCCGATCAGTGGCCGATAGTATCGCTTCAACGCCAGCCAGTACGGGACTCGCTGCTTTCTCATGGCAGATTTACGATAGGCCGTAGCAACAGCCATGCGCATCCGGAACCAAAAGATGCCCAGCGGCGGAATCGCCCCCAGAGCAAAAGACGTCCGCCATACAATACCGTACTTGTCCTCTCTCTGGCCGACGCAGAGCAGCAACAGGAGAGGCACCAGCCCGCCCCAGACATAGCCAAGGTCGGAAGAGAGATCAGCCAGCATGGCGAACATGAAGCCGCGGCGCTTGCGATATGCGCCGCTCTCATCAGTGGCTTCGACAGCACCAGCACCAGACACCGGATACTCGCCTCCGGCACCAACACCGGCAACGCCCCGGGCGACGATGAGCATCCAGAAAAGGCCCTTTGGGGACGTGCCGTTGGCCGCGGCCGACATGGCAATGCCGAGGACGAGCAGAATGGTCGTGGCCACGGCGCCGGTCTTGCGGCCGAGCTGGTCGACGATGACGCCGAAGAAGAGCATGCCGATGATCATGCCGATGAGGAAGGCGTTGCTGAGGCGCGAGTAGATGGAGTTGGTCAGTTCGTCGGGGTAGATGACGCCGAGGAGAAGCTCGACGTTGCCTATCACGGCGGCATTACTATATAAATAAGATGATTAATCGTGAGACGTTATGAAAATGCCAATGGGAGGAGTAAATGTTCTTACTAGCCATCTGATCCGATTGCCAGACCTGAGAAGAGAACCATCAGCCAGACGGAGAGCTTGCTGTAATATCCTTTGACGGACTCGGCTACACTGCCCGTCTCAACGTCGACGCCATCTTTGCTCTTTTCAACATGCGTCTCATCTTTGACTATTTCTATAGCTGCTGTTTCTCCGACAGTCTCAACTTTGACACTTGGGGGTGAAGTTTCCGGCTTTGAAGCCTCGTCATCCTTTGAGCCCCCAGCCATCGGCAATGATTTGGTAATAAATGAGCTGAAGGAACTGGAATATTTTGACGCGGGCTTATACGTTGATCTATACCCCACGTGAGGAATGGCTTACATGAAGAGGGGTCGTGAAAGGGAGGAGTGCATGTACTGTAGGGTTACATGCACTTATCTTTCTTTTTTAACCCTATTCCAGCTTTAACATACTGATTCCTCCTCACTGTAACACATACAGGGCATCTTCATCCAGATACGCTATCCGGTTAAGTAGGAGAGATCGGCGTAAGAACATGGTTGCTCGCTTGTGGAGATGACACTTTGGGATGACATTTCGCATCATAAGCGTTGATAAACAATGGTATTAGCGTTGGCAAAGATTGTTCGTCCGTTTCTAATGACTCAGCTCTTATTACGATTATCTATAACTCAAACAGCATTCTCCATACAAAACCCATGTTTCTTCAAACGGTAGAGGCGGCCAACTTCTGTTTAAAATGGGGAGGGGATGTTATGAATGCTTTCCTAAAGCAGTTCGCCGATCCGTGGCTGCATCTATAGATGGAACCAATTCCCCGCACTCTGATGATCTTCGTTTTCAAGACAGATACACATGATAGGGCGCCTGATAAAAGCTAAAGCGATGCTCCATGCGACTGCGACCTTTTTTTTTAATCGCATGTTTGTAGCAGAAGCGAGCTAAACAACGACTTATTCCCGTGCATGATGCCGGCACTCGTTGCTAAATTACCCCCTCCCCCACGCATAGAAGAATCCCACATTAAAACGGTTGTTGAACATCAACTTGACCTATCATTGCACAACGCTAAATACGCGGTAACAGGGATACGTCACTGCGATTGGCTTGTAAGATAACAGCTATAAGCTGCCAAGTCAAATCAAGTGGATACAAGTTCCCCGAGATAATCGTGCCTCAATGTATTAGGAGCTCGCGATCTTTTTTAGTTTAGACACCATTCGCAGGCAGGGTACTGCAGCCCAGACAATAAGTGTGTATGTACACGCCGGTTTAATGAAATCTGACGATAGGCTTGAACTTGATTCTCATCAATCAGATTCGGATTCATTGCCGTCGTCTTTTTGATGTCAGGAAATTAACCAATAACAAAAAGACATCATGTATCATTACCAGCCCATCAACAGTGAAAAGGGCACAGCGCCGACAATAGAAACACCAACGCGAAAGCGCATATCCTCAAGATCACGATTCCGCATCTCATTCTTCACAACCCTCGTCCTCCTCGGCACCATTCTCCTCTATCACAACACATCTCTATCATCACTCTGCAGTCACAACAACAACAACCACCACCACCCAAACGTCGCCAAAGTCCAACAATGCTCCATCACCAACTTCAAATCCGACCTCTCCTTCCTAGACAACGCACAGCCCATCCAAGCAGATGAATTCCTCCAACGCAGAGACCGTCTCGCACAAGCTCTCGCCCTCAACAAAGTAGACGCCTTCGTCCTCGAGCCGGGCTATACGTTCCAGTACTACGGCAACATCTCCCAAGTCGACTGGGAACCATGGGAGCCCGAAGAGCGCCCCTTTCTCATGCTCATCATGCCGCAGGTCTCTCCCGATAGTGGCAAAATCTCCGCAAAGACGGCTTTCCTCTCGCCTCACTTTGAAGAAGGCCGCGTTCGCATGCTGGGCATCCCCTCTCATGACGCGGAGCTGGACATTGTCATCTGGGAAGAGCACTGGAACCCATACACCACGCTCCTCAAGTCCAGGCTCTTCAAAGACATTGACTCTCCAACGCTCATGGTCGACGAAGAGATGCGCGACTTCATCGTCCGCGGCCTCGACGCCGAAGGTTTCCGCACCGTCGGCCTCACCCCCGAAGCAGAGCTCGTAAGGCAGCAAAAGTCCGCCGCCGAAGTCGAGCTCCTCCGGGCCGTCAACACCGGAACCGTGGCCGCCGTGCGCGCCATGCGGCCGTGCCTCGTGCCGGGCCTCACCGAGAACGAGGTCACTTCCATCCTGGACAAAACGCTGCTCTCCGTTGGATTCAGCCTCTTCTTCGACATTGTGCTCTTTGAGGAGCACGGCGCTCTGCCGCATGGCGGGTTCGTTACCGGCGGCAAGAAGCTCACGTACGACTCCATGGTTGTCATTGACGTTGGCGCCCATTATCTCGGCTACTCATCCGATATATGCCGTAGCTTCTTGATTGATGCACCGCCATCGTCACCTCGCAAAAACAACGCTGCGGATCCTCTACGGGCCGAAAAGGAAAAAGTCTGGCAAATCGTCTTGGAAGCGCAAACAGCCGCAGCCGGAGCCATGAAGCCGAATAACACGGCCGCCAGCGTCGACATTGCGGCGCGAACAGTCATTGAGGATGCGGGATATGGATATGGCTTCACGCACCGCCTCGGACACGGCATTGGCATCAAGGCTCACGAATCTCCGTACCTGAACAAATGGAACACAGCTGCGCTCCTGCAGCCCGGAATGACATTTACCAACGAGCCAGGAATCTATCTAGAAGGTAAATTTGGAGTTAGGCATGAAGATATCTACTTGGTAAAGGAGGACGGCGAGGCAGAGCTCCTCACAGGCCAGCGAGCAAGAGGGCTGTATGAGCCTTAAAAAACAAAAATTATTACAAAATACATGCAAAAGGGGGTATCATTAAACTTCCTGTCTAAGTGTTTATACCATCATATCCAAGTTTCTTCTTTGTACCAGGTGATGCCTTTGCCAACAACAACAACGACAACAACAACGCTATGCAATTTTCACATCGTCATCAATGCTTCTGATGATCCTTCATGCAAAGGAAAGCCGCTCGCAATCACAGTACGCGGCAGGTACTGCAGCCACGGCAAGCTATCGCCTTCCAAGATGGGGCTGTGATTCAGACTGCAGTCGATGTAGACATTGCCATCCATGTACGTCCAGTTCGACACGTCTGTTGTGCTCTCCGCCACTGATCCCTGGAATGGCGAAGTGCTCAGAGCTGCGCAAAACCAGGACATTTGTTGAAACACTTCAATCAGGGTATGCATCCAGGCGCTCACGCTCATTCTAATCCAGGAGCCCTCGGTTTCAATATGGATGAATCTCAAGCCAGGACAATGGGCGCCTTTGCCATCGCTGCCATCCCAAACAGACATTCCGGAAAATTCATCTCCTCGCAGGAGTGAAGATGTTGCATTTTTATGTGCTTCCTCTATGCAGCCCAGGATGATCGATCCGCATTTGGGCCACTGCTTCTGAATGTATTCCGATATAGTTGTGCAATTATGCTCGGTTGAAGTACCCGTCACCACAGGTAAAGCTCCCAAGCGAACATGGGAAAGGTCGCCAAAATTGCCCTGTGGATCAAACAGCTGACATTCGTACTTGAACTGAACAATGTGAAAGCCATCTGACGGAGGAGGACCAGGTCTTCTCAGCACAATATCCCAGATGGCCGATTCAGCAAAGTGGATCTGAACAAAATGTGGAGACAACAGCACTCTTCTCATCTCATTGATGAGATTCTTGGCGGCATTCCCCGTTGTGATGAGTGTGTGAAGCGCACGTGCAATCTCGTCCGGGTTTCCTCCCGGCGACTGGTCCGCAAACTCTCGATGCCAGAAGCCACACAGGAGTTGCAACGCCAGCGGGAAGTCAATGCCTTTGGTGTTAGTCGACCAGGTCACGGGCCTCTTGGACAGACCCGGGCCAAGCTTGTCAAGGATACATCTGGCCGTCTCTGGCCCATTCAGCACAAGAACGAGCTGGCGGATCGGCCCATCAAACAGCAAGCTGACCTGGCGAGAGAGCTGCGGCCCGGAGCCGCCGTGGTCGGGATCGTGGTAGAATAAGAAGAGCTCGTCCCACAGCTGCCTGACAAACACAGATATGAGGCGGTCGAGCACTCGGTCGAGGTTGACTTGGATCCTCCTGTCCGGGAAGTAGTAGTGGCTGAGCAGCTCGTTGCTCAACCCGTCGGCCAGGGCCTTGGCAAAAGCGGCAACCAGAGCCCCCGCAACCAGGGGGGGGAGCTGGACTTCGATGTTCTTCGCTTCTTGTCTGAAGTTGGTCGGAAACGGTGGTATCGGCGGCTTGATTGGCGCCGAGGGCAGAGGGTGGGCAAAGCCTGTCCCTGGTATCCTAAGGGTTTCAGGACAGCCAGGCGGAGGTGGCATGTCTGATCATGGCTAGAGGGGGAGGATGTGATGGATATACTGGTAGCAGTGGTTTACACGATGCTCGCCATATACGTGTATGCACCGTGCCGGCGACAGGAAACCAAGTATGGGACGGGGATCACCGCAGGGATAGCAAGCTGTGCATTTAAGCTTGACCAATCCGCTTCATATAAGAGAAAGTCGGTCCAGAATCCTCTTCCACACAAATCTGGCCCAATAGAATTCCCACCGCCATTTTATTTATAAGACGTGGGTTAAAAAAAAAAATAGTCTGCGTTTTTGGGGGGCCACCTCAAGCTGCGCAGGCAAAGAAAAGCGTTGCGTAGCTGACGTTGCAAGCTGTCGAAAGCATTGCGCGTCCCATTTCCCAACTGAGTAAAATGCGGCTACCGGCTTGCCACACAGTCTGCGATTGTCGCTGCTCTCTCAGTATTTGCTACGCTTTTTCCATACCAGGAACAACATAATGCCGGGACATGCTAATTGGTTTTGGAACTTTTTTTTTGTTCTGCGCAAAAGGGCGAAACGAGTCGCGACTCATTTACCGTACTGTAAGCATGTTTGACGGAGCTTTTTTCCCGCTGGCCAGGATATCGTTCCTAAAGCTGCGCGTCTCGGGAGCAGCAACCCGCGCCGGGCCAGGTAATTCATTCGACGCCAGATTACGATTCTTGATTGAGGCAAAAAGGGGCGAATCATCTGCTTGCGAATGCTGACCTGAAATGCGAAGTGAGGAAGCGAATGCGAAAACAGCGAGTGGGTGGCTGACCCGGCGTAGGGAGGTGGTTACGTACCACGCCAGTCGAGAACCTCCTCGGGTACAGCTGCCATGATAATGCAACACCTATAGTACTTATATCGATGATTAGTACGGCCAATTCTCCTTATGGGGGGCTATAAAAAAAACCTCACTTGTCAAACTATATAATATTGCTTTTCGCTGCCTCTTTGGCCTCAATTCCATCATTTCAAGCCCTCAGTGGGGGGGAATTATTGGACCGCAGTCAACGGTCCACGACGACGATCATCCACAAAGACTCAAATAATCGACTTTTTCTTAATCGCACTGAGTTGGCATAGATGCCTGAGGATATCGCTTTGCGACATTTTCCACTATCCTACGGAGTATTAATATCAGCATCCATCTCCGTCTCGGGTACAGGAGGCGAAACGGGTTTCTTTTTGGCGCTGTCAATGTAGTCAGTCCGTGCAGCGACTGCCTCAAGGCAATGAGTGCTCCATGTATGCGTTCACCCTACTGAGATGGCATCATCTTCCACAAAACAGGGTATAGAGGAATCTGCGGCACAGCAATAAGTATCTTAGGTAATAAGAGTAAGTGCATTCCAAATAAAAGGGGATTGGAGGTTTCATACCGCCAACTGCTCATCGGCGGCGCAATTCCTCCCCTCCATTGGACCGTCCCTGGAGATGTGCATCAAAGGCGTTAATGTGGCTGCTGTCGTGCTACTATACTTCTGTCGATCGCGCTCCAACCCCGCATCAATCGACAAGAGAAGAGGGGAAGCTGGCCTGGCCGAAAGAGCTCACATAAGAAGAGTTCACAAAAAGCTACACATCAAATCACCTCCAAGAGACGATTGGTCACAATTCAGAGACACATACGGAGTAGAATCAAAGTACCATCAGGTGAAAACCTGGTCAATTGTGATAAAAGATTTCAAGTTATACATTAAGAGTGCGTGCACTCCTTTCATGAAAGTAATTGCCGTAATAAGCGATGCATCCAGCAATCGCATCATCATAACCCGACCAACAACATCTAGTTGCAATATCCCGGGCGCCGACTCGCACCGAACTAAGCGAAGCCAAACAAAAAACAATTGAAGGAACTATTGGAACAGATATTAGGATGGGTGGATGGGTATTTACTCGTCAGCGTCCTTGTTCTTCTTCTTCTTCTTGCCACCGCCGCCGCCGCTTGACATGCCCGTTGCAGGTTGGCTTTGTAGGTGAACTTCAAAGTAGTTGACGCCTTCTTCCCATGCGAAACCCTTCAGGTATGGGTTATCCAACTCATCATCAGCCTGCAGACAAGCATTTTATTAGCCATAACGTTGTATTAAAGCATCAAGTCTCAGGAGCTTACTCTGTTCTTGTTTGCCTTGTGGATGGCTGACAATGCGTCACCTATTGTCAGGCCCTTCATGTTTCGTGCCACGACCTCCTTGCCATGCGGGAATTTTAATGTTATGCTCTTGATAGGAGGCGATGTTAGGGGAATCATAAGCAGTTGATCATTGTCAAGATCCTTTGGCCGTTGATTTATTTTCCTATGTGATACCTGTTAGTATATGCTGCAGAATATGGGATGGTCTCGTCCTCCATCGGACAGTGCGAACATACCAGGCAGTCTGCTGTGTCTCCAAAGCCAGCTTCAGAGGTGCATGGCTTTCGTCTGTTCGACGGTGTAAGCAATTGGTCATCAGCAACAATTACAACTGCGGGACAACTCACTGATTTCGTTGATTGTCATGACACCAGCCGCACTAGAGCTTGTTCTCCGGTGGCCCTTTTCTTTGGGCGGTGATGATGACAGGCCTTGGACGGCAGAATCGACCTTGGTGAGAGGTTCAGACATGATGGTTGTGGGATCAGACGAGATCCGAGAGCTGCAAATGATTTCGTGTGAGATGCAATGAAACGACGTCACAGGGAAGCAAATTAGTTTACCTGTTTGATGAAAAAGAAGACGAGATAGTCGAAGAAGATAAATGTGATGATAGAGAGGAGAGAGGAGAGAAAGAGGAGAAGGTTTGGAGAGAGGGGAAGGAGTGGCTTCATAAAGGCCGGCAGGACCTAGGCCTGCTAGGCACCGTGACACTCGCTTCCGAGAGCAGGAGCAGGAGCAGAGCATCGCCGCTGCCCCTTACGCAGCCCGGGCGGGGTAAGTGCCTTCCTTCTCCCAGACTGGGAATGCGAGCGGATCGCGTGACAATGATACCACCGGCGATGCTGGCTGCGTGCAGGTCACTGTGGTACCCGATTAGGCTTAGCACTGCGGCCCTGCACTAAATCCACCAGAATCCGGGGAAGAATCTGGGGAAGCGCCCCACTGCCCTGCGAGTGCCGGTTGATGGAAAAAAAGACATTGCGCAGGGGGAATGTGTTGGGAATTGCCGTGCATCGAGCTTCAGCTGGTGAAAAAGTCGGTTTTGCGTCTTCTTTTTTCTGCATCTGTTGCTGAAGCTGGTGCCGTGTGATTGGGGATGCGACTGGGTGAACGAGCACTCGATGTGACTAGAGCGCCCCTTGCCCCTCACCGGCCGATCTCTCCGGGTGGATCGGGTACTTGATGGCAACGCGCCCACTCTGCCCGATGTAAGGTATCCGGTACCTCTGAACCTTACCATGTCTCGAGTAAGTGACGTACTCGCCCTCCATCCCGTACTTCCTGTCCAATGACATTGGCCGAGTCCCCCAACCGCGTCGTTTGCGGACTGTGCTGCAGCAGCCATTTACTACTCGTCTAGGCTTAGATGAGGAATGATCCGATGACTTGGCAGTCTGAGGCCCAGGGCACAGCCAGTGTGCATACCAGACGAACGCAGGCATCGTTTTACTCCGCACCGGCTGAAAAGGAGGAGACGAGTCTCGTGTTCGGGGGCTGGAGCACGCAGGCCAAAATGGCCTCGCCACCCAGCATCTTGTGTCTGTCCAACTCTTCCTCTTCCTGTTCATCTGCCCATCGTGCAATAACTGCGTGTCGTTTTTTATCCCAACATCAAGCGTCCATCCATGAATTGTCCCTCTCACACGACCAAGATGCTCCTACGGACGGCCCCGTAATAGACAATGGCTCTACTGCGGGACTCTCGGGCTGTACACCGAGCCCCGCTGTGGGCCTCATAGCACGATGCATCGCATGTTTTGCCGCCAGGTCAGCACACGTCCAGGCCACGGGTGAAGAAGCGCCGCCCCATTGCGCCGAAACAAGAGAGAATATAACTCGAACGTATCGTCATGACAACCAGTGCCTCAATCCGGATGGCATATTCAATTGGAAAAAAGACCACCGCAAACTGAAACTTCGCACCTATGACTGCCCTGTGACCCGATTTCGAGAGTCATCCGAAACTCGCAGTTCTCGTTACGAGAATCTCCCAAGCACAATACACCAAGCGCATAATTATCCTCATAGAATTACTAGATAGACGCAAGGGGCGAAGATGGGGGAAACCCGGAACCTTCCTCTACTGCTTATTTTTCCCAGTACGCATACCTACCAGTATCGCATACTAATGGTTTGAAGTGATCAAAACCGCCATATACCCATTATCCCGATGACGACCAATTGCTCCTCTCGAATTTGACCGTGATCATGCCGTTATGCTCTGCGATAGCAACACGTTTCGCTCGTGAACTATTTAGCGACCTTTGCCCGCCATGTCTTCGTGCTTTCGAGCGTCAGCTACCCTGTAACCCTGCGTGCTATCTTGCCACCGCACACCGTTTTTCGGCCGATGAGACGCAATACCGAATCGTCCCGAACAGCACCATGAACTCATGTTTTATCTGCGCCAATTTCGTCATTAAACTGTCTTTGTTGTGTTTCTCGTGAACCGGCAATGCCATGCATGATTGGGTGTCCCCTGTGGTGGAGGTCGGCGAAGTCCTGGCGGTCCACAGCACGCCTGCGACATCAAGCGCATAGCGATGTTCATATGACTGATTAAGAGTTTAGACATTGCCCAGACGACGCGAGAACCGCAAGCCGTAGTCGATTCTAGACCTTTCTGCGACTCACAACACCCGCCCGTCAACAATGTCTCGTGGTAATCAAAGAAAATTTCCAAGAGTATCTACGAATAGACGACGTCCGATCAGAGAATGCGTACAAATTTCGGCGACACAAGCTCGAGAGCCCATTGAAGAATTATACGCCTTATAAACGGGAATTAAAGAGCATGGGGGAATGAAAATACAACGCTGCTGCATTTTACTTACAATTGTACTTGCACCCAACTTCACATTACCTTCAGCTTCAGGTTTTGCCGATGCGCTACGCCGATCTCTTACATGAAGAGAGCCCGCCAATGCCGCCAAATTCGTCCCTGAAAATGCTCCACGCGAAGAGCGAAGTGATAGATGCGTCCATTGAATTGATAAAGCAACACTTTACTCGCTCCAGCAAACGCTGTATGACGCCCTAGAGAGTTGATGTTGGACTTTTCCTTTACATGGCTGCCTGCGAAACAGCCACTGACAAGTCTGCCGCCGCTGTATAGAGACTACCAGCCGGCCGATCCACGAGATATGAATAAGATTTCCCCCTCCCCTCCGCGAATCTACGTCTGGAACGATTCATTTCGACAATAACCAGCTCTTAAATGTTTTATTCGCCCCAAGCATATTCTGTTCTTTCTTTTTTTTTTCTTTTTTATTACCATGAACCTCGAAGTATACGCCGGAATCTCCCTCTACGACAGCGTGCGAATTGCATATTCACCCCGCTCACACCACGAATTTGCCTTCTATTTACCCAGTGGCCCAGCGTACGGGATCGAAATATTTCTTTTCTTTTTCTTTTCTTTTCTTTTTTTTCTTGTATCTCTACTTCTTTACAAATTCTTTTCGCTTGTTTTTCATTTCGCTATCTAAAATATTCTCTACACCCTTTATTTTTACCGCCTATGAAATTAACTGCAGCGGGGGAACACCGTGTTGGACTGGATATTATCACCATGGTCCTTGGATGCAGCAAATAGCGAACAGGCCGCTACAGGATACCTATGTGCTCGAGGCACCGCTACGTATTAAAACGCCGCAACGCCTGCGGTTATAGGACGCAATTATAGAATAGCTTTTAGGTGAAAAATCACGAGGTAATTGGAGCTCTGAACACGATAGACGGATGCGCTTGATGGTAGGAAGCTAATTGCGAAGACGTATGATGGAAGGGAAACCAAGGAAAGGGAATAAATACGATGGTTAACAATCGTTCATCGATGTATTGAGAGTGTGGTGAGCCTCTATGCATTTTCTACTTTCCACATGTTTGTTTTCTAGACAATTTTCACCTAACATGTCCTCTAGGGAGATGTTAAGGAACATTGGAAATGGTAAGAGTGAGGCAGCTGAAGGAACCTTTATTTCCATGGCTCTTTCTCTGACCTTTTGACTCAGAGGGAACGGCGTCGAATCCGACCGACGGAGTGATGATGGGATTTGTTTGCGGGCTTAATCATGGGAAGATGGGTTGGGTTATTCATGTGGGCTTGGTCATGAAAATGCAAAGGCAAATGGGGGCGAAGAGGACGGTACTGTGTATGGAAAAGAGGCTATGCAATGTGAATGGAATTCAACACTGGCGCAATTCAAGCACACGGGAAGCTGAACAGAGTGTATTTTTTGTGAAAAAGGAGAAACAATATGACGAGATGAACTGCTCAGATTTAATTCGTTCAACATTGGTCGGGGAGTCATTCCCGAGGTTGCACTGCTAATGCAGAGATAGCAGCAGCTAGTCTATCCAACGCAACCGTGGCAGCACCTTGATCCCAACATCTCGCAACACATTTCACCTTTCCATGCGAAAGTGCGTCGCAAATATGGCCATCCTAATCAATCCTATATGCACCGTACTGTAATTTCAATTTCGTAAGATAAGATTGAAAGTTTGAATCTACCAATCCGGAGAGAGTCGAAAGAAGGTATCCATACACCGAAACCGCACCATTGGCTATGAGGGAAGCCCATCAAATGCTCATGCATGGCGCATGCAACACAAGGAACAGGTTCTAGACAACCGAGCTGGACCTCTTAGGAGGCGCCATGTCATCGTGATACATGTACTGGATGTCTTGTGCAGCACTTGACTGCTACATCAGCTATATGCACGCGTCCCCAACAAATTCGCAGCCTGAGGCTGGCCAGCGTCTTCACCATCTATATAAACGAGAGATGAGCACAACCGAGAGCTTTGCAAATTTTCATCCTGTACAACGTCAATAATTCATTCGTTCATTCATTCATTCAGTAGCTAATTGGGCATTCAGCAGAATATGAAACCGCGAACAAACTTGCGTCGGTGCCGTGATTGTAACACCAGTTCCCATCAAGGCATCGCCTCAAGTTTGGTCCGCAGTTTCATACATTGCTGAATGCCCAATTGGCTACTGAATGAATATCTACCTACTACATACGAATCTTGCAAGTGCAATTTCTTTGCACCAAATTGGTTAGTTTATTCATCGCCCACCACAGTAGGATCACTTGGCTAATTTTGACCGTCTCAGCAGATCTAGCTCCTCTATAACAAGAGAAGAGTAGGATGTACTGGCTGAAATCAACATGACTATATTCTCAACTGTGCACTATTTTAATACAACTGGATTCTTGTCAAGGCTGAATACTTTTTCAAAATGCGGCCATCATAACACCATCCCAGCCCTCTCTTTACTCCTACACGACGCGCCATTGAGCGCGGAGTTTAAGCGTCGGTGCCTCAAAGATCTTGTCAAGGCAGAGAGATGAGGCAAAGTTGCTATAACAGAGAGTCGCAGGCTATGGTCTAATTATGTACTACTGGTTTTGGTTGTTTACATAGAGAGAGTATCAGTATCAAGACATTTGTATCAATTGAATCGAGGGCTGTGAGAAATGGTTTGCAATACTATCTGTGTGAGCATGTATGTAATCTTTTGTCAAGCACAAAACAAGGTGCAAAATGTATGGTTACCAAATACTGCAGAACCCTTAAAATGCTCCATTCCGATTAAGCCAACCTCACAAACTGTTCGGAGTAGCAAATCAATGCCCTGCCAAACAGGCAATGCGCTCGCTGGATGCGCTAAGCCGGGGCTGCTCTCGGCTTTAGCCAGCCCGCAGCCCTTTGACGGAACCGTTCCGGATATGGAGACGCGGGGAAGAGCGGGGGTTTTGTCGACTATCGACGGGAGTAGGGGAGACACAAAAAACGGCTCATTAGAGCCTCAGCCATAGCTGCAGCGTTACAGGCATATTTTTGTCATATAGTCTTCAATGCCCTCCAAAATCCGACAGAAACCGCCGGATTCGGGGCGGAATCGGAACCGGAACCCCCAGGCGTGGCGCAAAGCTCCAGACAAGCTCTTTTTTTGGGTGCTTTGCCATTTGCGCAAAAGCAGAGAGACATTGTCATCAGATGGGAAAAATATGCCGACCTTGCGTGAGCGTGTATGTTCGGCGGTGGTGGTGTTCTAGTATTTTAGCTTTTTTCTTTTATGTAATTCGTTCCTGATATAAATGATACTTCGACTCAATTCTTCACACTTCCTCCTCCGTTGTTCAGAAAGCTAAGCTGTCTCGGTGAATTGATTGAAGCGCTTTAACCCAACAGATCAGATACTGAACACACAGACGCATTGTTCCATCATGCCTGCTACCGTGTTCGCCACGAAGGAGCTGTACAAGTACCAGAATGGATTCGATAACCACCTAGAGTATGTTTCTCCTGCCTGGCGAACTAGCATCATTCGTCGTGAAGCTCCATCCCAGCAACTGAAAGACTAACACCACACAATATCTCCAGATCCGAAGCCGTCCAAGGCGCCCTCCCCATCGCCCAAAACTCACCCCAAAAGCCCCCCTACGGCCTCTACGCAGAGAAGCTCTCCGGAACCGCCTTCACAGCCCCCCGCCACGAGAACAAGCAGACGTGGCTGTATCGCATCCTGCCCTCGTGCGCCCACCCGCCGTACCAGCCCTCCGCCGAGCCGTCGCGCGCCGAGCAAGAGGGCGCCGACACCTCCAAGCTTCGCTACATCCCCAACCAGCTGCGGTGGGACCCCTTCGACCACAATGAGGCGCGCGACCTGGACTTTGTGTCCGGCATGAGACTCGTGGCCGGCGCCGGCGATGCCACGCTCAAGCAGGGGCTGGGCATGCTCGTCTACGCCGCCGGCAAGAGCATGGACGCCAGCGCGGCCTTCTACTCGGCCGACGGCGACCTCCTGATTGTCCCCCAGGAGGGCGACCTCAACATCCGCACCGAGTTCGGCTGGCTGCTGGTGCGGCCCATGGAGATTGCCGTCATCCCCCGCGGCGTCAAGTACCAGGTGCAGCTCGTCTCCGGCCCGGCCAGAGGCTACGCGCTGGAGCTCTACCAGGGCCACTTCGTCCTCCCGGAGCTGGGCCCCATCGGCTCCAACGGCCTGGCCAACGCGCGCGACTTCCAGGCGCCCGTGGCTCACTTCAGCGAGGACTGTGGCGCCACGGCCTCCGAGGGCAGCAGCTCCTTCACCGTCACCGTCAAGATGAATAACGCGCTCTTCGAGACTCGCCAGGCCCACACGCCCTTTGACGTCGTCGCCTGGCAGGGCAACTACTACCCCTACAAGTACGACCTGGGCCGCTTCAACACCATCGGCACCATCTCGTACGACCACCCGGACCCGTCCATCTTCACGGTGCTCTCGGCGCCGTCGCCCATTGCGGGGACCGCCGTGGCCGACTTCGTCATCTTCCCGCCGCGCTGGCTGGTCGGCGAGGACACCTTCCGCCCTCCCTGGTACCACCGCAACACCATGAGCGAGTTCATGGGCCTCATCTGCGGCGGCTACGACGCCAAGCGTGGCGGCGCCGGCGGCTTCGTGCCCGGCGGCGCTAGCTTGCACAACGTCATGAGCGGCCACGGCCCGGATGCCGAGAGCTACGAGGGCGCGCGCAACGCCCAGCTGGCGCCGGTCAAGGTTGGCGCCGGCAGCTGTGCCTTCATGTTCGAGAGCAGCCTCATGGTTGGTGTCACTGACTGGGGGCTGCGGACGTGCAAGAAGGTCCAGGAGGGCTATAGCGAGGAGAGCTGGGGAGGTGTCAAGGCGCACTGGGCGAAGCCGGCCGATAAGGAGGTGAGAAGCCACCTCGCTAACTAGAAAGGCGAAAAGAAGAAAATAAAATAAAGCGAAGAGAAAAGAAGAAAAAAAAAGGATAGCGGGAAAAGAGGAGAAACGAAGGAACGATGTCGCTCTCTCCTGAGAAATATTATAACCTGTAACTGGCACGTGTGAGATGGATGATGAGCAATGCTGTCTAATTTTTATTTGGGTTTTTTTTGTAGGATATTAGCGATCACTAGAATGAGACAAACTGAAATATCAAAAGTTGTATAATGAGTCATCTTCTTATTGCATGACAACTTCCATCTTACACACTGCATGTAAAGAAAGCCCACAGAGCGCATTCAAACCAGGCAAGACATACACACCAGCTCAACATCTCAAAAGACAAACTTGAGCATTGACAACGCCCCGTCTACATGCAGCTTTCTAACATGAGACCTAAACATAACAAACCGCCGGCCCCCCTAATTAATATCGATCCGAAATTCATCTTCCAACGCCAATACGCTACAGCTCCTCCAAATCTTACACATCACCTTCGCCATAATATCAACACCCCCCTCTAAACAACATCTCAGCGTGAGACGTCTTTCTTTTTCCTCTTTATCCTCTAATCATCCTTCTCCCTCTCCTCCTTCTCTTCTTCCTCTCCATCCTCCTCCATAGCCCAATCCTTCCATCCTTCACCCCGCAGCCAGCTAATGCCCTTGCGCCACTGACCCTCTCGGATAGCCCTGGCATCTCGTTCATACACCACACCCGAAATCATCAACGCAAGGACAAACACCCAGACATCGCCACCCTTCATCGCTTTCCACCAGCGACGCTTCACGCCGACCTTCCACAGGCTGTCGACGCTAGCACGGGCAGAGTACAAGAAGACACTGCGGCCATGGCGGCGCTCCACCCAAGCCCACATTCCCGCGAAGAAGCCGCCGAGGAAGATACGCTGAGTCGCAAGAACATGGCGAGGAAGATACTGTTGGAAAAAGCAGAGTGATGCCCAGGCCGTGGAAATAGCTCCGGTAGCAAAGGTAGAGAGGCGCAGAACCTGAGATATCATACGCTGAATGGTGGAGAAGGGGAAGTGGTACAGGTTCCGGAACTTGGGGACGATGGTTAAAGCGGAGTAGAAAATGAGGAAGAAGCGAGTCATTGTCGGGAAGGAGTTGAGCCAGAAGGTCAGGTATGTTCGCAAGCAAGATGGGTCAGTCGGGTGAAGAGTTGCGCAGGAGAGAGACGTGATGAGTGGATGAGCCTGTGAACTCAGTGGTGATACGCCAGCAAGTGAAGGTGGAAGGACTTCTTTGTTGGGGAATAAGATGGGAGATACGTTAGGTCTATAGACGTTAGTCCAGTGTGACACAGATAAAAAGGAACAAGACTCCACATACGGCCAGTTGAGTCGAGCCATCTCTGCAATATTCTCCAAAATCTGAGAAGGGTTTGGCCATTTGAGGGCCGTAGGATAGTTTTCTGGCCGCGGAGGCAGATACGTAGCGGAATGTTTGAAGATCCAATCTCCAAAGGACTAGCAATGGAAAGGTTAGTAACAAGGCAAACCTTGATCAGAGCCTGCCAGAGTTGAGGGGAAACATACAGTTGGGAAACAATCAGGATCAAAGACAGCAGCATGGAGCAGCTGTCCAAAGGCAAATGGCTGCAGCATCCAGCTGCCAAACCACCACGGCCGCTCGCGATTCTTCCCATTCTTGATACCCCATATCATGCCTTCCTTCTCACAGACGTTCCAGCCAAACTCCAGAGCGCGGAACATGGCATAGATACCGATGCTGACACGCATCTGGGACGATGGATAAGCGCCGAGAGCCAGACCCGCAAGCGAGGCTCCAATGGCCGGCGCAAATGGCGACGTCAGCGTTGCCGTCGTTCGTGGGTTGCGCAGCCGGAAGGGCTCAGCCTGCGGATCCAAGAGATGGGCGCGGAGCCTAGTCAGGAAGCGGAAAAGAACGCGGTAGAGGAACAAGATTGTCGACAGCGAGAGGGACAGCCTCAGAGCTGGAGATTTGTAAAATGGCTTCTTCTGGCCACTGCCGCCTGGTCTGGGAATTTGGTCCGTCAGTCAGTACTGCTGTTTGTAATTCACTATTTCAATCTGCTTGCCAGCAAAGAACCTACTCCTTGTTCCCAAGCCTCCTCATGATAGCGTCCCATGCCTTCATGCCTATCCAGGTCGCCGTGAACACGCGCAGCGAATGTCGCACGGCTTTGGCATTGTAGTCGTCGCCTCCCTTCCTCGGCTGTAGCGCCTTCTCCACGCTGCTTGGACTGGGCGTTGCGCGACGGAGCGCCCGCGACTTGGAGAGGACGTATTTGTGCAGGGCCGCATATTCGCGTGGCGAGATGGTATATCGCAGGGCATTGCGCAGAATGGGATCTGGCCCGGCGGAGGAGCCGGTGGCCGACGCGACAGCCTTTCCGCCAGGAGACGGCGGCAATGGTAATGGTGATGCCATTGGGATGGAGAACGTCGACGTCGTAGCAGCTTGGATGTCGTAGCCGTTGAGGCCTGGCAGCAGCTGAAGCTCGGGAGCTGACGCCGGGTCTATGGCGAGATCTCTGGAGGCAAATTACATCCGTATAGATGCCCTTTGTCACGAGCCTGTGGCGCAACCGGCAAAAAAGAGATGTTGCTGCCCAAGGGCGCGATGCAAAGGGGGAGCGGAGCAGCCGCGCGTAATCTCTGGTTCCCTGTTTCTTGCGCTGTTCGTCAGGCGTATCTCCAGAGACAGCCCAGGATGAGGCTCTCACCAAGCCAGGTGCTCGTCTCGAGATGGACAGAAGGCTACAGAAGCCGCCAGTGCATGTACTGGAGCAAATGCAATGCTGGGGGAGGCACCAGCAAGAGCCTCGGCAGCGCGGCAACATGTGGACGTCACAGTGTACCTGCCCCAGGTACCGCTACATTCCTAGTGGTGGGGTTCCCCATTATTTGATGACTTGACGACTGCTGCGCTTGTAAGACCGCCAAATTCTCACAAGCGGTCTGCGACAGTCCCTCTATGGCGCCAGCACTTATTAGGAGCCATTCGATTGTGCATTGAAATTTACTTGTTTTCTCAAAGCTAATAGGTGCACTTGTTGCATCACCAACCTTACTCTATATCGAAAACACGACGCGCTCAGCAGCACTTGCAGGAGCCGCGGAGATGAATACTGCATTTAGGGATAATATTCATGCGCTTCTCGCTGCCAGTCAATACGCCCAACTCCATCCACCTGGCATACATACGGCTACCTACCTAGTAGTAGCTAGGGAGCTTGACGTCCCCTCGGGTATATCTGATCAATCCGTCACGCATTTGTCTCCATCAGGGATTAAGAGGCTATATCTGATATGTCCTCATCTGTCTAACTACCTATTATAAACTATCTGTTACCGCAGTCACGATATGAGCCTAACCACCACCCTTTTAGTCCACTCCATCCAGCCCTTTGCTCCTTTTACAACCATTCGAGTCGGCTTCTCGGATCCTCAACAGCGCAGTATGCATTCCGCATTACCTAGCCACTTCCTTGAGAGGTAGCTGCTTTTTTAATCATCAACATTCGTCATATGCCTCTAATTAGAGGCAACCTTTTGTTTTCTTTTTAATGCCAATATCCCATTTCGCCCATTCCTTTCCCATTCCTGCACTCCCAGCCAAACCTTTCCCACCATACTTATTTTCCTCCCACAAGACGGTTCAAAAGGGGCGCCTCTAATATATGACCACCTTTGGAGAGGCAACTTCGCTCGAGATCCACCCCCAAACTTTGCAGACATAGACTCATCAGCTTGGAGCACTCTGAGTATGCTTGTACGCTCCGCGTTTTCATAGAAAACGCATCTGTACCACCAAACACGATGTGCTCCCGTATGTGCCAAGCGCTCGCTCCAAGTGCAAGTGTTGCTGTTTCTCCCAATCTTCTCCTCCATAACCGACCTAATAAAGGCAGCTTTTTCCACAAAAACAAAAATAACCTGTCGGTGATCTTAATGTTGCAATAAAAGCACCAATGCACGCCAATTTTCAAAACAGAAGGAGAAAAGGAGTTTAGCGCCATTTGCAATGCAAAAGGCTAAACCCAATAACTTTTTTTTAAGAGCTATAACGCCAAATGCTCAATAAGATTCGTCAACTCGTCGAGAGAGATGTGGTTAGTCATCAAACTAAACCGACGAGATCATTATGGATACTCGGGAATGTTGGATATGGGACCACTCTGGAGGCCAACCAGGGGAACCCATTTGCGAGCCAAGGTAGGTCCATCCGGATTGCCATATGGTAGCAGCTCTTCCTGCCATCCTAGTGCAGTCCACCAGCCAAGGTCCCTTGGTTCGGGGCTACAGAGGCCCTGTCGGATTGATTCTGATTCGGGAGCTTGTCCGGACAAGACGGCATCCAAGACTCGGCGGCGGCGCAATTCACGCTCCTCAACAGCAGTCTTAATAATGCGATAGCGAGATTCGGCATTTGCCCAGCCGTTAACGTTACCGGACCCAGAGGATTCCAGGATCCTCTTTAGTTGGCGAAATGGGATTTCCAAGAGGACTCTGGACAAAATTGAAAACGATATTGGCTGAGCGGCGCGAGTAGCCTTGGGAGTGTTTGCGTCCGCCAAGTTCTTGCCTTCTGAGAAGGATAAATCACCAAACTGGATACCGTTAATCTTCTGAGGGCGACGTCCCTTTCCTAGTTGTACGTGGGGGCCTTCGGTATGTGCTAAGGGTATCTCTATGTCGGCAGAAGAGCCCTTGGTCAACGGCGGTGGGTTGATTGGCAGCCTGCTGTAAGGTGCAAGTTCCACAGTTTCAGTATCAAAATTGAAGTGAGAGGGGAAATTGTGAACAATAAACGTGACAATGGCACTGAGAAGGATCGGGGATCCAGTCTCGTACTTGTAGACGTCATGAGAGCCCTTGTCTTGATATCCGTCCAGCGCAAATTCCAATACTGTTTCCAAAGTCTCCCAAGTTAGGAGATGGGTAGCAATCTCACAGCCGCGTCGAACAACTGAGGGCCAAGCGAGTAAATGGCCGGCAGCGGCGTACGAGATGGCAAAACCAATCTGCTCATTGATTGATCCAGCGGCAATCACGTCATTTGATTCCATACCCACGCGTTGAGGAGGAGGCGGAGGAGCTTGGAACCGTGGTAGTCCGTAGAGACGCTGAACAGCCATGTAAAAAGAATCCGAGCGGATCCATTTGCTGCTGGTTTCGATGAGAAGGGTTTGGAGAGATCTGTCGTTGGGAGACGATTGGAAAGCTTGATTCTGCAGGAGATTGAAAAGATAGGGGCTGCGGGCGAATATAAGTTTATGGCCAGGGATCCGTACTGGCGCAGCCCTATCGTCGGTGTACCGAAGCTCCAGAGTACAATCAGCAAACTCGGGTGAGGCAAATTGTTGCTGCAGGTAGCCCAAAATTCCATCAGCATCGTCGGCCTGTGCCATGTGAGGGGGTAGGCCGTGATTGGGCATCATCTGGGAAAAGTCTGCGGGCCTGAACGCTCGCCCTTGTTGGTTTTGAGCTTGAGGCTCGTCACCTGGCCCAGTAGTAGCGCCGTTAGGTAAAGCTGCAGGACGATACTGATTATACATGCCAGCTTCTTCAGCGTGGGCCGAAGACTGGGAGTCATGGAAGCTAAGCGGCGTTGACTGCCCCATAGCATTGCCGTACTGGTGGTACGAATCCATGGGCGCATAGGTAATCGGTCGGCCATAGCCGTCAAAGTTGGCAACAGGCATCATGTCTGTCATGTACGGCACCATTGGTGGGAATCCACTTCCAGTGTGAGGGATCATGGGGTGTGGGCGTCCGTCAGGCATGGGCATTCCAGGAGGTGGAACAATCCCCCAGAGTGAGGTGGAGCCGGCGAGGAGCTTTGAGAATCGTGGTAGACCCCGAAGTGAATACTGCCGTTACTTGGGTGAGCTTGATGCATATGAAGCGGCGCATTTGGTAAAGGATGCCTAGGACCTCGAGATAAGTCCCCGTTCGCCGCGATGCCCATCGGAGGGTGGGCCGGTTGGAATGGTGGCGGCATCTGGTACCGAGTTGGCGA
Organism: Trichoderma asperellum; assembly: GCF_020647865.1. Classification (NCBI taxonomy): domain Eukaryota; kingdom Fungi; phylum Ascomycota; class Sordariomycetes; order Hypocreales; family Hypocreaceae; genus Trichoderma; species Trichoderma asperellum. Next base: position 1,753,099 of record NC_089416.1, read on the forward strand.
TACCGGCAGAGGGGGCTGAGAGGAAACAAGTTTCACAGGGGGATATTGGGCTATGGAGTGCATCACGATCAGCTTTCAAGCTCAATAAGCTTGCATACAACAAGAATAAAGCTTACCTAGGTTGTGCCTAGCTTCGCCCTGGGATGTGGCCATCGCTGGATCGTGAGGCTGGACCTGCAGCTCAGAAGAGGTATCTTTAGCAGCTGGAGGAGCAGGAGCTCCTAGATTGGGTGGCTGCACGGCGTAGGTCGTCGAAAGTCTGTCCTGGCCAGCAGCGTGGTCTGCAGCGGCGCCGGGTTTGCTGACAGCAGCAGAAATAACTTCCTTGGACGTATCGATAGCTATAACTCTAATATTAGCCGACGAGTCTTTGCTAAGCGTACTAAAGACAGAGCGAGCAGGCAGATGATATGCCATGATGCAGTCTTCTTTTCATTCTCATCCATGAAGTAGTATTCATGCGGACAACTTACCCTCGGCGCCCTGGGAGCTTAGATCCGTCTGGGTGGCAGATTTCCACTCTGGGCTGCTGCTGTCTGGCAGCGACTCGCTGGCATGAATCGAGTTTGCAATCAGGGTAGGCGAAGCAGATTGGTTCGCGTCGTTCGATTGCACCCCAAGAGTGCCGTTGCGAGGACTGTCCTCTGGCTTGACATTGTTGATCGAGGGCAGGGCAGTCGCGGGAGCTGCTGCTGCTGCCGCTGCTGCTGCGGCCGCAGCTTGGCGTTTGACATAGGGCAGAGGAATCGCAGGCGTCACGGGCTTGGGCATCGGCTTGCTGGACACAACCGCAGGCCTGCGAGACTTGGCTGCTTTGCTGGACGGGGCCATGGTGGCGGTCGATGGGCCAGCACGTCGAGTCTGTTGATGGATCGCAGGGCGAGGCGAAAGTGGGCTGAGAGCCTGGAGCCTCGTTCTAAAATCCGCAGGTCGGCGAGGGGCAGGGTCGGCCCTGGATTTCCAATCGCCCGCGCGCCAGACCTGGAAGACAAATCTGGAGGCTTCGGCAAAGAGGCATGAGTCCCGTCATGGGAGACTGTGCTGGTCAATGCCAGAAATCGTCGCCGTGGGCGAGAGGCAGAGGCAGCGCTGGCGTCAGTGGCAGTGGATGTGAGAAAGAAGGCAGCTGAAAGAGGAGGTTGTTGGACCGCCCACTAAGGCCTTGCAGTGATGACACTAAATCGGACATGCGTCAAAGGCACTGAATTTTTTTTTCTCCCTCCCCGCAGAGGCTGCACCTCATGCCTCGCACCTGCCGCTACGACCAAGACTGAGACAGCCGCTGCTAAGCATCTGAACGCGGGTGAATTTCGGGTTCAACCTGCACGCTGTTTGATATTACAAGGTATATGCAGTATTACTGTGTATTTACAGGTTGCTTCTTTTCGTTGTGAATCGGTGGATAGTATGCATGTTGCGGAGAAGGCAGGCTAAGGCGCAAAACATCGGCAATGAATCACCTAGGGCCAAGGTAGTAATATGTTGCGTACTAATCTGATCCAGTAGAGATCATGGTGCCTAAGCAAGGACTAGTCACATTCCCTCTAGGTATGGAGTCGATGCGATGCATGCCTGCCTTGCTTTAGGTGATGGTAGATCATCCCATAAATGATAACTGGTCGGATATAGGCAAATATGGCCTCATCCTCGCCTGCAGTTCAGCGACTGATGCTGTTGTTGCTGAACATCCTGGGGTGGAGAGTAGAATTGTGAGATAGAGTCACAAGTTTCATTACAACAAAAGCGTTTGCAACCTGAAAAAAACTAAATTCAATTACTACTAAACCTTGCCAATCGCAACCCAAAACGCCGTTCTTTAAACTACCGATTGCGGCCTCATGTATTACCTGTATAACCTGCGTTGTGTCCACGCTGAATTGCGGATGATTCTTCTGATGTTCCAAGTATCCAAACCCTTGATTATTACGCCAAGGTTTCATTGCCATTCACCAGTCTCGCAATGAGCACGTAAATGAATATCGCTGCACCGGCAACCAGTAACTTGTTCCGATAGAGCCAGCCTCGCCCGGCGTCACGCTGCTGGACGACAGCATCTACCACAGCCTGGGCTTGGTTGCCACTTGATCCGGCAATGCCCAACTGTGGTCCGCAAGAGGAACCATTGTCGCCGTCAGGTTTTGCGCCAGTGGCTGCGTCTATCTTGTTCTTCCTCATCCACTCCCAATTCTCAAGGTCCACCTCCGGCCACTCTGAGCGGAACTTTGCGCCTCCGTCACCAGCCTTGACGTTGCCCTTTGTAGCAAAATTTCCCTTTGCTTGTGAGCCGCCACCAGTAGAATTCCACCATCGCGATCGTGAAGCAAGGAATTTCCGTTCGGCGCTGGATGTTGAGACGGAGCCGGTGGTCATCTCGTCACTGGTCATGAACGATAAAAGGCCGATCAAGATGGTGGAGACTTCCCATGCTGGATTAAAGGATTTTGGGTGGAAGTCGGATATAGAAAGACAAAGTCTGGTCGACGGCTGGAATCGCCCCGATGGGGTATGCATACGAATCGCAGGAGGCGCAAACGGATAGTTCGGAGGGAAGATGAGCGTTCCCCAGTACTGTCCTCCGTGGTAGGGAGTGTCTTCAGGGCCGGTAATTACATAATGCCATCTGCGCTTCATTGTCAGAATCGGTTCGGAATCCGCAAAAATGGGTGACGACGTACTCGAGGATGTTAGATTCGGAAGGATGAGCGGTGATATAAGGAGGGGGGTTCTCGGAAATAGACTTGTATTCTCGCGTTAACTAGCCACTACTGTTAGCATAAATTATTTAATCTTGATTCTTAGCCTGAGACAAATACACACCCGCTTTTGCGCAGCTTTGCTGGCCATGGTCGCAGTTGGGAGAACAGAGAAGGATAGTGTGGCTAAAGTTCGACAGTAAAGAGCGTTCTGAAGCGATCGCGTGCGCAAGTCTCCGTGGAACGAATCAGACTGCTATAGAAAAAGAAAGAATAGAAAGAGTCGGAGATAAAAAGTCTAGTAATGAATACAGCGACGCCTGCGAGAAAAAAAAGGGTTGGTGTTGATGGAATTAAGTGGTACTAGATTAACGAGGACACGGACAATTACGACGGATACGGATGATGATGAAACAAGGTTTAGGCCGAATGACTCCAGCCTGGCGCTCGGGGGGTTTCGCCTCACTGGAAAGAAGAGCGCTGGCGGCTACGAAGTACTTGTAATACTTGTACGTACTAGGTAGTGTGCTGTAGTGCGTGTACACGCCTCTCAGCCACATCCTAAAGCGTAGAAAGTACTTGCAACTAATGTGGCTGTGTTCAGGTGTTCAAGGTTGCGCCACATGTTCGAGCTCGGTTGCGCAAGGATGACCCTCCCGAACCAAGCCAGGCTAGCCAAGGTCAAATCTTCCGATTCCAATTGCATGCGCTGACTTTATCGAGCGAATCGGCAGATTCGAGGCGCTGAACAATGGCGCCAACCTCAGAATCTTCTGGGCGGCCGGTAAGCATTGGATGGAACAGGCTGGCAAAGGACGGCGGCTGACAGCTTCTCGAGTCCGCGAATCACTTTAATAAACTGCACGAAGACACCGAGGACGTACTCCGCGATGCCAGAGCGAGCCCGGAGTTTCAAAGCGCCGAGGATGAGGCCAAGGAGCAGAGAATAGCTCAATTGGTACTGCCGAACCTTGTCTACAGAAGTAATACCATTCTCGACTGACCGTGCTTCAAGATGGTGGACCAAATGTCAATGCCAATGACCGTCAACGAGGTTTCGGTCACAGGGGCTAAGAACATTCGACGGGGCTTTCTCGATCCTATACTGAATCCCTTACTGAGTGATAGCCAAGACCCCCCGTATACCGTTGGCGAGGTGTTGTCGAGGCTACAGGTAGCCACTGGGAAGCTCAGTGGACTGCGTAAGAATGACGAGCGGGGCATCATCTTGAAAACAACTGCTGATAGAGACAACCAGAAATCTTGAGAGAGCCTCCACAAGTCTACTTGTCTCAATCGAGCCAGGTCGATGCTTCGACAAGCCCTACTGATGTAGACATCTCTATCGGACTACGCGAGTTACCCCGGTTCAAGCTGCAAACAGGCACGGACGTTGGAAATGGCGAGGGATCTGCATACGGTTCTCTGCTATGGCGGAACATGTTTGGCGGAGCTGAAATGCTCACGCTCAATGCGAAGGCTGGTACTCGTACACGTTCCGCTTACAGTGCAAACCTAAGTGCTCCCGTGCTCAGCAACCCAGACATGCGCATTTCAGTCGAGGCACTGTCTTCAGCCGTGGAAAAGCCCTGGGCATCGCATGAAGAAGTCTTGAAAGGAGGGACGGTGCGCTTTTCGTGGCTTAACCGCCAACGAGATACACACTCTGTCGAATATTCAGGATCATGGCGACAGATTACCGGTCTTGCGGCTGACGCTAGTCCTACTATTAGACAAGATGCTGGCGATACAATCAAGAGCGCCATCAAGCACGTGTTCTACAGGGAGAGACGTGACAACCCTCAGCTCCCGCAGAGCGGCTATATGGTGCGAACAGGTTTAGAATTGGCCGGCGTCGGGCCTCTAGGTGGTGATGTTGCCTTCTCCAAGAGCGATTTAGAAGTTAGTGGCGCTGTCCCTATTCCTCTCCCCGGAGTTAAAGGACCCTCGGGAATCTCTTTTGGAGCAGGCTTTAGAACGGGCCTGCTCTACCCATTGCCTCTCGGATACAACTTTGGTGGCAAAGCTTTACCTAGCCGCCTCAACGACCGTTTCTTGCTCGGAGGGCCAACGGACATTCGCAGCTTTAAGCTTGGTGGGCTAGGACCGCATGATGGCCGGGACGCAGTGGGTGGAGATGTGTTCGCTGCTGGCAGCGTCAACATGCTCTTTCCCTTACCCTACAAGGGACCCGATTCTGGTCTCCGATTTCAGCTCTTTGCCAATGGAGGTCGCCTGATTGCTCTGAAGAGCAAGCTAAAGTCTCAAGACACATCCGAAGGGCTAAGTGGCGGAATGGTTCGTAATGGCGTTTTTAATGCTGTTGGAGAGCTATTCAACGGCCCCCCGAGTTTCGCAGCTGGTGTTGGGCTTGTGTATGCCCACCCCGTGGCGAGATTTGAACTCAACTTTGGCTTGCCGGTAATAGTCAGAAGGGGAGAGCTCGTCACAAAAGGGGTGCAGCTAGGAGTAGGCATCAACTTTTTGTAAGGCGCAGCGCTTGGCAATCAAAAAGTTACGATAGACATGTATGTAGTAAAGGCGGTTGAGGTGACTGGTTGTTCAGAATATCAACCGCTGATGAAATATATATCCCACTTATCTGTTTTCAATATCCCACTAAGTAAAATGGTAACTCAAGATTATAACTAGCCAACTTTTTTTTTTTCAATAACGTAATTTACCATTGTTAGATTATTCTCGGCGTAAATTCTTCATCTTTTGCAAGAATACCTATATCAAATCGCGAGTTACTCACGAATATGAAGCAGATATCTTCGGGTGGCAAGCCACAAGGTGATTAGTCAAATGTAGGGTATGGGAGCATATCAGCCAACCGGTGAATCTTCTCCTTGCTTATTCGTATTTATGATGACTATACCCTTTAGCAACGTTTATCCACCGTAGACAGGTAGACAGATTGCCATTGGCCACACAATTACTTGGCCGTTCAGCTCTAGACTTGGGCTGTGACTCAGTCCTCTTCAGCAAGGGGCCAGCGGCATTCAAGGGGGGCTTGAGTTAGTAGCATGCAGGCATATCGCCAGTTGGATTAATTGTTCCATCAAATAATACAGCCAAAGGAAGAAAATGATGACAAGTATTGATGGTTATCGAGTTCTACTCTGGTAGTTATGCGTTGTCTGAAATTAATACTATGAAACAACAGTCTTACACGTCAAATGTCGGTGGAGTATGGAGTCGTACTAACCATTTGGCATTCCTGATTGAGATGCGGAGCGGACAATGTACCTGCGGAAGAAGCTTGCGGGAAAATTGTTTCCCACTTTGGTGATCTGGGTGCATGGTTGGCTGTGATAGTAGCTAGGGAGATGGGGAGATATGAAAAGGGGCTCGCGGGCTGATTGATAAACGCGGCGGTATAGAAAGTACTTACGCCAGGCATACATGGACTGCGTAGAGGTATAGATGTCAGGTACCTACATAGCCTATTAGGGAGTTTATTTTGCGATCTGATGCTGGGTGAGAGGGGGTATTGAGACGACATGAGGCAGCTGCCTTACTCCTTTGCCATTGCCCACTAGGGGCTGTCTTGTATTATCAAGCTGATAGGCAACGGCTAGATGCCTACGCATCCTTCGGTATGTGGGACGAAACGGAAATTCGTAATTACAATAATAGCCAAAATCAGCAGCTGAGATTGGTTCTCATGGCGATTAAAATCGGCTGCTTAACCTACTTCGTTTAGAGTATACCGTACATGGAGGACCTATTTCAAGGGGAGAATGTATTTTCTTTTTTTGTCGTTTCGTTTCTAATTACTCCTCTTGGGCGTATAGATAATGGCATGAATGATAATGACGACAAGATCTTCAATCAAGGATTACGATATACGGAGTTCTTTCATTAAAGTTCCGACCGATATTAACGCCCCAGACCCTTGGACGCAATACCGGAGTCACTAATTATGTGTAGCCAGCGGACTTGCATTTATTGCGGAGTGCAAAAGCTAGCACGGCCTACGTTTGCCCTCTTGATTTAAATCACATCACATATCGGGGTCTTATCCGGGTCCGTCAGCTCGATCCGCACCCCGAAACAAGGTTCGGGGCCACTGAGACGGCAGCGAATAATAGATGGAGATTAAATAAGAAGCATAAGTCAGCAGCGTATGAGTACTAGCAGTAGCAGTAGCAGCTTTAGTGCCGGGAATAAACGCCTCAAGGGAGGGTAATCTTGCAAGAGGGTTGAAAAGCATTTGATGCAAATATAGTACGTACAGGCCAGGACTTGTATGGAGTGGTTGTATTTTGGAATCAGCGATGAGGATCGATACGCTAATCTTGGCGGGTAGACGGTTCCAGGGGGTGAATGAAGCCTGGGACAAGCACTCGATCAATGCTCCGTATTTCACTTCTCATGTTCTAGGGATTAGGAGGGCTTGGCGATGATTTTGCTTGTAACTCTACTTGCAGAAGTAGTAATAAAGGAGGCTACCTAGGTTAGTAGGCATGCGGGGTGCAAAAAACACCGCCGATTAACACTATAAAATTGTAAGTGATAGGCGGCGGTGTTTTTTGCTTCCCCTTTGGTAGGCAAAGAGTCAGTGGTCACCACCAACATGCATCTGGAAGGATTCAAAAGCTTCCTTGGGTGCAAACTCCTCCTTGTTGTCAGTACACCGCTCTGTAGGTGAATGTTTGTATACGGGATTCCATGATGCTCAAAGCACTCCATAGCCACCCTGTGCGCTGCGCTGGTCCCGTGTCTGTATGCGCAAGTATGTGATCTGTAACAACTACCTGTGGCGCGGCTCCGTACTCGTACTTTGCACATCTCCTGTGGCGGGGTGTCGGGTTGTTGCAACAGCCCGACAGCGCCCGGGGCGACGAGGCGTTGCGGGCTGAATAGATGTGCCAGGCCAGCCAATCGTGGTTGAGATTGGCTCGTGGGTCCCTGTCGGCCGAATGAATCCGTCCGCTGTATTGGTCTATTGTGCTCAGTGAACGACGCAAATACGCGTATAGCTGGAGCCAGTGGCTGGCGATACGATGGCCCAAAAGCATCAAGATGAGCGGTATGGCAAGCAGCGCTGCGGTACGAGTACGGGGTTACTAGCTGACTGCTACGTAGCAATTGTACCGTATCCGGTGGATAGCATCAATGATGTGTGCGTCTTTGATCCTCAGGGACAGAGCATCGTTGACGTGTAGCCCCTTGGAGGCTGGAGGGCGTAATAGGTATCATATCATGAGCACATCGGACAAATCGCTCGTGTGCACGCGAGATCGTGATCTTGGTCGCCCGGAATGCAACCGCACCGAGCGATCACGCAGCCTGAGTTTAACATGACATGCTCGTAACGCCCGCATGCGCAGGAAATTCTCCTACAATGGCAAACAAAGTGGCCCCTTCGATACGCGTATAGAAGGCCAGCTCTAACCAGGTACGGAGTACTCCGAGGTGGCCCCCTAACTCGTAGCGGACTGGCCTCGTTTTTTTATGTGCTCAATGTTCTCAGAAACATGCGCAGTGGCGATGGAAAGGGCTGCAGCGCCTGTGGAGGGACGGACCGCCCAGCTTTTTGGCGCGCTGCAGTGGACGCTACAGCGAGGGAGGCCCCCCCCCCAAATTACTACCCAAATTAAGGCTTGGTTCTTCTGCGTGAGGTCCTACGCGGGTGGAGTTTTGCGGACTCACTACGGAGAACAGGGCAGCCCTTTTGGTCGTTGGCGGACGAAATGGGGCTGGAATTTCACGGGTCGGACTGCACCCGGAGTGCGGATTTCGTGACCCTGCTGGACTCAAGGGCCTAATCCAACAAAAGGAAGCTAAAATCCTCTTTCCTCCTCCTGCACCTGGGCTCTCTACGCTCAGCTTCATTCTTGGAGTTGGCCCTTTTCTTCGTCTATCCTTCTTTTAATTCTTGTGCCAGTCAATCTTTTGTAATCGGCGTGTCATACAGCGAGGCGTGGTCTAAGACATCAGCTCTGTCTTGGTGTCTTCCAGAAACATTCGGCAATCGCCACTGTAAGACACACATCAAAGCATCGAGAACCACAGGCAGACAGGGGAGAAAAAATAGTCGTCAATTCGGTTGCGAACGCTTTGACACTGCGCACGCGAGGTTCAGCCACAGCCTACAGCCATGGCGACGCCCAGCAGCGCCCACTCCGACGCCACGGCTAAGGACCAGGGCGCCATTGTTGGCGGCTTGCCCAAGACACCGGTCCACGACGATACGACGGAGACTTACAACGAAAAGGAAAGCGGATCGCCTTCGCGCACGCTCGAGGCCGACGGCGATGAGGACGAGGTCTATGTGGATGACTCCAAGGAGATGCGGCGAAGGGCCTCCGTGGTCCAGGCTCTAGCCCGCTCGTACTCGCGCGCATCTGGAGCTGCTGGCGACAACCCTTTCCTCGCCGGCCCAGATTCACCCCTCAACCCGGCTTCTGAGAACTTCAGCGGCAAGGAATGGGCCAAGGCCATTGTCGAGCTCGTCTCGCAGGATGGCGGCTCATTCCGCTCTGCCGGCGTCTGCTTCCAGAATCTCAACGTCCACGGGTTTGGCGAATCCACAGACTACCAGAAGGATGTCACAAACGTCTGGCTTTCGCTTGCCGGCTGGGCAGGCGGCCTCATCTCTTCCAACAAGCAGCGCATCGACATCTTGCGTCAGTTTGACGGAATTGTCCGCAAGGGCGAGATGTTGGTTGTGCTTGGCCCGCCGGGATCTGGTTGTTCGACTTTCTTGAAAACTATTGCTGGAGAGATGAACGGCATCTATGTTGATGACGACTCTTACTTCAATTATCAAGGTAAATATTCCTCTCTCGTCATCTAGTGGTTGTGGAAGGTTGTGAATGAGATGTGTGAAGTCAGTGGCTGGATAAAGGGCAGACTGGATTTCCTGTCAGACCCTTAATCTGCAAACTAACTCCACGGCAAAGGCTGTGGCTTGAGACAGCAAAGAATTAATGTGCTACAATGACATTCATCATGCTAACAGTATACGCGTACAGGTATTTCTGCCAAAGAAATGCACAGCCACCACCGTGGTGAAGCCATTTACACCGCCGAGGTCGATGTCCACTTTCCTCAGCTGAGCGTTGGTGATACCCTCACTTTCGCTGCTCGAGCCAGACAACCCAAACAGCTTCCTCAAGGCCTCAGCAGGAATGACTTCGCCGCCCACCTGCGAGATGTCGTCATGGCCATGTTTGGTATTTCTCACACTGTCAATACTCGCGTTGGTAACGAGTACATCAGAGGAGTTTCGGGTGGTGAGCGCAAGCGTGTGACCATCTCCGAAGCTGCCCTGTCTGGCGCTCCCCTGCAATGCTGGGATAACTCGACCCGTGGTCTCGACTCTGCCAACGCTGTCGAGTTCTGCAAGACCCTGCGATTACAAACCGAGCTCTTCCACAGTACTGCCTGCGTCTCCATCTACCAAGCTCCCCAGAGCGCCTACGACATGTTCGACAAGGCCGTTGTGCTATACGAGGGTCGCCAGATCTTCTTTGGTCGGGGCGACGAGGCCAAGCAGTATTTCATCGACCTTGGATTCGAGTGCCCTGCTCGTCAGACCACCCCCGATTTCCTTACCTCGATGACTTCTCCAATTGAGCGTATTGTTCGTCCCGGCTTTGAGGGCAAGGCGCCCCGAACCCCTGACGAGTTTGCCGCCGCTTGGAAGAACAGTGCCCAATACAAGGCACTGCAGGCTGAGATTGAGGAGTACAAGCAAACTCACCCAATCAATGGTCCTGATGCCGATGCCTTCCGTGCCTCGCGTCAAGCCCAGCAAGCCAAGGGCCAGCGCGCAAAGTCTCCTTACACCTTGTCATATGGCCAGCAGATTCAACTTTGTCTCTGGCGCGGCTGGAAGCGCCTGACGGGAGATCCAAGTTTAACCATCGGCTCTCTCATCGGTCAGTTCTCCATGTCTCTCATCATCGGTAGTGTGTACTATAACCTTTCGGAGGACGCCTCCAGCTTCTTCCAACGAGGATCTCTACTCTTCTTTGCTTGCCTGATGAACGCCTTCGCTAGTGCTCTCGAAGTATGTCATTCTATTTATCCGCATTGATTCAGTTCTATCTCTTGTACTAACGTTGAAACTAGATTCTGACTCTGTACGCCCAACGACCCATTGTTGAAAAGCACGCTCGATATGCCTTGTACCACCCATCGGCAGAGGCTATTTCGTCTATGCTCTGTGATCTGCCTTATAAAGTGGCTAATGCAATCATATTCAACATCACGCTCTACTTCATGACTAATTTGCGAAGAGAACCGGGTCCTTTCTTCTTCTTCCTGCTCATCTCATTCTCCAACGTCTTGGTCATGTCGATGATTTTCCGAACGATCGCATCCGCCTCCCGAACCCTCTTCCAGGCTCTGGTCCCCGCCGCTATCTTGATTCTCTCTTTGGTTATCTTTACTGGATTCGTCTTGCCAACCCGGTATATGCTAGGCTGGTGCCGCTGGATTGGCTACATTGATCCTCTGAGCTATGCGTTCGAGGCACTGGTTGTCAACGAATTTCACAACCGTGAATTCGAATGTGTTGACTTCATTCCTTCCAAAAACTTCCCTGAATACTCCAATGTCAGCTCTGCCAATCAGGTTTGCAGCTCCGTCGGCGCCGTGTCTGGCCAGCTCTATGTCAGTGGTGACGCCTATGTTGGATCGGCTTTTCAATACGAGTGGGGTCACCGATGGCGAAACTTTGGCATTGTCATTGCCTTCACCATCTTCTTCCTCTTCACTTACATGGTTTCTGCCGAGCTTGTTTCTGAGAAGAAGTCTAAGGGAGAGGTTTTGATGTACCGACGCGGTCACAAGCCCACGGCTGCTGTCCACGCCGAGAAGAAGGCTCAGGATCCCGAGGCTGCGATGGCTAACATTGGCCCTATCCTGACATCTGAGCGAACAAAGGAAGGTATGCTCCAACGACAAACCTCTGTCTTCCAGTGGCATGATGTCTGTTACGAGGTCAAGATCAAGAGCGAAACACGCCGTATTCTGGATAATGTCGATGGCTGGGTCAAGCCTGGTACTCTGACCGCCCTGATGGGTGTTTCGGGTGCTGGAAAGACCACTCTTCTGGACTGCTTGGCTGATCGTACTTCTATGGGTGTTATTACTGGTGAAATGCTTGTTGATGGAAGGCCCCGTGATGCTTCTTTCCAACGCAAGACTGGCTATGTTCAACAGCAAGACTTGCACCTGCAAACAACCACTGTTCGCGAGGCCCTCAACTTTTCCGCTCTGCTTCGACAGCCTGCCCACGTTCCTCGAGAAGAGAAGCTCGCCTACGTTAACGAAGTCATTAAGCTCCTGGATATGCAGGAGTACGCCGACGCCGTCGTTGGTGTTCCTGGCGAAGGTCTCAACGTCGAGCAGCGTAAGCGTCTCACTATTGGTGTCGAGCTGGCTGCTAAACCTCCTCTGTTGCTCTTCGTCGACGAACCCACTTCTGGTCTTGACTCTCAAACCTCTTGGGCTATTCTGGATCTTCTCGAGAAGCTGACCAAGGCTGGCCAGGCTGTTCTTTGCACCATCCACCAGCCTTCTGCTATGCTCTTCCAACGGTTCGATCGTCTTCTCTTCTTGGCCAAGGGCGGCAAGACCGTCTACTTTGGTGATATTGGCGAAAACTCACAGACATTGACAAGCTATTTCGAGAGGAATGGTGGTCACGCTTGCCCACCTGAAGCCAACCCTGCTGAATGGATGCTTGAAGTCATTGGCGCTGCCCCTGGATCCCACACTGACATCAACTGGTTCCAAACTTGGCGAGACAGCCCCGAGTACCAAGCCGTCCAGACCGAACTCGAGAACATTAAGCGAGAGAAGTCTGCAGAGGTCAGCGTAATCGAAGACGATCCTACCAAGTTCAATGAATTCGCCGCACCCTTCATGGTCCAGTTGAAGGAGAACCTGTTCCGTGTTTTCCAGCAATACTGGCGATCTCCCATCTACATCTACTCCAAGGCTGCTCTTTGCACCTTGGTTGCGCTCTTCATTGGTTTCATCTTCTACAAGGCTCCCAACACTCAACAGGGTCTCCAGAACCAGATGTTTTCCATCTTCCAGCTCTTTACTATTTTCGGCCAGCTTATCCAACAATCTATGCCTCAGTTTGTCATTCAGCGATCTCTATACGAAGTTCGCGAACGACCATCAAAGGTTTATTCATGGAAGGTTTTCATGCTCTCTCAGATCTTTGTCGAACTGCCTTGGAACAGCTTGATGGCCGTCATCATGTACTTCTGCTGGTACTACCCTGTCGGCCTGTATCGCAACGCCGAGCCCACTGGTGAGGTTTCTGAGCGCGGTGCTCTGATGTTCCTCTTCATCCTCAGCTTCCTCATCTTCAGCGGTACCTTCTCAACCTTTATTATTGCTGGATTTGAGACGGCTGAGGCTGGTGCAAACATTGCCAACTTGATGTTCACTCTTTGCTTGATCTTCTGTGGTGTCCTTGCTACTTCATCCTCTCTGCCTCGCTTCTGGATTTTCATGGTAAGCTGCCTCCACCCTTTTATATATATAAAGTTTGTTTTACTAACGCACTTTGTAGTACCGAGTCTCACCATTTAGTTATCTGGTCAATGGCATGTTATCGGTTGGTGTTGCAAACACTGTGGTCAACTGTGCCGACAACGAGTTTGTCAGGATCCAACCCCCTTCGGGTGAAACCTGTGGCAAGTACCTTGCTACATTTGTCAACGCCACTGGAGGCAATCTCATCAACCCTGACTCTACGACTGAGTGTATTTACTGCTCTATTTCCGAGACCAACACTTACTTGGCTGGTATTGGCAGCCACTACTCCGAGCGATGGAGGAATTTTGGCCTGATCTGGGTGTACATTGTTTTCAACATTTTCGCTGCGTTGGGCGTCTACTGGCTAGCTCGCATGCCTAAGAAGTCGCTCAAGAAGACTAAGAAGGAGTAAAGCTTCCTTGAGAAGGAAAAAAAAAGGCTTCTACACCTTCATCTTCTCCCCTCTCTTTCTAAACAAGAAAAAGTTTTTCACCATCATATTTTAACTTTATCTTACTTGTGTGGGGTTTAGACATTATACACACGGAGTTATTATTTTGATTTGACATGCGTTGAAGATGCGAATGTGGCGATTGTTACGAATGACTTGTGCAAGACAACAAGTCGTGTGATGTGCTGATGGAGAAATGCGTTGTTTTCTCTTGGGTTATTTGGCATTTGGCATATTGCATATATATACCTGCTGATGCACTGGATATTTGGTTTATTTTATAGATGGCATTTATTCTCATGTTTAAAATGTGGGACCCGTGGATCTATAGTCATCCTTGAACGGTTTAATAGATATAACTTCTTTAGAGAGCACTTTGCATGAACTTGCCTATGCTGCTACTACATTAATTTTTTTCTATTTCTTTTGATGGTGATTTATTGGTGCTTGATGCTTGAAAGTGTGCATTGGGAACCCTTTATGATATTAAGTTCTAGTTTAGAATAAGATGAATGATATATGACAGTTGTGCGGCTGCCAGCTATCAATTTCCTCGCAAAAGCCTTTTATTTTTAGCAGTGTGATGCTGCGGTTTTCATCTTCTATTAGACTACTCTTGTAATGACGCTTCTGCTCTTTAGCTCAGTCAGCGGCATGATGGTTGTCATTGCGCTTCAGCAGAACACGAGAGCCGGCTTGCTCCTGAGCGCTGACAAACTTCATATAGATGATGGGTTTTGGTCTCTATTGAGCCGGTTGTTCCTTCAGCTTCTCTCTGCGTTTTTGCACGCTGTATCTAGTTGTGGTGAGCTACGAGCTGAGAGTCTCAGCGACGAGATTTTAGTTTCATGACGCTTTTGGCTGTTGGTGTTTTTACGGCGCTCGGGGCGGTTGCTGTGGACTCTTCGAGCTGGAAGATTGCTACGATGTTGAGTTTTGGTTGGGGGGTGGGTGTGTGGGGGGGTTTGCGCAGATTGTATCTGCTGGTCTATTAGCCGTTAATTTGAGCTCATATGAGAGGAAAGGGGGATGAAGACCGTTGATGGAGATGGACGATGGACGGGTACAATGTACGATCACTGAGAGTATAGTACTAGTATGTAATGATAAAGCTTTCTATCCAATGTAGATTTTTACTTCGATAATGTGGATTTAGGCGAACTTAAGGAATCTATTAGCTCGCCATACACATACACCATTTTATAAAGTTTCTGTCGGGTCTGGTGCTTCTTTTTTTTTTTTTTTATGCTAGCCTACATGATGACAAAGGATAAGGATGCAAAGCCATTGATTTTGTCAAACTAGTATGATTGAAGAGTTCACTCTTACATGACGTCGCTTTTGAATAGTGGATAAACCGAGCCTTGGTAGGAATTCTTATAAAATGAGCTTACCTCTCAAACGGTCCATTTATTAATCAACCAAATACCTTATAGTAGTCAAAACATGCATTTGTAAACAAAAGGCTACGAGACTAATCACAAGCACACTATATTTAATATATACTAGGGTGCTACACTAGACAAAAAAGTCTATTTCTCAATCAAGAACAAAGGATCCCAAAGCGGCACGGGATTCCTCGCCATCGAAACTTTGGTCTCACAAGGTTTTTCTAAGCGGCACCGCGTGATCGTGTGAGGTGTGGGCATTCAAAACCACTCGTTGCCAACCCCGCATCGCATTGTTTGCTTGGTGATTGTTGCTAGGCTGAATTGGGGACAGTCAGCGAGATGGAGACGCGGGAATGTCTCGAATGGGGTGCTTTGTTGCGTGAAACAGCGGGCGGTAGTGGTGATGGTGTATACTCGGTTGGAATGTTGCCAATTAGAGTGTGAGGCTCAGTCAGATACTATCTAGTAGGCGCCGCAGTCACTTTGTTCCTTTTATCCTTCAATGTGTATCAAACCCGTAGTGGCTCTTCATGTCGCGAATAAGGGTGAGATATATATACATATAAAATGAGAGCGAAGCACTTCCCTATCCTGTAATAGTCCTATTCTATGAGCTCGGGGGTTAACTGCGCGGAGCTTCTACTCCATCAGTAGCGGTAGCGGTACCCATGCCGACAAATTGCAGATATTAGCACTCCGTCGTAGCATAGTGGTACTACTACTTCGTAAGTGTGCTTTTCGTGTTGCGCAGGCAGGGGAGTGGAGGATGGGTGGATATAGGTGAGCCGGAAAGCTCGATCAATCGTCGATCGAGCTATTTAGGCGTTGGAATAACTGCTACTACTACTACTAGTCGGCCAGACATCATCTTCCTGGGTAAGCGGTTAATGCACGACGGGAGTAGTTGTCTCAGGTAGATGGAAGCCGCTGTAGAGTGATGTGCATACTCCTATTGCTTCTTACCAACTACACCACATGTTGGTGGTGGGCATTAGAGTAGTACGATCATGATATTGCGGCTGCAGCACTAAGGTAAGAGCCACAAAGATCAAGAGCGGCGACCTGGCCAGATGGAGACTCATGATACGGAGTACTAACACGCATCTCATATCAGTCTAGCAACGTCTCTTGTGTGATTGTATGACGTATTATCTCAATCCCCATGAATACTAAGCAATGATGACGTCCATCACCTGAAAACAGTGATGATCAATATCATCCGCTCGTATTCTCAGCCGCAAAGAAGACAATGAACCTCGCAAAAGTACACCACTAGACAAGCAATAACACTCATACACACATGAACCGCCTCGGATAAAAACGACGTGCGGCAAATTCGCTGGCAGGGCTGTAATATTTCGAATGAGAGAATCCAAATCCCTCCGTCACAGAAGCCGGCGTATCAGCTAACTGCTACTGTATAATGACTGACCAGCATCCCCGGTCCCCACAGGCATCTCTTTTGGCAGGGCCAGCATTGAGGGCTCGGCCAACGTGGCTTTTTGCCGGGTTAACCTTGTCAACGACCATTTCCACGGAATTGGCTCACGGGGTTTATGCCCTGACCTGGTCATTTTCTGGGCTGCCGCGCCGGACACTAGGTTGTTGATGGGCTCGGACGACTCATGGTTTTTTCGTTCTTCGTTGCGTGGTGTAGAGGACTCTTTCTCTGCATCTTTCCAACTTCATCATTGCGTTCCATGAAGCTGTAAACCCTGCCAACGTTGCGTTTTCATCTCTCCCAGCTGAGAACGAAGCTGATACAAATGGACAGTTTATGCCGTCACGGTACCTTTTCAGCTCCTGGTCCCTCGAGCTGTGTTTCGAGTTCTGGCGCGGTTGCGAGTGCTAAGGGCCGCTAGACATTCGACAACTTCCAGCAGCCTCTGGCATGTATATTACTCGCACCCCACCGTCGCTTTGGGCAGCCCCTGGATCGCTTGTCAGGGAGAGACGAGATCCCAAATCAAGTTAAGCGTCAGGAACAGGCCTTTGGTTGGCCCACGGAATTATGGGACTGTACTGGCTTGACTTAGCTCCAGCCAGGGGTATTTTTTTTTTATGGGACCGTGTAAAGTTGAGAACAAGCTGTCTCTGTGAGGAGTTGCCTTGCCTTGGTAGAAAAAATTTCTCTTATGTCGAATTTTGACTCTTTGCATGCTTTTTTTTTTTTCTCTCCGGCGCGCACCGGTTTTCACTGCTCCCAATTCCATTAGTATTTGCTAATCCTTCATTGCCAGTGGAACGTGTGCTGGCGGTCCTTGAGTGACTGCGTGGTTAGTAGTTATCAAAACTTCCAATTCCAAACCAATACAAAACTACCGGGAGGTGAACTAGAGCCAAGCAAATGGCAGAGCCCTGATAGTAAAAGTGTTTGTGTTGAACCCAAGATCTGAGTACCTAGTAGTGCTTATCTAGGTATATGGTGAATATCGTCATCTTCTTGTCTCGCTTTCATTGACCTCTGTGCGTTGGCAAGGCAGTCCATAACACTGGCTGCTTATTAGTATTATATGTGATGCAGTTGCCTTTTGAGACTGTAAACGCTACGAGCTGCGGATAGATGAATCATGTTTGTGGGGGAGATTTGTCTCGGCCTAGGCCTGGGCATTTTTGGTCCTGGCCCTGGCTCGCATGGGCCTATTCGGGACGCTTAAGATTATCCGAGCCACCTGCCACAGCCCTGAACTCGCAATAGGAGAGAATTTGAGAACTACTGTAATCTTATAGAGTTCGGAGTCCTCCGTTTCTGTGCCCAGCCGTTGAGCAGATGATCTCGTGACCCATGCGTGAAGCCGTGGATTCGTGCCGTGCGCCAAGGCTTCTGTGCTGGGTGCGCGATACTGGGAACCGAGCGCCGATGACCATCCCACCGTGCGTCCCCTGTCATAGCGTCGGGTCAAGATAGAATCGGCATTGGCAGTCGAGCACTAGTGAGCTGTGAAGTCATACAGGTCCTCCTATGTAGCGTAGCATACTGTACCGTGTTTTGGTAACACGCCATGGTGCCTTGTTGTCTTCAACAGGTACGAGTAGCCTCATCTGGACGTCTTGCGCAGAAGAGGCATGATATTTGAGGTAGCATCCGATACCACTAGCAGCCTGAGCTTATTGCATGTGCCTACCAGTAGATCTCCGTGGCGCTTTCTGGTGGCTTGTGCTAGCACCAGTAAGTGCTCTCACCCCACCAACTAATGTTATATATCAGACCATCCGTCCATCCAGTAATTTGCCTTTTCCAGGATATCTCTAGGTGCCGCACATGCAAGGGAGACGGTGTTGGAAGAACAAAGGTCGTGATCTTCCGTGCCATAGGCTCAGCCTAACTTCTGGTGCCTTTTGATAGCAGTGGCTTGTGGCGATAATCGCCCCAGCATAGCCACAAAATAGACACGGCGATGAACGAATGAGCGGGTCGAACCGATCGTCGCTTCGTCAATCTTGAACATCAAAACGAAACCTGCCAGTGCGGTTAGTGGGTCAGCAGAGGAGCAATTAAAAAATGAAAAGAAGGGGAGGAAGAAGAAGTGCCACTATTACGGTGGTATGTTCAACCCTCATTTCGGCCATAAAGTGCTATAGGCTAGGTACCTAGTATCACGCATCTTTCTGAGCAAGGTAGTATTGCGAGCAGTATTGTGATATGCACTGAACGACGAGTTCTCTGTCCAATGTCCTTCACACGTGCTCCACGTTGGACCGTTGACTAGCATCGTAACTAGGATCTTTTGCGACTTTGTTGATCAAAGTTTATTCGCCGGGAGGGCATAAGCGTGCAGGTAGCGCTCAATCAGCTTGTGATGATCATGCGAGACGACCAATCTCTTTGCCATCCGGGGGGTTTCACAAGCGAAAGGTCACGACGCTTCCTTTCCACAATTCGTTTTTCGTTCCCAGCTCCGACTGTCCCGAGACGCCGCCATCGCTTGCCATTCGGCTGTTTCGGACGCCCAACGCGCAGAGGATCTCTCATCTGAGTACCTGCATGCGCGATGCAGCTCCGATGGATGTGGGTGCCAAACCCTTGGCCTGATAAGTGGAGATGCTGGGCGGCAAACGATAGTAGCAGCAGCACGAACTTTGTCGTGAGAATTGGGTAAGATAGGATGCATGAATACTGCTGGCAATTGGAACCAGCATGCGGTCATAAAGTCTAAGTCCATGAATGGATCAGAGACGCCAGCAGGCCGCCCGTAATTGGAACGGCAGCAGTATCAAAATGGCCATATAAGGCAATGCATCTACATTCTAGTCTGCCTGTGGCCCGGCCAGCACCGCATTTGCGACCTGTCAATAATATGCCGGTTGTCGGCGGGCTTTGCGGTGGAGGAGAAAGAAAACGAGAGAGCCGCTTTGTCAATTGCTCTTAGCCGCTCGCTGCCATTTCCCCTTGGCTGTGGATAGGGCGAAAACTGTCGCTCATTACCCGTACTTGCGCGTGCCTCCTTGCGTTATCCGCGGACCAATGAGATGCAGAACGAGACCGGATGACTTATTGCCTTGCCAGATGGAGCAAATGATGCACAAAGGAGTACTTGTGACAGGCAAATGCTGGCCACAGACGGATCATTCCCCGAGCAGACGCATTTATATTCGCGGCGAGCCTCCTGCCGTGTTGGGCGGCCGATGCTGCGGTGCTGCGAAGGCTCGCATCGCGATGGCTGTGACGAATATCGCTTGCATGCATGCTGGGGAACGGGCGCATCACCAAACCTACCAGAACCATGCCATCTGGAGTCGGGGCACTAGTGGCGTGCCTGCGTGGTTCGAGCTCTGATAGCCACTAGTATCAGTATTAGCATCGGCATTAGCATCACAATCCCCTTGTGGATCTGGCGTAGAAAAAATGCTGCGGCGGCAGCGGCATTGCTTTGGCTGACGTTGCACTGCAGCTGCGTTGGATTGAGAGATTGGCAATATCAACACCAAGAGCGCGCGGAGGGGAGCAGGATTAATGAAGGACCGCCGACTGTGCCTTTGTTGAGCCGTGTCGCGAGCACAGAATGCTGGCGCTAGGCCGCTTTTTGCGCCACGACATCCATATTCATTACCGGGCGCCACCAGCAGTAGTGCGTGCAGCAACACCCCAAGTAAAAGGTACCTGGCAGCTGGAGCTCAATCTCAAGAGCTCATGTGCTGCTGATCGCCTTCACTGCAAGGGCGACAGAGCGAAAAGGGCTGAGTCAAGGTTTCACGCCCAGCCCATGTCGGCAAATCAGGGGAACGCCCACCCTCCCACACACGGCGGAAGAAGCCTCCAGTGCCGCTGTCTTGCCGGGTCTCAGCGCTGGGAAGGGGCCGGTGGAGCTGACCTGAAGCCATCAGAGAGCTGTCTGCCATCTCAAACTGCCCGTTGATGCGCAAGAAGAAAAAGAAAAGTCTAGTCGGCCCCTGTTGCCCACCATGTCCAGCGGCCTGAGCCCGGACCCCCTGCAGTGGCTGCATGCTACGGCCTGTTAGCGGCTCTTGTGCCTGTGCTGCAGTGCTATTAGGCCCAGGCAGCGGCTAGTGGCTCAGGTACGACCGCCATCACTGCTGCGCTATCCCCATGTTCAGCTGCCGCCGAGCTGCACTACCTCGTTCTCCGTATTTTTTTCTGCCCATCCATGCTATCCACGCCCCTTCTTCGCATCGCCGTCCAGAATCCCAATTTCTGCCCTTGCCGTGCTTCTCTCTCCACTCTTTTTTTTCTCTTCTCCTCTTCATCCGCTGCCTACGGCGTTGCCTCAAGACCAGCTCTCTGCCCGCTCTCGTTTCTTGCTTCGTTTCCCCTAGCAGGCGAGATCTCTGTTTCCGCGGCGCTTCATCCCTCACGCTCCTTTCCATCTCCGTGCCTGCAATCGATCAACGCATTTTGCCGACTTCTGCCGTTTCGAAGCATGCTTTCTTTCGCCATTTCGTTGTGATACCCGACGCTCCTTAACCCAATTTCTGGACTCACGAGCTCTGCAAACCTCCTCCCCTTTTATGGGCAAGGCTGAGTTGTCGCTATCCATTGATAGGCATCGCGCGATTACGATTCAATACCTCTACGCCTTCTGTTGCAAGCCTATTTCACTGGTACTCATCGAGTGTCACGCATTAAGCAACCTGATAACCCAGCATCGATAGTCACCATTCATTGATCAACTGTATTTCACTCTTCCGGAACGAAGCCCTGCTTTTGAGATATACATACACGCTCGTTTTCTCTGCTCTGAAGGATAGGATATTCTTTGAGAGAGTTTCGCAAGACTAGCCTCGTGCTAATCCTTCATTATCTGGTACGTCAAACCTACACTTTACTAGGAAACTTGGACCTTGGACCTCTCAAAAGAATTCAAACTCCGATGTATTATCTCGAGAGGGAGAAGAAAGAGGAGGGGAGAAGCGAATAGGAGGGGGAGAACCCCCCCTTCGTTCGTATCAAAGGCAATGCCGTAACTATAATTGTTCGGTTGGTATTGTTTGTCTATTTTGGCCTATCCCTGAGCTTCGGCATTGCTATCTTCGTTTGCACACACATATATATGATACATCTTGGCGCTGGCTATACGTTTGATACTGACATTGCCGTAGTCTGGTTTCGCAAACGGTATCTCGCTAGAGATATTGGGCGAATGAATGACACGATACCCGGCATTCTCGGCTTAACAATCTCGATTCGATACTTTATTGTCCGTGTCCGCGCTCCTTACGCAGCCTAAGCAAGATGAATGTCTTCCGAAACAAGAAGAAGGGGAAGGATGAGGCGGAAAGCGTCCGTCCGTCCATGGAATCAGAGTCCGCGGGCCCATTTCGAATGTTTAGCAAGAAGAAAGGCCAGGTCGAAGAGAATAAACTTGAACTCGACCTGAGCACCGCCTTGCCTTCTACTAATGACTTCAGAACCAGCTTGCTCATGACAGGCCTGTCAGCCCGCTTTTCTATGCTTCGAGAGCAAGATGACCCCACAACCAAAGTAGGCAAAGCAAGTGATGACAGCGTTCTTTTTCCCAAGGGAATGTCAAAGATGACAGATTTCGGTCTTGGAGGCCTTCAAGATATAGCCGAGGTGGAATCGATAAGGACGCCTTCTATCTCTCGCCTGGATGGCTTTAGTCTGGATGATACTGGCTCCATAAACGGAAGTGTTATGAACCGGGCGAAGCCTGTTGATGGAAATAACTTATTTGGTGGTCGGCAGAAAGTCTACAGGCTCCCGGCGAATAGTTCTGGTGCCGGAAAGGACGGTAACATGTCCTCCAGGACGATTTACGATGACGATGTTGGAATGTCGGCTTTCCAGAAATGGCGGTTGGCGGAAAAGGAAAGACAGGCTGCCGAAGGTGGCGAGCCTGATAGCACGGCTGATTTCGAGCCTCAGTCAGAACTTCAGCTGGAATCGCTGCAGGATATCCAGCAGGAATCTGAGCAGGAATCTCAGCTAGAATCTCAGTCAGAGATTCAATCCGATGCCAGTCGCCGACGGGAGACGAGCTCAACAATTTCATCAGTCGCAGCTCGTCTCTCTGCCGCGACATCGGTCACATCTCAGGGAGCCTCATCTGTCAAAGATTCCCAGCTCACGCCATCAAATTCCTTTTCTTCTGCCGAACGAAGTGTCTTAAGGACAAGACGTCTGTATGAGCAGGGGTTAAACCGTGAGCTTCACGAGCAGCAGTCGTCGGCCATGTCTAGGATGGATAATTTGTCAAAGGGACGACCATTTGGACCTGTAACTCCAGATGTGGCTTCTCCCCTCGCTGGTGCATTTGGCGATCGTATTCTGGAGCGTCGACCGAATCTATTGGCCAAGGCTAGTGCCCCGAACCTGCGGTCTTTCAGCCCCTCATTCACCGGCTCTGCATCACCTTCTCCCGCTGAGCCCAGCTCCAGATTCCCAAGTGCAGCTTCTCCCAAGCCAAACTTTGGAGTACCACCCATTAGCCCTCCCATTAGTGAAACCGAAGACCACCCACTGCTTTCGATCCAACCTAACGACAGAGGCAAGGCCACGGCGATGGGCGTTTTCGATAGACCCGCTGAGAGATATGACGAATCCACTTATGCTCAACGACAGCTGCAGCTACAACAAGGACGAGAAACGCCGGTAAAGGACCACCGCTCTATGGAATCCAGCGTCTCCGCTGCATCGGATGACAAACCGCAAGCTTCTTCAGTGCCAAAACAATCACTGGAGAATACTGAATCTGCTGGAGCCAAGAATGTTTCCGAAGAACCTCCGTCCTTCTTTGACGATAGCGACGATTCGTCCGTACTTAGTGGATTGCTGAATTCTACCAACCCTCCCCGGGTTTCTGTTGAGAGACCTGATGATGGTGACCATCCGGCTTTTAAGAATACCGCTGTCCCCGCCCCTCTGTCACTGCCTCCTAGATCACCCGGAGGTCTTTCATCAACACCCAGTCCTGTCACTTTGCCTCCGCAAGACTCTCCCACTTTGGGGCCAAATAGCGGTTTGAGCGGGATGGTACGAGCTCATCTACGAAGCGACAGCAATGCCTCTTCAATCTACGGAGTGCTGGCACAAGACGCGGAGCCGAGCAGCGTACAGAGCAACACGCAGAGCACTGTGCGGAGGAGCCCTGGTTTTGATAATAGTTTAAGCTCGGCAAAACAGACCGCCAACGTGCGACCTATGATGTCTCGCTCTCCTTCTCGCCCTAGGGTGCCAATTGATGAGGCAGAAAGAGAAGATGATGAATTTGCACGTCATCTTGCAGATGGGGCTCGCCGTGTTCGTGAGAAGCTAGGCTCTATGGCCATAGTTGAAGCTGAAATGGAAAGATCTTCCCCGAGTGCGAAACCATCTTTGGAGAATCTCAGAGACGTCAGTGCCCCGCGGACAAATGCATTGGGAATCTTGAAGTCAAAGTCTAGCCACACTTCACTCTTTGACCGTCAAGCTCGTGACCAGAGTCAACCGAGAGCCATGAAGGCTGTCATGTCTTCGGCCTCAAACGGAGCGTCGTCACCGTCTCGCCGAGGATCTACGGAGAATCCGGAAGATTCGCGCAGAGGTCGATCGACACAAGCCCGAGAACGGCCTGCGGAAGACGCTGCTGCAACCGACAAAGAAGACAGCATCCATGTCGGCCTGAAGGCCTTCCGTCAAGCACGCATGGAGCTTCAGAAGATGAAGGATCTCGAATCAATACAGCGACCCTCCGAACGACCTCCAATGGGTTCGCGCGTAGGGTCTTATGACATCGGCGGCCCACCACCAGCCATGTTTAATAGAAAGGCGCGTGATGAGTCTAGGCATGGCAGTGGTTCTCGCGCAGCGTCCCGAGCAGGCTCGCGAGCCCCTTCAGAGCGAGAGAGGAGCGGATCAGAAACGAGCAACACTGGCCCGCCACCCCTCCGACCAATGCGGCTACGCAATGGATCTAACGCATACGACGATCAGCATACGCCGGTCAGCCCACCTGGCAGTGCCAGAAGCGCCTCTGGCATGAGACATGGTCCTCCAAGTGCTCGACGTCCCTACGACGCTGGACAGCCCTCCCCGATGGGACAGCCCTCCCCGATGACCTCTCCGGTTAGCATGGGTACAAGATCTAGAACCGGCAGCTTGATGGGAGCAACAGCATCCACGCCTAACCTGCTATCCAATGCAGCTGCCCCTCCGCTGCCGCCAATCAACCCTCGACGCAAAAATCTTGGTCGAGCCAGCGAGGATGACATGTCAGCATCGCGGATTGCCGGAGGTTTCCCAACCCACGACGAGTCGGACGACGATACGCTGGCCCAGCGCCGTCAGAAACTCCGCAAGGCCACAAGCGAAGGCACTAGCTTGAGAGCTCGAAACAGCCCTCCCGGCAACGGTATGAGACCACCCATGCCTCAAGGAAACATGTCTGGTGGTAGATTTCTTCCAGGCGGCGTCATCTAAGGCCTTTCCCTCCCATGAGGGAAGAGAGCGCTACGGTTTTATTACTCCTTCTCTTGCCACTTCGGGGTCTCCTATTTAGCCTACCAAGGCAGACAAGTAAAAGACGACAAAAGGTACTTCCACCACTATATTGATTTGTAATACTACGACGGCTACTCGATGCCTAAGACGGCATGGGTCATTTCCAATTTGTTTTCTGATTTTTTTTGATATTTTGCCTTTTCTTCTTCCCCTCAGCTTACGCTCTATATTTACTTGATGTAGAGATGTTGATTTCTGAGGGTTCTTTTTTTTTTTTCTTTTCACTTCTTTTCCTTTTATTCCTGATACTTGTTTATTTCTTTATTTCTTTATTTGTAGAGAAGCGGTTTACTGTATTGGGCGGGACTTGAAATCATCATCATGGCGTCGGTATTTGCTCTTACAAAACGAGACTACTAGTTAAGAGTGCACTGGCACATGGCAAACCACATTGGGAAAGGGAATACTACGGGTGGGGTACAGGAAGTGCAAGGCATGTGTGATGGGTGCGGAGAAAACTCAGTGCTACTTAGTTGATGTCTAGGTTGCTGATAGTTATTGTCTGCGTACGAAGCAGGCAAATTGAAGAAATGATACTAAAACATATTCCAAGGGCTGCTGCCTATTTCTCCTGTTTAGCCGTAATGCCTACTCTTTGCATTAGAAGACGTCTGTGTAAAGTTCGGAGTTATACTAAGACGTTGCTGCTTGTGCTATTACTCCGAATACTGGTGCTTATTAAGTTGTACATTTGAGTCGAAGCTCAGCATTCTTTCTAGAGATGGATCGGGGAAATACCCACGATGGCACGGGGCTCTCTTTGCATCGGGGCTGTGAATGCACGTTCCCCGAGCTGAAGGAAGAAAAAGAGGCTTGAGCTACGTTACTTCGGGTACGGGCTGTGTTTTAGTGTGAAGTTCGGGGAAGGTCTCTCGGTCTGTAGCATCTCCTCTTTTTTTTTTCTCCCCCACGTAAGAGCTTGCATGACTGATTGACGACGATGTACACCGTCGACACTTTTTTTTCTTTTTTGAACCATTCCATATAAACTATATCTGCATATATAAATACAATACGAATAGCGTTGACGTATTCTTTCAACAACCGCGTTTTCAGAGTTGCTTATTCTAAAGTGCGTTTTCTCTCTTCACATGTTATATCCGTTCACACAAAATGCGGGGTTCAAGCGCTGAGACAGGCAGAAGCATGAGAAGCTGTACTGACAACCAGTAAAATAGACCTCGCAGCAATAGTTACCAATTGGAGTCATTCCTGAGCCATGGCGTTTATTCGGCCGTATAAGCCTTCTGACTTTGAGGGCATGTCTCACATTGTAAGTTCAAAAGCGTCTCATCTCGTCTTTGTTTCATCTCATCTCAGCTTATGCTTCCTATGCCATCATACCGTTGCACCATCACCACCCCAAATCTCGTCCCATCTTTGTCGTTAACCCCGTCTCTCATCCAGTGCCGTGAAACCCTCAACCCCGCCCTCTTACCGTCCATACCCGGCCGCCGACTGGCCCCGTACGTCTGGACTCACCAGTACACGCATCTCTCGCCCACAACCTGCTTCGTTGTTGACGACGGCACCGGCCGGCCAGTGGGTTACTGCATTGGATGCCCCGACATCTCCGCCTTTGTGGCCGCATACGATTCCTATACGACGCAAGTGCTTGATCCGTCGCCCGAGGTGACGCGCCCGGATGACCTGAACTTGAAGGAGCCGCTGTTCTTGCCGGACGGGAGCATCAACGAGGTGTTTCTGTCGCGGCTGGCGTATAATCCGCATCTTTTGCTGGTGGACGGCAATGCGGACTTGTTGGCGGAGTACAAGGCGACAATGCACATTGATTTGCTGGACGAGTATCAGGGCCAGGGATGGGGCAAGCAGCTCATCTCTCGGTTCGTTGACAGTATCAAGGATGTTCCGCAGCAGGATGGCAGCGTGAGCAAAGGTATCTGGATCGGCGTGGCGGGAGACAATGGTAAGGTGGTGCCGTTTTATGAGAAGCAGGGCTTCAAGATTAAGCAGAGACCTGTGCAGAGTAAGACGTATTTCATGGTCAAGGAGTTTTAGTTTGTGTAAGAAGGCTGGGAGAGATGGGGGTTTGTATAGAGCATTTAGAATGAATAATTTGATGCGTACTGTGATGTGAGATGAATTGTTTTGAATGAATTTTTTTTATTGATGTTTTCTCTTTTGTTTGTAATGTTTTTTCTTTAAGCTAGTTTATTCTGTTCCCAGTAAACCGGGAAAAAAAAGCAACCTAGTAACACAAATGAAGAAGAAGGGTGTAAGAAATAGAGAAATCTGCTCTCTTTGTAGGAGGAATGCGATCTCCACGACGAACTTTCCGTAGCCCAAAGATTCCCAGTAGCCCAAAGGAGAAGTGAAGAGGGGGAGAAAAAAAAATTGGTTTCGTAAAATAGGGTATCGCAAAGGAGCTCCGCTCCAGAAGAGAAGTGAAAAGAGAAAAAGAGTTGATCGTATATATCAAAGAAGCTCTTTGGTGGATATTTGACGCCTGCTGGCCTAGGATTTCATAATTTGTCGTGTTTGAAGTAGTGATGCTTTTCAAGCCGTGTTAGTCCAGCCCTTGCAATACCAAGGGCACATGTAAAGACAAACCTCGTCGAATGATGAATTTAGATTGCTGTACAGGCATTTAGCACATGGGGCAGTGGGAGCACTGCTTGTGGCCGCATCCAGTGCAAGTGGTGCTGATGACAATCATGCCACCGCATTGGCAACAGTACTCGTAGGCAGGCATGTTTTATTTAGATGATTTAACGTGGGAAGGATTCTATTTTCGAATTTCGATGATGAATTTACTTCTAGTGATAGAGTGGTTTAAGATGGAATGAAGTGAGTACGAAAGAAAAGAGAGAAGACGAAGGAGAAGGTGGAAGAGGAAGAGGATGAAGGCTTATTATAGTTTCAGAACAGGACCAGTGTCTGAGAAAGGGTGGGATGAGAGAGACTAACAGGTGTGACATATGAAAACGGGAACCCTCTTTTTTTTTTTTTTTAGGCTGGAACTTAATAAATCCAAGGTTACAACTACTATTAATACAAATACCTAAGCTTGGTCCTGCTAGGACGAGATCCTGTTCCGGCTTGGCCATGAGTAGACTATGTACCAAAGCCAGGGCAGGCAGCATTCTGGGATTCGCGGAACGGCTGGATATTTGCCAGGGCTGCATAGCCGAAGAGAGAGGGGGGAGTCAAGCATTCGCAGCTGTTCGGAGAGATGATTGGCAACAACGCCAGGCTAGAAGGTGCTTGTTTTTTTGCAACAGACAGCCCGAGACAGAAAACGAACTTATCGCCAGTTCTGATGACGCATTTCCGTCTGTCATGGGCCACCTCAGCACAATTGGCGGGTGGGATTGGCCAGCTGCGCCGCCTTGATAGAGCTGCGCGGTAGCGTGTGTGGCGTCCACACCAAGTGCAGGGATGGGGGCCTCTACAGCGCTCCTCAGTTGCTCGCCAGGGCTCCATGGATCTGCTCCAGGGAATGGGGCGCGCTGCTGCGATTGGGGCCCGCGGGGCGCATCTCGCAGCGACGACCCTGGAAAGGCGCTAGGAGGGTCTCGATTTGTGTTGGATTCTGTTTTTTGCTGGTGCTGTTTCTGGGAAAATGCATCCGATTCAGCCATCTGCTACTTTTTAATGCTACGACTAGTACACACTTGTTAGTGCTCGGGTGTACTTGATGCTTGTTTTTCTCTTTTGCCTTTGGTGGCTAAAAAGTGATGCTGAAACTGGGCTTGCACGTGCTGGTTGTTTCGTTTTCCAAGGTTTGGAGGGCAATCCGTCTTATTCTTGCCTCTCACACGCCTCGCACTCTCACTCGCACAGGCTTCCGACAACTCCCGAATTTCAGGAGAAAAGCAGGGAATTGCCATCACGAGAGAACTGGGCCGCACTCCGTACGTGGCATGCTTTTATTCTTCAGTCTCCTCATCGCATGACATTCTTCGACCCAGCAGAAGGGGGGAAAAAAAATCTGCGCCCGATTCCGGAGTGGACTGCTCACATCTCAGAACAGGACAATCCCCCACGCGGTGCTCCTCTCACCTCATAGCAGCCTAAACACGGCAGCAAAGAGTTCGAGTAAGCAAGGCGACATCCAGTGGCTGAATAGTCAGAGTTTAGGGCTCGGCTCCTCAATGTTAGCGCTGCGACGGGCGACCCAAATCTCCAAACGTGCGGGGAAGCTGTGTATGCAGGCAGAAGGGGTGGCGGCAGGGATTTGCTTGGAGATAGCTGCTGGTATTATCAAAATGCTGCTGTCAAGCTGCTCTCTGCCGCTGCCCAATGCTAGTACTAACTGATGGGCTAACGACTAATACGACGTCGTAACATTTTCATTTAAACTGAGCCGCGTCTCTTTCCCGTCCTACCCGGCTGCTGTCCTTACTCGGGAATTCGACATGCCAGTTGTTACTCCGCGGGAGAAGAGGCGTGCAGTGTCTCAGCGGTTTGAGGCAGAGACATAGGAAGCGGCAGCCAAGCAGCAGTCAAACAATGTGCCAAGGTAAGCGGCAGTGAATGACCATGGCCAACCACCGCCAAATGTCCAACGGCCAAGCCAAAGTGCCACTCATTCCTTGGCCCAAAGCCTCTTCACGAGCCACAAGGACTGTGGTTGTGGCAAATCTGGCAGTGGCTCAGCCCGCAAGCAGTCGAGATTATTCGGAAGAGCATGCAGGACGCTGCGTCGAACCATTGCTAGGAGCCGGCGGGGCAATCCGGGGAAGCGGCCCTAGGGCCTTTTGGCTACGTCACTGCAAGCCTCCTGATCTGGGCTGTGCCTCGTTTGCTTCGCAGCCTCTAAAGCTGAGAGATCGTCAAATTACATACTGCCCGAGTGGCAAATCACGAGGTCGGCGTACACTGCAAGTACCGTTTGCAGCATGGTTCCATGATCCGGGTACGCGGACGATACGCAATTATAGCGTGGGCCCGGACGACGGCGGGCTCCTGGCAAAGTTGCATCTGGCTGCCATGGCAGATCGTGGTCGCGAGCTGCTTGATGAGTGGTGGATCAATGCCCATAACGTAGCTGAGAGTACGGGGTTAGGAGGTAAGTCTCTAACTGCTGGAATTATGACCGGGAGCAGCTCCTACTCTAGCCGAGACTGCCCACGAGATTATCTCATTTCTCGCATTGCTCTCGCCTCTCTCTACCGTCAACTTAGCAGTGCCGAGCGACATCTTTTGAGTGCAAATGCAGCCGCTCTGCCCGTCATCCCGTGTGGGCGACCTCACTCGCGCTCTAATGTTACGCTGAACCCCTCTTTGGAGATTTTGGAGATGCTACGTGCGGGCAACAACAGGCTCGATACGAGCTGGCACCAAAGTAAAGGTGGCACACTTCTGCGAACATCATATCTGGACTAGGAGAAAGAAAGTTGCCCGGAGTATCGTGTTGTTTCCTTCATTTTCCGTTGTTGATTCCTTTAAAAGCAGTGCGCTGCGGCGGTTCTCTCTCGAGCTGGCTTACAACTGTATGACTATTGCTAGATTTGATTCTCGTGACAATACAATGGCCAAAATCAAACCCACACGGCTGCAAGTGGCCACGTTATAATATTCCCATGCCGCGTTGCATGCGGTATAATTGAATGGTAGGGTTGGAAAGATCACTTTCGTAATAGACAATGGGGATCCTCGTGTAGTAGACGCTGAGACTAAGTTCGTTGCCGCCTAGAAAAGCTGGTATTGCTGCCGATGCTGCATATGATCTTCTATCAAATGTATCAAGCAATCTTTAGTGATAATTTATACCCTTCAAATTCTGACGAATAATACATCTTAGAGAGAACAATAGTGAAAGTGACATCGAGTAGTCCTAGAATATGCGACAACTGCATCTAAAACATGTATCTATTATGTATGGATATCCCATATAACCCGAGGTATATAAAAGTAAGTCGCAGCTAAAAACTACTTCTAGAAATAAAAGACATTCTAGAGTCTATTGCCTTCTTCAATTGCTACACACGACAATGCACCACTCTGCCTCTCCCGCTCCAGATGTCCTTTTTGGAGATTTCACAAATGCAACCGGCATGGCGTAGCAGCCGTGCCCTCAATCACAATCATTTTTAATCTTCCTACGTCTACTCCATGTAAGGTTCGCGCATTGATCGGAGTATGTGCTCTGCCTCTCCTATAGTCTTGGAGATCCTGCTCAGTGAGTTCCAGTATCTCTTTTTCAGAGAGTTCGTTCCTGATACTTGACATGTTGACACCGCAGGTGTGGCAGAATATTTTACTCGTCAGGCCATCAGCGAGTACGTAGCGGCCTACGGCATCTTCGGATCCCGAGAGGACGACATTTTCGGGGGTGGGCGAAATCCAGACACATGCATTCTGCGTTTTCGAGGTTTTAGATAGGATGAGATTATTAAATATGGAAATGAACTAAACTGGGCACTTACACGATGACAGATGCCGCAGCTGCATTCCGCTATTCTCTCTTCGCATGACTCTAAAGGCTTACACGAGAGAGCAACGGTCACGGCACCGCAATGGCAGCTTCCAGTGTAAATTTGGCCGCCTTCGATGCTGGACGGCATGCCTCCTTTGTGAGCTGGAGGAAGATACTGTGGATCGAGCTTGGAGTTGAAGATGCTGCAACAACAAATTGTTAGCTTCATTAAATACTAAATCTTCCGCTACCATTTAAGTTTAATTTCTGCTTACTTTCTTCTTCCTATATGATCGATGTCGATGTCTTGTATGGCACGTGCCTATTCATTTTCGATACTCTATGAATAAAAGGGAATCGTGTGATGGGGGTTTGCAACTCACATTCAACAGCAGCTTTAACTGCGGAGGGCCAGTAGGCATCCTCGAAAGCATGCTTGTGGCACATTTAGGGCAAAACTGCCAGGTTATCCGTGTCAGCCGCAATTGTTGAAAGGCAGCACCCCTTGGCTGAATGTTTTATATCGGAGCGTTGGCGTGCTCCCTACCTTGTGGATCTTGTTCCTCGGGCCAAATGTATAAGACGTGAGCCTCTCTTCGCTACCCTCGATAACTCTGAAATTGTCCTCCTCACTCGTCAGGACATAGAGATTGCCTTTGCGACTACAGAAGCTGCAGTCACAATTTATGACGGTTTTCAGCTCCGGAAGATCGATTTCGTAGGCAAAGGCGCCGCAGTGGCAGCTGCCCTGATATGTGCGACGATTGGGCCGGTCTTGAGCTTCAGTCATGGTGAATGAAACCAAACGAAATAAAATAAGGTAGAATGACGCTAGTTGTGCTAAGAGATATTGAAGCAAAAGAGAGGAAAAGAGAAAGAGAAAGGGATAAATAAGCTGAGATGTAGTTTGTCTGGCAGCTTATCACCAAGCTGTTTGATGCTTCGTTGCAGACTCTGGTTAAGCTTGATCTCTCTAGTTGTGCCAGCCACGTTGCTTCTTAACACATTACTTATTTGTGCATTGAGTCAGCCATGAATTTTCTCTTCTGTCAAAATCTTGTCCCCAACAAATCACGTTGAATATACTAAGAGCTGGTGTTGAGGGCTGCGTCTCTCTTGACTAAAATCGGGAAGCCGAGTGGGATGGCACAGTGCTGAAGTGGAGCCAAAAATGCTTGTATGGCCAGTCCTAGTCTGCACGCACTAGGTTGTCCTAGCATGCTACTCTGACAACCGAGATCCAACGTCTTGAAGTCGGTTCGTCGGGGCAGATGGTGCTCGCCAGACTGGAGATGTAAGACATCAAAAGCGCCTATTTGATCGCATCTCCCATCCGTCTCAGCTGCCTCGTCGGAACATCGGCGGAGGCAGACCGGAAATAGAACCTTCTTTAGGGGCACGGTTTCCCGCGAGAGCGCAAAGGGTCAGAGACCTTCTGTAGTCCAATTTTTGTTCACTAATCATTGCGAGTAGTAGACTTGTTGAGGCGAGGCAGGATTCTGGCTGTTGAGAGCATTTATTACTTAATGCGGGAAATAGTTTTTTTGTCTGCTTAGCCAACATACGTGTATTGTCACTCATTTCATATGTACCAGTACCAGTTGTGCCTTACACGGTCAATTTCTTCCCTTTGGCTCCCCTCCCATGAGGATCCGGTTTATCGGTATAAGTAGGTACATGTAGCGTGAATCTACTGAGCTTGTAATATGACAATATCGACCTTTATATTCAAAAGACACTACTACCATTCATTCGCTCATATGGCCGTCCTTAGCACTTAGGCTTATTTACAGCTGCCAGGCTTATTCAGCTCAGCTGTTTGCATAGATTCGCCAGGAACTCCTTCATACCTAGAGTGACTACTACCATGACTGGATCGATGTATAACCGCCCGCTGCAGGTAAGTGCGGCGATTGTAAAGAAGATTAAGAAAAGGTCTCTGTGCTATTATTTCTTCCTTCATAGGGCGTGTATTTCGCCACTATGCCGGCGCAACCATATGCATCGGCCTCTCTCGAATAAGGCGTTTAATGCCCTCTAGCAGCTGACCCGACAGAACAGGTGTTTCCAAAATCATAGTGTAGATCAAACGGACAGTGGCTGTTTAGATGCCATGTGCGTTTAGAGGCACAAGAGTGGAACAAAAGTAGATGATTTGTAAATGGTTCGTGCATTCTAATGGGAACGAGTTAAGAGTATAGGACAACAGTACAGTTAGTTCGGAAGAAACATTCAGGTTGACCTAATTTACAAGTATCGGAATAAGCGGGCATGGTACTCTCAGGATTAGCTGCACTGCAACATTCTCTCGACCGATTTCAGAATCCATTTCATCCTCATCAGCACTCTGCAGTATCTTGAGGCGCATGATCTACTGCATATACGATGGACTGTGGCTCTAATAGATCAAAACTGGCTGGTTCAGTCTAATCGACTTTTTTTAATAAACATGAAGTCACTAACACGATCGCTTATCTTGATCGTTTGCCAAAATCGCCGAGCTAGTGCTAACAGAGTAAAAAGCTAGCTACAGCCAAGTGGAGCGCCGCCAAAAATGTCATCATATCCAACCGCCCCGCAAATGCCTTTGGTTCGCAAATAGCCCTTGTTCAACCAGCGTCCAGCTTTCGATGAACGCCATTCGAAAAGTTTAGTCAATCAGCATTCTTGGTTAGATAATTAGGCTTTGACCAACCTGAAATTTTTTTCTCCAGCAGGTAGTCTTCGTTCGATAACGGCTTTGGTCAACAAACGCCCGACAACTTACACGCGATCAATACTTTACGCTGGCCTACATAGCCGAGTGCCGCTTTCCGTCTTCTGCCTTACGCTGTTAATGGGTACCGATGAAAGGGCCTAGCCATGAGTAAAAGATGACGAAAGTGAACATTTATACGCTCTAAAAGAAGAACACCAAATGTTTTGAGCCACATCCCACAAAGCTAACACGGCAGAAGCACAAAGGAGCTGCACAGTGCAAATGGAGATCCAGCTGCGACTACCCAGGGGTCAGACAAACGCTGTCTAGGAAAAGAATCTTTCAGATACCTCCTAAACGGATTTACAAATTTACCAATAAGAGTGTGCACTTGCCTACCGCGTCTTTGTAGCCATGCTAGTATCTTACCTTGTATGGTTTTTCCAAGGGTGCGACCTTGTTACTAGGCAAACAAGTATCCCGTCAGCCGACGCCGAGGCGGAAGTTATGCAACCGAATACTGCCCATTACCTCGAACGAACGATTGTGAGATATATCGACATATATGAAGCTCCCAGATGCAGAATCATACCCTGTTAATGGCGGTGATAACGATGGTGTTGATGACGACTGACCACCAGCTGATCTCATGATCTTGATCAGCGCACCGGCTCGATTGCGGGTCTCATGAGGTAAGCCGGTTGGTACGGTTGGCGCCGGACTCCCCAACTGGCTTCCGCAGCAGCACACCAGGCCTTGGCACTGCCATGATGTGAGGACGAGCCTGCGGTGGCATGTGCTGGAACCAATCCCTGAATTGATCTGGAAAGCCCTGAAAAGCTTACAGCAAAAGGGGGCGATCATATCGGATCCTCTTTGGGCGTTGTTCAACCAGCTTCATCCTCATTAGCGCCGACCTCGGCCCATCGCTGATCCAACCTTATAATAACGGCTGTGGGCGGCACTCACCTGAACTATAACTTATCATCTAAATCTAAACCACGCAACACAGCAGTAATAACTCACCATCATGTGCATCGTAATATTCACAACAGCGCATCCAGACTATTCACTCATTCTCATCGACAACCGTGATGAGTTCATCCTGCGACCTACGTCTCGGCCGCACTGGTGGACGCACCCCGAGTCGGGCAGCGATGTCCTTTCGTCGCGGGACCTCCAGAGAGCAGCAAAGGGCACTTGGCTAGGCATTACCAAGACCGGTAACTTGGCAGTGCTAACGAACTATCGGGAGGTCGACAGCGATGACGCGCAGCACCCAGTACATGGCATCAAAAGCCGTGGCCGCATGGTCAACATGTGGCTTGGAGGGCTTCCAGATAACGGAATAATGAAGGGTGTAGATGAGCTTGTCCAAGGTGGCGGCGTCAAGGGCGTGGGGGGATTCTCGATGGTATGCAGCAAGCTTAGACGAAAGAACGGAGGCATCGCAATTGTGAGCAACAGGGCGGCTGATGTGAAGGATGTCCCGCTGGTCGGTCTTGAGCGGGATGGCGTCTGGGGGCTGAGCAATACGGTATATAACGACCCCAACGAGTGGCCCAAGGTGGCTGCGGGAAAGCGCCTATTGAAGGAGACGGTGATGAAAGCCGCGGCGAACAAGTCTACCGAAGACGAGCTCATTGCAAGCCTCTTCTCAGTCCTTGATACCGAATCCATGCCGGAGCGACCTCCAGGATCAAGTCTGCAAGAGTATATGGACTCGCTGAGGCACACCATCTTTGTGCCCCCAATCGGCGATGAAGTCCACCGGGTGGAGATGGAAAAGGCCACTGCGAAAGGCCGCATCCTATGGGCGGATCTTAAGAATAATCGGAGGGCAGTCGAAGAGCTCAAGCAGGAATCAAGGCCAGGCGTCACCCCAAGCACAAGCCCGCATCCATCGATGGGCTTTGAAGAGGGTATGTATGGAACGCAGAGACAGACAGTGATGCTGGTAGACAACGAAGGCAACGCGACGTACGTGGAGCGTGCTCTTTGGGATGCCAATGGAAACGAGATACCCCGAGGAGAAGGAGACGTTGTTTTCCGGTTCAAAATCGAAGGCTGGGACGAATAATTGAGGAGACTGGTCTCTATATAACGGTATTCGAGGTGAAGAGAAGTTATAATGTATGATGGGCGATGTATGGCACAAGGTCTTTGGCACCGATCCAAGATGAAAGCATCGCGGTGCGAATGGCATCAATAGACGGAGGAAGCAGGAGGCTGACCATAGAACAGTAAAGATACACAGGAACAAGGAGACTGTGAGAGAACTATGGCAAAGAGATAGCAAGATTAATCGCTGAATAACATATTAATGGAAAAGACAAAGTCCAGCGGAATAACCGCAAGGCCGGCGCATCTTCGAGTGGGCAGGTGCTGCCAGGCCTGCCAGATGTCAGTTTCTGCCAAAGTGCTTTTTCGCATCTGCCTCAGCCACGCGTCAGTCTATCTACAGACCAACTCTCATTAGACAAAGACGCGTCCTGGACGGGGTTTCTCTCCAAAAGAAGCC
The DNA here is from genome assembly GCF_020647865.1 of Trichoderma asperellum. Lineage (NCBI taxonomy): Eukaryota > Fungi > Ascomycota > Sordariomycetes > Hypocreales > Hypocreaceae > Trichoderma > Trichoderma asperellum. Next base: position 1,789,711 of record NC_089416.1, read on the forward strand.
TGTCGTTTTGTAGCCGCCTCTTGCCTCAGCTGTATCGCTCAACGAGCATACCGCTCGGCGTTGCTGCAAGCCACACGTACGCCGCGATATCGCAACATCTCTAACTCGTTGGCATCTCGATGTCGTCAAACTCGGCCTTGCTCCCCGAATCATATTCATTTGGGCTATCCAGTCCCGAATTTCTACACGATCCTCCTCTTTGTGTCTTGTCCTGCCAGCATACCACTCGACGTAGATTGGCTGCCCAACTCGTCTGGATAGCTGCTCGCTGCTATGAACAGGGAGCTCCTGTGATAGGCAGACTTCCTCTTTCAGAAGACTGAAAAGGACAGAGACAGTCAGTCTACTGGTGTTTTATTCATTCAAATTCTCTCCTTTGTCTTCTACTGAAAGCCGACGATACTCTAGCTTGTATCTGGAACTCACTTCTTCCTTTAACGACTTGAACACGATTAGAACTTTGCTCCTCGATATTTATTGTTACAGCTATAACAATATGCGAGCACGAGGCAAGAATAGACGGCCCCTCATCTCTGCACCTATAGGCCCGGTCAAAAGCTCCAGAGGTGCCGATCTTATCCGAAGCGAGAGGCTTATTGTTGTCGATGCCATCAAGGACTGTGAAAGAGACATCTCAAGCTCAATTCCCGAATGCCGCCGTCCTCTGCCTATCCAAGCTCCAAGGCATGTATCAGCTGGATTTCACCGCGACAGACAATTAGAAAGCAGCCCGATCGTTGCAAGCTCTGGTATCTCCGCCACGCCGATCATCAAGACCTGTTCTACTCCAAAGCCGCCAAAAAAGTCGCGTAGAAGCTTGCTATCAACCTCATCTATACCAAAGCCGTCTTTTAGAACAGGGCCAACAGCTACACTGGTACAAGACGAGAATATCCCTCCTGTGCCCGATGGATTTTTCCATCCAGACGTACCAAATCTTCGACTGGCGAGCAAACTACCTAGATCTCGAACTATGAGTGCCCTTCACGACTTGAAGACGTCCATCTCCCGGCCTTCCTTGGCTGTTCGCTCTATCAACACTTCTGCTTTCGCCGGTTCCTCTTCCAAATCTTCTCCGTCTTCTGCTGAAACCGATGCAAAGCTTTCCAAACCTTCAAAATTGAATATTGTGCAACCACCCACAACGACGCTGGCTAACTCGGCCCAGTCTTATTCTCCTGGATCTCCATCCATGCGAGTCAGCATCGCGCATTCTTCTGCTTACTGGTCTGGCCGATTTATGGCTCTTCATGATCGATTTTCGTCAGAAAATCTTGCTGCGGATGCTTTTGAATCTCGCCAATCTTTGGCCAACTCCTTTTCTACACGGCCAAAAACGCCATACAGCACTCTACATCAGCGAGCATCTCATCTCCCTAATTCGACTACTACTTCCGCCCTAAGAAGCTTTATGGCATCATCCAGCGTCTCACCCGAAAATGAAGAGGATGCACGATGCCGCCGTGTATTTGACCACCTCGATCGTCTTTGCACCACGGCTGAAGCGAGGCGCTCTTTGCACATCTGGCAGCAAGCTTATGCTCGCCGATATAGTCGCCCCTCGCTGCTCCCTGAGGGCGGCACTATGGAAGAGAAAGGCCTGATGGCTAAGATTTTTCGCAGCTCGGGCGCCAAAAAAAGTGAAAGGCACAGCTTAACAAAGCTGCGCTACGGCTCTTATAATCATGATAAGACCAAGAGCTTTCTTTCAGGAAGCATTTCCAGGGCCTCTCGGGAAAAGCGCCTCGCCATGTCGTAATGAAACTGGATTGAAAATTTTGCGAATACATTATGTTGGAAGGTGTAATATGGAGTCTGGCCCCGATGGGACTTTTTGGCAATGTTTCTTGTTTTCCCCTTTTGTTCTAGGCACAGGAAAGCCAGCAAGTAATGGATCGACTCAGGGGCAAGTGTTTAAATTGGAATTGAACTGGAAATGAAATTTGTGATGGATACATCGAAGAAAGATCCCTAGGAATTGAATTGGCTGTTGCTCGAATTGGAGAAGTACTGATGCTTGAGATTCTTGTTAAAGACATGCAAAAAGAGAGAAAAAGGGCCTGGGAGGATAATATAGACTTAATGTACACATAGGAATCGGGATAGTTTATGGCAATGAGTTACGGATATGAATTACTTGTTTTATTCTTTTGTCTTGATAGTATATATGTAGTATCTTTCTGGGGTTCAGCCTATCAATGCTTACTGCCCCAGTGTCCAATTTCCTAACGCGCCAGACGCCTATTTCAATTTCAATCATTATAATGCAATTCGTCGATTAATTGATAAAAAGGTTAAGATATTTTATAGGCAAGAGTAGCGTAATAAAGAAGCTTATTCCGCCCTCTTCCTCGTCTTCAAGAAGTCTTTAATCTGCTCATGCTTGTTTGCAAAGAACATCCGCGCATGATCATTTCTCCAAACCAGCACGCCAATTTCTTCCGAAAAGCGTGCCGTGTCGAGGTAGTCTTTATCGTCGGTGAAGTCTCTGAACAAGAAGCCACTCGTCGTCTTCATCCTCTCGTTCTCCAGCTGCCACAGCCGGATCTGGTCGACGACTGTGGGCGGCAAGACGGGCTTGTTGGTGAGGGCGGCGGTACGGTGCATCTGTTCGTGGGCGTGGGCTGCGAGGTAGGATATGATCTGGTCGGCGGTGATGCCAAAGTTAATGGCCTGACGGATGGAGGCGCGGGAGAGGCGCCCGGCGACCATGTCCGGGAAGCGCATGTTAAGCTTGGCGAAGAGGGCGAGGACGGCGATTTGGAGGGCGGACTGGGTGTAGGCGTAGAGGCGGTAGTTTGTCTCGATGACGACGCTGCCTGCTTGCTGCTCTCCGCCGCCGCCGCCGAGGGGCCCGAGGGATTGCTGCGATGTCTGGGCTGACTGGGTGGCAGCTGTGACGCCCTCGCTGATTGTTCGTAGACTGTTGCCTCCGCTCGTAAGGGTTGTAGCCAGTCTTGTCGGAAAGAACATGGAGCGCTTATGCTGGGGGATGTATATGAGGCCGAAGTCGACGAGAGAAGGAAGCATATTCCTCCGCTCTTCGGTCAGCGCATTGGTGTCGTATGCCCGCCCCAGCTCGAGGCTAGCAAGCATGAAGAGGAACGAGAGCATGTCGACTGGATCTAATCCCGAGCCCTTGTTATTGCCCAGAACATCCAACCACAGCAAAAGCAGAGTCCAGACTTGTGCATTGGCCTCTTGCAGCAAGAAGGTAAACCCCGCTTGGGTGATGCCCAATCCTCCGTTTGGTCGTCTGTCGACAAGTCTTCCCGCGATGAGCAGTTCCTTGACGCCCTTGTTAGGCCCAGATCCATCGCCGACGCTCTTATAGCCAACGCTGGAGACAACAAAGTGCAGTACGTCTTCCCACTTCTTACGCGCGTATCGGTCGAGGAACGGCAGGTCGATTTCGGGCGGAATGAGGAGGGAAGAAGGTACGCCAAAAGAATTGTGGTTTCCGCCACCGGTGAGAGCGAGTCGGAGAGATCGTTTAAAGTTGGACATGAGTTGGATCTCCTGCGGCTTTTCCTTAGACGGGGCGGAGATTTGAACAATATGGAGACCTCTCAAGATGGAGAGAGATTGATCCTTCTTCCTATTCCGATGTTAGCCAGGCAAGTTGCGACAATGGCAGCAAGGGTGATCTAACCGCTTGGCTTCAGGCTTCACCCAGACATCTAGATCGTTCAGCGTCATGGGATGTGGCATGAACAACATTCTCATGACAAATGTCTTGGCCAGATGCGGCAGCATGCGCCTGAAAATCGCAAAGGCCGTGGAGGGCTGCTGGTACAACTTCTTAAAGGTCGTGCCAGGCAGCCTCTCCAGATACTCGGCGAGATGAAGGGAAGGGTTGTTGGACATTTTGGCGGCTTGTGGATGACGAGGCTACTATCCGCCAGGGGGGAAATTAGATATCGTGTTGACTATCGCATCATATGCGAAAGCCCAGCCTGCAGCGTTGGCCTGGAGGCTCGAAAAGATATGGAGGTTGTCGAGCGTGAAGTTTCAGGTTGTTATGTTGAAGATGCTTCGGCGCATCATCGGATAATCGGCCGCCTGAGATAACGAGCGATAGAGCTTGGCCCGCTAATGGCAGCGCCTAACAGTAACACTGGTCCGCCTCAGTGGGGGATTTCGGCTACACAAGCCGCCGCCGCCTTCAATTGTAGCCGAATGCCGGATACATATACTTCCCCAAACAACATATCAAGATATTCAACCAATTGAACCAGTCTGGATATCATCATGGCCAAGAAGCTCTCTCCTTTCAATTTTACAAAGGCTGTCATGCGGTCATTTATGGCCGAATCAGGTCTCGAGCCCAGGTGAGAGCACACTCTGGCCATGAATCTTAGCTGGATACTGACAAGATGCAAGACTGCTTCACAGCCGAGTATGTGCAGAACCCTTGGATTCAGACACAAAACTTGGTTTAGAGCTCACAAATTATTCAGTTTCGCATCACAAATGCCTCTGAGGGCAAAGTCGACTTCGAAGTCGACATTCACAAAGACCATACTGTAACTTGACCCGGATAGATGAGTGGCCAGCATCAGTATCCTTTGAAAGTCTAACGCTCTCGCCTAGAACCGGCTCCAGACTATACATGGCGGAACTATAGCTAGCCTTGTTGACCTTGGAGGGTCTCTCGCAGTCGCATCTACTGGACGATTCGCAACCGGTGTGTCAACTGACTTGAATGGTGAATAGGCAATGATAAATCCCTCTGTTTCTAGCAAATCATCGTATTGACATGCGTCATCTGTTTAGTCACTTATCTCAGCCCTGGTGGTCGACCTGGCGATCTTCTCAAAGGCACTGCTACTTGTGATAAAAGTATGTGCCTCATATGAAATTGGCACCTGGTAGCCACTGATATGGAGCATTCTGACCTTTGGGCAACAGTTGGCAAGACGCTTGCGTATACATCGGTACAGTTTTATAACGGCAAAGGCCAGCTCGCTGCAAGAGGCAGCCACACAAAGTACCTAATTCTTTTGTCAGGCCCTTTGTCATCAAACCATCACTGACCTTGGCGTTTAGGTATATCGCGGGAACCATGGGTCCGGATGGGGCCTTTGTAGCTCCGGCACAATGGGTAGATGAGGTTGACTAGATTTGGATATATTTAATGGTGCTATGTCCTAGCATGTACAGCAATGGTATAGCTCTAGCATTGTGGTAATATAGACTGAGCCGTAGGAATTACATGTTTATAAAAATTTCCGATATCGGGAAGAGGCTCAAGCCTGAGATCGCTGTGTGATTGCGACATCCTGTAGTTTGGACGTATATGCACGATGAGATAATCAGCAGCATAAGCCGCAGAGCCTCATCCGCTACCCAGCGAGGGCGCCAACCCACCTTCTCTTGCTATTTTCTCTCCCAACTGTCCACTTGCTCTTCGATACTACGTAGCACCAAAATCTAGCCAATGGGGCATTCAACAACTAGCTGCATGTAATAGAGATCAGCGGATACATGTGACTGGCCGCCCCAAACCTATGTACCACCCCGAAGAGGTTTATCACCCCGTAAAAGAGAGGTAGACTTGCCAAATTTGCCTTCGTGTGACATCAGAGGCATAGGTACGACTTAATTACCTAGTCGTCTATGAAGTGCTTCGCCACTTTTTCTGCCTATTACTTTCGTATATATGACTCTAGCAAAAATCACAGCACCATTGCCTAACTAAAGCCGAGTTGCATAAAGTAGGGAGGAAGTGGCTTGGGTCATTTCTCCAAGTGCCTATTGCGCCACTAAGAAAAGGATTTCAGATAGAGTAGGAGACTCAGTTTAGATTTTACTCTTAAGTGTGCAAAAGAATTAATGTTTTGCGAATGATGCAATATGGGGTGTGAGGCTTCTGGATATGTACGTGGTATGTACCCACTATGTACGCTTCAACGGTGACGCTTTGAGGATCGGAGCAAGATCCCTGTAAATGGCAGCCTAACAACTTAGGAAAACATCCAGGTGACTGATGCAGCTCTGATATGCAATTGGGTGCTGTGACCCGTATAGAAAAATAGGCTTTTTTTTTCTCCTGCCCTGGGCCAGGAGGTGCATAGATTTTTTGGGATCCAGCGTTACGTGATACTGCATGCCTCTATGTAACGCTGGCTATTCCCCAACAGAGATGCGTGGCTCTTTGGGGCTGCGGAGGGTCAGGCCAGTGGATTTGCGCATGTTTCCTCGAGAACAACTTGCTGCGTTCTCATTAGATGGCGGGTTTGACTCGGAATTGGTGCGAGCTTGAGAATGTGCCCCCCGAGTTCCCGGCTGTTCGGAGATTGGTGGGGCCGGGTCTATTCATGCTCCTTCGATTCACTATACGGCCTAAGCTCGGAGAAGGGATGGGCAATACGAATACCTAATGTATAAGTAGTGCTTTACGGTGGGATGCCTTAGTACTTCTGCTGGAGGCACATATTCGTATACACAACTACCTAGACATCCTATTAGCCCATGTACTGAGGGCATCGTACTGGATGTCGGCCGGCATTACTCCATCCTGCTAATATTAGCTGCCTCCGTATCATATTGCATGTGGCCTGGCTAGAATCGGCTTGATAGAAACACCACCAAGTAACAGAACAGCAATAGGCAGTTTGTTTACCTACCAACTCTCGGCATCACAAGAACACATACCCCGGCTATATGCATCTAGTCAGCTTCCGTGTCGTGTTGCTAATGGCGGTTTCTCTCGCTTTGGCCTCCGCCACTTTTGGGGAAAGAAGATCGAGATCACGGGCCGCTGCCGCAGTGGCCAATCTCGAGGTGCTTGATAGCTGATGCCAGCGCAGCAACCATGCCATACATGCTCATGCTCTATACCAAGTACCGTGCGTGGGCTTCTCTGCATTCTGTGCTGGCAGTGCAATAATCGCTTGAGGTGGGGCCACCACTCACACAGCCTCTCTGCCGACTGGATGGATGAGTTCGATGGCGCAGCTTCCACTAAGACTGTGGCAGCGTTTTGCCGTCACATAGGCCTGGAAAATGCCAGAAACTCCTGCCATAGTTGATATATAGGCAAATTACGCCGTCAAAACAACAGGTCATACCAAGCAAGCAAGGTATACTGTAGTATGTAGTTTTCCCAAAATTCGGCCACCAGCGCACCCATCTAGCGGCTCCGCTTGATGACGACGAGTTCACAACGGGGCGGAGGGACGCTTCTTCACCGGGGTCAAAAGGTCAAGAGAAGTCTCGGCAAAGCGTCCCGGCGTTGAGGACGAGGAAATACAAAAGCGGCCAAGGGGGCTCCTCGGAAGAGGACAAGACCACATCGTTCTTACTATAGCACAAGTCGTAGGTAGAATACAAAGCGCTGGACTCCTTGCTTCGTACCTTTTCATTAGTACCCGTTGGCGATAGCCCAAAACCGCGCCACTTTCTCATTGGACGTCATTTCGAGGTACCTTTGTATCTTTTTGGGTTCCATCCAAAGCCGCGCATAAAACGGGACTCGTCGGCAGCGTCCGTCCGTTCGCTCGCCACCCAACCTTGTGCTCTCGATCTCTACTCTATCTCCAGCCCCAAGAGGCGAAACAGAGGCATTCCAGGGACTGTCCCGTCCGGATAAGCTTAATTGCTCGCCGTGAGACCGCCACAAACTCTTTTTGCCTCTTGCTGGCGGGCGGTGGAGCAGCCGGTCGACTGACAAGGAGAAATCCCCGCATCTAGCGGCCCGGGCCTTAGATTCAGCTCTCCAGCTCTGCTAATCGGACGCTAGATCGCCTGTAGCTTCACTGGCAATAGCGCTGGCCACCCGCTATACGCGAACAGCGGGCCATGATGTCAAAAGGAAAACACCGGGAGGCGTCAACCTCGATTTTCTTCCCAAACACCCTCAGCCTTGCCCATCGTTCGCCAATCGATACGTCCGGCTACATTCCCCAGAGAGCGGGGCAGCGCCTTCAGCGCCAAGAACAGACGACTACGCAGCGAGACCAGCCCAACCAATCGCTATATCCCATCCGTCGCGCCCACAATGGCCAACCGCTGGCCATTCGGACAAGCGACATGCAGTCGATCGCCCGGGACCGAGACGTGATACCCCGGACGGCCGCCTCTCCCATGGCTCAGCTTCATGCCTTATCCAGAATCCCATCGCCGTTACCATCCCCGCATATCGCCAGTCCCATGCCGATACTCTCCCCACCAAGACGCACCGCTCCCGCTCAAATTCTTAGCGATGTTACGCAGTTTCACCAAACATGGGCCGACATGCATCAGAGGAGGGATGAGAGGTTGATCAATTCTTTTGACTGGGATGGGCCAGTCTTGACAATCCAAGGTCTGCCGCTCGTGAATCGGCAGCAGATGATATCGGGCAACAACAACGTCTCGAGCATGGGCACCCATGAATCTAGCGACATACAACTTCTTGCAGATTCATGGATCGATGATATCAGCGAATTTTCCCAGCAAACCTCCACAGTTTCAGGGCTATTCACCGAGAGCGATCAACACAACATGCACGACTACTTAGACAATGGATTGCACCCCTCTCAAGATGGCGATGGGAGATATACCGCAAGTCAGGCTCCAAGCCCCCAAGAGTACCAAGCTTCCTTCAATTGTGACGAACACCCATATCTTGATGTGAGACTCGGGCTAGACCAGATGGTTGCAAATCTCGACGCACTATACCAGCGGCCCAACATGGGGCGGGATATCAGTGGCTATGGGCGTAGTATACTCGGTGTCTCAGACGAAAATCCGCAGACGCCTCTGGGCTATGATGCAAATGCTGATATAATGCAAGAACACCACTCAGGAATGCACGGTGGATCCTCATTCATCTGTCCCTATGCAATGCGGTATCCAGACCTTGTACATCATAACTGCTTTCAAAAGATCAACACAATCCCATACCTGAAACAGCATCTGAGAAGCGTACACCACGATGCAATGAACTGTCCTCATCAGTGTCAGAAGAGAAAAGCAGAGGCACCGTATCGGCGAACTCGGTCGAACAGCGCTCTTCACTACGAATCGGATACGTGTCTCCAGATCAAACAACGTAGCGACCGATCAAAATCACACATACAACAATGGGATCGCATCTATCAAATCCTATTTCCCCAAGCGAGCCGCATCATAGATCCCTGCATCCAGGACTGGACTATCAAGCAGCTAAGGATCATTTACAAATTCAAAGAAAGGCATGGCCCTGAATGTCTGGCCCCCGTTTATTATCAGTTACACTTCAAAATTAGGCAAGCTTATCCAGACCCGGAAGTCTTGTACCGAATGGCATTCTGCACATGGTTGCCGCAGGTCTTTGAACGCCGATTTCCTACGCGAGGGCAGAAACTGCTGGGCGATTTTCTAAAGCAAATAAAATCTGCGCAACGTCGCAATTCCCACGTTCTCGATACCACTCCCATATTTATCAATGGAGAGACGTCGGAATCAGTCCTACCCAGACACCAGATAGAGCGACAAGACTCTTCTCGTGCATCAGTACTGTCACATATTGAGACTGTCTCTCATCAAATGAACTATGCTACCATGTTCACGCCCTATGCAATACAGCAGCAACAGAGCCTAATACAGCCCCGGGCGGGCAATGCTTTATTCGAATCTCAGCATAGCTACTCCCAACACTCCATGCCTCATTACCTCTCTGCCTTTGAGTCTCAAACAGATATTGATTATCTTGAGCCGACACCAAATATCCAGGACCTGGGATATGATTCTTTTGACTCCAAGAACTTTTTGTTCGATCAGTGCAGTCCCATACCCGGCAGCCCTTCTCAGTTCTTGACAGATGTAGACGTCGCCATGGATATGGAAGACATGAACATTTCTTAAACGAACAATGGAGCACTCGAGTATCATTCAGCGCATCAATTCCAGCAATTCGATATAAAGACTGCCCACCCTTTTTTTTTAACTATAGTTTTGTTTCTTGTTTCTCTCTCTCTTTCTTTTCTCAGACTGCTTTTTGTTCAACGCCCCCGTCCCCAAAATTTTGACCTTGTTTCTCTTTCTCACATCATTTTATTCACTGTTTTGGTTATATGGTAATCGGCTTGGGATTTACATACCGAGGACGCTGCGCTGGTGTAGGGTTTCTCACCAGCGGCGTGTGAATGGAGGAATGGCTGGTTGCATCGGCTCGGTTTATTTACTATTACTATTATGATTCCCTATATCAGTTAGGCGGCGATTTGGTTGAACAGTCTTACACGGCAGCGGCGTACGTTCAGTTTATGGCACGGATGGCATTTTGAAATATGAGCTACGAATGCTAGGAATGAAATCATCTGCTTTTGTTTATGACCTCTCTCTTTTCTTGATTGGGCAGAGAGCCTTTTTTTTTTTTTTTTTTTTTTTTTTTTTTTTTTTTTTTTCTCTCTCTCTTTTCCCTTGCATATTGGCCGTCCGATAGATTTGGGAATAACGAGAATACGTATGGGATGAGACTTGGATGGAAATAAGTCTACAGAGAGGCTACGAAGTTTCAGGCAATAGAATGAGTTCATAATGGGGTGCGTCAGATCACACAAGGCCAAAATTACAGCGTCAATTGAACTGTTGGGATCTCGAGTACCAGTAATATCCAACGGTAAGGCCAGCTCTCAAACTCTGTCTTTCAATCCTTTTTATCTCTCCTCCTATCTTCCGGCTCATCAGTTCCAAGAACATAATCCAAAAGCCCAATACCACCAAAGTACACGTCAAACCTCTCATGATGCCGATCATGCTTCTTCGCCGCTCCCAAAAAGAAGTCATATCCACTGTGCACCGTTGACGTCTCGATGAGCTGAAAGGCCACAAACACCCACATGGTCAGAATGTGCGACTTCAGAAGCAGCGGTGGTAATAAAAGGGGCAGCACGTTGGCCGAGATGTGCTCCACCGGGTGGGCATATTGAGATGAAAACGACACGGGGGCTGTAAACTTGTGGTGCTGTTTGTGGAAGCGTTTATACAGCGGGCGCAGATGAAGGATCCTGTGGGAGCTGTAGAAGAGGGCTTCGCGGGCTAGCACGCTGATGAATAGATCTCGTATGAATTCTTCCAGAGAAGGGAGCTTAGGGTCGACTCTGATGCTTGGAGGAAGGCCTTTGGCGAAGGTTGCGTATAGCAGAGCGCCATGGAGGGCAAAGACAATGATTTGATTCCGAATACAGACTACCATGGAGTGGAAGATCTCGCTTGACGTAGGCTGCTTGGGCGCGGGCTGGATTTTATGTCTCTCGGAGAAAGACGGCGCAATGGAATCGAGTAGGACGAAGAGGACGCATGGAATCCACCAGAAGATGACTTGAACAATGAAGGTGCCAACAAAATCGACAGTGTATGGGTCGTAAGTCGCAAGTATGTGCTCCCAATAAGCTGCCACCGCATCCATGACAGCCATGGTGTATGAAGTGCAAAGGATCGCAACACGGAGGTGAATAGCTTCGTAAATTTTCGAAATACCGATCCTCAAGATACCAACTGGATCTCTTCTCTTTACAGACGTTATAACGGCTCAAACGACGCAACCCAGGGCGGTGGCGGGGAGTGGCAAAGGAGCGCTCTTTGAACTTATGAAAGCCTTATATTTGACCACCAGCTGGATATAGTCTGGCTTCCATCTGCCTCGGCTCGTGCGTGAGGGGCAAGTAAACATGTTAAAAAGAGTCTAGGGAACAAAAAATCCTTCTTAGTTCAGCCACATCTCCACGTTGGATCGGATGGTTTCCCCACGTCCGAGTTAACCTAGCGGGGACCACACAAAACTGGGAGAATCGGCTTTTCCAAAGTTGTCTTTTGCTCGTGTTCTCATTGGTTTTTCATATTATTGTCTCACGCAACATTTACCTCTTTCAGCTATCTTACTTGAGATATACTACTTTCAGTATGATTCACACACACTCACTCACTCACCCACGCATACTTGTGTAGATGCCTCGGCCCACATGCAAACTAACACCCCTTTCAAGCTCTCCATCCTCCTTCAAGCCATTCCTGCGCAATTCTATAGCTCCCCTCTCGTACGTCTCCCGGCACGGTATGCCCAGCCCCATCTACCGCCACAAAAGCCAGTCGACCAGAGCTCTTCCAGAATCCGGTGGCAGCCATCCGCTCTGGCAACTCCCGCCACGGAGCCAGCCGATAGTCCGCTAGCCCGCTCCATCGCAAGTTGTCATACACCCACATATTGCCCGGGGTGTTGACGATGTAGTCCTCGTTGCCCTGCAGCACAAGCACTCGGATGTCGCCCAAGTTTGGAGTGCGGTAAGCGTCGAGGATTCGCGCAACCTCGCGAGTTGTAGGCTTGAATGGGTCTTTGAAGTAGACAAAGGCGGAGTTGACGTCGAGATCGATGTCTTCAAATACGAAGGAGGAGGGGAACTGTAGAGCCTTTTTGATGTGGTCCTGGTTGAGATAGGCTGTCATGTTGCCTTTTCTGATGTCCGCGCACCAGGGCCAATTAGGACAGGGAATGTGGACTGTTGCTCACATAAAGGTGGTCAATACAGCAAATAGCAGGGCCGAGGAGAAGAAGATTTTTTTTTTTTCCCAACTCACCATTGAATGGATTTCTTTTTCCTGCCTCGACTTCGGCGTAATAATACGGATTTACCACCTCTTCTACGTATGTTATCAAGCCCCAGCATTCGTGGCCATCGCTACTCGCATCACAGTTCCGCCCTAGCTCGAATATTTTGGGCACACTGAGTCCCAGCGCCTCACAGACCGTATCATTCATAATCTTGCTATGATTCCCGAAGCCCTTGCACAGGAACTCGTATACGCCCACAGCGGGGGCAGTAAAGTCAATCACGGCATCTACCAGTATCAGAGACGAGATGTTGCCCCAGAAGGCATCCCGGGAGTTGAGCCTTCGAGAGTCGAGTATATGATTGAGATAGACCGGCCCGTAGTGTCCGCCGTAGGATTCTGCTGCGATGTGGATTGGGAGACGGGCACGGTCTGGGAAGACGTCTTTGAAGAAGATGTTGAGAAAGGTTTGGAAATCGTATGCGCCCTCGATATCAAACGCCGGAACGGGCGATCCCTCTGCGCGAGAGGAGAGGCCAACGCCGGCAGGCTGGTCCAGGAACAGCACCGATGCATTGTTGTTCCAAGCAAAGTCGTTGGGCACGGTGGTGTTTGCGCCAGGCTCAAGCCAGCAAGCTCCCATTTCGTTAAACAGCCCCAGCATCGAGGTGCTGCCAGGTCCTCCGTTCATCCAGATGATGATGGGGTCATTAGCAGGGTCATTTCGGCTGTCAAAGAACCAGAAAAACAAGCGGTGTGAATCCGTCACGTCGATTGTACCTGTCCATTGCGATTCGCCGTATGTAGCACACGTGGAATCATCCTGCGGCGTCAAAGTAAACTGGCCAGCTTTAAAGGGGGGAAAGATATCTTCCGAGGAGGAGGCTGTTGCTGCCTTGGGGCCGGCCAATGGTCGTTGTTCACCAAAGTCGAAGCTTTGGAGCTGGAACCCATCCGAGATGCGGGCTGATGATTCATGTTGTTTCGGGAAGAATGGTGGGAGCCTTAAATGAGCTGCTGCATTTCCTGCGAGCAAAATGCCCGATACAACTGCGCTCCTGGAGACAATCATGGTGAAGTTGACGCTGCCGCTCTCGGGATTGTGATAACTTGGAACCCAATGACCAAACGAGCCACCTATTACAGGAGTCAGCCTATTGGGCTCGCATAAAACCAAACAATAACAAAACGAAATTTCAAGGCCCTTCTTTTCTATTTAATATGCTCAAGATTTCGCGATTCTTTGTCACGGCGGGGTTCGTTTACAGTACCCGTTCTAAGCGCATCTCTATCCTTGAGCGCTTGTAAGTCCGGACAAGCATACTAACATGTATGTACATGTAGTCACTTATCAAAAAATCTTGGCAGGCTGTGGTGGTGGATCATGCCGCCGCCCGTTCAAGGGCCTTTTGTAGCTTGAAATATTAACAATCTAGTTCTTTTTTTGCGTAATCAGCAAAAGAAGGCCAGGGGGCAGGGTACGTTTTGTAGATGCTCCTCACAGGCGCGCTCACTTCAATGTTTCCATGCGCTTTACAGCTTAAATCCGCGAAACCAATTATTGCAAACGCACAAGCTCGCCGTTGCAATGAGGCAAGGACATGTGCCTCAGTTTGTACAAAGATAATGCTCGTAATGTTCCGTCAATTCGTCAAATTATTTAATACATCCAATATGTATTTATATACCTTGATACCAGATATTCATTCCAATCCGTCGCATACAAATATGAAAAAAAAGCTCAGCGACTAGCCAAAGCCAAGACGACCATTCTCACAAATCCAAAAAGATGAATCATTCTACACATCATGTCCAAAACAGGAAGAAAAGAAAATTCTCTCATTAATCCATTCATTAATTCGTGACTTCGTTGTCTATACGCTCAACTTCGAATCGTTCTCGCAACCAACGCTCTCAAGTCAGAGTGGCCAACATGGCACGGACAAGTCCAGGCGACGGTCCTGTACAGTCCGAGTCAGCCACCTCGCTCGATAAGAATAACAGAAACCAGAAAAATCAATGCGACGGCAAAAACGCGGCGCACCTTCATCGGTATTTCGGCACGCTGATGGACATCCTACCTTTCTTGTCCTTCTCGATACGCGCCGGCTTGTGGGACGAAATCTTCTCGATCGATTCCTCGTACACCACAAGGTCTCCGTTGGGAAGTCTCTCGGTTCGGACGATCTCGCGATCGATGTCTCGTTTACCCCGATAAGCAAGCTCCTTTTCGAGAGCTTTGATTTCTGAGCGGATATCCTTTCGGCTCCGCGATCGGGAACGACGGCGCTCCACTAGCTGGTAGTCGTCGCTAAGATGGTGGTGGTGGTGAGAGTGAGAGCGGCTCCTGCTTCTCCGGCCGCGCGATGATGGCGAGTAGTCTCGGTATATGATGGTTCTGTCATCTCGGTATACACTTTTGTCTTCGTGGTACACAGTCTTATCATCTCGGTAGACAGTCTTGTCAATCAATTCAACTCCTCCACGAGGCGCAGCCTCGATGATGACGGGCGCTGAGTGCGCAGGGACTAGAATTGGAGCTGGAGCTGGAACTGGGGGTGGAGCTGGAGCATAAATCGTCTGTGGTGGTGGAGGTGCATAAACCGTCTGTGGAGGTGGAGGTGGAGGTGCTGGTGCTTCGATGATGAGCTCCTCTCTGCGCTCCCGAATGATCTCGCCAGCTGAAGATCGAGCAGCAGCAACTTCGAGTTCACCTTTTGAGATTTCAGGTTAGTAATGAGCCAGCTTATGTACAATAGATAAGAGTAATTGACTCACTTGACTTGTACTCTTCACTGAGTTTAAGCAGGTGGTCGATATTGGCTTGTCCTAGAGCCTTTTGAACGACAATGACATTGCCCTATTAAGCACCTCGTTAGATTGATTCTTGAAATAGTCTGCCAAACAAGTATGAAAACGTACTTCTTCAATAAAAGGGTAGCCGATATCAATCAAGGCCCGCTTAGATACTAATCTAGCGGGAATTCTGGTCTTGCCCTTCTTTGGGTACTCGCTCTTGGTGCTCTTGACTGTGGTACCACCGCTGCTGCTGCTGCTACTGCTGCTGCTGCTGGAAGACCGGGTAGAAGATTTGGATGCATGAGATCTGCCTCGGTGACTTCGCTTGTGGGAATGGCTTCGTCTAGTAGAGCGAGAATCCCGACTACGGCTTCGCTTCTCCTTTTCCTTCTCTTTCTCTCGAATAATCTCTCGTTCAACGATGCGCTCTGGAGGAACGACCGGGGCGGCAGGGATGCCTTCTTCAATACGATCGTGTTCAACTTGAATATCCTCGTAGAAACGGTCATCATATCGTCGAGGCGGCGGCAAGCCGCGGGTCTTGGGAAGAGGAATAGGCGTATATGTCGGGGCCCGATAGTCTTCACGAAGAATGTCCTCGCGGCGGGCCGGCGGCGGAAGCTCCTCTCGCTGGTCGAAAAACTTGGGTAGTGGTCGACGGTCATATGTATCGAGAGACGATTGTCGCCGCAACATCGTTGGGCGCCGCGGGGAAGAGTCACGATAGTATTCACGATCGCGCTCCTTTTCGACAAACACACGGCGCTCAAGGGGCTCTCGAAGGGGATCTCGGAGGGGGTCCCGGAGAGGGTCCCGGCGAGGCTCGGGACGGCGATCAAGGCGGATATCATCTTCGTAGTACCGGCGATCACGGACAATATCATCTTCGTAGGATGTCCGGCCGTATCTGCTGCCAAGCCGCTCCTCAGAGCGATCACGGCCACCCCGCCCGCCGCTCATAAAGACCCGGTCTTCCTCAAAGCGATCCCTCTCACGTATCTCATCTCTCTCACCGGCGAAGCGGTCCCGATCCAGGCGATCTCGTTCCCAGCGATCTCCACGACTGGCCATGGTGAATCGAGAGACAATGAGATGCTATTGGGCGTATTAGATGAGATTATGGCGACTGTTCAAGAACTCCTCGGACAAAGTGGCTTTTATAATGGAGATAGAGTAACAAAGGACGTGCCCCTCTCTTTGTACCCCCAATAGCGCCGTGCTTCAAAGGAAGACAAACGCAAGGCACAAGGCTCAAAATGCAGGCTTTCAAACAGCTATTTCAAGCTCGCTACTATCGCTGGAGAGTTGAAAGAAGATGGTGAGACGAAGGGCCAGCCGGCTATATGAAACAGCCCTCTTCTCTGGAAGTGGATTTCGGGTCAAGCGATGACGTTTGTGTGCTGAGCCCCGCTTGGCCTTCTGGTCTGTTCCAAGTTTTGCGCAGGGGTTGCTGGACTTGGCGCCAGTAGCGGCGAGCCGTGGGCAACACCAACTGCTAGTGGTGAGCGGCACGGCCAGGGAGGCCCCGTGATAAGCCACAAGTGAGGTCACGGAGCGTGGTTTGGCTGAGGCCCGCGTGGGTGAGAGGCCCGAGACAAGGGAGGCGCTCGTGATGCCTGCGGTAGGCACAAGGAGGATTGCTGCGATGGTGTGGTGAGGTGTGGCTGGTGAGACTCAGCTCGACAGAATCAGCTCAAAGAGACTTTGCGTATTAGCGCCGCTTCGCTAAATTCAATAATAGAAATACGAGCAAAAAATAGCATGCGGGAAAGGGAGAGAAGAGAGAGCACGGGAGACGATGAGTCTCGGAGCACTCGAGCGTCCTAGATGCCGATACTACTCTTCCTGCCCGCTCACCTCATGTGGCTCTGCAGATATGAACTCCAAGATGGATCATTCTTCCTGTCCCGGTGAGGGGCCCTCCCTGGTGACGTTTTTGTGAAGGCACCTGGATCCAGTCTCGGTACTGCAGCTCACTGATTCTGGTTGGCTCGTAGAAAATCAAGGCTGTTAGCACACCATACATGGACTAGATTCAGGTTCAAAATCCACCCTGCATAAACCAAGAATCAACACTTGTACAAGTTCAGACAAGAGGTATTGGGGAGCAGCAAGGCTGCTGCGCGCTTGCTATCCTGAATATGCAAGGGCCAAGAAAAAAAAATCTCACATCAAGTCTGTCATTTGGGCACCAGTGGTTTTGATGCCTGGAGGGAGTTTGGCGACAAACTGACCCCATTACCACCACCTGTGGCTGCATTCACTACATGTAGACAGCTACACAATAACCCCCAACCAAATGACCCTACGAAGCACTCAATACGGGGCAGCCGCTAGATATGCATCGCCTCCGGTGACCAATGGTTCTCTATAAATGCCCTTTTCCACTTCCCCTGCAGCGGTCCTCGCTCAGCACAGCCCTCATCGCCCGCTTTGGCGAACCCATCGCGGCAGATGGCATTTGGCTGATGCCACAGCCCATTGGGTCGGAGCCAAGATCTCACATCCGTGTTCCCGTCCCACTGCAGGGGCCCTTTTGGCCACTTGGGCTATGGCCTAGTCCGTATTGACCTTTGGGCGCCTCCGAGTCAGGCTGCGGCCGCCTGGATGAGCTAGGTTTGTGCACATTCGTACCCGTGATATCAGGCCACTTCGGAGGCAAGCCCTGCCTATCAAGAAACAAATAAGCCTATATTTCTAAACTTTTTCAACTTCAAATCACGTAGTTTCATACCGATGAAAAGCTACAAGGTTTTGGTTCTCTTTCCTTTGCTACAGTAGCAGGCAGCACGGCGGTAGCTTGGTGGGTCTAAAGACGACAGGGAATCTCGCCCAAATGTGACGTTCAAAACTTTATAACAGAAAAAAAATTGTGTTGAGAACAGCTTGCACGAAGATTTTCCAACCTTCTATGCCAGCGACTTTTTTTACTTTTTTTCATACAAAAGACTGTATTGTGTGAAGAAACCTATTCATTTCATGTTAAGCGGTGTTTTCACACTTAGAAACCTCTCGGTACATATACGCTATTGGTCAATCATCTCATTCCAAACACATCATCATTCATAAAACGTATGCTATCCAGCCTTAAAATACAATTTGAAGCATTTGTACACCTCCAGTTTCTCATTCTTGGAAATATTACACTTAGCATCCAACGTAAATGGCGTTGGCGTAGAGGGCATAAGTATCAGCGTGGTTGAGGTTCTGGGAAGCAGAAAGAGACTGGATGAAGTTGTATCCGTAGCCACCATAGTCTTGAGTGCCCTTAACTTGTGAAAGATGCGTTGACTCATGAATGACCGTATTTGCCTGATCTTGCGCATGGCATGTTCGAGACAGGGACGGGAGAGCGCTGAAGTAGAGGCTGCAGTAGGCCATGAGACTGCTGCTAGGGAGGGTGTAGGCCAATACTCCTGAGCTGCATCCGCCAAGCACATCAGAGCAGTAGAGGGAAGAGCTACCGCCGCTGGTTGAGCCACATTCGGAGGCAACCCGGCTGAAGACTCCCGAGACGGTGCTTCGCACGCTGGAGCTAGAGGACTTGAAGTATTCCGTGAGCTTGGATGCAGAACCAGAAGCAGCGGCTTGCTGGGCGAGCTGAGCGACAGAAGCACAGTTGCGGATGGCGGTTTGAATAGCACTGAGCTTGCTACCACTGCAGTCGCTTTGAACTCGAGTGCGCTTCTGGTGGAAGGCAATGCGCCGGGCAGAAGCAGCCTCGCCATCAATGTCAACCTCGATTTTGTTGGTCTCAAAGGGCACAGAGCCGACGAGCTCGGTGGATCCCTCTTTAGCAAAAGAGAAGGCACCAGCAGACTGGATATCATACTTTCCACCAAGTGAGAGATCGTGAGCTTCAGCAATGTCAAAGGTCACCTCGATGGACTCTCCGGCGGGGATGCTTTGGAAGGCATCTTCACCCAGATTCTCAGTAGAAATGCGTTGACGGATACCGTCAAAGGCAACAGTGTGCTCTACAGAGTATGTTAGCGATAGTACGTATGTTGATATGTAAGTAAAGCTGGAGGGTGGAAGATACCTCCAGAAGTGATCGAGACCTTCTCTACAGCACTGTTGTCCAAGATGGTGCCAGACTTGAAGATCTTGAGGTTGTTCTTGCCCGTGTTGGTAATGACAGCCTTAATCTCGGCGTTGCCAGCACTCTCGAGCTTGATATCCAAGGGGGTGGGAGCTTTGCCGGGGGCAGCTGAGGCCAAGGCGGCGAGGGCGATGAGACCGGCGACGAATTTCATTTTGAAGAGGAAAAATTGACTGGATGAGATGGTTGTTTGGATTCTTGCAGTGATATGGAATCTAATATCGGACGGCGGATGGCCCAATTTATACTTGAAAGACGATATGGTAATGGCTTCTACGGAGCATCACGATGGTTGGGCCATTCCACTTCGATTAGGATGTGAACAAAAGTTCTTCTTAACCACAGCCTTACTCCATCTATGAAACCCTAGCCAATTCTCACGTTGAGAAGAAGAGCGTGGTATTGGCTTTTCGACTCACTTACACAGCTTCTCATTATCGTCTTCGCCTACATTCATGCAATATTGTTATCAAGAATATCGGCCAGAAATAGGGAACTTATGCACACCAATATATTTCAGCTGCCATATTAGGATCAGTATCCGTTGGCAAAAGGTCAAAAGGCCGGGGCTTTTATGCCTGGTCTATTTTTTACTCATCATCATCTCTTTTTGTACATATTGGGATAGTATACCTTGTATTATCCGACGGAGAATATAGTCGTTACAAAGAGATAATTAAATGAAACTATGTATACAATGTCAAATTCCAAAGAATAATTCTCTCGTCTTTTCTCTGAACTGGTTTCCTTCATTTTGCAAAGTTTCAGGCATTGAAAATCAGCGGCAAATGATGAATTCCTCTCATTCGTGTTGTAAGTGTATAATCAATTTAGCCTCCTCTAGCGGTTTATGCATTCATTGGCCCGGTTCTAAGGTGCGGATTCAATATACGATAGACTCTGGCGACAAACTCGGCTTTCCCCCCTCAATGCCAAGCGATAAGCGTAAAACGACAATGTACCAGCCTAAACAGCTTCCAAAAAAGTCCAAAATCTCCGGTTTCATTGAAGTTCAGGATAATGCGATATGATTGGACTATCGTGTTTGCATGGCGGC
The DNA here is from genome assembly GCF_020647865.1 of Trichoderma asperellum. Taxonomy (NCBI): domain Eukaryota; kingdom Fungi; phylum Ascomycota; class Sordariomycetes; order Hypocreales; family Hypocreaceae; genus Trichoderma; species Trichoderma asperellum. Next base: position 1,810,185 of record NC_089416.1, read on the forward strand.
ATATACAGACAGTAGTAGTGTCTTGGCTCTTGGCGCCCATAAACATAGCTGTGGTGTGGGCTATAATACCTACCTTTTTCATACTTGGTAGATACATGTGCCATTTAATACGGGCTCTGAGCTACATAGCAATTAATGCTATATGAGGCAAATAGCTTCAAAAATGAATGTTATATTTGCAGATATAGTATATGCTTTGCTTTAGAAATCTCGGCACATCTCCAAAACGAGATATTTCCAGCCTGTCTTCCTAGGAATCTGGCGACTTCCGCTAATAAAATCCGACGGTGTACTGTTTCCGGAAAAGCCTTTAGGCGAATTACTTCTTGGCATACATATATGTACACATTCAAGCTTATATATGAAATAGTCGAACACTATTGTTTCGGTAATGATCCCGGACAGGCGCAACAGATCTTGCCAATTCGGTTCGATCGGCTACACACATTTAGCTCGCGGGATGCTAGGGTTGCTTCAACATCTAATTGGTTATTTTTGAGACCTTCCTCTTTTATTCTTTGTATAATTACCGAAACTGGGGCTTTTTACGGTAGATGACCGTGCTGTGCAGTCTTAGACGGAAGACGATCCCAACGAGGAAGCTCGCGCCACGGAAAGCCAAGCCTATGATATCCACTTACCCATTGCTAAATACAAGTGGAAAAGCTAACTGTATTCTTTCAGTCGTTATCTCGGACTAGGGGTTGCATTCTTGGCGATACATAAGCACTTATTACGATATCTCAAGCATAACCTCTATTCTCTGCGCCCCTAAGCTTCAACAGCACCCTTGGCATAGAACTAGGGTTTTAACAAGAGCCAAAGAAGCATACCAATTATTCCACAGTCTCAACTTTGCAATTGGTGTAACGCGTATCTATTTTTCTCACTATGCAACCTGCGTGTGCTATTATGGTGACCAAGTGGATGAGCAACTTCATGGAATGAACCAAGGAGTACGAATAACCTCGAAGACAAGCATAACGTAAGGTTATTAATAAACACTCCTAGGCGGCTCACTAGTTCTACCTAAAAACACAATTCCATTGTTGGCATACAAAAGTGCCTCGCATGGCGTCACTAGCTGCCTAAAGGAGAAACATGGGGAGGGACCCGCGGCTATCAAGGATTGAGAAGTATCTATGCGGAGGCGACAGCCCGAACAACCTAACACAGACAATCATAATGTTTCTTCTATATTATATTTCTATGCTCGTATCGTTTACGACGCTCGACCCCTCTCGTGGGGATTTGGTCCCTTTGCAGGCTTGGCGCTACCGAGTCAAGATGCTCTTCGTCTAAGTACAGAGACGCTCTTATCAAAGGTGGTTTGATTGCGATGCTCCTGTGCAGCCACTGGTGCGCGTATGGTCAACACACCTTCAACATAACGGTAGATTTAACAAGAGCGAATTAATGAAAAAGCCTGCTGCCGAGGTCGACGTCATTAGTTTTATCCACCCGCCTCCAAAGAGAAGAGGATATCCGTCGGCCTACGAAAGAACAGCTACTCAATTTTCCCTTCCAAGCAAAGGAAGCTTTTACGTTACCATACCTTAAATATTCTTTCATTTTAAGCGTCATCTTATGCTTTCTAATGAGTCTTAATCGCATCCCAAGTGTGCGTGCTATTCTTGGGATCAGTCTTACTCTCGTGCTCGCTGCACTCTTTTTCTCGCCCTCATCCTCAATGGAGAGCAGCCCAAATCCTATTGCTGGTCTGCGCGTGGCAGTCAAGCAGACCAGTACATATCCCCTCACCATCACCATCACCGTCGTTAATGATAATGACCATACGGTGACATTTCTCGTATATAATTCGCCGTTGGATGTCGCCGCGCCCTCTATTGGTCTGCTCACCATCACGCCTGACGGTGCTTCAGAGCCTCTAGACTTGCCAAAGCTCCAGATTCAGAGACAGTGGCCGCCTAGTCCCGAATCGCTCATTCAGCTAGAGCCAAGCGCAAGTCAAACAGCAGAAATTGTTCTCAAGGACTTTGTTACCTCCAAACTTACGAAAAAGGCGTCTGTTACTCTCAAGGGTCGTTGGGATATGGTGTGGAACAAGCAGAAAGATGCTGTTACAGCTGAAATGATGGAGCAAGCACAGCTGCAGCTCGACCCAGACATGTTCAGTGGCAGCTTCGCTACCGAAGGCTTGGAAATATTCGCCGCATAATAATAAAATATAAACTTGGTAATATTCTTCGTATTTATTCACGGTCTTTACTTCGATGCCTGTCTGCATGCATGTGCTGGTGAATTGCAGCGAGTGAATGTAAGGCGCTGCAGGGGCCCGCTATTGGCGTAAATGGTAGGCGATGGCGGAGCGCTACCGACAGCGCGGGTTACTAGCAACTCAAATCTTTGCTCTCCGTTTGTTTGTTTTCAATCTTCAAAATTTTCCTCTCCCTCAGTAATCGGCGCACTACAAAATGTTGCATCGCCCCTAATGAATAGAATCTCAATCAGTGGATAATATGGACAATGCCCGCACTCCGTGTTCGTCATGGGCACTGTCATATCTTTCACATAAATGAAGCAATCGCTCATGCCTCTCATACGCCCTTACCTGCAATTTTCATTGGGGAATTCTCTCAATCTCAACCAAACGCTACCACTATTTGATGATGGCTCGCCAACAAACAGTCTCTCCAGAGACGCCAATGCCAAAGGGCTACGGATTTCTCAGAAAAGGCAATCCTTTCATGACGGGGCTCTGTCGCCGAAAAACTCTAGATGCCAGAAAGACATTATACGTTGTGATGAACCAAGGCAAACAAGAAGGGTTACGAGCACCAAGGTGGATTCTGCACCAGGTCTTCTCAGAAGAGAAAGCAACTCGAGAGAGAAGACGCGGCGCTGTTGAGAGACGAGATGCAGCAGCCGAGGACGCGTTTGCAACGACCATCAAGAGGCTTTTTGCAAAGATACCAGAACAGGATTTGAACACAATCTTGAGGCATGCCCTTAAGAAGCGAAGCGGCAGGGTCGGTCGTACAGGAAAATTAGACCTGGACAAGAAAGCATACCTAGCAGTTCAAGCGCATATTCGCCACCGCCATACGGACTATGATAAAATCACCAAGGCGTCAAAAGACCGAGACGCCGCCAGAGACGCTACCCGAGAGGAAGTTTCGAAGGTTTTAGTCGAATGGGCCAGCGATCCGGCAGTGGTGAACCTAGGCAACTCTGTCCGGAAGGATAATAAGGGAGGGTCCCGGAAAAGTGTTGCAGCCCGGGTGGTTCAGAAACGGCACGCATCTTTGGCGGGAGCTGCACGGGGCCATAGAATCAAGCCCACAGCAGTATCCAAGCGAGCCTCAAAGCAGCGCCTTCGTTCAAAACCCTCCAAAGAGGCGGCGAATCAATCACAGCCGGTGATAATTGACTTGACGCGGGACGAGGATGATGCAGAAGAAGATGAGGCGACAGATGGAGTTTCTTCTGCGGACGAAGACCAAGATTCAGAAGAGGAAGATGGCGATGCCTCGTACGAATTGTCTGATGCGGTAGACTCTGACGAGGAATATGAAATCGATAGCGACTGGTTGGATTGAAGCTGTCTCTGAGGAACCTCGTCTGTTATGGAGCTGTAATGAGAGGCACAGAGCAAGAAGCCAGTGAAGCAAGCATACGTTGTATCAATTTACTACTAGATAGTACCTGTACATAGTATTAGGGTACATGTTGTTCTAGCAAGTATAGTAGAAGCAAATGGAAAAACTCCTATAGCTACCTAGTACCTCATGCGCTGGCATACTGCAGTGTGTGTCTTCTTTCTCAAGAATCTACGGAGTAGGTACTTCCGAGCGCCTTGTCCTCTTCGACTCAACGGCCCTAGCGCCGATGTGACTTGCATTTCGGGAGCATTGCCCATCATCCATCATCCTTGCCCTCGACAATGGCAGTGGAGCACATGTAAATGAGTACCTGCGGTACCTGTCACGACACCTCGTAGCTCCTGTAGCTTCGCACCTCTCGGGCAGCCACAAGCCAGTTTAGCGCTGTTCGTCTCCCGCGAGCTAGCCCAAGTAGTGCTGCTTCTAGTGCTGTGATAAATTAACCCCACGTGATAGGTAGCTCCTTGTCAATCCCCTGACTAGGATGAGCAGCCGCAATTCTAATAATTGACGACGCGGGTCATCCGTTACAAACGGTGTTGGTGGCTCTGAGATCTGGCTCTTCTTTTTTCCTTCTCAGTCGCGCTTTGTGGATTTTTGCATTGGTCGTTCCTTTTCGACAATCTTCGCTTTGCTCAACGATTCCGTCATTTGTTGACGATTACACTCGCTACATTCCAATTCGACACCCACCGCTCTAAGCGAATCTCAATATCAGACACAGCTTCAAGCGGCTCTGCCCCTCACGGAACGCAACTCGCCCTTGATCGATCGAAATCCATCGACACCCGAAACTCACCCCAGTTCAACAGGCCACTCTCAATCTAGCCTTCGAAACCGATTCTTACCAGCCACTGATGTATAATGGATAACTCCCAGAGACGAGCCAGCGGCATCCCCCGCCTTTCTCGGCTTCCTCGCCCTGTCTCCGTAGTCCAGCCAGTTCCAGCTCCATCTCCAGCTCCAGCTCCAACTACCAGTTCCACGTCAGCGCTTCGCCCCAGGCCATCCCGTGATAGTCTAGCCGGAGACGCAGCTGGAGCCAGAGACGTCCAGAACCCAAAGCTCCGGGCTTCTACTTCCCGTGGCCAGTTGCGGCCTTCCGCCAATACCGCCGCCAGCGAACGAAAGCCAGCTTTACGAAACTCTACGTCGAATACTCAGCTTCGTTCCAGCTCGGCTCGTACGCCTGCCTCTAAACCTGCCGCCCCTGTATCGAAGCCTATACGAAACGTATCTGCAGCCCGAAGATGGAGCACTATCACAAACGCCCCAACGGCGCAGTATAAGCCTTGGGCAGAACCATCTGAATCCAGCAAGCTTGATTTTGAGGGGGAGGAGGTTTCAGCAGAAACGTCCAACGACCTGCTCACCTCATATTTGAATGACTCTGCAGGCTTATCACACCAGATTGATGATGGAGAATCCCCGGCTCTCTCACCTCGCGCCCTCTCACCTCAAGCTCTCTCGCCTCGAGCTCTCTCGCCTCTGTCCCCGGCTTCCTCCCCGAGGAGAGACACGCCCCAGATCAATGCACCGAAACCCTCGCTTTCTGATCGCACTATTGAAACTCTTTCACAACTACCTTCTTCTCCTGCTCTCAGAAAAGGGTCATCATCATTCTTTGATTCAGGTAGGCCTATGTCGCGAGCCGAGAGTTCTGCCTCAAGACCAAGCTCCAGCTACACTTCTGGTGGATCCGCAGGGCATCCGTCGCGCCCAGGTTCGAGCGGCGGAGTAGATGATTCAGGATTCTCGAATCCCAGGATGTCATCTGCCAATCTTTTCAAAAGGCCTCTTTCGGTTATTCACAGTACTCCTGATAGAGCTCAAGGCGCTGCCTCCAACGGCGCACAGAGACTTCGTCCAGCCAGCCGTGCTTCTGGGCCAGCTTCAAAACCGACCTCTTCCATGCCGGAATTTAGAAGCTCAACCCCAGATAAGCTAGGTAAAACACCAACGAAAACAGTTCAGAGGCCAGCATCTAAGCCATTGAAGCCAAAAACATCTGCCCACGGTCTTGCCAAGAAAGCAGCTCTGAGCGCCGGCGACAATTCAGGAAGTGGTGCCTCTTCCTGGGACGGTACCATTGCGCCACCCGCTCCAGCAACAAAAGAAGCTGCTGTTGAGTCGAACCAGGCGGCTCAAAAGTCATCAGGAGCACTTCGAGATCAAATTGCTAAAGCAAAAGCAGCTCGGAGAGCGGCTATGAAGCAAACTCAGGATCAAGATCAGGCGCCCAGTGCAGCATCGACTGCTAATGATATAGCAGCGATTCCATCAAATAGTGGTTTCAACTACGATGCAGCTTTCGATGATCCTTTCAATTTAAACAAGGGCCAAGATACTGGCGAAAAGGTCTTGAAACAGCGCATAGGAGCAGCAAGAACAAGCGGTAAGCTGAATATTGCAGCTCTGGGGCTGAAAGAGATACCCAGCGATGTTATGAAAATGTATGACCTGGAGTCCATTGGCGCTGGTGGGAGCTGGGCAGAGAGCGTGGAGTTGACCAGGCTTATCGCTGCGGATAATGAGTTGGAGACGTTGGACGACGCCATGTTTCCAGACCGTAGCTTTGAAGAGCTTGAGAACGATGAGGAGGGCCGAGGTAACATGTTTGGAGGGCTCGAAACAGTCGACTTACATGGCAATCAGCTGCTAGCGATTCCTATGGGATTCCGCCGCTTCACACAGCTAACCACTCTCAATCTGGTGAGTATCTCCGTCGTCTTGTTATTCTTCGAAATCCTTTACTCACACTTTTTAGTCTTCAAATCGCCTAGGAAATGACTGCTTTGAGATTATCGCGCAGATGACGGCCGTCCGAGATCTCAAACTTGCAAACAATCACCTCAGTGGACCATTGAACCCATGCCTCACTAGTTTGAGTGCGCTAGAGAGTCTTGATGTTCACGGAAACAAACTCTCGGCCCTGCCCCCCAACATTGAACACCTTTCTCGACTACGTATTCTCAACTTGAGCGAAAACAGCTTTGAATCGCTTCTATTCGAGGGACTTTCGAAATTGCCCCTGACTGAGCTTGATTTGAAGAAAAACCAGCTTTCAGGAACTCTTATTGAAGAACCCATTAGCTCTCTACCGACACTCCAAACCCTTGATATCTCGATCAATAGGTTGACGCGGCTTGTGCCTGCCGATACCTCGATCAACCTTCCCGTTGTCCATACTCTTACCCTCTCTATGAATCGGTTGCAGGAGCTCCCAGATATGGCCGCATGGACAAGTCTTTTGACCCTTGCAGCGGACACGAACAATATCTCCAGCATACCCCTAAGCTTTACTAGCCTCGAAAAAGTACGACAAGCAGACTTCTCTAGCAACGATATCCGTGTAGTTCCGCCCGAGATTTCTCGCATGGACAGCCTCACTTTGCTTCGACTCAGTGGTAACCCGCTACGTGACAAGAAATTTGCTTCGGCCTCGACGGATGAGATCAAGGAGGCGCTATCGACAAGGCTGGAACCCCCTCCCCCGTACCAGGAGCCGGCCGGTCAGGAACCCATCACCACCATGATTAGCCAACTTGACATTGAGAAGAAGCAGGATAATATGGCAACAATCAATGTCGACGATGCAGACAGCAGATCAGAAGGTGATGATGATTTTGCCACGCCTCCAACGTCTGCGCCGCATTCGCCTGCTAGATCGCGAGCTCAGACGTTGGTGAGAGAGACTTGGCCGGTCAAGCCAGGCGGGCTCCTCGACCGTTCACGCACCGAGTCATCTTCATTGAGTCCGGAAATGTGCGCCGAACTCTCTAGGAGTTACCAAATAAGGCAGGCACAGCTTCATCATAATCTGCTGAGTGCGTTCCCCGGATCCCTACAGTTCTTCTCGCAAACTCTTACGTCTCTGTCTTTGAGCCACAACAAAATTGCGGGCGAGGCCTATCTGACAGAAGATCTGAGCTTACCGGCTCTCACGGAATTGAATTTGAGCTCGAATACCATCACCAGCCTAGGTCCGTTGACAAAATTTCTTAAAGCACCTGCACTGGAAAAGATTGACGTCTCGCTCAATCGGCTGAGCACCCTTCCTCTCGATCTAAAACAGAGCTTTCCCAACCTAAAAGTTCTCGTCGCGTCAAACAACCAACTAACAGAGCTTGATCCAGCTGCCGTCAAGGGCCTCAAAGTTGTTGATGTGTCGAGCAATGACATTGGACATCTGGATCCCCGGCTCGGCCTCTTGGGTGGAAAAAACGGGCTTGAGCGGCTCGAAGTGACGGGAAATCGATTCAAGGTGCCCAAGTGGAATATTCTGGAGAAGGGGACTGCAGTCACAATGAAATGGCTCCGAGGACGAGTTCCAGCTGAAGAGATGGAAGGGTGGAGAGCTGAAAACGGGGAAGATGACTCTGACGTGGATTAAACTCGAAGCGGGTGGTATCTTTTTCCCTTCAACCGTAACTTTATTAATTTCATTTTATGGCAAGGTCATGTACTATATATTTTCTGCTACTTAATTCTTTTAGTCTCTCTTTTTGAAGGGTAGAGCTGTATATCATTATTATTATTATCGGTGGATCGAGTGCGCAGGCAGAGCGACACTCGGAGTATTGGTTGGAACTGGTAGTATAGATACCTATGGTCTTGCATTAGCTTGCAAAATATGTATAATAATCCGTAATGTATATAATTGTTCAAACAAATCTACTTGAAGTTAACCATTTGTCCAATTTTGGTGATTCTCCTGGAAAGTGCTCGACGAAGGCGATTACCATTTCCATCGCTGCTTGTGAGCGTAGAGCTTAACCTAAATACATGTATTGATATATGTAGCTCAAGTACTGTGACGAGGAAGGCGCTATCCAGGATGAGATTTCGGGCTTTTCTGAATCGATAGCCAGCCATTGGCAGCTTTCGATTTGTTTCAACTCAACAATCCATCCATGATTGCAAATATCAACATCTGAATATCATCTCTGATACTGCGAAGAGAGTTCCATATTTATACCTACGCATCATTCCGAACGATGGCCTCTACTACTACAGGGTCTGCGATGCCTAGCTTCCTGCCGAGAACTTCGCTGCAATACAGCGCTGGCAGCCAAATAGCAACAGGCCGCTTCAAGTTTGAGCGGAGTCTGTCATCCAACGTCACACACAGCACAAACGCAGCACATGAATTAAGTGGCGAAGGAACACCGTACGATCCGCGCGCAATCGTCCGAGTGCTCATACCGATCTCTATAGCCGGGTGGCTCCTCTTTGGGGTCATCTGTATTCTGTGTATCAACGGGCGAGGAAAGCTAGGGAGATGGATCCCGGAATGGTATCTCGATTCAGATGGAACGCGGCGAGATAAGGCGATGGTTGTGATGTGGTGGATGGCAGTTATGGTATTCTGGCCATTGATATTACCGGTTCTGTTTGTAACGAAAGTGGTGTGTGCTGTGAAGCGGTGGACGACGAAAGGCAAGGAGGCGCAACTACTGTGGCCGAGGAAGAGTTTGGAAGAAGTATGAAGTGAGAAGAACGAGGAAAGGAACAGGGAGTGACTTTATTTTATTTTATTATGTCTTGTGGTGGAAGGATGTGTTTGTTGTCCTTACGCATAATTGGTATTCAGGGTAAGGGTTACATAGATTGGGGAGAGGTTATGGCAACTATCAAATTACTATTCTCTTCTATATTATGCGAGACAATGATAGCTGGGCATCGATAATAGCATCAAGAAGTAATAAAGAAGAGACTTCAAGAGTTATGACACCAGCTAGACTGTCCCACTACGAAGTGCTGGAGCCTACCCTATCTTCAAGACTGCCGGAAGGGTAAATCTCGGCTCGCCACAAGCTCAGCAGCCTTGCGTCAGCTCGCCGTTGCTAGGCAGGCCGAGGTAGGTCTAGCGCCTTTGGTAACCCAGCCAGCCTCTCCAATTTGTTTTTTTCCCGTGCCTGGTGCAGGTACCTATGTACGAGGTACAAGCTGTGAATCGGCGCTTCTGACTGGCGCCAGCCAAATGGTGCTACTTGCTTGTACCACCACCTCGTTTTCACAAAACCTCAACCCATGACCCCCTTCGCAGCCTCGACCTCTCGTCTTCCACAACTCCACCCCCGGCACGGATACCGAGGGAGGCTCGACGCAGCGCGACGCGATACACGCAGCCCTTGACCGACCCGTTCGCCGCGGCTGCACCGCCGAGCACGTCGTGAATTGGCTCCGTCTGGGACCAGCAGCTTCGTCATTCGTTCACGGCGTAACGCAAGCCACGAGACCCGTTGGGAGCGTTTCGAACTGCCCTTGCGCCAAGGGAGACTGGGCGACAGAAGGCCGAGGCGCCCCGGGATCCACATATCACACTTTCTCCCTTGGAACCTTTCGCGAGCTGGGCTTCTTGGAGGAAACAGAACTGGAAGCTGAACGCATTGGATATCGCCTGCCCGCTTCACGCAATTCCTCCTCCCCGCTCAATCTACCGCCCGAAACGATTCTTGTATCTACACCGGCCACTACATATACGATGGCGTCTGATTCGGAGATGGATGTGGACGCTCCTCGCGTCAATGGCGCGGGAGCTGACACCGTCGAGCACCTCGCTTTCGCCGCCGTCAACCCATCGACCCCTCAAGAGTCAGGACCTCAGCCATTGTCCCAGACAACACTACCGTCCACGGAGATCCCGGGATCGCCAATTGACCCAAACCAGTCGTTCAAAACGGAGGTTATCGACGATAGGCCGGCCATCACGGTTATTCCGTCCTCCATGACCCCGCCACCTTCCACGCAGGTCGCGGCGAGCAATGGTGCCTCGAGACGTGCCTACTCCAACTCTCAGCAGTCGGCTCTCTTTTCGCCGCCCGCCACCATTCTCAATACCATGCGTGGACGAGATATCGAACCCGAATTTACACCGCCGGCACCTCACCAGCTGCTCGAGGCTTCAGCAGACGAGCTCCGCTCCATGCTGCAGACCTGTATCGCCGAGAATCAGAAGCTGAAGATGGAGGCTGCGCACCACAAACTACAATTTAATCTGTTGAGCTTACAAGCGGATGAGGAGTCAAAACGTGCCGCGGTGGAACACGACATGATACGCCGCGAAGTGGACGCCTTGCGCATGGCAGAGCATTCTCGGCAGGCGAAGCGCGAACTCAGCTCGGCGTCAGAGTCTCTGCAGAACAAGTACCTGCAGATGAAGATGTGGTACGAATCAGCAGTAGAAGAGAACGAGGCTCTTAGCCGCAGAGTCAAGCTGGCCAAGAAGGTCATCCAACAGAAGGAGGAGGAGACCATATCTCTCGCAGAGGAGCGGGAGATGCTCCTTAACCGAATTCGGGAGAACCGCGAGCACTTTCACATGCTATGCAGCCCCGGAGGCATCTTTCATGGCGCTTTGACGCCTAAACATGGGATTACATCGACACCGCAGCAGCATCGTGGGGCGGTGTCTCGCACTCTACACCGAGAAGAGACTGATGGTCGAGAGCACGGACTGTCTGCACTATTGGAGGCAATGAGCCAGAGTCAGACACAAGAAAACAACGCAGCCGCCAACAACAACAGTGCGCCATCAACACCCATGGTCATGGCTCGCCCTGCCTCTCGGCTCGTTAGGAGGCACCAACGCAACGCCCAATCCATGTCCTCACTCCCCACTACTCCCATGCACAACTTGCGTGGAGACCACAGCGGCCTATTGCCGTCAGTAAATCTCGTGGCGCAAACGGAACCGAGATCGCGCTATTCACAGCGACGATTTGTTCCCACAACTCCGCCTTCTCAGCGGCAATCGCGAAGAAGACGACGAGAAAGCACAATCTCAATGGAGGACAATGAAGAGCTTGCTCGACAAGCCATAGAATCGGTAAAAGCAGTACAGACACAGTCATCCCAGCCGACTGGAGATGTTCCGGCAGGAGGGCCAATCAGCTCGCAAGAAGACGAGGAGCAAGTCTATGATAGCCATGCGAGTCGAGCAGCGGCCAAGATGCTGCGCCAATATCCCGGCCAGGAGTATAGCGGTGCGCCTCCTTTGGTCACCACGGAGGGGCCTGCTGAGAAATCTGCGGCCATGCACGCCAAGCTTTTCACTGGAAGCAAAACCGCAGCTGGGGCTGAAAAGCGGAAGATGGGGGCTGAAGGAGAGAGTCAAGCGGACAGCCCACAAAAGAAGATGAAAGCTGGTGGAGCGGCATCAGATAGCCGCCGTGTTGGACTGGGCATTCAATACTAGCAGAAATGGAGAGAGGAATGCAGACCAAGTGCCGGGTCATGTCAGATCAGATGGAAGCGATTTACTCGAGAGATATCCCCCAGTCGGCACGTGACTGGAAGTCTTTGCTTATTGTGTTTTATGGTTGACTTGTTCTTCTTTTTGACGAATGATGACTATATTTGATTGAGCTGGTTGGTTGTTAGTACTTGGTGATGATTGAGAGTGGTAGTGGAATGAGACGAGATGCGGTTGTTGTCGGAAAGAAGTCGGATAAGGGAGACGGCCCAAAAAGAGCGTAAAGGGCTAGGATCAAACGGTAATACAGCACACATTTACAATTCAGGCTGGGGACTAGATTCGCGTTTGCGAGGTATACTCTGCTTAAAAGTGGATATTAAGAGTGCAAATAAAAAGAGTTATCATAATACTGTCCAACTAGCGAGAGAATATACAACGGATAGTCTGCCACGTTGTAGGATAAGATCTTAGCCGGCAATGCACGGAGAAGGGCGGCAACGATAGCCGGCCCGGGTGTATCTTCCGGAGACTCCAGACTCCACCGAATGGCTGATATGAACATCTTCGGAGTGCAGCAGCTTGAGGGACCCATTGCTATATGCAGGTGCAGCGGAAGAACAATGAAATGCAGTATTCAAGTGCCTGCGTGACACAATATGGAAGCTCTTTAGCATGAATAAATGGATCTATCACCGCATGTGCTGGTACGGGATACTCCGGGGTAGTGTCCGACCCATTGCCGACAGCAACTGCCAGCACGGCGGATACGGGCGGGGCCCAGAGTGGCACTGCGGGGAGAAAAAGGGCATCGATTCGGAACTTGGGGATGAATTGGTAAGAGGTTAGTGAGCGATGGATGACTTTATATTTCTTTCACGTTCTCTGCGTTCCATTTTCTCCGATTTCTTTTTTTTTCCTTTCATTTCCCATTTTGTTCTGTTTTACACCTTTTTTTGTACCTTATTATTACTTCGTTTCTATACTAGTACCCGGTAGTGGTAATAACCAAGCACTTTACTGGCATCTAATACTCCTCGTGCTTATTTGGCATATCTCATCCTCTTATATACCGGGACCATTTAACCACATCTACCACTACAGCTTGATATAAATACGCACACACCCACTTACACAGCCATCATGTCTAAAGGGCTCTCCGCCATCCTTACCAAGGCCCCCTCCGACGTCGTCATCCTCTCCTCCCTCCGCACGCCAGTATGTCGCTCTTACAAGGGCGGCCTCAAGGACGCCTACCCAGAGGAGCTGCTTTCTGTAGTCCTCAAAGCAACTCGCGAGGCCATTCCCGAAATGGACCCAGCCGTGGTTGAGGACGTGGGCGTGGGCGTCGTGCTCTCCGAGCTGGGCGGTTCTAAAGCAGCGCGCATGGCGCTCAACCACGCGGGCTATCCAAACTCTACAAGCCTGTTTACCGCCAACCGCGCATGCGCATCGTCGCTGCAGAGCATCTCGTTGGTGGCGGCGCAGATTCGCACCGGCATCATGGACGCAGGCATCGGCGCCGGCATGGAGAGCATGACGAGGAACTACGGCAGCCGGGCCGTGCCGGTAGACGTGTGGCCCGAGCTGCGGGACTCGCCGAACAAGCACGTCCGGGACTGCGTCATGCCGATGGGCATCACGTCGGAGAACGTGACCGAGCGGTACGGCGTTGAGCGGGAGATTCAAGACCAGTTGGCTGCGGCGTCGCACAATCGGGCGGCGCGCGCGAGGGACAATGGCTGGTTCGACTCGCAGATTGTGCCGGTGACGACGCGCTTCCAGGAGGTTGACAAGCAGGGGCAGCCTGTGGGTGAGCAGAAGACCATCACGGTGACCCGCGACGACGGCATTCGGGACGGCGTGACGGCCGAGTCGCTGGCGAAGCTGAAGCCGGCTTTCAAACCGGATGGCAAGTCCACGGCGGGCAACTCGAGCCAGATCTCAGACGGCGCGGCGGCCACGCTGCTGATGAAGCGAAGCACAGCTACGGAGCTTGGGCTCGGGTCGCACATCATGGGCAAGTTCGTGGGGGCGACGACGATTGGCTGTGATCCGGACGAGATGGGCGTGGGGCCGGCCATTGCCATACCGAAGCTGTTGAACCAGCTCGGTCTGAAGACGGAAGACGTGGACCGGTGGGAGCTCAACGAGGCGTTTGCGAGCCAGTTTGTCTATTGTCTGCGTAAGCTGGGGCTGATGGAGGCGTGGGAGAAGGGCCGTGTGAATCCTGATGGAGGTGCGATTGCGCTGGGACACCCCTTAGGTGCGACGGGTGCGAGAATGACGAGCACGCTGATGCATGGGTTGAAGAGGGATGGTGGAGAGGTTGGTGTTGTGAGCATGTGTATTGGAACGGGTATGGGCATGGCTGGACTGTTTGTGAGAGAGTAAGATGGTAAAATATATATGCTCGGAGAGAAGGAGAAAAGAGAAAAATGGGTAAAAAGGGACTTAAAAAGGGACAAGCTGGTGGTTTGTTTTGTGAGTTTCAAGGAGAGTGAGGCTTTTTAGATTTCATCATAGATTTATTCATTTGCTTGTTCCTTTTCGTAAACTACGGTAATAGTACCTGCTACTATAGATTTTCTTCTCGCGTCATTTCTTTTGTCGTCGTTGACTCGTTAGTACTAGATCTTCTCCGATATCACCTCAGTTCAGTCAAGACATATCCTTCTCAGATGGTACGTCTGCATTTCCAGCAGCCATACTCCGGAATCCGCTGACGTGTCCAGTCACCGGATCTCGCTCTATTCCTTGTCCCTTTACCACGCCTTTCCTGCCCGCATCTGGCAGCTTCAGCAGCCCGATTCTCACTCTCATGTAGTCGCCAAAGAACTCATGAGCCCGAGTGTCCATTCCTCGAGTGATACCATGTCCAAGCGTAACACCCCAAGCAACATCACCAACACGAATGGCATGCGCATCTGATCTGCCATCGGGCTGCAACAGCACCGAGTATATGAACCCGGTGTACAGCACCGGCGCTTCCGACATGTTGGCCGGAAAATCCCAGTTCTTGCTGTCGACGGAGAGGGGATGCCAGGGCGTGACAAGCAGCGAGCCAATCCGGTAGAGTGTCTCGCTTGATACTTTGGTCTTGAGAACCAGGTGTACCTTTCTGGGACCAAGAGGTGTGCGGACTCGAGAGCCGCGCTTCAGCTTCCGAATCTCGGTGATTCGACCCGATGCGAGCTCCACAAGAGTCGAGCCGGCGAAGCACACTCCGGAAGCGTTTCGATATCTCGCCATGGATGAGGGAGCGGCGGTGAATGATCGGGCTTGACGACTGCCATTATGGCGTAAAACGACTCTGGACGGTGGTGGGGCAGGAATGTTGTCAAAAGCATTGTCTAAACGATCGCGGCAGGCTATAAAGAGCGGACTCTGGGACCCGAATTGAAGGGGCGCTGAATCCTTGAACGAGTTACAGATTTGGCGAGTCAAGGCGTTGACATATGATGGCAGGAAATGTCGGCCCCATTTGATGAAAAACTCTGGCGTGGAGATGGCGAGGCTAATCTGTCCTCTAGGCAGGTCACCCTTGAGATCTTCCATAAGTGATTTATTCAATCCGTCAGCGAGATCTCGGCCGGGTAACGTCTTGATAAGTTGTGCCAGCTCTTGTCGCTTCTCTGCTATTTTCTCCGCTGCAACGAGGACCCGGTATTCTCCATCCGATCCAAGAGGGAATAGCGACGAGATGAAGCTGCAGACGAGGGCCCGGGATTCATGATAGACCGCTTCGTCAGTGGAGAGAGCTGCCACTGCGTTAGTTGTACCGTCACCGAGGCGGGCCAAGCTCAAGTTGGGAACCGATTTCTCGGCTTCTTCAAAGGTAAGAGTGGCTTCGATGGCATAGTCTGAAATCTGCTTTGCCTGCGTAGTGCCTTTGAGACGTAGCCAGAGGTCGCGAGACTGCCCGTACTGGATATTTCCCAAGGGAATGGTCAGTTGCATTTGTCCCTTGCCGGCGTCGATAGCCGCTTGCTTGTCAACGGCATCGCCCTGCGTCTGTTCAATCTCCAATGTGGATGCGTATCTTAGCTCTAGCGAAGCCTTGGTTGCAAAAGTAGACTGTAGGTTGGCCACGGCGTGGACGAAGACGGTTCCAATCATGCCTGCGTCGGGGATAAAGGCATAGTTGCCGCCGCTGAATTCGGCAATGGACTTTAGCAGTCCGGACCGAAGGCTGTATCCGAAGCCAAATGTGTGAATGGTAGCGGGCAGCGGATCCATGGATCTCATCTTTGGGATGTAGCCTTGGGCAGGGCACATGTGGTTTGGCTCGCCGTCTGTCAGGATCATGATGGCCGGCACCCGAGGGCTGTCCTCTTCATTTTGAAACAACTTGATTCCATCGAGCATGCCATGCCAGAGATTGGTCGAGCCCATTGGCTTCAGGGCCCTTATTCTCTTGCGTGCCTGTTCCTTGTTGCCATTCGTCATGGGTTCTAGCGCTTGAACCACTTTGGACTCAGTCTCAAAAGTCACAATGCCGAGGCGGTCCCTCTCGTCCATGCTCTCGATGATTGTGAAAGCAGCATGCTTGGTTAGATCCAGCACCGAAAGGCCCGTGTCCTCGCCTTCGCCAGGCACTGGAGCGGACGAGCACATGCTGCCGGAAATGTCGATGACGAGCACCACATCACAAGCTACATGGCTAATTGACCTTGACGGTGTCTTGGGGGGCTGAATCTTGACAACAAGGGCATCTTTTGAGGCAATATGATGAAGTTGTAGATCAATTGGGCTGGGCTGAGCATCATAGGGAGGAGGATCTATTGAGTCCTGGGCCTTTGCGTCTGTGTCTCTGTCTGCAGTGGAATTTCCACGGATGGGCAGCTCTTGCTGCTGGACGCTGACAACAGGTATTCCAGGCGTCTGGGCCTGCTTGTTGAGATTGGTCATGACTGTGATGATGTGCCGAGGCCCCTGAAATGTTGAAAATGGCCCAGAGAGGGATCACTTTAGCGGGGATAGGTAGATGATGGCAGACCTCCTTTTAGTGAAAGAAGTCGTTCTCTGACACATGATGTTAACTGAGGCACCCAACTGCCGTACTTATAATGCAAAGAGAGGGAACGCCTGCTTGAAACCATAAGCTGGTGACCATATCTTGCTGGGCTTAGTCCCAACTCTCCCTCAGCCCCAGGGACTATGCTCTGGAGACCATCCACTTCGGAGGCACACAAAGTGGAGGCATTTACGGCTACCTGCGCTAGAATACGATCTACTCACCTTTGTTAGGCTCAATCACTTGTCTTGGCCTGGTAAAGTTCTTTGACAAGACTGTCAGAAGCCGGGTTAGCGTTAGCAGCGGCATTGACTGATGCCGGCCGAATCAACTCACTCACGATGGATGCACGCACGTTACTCCCCTTGTTTCAAGGCATTGCCGACTAGGGGGTCGTGTAAGAAACAAGAGGCAACCATATACTAAGAAGGGGTCAAGAAAGAGAGAAGGAAAAAAAGATGAAAGATAGAAAGCAGGGGTAGCTTTTTAGTACCGTAATGAGGACATCCATCTGATTGATCTCCAGTAAGTGGCTGATCGGCATCCCAAAGGGTGGCGCTGTTCTGTTCTGCATTAGAACAATCGAGTGGTTGGCTTGTGCTTTCACAAATGAAGCTTTGAATCTCACCTTGTGGGATTCCGCTGGCTCTATCATCGGATCCTGCACAAGGCACAATACAGTCGGCTCTAAATTATGACCTCTTTCAGTTATTATTCAGCTTACTGCGTCTGCCTGTTGAACAACATCTAGATACCCAAGTAAGACGTCGGCAGCACAACCGAGCATCAATGCATCTCTGGCTCCCTTTCCTTCGGGTCTGCCTGCAAGGATGCCTTGGAGGCACAGCCTCAGCCACTTAGCAGCTAGGAAAACGGCCTAAGCTGCAGCCGGATGCAACTAGAATGCGCCACGAGGCCCTGTAAATAGCGGGGGGATATCGTTTTGCGTCAGGGGATCTGAATTATGCTGATGCCTAAAGTCAAAAATCGCCTCCTACACATCGTTCATCTCCTTATTTACTGCTCATAGTTGACGACCCAGGAAGTACGTTGAGTTGATCGCTGCACATTGCGCTCTTTTATTGAACTGAACAAGGTCGCTGCCCTTACTGCCACAAAGGGGGGTACTTGTAACATTGAAGTGCATGGATCAATTGATCTTAGCTACGACCTTCATAGTGAAAAAACAAACAAGGCAAGCAAAGCAGACAAATGTACCTGCGAAATGTTCCCATTCGAGGAAATATACGAAGATTTGAAATGTCGAAAAATTAAAGTTCCTCAAGGCGGCGCCTGGCAGTAGCCGAATATAAGTGTGCTGTTATTATAAATCTTTGTCTGTGAACGCCTAATCTGTCCTTTTTTAGTATTTGCATCGAGTACCGTTTATTCTATCATGTAGCTATGTAATGCTTTGGCATCCTCCCCTAGACTTGGCCTTGTTCTGATAACGTAAATTTACACATTTACAACACATGTAGAGCACATAGGAACTTGTATCGGTGAATGAAAGAATGATGCAAACTCTTTGATCTCTGTGATGAAGCTTCTCAATTCGCTGTTATCGCACGCATTTCCTATAAGAAGGTGATTTTCCACTGGATGTAGATTACCCCAAGCAATCAAGCTCCCCAAGCAATTTACTCACTTACGATTCCTACCATCCCTAACTGATACCGCGTACCCTTGATACACTAGTTACGACAAAATACGATAACATAAACATGAAGTCTCCATTGGAGCAAGCTCTCACCTATCAGCCGCGTTTCAACGAACTCGTGGATATCTTATCAGCCATACAAAAGGAAGGAAACTCCACCCAAGCCTTATCTAATCCGCGCATTGTTGATGAGATAGAGCCATTAGCAGCCAATCTGCGCTCCTACACGGCTAATACTCTGAATGGTTTCAGCGTTATTGTAGAAAAAGACGAATTTGAGGAAGAAGAACCAAAATCCGCTGGTAGCCAAATCAGGGAATACAATGCGGCTACAGACCATAAAGACATCGAAATAACAAGTACAATATTATTCACAATGATTCGGGACTTGGAGAATCCAGGCCATGTTATAAGAATGCAAGAACCTTATCAATTGGTGATTTATGATCTAGAACGGTTCATCGACTTCTTCAAAGGTGAGGAAAACCCTCGAGGCGTTTGGGAAAGATGCATGTGTCAAATCTACGAATTGTTCCCCGGCAGTCCAATAGATTGGATGAGAGAGTTTGAGTGTGAAGAACTGGATGTAAGTTGTATGTTTGAAGAAGTTCAAATAAAAAATAGGAGTGTATAACCCTAAGCAAAAGGGGAGGAGAAGCGAGCGAGAACATGATTAAAAGACCATAGATTGGATGGCGATGATGTTAAAAAGGAGATGGGAATGAGAGTCATAAGAAATCTTTATTTAGATGCACGTGTCTATTGTCTGGCACAGCAAGTGCGTTTGTGGTGTATGCATTATGGCAATAATGGAACTGATTGAAAGGACGCAGGTATCCAGAAAGAACCGATATTCGTAAATACTAAGGTTTCATTAGAAGAGTAAGCCCAAGTAGTTACGTCCCAATTTAAGTATCTATATAGTTACAGCTCGAGTAAGACAATAACGGGTCATCCTAAGGCAGAGCAGCTGCATGAGCATAAGGCATCCATTAGGCTTTATAATACAAGGAAAATTAACGGTGAACCGTGTATCCATGAGACAGACAGTTGTATCGGAGTGTCTCTATCGAAGCAATCAGCTTGTTGGGAGGTTCAAGGTCAGGTGGTCAGTAGCACGCAGCAGGCTCGAAGAATTCCGTTTCCCTCCTCTTATCCGAAAATGGAGAAACAAGAATGAATGCAGTCATTTCAGTCTACCTACTTATAGAAATTATCAGCTAGGAGCGTAGAAGTTCTCTTGGCATATGCCACGGTTGCTCGACATGTCTGCCCAGTTGGTTCTTCTCCTCTTGCTCCTCTTGCTCTAGACCTGAAAAAAAAAATATACTATTGCTATTTAGAAGAGGCACACTCGTTCTTAGCGATTATTAGGGGGATTTTCAAGCAATACATTGAGTTTTACTGAAATTATCGAAGTCTAACTAAGGGAGAGTGTAATACATGGCAATTATATAGGCGTTTCCAATTAAAGCGGCAAAAGTTCCCAGCAGTCTAAGCCTTGTCATTCTCTCCGACCATATCATAGCTTTATGTAGCCGTGATTAAGCAAGCTGACTATGGTCAAGTAAGAGAAATTTGGCTGAATGGGCCAACTTTTTTTTTTTTAAACACAATGATTCTGATCCAGCAGTACAGCGTTTAACAAGGTGGTGGTAAGTTGCTGTACGCACCCCTATGTACATATGTATACATGTAGTGTGATGACTAAGCCATTAGCAAAATTCCGTCAAAGAAAACACCATGAATGGCGAACGCTCAACTTCAATTCAATTGTCGTGCAGGGAGCTTTTAGCCAATATTAGTACTATAGCAATAATGCATTACATACGGCTTCTCAAATCACCAACTCAGTCTCGCTCTGGGAAGAAGCACATGCTAAATCTGGTCTTTACAATAACTACCGACTTGGGAGACTCATTTTTATATCCAGATGAGCCAATCAATCTCACTATCCATGCCGAAATATCAATTGACTCGTCATCTATAAAGAGAGAGTTATTTAATCTCTCTCTAGGGGCGGAAAAATTGCAATGGCGATCTGGAATGCGCGTCGCGAAACCTTCAGTTGACATAACTGGGTTGATGCAGCAGGCATCGACTTCCAAGAGCAAAGTTGCTATATGCATTAGCACAGAGAAATTTTCTGCACGTAGGGTATCCGAAATTCTCGCTACTACAATTGTTTCGAAGGAAGACGAGCCGGCTGGACAAATCATGCCGGTCTGGATCCCATTGAGCCACGATGGAGCCGAAGTCGAAGTTTCTACGAGGAGACTCTATTTACCCGGGACTTCTGAGCAAGAGGATTACGTCGAGCTTGAGGAGGAGATTGGCGAGAGCATTGCTAGACATATCTGGGATGCAGGAGTAATCGCTTTCTGTGCAATTACCGAGTCATGGATGTTGCCAATGCCAACAGATACGGAACCTTCTGGCTTAAAGGCTTTGAAGAAACTTTTCGCTGGGCCAAAATCCATAAATGTTTTAGAGCTAGGATGCGGCGTTGGAATCCTGGGAGGAGGCTTGAGTGTTGTATTACCAAGGATGCGGCCGCCACCAAGTCGCAGATGCACCATCCTCATGACAGATTTGGAGGAAGCAGAGAGTCGAACCAGGTCCAACATGTCTCGGCTCCTTCAAGTCGGGAAAAAGAAGTCTAACAGCAGTCTTCCCGTGAAGCTTCTGTACGAGAACCTTGATTGGGAAGAAGGTCGAAAGGGTGCATTTGGTCCGGAAACACAAAGCCACCGCTGGGATCTTGTCATGCTTAGTGATTGCACGTACAACGTGGATATGCTTCCCGCGCTGGTTGAGACGCTATCTGCGTTGCACGCATCCAACATGGCACATGTGGCTGCCTCATCCACATCATCCGGCGAGCAGCCGCAGTCAACAAAAGTCTTCTTGGCAACGAAGCCGCGGCATGCTTCGGAAGAGGCCTTGTTTGACCTGCTATCGCAAGAGGGATGGGCTGAGCTGCATAGACAAACTTTGCCACTGCCTGTACTTGGCGCAGAGACGCAATCTGTGGAACTGTATCTATACGAAAAGCTGCAATGAGGGAATGAGAGTAGTATCTAGCGTCTTGGCGCGTTACATTATACCGATGCTACTTCTAGAGACACGACTCGGCATGTGACTAGTGGAACATTCACTCTTTGGATCTCTCCGCTCTCGGATCTCTCCGCTCTCGTCAGGGGTTTTCTACTTCTACTGTCCTTGAATAGGAACCTGCGCGTGCAAACGCCATTAGAAATCTTTTTGAGCCGTCAAGGAGTTTTGCGTGAAGCACACAAAGATCGACTCATTATACCTGCAGAGCCTTATGACTTAGTTCTAGCAGACAGCCACGATCGAGCGTCTATATTCTGTGGCATGCTCAGCTAAGTCAAAGGCCTTAAAGCGTGGGAATGCCATTATGCACCACGAGACCCATACAGAGATAGATACTCTCATTGATTACAGGATAAAGGAGGATGCTTTGCAATAGTTGTGGCAACTTCGCGTACAACTTCAGCAACTAATCTTCCGGAGATGGAAGGTCCAAATTCCACACCATGTATATAATGAAGCAACTTATATAGGGGTAAAGTACTAGCATAATGCCTAATCTCAGTAGTATTTACCATTCTCTTTAGTATGATGAGTTAAGCATAGCAAAACAAATCGAGAACACGCTGTGCCCACTTGAAGTTCTGTATGCTTGTTATGGCAGCTGCATGGGTTGCAGTGAAGATGAGTGACGATGCGACCAACGTCCCCGTATTTGCGGAATATCTGATCCACTGAGCTGGAGCAAGTTGCGGAGTTTCATGGTGTGATTACAGAGCAATTACATGTGGTCAGGATGATCAAGTGATGGAGGAGGATATATGACAAATGTGAAATTGTATCACCGACGTATGCCTGTGAAAGGCAATGTTGTCTATTTGCGTATGGAGTGCCTCTTTTGCCTCTTTGTCACCTGTATTTTACAATGTTTCATGTCTCATGAAATGTTGAACAGTCAAAGAAATTAATCTAAATTTATATAGTAATTGTAATACGCTACCTGTACTTTGTAATGATTGCAGGTGTTGGCTGATACGTAGTAATGATCCAGGTTCATGTCTCTAATATTGTTAACTTTGTACTGTACTTACAAACGAAAAAAATGACTTATTGCGTTACCCAGTAGTAGCCATGGATGAACCAGTAAGTCCCTGAGTCAGGATGCAGTCCTTCAGCGAGAGACTAATTACTCGATACATGTATTTCGTCCAATGTGAATTTGCTAGCGGGTAACTAGTGGATAGCATATACATGCTTAAAAGTCTCTCGTAGACGCCCAAGATTTCACCGTTGGTACCAAGAATCGAGATTACTTGCTTTTCTACTCCTTGCATGTTTATGTTGGGTGGGGGCTGATAAGGTCAATTTCACGGCAGAAGTTGGTTCGGCCTCAGCATTGTGTTGGTTGTCGGAATTAGGAGTTAGATGACGGAGTTTTCATATGCGAAGCACATGCTGTTGCTCTGCACCCATATTGGTAGATACCGCCCCATATGCGTGCTCTTGTATGCGCCGAGATGTTACTGGTTGAGTTCATCCCCTTTGAGCCACAGCCTGCTCTCATCAAAAGTAGATGCAGCCGGTCTCCTTCCGAAAACACGTCATGGATATTGTGAAGTTATTCTTCTTACTGGTGACAATTGTAATCTTCATGTCAGATGTATTTACACGTGAAGGAGGTCCCGCGGCGGTATTGTATCAGTTGCTGTGCTGCTTCCCTCCAAGTCGACATGTGGCTGCGCTGAAGCAAAAGGGACATAGTTGGCGATCCTCGTATAATGATTCCAACACTGCTATTAGCGAAGGGCGACACTACGCCGGAAGCCGCCCCCCCGCGGCGGGTAAACTACCAAGTAGCGCAGTAGGGGAAGAGTCATCCGGCGAACAAGTTCGGATACTCCTGATCCAAGGCTAGCGATTGGAGGTGGAGTGCCGGCTAATCAGAGCGAGGCTAGCACACGATGATTACTCCACGGTTTTACTAGCACGCCGGAGATTTCACCTGAGCAAGTTTATAGAGCAAGTTTATAGAGCACCTCCAAGAACATGGCAAAGTCGATGCCGGTCTTCTCTCGGGCTGATCTGAATCCTTTATGCAGGGCAGTTGGTGAGACAGAGGTGGTGTAGTATAGTGAAGGGCATCTCACAATTGTATCCCCACTTGGAGAGTACAATCATTTGCCTTTCTCACTTAGAATTTTGGAAGATAGTTTCCATTTTCACAAAGATCGGCGGCAGCTGGTAGGGACCAAGATTGCGCGGGGCGCCGCGCGCGCTGCTTAGGCCATGGGCCTAGTTCCTCGGAGGAGACCGAAATACTCAAGTATGACTGAGCTGGATTGGATTAGTATAAGGTGCGAGATGTGAATGCCAGAACAATGAAACAGGCACGTACCAGGTTGGAAAGAGACAAGCATACAAAATACAATAGACTACGTTGCAGTGCGCGTGGAACAGCTGAAGGAATGTCTCAGCCTTCTTATGAAATCTTGCTCCTGCGGCCTTGCTCCTACGGCACTGCGCCGCTATCAACACCGCAGGGTGCCAACAAAGCAATGCAAGGAGATTGACCGAGATGGGGCAAACCGCGGCCCGCCGGTATACTAAGCCAACTCGGAAGGGAGCGAAGAAAAATTCAGCGAGTGTCGAGCGCCGAGCGCCGCGTTCTCCACGCCGGAGAGCGAGCGATAGCACTGAATTTGCGACCGTGCTAACTGCTAGTTCTGCGTGTGAGCGGAAGAAGCAAGTCCTCTTATTACTGCTACATGTAAGTACATACATCATACGTGTAAATCCTGGCTTACTTGGCGTCAAGTAATGCGGCCCTCGGTCGGAGATCAAAGTGGGTTGTAATTGTATGGCAATATGCAGCGAAGATAAGTAGGATGCGGTTGCTTTGTAACCTAAGAGAGGGCTGTGGATATCATGTCTTGGCCCCTGCATGGCATTGGGGGCTGGAGGTTGACAAATTCAAATCTGTTCCGTCGGAATGCTTGAAAACGCTTCTACCTTGGATTCAACATGCTGCCATACCTGGAGTTTGGTTAACGGAGAGACGAACGGAGTGATGAAGTAGCGCTTTTTCACGGCATTCCGAAAGAGTGCATGTACACATCTACATCCGGGATGTATTAGACCATCCATTAGCTGTAATACGATGCTAGTGTGATACGGCAGCAGACCGGAGCTTGAAAACTCTGACCCTCCTGATTCCTGGTGCCAGCAATGAATGCTCGGACCTGCTGAGTCGCCCCAGCGCTAAACGCCCCACGGTTTCTGACCATGTAGCGTAGCAACGCCACGAGCTGTGCGCCATCCCACACGCACTGCCGTTTCCGGTACTACGTTGTTGAGTTTTGGTGGCAGCCTTGCCGTCTCATTGACAACGAATGTGTCAATGGAAGCCAATGCTGTACGAGCGCGGCGATAGCGTGTTGAACGAATCACCTTTTGACCAGATAGGTAGTTCAGGAAGCCACCTTCAGAAAAGCAAACTTTCACCGTTCTCCTCATGGAGTGGTTGGTGACTCGAGTGATGAGAAGCTGGTGGCTGTAATTCCGTAATTCCGCATCGGAGAACGGCCTATTTATAAGATATCCCGCCCAACTGTGTACTTATTTGTAGTTGTTCAGAGGTCAGTTCCTATGGTCAGGGGGACCCGTTTGTGTCAGCCTTTGTCACATTGAAAGTTAATAGCACATATTCACTAGTAGCTGGGCCTTATGGATCAATCTTCGGCGTGACACTCCATGCTGCCTACTTCATTTAGACAAGTACCTACAACGTTTACTCGTAGCTCTCCTTGCTGGCTCCACCGTCCCCGGTAACCCCCAATATGTGCGTATAGAGTGGATGCTTCAACGCCGCCTGGCGGCTTTTACCTTGTGGGCAGCTGTAGCTCCGGTCATGTCCCCTCTCGCTCGGACTTTTGACGATTGAGCTGTGCTGGCCAAACTTGGGCTGCGGCCAACCGCCCTGCAGGTGGATCTGTTGGCTGGCCAGATGCCGAGAGAACTTTGTAATGCCAGCCGTGAGGCGAGTTTGTATGTTGTTATCTAGCCCCAGCAATCTTGGCAGACTAACAGCCCCTTTGGTTGCTCCGCTGGCCCGTTTTTTTTTTTTCTTTTTCGTTTTCTAACCGTGGGAAGAAAAAGAATACAAAACTCTGGGCCGCCTGGTTTTGCTCAGCTGGTGGTTTTGGCCATTACTTGTCAACCAGCATTGGCTGTCAGTAGAGGTGTTGCTGTTGGTGCTGTTTTATATTTTCTTTATTTTAGTATAATTCTTTATTTATCTGGTAGATTCATCTGGCAGCATCACGCCGCCTTAACCCACCGCTTACTCTGTTCGTCGTTTACAAACGATTTGAAGCAATAATTGCATTCACTTGTTGTCAACACCTTGACTAATATTCTTTGCCAACAATCTTTTGGAATTTAATATTTTCCCCCGAACACATCATCATTCGATATTCGCTTTTGGCGACGCGAGGACCCTCGAGGTATCCTGATCAGACACCCTTCAGCAACTCGTCAACGATTTCCATCGCACCATACATCATCCAACGATACAACAGTTTACCAAGTCGGTCAATATGACGGGGGAGAAGCTCCCTAACGGGGAGACGCTGCCCAGTACGGCGAACTCAGATGTAGCAAAGGAGCTCGGCGAACAGTTGGATTCAAATTCTGTGGAAACTCAAGTTGAAGGCCAGCGCTCATCCAACGAACTTGCCAGAGTGCAAACTGGAGTCTCTGTTGAGCAAGCTGAAGCTCAGTTTGCTGTTCTACAGCGTGAGTTTACTGGTGTTTCTCGAGCCAGTCGCAAGAATAAACAGCAGTCTTCATCCGATCCTGAAAAAGGAGCCACAGTCACAACAGAAGATGATGATGATGACGTCTCTCTCTTCGACTTGGAGGCTGCGATGCGAGGTGACCTTGATGCTAGCGCACAAGCTGGAATACGGTCTAAGCATATTGGAACCTGCTGGGATGGCTTGACGGTTAGGGGCATTGGTGGTTTTACCAACTTCGTCAAGACTTTCCCTGATGCCATCGTCGACTTCTTCAACGTCATCACTCCGGCACTGAACATGGTAGGCCTCGGCCCAAAATTCACAGAAGCCACGCTGCTCGACAGCTTTCAGGGTGTGTGTAAACCCGGAGAGATGATCTTGGTTTTAGGAAAGCCCGGATCAGGTTGCACGACCTTCCTTAAGACAATTGCCAACCAACGATACGGATATACTGGCGTCCAAGGAGATGTCTTTTACGGCCCATGGACAGCACAAGAGTTTGACCGATACCGTGGCGAGACTGTATACAACGCTGAAGATGACATCCATCACCCTACACTGACTGTTGAGCAAACGCTGGGTTTCGCTTTGGATGTCAAGATGCCTGCCAAGCGACCAGGAAGCATGTCCAAGGCTGAGTTCAAGGAACACGTCATTTCCCTGCTCCTCAAGATGTTCAACATTGAGCACACCAGAAAGACCATTGTCGGCGATGCTTTCGTCCGAGGTGTCTCTGGCGGTGAGCGAAAGCGTGTCTCTATCGCCGAGATGATGATCACAAACGCCTGTATCCTCTCTTGGGATAACAGTACTCGTGGTCTCGATGCCAGTACCGCTCTCGATTTCACCAAAAGTTTGCGAATTCAGACCGATCTCTACAAAACCTGTACATTCGTCTCTCTGTACCAAGCCTCCGAGAACATTTACAACTTATTCGACAAGGTCATGGTCATCGATGAGGGACGTCAAGTCTATTTTGGACCCGCAAAGGATGCTCGTGCCTACTTCGAAGGCCTCGGCTTTCTGCCCCAGCCCCGACAAACGACACCCGATTACGTGACTGGCTGCACCGATGAATTCGAACGCGAATACCAGCCCGGACGATCTCCTGAAAATGCCCCCCACAGCCCAGACTCTCTTTTGGCCTCGTTTAAAGCATCCCCCTATCAAAAGATGATTGAAAATGAAATCGCCGAATACAAGGCTAACCTCGAGCAAGAAAAACAGCAACACGACGATTTCTTGGTTGCCTTTAAGGAGGGCAAACGCGGAACGTCCAAGCGAAGCCCCTACCAAGTTGGTTTCCACATTCAAGTCTGGTCCATTATGAAGCGACAGTTTATTCTCAAGCTTCAGGATCGTTTCAATCTCACTGTTGGTTGGGCTCGTAGTATCCTGGTCGCTATTGTTCTCGGTACCCTCTATCTGAATCTTGGTCAAACTTCCGCTAGTGCTTTCAGCAAAGGTGGTCTATTGTTCGTGGCGCTTTTGTTCAACGCATTCCAGGCTTTCTCGGAACTTGCTGGAGTAATGACGGGACGCGCAATCGTGAATAAGCACAAAGCATACGCCTTTCACCGACCTTCGGCTCTCTGGATTGCTCAGATCTTCGTCGATCAGGCGTTCGCGGCTTCTCAGATTTTGATCTTCTCCATCATTGTATACTTTATGACGGGACTGGTTCGAGATGCAGGCGCATTCTTCACCTTTTATCTGATGATTCTCTCCGGTAATATTGCAATGACGCTCTTTTTCAGAATTCTCGGCTGTATCAGTCCCGATTTTGATTATGCTATCAAGTTTGCAGTCGTCATCATTACGCTTTTCATCACCACATCTGGGTATCTTATTCAGTACCAGTCTGAGAAAGTATGGCTTCGATGGATTTACTGGATCAACGTTTTGGGTCTCGCATTCAGCTCTCTGATGGAGAACGAGTTTCAAAGAATCGATCTCACCTGCACAGCAGAATCGCTTATTCCTTCAGGTCCTGGATATACCGACATCAATCATCAAGTCTGCACGCTTCCCGGCTCTACTTCTGGCACAACCTTTGTTAGGGGCCGAGACTACATCTCTAATGGGTTCCAGTACCTTCCCGGGGATTTGTGGCGCAACTGGGGTATTGTCATGGCCCTGATCGTCTTTTTCCTCTTCTTGAACGTGCTTCTTGGTGAAGTCATCAAGTTCAACATGGGAGGAAGCTCATTCAAGGTTTACGCAAAGCCCACCAAAGAGCTGGAAACATTGAATGCGGCCTTGACCGAGAAGCGTGAGGCCAAGCGAAAGGACAAGTCTAACGAGGAAGGTTCTGATTTGACGATGAACTCTACCAGTGTGTTGACTTGGGAGGAACTCAACTACGATGTCCCCGTTCCCGGCGGTACTCGACGACTTCTCAACAACGTCTTCGGCTATGTGAAACCTGGTGAGCTGACTGCGCTTATGGGTGCTTCTGGTGCTGGTAAAACCACTCTTCTCGATGTCTTGGCTGCTCGCAAGAATATCGGTGTCATTTATGGAGACGTATTGGTTGATGGTGCCAAACCCGGAAAACAATTCCAGCGATCCACTTCCTATGCTGAGCAGCTTGATGTCCACGAGCCTACCCAGACCGTCCGTGAAGCCCTGCGATTCTCTGCCGAACTGCGCCAGCCCTTCGAAACCCCTATCCCCGAAAGACATGCCTACGTGGAAGAGATCATCTCCTTGCTGGAAATGGAAAACATTGCCGACTGCATCATTGGATCTCCCGAGGCTGGACTGACCGTCGAACAACGCAAGCGTGTTACCATCGGAGTCGAACTTGCCGCCAAACCCGAACTGCTCCTGTTTTTGGACGAACCTACTTCCGGTCTGGACAGCCAGAGTGCCTTCAACATTGTTCGTTTCTTGAAGAAGCTGGCTGCCGCTGGCCAGGCCATTCTCTGCACAATCCACCAGCCCAACGCCGCGCTATTCCAGAACTTTGACAGGCTTCTTTTGCTGCAGCGAGGAGGACGCACCGTGTACTTTGGCGATATTGGAAAAGATGCTGCTATCCTGCGTGCCTATCTGAAGCGCTACGGTGCCGAAGCTGCCCCAACAGACAACGTTGCTGAGTATATGCTGGAGGCAATTGGTGCTGGTAGTATGCCTCGTGTCGGTGACCGCGACTGGGCTGACATTTGGGAGGATAGCCCTGAATTTGCTCATGTCAAGGATGCGATTATCGAGCTGAAGCGAGAGCGTATCTCTGCCAACAGCGAGGCTGGTCACAAACTCGAGAAGGAGTACGCTTCTCCTCTTTACCACCAGATGAAGATCGTTGTTCGCCGCATGTTCCGCTCTTTTTGGCGATCGCCCAATTACTTGTTCACCCGCTTGTTCGCTCACATTGCCGTCGCTCTCATCACGGGTCTCACATATCTCAACCTGGACGACTCCAAATCCTCTCTGCAGTACAAGGTTTTCGTCATGTTCCAGATTACTGTCCTGCCTGCCATCATCATGTCCCAGGTCGAAATCATGTATGCCATTAAGCGTGCTCTATTCTTCCGCGAATCCTCATCCAAGATGTACTCCACCACGTCATTCGTTGCGGCCATCATTCTCGCTGAGATGCCTTACTCCGTGTTGTGTGCGGTCAGCTTCTACTTGCCTTTGTACTTCATGCCTGGCTTCCAAACGACTCCCTCGCGCGCTGGCTTCCAGTTCTTCATGGTCCTCATCACTGAGCTGTTCTCCGTCACTCTCGGCCAAGGTCTCTCCGCACTCACGCCTTCACCTCGTGTCTCCACCCAGTTTGATCCTTTCATCACCATCGTCTTTGCCCTCTTCTGCGGTGTCACTATCCCGCCCTCTCAGATGCCCGAAGGCTGGCGCTCCTGGCTCTACCAGCTGGATCCATTCACCCGTCTCATCAGCGCTTGTGTTACCACTGCGCTCCATGATCTCAAGGTCGTCTGCAAGAGCAGTGAGTTGAACCGCTTCACCGCTCCCAACGGCACGACTTGCGGCGAGTACATGCAGCCTTTCTTCGAAAGGGGAGCTCCTGGTTACCTGGTCTCCAACTCGACCCAAAACTGCGAATATTGCGAGTATGGCGTTGGTGATGAGTTTTACACCCCGCTGGGTTTGAGCTTTGACCATCGTTGGAGAGATTTGGGTATTTTCCTCTGCTTTGTTGGCAGCAACATCATTATCCTCTTCTTGGGTGTATGTACTTCCTCTATTCTCCCACCCCTTTGCAGTGTTAAATCAAATGCTAACTTTAATTCTTCTAGAGCAAATTCGTCAACTATAACAAGAGGTAAAACGGGAAAGGGGGTGATGATTGAAATGAAAATATTGCATTCAAATAATTGCCAATGATTTGGGAACATTTTAATAAGAAAAGTTTAGCGATTTTTCAGCAAGCCATGTTTTAAGGGGCAATGAGATTGAAAACGGGCCAAAGTTAATTAGATGTAGAGACTTTAATAGCAATCAAAAGTAGCTTAATGAAATATGAGAGGAAAGCTTAAACTTTCCAAGATAATTGCATAGCAATATTTGACCCTTTTGCATACACTCGTGCGGATGACATTACATGTCACAGAGAAGATGATTTGTTAGCTCAACTCCTTAGTCATGCTGGCTCCTCTCCATACACTCTCAAACAATGTGTGTTTGCGTGGTTTTTTGGAGCGTTTTGTTCTATCATTCATGGGTAGAGTTGGAATGCACAGGTTGTGCAGATGAAGCTTTGCGGAGGTGCGATGAACGTGTCCTGATTCATGATATGAGAGATGAGTGTACGAGCACTTATTTATACGTATTTATTAGCTCCCTTCTTGCTTAATTGAACATATATGAAATATGTCAAATCAATACTCAGCGGTAGATCTCTGAGCTTAGCACAGCATGTGACTTCAAGCGGTATTAAGGGGGGAAGGTGAGAAAACATAAAGTAATAGATACATGAGCTAAGTATTGTTGAACAAAGCCGAAGCAAATAAAGCTTAATTAGTGAACTACGTCCCATTTATGAGCTTCCTCTTTTGCCTAATAACATATGTCACCATGGCTCAAGAAGAGGCTTAGTCCCTGGGCATATCGAATCCATGTAGAGCTAACTTCATACAAGTGCAGTAGACGACATGACTTGGACCGTCTGCATCCCCCTTACAAAGAAAATATTGACTTAAACTTGACATTTTGTATCTTTCACAGTATTTGCTTTCAAGAGCATGGAAATATCTATGGCTTTGCCAGATGATATGGCCGAGTCTATGTAGAAAGCGTGAGACCTGTTTCTCTGACTATTCTCTTACTATATCTTGTATACTTAAATATAAAAACTCACTTGCAAAACGGGGTGGGAAGTGCTATCTAATGTAGAAGCTATATAAGATAGTATATAACATATCATATAGATCACTGCTCAATGGTTTTCGAGCAGAATGCTCGTCATTGCCGCCATATGCCAGAGCTGCACTGCCGAGATGTGCATAACCTTTTAAAATATTACCTATTCTTTTAGTTTCTAAAATAAATTTAGAACTATACATAGCCGCCAATTAGTCAAGGGTAATGTATGCAGGCTACTGGTGACAGCGATATGAATATGAAAGATCTCCCAAAGAGCAATGCATTGAGTCACACTTACACCGCCAATAGACACAGATGACGTTGATAAGAAGCAAAGCTATCGAACTGACTCAACTTTTTCTTCGTATCCTATCAACTAGAGATACCACTGTATCAAGTGACTTATGCGCATTGGCGCTATATGCTCACCTTGTTTGACGTGTATAGCCCAAGGCTGACTCGGTCTGTAACCCAACGATGAGCCTTCCCATCCTGAGGCACAACTCAAAGGCAAAATGTCAGTCACTCGATCAGATATCTCTGGTCAACATCACAGCGTCAAGCACCTACTCTCCAATTAGATGCCTGAAAAAGTCCCTAACATCAACCCAGTGCGAGAGACTTGATTCTCCCGTTGCTCGTCATTCATCCCAACCACCTCTCCCATGGAAAGGACGAAACATCGCCACAATTTACATCCCATCATACACCCCTCCCCCCTCCCATCACATCGCCGTCTCGTACCGGAAAGCTTCCCCTAGCACACAAAACGAGCTCATCTAAACCAATAGCTTCATCATCGACTCGCCGTCCTCAGCATAAGCTTCTACAAATAAAGAAATGATTGGATTATAAAAGAACGCATGCGCGCAAATCCTTCTCCACGTCCACGCGCTCTCGATGACTCTTCTTGCCCCTTTTGCCTTGCTTGATCGCCTTGTATGTATGCAACCTTTCACGCGCGTCTGCAGTATATATCTAGATACTACCATGTAACTACAATGAAGAATTAAAAAAAAAGCACGTGAACATCTCAAAGCGCGAGTTCGCATCAAAGGAAATGGCTTATACGTGACCGCGCTGGCGCCTATCTCGACTTACACGCGATCCTATTCGCTCGCCGACCACCCCTCCCTTTCCTTCGCCACTTGCTATTCGCTGGATTCTGAAACTTCGGTGGTTGGCTGCTGCCTATTTTCCTTAGCCTCGTTCACGATTCACGATTCACGCTTTTTTTTTTTTCATCCTCTTTTTTATTCGCCTCACGACACGGTACATACATAATGCTACTGGTTAAAAATTCGCGTAGAAGAAAAGAGAAATTCTAACGCGCGTCGCTTTTGCCTGCCATCGTCACTTAATCCCACAAAAACCTCGCCCCTTACAGGATTGGCGTTTTTTTTTTTGTGTGTTTGCCTCAGCTCTCAGGGCGCTCACAGCTCTTTTTTAGCTCCCGCATGTGAAAGCAAAGGAAGAGACGGGGCGCGTGGCAAATAACTTTCACGTTCGTTCACGTCCGCCCCCAAAAAGAAGCTCGCGAAAAAAGCACGGATATGTTTTCCTAATTCCAACTTACTGCCTGCTTTTTTTTTCGTGTTGTGAGTTTGGGATAGCAAACAGGGCTGTGTATGTTTTGCAAAGAAAGTCTTTAACGTCTGTGACTCATGCATCCCAATGCTTTGTTCTCCCCAGCCATCCAATCTGCATATCTTGGCCCCGGAAATTTGGAATTACGTGGATGAACCATGTTGTATGTCTGTACTTACTTCGTATGCAAACTCGTCTCTTTTCTCACCAAAGCTCAATATTGCGCCACGCCGTGCAAGGCTGATGGAGGCGTGCGCCATACACACAGTCAAAGCAGCCAGCCAGTCTGATTCATCATGCCCGCCTCCCTTCTTCCTCTTTTAGAAGCTAGAAGGGGGAGAAACAAGATTCCCGTTTTCTCATGCCCAATTCTTCATCCGTTTTGTCAAGCTCATTGCGTCATCCTTGAATACTCCTTTGGTCATCCCCAACCACCCCCAACCATCTTCGCTGTCAGCCACGTCAGGGGAAACTACCCCAATAGGCAAACTGGAAAAGTCAATTTCGCAGCTCCCCAAAAGTTTGCCCTGGAACGGGCGAAAAAGATCCTCTGGATCGGCACGCAGCTCTTCTTAGCGCCTGAGCACGAGTAGTTTGTATCACACAGTCCAATACACGTTCGTATAAAGCAAAAGAAAAAAAAACTTTGAAGCTGGCTCTGTTTCATATGCGCAAGGACGCTTATGACGTAACGCCTTGAGAATCAGAAAAAAGGATTTGTGGCGGCGGTCCCGGTTCTTTGGCTTAGTCACGTGACTCGGCAGATTGATGCACGCGCACAGCCACCTGGGCAACCCCACACCACGTGGCTTGCCCGAGGAGATGAATTGGAATGCCCCACCAAAATATCAAATCTTTTTTTCTTCTTCTTGACCATTTTTGGGGTGGCTTCCTTTTTTTGCGCCCCTCCCCAGACGCCCGTCCCGTTCGGCTTCCCGAGGCACGCGATCTTGGTTACGCCCCCGGGTGTGTGGCGCAGAGTTCTGGAAGAAATGGTGAAGGGCTAAAAAAAAATAAAGAGAGAGAGAGAGAGAGAGAGAGAGAGAGAGAAGGTTAAGGATGTTTTGGTGGCTCTTTCTTTTTGTTTACAATGTGGTCTGACGCTCAAGGCAGAGGAGGCTGAATTTTTGTCTTTGCGCGTCTCAGACATGTGAATTTTTTTTTTTACGAACCCTGGTTGCGTGGGAATGGAAATCAGCTTGCGCCCAGCTCTACATGGTATGTGCACCACAAACGCAATAATTTTTTACTAACGCGAAAATCGTACTCAACAATTGTTTAACTTTTCAAGGATCAACACTCAGTGACGAAATCGTCTGGGGAAAAAAGACACCAAGAAAAATCTTCTGCACGTGTGATGTGTAATGAAATGCGCACTGCCGTCACCGCCTCTGCAAAGCCGTGGTCTGTGTGGGCGGTCTGGACAGAGTTAAAGCAGAGTCGTGTTGCTGCATGATACGGTAATTATTAGCGGTACTGCACTGCTACACCTCGTCTAAGCCGCTGTGCTTTTTCGGCGCAAGTGCATTAGCATGAGCGATCATTTTTCTTTCTATTTTCAGCAGCCCCATGTCGTTGATGCGACCCTTGAAGAAAAGGGGAATAAAATGTATGTACTGTACAGTAGCATGACAAAACTTTGACAGATCCAGGTGGGTTTCTTTTCTTCCAGCTTGCCCACTCTGAGCTGTGCAGAGTGGGGGAGAATCTCAAGCAAGGGAGTGTCGGTATATACACACGTAGCGTATTATGATGTAGTGAGTGGTGTAAATAATCCCTTGCGGCCCAGCAGCTGTCCAATGGAATGGACGCAAAGCAATGCAAAAGGTGAAGAAAAAACACACCGTCTCATACTGTAATGCTTTGTTGTTGCCCAACACCATGCCGCCTAATAGGCACGAAACTGCCTACCTACCAGGACTACCTGTGATATGGCTCCGCCCATTGCTATTACAGCTAGGCAGCGCAACATAGATGGAATCCAAGGCTGAGGTACTTGCTCGGATAGACAAGGCGTAAATCAACATTTTCATCATCCATGCGCCTCTTTCCTGGTGGTGGTGTTGCTGCCGCATCGTAAGGCATGAATCCAGGCAGGACTGTCGTGGCCTGAGCTAGGTAGAGGGGGGTGCTTGAGAAAAAGATGCTGTCGGACGTAATACTAGCGGCATTCCAAACCAGAAATGGACCGTATTGCATACAAACCAGCCATTGGCAATGGCTGAAATGGCTTCTTGAATGTAGGGCTGTGCATAGCCAAGCTAGAGACAAAGCACGTAGGGTTTTCGCAACCTCCTGCTGCTGGCTTACTTGCTTGCGCGCTTACCTTACGAAGAGACACGACACGTGCGCAGCGATTTTAGGACTGCTGCAACCCGAATCGTGATCTTCATCTGTGTTGTCTCCTTTGCATGAACCAGTAATGCCGGTAGGAGTATATAAAAGATGGCACAGGGCGTCCGACTCATACAAAAGGCTAGGCGGATCGACGTATCTGCGGTCTGCGGCCTGAATTGTGCAGTTGTCACCGAGAGCAGCCGCTGCATGGAACTTGGGCATCGCCGTGGGCATTGCGGCAGCCTGCTGAGCGTACACTACCGTATCAGTGCCTTTTACTTGCTTGAATATGATATGGCAGGCTGAGCAGACAAAGCCGTTTACTACTGTGGAATCTCTTCCACAAGCGCCTAATATGAGCTCTTAGACTAGAGCCATGATTTATCATGTGGTAGACATTTGTACAAGTCATCGTCCCACATCTGCTCTCTACACTCCCAGTGGGCCAGCCAAGTATGGCCTGAGCATCGCAGAATAATGCCAAGATCGTGATATATACGGCTTAGAGTGCAAATTGCCCGGAAAACTGCGCGTAGTAGCACTATACCTTGCCTTGTTTACTCATACAGATGCTCATTCGGAACCCATGCGTTGATAGATCGGTCAGCCAAATGAGCGGTCCGATACCGTTCTCCAAAGATGCCACCCGATAAGCTACATGGGGACGTTGTCACCGAGATTTCGAGGGGACTCAAGGCTCTCAAAAGCAGGCCGGGATGGAGATGGGGATAGAGACACGGATGCCGTTGCATAGAGATCTGGCTTCCATCATTGTGCATTGTCTCCATGCATGTCCTCTCTTCTCACGTATCAGAGCTGCAGGCACTAACTTGTTTTGCCTTCCCTCTGCGTCCGTGATCGCAGGAGGCCTTGTCCTCTTCCTCGTCCTCGATAGGCAAACGGACCAGTGAGATGCGCTTTGGGTTTTCGTTACGGTGTGCGGGTCGCGGGAAGAAAAAAAATTTTCCCCTCCCCCCTTTCTCAGATCATACGTCTTGAGTAAAAGTGAAAGTGTCGGTCAAGAGAAAAGTGTGGTCGTTGCTACCTAGCGAGCGAGCTGTCTCCAAGATAGGCTACTTTTTCGGCAAGCAAGCGCCAGAATAAAGTGTCCGTGGTGTTTTTGATATTCGCAGACAGCCTTCACTAGCGGACAAATAGGTGGTGGCTAGCCTAGAGTTAGCGAATTTGCTTACCAGCCGCTTAGCTGCTTGGGGGGTGCGTATTGCAGCGCCATGCGAATGGATCGGATCCCTGGCACTCAGACCAAGTGGGCCTCCTATCTCTCTTCTCAGCTTTTTTTTCCTCGCACTGGCATGGCGCATTTTGTGGCTTTTGCGTGAAACTGGGGGCGAGCAGCCGGCTGCCAATCGGCGCCCAAAAATGCTGCAGCTCAGTGCCCGATTCGACAGCCACAACATCTTTGGACATCAATACAGCTCTGCTGCCCATCTATTGGGAGACTATCTCTACGAAGCGCCAGGGCTTGCGTTCGTATGAGTCACTGTCCACTTTGTCGGGTTCGTAGGATGGAGGCGAACACAAAAAACGGAAGCAAGTTGAGACGAGTAACAAACCGTTCGTTTGCAAGGAGGCATCCTGCGGGAGAGCAAAGACACGAGAAATTTGTTTGGGCCAGTGTTGGGTTTGATTGAGGGACGGCCCACGAAATGAGATGTTGAAAATTTTTCACTTGTCAAACAAGGGACGGGCAAAAACTCAAGCCCTAGCGGCCTCTAGGCAGCCTCTTTTGGCCACACCCTCCGGGCTCCAGGGATTCAAGGGCGGACGGACCATGGATGCTTCGGGGAAGGGAAGATGAATCAAGGGGGGTGCAAGCTAGCGAGGCCAGGCCAGTGCTTTACCGGGGGGCCACTTTCAAGGTGTGAAGTTGCTTCTTCTAGAAATCGGCGAGCGCTCGGAGACGTGAGCCGCAGCATCCTGCCGCGCTCAAAGCCAGCAGGAGGAAGAGGAGGGCAGCATTTGATAGCGAGGAGGATGCGCCTGTCGTCTGATGTTAGAGAGAATTGTCTTGACCGATATTATGAAGAAAAGGGGTGAGCGGCGTTTGCTGAGGCTCAGACCGGGATACAAACAGACATGCTACCACATTGTAGTAGCAGCAGTAGTAAGCAGTAATATTGCTATGGGCCAGTCAGAGCGCTATGATTGCACGCAGAGGAAGACAAGTTGCAGAAACCGAAAAGTCGGTATAAGCATGTCTGTATCCCATGCAAAAAAAAGCATCGGTATGAATGTAACAGGTATTGCTTTTGTGTGAGAAAGGGGAAGGAGAATGGAAAGGAATGGAAACAGAAGAAAAGAAATTCTCGGGCGATACCAATCCGGGCACTGCTTCTCGCATAATCCTCTTGATTCAGACGAAGGGCGAAGAAAAGTACGGGGGAGAGGACCTAAAGCAGATGCAGGTACAGGTCAGCTCGCACAAGTGATGCCAGATGGGATGGAATCGCCAACGTACATACCATTGGCACACGCACTCCGCTGGCAGATGGGATTCTCTGTCCAGTCCAGCAGCCGTATGGGAGCTGATTGCTGCTGGATTTGGCGTTTCCATACAGTGTGCCGTGCCTGGCGCAGAAGAAGTGCGCGGGAACGGCACGCTGCGGCGGCGTGGATGCTTTTTGGGGCTGCGAGCTCCCGTGGTTTGTGGGACAAAAGCCGGAGGTCCCACCCGGGAAGACTGGAGATGATGGAGAAGGGCGAAAAAGAGACCAGACTGGGAAGCTGGGGGGGCTGACAAGAGGCCCGCTTTGTTCGACAAGGGAGGATGGCCTGTTTACGAGTACGAGGCAAACGCCAGCGCTTGGCACGGAGTGGTGTGTGCGTGTTTGTTAGCGCAGCGTGATTGTGTGATCTCGAACTGAGTGGTGGACGTGGTGTTGGGTTTTACACTTTGGCCGTTATGCGTGCGCCTCAGGGACAGAAAAGCTTGAAACCACCAAGAAGATTTCAAAAAAGGACGGGCCATGGGGTTAAGTGCCATTTGTGCCAGAGTTCACCGCTAGGTTAGCACCCGGAAGGCCTGCCGCGGGGGCCCCCCCCAGGCACTGACACTCTGCAGCCGGGCCACTTCCAGTAGAGTGCATTAGGCTATCGGCCGCTAAACACTCAGCTATACCACTCGCTGGGGATATGGAGCGCCGGTAGCCCGAAATTCAATTTTCGGCTCCGTCAATCGCCTTCTGCTCCACGTCTAAAGCAGATTGGTTCTATTTGTGTTATTTACGGCCTTGCAGGTAGATTTTACAAGTTTGTTTGTCCTCCAGTGCTTCCTTTTTTTTTTGTTGTCTCTGATTGCCTACCAAGCGGATTCCTTGGGGGCTGGATGCCCATGTCTCACTTACACTTGCAGCCCATTCACGCCCTTGAGTGCCGGTACCGCATGTTGACCAAGCGAAGGGCAGAACTGACCAGGGAAAAGAAAAAAAAACTGAACATTAGTGCAAAAGCTTGTCCTAATACGTTCTGATATAAAGTATGTAGAAGAAAAAGAAGCAAAAAAGAAAGACTGGGCCAATCACGGCAACGAATTTGTCGATGGCAGCAGCTAAGCGGAGTGGGCTAATAATATATGAGTGCATATGTAGGTGCGGATGCACTCGTGCATGGTGTGTTGCGTGCCACCACCACCACCACCACCTCCAAGCAGGAAATGCACAAGCTAACAGGACCAACCGCTCTTTTGTTCCCTTCTCTTCAAGACTACCAACCAACTGCTGAGACAAAAAAAGAATATACTTTTATGCTAGCAAAAAAATTTTCAAGCAAGGGGCAGGCTCCCCTTGCCGTTCCGCATGAATCCTTCCAGCGTGATCGGGACCAGAGAGGCTGCGTCCATCACATTATGCCGCGGCCTGGTAGGCTCGCTTCACCTAGATTGGCGCCGTGCAGACAAGGGAAAAAGCCACGTTTTGGAGACTGGGCTATTCCCCCCTGGTCATATTCCTCGCGGCCGCTGGTCAACTCGGTGTGTGTGCATTGCAGGCTCCCCTTGCTAGAAAACAATAAAGAAATAGTATAGGAAAAAAGCGGATGGATGGATATCGGTGCATGGGCCAAAGGCTCTCGAGACGAGACATGTCCAAGCTGGGGGTCAAAGCTAAATCGTGTGAGACGTGTGTTATTCAACCTGGCTTGACTTTGGGCTTTTTGCCAGCCAAACGGTGATCAGTGCAGCCTTGTCTGTGGCTTCTATCCGGTTTTATTTTTCTTTCTTCTTTGCCTACTGATACAATTGAGACTCTGGTTTCCCATGGGCTGCACAGCACTGGTCGGAAATCACCCCATTCGCCAAACCAACAGGGGCCTTGTACGAAGTAGTACTGCGAATTACCGAACTGGACGCCTCTCGGACAGGCTTCGGACGTGCGCAAGCGAATAAGAGTACATGTAGCAGCGGAACGTACGACTGCTACCTATATTGATGTCCTTTTGCAGTCACAGCCGCATTTGCATACTACTCTGGGGTTCTTAATTTCGTCAGAAGGTGTTGGACATTTCATGCAGCTTGTCAGATCTGGGAATACATGTCAGATGCACGCCCGCTGAAAGATATTGATGGGCATCAATTATAACAGCTGCTTATCTCTCTATGTTACCGCTGATATCGATACCGCTGCTACTGTCGCTATTACTGCTAGGTACTACTACAAAGATGTCTGGTAAGAAGCAGGATCTGGATAAATGGCTAATATGCATCGTCTTTCCTGTTCTTTCCCGTCAGGGCTGTGGCCAGATGTGGCACATCCTGACAGGCCTGAATAAAGTGCTTGCTTTCAATGCCTTGCCCTGCACTGTACATAATCCCTGATATATTAAGCAAATTAATCAACCAACCCCAACGAACCGTGAAAAAGCTGGGGCCGTCTTCACGCAGATACTACCCTTTTCTCTCAGCACAGCCAATCTCGCTGCAACCTTCTCAGGCTGGAGGTTTACCATTAACCGCCAGCGTTCGCCCGAAGCTCGGCGCTTCTCAGCTGCTCCCATCACCATCGCCGCACCACCATCATGACGCACTGCAACTCCAAAGACGAGAGGATAGCAAGGACAAACGTTCCCGTCTGAGCGATTTACTAATATCAGTAGTAGCACTGCAAATCTATCGATAGTGCTTGTCACACAGCTTTGGCAAAGGCGGGCCAATCAGCGGCCTGCGTGGCTGCGGGCAATGTGGCCCCCTCCAATCATTGCGCTGCGCCATGTGACTGCAAACCACCCTTTTATCGTCGCAACGATGAGCGAATACTCGTCAGCCAGAGCCATCTTTGCGTTCCTTGACGCATGGTCACAGGGCTGTCCGATCCAGATAGGCGCCTATCCAAGGGGACATGGTAGGTTTTGTGCGTCTAGGATGATCCGTAGCTCGCCGTTGATTGCGTCTTTCCAGGCGCTTCCCACTATTCCTCCACGCACCCGTCATACGTAATACTGGGGGCCGTTGGTTAGTTGACGATGGAGGATGATAAATATGCCCACTTCCTCTTCGTCGTCCTCAGCCAGTGCCTGTTCCGGATAGATGGACGTTAAGGCTGAAGACGGCAATAACTTGCTGTAAGCCTGCGCCGGGATCAATGATACGAGTACGCATTACGCACTGATTGTCATTCATGCCAAACACCTAGGTGTTATTACCGGCGGCGCAAATATCAGTCGCCATCGTCCCCAACAAATTGAACCCAAGCCTCGGACCATTGAATACAACGCTTTGTTTTTTCACGGCATCCCGCAAGAGCGTGCGCATAAACAAATAACCTTTTTCATTGTACGAGCCGTCTTGGTCGCCGTGTTGCCGCTAGCATTACTCGCGCTCGTTACAGCCTCTTTGTCTTCCGGGCGCTTTGGTATTATTACCTGCGTATTACAATCAGCCACAACTGGTCTACGCAAGAGCAAGAGGACAAGTAAGCCTGGTTGAAAAGGGAAATCAATTCACAGTGAGTGCGCGTGCTTCGTGCATTTGCTGCTGCGCAGGTCTCTAAATGGAACAGGGATTTGAGATTGCCTTGGATCCAATTTCAAGGCATCGACGGCCTCGGCGTTTGACACCTGCCCGTCTGGAAAAGCCACCAGCAGGGAGACAAAACAGCGATCGGGAAGACGAAAAGTTTTTTTCGTTCTTCTTCTTGTCCCTTGCCTTGCCTCACTCACCGAGAGATACCTTTATCGTACAAGACAGTCGGTGGGCTCGCGGAAACTAGGATTCATACCCCTAGGCTCTATCATTTCGCTTATCCCGTCTCGGTAAATTGGACTGGGGGAGGCTCCAGTGCATGAGAACCAGGGCCGCGAGTCGTCATCCACAGTCGATTTGAGATACCTGCCGAGCGTGAAAAGTCCGAAGCACAAGCCAGGACAAGCATCGACGAGCCCCGGCGAGCCAAGTTCACTTGTCAGAGCGATACGAGCGACGTTGTCGAACAGGCTCGCTCGGTCGTTGGTCGTCCACTGGGAGGAGTCACAGCGAGGATCGCGGGAGCCCATTCAGCTGCGCAAGCCGGCTGAAAAGTGCCCACCAGGCCCGAGACTACGAATTGGCGCCGGCAAATCACGATCGAGAGCAGCAGTCGGGCTGCCTCCCTTACTCACTCGTCGCCCAGAAGCTGCTGGAAGCTGCAGCGCTCGCTCATTGACTGGGCACCGTCGATTACAGCAGAGTGCAGCAGCGCAGACCGACCAGTCGCAGCCATCGCACCGTCCGTTTGCCCGCAGATTTGCTGATTGGACCGGCCTGGACTGGGCTGGGAGCTGCGTTGGGAGCGACCATCCATCCATTACAAAGTGCACACTCATACAGACACGCAGACACGCAGCGCTCTTTGCTTTGGGCGATAACGCAGGCCCAGTGTCATCACGACGCTTCCAGCACTGTGTGGCCGCTGCCGGAAGGTTCCACCGCCGCCGCCAGTGACTAAGCCAGGCCTCTGCTACCCGCACGCCCCCTCCACCGCCCCCGGGCCCCTGTCGCATGCCGGTGCTACTGGCGCTAGCGATGCCTGCCCTCTCTCACCAAACTCACTAACGGCCTTCCCTGCTCGCTGCAGGCTGCCCACACCCAAGGCAAAAATTATCAGCGTCCACAATATATACCTCGAATGCGTGCCCGCGCTGCATTCTTTCCTCCTCCGACCTCTCACTCTTGATATCGCTTTGGCCTGTGCCAATGAACCGCATCGCATCTCCACCTGCATCGCAGCTATCCATGCACCGTCGACCCTGAGAGCGCCGACGTCTCCCTTACATCCACAATCATCCCATCTCACCACCGCCAGGCCGCAACGTCGGACTCTGGCTCGCTTCTATCCGGGAAGACAAGACGAATAAAACCATCCTGTTGTAGATTGGTCATGTTTGACGCAAGACGTAACTCTTCTCACTTTTACTCTTCCGATTACATACCAAGGTGACGGGCTTTTTATTGCTTCTTCTTGTTGCACATCCTCGCGTTAATATCCCATAATTCCCTGTATCCCCCCATCCATCCCCTTTGAGAGCAGATTAGAACAGAAGTTTGAGCATTTCAAACCTCGTCAGCTCTCCGCCTTGCTATTATCCGCCGGACGACAGCAGCCAGCATCCTCATCGATATACACCGTCAACGAACAGCAGTTCCTTCGTTGGAGGAAGAGGTTGTGGAGCGAGTGTCATAGAGCGGACATCGCAGAGGAAGCCGTTACACACACACACACACACACAAACACAGAATGAACTATCCATCACCACGAACACCTGGATCGACTCCGATCCACGAGTGGGAATACACACGAATGTCGTCCGCCACTCCAACCCCATCACCGCGGCCAAGCTGGCTCGAGACCACGCCTCGACGACCAGCCACTCGAGCAGCTCACAGCCGGGCCAGCAGCTATTCTCAAGGCGGCGCATCTACGCCTCGCGCTCCGGTAGATTCGCCCCGATACAACAGCTCCGGCCAGTATGCCACGGTTGATGTGAGTCCCAAACATTTTTCGTCATCGCGCGGGCCCTCCGGGTCGTCTCAATTTCCTGCCTGGCGCGACCGCCGATTCTCTCACACCTATGTCCGGGCTGCAACTCCGTTTGGAGAATCCGACGAGGACGAGATATTCGAGGCTTCGGGGCGTACATATGTGCTGCTTGCCGAGTCACGAGCAAAGGGTCGCAGGAACTCGCATGTCTATGATTATGAGGGGATACGGTACACTAATCTCGACGACTACCCACAGGGTACCGCAGCCTACTATGCCGACTACCGTGACGCCTACGACTCTCCGCAGTCGCACATCCCCGCCTCCCATGTCCGTCCTCCGACCAGCCACGGCCACACTCGCCGTTCGTCAGCAGCGGCAAACGTCCCGCAGAGGCCATCCACCGTTCGCCCTTCCGCACAGGCTTACCGCGCCAAAGCCGCCGCCGCCGCTGCTGCACCATCACCGAAGGCTACCGAGGCCGATGCTCGAAAGCACCGGATTCCAACGGGCTATTCCCTCAAGAACTGGGACCCGACAGAGGAGCCCATTCTCCTTCTTGGCAGCGTCTTTGACGCCAACAGCCTTGGCAAGTGGATCTACGACTGGACCGTCTACCGAGCCGGTGCCAACTCTCCCATTGCCGACATGGCAGGCGAACTCTGGCTTCTTCTGATTCAGCTCTCCGGAAAGGTCAAGCGTGCAGAGGATATCATTGGCCGTGTGCGAAGCGCCGAGAACCGAGAGATTATGAATGAGTTCATCGAGTCTGGTGAGCGTCTCACAGATAAGCTCCGCTCGCTGCTCAAGGCATGTGAGGCTCCCATGCTCAAGGCTGCCAAGAAGAAGCAGTCAGGCCTGGGCAAGAACTCCGGTGTCGAGTTT
Organism: Trichoderma asperellum; assembly: GCF_020647865.1. Taxonomy (NCBI): domain Eukaryota; kingdom Fungi; phylum Ascomycota; class Sordariomycetes; order Hypocreales; family Hypocreaceae; genus Trichoderma; species Trichoderma asperellum. Next base: position 1,854,639 of record NC_089416.1, read on the forward strand.
GTCGACACCCTCTTTGGCCGTGACCGGGAGCTGAACAAGACGGAGAAGTTCATGCAGAGCTTGAGATTGTTCAGCGTGAGATTCGATGCCAACTGCGAGAGTATTCTGGCAAACCCATCTTCCTAAATGGATCATCTCTAATCATGACCTGGAGCAATCCTAAATCCCTAATCCTTCCAATCCAGGATGACTATAAACCCAGAGGAATTCCTCCGGGATTAAACCTTCTTCCCCAAAAGGAGATGTATACGAATTTGCCCTGGACTCTTTCAGCATCTCGCGTAACGTTTTAATCCTTCTTTTTAATGTTCACCAAATTGGCAACTTCCCCAGGATTCCGGACCATCGAAGTTGGATATGGGCCTACTCCGCAGGATGGAAAGGCCAAGAAGACAAGAGATTGTACACTAATACTACTGCTTGCTGTTATCGTTCCCGTCCGAGGATTTCCTATGGATACCCAGTCTTACGGACTCTTTTTTCTTTTCCTTTGTTTTCTGAACTCGGCCTCTCGGAGCGATGAACGGCTTTTTATGCTTTACTCTTTTTTTTTCTTTACTTTTTCTTTTTTTTTTTCCTTTCGGCTATTCAAAAGAAAGATTCCTTTATGGGCGACCTGTACTACCACCAATGAACACGCGGAGGAGACACCGAGACACGGGGCATTTTTCCATCTAGAGATACCCAGCGTTATCATTTCGGGCGCGTCGCGAGCAGGAGAGGAGGAGCGGAACAAAAAATTGGCGACGACAAGGTGGCGAGGTTGTCTGTTTTACATGACTTTTTTCTTTTTCTTTTCTTTCAATGTCTTCGGTTTAATGCGCTGTGGCAATATGGATTTATTACAGAGTGATTTTTCTTTTCAGAAATTGGGAACTTCTAGATGGAGAATTTTAGTATACTGCACAATGATGATGGTTTTGGTTTATGAGCGCGAATATATTTTTATCCCCTCTATTACATATTACTTTCAGTGTCCATTTCATGTATGTGATGCCATGTTAATGACTTCTACTGCAGCTATTTAATTTCTGCTGTAGGCTTTTTGTGGAGTGGTGAGTAGGGGCCATGCCCTGCATGCAGGTCTGGTGGATAGATGTCTTGTTAGTTTTATGTAAATCTCTGGAGGCTGCAAATGGATACACACGATACATATCCTTATGGGGCAATGACGTCCCGTAGAGACAACAGATTCATGCTGAGGGACTGGATCAACCCGCCGTTACAATGTTAAACATGATGTCTCGGCGTGGCGTTTGCGCGTCTCAGGAATAACGATTCTCTTTACGGTACTTTGTTCACTCTGTTTCTTCGCTCATATCATTATGCATGACCATAGGAAGCACAAAGTAGCCAGAGTAGAGAAGGATGAGGGTGGGCTGTCCACATGTGACGAGTACGACCCTAGAGCAAGACAAGACGGGCCCGAATGTTTCAGGTTTTTACAGTGCAATATAGTGTTGGATTTGTTTTCTTTGTTTTTTGGGGGGGGGATTTCCTCTGGCTGGGGTCGGGAGATGAGTACGACGTATGATGAGATTGATGGAGAAGCGGGATCAGGCGAATATCAGTTTGAGCCAAGGCACTGTTCAGTAGAAGACTGCAAATTGGAATCCATTTTCTCAATCAAGATGTTATTTCACTATTCTAACCAAGTGCCTGGTGCAAAAAAATTCCGCGGCAAGTTAAGCCAAGGGCAATTTCTGAATACGTGCGCCGTGCTTGCTCGGAGGCTGTGCTTGTCTCAAAATCCACTGTCTCACGGCTAGGTAGGTAGCAAAAAATGTGTGCCGTCTTGTCTTGCGGGCGGTGATATTGGCCACCTTGAAGTATGACAAAAACAGCTCTCCCCTTTTTTTTCTCATAATTGCCATTTACAAAGTAGTAGTACTATTTTCTGTCTCGGGATTTCAACTCTGCTGTTCCTATCTGCAGCATGACGGCAGAGCACGCAAAAATCCAGCCACTCTGTCTCGTATATCGGTCTCCAGTCTCTCTTCCCATCAGGCTGGAATGCCGCCTAGCAAGCAAACCCATCTATGGATTTTTCCGTCAGCCTCACTCTTCTATAGAGCTGAGCCGTTCCATTTTCATCCTGTTCAGGTTGTAACTTGCATATGCAGTATTGGCTGACGTGGGAAATAGAGAGAGCAAGAAAAAAAAATACAAGCGCTGTTAGGACTAATAAAATAATAATAGTAAAAGGTGGCAGTAGTTAATCTAATCAAACAGGTAATCAATGCATCCAAAGTCGAGCCGAAGGACCTGCGCTGTACGACACGATATTTTTTTGCGCAATCGAAAGAGGGGAAAGAAATGGGCTGCTTAAGCACACTCCCCTCCATGATCTTCTTTTTTTCTCTCTGCATTTTTGCTTCTGTGATGGGTTAGGCTTCATGCGGAGAACGTATTTTTCCTAGTTTTACGCTCTATCTCACTCTCTGTATTTGCTTCCCATTTGATGTTTTGTTTCCTATTAGTGTCTATTATTATATATCACCTTACCGCTGTCATTGGAGGGCTCTAGGTCTCGGAGTTGAGGGATAGCGAGCTGAAAGAAAGTCTGTATCACCACATGCTCGTTTTTGCCCTTGAGTAAGAGGCGTAAATCATCTACGCCTGCTGGAGCCACAATATTGTGTCACTAGGAGACACATCACCTCACACGTTGCGTTGGTTGAGCTTACAAGGAGCTGGTATCACCCGGTGGAAGGAGAGGAGGATTCTGCTCTTCAGCCCTGTCTTAGCCACGGAGATAAATACGCAGTATATCGGGCACCCCGGGCGTTCTTCATCAAACACTGGAAGGATATTTGCGCATTGGCGCGTTGGCCGCTTCTTTTCGATCCTCGCCTCTCTCTGTCCACGTTCCTTTTGTTTTTTTACCCCTCTCACGCTTTTGTGAGCCCAGCTTGGGTGTCTATATGGGCACGAATAACCTGTCATAAACCACGCCGTAGCACAGCGTACTGTTTTGGCTCCCAACGGCAGACGCATAAGTTAGGTTGGGCACCTGTATAAATCAAAATAAAATCCAGACATGGATGGGGCCAGTAGTTTCGGAGCGCCCCGAAAGCCGCGATTACCCAGCCAGCCACGCTGCCGGCCCCCCTCTCGAAAATAACGTGGCTGCACAATTGCTCTCTAGCTAAGACGTACCACCACCAAGAGCACGGCCTGGGTATATGGGCGCTTAGGTGGATGACTTGCATAATCCACTCACCTGACAGGCTGTGGAAGAAAAGGGTGCAGCAACGAGAGGAGGGATTTGCAACCGTGAGGCCAATCATGGCTCCACCTGGTTTAATGGCCTGCGTGTGCACAAGTGGATGCAACAGTCTGCGGTGAATTTTCCTTTCCTTTTCTCCTTTGAGTTCTATTTTTTTTTTTTTTTTTTTTAATTCCTCCACAAGAGTGGGTATCTATGGAGAAAACGAGCTGAAGAGGGATGAGACTTTTCGGTCCTGCTTCATGCCGAGGGGCTGTGGGCTGTGGGCTGTGGGCGTGTTGCATCACGACAAGGATCCAGGAAGAACCAAGAGATCCCAAGACATCGGATGAGAAATGCAGGTCCATATGCTCCATAGGGCTATGTCAGAGACGAACTACTGAAAAAAATAGAGAGTGAAAAGGAGCAATCGTCATAGCACCCCTATGCATGACTGCGTTGAAGGAATCTGACGTCTTACATGCTCACTCGGCTGGGCCAATACTACTACATGGCTGAGAGTCATCATCAGTCACACACAATTGCCAGTTTGGAATACACCACCCAGGGATTTAGAACCGCGCGGGCACAAAACACTCTTCCCTCATTCCGTATTGGACTTTTTGATGTAACCTGTTCATGCCGGCGTTCCACACAGCTGCCAGATGTTGCTGCTAAAACGGGCAAAAAATGAATTTTTGGTTCTTTTTTGGACGCTTATGCGCTCGGCACGCTGCATATATTGGGTTCTTTCCCACGGCGTACATTGTATGCCGCTAAATCATGCAGCCGTCTAACAGTTCATGTGCCCCAAATGGCTTCAAGAGAGGGTAAAAGTAGGGGGTATCAACCAAAACCTGCGTGTAGCCGAAGCTCGCCTTCCTCCATGGTCTCTCTCGGCGGCCGGCATACATCAATGTGGTAAATCATGCGAGTGCCGCTCCACCTGTCGTTCTTCTTTCTCGCTTATGTGCGTTTGGTATTCCGTGATACTGCCTTCTTCGTGTACCTGATGCGGTTCGCCCAGTGGTGAAAAGCCGAAATTAGATAGAGCTACCGAGCCATCTCCGGCAGGGCTTGTCGGCGGCCGGCTGGCGGGGCCGGGTCGGGGGGTGAACAGCGCCGATCGATCGGATCATATGTTCGGAAGTGCTCAAGGTGGAGGCTAGAGTGTAGAAAAAGGCTGTGAAGAGATGTATTGCGTAATTAAGATCGCGTATGGATACTGTTCATTAGTAACCAGTCCCCTGAACCGCAAAGTCTTGGTATTGTTGCTTGCGAAACCTCATATACATTTCAATCATTTCCAAATCATCAATAGAGTAAGCAAAACAGCCTGCTATACAGTATACTGGCAGTAATCTTCTCAATTACCATTGTGAGATACCAATTCTGTCAACATCAAGCGCCGTATTCGCAATCGACTTGTGTTCAGAACGCATTAAATGCAAATAATTCTAATGATTTGAAGCGAGAATGTAGAGTGTAACGACGACGAAAAGAAATAGAATGCGTCAAATCATTGTTCTAGAATGCATCTATTTCTTCACTTCAACTACGTATAGAAGGCACTATGGCTCTCAACGTTGTTACAAAATTTAGAGACACAACAGGGACCAACGACGACGAATCATGACCATCATGACTGGAGATTCAGCACGGCTTATGCAATATACCAAATTCCAACAGAAATCTTACAATACCTATACTTCAATGCAATCCAATCCGGCTTGTGTCCTTACTAAAACGGAGCTTGCCATCACCCCCAAAATTGCAAGCATAGGACAGAAGCAGAGCCGGTCTAATTATTCACTTATTTCATCAATCTGGTTACTTATATGTTCCTATTCCCAATACTATCCATATTCCATCACATCACCTTTTCCTCATCAGTCTTTTCCAACTAATTACGTTGTAATTCTAAGCCTTGTGACGCGTGAACCACATTTTACCTTACAAGTCAAGCTGGCTCACAGGCTACTCATCATTTATATTTATCTCTTGCCATTTGTTCTCGATCTATCTCCCGTGTAATATATGAAGTTTGCAATCCAGCGTCAATGAATGATGATAAATCTATTCGTATAGGAAGCAACGCGATTAACACGACCCCCCAAATAGACCTAAAGTCGCCTTCACAACTAGTAGCTAGTCGCCAGATCGGCCTTGGTTGCTATTGGTTTAGTTTCGCTAATGAGAATAGGAGATTACTGCCTGCTGTGCCGTAGATACAAAAGCTATCAGAGATATATGCATAGCGAACACTCAAGCAACTCCCACTTCAGCCCACGTTTAAACCAACAACCCCATTGTACATACCGCAACACTCCCACCATCTTCTATATGCAATCCAATGGTATTTAAGACGTAAAGATACCGTGTTCATGTCCAGAGACAGATATCATAGAAGATGAAATTAGGTGAGAGTAAGGTCATTATACTGATGCTTTCGTCCCGAAATAAAAATGGCGAATATCATAAACGCATTTCTCACAATTGGTCCATAGCCAATTTTGAGCACGTCAATCCAAAATTTTGGGCCGCACATATGTCTTGAATCTTTAATCGTATATCGTCGTAACAGAGAGGTATTATTGAAAATTGCGCATGGTTGGCTAATTTAAAGCAGCGTCAAGAGGTTTGTAGCCGTATATGCTGTGGAAAGGGAAATATGAGTGGAATTTAGGCAAGCCATTTTCTTCTGCAATAATGGACTTGCGGACATCGACGAGGAACATCTCGATCTGAATAGTGGTCCATCCCAGTCCAAGCATAAAGGGTCGTCTAGCCAGCCCAACAAGACCCCACATGATGACATCTCGGAGGATGTGACCACACTCTTGGAGACGTCTTAGCTTGGGCCACGGACCGTTGGGGCACTTTAGATCTACCCGCCGAATACCTTGGAAACCGGCAGCGGCAAGCTCATCCTGGACGTTTAAGATGGCATGGAGATTAGCGCCAAGGGCGGCAAGTCCATCTGCCAGAAATCGCAAGAAATCGCGCCAAGCGTATGGCTGGTTACATGACTCGTCGTCGCAAGCGGCAGCGTATTGAAACTCTTGAACTTCAACGTAGCCGCCTGGTTTCAGATGCCTGAAGGAGAGATAAACGTTAGCTAGACACCCTAAGGGCAGGTCCAAGGAGAGAGGCGAATAAACTTGCTTGTAAACTCGGTCCCAAAGCTCAGCTCGATTCTTTATTGAGTGACAGGTGTGACGAATATGGATATAATCAAATGAGTTTTCAGGATACGTCCATCCAGCTTCATGTTCAATGTCATCAACAACAAAAAGCACATTCTCGGGTACCCAATCAGGTTGGATTGGTGATAAATCCATGCCATGAAATTGTGCATTAGGATACATGTCCGCCACTAGAGAGGGGGAAAGATTAGAACAATCAGATTTACACAATAACGCAAAGCATAGCAGATACGAATAGGTAAGAAAATGATAATTCTGACCCGTCAGGGCGTTGTAGCACCTTTAAGCCGTCGTTTTAGGAGTTACTTACATTCGATCGACCATTTTCCAGTCCCAGTACCTGTTAAATCCTTACTATTAGCGCAAGGTTTGACTTTTGACAAACCAGAGTCCGAAAGAGAGACAACAAACTGGGCTCTGGAGAAGTCGTCTGCGAAAGTAAGATTTTTATACATGTCCTAGAAAAACACACCTAAATCAAGAACTTCAGCACCAGGCTGCAGCAGCCGGTCATGGATGGGAGCAAAGAAATAGGCACCTTCGCAAAGGTGGATGGTCAGGTTGTGCTTGAGGTCGTCTCGATACTGTTCTGTCTCGTCGTTGGGGAAGGCGTATTGCCCAGCGTGGTACGCATGATATCGTAGGCCGCCATCGACAATATGCTGGCGGATGCTGTCGGTAAGGCTACGCGTTTCGTCCCATGACTCATCGTCAGGAATATATTCGCCCTGCTCCAGGCTTTTAATCAGAAGGGCGTTCTGTGATGTGCCGACAGTGATGGCTGAGCCGGTAGAGGCTGGTGACGGAGGTCGGCCGAAAGTGTTTGGGATCGACCCGCTGCTGTCATCGTCGATTATCATTGTTTAGATGCCGAAAGAAAAGAAAGGGGTTCGGTTAGAGTTGTAGGAAGACAGTTTGCAGAGATATATCTAGGCAATAGTTGGTATTGTAGGCATGCGTTATAATGTGAATTAAAGGCAGCAGGTGGCTGGTGAGTGCAGAGTGCGAGTTGAATAAGGTGCGTGTATCGATGCCAAAGAACTATGATCCAAGGAAACGCTTTTTCAGTGATCGATGGATGAGCGTGACAGGTATACGAATGAATACAACGTTGCGAGTAACAATTGGCGATCCCGTGGTCTCCTCCACATTCGAGATCGACATCCAGGCTCGGGAACGCAGCTGAGAGCTAGCAGCCGGATAGTGTCTCGACAGCGGCTGTAAGGGATAGAGCTGTCGCCAGGTAAGAAACGGATGGGTAATGTCGTCTAGCCTACCGGGGCATCGCCAGCTAATGTACGATTCTCACACGGCGGCTCTTCTCAGCGAGATGGCGTGGGTTTGTCAACTAGACGGCGCTAGGCCCGGCCCACGAAGACGACGATGGGGCCTGCGTGAAAGGACAGAAGGGTTGCTGTACCAGTCGGGTCACGGTGGCAGTCTCTTGCAGTAGCGCTGCAAGGCCGGCAACGCAGCGAGTGCTTGCTGCTGTTTAAACCCTGGGTCGGCGCCAAATCTCGCAATCTCGCAATCTCGCAGGTGGCAGATTCACACTCCCGCAAACAGAAGCCGCCTGAAGCACAGTTGGCTTTCAAACTTGCCTCATAGCACGCCTAAGGCAGGGATCCGAGTCAAAGGGAAATGAAATTAAAGCGCAGGGTGATTGGTGTACAAGCACCTGATAGCGGAGTACAAGTATTACAGCGAAGTGCCAGGAACCACGAGGAAGATGACATTGACAGGGATTGGCCTAGGCCAACACTACGCAGAGAAGCTAGACAGGCTCAAAGCAGGCCGCCCACGGGTCCGAAGCTGATCCTCGATTCCGGCCACTACTTGTACAAAGTTGGAGAAGAAAAAGGAACGCAGTTTGAAGGCTAGGCTAGCTGGGATTAGCTGGGTGAATTTTGAATAACCACGAGGCCGCTCTTCTGTTGTCAACATGCGAGAACTATTCATTCCAACAAGGCAACGAATCTGGGCTCGGACCAGATCCGAGTACGTGGCACTGGTATCATGTAATAACGTGGCCCGGCACTCTTCCCCGAGCCGTGGTAGGTATACTATGTTCTATGCTGTATCTCGATGCTCCATATACAAAAATTTCAATGTCTTCTCTATATCTTGGTCGTCGTGCATAAAGCTTTATATGGCTTGGTGGCCATGAGGTCCCCAGGACAGCCCCGCGGGCTGGCACAGTCTCTGGGAGGGGAAAGCATGGCGCCCGCAGCGTCATATTTCCCTGAACCGCTGGCGAAGCTTGGTGTTGGCGCGCCGGCCCACTAGCCATAGGTTGAAGCCAATGTTTGCACATCATTCCGATAGAAGCTCGTGGGGATGGCGTGACTTTGATGCAACTGCTGAGTGGCTGTTATAGACCGAAATTCTGACCAAAAAGTATCTTCTTGAAATTCTCGAGTCCTCTGAGCCCCATCCCAATCAACTTTAGGTGTCAGTTTGTTGAGCTTCTTCTCCTCTTCAGGTAGATGAGCCTATGGAGAGTACAAGCAGTGTGACTTGGCAGTGCGGCATAGTCCTGGCGCTAGGTGGTACCGAGGGAATGGGTCTGGTGCATTGCAGCGAATTATACTCCGTAGTTGATACTGTTCGGCCGACGGCGGGCTTTCCAGAACCGCTTGGCTGCCGAGCCAGAGGGCTTGACTTGGCGCGGGCTGGCGCGGTTTAGTTTCATTATTCCGTCCGTCGGCGAATTTTTGCAATTTCTTTGTCTTAGTCTTGCTGACTTTAGAAGTGCGCAAGTGCGGTGGATTCGCTTGTTCGGCGCAGAATCCGTGATGAAGAACGAGAGGATGCTCGCGCAGTTGGCCGAGAATGCTACTCGTATAAGGCACGAACCTGCTTCTACTGCTTACTATAGGTACCTATGTATTACTTACGGAGCTCAATCTCCTCTGCAACTTCCATGCATTCGCCTCTTCTAGAAGCGCGCCTTCCTACCGCATTACTTCCGCATCTAGCATGGCAACTCACAGAAGGAACGCCTCCATGCAAGTAGTGCCTACCATTCAAGCAGCTTCCCTGCGGCAGGTGCCATCACCGCAGATGGAATGCACATACATGGACTTCATAGATACGACATGTGTACCTAAAAGTACTACCTGATGCTCTCTACTGCCACTAGTACCTACATGTTATTTGATTTGCGATTAGCAGCCCTCGAGCTTGCAGTTTGCCGCCAACTACTAGCAATAATGCAGTAGCTGCAGTCGCCGCTTTTGCTGCTTTCTAGCTCGTCTCGCCATAAGGTGCAAGCCGGGACAAAAGTTTGCTCATCCGCAGACCAACCCAACTTCCGGCTAACGCAGCCCTTGGAATTTATATTCTCTCTCTTCGACATATAAGGTACCTATCTATGCATTGCAATATCTCACGCTGCCGACCTATCCAAGAAAGACAAAGACAAGGATGGAATCCTGTCTGTTCTTAGATCGCCGTGATGCGACAGCATAGCATTCATTAAACGGCATAAGGATGCCCTACTAAAACAGCCTAGCGATCTATCACATCTGAGCATCTTTTTTCTCACTGGTTCCACATCTTGACAGCTTTGTGGCCCCCATTCTGCTACCGGTAGGCGTATTCCTTCACTGCTAAGAATATCTTGAGGCCGGCTTTGACGCTTTTGCCCCGACCCGACGGAAAGGAACGCTAGACAGCGCCTTTGTTTAGCTACTGATCCACCCTAATATTGGCCAGCATTGACAATTTTACAGCTCCACAGTGGCACCAAGCTAGAGATACTTGTTGACATGGATACGAACAGATTTACGAGTATTGTGCGAAGTATATACGGAGGCAGCTACGGTTCCTCTCCTTCCTCTTAGTACAAAGCCATGTCTTCGTCTCTTCCATATTAGTCAGGCATGCCAACGCAATGTTTTCCATTTGCGTGTTAGAGAGTGGATGGCGGAACATGGCAGCAACGTGGCAGAGACTGCATGCATGTAAAGCGCTCATACCTATTTCGGGTGGCTTTGCTATGCAAGCCTCCAGCAGGGATTCATTCGATTTGATGGCTGCTCAGCCCAGGCCAACCTGCAGAGAATTATTATAGTAGAGCCATATTCTAACTAATACTCTCGTTCTTTGTAGGTGTCGGTATTAACATGTGATTACCCTATCGAGCATATTCTCCGCCGGCTCTAGTGGAATGTCAGTGTCTGTCTATAAGCCCTCCCACGATACTGTGAGGCTTGCTTCACTGTCATGAGCCAGAAACAGCTCAGTATATCACACTTGTGATGGAACGCGTGCGTGCGTGCGCTTTGCTTCTCAGACGGAAAAAATTCTTGAGTTACTTCGTATTCCTGCAGAGTTGTTTGCTACTGGCAACTCCAACTGCTTCATTAGTCGTCGGTTATTTCGCCGGATCAAGATTAGGAGAGTAGGCCATCTGGGGCGAGGTTGCAATCTATTCCGACGACTTGTCCTTTCCAGGCTCCTCTTGTGAGGTTTTTTGCCCCTTGTCACCCAAGATTCGTACGCACCAATATTGCCTGTTGGGTCAAGACTTTGCGTCTGAGCGAATTGGCGGATATCATCCAGCCGCTATGCGGTCCGAACATTGCCCTGTCTGACGACAGGTGCATGGAGAATATATCACGCGTACTCAGCTTACTAACCACTTTAAATGATTTATTCTTTGCTTTCGATTCCTATCTTGCGTCTCTATAGGTGGCAGTTAGATAATTGAGAGATGGAATCCTGGAAATGGATCTATAATCAAGTCATCAGTGGTAAGTTTTCCGACTATGCCATGGAAAGAAGTAGAGGACATTCATCTTATGTAGGCCTTGAGCGTGAAACGATGTCAAAACCGTTCGCAATCATACTAATAATGTCCGTGGGCGCACGGGTTATCGCCGAACCATACTATCGGAACAGGCCAAGTCTGTCCCCCGACCCAACATAGTGGCACCTAGTAATTGCCTTGCTTTGAAGAAACACTTGGGCCAGCATCATTTCTAGGCAACAGTTCTATATAGAGAGAAGGACAAAGAAAACGAAGAACGTTCGTGGCTTATGCAGGAGCTGATAACGAATTACAGTGTCTACCAATAGGTTCGATAAACTTGCTCTTGTGGCCAATACGACCGCGAGCAAGAATAGTAGGCCAAATACTGGCCTATAAGAGGGGAGGGAGAATAACCAATGCTAAAACAAGGTAGCCGAGAACCGCAACCTATAGTGAACTCACTATACGTGTAACAATTGTCTCTATTATAAGGCTCGGTATATATAGATGACCACACTCATAGTTATAATTATATCAATATATACTATGATGAAATTTAGTATCAGTACGAACTACTTCACATCATAGTAAGCTCGATGCCTTGAAAAAGAATGACATCTACGTTGAGCAGAATAGGCCAGCGTCGAAGGTGGGGTCGTGAGAGTCTATCAACTATTGCCTAAGCAATATTCCGCAATATGGGATTGCATGGCCGCGCTGTATAAACAGAAAATCAAAATAATACTTTTGCAAAGATATTATAAAGGTCTGAAGAGAGCTAAGTGGCTCCCAGAAGAGAATGCTAACTATTGAAGTGCTAGTGTGCAGTTTCTTTTGCAGAAACAAGCTCTACGAGCATTAAAGTCAAATATGGACGCGCGGTCGGATCAGTAGCTATAACACAACTACAGCTTCAAGTACTAGGGTATATTTTCAGCTTACTTCATTAATCACAAAAAAGCCGTTGGCTTCAGAGTCATAAACTAGACTGGAGTGATCCCTCTAGGGTAGCATGAACTGCCTGGTAAACTTGGGTTGCATTAAACTCTCAATGATAGTACTGGAAGAGATGTTAGGAAGTAAACAATTGAGTCTTTTACTAGACATTTTTCTTGCAAGATGCGATGGTTTTATTGAGGTAGTAGTACATGGACACAAGCTTATATCATGGAAGCTATGATGCATACACGCACCTATCAATCAGTAAAGCTTGTTACTCCACACTGGATCCAGAAAAATTAAAAACAAAACCAGACGTTTCTACACTCAAGATCTCTTTAAAGACATTGCCATAAATTCACAAGGATCTATAAAGAGCATCTTCAGTCAAAATACAATCGTTAACCTTGTACTAGAAAGAAAGGCTGTCGAATCTATCATATTTCCTCTTCAAGTCTAGAGGTTCTTCTGTTTCGCCTCGGGGAAGGAATCTTCATCAACTTCATTTTCCAAGATCAAAATCCTTAGCGTGCTTGCTAATATCATGGTAAGCCAAAAAAAATCAAGTCTCTCCATCTACAGGCTGTTGCCACAATGCCACTTTTGTCCCGTCACTCTTTGGGTTAATACGAGTCATGGCATTCGCTGCATCGGGCCATTAAGTCCCGCGAGGAGGAGAAGCCAGTCTTAGCCCCTCCATCTCCATCAAGATGATTTTATCCGGAAGATGGAGTCGTGCCGTAATGGGCGATCGCAAGACCCTTGCAAATCCATATCTCGAGTATGGATGCACTTCATTCAGATGCACAGCCGCGAATAGCTGCCGATACGCTAGCAGACGCTGGCATTTAAACGAACCCCACCGGAGTTGCAGCGCTTGGGGGGAACTCATCACACAGCGGCCTTCGTTGAATGGTGCTGCTCCTGCGTCGATTCGATGAAGCTCCACGAGCTACGGACATGTCCTCCGCACATTACAGACTGAGAACTGCGGGGGAACGACTTTTTGTCGCATCACTAGTTGTGGGACTATCTCAGCAATTGATGTAATTGGCAACGTACATATTTCGTAATGATTAGCAAGTTAAAGATAAGTAGTTTGTATGTTGTCATATATTGAGGCTTGTGTCGCCCGAACATTTGCGGCTTCATTTTCGTCTCTCTCTCACAGCGACGTCCTGAGCATACCTCGAAGTCCGACGAATAACGAGTAAAGATGGCGAGACTTCCCTTTCACGCAGACCATATCGGCTCTCTGATTCGCCCCGACTCTGTGTCTGAAGCCCAACAGCGGTTCGACGAGGGTAAAGCCTCCGCAGAGGAGCTCCTTCAAGTCCAGCAATCAGTCATCAAAGAGATCGTCAAAAAACAGCAGTTAAACGGAATAAGAGCTCTGTCCTCTGGCGAATTCGACCGCAAATACTACTTTTCAGGATTCTTCGAGAAGCTCACGGGCTTCCGTGAAGTCAGCCCCGTGCCATGGGAGCTCACGAGGCTCTCCGCGCCGCCCATCGCCGCGCTTAAGAAAACCGGACAGCAGTATCCCATGGCCGCCATCTGCGAAGGCAAAATCCGCTACGAGAGCAGCCCGTATCTTGAAAACTGGCGCCTGCTGCGCGATACTGTACCGCAGGAGCAATGGGCTGAGTGTAAATTCACGATGCCCCCGGCCTGTTATTTTCACTTGAGGCTGGCTCCGGGCAAATGCTACAGCCCTGAAGCGTATTCTTGCGACGAGGACTTCTTTGCGGACTTGGCAGTAGCGTACCAGAAGGAGATTAAGACCTTGTACGATGAGGGCCTGCGTAATCTGCAGATCGATGACCCGACGTTGGCATATTTCTGCTCGGATGAGATGCGAGAGTCGTTGCGGAACGAGGGATCAGATCCGGACAAGCTGTTTGATTTATACCTAAAGGCTCACAATGATTGTATTGCAAATCGCCCTGAAGGTCTCCATGTTGGGCTTCATATCTGCCGAGGTGAGTTGTGATACTAGTCCCCCCCCCTCCCCACTCAGCCTGGTATATCGGTTTCTGGGTGAAGGAATAGCGGTTTTGACCCATTCTAACCTTTGCGTGTTTTCCAATAGGCAACTTTTCCAAGTCGCTTCATTTCAGTGAAGGTTCGTATGAGAAGATCGCCGAACGCTTCTTTACCGCCCTCAACTACGATACATTCTTCCTCGAATATGACAACGCCAGGTCCGGCGGCTTCGAGCCTCTGCGCTTCCTCCCCAAGGGCAAAAACGTCGTCCTTGGTGTAGTCACAACTAAAGATCCCGAGCTTGAAGATCCCCAGGAGATTAAGCGGCGAGTCCTGGAGGCCGCAAAGATTATTGCAGACGGCCAACAACGCAGCGTCGAGGAGGTTATGGAGAACATTGGTATCAGCCCGCAATGCGGATTTGCCAGTGTGGCTATTGGCGCGGAGGGGATGACAGAGGAGAAAATGTTTGTAAAGCTGAGGCTAGTTAGGGATATTGCGAGGGAGCTATGGCCAGATCGGCCATGATATGAGATGAGAGCGAAATAGTACATCTTGTTCAGGGCTTGTGGCAGCAGGCCCAGCAATTACTGTAGAAAAGTAGACTCTTATTTAATTGATCCACGAGGAAGCATTGCATATATATTTTTTCAATTTTATGTGTACATTTTTCGTAGCGATTGTATTGACTCCATCAAGTGGACTGCTGGTTTAGCTCGTTAGATCTCCAGGAAGAGTATGCAACAAAACATGTTCATAATGACGAATCGAAATCAACAAGCCCTACTTGACCAAAGAACGAAAACGAAAAAAAAAAAAAAAGAATACAAACGGAAGGGAAAATGGCAAAAATATAAGACTCCTCCGGGAAGGCTCGAACTTCCAACCTCCTGATTAACAGTCAGACGCGCTAGCCAATTGCGCCACAGAGGATCTCTTGAATTATGATTGTTGACTCGTAATTTAGCTTAATATTCTCTTCTCCATATCATCTGTTTGGAAGCGGTGATGGTTCCCTCTCGGTCCTCCTCAGAACCTATCTAAAACAGTATTAAGCAAACATCAATGCCTGTTGCAATTTATGACAAAGATGCCCTTTCATTGTTTGAAGTTTGCCAGAATCCCCGATCTGATAAAACCCGCTAGTTGAAAAATATGTTCTAAGATCATGAGCTGTAGGTGATATACTATAGTTATCATAGGTGTCAAGACATACCGCAAAATTTGGCTGTCCTAAATCAGGGGACATATCAGGGCTATATCTCTGTCTCCAGCACAATATGTTCTATTCATACCACGAAGATTACAAATCAACATTAAAGAGCAGTGCGACAAATGATTATAATCATAAATACAGGACCAGATGACTATTCTTGCCAGCAACGCTTCATCAATGACAATGTATCTTCTCTCGAATACAAGTACCACAGCAAAGACAAATTTGCTGATCATTATGAGGCCAGCATAGACGAACTCAACTATCGTTCATCATACTTTTTCTGATGACTATTTATCCCCTGATGGCTATGCTTGCGAGAGCAAGTAGAAGGTTTTCGGTTGTGAACCTATTAGAGGCATAAAAAGTTCGCCAAAGGGAAAAGCTTCTTCTCCCACTTAGGATGACAATCGAAAAAGGGAGAAGAACGAAACTTAACTTCAACTCTCACCTGACGTGACTGATTTTTTTTTTTTTTTTTTTTTTTTGCTTTGCGTTTGTGCGGGAACTTTGAAGAAGCCTCCTCTGGTATTACTAGGCGAACCTCCCAAACACCAGACACATATATAAAAGGCACAACCCAGCAACACACCGCCCCGACTAATAACGCAACAACACATCTTTGCCTAGAGCTTCAAAATGAAGAAAAACCCCGAGAAGCAGATCTCTCGCGAAACTGCGAAACATATATCCATGGTCAAAAAGCCACGAGAAAAGACCAGCATACAAACCGAAGCAGCCCTTTTCGCATCGACATCCATTCTACGCTTTCATGGCCAATTGGTTATCCAGCCCAGGGAGGCAACTATTTTAAAAGCGATAGAAATGTTTCATTATTACTGGCATCGTTCCTTTATCAAGTGACTGACTATTGGCTGTCGTTGCCATCGTCCCTGACTGACTGTCTATCATTCTTGAGTCTATCTCGCTGAGGCAATGTCTGCCAATAAATGATCAAGTTGATGCAGATGAGTTAGTTTATTTCAATGAGTCGGTCATTCCTCCTCTTCCACCGTCTTAAATGCGCGGCAATGCTTCCTCTTGCGCAACTTCTTCAGCTCTCTTTCAATACCTTCCATCTTCTCTGTCATGAGGGACTTGCTGTTTGACCAACTTCCTGGTTGATGTTTGCTTGGTCGTTCTGTCTTTCTTCCAACCATTTGATATAATGCGCCAGATGATCTGCACATTGCCGTATTTTTGTTCTTGCAATTGATCCTTCAACAAAGTTCGACAGATAGCCTTCTATACTGATGGTGCTGCTCATATTCGAGAGAGTGAACAGGATCCTGTTCACCAGGTTTCCCCCAAAGAGCTACAATACCAATCTCGTGATCCTCCTCTTCGTCGGAAAAAGGTCAAGCTAACTGCCGCGGTTGCATATAAAGCTACAGAAAGCAATGAGTGGATAGTGAAGGCTTTTACAGTACCTCCAGGAGGCAACTATTATCTTGAGGCTGAATAGGCTGGTATTGCAGGCGCTTTAGCAATTACAACATCAAAAATAAGAAACTCAATGACAAAGGCTTCGATTACTTCACACAAAGCCGTTATTTTAACCGACTGCCAGGCTGCTATTCATCGGCTTCAATTCCGAGGCGCGGCGAACAGCAAAAAGCGATATAAAGGTCTACGATCGGGAACTTATCCACATCGGTCTACAGCCTGACGATGAAGAGGGCTTAATATGAGTAAACTAAGGAAATTGAGGTCGGAGGTGATTGGCATTTTTGGTTGATAAAATGGGCGTCAAATGGAGTATAAACTCCATCTCCCAAAATGCTAGGTATCTATAAACTTACAAATAAGCAATATACTGCGACCTCTAGGTATTAATTCGAATTGCTAAAAATAGATTACATGTACCTTAACACTTGCATTTGAACCCAGCTCTGTTGAATGACATGTGAATGTCCCTTTATGCACATGTACCCAGCCCAGCCCAGCTTGTTCACTGCCAATCCATCTTCTTGATAGAGTCTACATGTAGGTATTCGCTGTGACCCTGCAGTCAACATTCCTCGAGTCCTCGTGTTATTTTTTACCTACGCTGCTAAAACCCCCCTACATAAATGTACTCGTGCTACTACTAATACAAACTTCACCCCCGGCTTGCTTAGGTAGACACCACGCTGCGTCATCCCCAAGAGAGTGCAATTCCAGCCGCAAGTAGCCCAGTCACGAGCACCGCCAGGCCTCGCCAATTGCGGGGAGCGCCTCTCTACACCGTCGCACCACGCCGTCAGCGCTCGCTCTCTTCCGCTTTCAGCGTCTCAGGTGCTCGCCCTGCTGCTCACACGACAGCCCAACGACCCCTGCTGAGAGGCCTAAACCTGGTCGGCCCAAGGGACATTTCAGCGCGCCGCCATCCGCCTCGCTCCAGGCTTATGGAGGCTTTGGCTCTGGCTTTGGGCTAAGCTGGGCCGAAACAAAAAGCCGCCGTTGGGCCTAACTCTTTCCTTCTCCCACCCAACCTCAGAACTCCGGCCTCGACCACTTCGCCCATTTCCACAAACTCGCTGTGGTGCACGTCGTCGTTGCGGAGGAGTAGAGACATCTTTATAAGCATATCCTCGCCTTTTTTTATTTTATATACCACAAACACTCCCCTTTTGGACGTCAAAAGGCCTTGCCGGGCCTCGTCCTCCCGCCGCAATCATGTTCGACCTCTTTGCGATGCTCTTATCGTGCGTATCGTCTGCCCCGCCAATGCCGTCACTGCTAAGCAGCGCTAACGCCCCAAGCAACGAACAGCTCTGTCGCATCCTTCCTCTTCCCCATCTTCGCCTCATACAAAGCTCTCAAGACCTCAGATCCCGCGCAGTTGATGCCATGGCTCATGTACTGGGTCGTCTTTAGCTGCTGCCTGCTTGTGGAGTCCTGGGTCTACTTCATCCTTGCGTGGTACGTCGTACAGCTGCTCCCGCCATCTTCGTCTTACGCCGCCCTGTGACCACCCCCTCCGCTTTGCTGTGTCCTCTGATATTCATGCAATTGGCCTGTCAGGGTCCCATTCTACGGCTACATCCGCCTTCTCTTCTTTTTATACCTGATTCTACCGCAAACCCAGGGCGCTCGAGTGCTCTACGAAACATACATCCATCCTTTCCTTCGCGAAAACGAATCGCAGATCGACGAGTTCATCGCCAGCGCCCATGAGCGTCTCAAGGCGGCTGGCATCGACTACTTCCGAAAGGCCATTGACTACCTGAGAGTACATGTCCTTGGCCTACCTCCAAGCGAGCCCGAGCCTCCCGCTCCGCCCGCCTACCAGAGCTATACACAATCGCTCCTCGCTCGGTTTAACATCCCGGCAGCGGCGAGGCCTTCTGCTCCTAGCAATGTAGGCTCCGACCTCTTCGGCCTGTTGGCTGGTGCCGTGGCCGCGGCAACCGGTTCAGGGGCGCGAAACGAGGCTGGCGATATTTCGTCAGCATCGGTAGTCCCATCCCATATACAAGACTCGAATGAGAAGATGACCTACATCGCATCTCAACGAGACAAGCTCAACGTCCTCCTCACCGCCCTTGATCGGGAAGCAGCGCAGCTTCAGCGAAGCGGCGGACAGACGCAGTCTCGATCCCGCTCGAGGCACATGGAAAGCGATGAAGACGTCACGCAGAGACCGCCTAGTGGGCTCAGTGGATGGAGCGGACTGAGCAAGAGCCGCAGCGAGACGGACTTCGAGAAGATCGATGCCGAGAGCGGGGCCGAAGATGAGTCCAATCTCCGGCGCCGTCATGCCGGGGGCGACGACGCAGGCGGCTCGTGGATGCCCTGGGGTCGCAGCGGGGGTACGAGCTCGGGGCAAGATGACTAGGAGGAACTGGAGCGGCGGAGGAAATGGCTGATATGCGAGTATGGACAAAACGCGTAGACAAACCTCTTGTCACCGTTCATGTCGCGGGAAGCTACGCATGGATCCTGCTGATAGAGATGGAGGCCCCTGGCGCTCTTTGGGATATTATGTCATTATATATCGAGGGGAGTGAAAGATCCCTTCGTGCAAATGGGCGCTGGCCATCTGCCCTTCCCTTTTGTACACCCGGGCCCATGAATCTGACCAAAATGCCTGCTCCTTGGCATCAAACAGAAATCGTCTCCAAATATTGTACAAGTCCACCCGCACCATAGTTTTCATAACCATGTCAAGATCCTCTTTTTAACAGCGGTTTTCCGTGATTTTCCGCATCGTAAACTCTCCCCAAGCCCAGATCATCGTAATATCCGCTCAGCGCCATAAGATCAAACCGGAGGTAGCCTTTATTTGCTGACCTTGTAAGGGTACTGTACGTCGACGTCGCCCTTTCTATACCATTGCAATCGCTTCTTCTTGGTTGTGACGTGCTCAACCCACACTTCCTCCATGTAGTTCTTCTTGAACCATCGTACAAAGTGAGGGTCCCACAGTTCCGAGGCAATGCCCAAGTCCTTGCAGCATCGCATCAAGGCATTGGACTTGCATCCTTCGACGGCGGAGGGTAGCTGTTCGGGGGAGAAGTATGAGTTTTCGCCCTGAGCTTGTGAGACAAATCTGGCATGGCAGTTAGCAGGCGCTCAAATGGCGTACAAGCAACAGCGATTTCGCAGGGGTCTTACCGGCCGCCCACAATGAGGGCATACTCCCGGGTCACAATCGTGTCGCTAACAATTGCCTCTCCCTTGGGAATCAAGCCCCATCCCATGGGACCAAAGGCCTCGTTTAATCTCCTCCTGTACTTGATCTCTGGCAGATAGATGACGCCGTCGGGCTTGACCTCGATGTCCTTCTCCTCGACCGGCTGCAAGAGGGATTTGAATTGCTTCTCTGTTACCGGTTTCGCTGAAATGCCGTAGAAGCTCTTCGTCCAGTCCACGGTGGCTGCATCCAGTACTTCGCCATCCTCTTCCTTTGCATCCTCAAACACAATGCTCTTGGGCTGATAGACGACATCCTCGTATGTTATAGAGGCCGCCATCGCCGGCTTTGCCGCTTTAGCCGCCGGTTTGGCATATCTTGGTGAACTGCTGTTTGTTGATGTGGAAGTGGAAGCTTTTGCGGGAGGTGTTGATGTAGCTGCTTGTTCTGTCGTTGACGTAGCTGTCTCTGCAGAGTAGAGGCGGGCTGACGGCTGGATTGGTCGGAAGGATCGGCTGGCGAGCTGCCTAGAAGCCGCTGAAAAAGCTCTACGAGAAGGAAACATGTTGTGCAGTACAGAAAATGACGGTCTGGGAGCTTGTTGTCGAAATGGTTAGAATTCACGGTATCCAGAAGTTTTCATAGACATGTCAGTGAGAGGCCCCGGCAAAAGAAAATTCCGCCGCCGCGAGGCTAGTGTCCTTCCGATTGCACCTCTTTACGTGCAAGGTACACGCATTTATGTGAATGATGTAAGATTGATTTGTATAGTAAATTACTTCTCAGTGAAAGAGGTTTATTTCTCAAATTAGTAATTTTGATAGATCTATTTAGACCATCGACTTATAGCCTTGTGTTTTTTTACGTGCAGCAGCAAGGGCCAGAAGGTATTGAATAAGTTTTCTCCTTCTTTCATCGCTAGAGCTGGCAGCCTTCAAACAAGATCCCCATTGTTGGCTAGCCGGGAGTAATTTATCGAATATTCGAAGAACGAATAGATTCTTGAAGACTTTGTTAGTTACCTTGGATGACTTTCCCCACGTTAAGAAAAAAAAAAGCCACTCACGCTTTTGCTCTCGAGGAGCTCAAGAAGAGCAAACTTGCTCTTATGGTTATGGTAGCCTCCTATAACTTCTACACATTGCGATTTCGGCGATGTGGATGGGAATTTCGCTAGCGATTTCATTTTTCCGTATAGCTTTGAAGCGAATGCGTAACAATTTTTGTTTATCGCATTGTATTCCCCCAAGTTTTCACTAATTATCTGTGCAGATTTAATAAAGTCGATCAAGCGAATTCCTGGGTTAAACTCTAAAGAGCACAGGAAATCTGAACCTGAATAGCCAGTTGCCCTCCAATCAGGCATGTCAGTCGATGACGATGCCATCACTATGCGACCATTTGAACTGCCACTGTAATTGCCCTTCAGTAATCTCATGAGCCACCATTTTGTAAGCTCGTACTTAACTGGGTGCCAGCCTAAAGTAACCTGGTCTTGGTCTTGCATTCGCTCAATAATGAGGATACACTCATCATCTAATGTATTGGTAGGTTTTATAGTGACTTTAAGAAATTCATGGAAGACGGGTGAATATTGGAAATTCTTCATGTGATTTATTTTTGTAACAACCCAGCCGGCATGGTCTGAATTCGGTCGCAGATGATTGTGAAAGTTTGTGAGCGGATATGTCTTCATCTCGCTAGGATTTAAGGCTATTATCCCACAGTCGGCTGAGCCATAAGAGTCGTTTATCTGCTCATATCTTTGCGCGGGTGAGACTACTTCACAAGGTCGACATGGTGAGTAAAGTGAACGTCTGGATTTGAGGATTTTCACATCTAACCTGAGAGAAGATTTTCTCGAGAGCTTTCTCTTCGATACATGACTTGCCTGCTATGTTTGCCATTTTTATATAGCGCACCGATATTGTCTAGGAAGATTTGGAAGATAGTTGAGACTTGCTTTATAATAGAATGAATAGAATGAATTTAGAGGTGGGGAGATAGGGCTGCGAGGAGTATATTACACGTGGTGAATTTGATCATTATGGGTTCTTTAGACTAACTTCTATATAGAGTGCAGTAAGCATATTATTTTATTTTATATATTCTATATTTTTAGTATATTTCTAATTTTACATTTATAATGAAAATCTTCTAGCTGGGTAAAGTAGTAATGTTTGAATTTAGTTGTGCTACCGTCTACTAGCAATAAGATTCATTTCTGCTACACCATCTCATTACTCTCATGGCCGACAGGGTTACAGTGAAATGTCGGTCAGGCCTTATTATCATGCACTATGCAAGAAGTCGTGGCCTGGTATCGTTACACAAGGCTCAGGCTGCAAAGGAAAAATAGATGTCACAACAATCGCGGTTTGTTCAAGGCAGCGAGAACGAAAATATGAAACAAGAAATAATATAGTCGTAAAAGATGAATGGATTGAGTAAACGTGGCAATATTGAACTGCTGCGGGTAATGCGATGCCGATTCAATGAGGAAGGATAATTCTATACAATATAAGTGATTCAAGCTTACTTTTGACATTTATTATCAACATTCAACTGTTTTCTCTTTTGTGTTAGCGCCATTTCGCTCACATTTGTCCAATGTTACTTTCAAAGACAGCTGGAGAAGAAAGTCAAAGTTCAATCGTAACAGCGAAGAACGGGCATTTTTGCAAGGCTTTCCAAATTCAAGCATGTATATTATGCCAGAGATCTGCCAGAGATAACACAAATATACGATTGTGGCCGGAATATAACTGCTTTGGGTACACATGCTTATTACTAAAGCTATGGGCGTACCCTGGTTTGAGAAACTCCAATAATATTTCTCTTCGGTGATCATCTATATGTACCTACACGTATCTACCTACATTGTACTACCACCGCCAAATGCAACAGCGACCATATCTGAATATTGATGCATTTATTTGGAATCAGTTGGACTCGCGTAGTTTCGTGCTCAAGCAAGCCCCTCAGAAAGAGGAACAGTATTTAAACAAAAAATACATAAAGCACTATGTCCTGCTTTTATTTACAAAGATTATATCTCATTCAACATTCAGCTTTTATAACCAAATCATGGCTCGCTACCAACTCGTCGGTCAAAATAAAGATATGAAGCGTATATTCAGATCTACACTTAAAATTGTTGCGTTTACGTGGATTCATGCCTATGACATATTGGAGGATGGGCAATCCGTTGATATTTGGCGCGAAAAGAAGGTTGCGGAACTGCAATTTGTATCGGTCACCGTAGGTCTAACTCATACACCTCATCAGTTCTCCCTTCTAAATTTTTTTTTTTTTTACTAAATTGGTCATATCCAGAGCACGCTTATCGCTTCAACGGTGGCGGCTAGTTTCTCCTGGCCTGCTATAGGAGAAGCGCATTGGACTGTGACTGCGTTTTGGATGAACTCTCTAACTCTAGCAATAATCTCAACTCTCATGGCTTTCCAACAGAATTCCATTTTATCAGCTAGAAAGCCATCATATGATTACTTGAATGAAAATAAGATCATGAATGCTCTAGCGCTACAGGCTCCTGTTCAGTTTTTGAGTTATAGTATTGCTACTTATTTTGTTGGGCTCTTCATATACATTATCTATCCAGTTCGGATGGGCTTCCATAATTCACTGACAAAGGTGTGTACATGTAATTTTTCTTCTCTAAAACAAAGATCGCTGCTCCTTAGGCTCTAACTTTCTGTGGATAGATAGCAATTACGTATATGGTTTTTACTTTACTTTATTTTCTTTTTTATATATTTGTCTCTGTAAGATTAGATTGCATTGCTGCTAGTGGAGCAGGTCAAAATGGTACAGGCGAGGGAGAGAGTGGACCTCAACAGCGAAATGAAGATGCCTAGAGGCGTGCATAGTTACAGGATGGAATATACGTGGAGTATACTGCAAGAATTCCAAATCAATCGATCTCACTATTGCTTCCTTATAATAGCTGTCAATACACCACTAGACTCAGAATTGGCATCGAGGCGGGCCCGCACCTAGAACTCAAACTGAATTCCTTTTCATGTATTTATATGAGCGTAGATGTTTGTAATTATTATCAGTCCATCCATTTATATACTATTGTTACATTGAAAACCCTTTTCATGCGATTCTCCTAGTTATCTTTGGTGCTGGTCCGTTCAACGTTGCCATGGCGCTTCCAACATTCCTTAAAGTCTTCCATCTATGTTTCAGTCAGTATGAGTAACCTTCACAAATTTTCACTGCCTGTGAGATGAATGAGAATTCAGCGATGCAATAAAGATTACTTGCCTCCTTTGTGCATGCTCTCCAATCCTTCTTCTCATAGTAGCAGTCTGTCATCCTCATATTTTCATCTAGTCAAGCAGCGCTCGCAAATTCCGAGTCAGCCTTCAAGGTACTCTACATGCGCCATTGATCCGCAAAATTTCCCATTTTTTCTTCTTCGTGATATCTTTAAGAAGACCAAAAAGACACCATAAAACAATAATTCGGCTTTGCATCGCAACTCACCTGCGCATCCTGTGCTGAATATCCGCTTGTCCCTGTAGTACACCAGAAAAAAAAAAGGCCGGCGGCTTAGCGTCGGGGCAACCTCTCGCAAGTTAATTTTGCGGGCTTAAGCCGTCACTCACCACTCGTCCGGCTCATCATCCTCCTCAATTGCCGCGGCCGCTGAGGCGTCTGTTGCCGGTGGCTTTTCCTTCACGTCTCCAGGCATTTCGACCGATTTTTGCGGATTATCGAACGTCGGCAAAAGGTCTTGGTGTTGCTGCAGTGGACCGGTTGATGTAAGAGAGAAGAAAAGAGCAAATATTCGGGCATTAGGTGGCGTGACTTACCAATCAAACGAATCGGGAAACCAAGCATCATGGCACCCAGCCGACTTAATATTCTGGTCCACACAGGTGAATTTCCAGTCCATTTTTTTTAAGAGCCAGATGCTGGTTCATTGAGGGATAAATAATTTTACTCACCGTGGAAAAGGCACCGGGACGACGGCGGAATCTGTCCGCCACTGCATGTATACGCTTCGCCGTCTGCTGTCCCCCAACTATGCCATCATCCCCATCAATGAAACGGCCATTTTGAAAGAGCCATGGGCACAAACATGCGCTCTTCTCGTCTTCCCAGGAGGCGCCGACCTTGGCTACTGCAGGGTGTTCAATGGCGAGGGAAATAGGCGCATCAGCGAGTTTGTCCGCCGAGGAGGGGCATATCTTGGGCTCTGCGCCGGCGGATACTATGGCAGCAGCAGATGCGAGTTTGAAGTTGGCAACAAATCCTTGGAGGTAGTTGGCAATAGAGAGCTCGGATTCTTCCCAGGAACCTGTCGCGGCGGCGCCTTCAAGGGCTTCGAATACCGGAGCGAGAAGGGGGCTCGAGCTGCTACCATCAAGGTGGAAAAGCAGGCTTTGAAGGACAAGATGCCTGGGGAATTCGCCGTATACTACAATGGCGGTGGTGTTTTTGTCAATATGAATGCAACAGCAGGGCGTAAAGTTGAGGTCTTGGCGTCATACAAGGACGATATAGACGTGGATGGTGGTGAGCAAAAGGCTGCAGTTGTTCTGTGCCATGTAGGAGAGGGCAAGGCAATTCTTAGCGGACCGCACCCAGAGTAAGTGATGCGTGGTTCACAAAAAACATTGATGAAAGAGGGATCTTGTGCTGATATTATCTTTCCTTTTTCCTCCTTTCTCAGATTTGCCCCAGCCAATCTCAATCCCCAGCCAGAAGTTCCGGGATATGGCGAGCTAGTCGATAGACTTGCCGCAGATGACAGGTCTCGAATCAGCTTTCTAAAGGCGTGTTTGTCAGAACTAGGCCTCGAAGTTGCCCAAGACGATTACACGCCTCCATCGCTGTCCGGCCTCCATCTCACCGCCATCGATAGCGGCAAGGTGACAGAGCTGCTGTGTGACTTGGGAGACGCCATCGAAAAGGAGAATGGCAACGAGTTCATCCGCGCAGAGGCAGACACTTTTCAAATTGTGGCTCAAGACGATGGTGTGGACTTGAGTGAGCTGCGAAATACTTTGCCACAGGCCGAGACTATTGATGACCCAAGCTTGGTTATCAAAAAGATTATTCCGCATGAGAATAAATTGCCCAGCGATGATCTAACACCTCGTTTCAGCCACGAGCGGTTCTATTCCAGCTTAAGACATTATAGAAAGATTGAATCCGGGGCTTATCAATGGGGTGATGTCCTATTATACGGAGATGTGGTGACGAGCACCAACACTCTCCTAGAGAAGTGCGTCCCCCCCCTTCCACTCCTGTCCATCCAGATTTCACCACAACAAGTGCTAATATGCAGAGATTCAGAAATCCAAAGATCAACACCAAGCTGCCGACAGGTTTCACCTTTACTGCCTCGACACAAGTCGCAGGACGGGGCCGAGGAACCAACGTCTGGGTCGCACCCCCAGGATCTCTTCTATTCTCCGTCATCATCAACCACCCAGCTCACCTCGCTTCTTCACGGCCCATAGTATTCATTCAGTATCTCGCAGCCGTTGCCATTGTCGAAGCCATTCGCTCCTATGATACGGGCTATGAGAATATGCCGGTCAAGCTGAAGTGGCCCAATGATATATGTAAGTTATTCAAACATCCATGAGGCGCCAAAGATACTACTGCTGTGTTTCCCGGTAACTGACACAATGTAACAGATGCTCTTGATCCCACAAAGCCAGCATCTCCCCCATCTTACGTCAAAATCGGCGGCATTCTATCTCAATGCAGCTATTTTGACGGCTCATACCAGGTCGTCCTGGGAATTGGCATCAACGCAACCAACCCTCGCCCAACAACTTCTCTTTCCGATTTGCTCCCACCCAATGTGTCGCCACTTCACTTGGAGACTCTCCTTGCCCGCATCCTCACCCGCCTAGAGTCCATCTACGAGCAATTCCGCCGCGAGGGCTTCTCCCAAGGCTTGGAGACGAGGTACTACCGCCACTGGCTACACACAGGGCAGTCCATCACGCTAGAAGCCGAGGGTGGTGTCAAGGCGCGAGTGGTGGGCATCACTCGAGACTGGGGAATGCTGCGTGTTGAGGAGACAGATTCTGAGGGACGAGGGAATGGAAAGGTGTGGAGTCTGCAAAGCGATGAGAATAGCTTCGACTATTGGAAGGGATTGGTCCGTAGAAAAACCTGAGCTAGAATCATGACAATACAATACAAACCTCACAGCAACAAACAAACAAATTAATAAAACGGAGGTTTTCATCTAATCATCAATTTACACAAGTGGTATGTTACATTGTTTTGTCGTATAGTACAAGCGTGCCGGCAGCGCGTATTTGATTTCAAATGTCAAAACGCCTTTGCTTTTTTCGTCTTCTCTTGGTCTAGACCCAATCTCTTCCCCCTTGTGGCTTCGAAGCCTCTAGATGTCCTCTCCTCCATAAACGCCGTGCCATGCCACTGTCAAGTGCCGAGTGAAGATGTGGTAATAAAAAAACAAAACAAAAAAGAAACATAGTACAAAAAAAGAAGGAGGATTATATCTCGCTTCCCCCTTAATAGATCCTTCAAAGGTCCTCTCTTTTTTTTTCTTCTCTCTCTCTCTTAGTTAGTTGATGCGAGCCTGCCACGTAAGCCCTCATCTCCTCCAAGCCGTATTATCCCGTTAGTCGAACACATCACATCGTCCGCGTCAGCCTCGCTCATTCATCCTTGTAAATCTTGGGCTTCCACCCCTCCTTTGCCTCAGCTTCCATCTCAGCCTTTTCCCGTATGGGTCCGAGCTCCGCTTCGAACCGCTCCTTTGCTCTTACAATCTTGCTCTGGAGGTAAAAGCTGCCGCCCTTCTCCGGGTTGTTTGCGTCAAACAGCCGCTTGTACCGCTCGAGCACCTCCTCGACGTTGGCTTGGCCGTTGGCGGGGGGCTTGACGTTCAAGATGCGACAGGCCTCTTCTAGGGTCATGCCCGCCGTTAGAGAAGCGCGGCCCGAGGCGCTAACGCCGGTTGCTTTGGCTTGCGCACGCTGGTATTGCGACGAGGCCTGGGCTTGTCGGTAGGCAGCCATGAACGATCGGCCGAGGATGCGAGAGCCGGTGAGGAAGGCTGTGAGGACGAATTTGTGCGCCTTTTGGGTGAGAAGAAGGGATTCAAGATTAGTAACGTTTCCCATACAAGCATCAAGCTCCGCAGCATCAACGGATATGCCCTGCCGCAATGTTTCGCATCGCAGCATGGGCTTCCGGGGCTTCGGCGAGCAAAAAAAAGAAGAGTTGCGGCATGCATACCATGGTGATCAAGAAGCCCGCTCCAACAACTCAAAGAGTGCCCTCTCGCCAAAAGACTTGTATAATCTTTGTATATCCGGCCGTGCAAGAAAGACAAGGGTGTGCGCACCGTCCCGCGGTCGAGAAAGGCAAGAATCGTCTTCAATCGTGAGTTTTCCCAATTCCGAGTTTTGCGACAGTGGCAATCGGCCGGTTCTGATGGCTTGCGATTTTTCATTTACCCGAGGATCCGCCACTGACCGAGCCGATCCCTCACCGCGGTCAGGCCGCCAGCCGCACCTCTTTTCCGTTGGCAGAGAGAAAAACCACCCCCACACGCTTGTATCGTATCCCCCCCTCCATTACTAACATCCCATCGCATACGAAATATTAGCGAGGGCATCCCCTGAGAGCCACGCAATTGCCTGCTGAGAAGCCCACTGAGCCGTTGCGTCCAGGCCCTTGCAAAGCGCTGCTCATTGGCAGGGCCTTTTTCTCATTTCATTTACACTCCCGACGCAGCATAATAAGCTAAAATACTCTCCGGCATTTCATACGCCTAATTTAGCCTGCCGTATTCCGCGTATGCTGGTTCGTTGGGCTGACCAGGTTTCTTTCTGGCTTAACTTTTTTTTTTTTTTTTGGCCAGCTTTGTTTCATGTTTGGTGGTGAGGGCCTACTTTATTAGCCTACTAATAACAAAGATAGTCGATGCAGTCGTCATCATCTTGCATGTGAACAGAATTCTCAAAAACAGCGTTGATCACCCAATAGTTGATTTCTCCTTATCCATTAGCTCCTCTATCGCATTATTTGAAAGCTCGAGACGGCCCAATAGCGTGTTGTTTAGTTTGGGAAACTAGCAAATTCGACAGCAATCATGTCGCCCAGGGAGATTGAGGACATGCTGCAGCGAGAGGGCAGTCAAGTCTCTCCTGACAAGTATGATGAGTCTACAGAAACCGCGGGCGCCACCCAGAGGCGAACTGAGTTGCTGGTGCCTGTGCTGGCAGCCTGTCGAGAAGTATGGGCCTCTGGCTCTGAGGAGATAGAGCTCATGGTCGAGAAGCTAGGCGACGGCAGCAGAGATGGTGAGTGGCTATCGAAGCCAGTATAAGAGCTTCGGGATATTCAAGCTTCAACACGAGTTTCAACAGCATAGCGGCCACCGACTGACTTGATACCTGCGTCGTTATAGTTGCCTGGCGGGTCCCTTTTGGCGACTCAAATATCTTGGAGTTCTTCCTCCGCGTCCTCGCTCGTGATGGCCTAAAACAGGGCCTGCAGATCCATATACTGCGACTGGTTGGAAACTCTTGTGCAGATACAGACGTGAATCGCGCGAGGGTCATCCAGGGAAACCACTTGGCCACCATCTTAACCCACCTGCAGGACGAGAGCCTGATACCCTTCACCATCCCCGTGCTTTTCAACATTCTTGTTGACTATGGTGAGACCGATAAACTCCTCAACCCCGTTGCGTGACGGCCAAAACAACTAACATGTCACTGCAAAGAGCCTGCACAGCTGGCCGCTTCAGAGGCCAATCTCAACCAACGCCTCATCGCTCTCTTGTGCTCCCCAAACCTTGCCAACTTCGTTGTCTTCATCCCCTATTTCTGCAAAATCCTCATCTTGCTCACTTCTCAAGAGGGCGAAACAAGCCGCGCAAGCCCGAATACCGTTGAAGTTGCCCTCAAGCTGGCCACGAGCGTGCCGTCACGAGACGACCTCGACGACTTCATATCTCTTGTCACCGTGGCGGCTGCTTACCTCTCCGATGAGAAATTCCAAGCTGCTTTAATCCAGGGCCCTCTGCTGCAGCTTTTCCTTTCCACGTTTTACCACGCGCATACTCACTTTAATATGATCCAGGTTGATGACGCCGACACGGCAGCGGCCCTGAAGAAGCTCTACGCCGCCCTCCTCAACGCTCTGGCAGACATCACGGGCAACGACCTGTTTGTTTCGTGCCATCCGTTGCAGAGCCAAGTTGCACAAACCTTTCTCGCTTGGCTTCAGAGCTCCAACCCGCAGCTGCAGACCGCGGGCTGCCTCGCTCTGGGCAATCTCTCCCGCTCTGATGAAGTTTCCACAGCTCTTGTTCAAATCCATTTCGCGCATACCCCTTTGATGAGACTCCTTTCGAACCCCGAAATCGCCGACGCGCAGCTCCTTCACTCCGCCATGTCCTTCTTGAAAAATCTGGCCATCCCAGCCCAGAACAAGCCGCTTCTCGGCAGTCTGCTGGACGTGGGCTGCATACCGAGACTGCTTAGCCTGGATACTTCCCCCCAGGTGCAGTTCACCGCCGTGTCTCTGACCCGACTGCTGGTCGTCAACTGTCCGCCCAACGTTGCCCGCGTGTGTGCCCCCTGAGCGCAGACCCGGCCAGCCCAGCGCGCGAACGCTCAAGCGTCCACGGCATTATTGCACTATACGAGCGCTCCGATGCCGAGCCCACGAGGCTTGAAGCCGCCCGGGCTGTCGCTGCCATATGTCGTGTGCTTCACTCCAACCCGGTTGCGCCTTTGTTGCCGGACTGGGAGCCTCCGGTTGTCGAAATCGAAGCAGACTCGTCCGGCGGCCCTGCAGATGCTGAAAGTCAGCGACTGGAGTACTTTTATAGCAAACATGACGTCGCTAGGGTTCTTTCGTTCTTGATCAGCCAGCAGAAATGGCCGTCTCTTCGCTCGGAAGCGTGGTTCATCTTCGCTCTCATGTGTCGGTCCAAGGAGGGCAGTCGCGTCATCATCACGCTACTTCAAATTCACAACACCATGACAGAGCTCATCAAAGCCATCACTGGGAGAGAAACTCCCCTCAGCGACGTTGGAGGTGGCGATGATATCGAGGGGGCGTTGTCTTCTGCTTCAGCTCCTGACGGCCAGATCACGTCGATGGCAGATGGTCTGGGACTCGAGCCTCAGCAGGCAGATCCTAAACAGCGGGAGAGCATGATCCGAGTGGATCGGGAGAACGCCCTGGTGATGTGCACGGAACTTCTCCGGACGTGGGGCAACCAACTACCTGGTTTGAGGCTGAGCATCCTGCAAGATCTGGTCAAGGAGGGCACGGAGATTGTGGCGGCACAAAAGGCAGCAACATTGTGAACTTGATGGAACTATGTCTACCGCAGCTAAAAGAAGAAGAGATACAGTGGATATATATATATATATGTACTAATTTAACCTTTTCTTTTTTTGGTTGTCTTGGATAAGCGTCTATATAAGAAAGAAGGGTGGGCTGTAGCAACATATAGGCGTCTATACATATATACATACATACATATATATATACCTAATGCGTCCTATACCTGGATGAACTTCTTAGTACGTTGTTCCTTTTTTTGTCAGACCATTCATAGTGCACATAGCCATTATAAAGCCAATTGAACAATGAACACGGTTTAAACCAAAAAAAAAAAAAAAAAAAAAAAAAAAAAGAAAATAGACGCAAACATTTTTTTCACGGAATTAAGAGACTACGTATGCCTTATGTGCGTATTTAAAATGCTGCCATTTGACCCTAATTTCATCTTTTTAAGTGTGTACAGGACAGGGTCGGTTGATCATGCAAATAATTCTTTGACCTGGGGACCTAAAGAGCATATAATATTCCTCCCGTACCCACGGCCCAGCACTTCCATATCAAAGCCTCGAAAACCGAACCTTTGCCACACACTTCCCGATAAGAGACGCAAAGAGCAAAAAACCCTTAAAACACCAGTTTCCCTTTTGTTGACAAAGTTTATTTCTTGGCAGTCTCGGCCTCGGCCTTGTCGCGAGCACGCTTCTCACGAGCACCCTGGTATCTGGCGTTGCTTCGGGCAACGCGCAGCTTGGTGTAGGCACCACCCTCGACGGCAGCGGGGATCTCGCTCTTCTTGATCTCAGAGACACCAGCGGAGACGTGGGCAATAGGCAGAGCGGAGGCGATGGAGGAGACCTTGTCGAGCTTGGAGACGTCGGTCTTGGTGTCACCCTTCTTGGGGGCGTTGGACTTGCGGGGGAGGAGGATGAGGCGCTCCTTGTAGGCCTTGAGGCGGGCGACGTTGGCGGCAAGGCTCTCCTCGCTCAGGTTCTGTCGGCGGAAGTCGACAGAGATACCGATGGTGGGAGCCAGGGACTTGGAGATACCGGCCTCCTGTAGGATTTGTTAGAACCAAAAAAAAATAAACCTCATCACTCGTTTTCGTCTCTTTCGGTTTTTCGATCCCATGGCCTCCAAGAGACTGGTTTGTCTTGTCCCTGCGAGGCCAGGGGACTGAAAATGGGAATGGCGCAATCAATTCGTACCTTGAGCTCGGTGAGGGTGAAACCACGACCGGCACGGACCCGTCGGTTATACTTGATGGTAGGGCATCGCACAACAGGTCGGAGCTTGTCGACGGGGCGGGGAGCCAGAGCAGCAGCCTTGGCCTGACGAGCAGTACGTCTCCGGGTCTTGCGGCCGGGCTATTCGAGAAGAAAAAATCACAAGTCAATATCTCGTATCCAAATGGTCCAACTTTTGCCTATGTCGCAACTTTTTTTTTTTTTTCAATCTTTTGGGTTTCAAGAATCGCGTACCTGGTCGAAGTGAGTGCGAACCCGTCGCTGCCAATCCTTGCGGAAGTCTGTGGGAACATGTCAGTCGCCGTTCATCATTGCTCGTATCGCCGTTTCGTCTTCTTTTTTTTTCCTAGTCGGGGAGATGCTCACGGTTGCTGATAAGGGTCTGGTTGTGCTTGATCGCCTGTTTGAAAATAAAAAGTCAGTAACTTGAATGAAATCAAGCAATCCAACATGCTCCATTGGGGGGCATCTATCCATACCATTGTGTCTGCTTGCGATCAACGTGGACTCTGATGCTCGTTGTTCGGTAGGCGTTGAGATTTCGGAGGATGAGGCTCGTCAAATTCGTCAAAGGGTTTTCGTGCCCTACCACAGATACGTACCTCGTTGGGGACATGCCCTGCCGCGCACCAAAAATGAATCTCAATCACGTGCTCCGCTTAAAAATTGTTAGCGCCTTGATGCCTTAGAGGGAACATTTTGGCGCCAGGCATCCGTTCGAAGCTATAAAGTGCCGTCGACGCTGCCACCATTTTACTTGTTTTTCTTCTTTTCTTCTTCATACTTACCTTGTTTCGAATACCCCAGTTCAAGATTCGGGGTATTCAGTTGGGAAGGCCTGCATTGCACAGCGCGGAGTCGTTCCTTGCTCCATTGTCCTTCGGGGCCATGGGAGGCGCAATTTTTGATATATCCACTCCGTTTTCATTGTGACGGCTGCTATATGCAGGCGCATGAAGAAGATGATTCCGTAGAGTAAAAAAGATGACGATGGAGTCACGGGACACATAGGCAGAACGCGTCACTGCAGAATTATTGTAGGCGCGTGTGGAAATTTTACGCCATAAGTTGAGACATCACATAAAGGAACGGGTATGTACCTTGCTCAGTAGTAACGTCTGTACGGAGTACATGCAGAGAAAGTTGCTTCCATTAGCTATTTCGCAGGGAGGTTTTGCATGATACGCAAGTTTTGATATGAAAAGACAACCATTTCAAGAGACGAGGTGGAAAACTGCATACCTAGTACAACGGTCAACTCTCCCATCCCATGAATATCAGCCAATTATACTCGCGCAGTAATTTTCCAATGTCCAATCTGCCCATTGCCACAATACAAAGCTTCATCCGCAAGTAGTCTATTAGCCTACTTTGTACGGAGTACGTATGCAGGTATCAACGAGAAGCTTAGTAGCTTATCGTCCCTAGCACCAATTCTCCTCATTCTTCTCCAAGAAGAAAAAAAAAAACAGCCCATTTCTCGATGCCCGGGATTATCCCGCACCAATCATAAGCGCCGAATTCCACTTTGCTCGGTCTTCCATGCTTTGCACCTCATTCAAAAAATCTCACGGAAACGATCCATTTCCGAGATCAGCAAAATCTCTCTTTTTCCCAAATCATCCCTCTTCCCACCAATTCCCCCTCCTTCGCCGATCCCTCTCAGACTGTTGCTCTAACCACAGTCACTGAAAGAGGCTCTTAATTTTCACGCAATCTTCTTTTACTCAATTCCTCCCCTTCGAAAGAAAAAAAAATGGCATCCCGCATGGGATCCCGGAGCGTCAAGGACGCCACCAGGTTCACCTCTACTATACCCCACGCCACATCGAAATCTGCCACTTCTGCCGCCGCCGCGCCCAGGACCATGAGAATCCCCGGCGAGACGCCCGAGCAGCGAGTAAAGCGATTGAGGCAGGCCCATCTGGCAGCGCAAAAGGCCCAGATCAGCAGGACGGACAGAGTGATTGACGCATCAAGGCGGTTTTTCGATGTGGCGCACAGGTGGACGGTGGGGGGGCTCGTCATGTTCTCAGGTGCGTTCGTTTGGAGCCTGCAGCTGGATCCCAAAGCTCAAAACATAACTCTTTGGGAATGATGAAGAGGAAAGGAAGGAAAAACTAACAGAGCGATATAATTAGTCGTCGCCGGTGTCGTCAGCGTGTACTCAGTATGGGACATGCTGCGCTACAACCGCGCCCGCCGCGCCGAATGGATAGAGGCCCAGAAGAAGTTCGAGGCCGACGAGCTCGCCACCGCCCGTATCGCCTACCTCAAGGGCGACGCCACAGAAGAGCAGATCCTTCTCGTCGAGGAGGCCAACCGAGAAGCCGAGGAGAAAGGCATCAAGCTGCCGTCCCTCCTGTCCCCGCCCGAGCACCGAACGCATTTCGAGGAGCACGTCAAGTCTGCCTTTGAGGGCGGCCAGCAGGTGACGGAGAGCAAGGGCAAGGGTATCCTGGGCTACATCTGGGGAGGCAGTGACAGCAAGAAGAACGAGGCGAGCACCACCGCTTCTAGTGCTGTTCAGTCAGCGTGGGAGCAAGAGAAAGAGAATCAGCTAAATGTCCCTGCCCTGGAAACCGGAAGCTCCTCTACGGAATCTAAGAAGAAGGGCTGGTGGTGAGCTACATATAAAGCGATAACAAAAAAAGGTGGGCGAGAGAGGGAGGGAAAACGTAAAATTATGTCATATATCACTTGGGTAAGGAGGGCAGCAGCCCGTGTATCATAACTGCATGGCTTGCACTAGATGGAGTTGGGAGTCATTTTTGTTGTATGTATTATATAAGGAGATACACCTCCCAACTACTATATCATATGCATCTGAATCTGTTGGACACGCAGAACTAACAAAGAGATGTATTGTACTTTAAGAGGAAACTAAAAAGTAAACATTTATATTTATATGTATAAGGAGAGTGTTTGCTGTTATTAAGTATGTCATGGATATGAAGGATGGTGAGTCGCTTCTCATAATGTAAAATGCCTGACCCCAATGTTTACCAATGCTGCGCCCCAAAAATAAGAATATTTATAGACTGCTATACCTAGCAATCGCTTCCTCAATAAACGCTTCTCTAGGGGTGTGCATATCGCTAACCCAACCAGAATTTCTCTTTTCTCTTTTTTTTATAACACAATGCAAATGTCGATGCGTGATATCAATGAGTGCGTCGCAAAACTTGGCCGTCCGTCAAACTCCGATAGAATGTGATGATCGCAAAGAAAACAAAGTAAAAACAAAAGAAATTATATAATGTGACCCTGGATATCACAATCGACCATTAGTCGTTGGCGCTTCCAGAAAAAGTTCCCGGCCCTGTCACACAGCGAAGAAGCGGTCTGCCCCAGCATTGAGGCCGACAACATCGAGCAACGATTTGGCAAGGTGTGCTTCTCTGTACACTTGAATGCAGGGTGTCTAGCACATTGGCTCCGGTCAGAGGTCTCAGTCAGCTGCCGTCGCTTTTCCTGCCAGTTGAGGGGTCTGATGGCGGCATCCCACAAGGCTGGGTCAGACTTGGGGTTGATGACTTTTGTCTTCCCCTGCTATGAGATGACGATGTGGTTGAAGTGCCCAGGCACTTTGAGTCTGCACTTCTCGCAATCGGCTCGGTACCCAATGCTAAAGCTCTTTTTCATTCCGGGTTGCCATGTCCAACTGTCAATGGTATGCTTGCTTCGCATATGACCTCTGCGAGCAGGGCTGGGTGAATGGGCATCGCCCTCACTGTCAGCTCCGTGTAAGTGCGAGCGCGGCGGTGATTCAATGTCCATCATGGCGTTAGGGTGATCCATGGCGCGTGACGGCGACGGCGGTAGCACTATGGAGGCATCCATGGTTACGCCCATGCCATCATCCACCATCATACTGCTCTCACCGAAATCCTGATCCAGCGCGTTGTCTTCCACTTCGGAAATCGGTGACGGTAGTCTTCGGTGGTTTTGCGCAGCTTGCCAGTCTTCCAGGCCCGACATTACACGAGGCACAGACTGGTCGTCTGAGAAGCCCGCGGGGTGGTGGCCCATGTTGATAACCCCATTAAGCGTCGTGACAACAGGCCCGGGGCCAGCCCACTCGTTCTGCTGACCACGCACCTGCGCAGCGAAGCTGGGCTGTATTGGTGTTGGCATCCGATTAGAGCTCATCATGTTCACTTCGGTATCATCGTGAGAGCCAGAACTTCCCATGGACGAATGTGACCAGCGAGAAAACAGTAGCTGTGTGGCCTTGCCGTCGGATTCGAGGCCGATGGAGCCCACAGACGATACGGACGGCCACTGCTGCGACGACCTTGGCGAGGTTCGAAGAGGAAGGCATTGAAGTCGTTTCTACACCACCAGTTAGCATACCTCGCAGGCTGTTTAAAGCATCTCTCTGCTGGGACTCACGCTACGGTGCTCCTCCAGACCCATGGAGATACCGTCCACCTCTCCCTCACTATCTCGGCCACGCTTCCGGCTAGACTCGGACACGTCCATGTAGCTTTGTGTATCAAACATTGCAGTGGCCCTACGCAATCGCAATGTGCGTGATCTGGGGTATAATATGTAGAACAGAAAAAGATAACGAAAACGATGCGCGGTGACGGAGTACCTGTATCCAATGACGGAGCTATCAGGCAAGACGAAATACAGCAGAAGTGACAGGTGGGTGACCGCCGCCTTGGCTACCACAAGACGCCCCTGGGATTCTACGGAGCAGTGAGCCCTCGACAACGGCACAGTCGTACAGAAGGCGGCGACTGTGGCTTGTGCAATAGCGAATGCCTGATTTCAAAAAATAAAAAATAAAAACAATAATAAGAAAAGGTGGTGGCTTGGGGAGATGCTTGGGGGCTTTAGCTGAGGCAAGACAGTTCTTCCACTCTTGGAGCTAGCCCTGCTCGAGATCGGAAGACCTGGTGAGGGGAACGCAAGGAGAAACGCTGCCACCTGCCGCCGAGCTCAGCCTAGACTGCCGGATCGCCAATGATCATCTATAGAAGTCCGGTGGCGGTGGCCTGGGGAGAGGAGGAAGAATACAAAAGGGGGGGCGCTGCTGAGGAGAAGAGAGAAGAGCAGTTGGCCCCGGGCAGTGCTCCGGTACGGTGTAAGGTCTGCTGTTGCTTGTACTAGTAGCAGCCCGTAGTATGTGAGACAGGCAAACACCGATGGCTGGGGAGAGAGGCCTGTATCGATCGGTGTGCAGGGGGCTGGGAGAGGCAATCGTGGTGGTGCTTTTCCGGCCTTTGTGCAAAAGACTGAAGATGCCTATGGAATCTGGAATTCCCGATTGGTGCCTCTCCGTAGCAGCGAGTCGGCGCACAACAGCAGACTGGATTACAGAAAAGCATGGAAGTAAGTATTCAACTTTGGCGCGGAGAAGTTGCTGGCAAGGAAAAGATAAGATAGCACTGGTGGGCTTCAGTTAGTGTCTTCGTATGCTCGGTACAGCGGCGCTCCAGAATCGGTGCTTGAGCTGCCGAGAGAGGCCCAGCCCTCTGTAAGTGACTGCCTAACCCCACTATGCACCCCATTCCGGCGCGCGCGCAGCCGTCAATCGCTCGCTCAGTCAGCAAACCCGTAAGAGTGCTGTAACATTCGATTCTGAGCTCGAGTCAAATGCCTTTGCTATTTTTCTTCTTCTTCTTTTTCTTCTTCTTCTTCTTCTTCTTCTTTTTCTTCTTCCATTTTTTTCTTTTTTTTTTTTTTCCTCAATTTTTCCCTTTCGCCACCGTGTGGCTGAGCTCCCATGGCACTTGTTTCACTGCTGCTTCATCATCTCCATACTATCTCTACAGGCAAAATACCGTTCGCAGTGCTAGTGGAATCAGTGTGTAACCTGATCTGCATGATCTGCTCTCTAACCTGGGGAAATAGGGAAATCTCGGCTTTCATCCCAAGTTGCGTAAGATGCACTTAACGAGAGGCGTGCTCCGTGCAGTGGTACTTGTGCTTAACAGACGTGCACTCGAGCTCAGTTCCGGTGTCTACAGCACGTAGTCCCTTAGTAGTTCCTATTATGTCTGTCTATCTCACATCATAGAAGCGGTGTAGCAGTTGGGGCTGCAGCGCATCTACCTACTAGGTAGTAATCTTTGCGTTCTGTGTATACATGGGCAGTATCTTGATAAGATAGTCGAGCTTTTTGACTTCATTCATTACGTGTAATTCGATAAAGGGGAGGCACGTAAAAAGAGAGAGAGAGATAAAATAGAACGAAGGTCAAGATTTAAAAGATCAATTAGCAAAAATATAAGATCGGATCTTATCTAATCTCCTCCGGGAAGGCTCGAACTTCCAACCTCCTGATTAACAGTCAGACGCGCTAGCCAATTGCGCCACAGAGGAATTGATGATTCGACGCCTTCTAAAGATACTTATAAGCCAAAGATTGAAGCAAATATCCCACATCAGCGGTTACATCAATTGTAAAATTGGAAGAAACCAATTTGAACGTCAACACGTACATTTTATTCGGATACTTTATTACAGAATACGATGATTATTTTATACTGTGCGCAGCGGATCCCCGGTTTCATGTCCTCTTAGAGCGCATCCCGGGTACGCTATACGCAACTTGTAGCTTTAAGACAGAGACGTTATGTATGAATCACAAAGACTCATCACATTGCAAGCATATTACCAAATACCAAGGAGTGCAAGGGGTAGATTAAATAAGTCAATCAACTATAAAAGCCTGCCATTTTTATCGCTTTATAAAATCGATTTTTTTCTTCTTCATAATACCAGATTAGTATTACTACTACCGCTTCTGCTAAGTAGCGCGGAGAATTTGTAACTGACATGCATATTGCAGGGTAAGAAGCGTTTCGTGTCCTAAGCTTAGCCGCCAGGCACATCGGAGATTCCTACCCATAGGCAAGAATCTAATGCACGTAAAGAAACAGTATATCTAGACCTTAAAACGGTAGTACTGCTACTGCTAGGAGGTATTACCACATGCAAAACAGGGCAGCAGTCAGCATAGAATGCTGACCGTCTTTTGAGGATCCCGCAAGCGCCGGATTGAAGAACCCGCTGGGTGACATAAACATGGATCTATATGTGGTGATCAATTAGCCCCCCCATGCTTCCGCTTCCCGCTGCTGACAGCAGTCCACTCGGAAGCAATGCCACTATCAGAAGCAAAGCAGCTCCAGCTTACGAGTATTACAGCCTGTAGGAATGCTGGGCTAGGAGGAATGCTTACGAGAGGGATTGGTGCTATACACAATACCCAGTAATGCCCTGTTGCCTGATCACACCTCTCTACTTCATGCACTGGGTGGTTACGGGCTGGCCCGCCGTACGACCGAAAACACCTCGCAAATGCAGGGCTCGTCCATCTAGAGTGGGATACATCATCGCGGCAAGATCTGGACCGAGAGCGGAAGGTGTGTAGTAATCCCATGCAGCGTCGTCAGCTTACTACCGAGCAGTGTACTGCTTGAACGTACATGTAGGATGATGCTGGCCACTGGAGACTGGATGCTTGATC
This sequence comes from Trichoderma asperellum, assembly GCF_020647865.1. Taxonomy (NCBI): domain Eukaryota; kingdom Fungi; phylum Ascomycota; class Sordariomycetes; order Hypocreales; family Hypocreaceae; genus Trichoderma; species Trichoderma asperellum. The sequence goes on from NC_089416.1 coordinate 1,894,635, forward strand.
AGCATCGATAACTGTGTTAGTAAAGAGACTCGTTGCGAGAGAGCCCAGCACAAGAGTCGTAAGAATAAGAAGGAAAATAGGGCCAGAATAGCAGCGGCAATTGCACCAGAAACAGAAAAAAACAAAGAAAAAATAGCATTTAGTTTCTAGCTACATATGCTCTAAACAGCATTGAGTCTCTCGTCCATTATGGCTAGCTGTATTTTTTAGACTCGTGGATCAGCCATCAAAAAACGAACGGCGCCCAAGAGAAAAAAAAGCAAAAAAAACTTTGTTGCTAGAGGCTGCGATCACTCGCAAACCGCTGGTCCAATTGCGAGCCGTCGATTGACCACTCCCGGAGCTAAACTGACGTACATACATCCATGCTATTGTGGATGGACCCTCTCTTTTTCTGTGTCGCGGCGCATCCACCACTCCACTCCTCCGAAGCACGGCCGGTAGCAAGGCAGCATGGCTCCGAGATACCTGTCAAGGGTAAATCTGACTCATTGGACACTTCTGCGACGGTATTTATCTTGGCCGTCTTTTCTTCTAGAAATATTCTCTGGTTTATATCAAATCTCTTTTTCCTTTCACACATATCACGCTGAAAATTGGCCTCGTTGCCGTCCAAATTATACCCCATTTAGCTTTTTGTGAAGTGACAATTGCATCTGGCTCACCCCGACATCGCAAAACACCCCACCTTAAGAGACAAATCTCTTAATTTTTTTTTTTCCTGTCGCATCTGACACACAGCAACACTACCAACGACAAAATGCCCGGCGTTGATGCAACTATCACTACAGATGACACCAGAAGTACGTATAAGCGAAATGTCAATTACTCCAGTCTGCGAGAGCTTCACCCAGCGATCCCGGCGAATGCCGTGGGGCTGGGGACTTTGCAAGGCGCCTGTGGATGTTTAGCACATGTTGCGCCGATGTTACTGCCAATAGCTTTTTGCGCCTTGGGCAGTTTGGCTGTGGCACTGCACTATGCGAACAGTGGGATTCGTGCTTTATATCATGATATGCTAACAGACGTTTATAGTTCTGGGTCAGGATCCTTTGATCCCCCCGGCTCTGTTGATCTCTGAGATCCCCATGACCGCCACTGCCGCCGAGACCATTCTCAAGGGCCGAACAGATGCTGCCAATATCGTGATGGGCCAGGACGACAGACTACTGGTTGTCGTCGGCCCCTGCTCCATCCACGACCCCGAAGCTGCCCACGAATACGCTGGCCGTCTCAAGCAGCTCTCCGAGAAGCTCTCCGGCGATCTCTGCATCGTCATGCGCGCCTACCTCGAGAAGCCTCGCACAACCGTCGGCTGGAAAGGCCTGATCAACGACCCTGATATCGACTCTTCCTTCCAGATCAACAAGGGCCTACGCGTTTCCCGCAAGCTCTTCGTTGACCTGACCTCCAATGGCATGCCCATTGCCACAGAGATGCTCGACACCATCTCCCCTCAGTTCCTTGCCGACTGTATCTCCGTTGGCGCCATCGGTGCCCGAACAACCGAGTCCCAGCTTCACCGTGAGCTTGCCTCCGGCCTGTCTTTCCCCATCGGCTTCAAGAACGGAACCGATGGCAGCCTTGGCGTTGCCATTGACGCCATTGGCGCTGCTGCCGCCAAGCACCACTTCATGGGTGTCACAAAACAGGGTCTCGCTGCCATTACCCGCACCAAGGGCAACGAGCACGGTTTCGTTATCCTGAGAGGAGGAAGCAAGGGCCCCAACTTCGACAAGGACAGTGTTCAGGCAGCTAAGAAGATGCTGACGGACAAGGGCCAGAAATTGGCCATCATGATCGACTGCTCTCACGGTAAGTCTTGATTTGCATTTGAAAGCATTCGAATAACTAGTTTGACTAACGGGATCATAGGCAACTCCCAGAAGGACCACAACAACCAGCCCAAGGTTGCCAAGGTCATTGCCGACCAGGTTCGGGAAGGTGAGCGCGCCATTGTTGGTGTCATGATCGAGTCCAACATCGGTGCGGGCAACCAGAAGGTTCCTGCAGAGGGTCCTGCCGGTCTTAAGCGTGGCGTCAGTATCACCGATGCATGCATCGACTGGGAGCACACCGTCACAGTTCTGGAAGACCTTGCTTCTTCCGTCCGCGCCAGAAGAAAGGTCAACTCTGGTGTGCCGAGCGAGGAGGCTAAGGTGAGCACTTTGGAGGAGGATTAAATCAACTGGTGTCGTATGGATTAGTCCAAACTGGAAATCGGAGGAAAAAGGAAAAAAAAGAAAGAAAAGATAGGGGTGAGTTTGTTGATTTCGAGGTATCACAACCCCCAAAGCCTATGCGGGCTGCGGCTGGCTTTATCCTTGGCCGAATCAAGGTCTAAAGGAGTGCGTTCAAGTGGAATGCACAAAATTGGCGCATCGAAGGAACCATCAAAAGTATATGTCATCTTCAGCCATAGTTGCAATGGCTTACAAAAGCCTTTTTAGAATATTAGCATTGATTTACAGACAACATTGGCGCGTCGGCAGCCTGAATGCGTCGAGTTTGCTGCTCATAATGAATAACTAAATATTCATGATTCTTTTGCATTGTAAATTATCTCATTTAAACTTTTATACCTTCTATCGCGTAGCACTGCCCACAGCTGCATAACTGGAGCCTGTCCGTCCTATTGATCGAGCCTCTCTCCATTCTAGCACCCTCTTGAAGGCAGCCCAGCCCAGCAGCCCCAGCGTCCCAAAGATGAACCCCCAAACAATGATCTTGTCCTTGTTGCTATCGCGCTGGAAGCACATGGTCACGACGTCATCTTCTTCTGCGTCCTTGCAAAAGGCTATCCCTTGACTCAAGCAAAATGCCTTGGTACACTCGGAGCATGACGACGTCGCCGACCGGGGGACATGGTCTTGGGGAGAGAAGGATGCGTCGTAGAGAATAGACCGGCTGTCGGACTGGTGCTGCGGGCCGAGTGGGATGATGGTGCTGTTCTTAAAGCATGTGCATTTGCAGAATCTCTGCGCGGCTGATGGCAAAAGAGTCAGGACTTGGGCTGTCGATGCGCAGAGCTGCGCGGCGTGCGGTTCACTTACAGGAGGCGGAGGCCAGAGCTATGAATGCGGCAAGAAGCAGCACGAGGAGATGAATTCGCGCCATGGCGACTCTGGGCGCATTTGCGGACCGATGCACCTAGAGAGAGCGGCCTGTTGCGATGAACTGGAGGAAGCCGACATTCACTGTATCTTCGGAGTAGAAGGCGTGGTAGCTCTACCAAATAGTGGCTGCGAGGCTGGTCGCAATGGTGGGCCCCCTTGGCCGTCCTGCGCTTTGGTTGGTCTGTAGCCGCCACGCTTCAGCCCCACGTTCTACAAGGAAAAGTTGCAGCCCGTTCTCCAAAATCGCTGTAAGAAAAATCTACAGACGACGCTTTGGGGGCACCGCATACAGGCTTTCCCAGCACAGACTTCGCCAATGGCACGAATAACGAGGATGCGGAGACTGCAGTCTCTGCAATTGTCCCTGCCGTCACAATGCGCCGCAAACAGACCTTCTTTTGCCGCTGCCCGCGCCATCTCCACGACCAGCCCCTCGCAGGGCAAGAACACCGAATGGATCCGAGGAAAGCTCTGGAAGGGCGAGGCGCCCGGCCCTGCTGATCCCTACACGCAGAGGATGGAGCCTGAGACACAATCGAATCTGCCAGAAGAGGCGCTCGAGAGCCGGCCCCGACAGGACAAGACGCCTGCAGCCGTGCGAGACACCAGGCTGACTCTGCCGTACAGGCGGAGCGAGGCGCCTACCGAGAAGGAGCTGCAGGCATCTGACCCTACATATGTGCCTGCTACTGAGGCAGAGGGTCTGGAGGAGATTGGCGCGCTGAGCACGTGGTGGGAGCAGCCTGGACACTGGGGAGAAGAGAGTGTATTCAGGGGATTCGGCAGCTCGGAAAAGGTCGTGGAGAAGGAGGTCTTGGAGGTCTATCTGCGACGCGCTGTTGTCGAAGCACTGGCGCTACAGCAGACTGGAGCCTTTTCGGAATGGGCTACGAAGAAGTGGTCAGAGGGAGCATCTAGGAACGAGCTGGAGCAGGCATTGGCTCTGCAGGTTGAGGTGCAGGACGGCAAGGCTACTCTGAAGGGAGATGCTTCATCGGTCGTTGAGGCTCTGACGAGCGAATTGCCAGAGGCTGAGTCTACAGAGAAAATTTCTGTTGAAGAGGCAAAAGAAATGATCAAGTCGTGGGACCCCTCATGGAAGAACATTGCGTTGGATAACTCATTAAGATTTGCGGTATGTCACTCTTATACGGAGAGGAAGGCTCAATCATATCTATGAGAGGGTGCATTACTCACATCCCCTATACATGAGAGTCTGGGCAACGACACTGTCAATGATTATGGCTAACTCTATGTGATTATATAGCTCCGCAAGCGTCTCTACCAGCTCACCGGAACCCTCATTCCAGACGCCAAGCTCGCAGCCGCCAACACCATAAAGCACATCCTAACCCTCGCGGCCCAGGATCCCAAGCCACTGAAACTAGCCCAAGTGCTCGAGAAGCGCAATGCCTTCAACGAGCTGACCAATGTCACCGTGCACGACCGGAAGATTGGTCCTATCGACAAGGAGGTCTCCGTGGGACGCTGGAAGGTGATTGAGGAGGAGCTGAAGAAGCGCGATCTGCCTGTGACGGGCTATGGAAACGCGGGCAGAAACAAGGAGAGGGATTGGCTGACGGGAAAGATATGATGATGCTCATGATTTACGCAATGGGGGAATAGACCATGGCGGTTGTGGTAGTTGATGGCAGCGGGCGGGAACAAAAAAGAAGAAAAGGACAAAAAGTGTATGAATATACACCATGTACAACAGTAAATACCTATGAAAAAGGAAGAAACTTACATATCTACGAGGCCTTTTCACAACTTGTACGTTATTGTGTTGGTATAAATGAATCCTGCATTAAATATACTTAAAATGGGCGTTTAATAGGTGCATCTTTTTTCTTCCTCTGTTACGCTGTATCCTCTAAGGGTTTCTTAAGTTGTCTATTTACTCAAGAGGATAAAAACGGAATAGACGTTTAGAAAATGGTCGGCAACTACAATCAGATAATACGTGCATAAGAGTAGTGATTTAACTTGCTTTGGAGTGGTGCTCATATTTCTCCTCATGTTTGCCCTCTTATTTTCTTCGTTATATGCTCTCTATACATGCATTCATTTGGTTGTCTCAACTACTTTTTTTGATTCTCGCCCATTACTCAACAACCAGCAGCATTGCCTTGGCTGTTTCAAGCGACAGTGGCGTACATGTAACGCTGGCGTTTTGACTCATCCTGTAATATCCTATTGGCTGTCAAGGTCCCTTGCCTGGAGAGGGCAGTAGTAGGTACTAATTGCTTGATGTGGTGCCATCGAGCATGACGTTTGAAGTGGGAACTTGCGACAATCTTAACCTACATACATAAACCTAAGCACTGATAAAACCTGAAGCCCCTTCCGGGCGTTGCAGTGCCCGAGAGACGCGGCTTTTAGGCTTTTAGGAAATTGTCATGAGCCGTTCGTCCCGGGTTGAAGGTGCCTGTGCCCTACTGTATGCATTTCGCTGCTCGGGCCTCGCTTCTCGGTTCTCAAAATGTATACGCAAGCCACTAGAAAGGAGAAAAGAGGTTACAAAGAAGAGGCAGTAGTTAAAGACACGGGTTTGACCCGTTTATTTATCTGCGGGATTAGCAAACTCCCCCCAAAAAGACGACCGGGAAATTACTCATGCCAAATCTACATGGTAGTTAAAACGCAATATCGCACATCAAATAGCGAGAGGGCAACACTAGCTGAAAGCGTAGCGACAACAGCTTTATGGAGGCCTTCTCGCGCCTTTTCGGGGAACTTGGCAAACTCGTACGGGTAAGGCCTGTTGCCGGCGGGATCTTGCATTCAAACCCTGGTTGCTGGTTGGAGGATGCCAAGACTTGCGAAGTCGTCTCTCAAAATGCTGATGTTTGGCACTGGCCGTACTCGCACAAGGTTCTTGGTGTAGCATTGTAGCTCCGCATGAGGGAGAGTGTGCAGGGGCACCGAATCGAGTGAATGTTGCGCCTGGCCCTACCTTATCGCTGGGCTGTCCTAGTCGATTGATCCCTGCTCATGGAAGGATCCAGGAAGGTTTTTGACATTTGACACACTTGTATGGTACGGTACGCATGAAGATGTCATCCAAGAAACTAGACTCGGCGTCAAAGCATTTCTTCCACAACCTTCGCATGTGTAAGCAGCAAATGCCACCATTGCCGCTGGCAGTAGACTGAGCTAAAAGAATGGATGCAACGGCACTCACGTCGCAGCGCATATGAGGCCCCGTGACTCGGTGTATATGAAGCCGTGGTGTGAACGGAGAATGACTACTGATATCAGTAAGAACAAGTAGTTTGTAGAACAGGAGATGCCACACGAAAATGTCCGCACGAGGCTCGGCAATTTACGGCCACGTGGGAAGAGTCGCGCCATCGACGGACCACAGATTTGGCAGTGGGCATTATTGGCAACGAAGATTTGTCGATTCTACGTTGCCCTTGTAGCAGAGGTATTATCCTCGGTCGAGGAGCAGCCAGAGTACATGCAACAATGGCAGGGTCAGCGGACTGCCGAGGCGTAAGAGGCGGGTAGGGCCGTCTCCAGCATTCCCTGCATCGTAGCATGGATGGATGTGAACTCCGTGCAAGAAGGAGTGCAAAGCAATGGTGGTATTCCGTTCAGACACTGCCGGCTCTGCCCGTGAGAAGTAGCACTTGTGCGTGGCCGAATCGGAGCCTCGACTGCCTGCGCTGCATGTGCCAACCTGCAGAGCGCTCTTCACATGGCTAAAGGTGATGCACACCCATTCGCGCGAATAGCAGGCCGAGTATACGAAGTAGCAGCACTACTGTCCATACAAATACTCCGTAGGGCCAACAACGCTTGCGTAATTCTCTCCAATGAAAAGGCCTCCATCGAGGCCAAGACGTTCCATTGCGGGCAGACGACCACAAATTTGGTCATCGGCCGCAAAGGTGATACTGGTAAGGCTAAGCCGCGGCGATCAGAGCATGGGCATTGGCTGGATCAAAGCTGCTGGGCTCTAAGGTTTGGATAAACAACGGTTTAGCGGGTTGAACGCACCGGCGTGCACACCGCCCTCTGGCTGAGTATCTGGCCTATCAAGAAGCCGAAGCACGGCAAAGTGCTACCAAACGAGGCGGAGGAGCTGTCTGTCTGTGAACTGAAGCTCGACCCGCCCAACTCCGCGCTGGTCAAGTCCTTCTCTCCAGCCAAGGAGGCGCCGAACGAGGCTCTAACGAAAAGACTGACTAGAAGGCAGGGCGCTTGCAGAAACCTGTGGTCATGGACGATGATCTGCCCACTTGTCAGGTTTCTGCATTGCTGAGCAGCAGTAATCCCGCGAATACTCCGTGCATGGCATGGGATAGCTTTGTACGGCTTACTGCTACTGCCTAGTAGTAATACTGCCTGCGCATAGACATGCTCTGGAGCCCTGGAGAGGTTCAATAGCGTGCGACGGCTGATTCCCAGGCTGCTGAAGAGAGATCATTGAGGTCGAGACATACTGTATGTGTTTGATGCCTGTTCTAGGTCTGGGCATCGTTTGTGTTGTCGGCCAAAGCTGGCCAGTGCTTTCTTCGCGGGACCTAAAGTTGCCCGCAACGCTGCTCCGTGCAGGGCGCTTTAGCACCTGGGAAGCCCCACAGAGCGCTAGGCGTTTAGCCTCCGAGGCGGGGCGGTAGAGCGCTATGATGGGCTTGACGGCCTGGATGGCCGCGTGCTGCAGCGCTCAGTTGGCTGCTTCTCGTGCCGCTGCCGTTTTACCCAGCCAGTCACGGCAGCAGCTGAAAGTTCTAGCCCGTCGCGCTGCTAGCCCTACCGCAGGAGAGAGACATGCAACTCTGTGGCTGGCCGCTGAGAAACATGTAGGTACTACTTGTATTCCGTATCACAGCGGACAATGACGGGTGCTTGTACAAGAGAGAAGAGTTGAAGTGGAATGGCCCCCGTGTAAAGGCACTGCTTTTTGTTATTGCGCACTACTGTACCCATACAATTCTAACGGCATTGTAGGTATCAGACGGGAGCTATCTTAGTAGCAGTACCGGTCGGTACTTTCAGAGTTTGTACCTGTACTTAATCATGCCATAATAGCCAGGGAGTGGTCGTAGGTTCCAGGAACCAGCGTACAGAAGTTCCGATTCCGAGGCAAGGTGGTACTCGGCACTTCACACTTAATGGCTCACTCGCCATCTTTCGAGGGCTGCCTGGAACGAGTTAGCACGCCGAAACGGCGTATTGTTAGCTGCGTCAAACATCGACAGCCGGCCGAAGCCTGGGCCACCTTAATCTTGAAGCTGTCAAGGCCAGGCCTCTCCTTTCATGGAGCCCCCCAGAATGGCGGTTTATCCTGGGCAAGGTGGCGGTACAAGCATATCGCATATCTGGCCTGGTGTGGAGGCGGATTCCATTGTCTTCCAGCGCGCCGTTACGGACGCATTACTGGAACAAGCGCTCGTATGCAACCTGGCAGCGGGACCCAGCAGCTCACGATGCAGGAAAGTCAAGTGCCTAGACGGCGCAGCTACGGCGAGTACGAGGTTAGGAAAAAGACACGGGTGCTTCTCCTTCGTACAGGTACAAGGATAGAACCTGCAGATGCAGGCTTGGGCTGATGCATTTGCTGAGTGCGTGGTTCTCGCTAGGTGTGCGTAGTAAGACTGATCGAGGCAAGGCCAACGACGGCGATGCCACCTCCATCCATCCATGTACGGAGAACCCTCGCATTGTGAATTAAGCAGCTCTTGCAGGGCATTACAGTACCTATTTCCGTGCTGAGCTCGAGGCTGATGCGTGCCTAATGCTGTACTCGATTCGTACCTGAGCCCGTGTCTTGGGCATCGCAGCATCTCCCCTCCCCTCCCCTCCGGGCCGTCTCCGAGTTGTTAGTTCTTCTGCCAGCCCTCGCCTCGCCTCTTCCTTCTCTGCTCCTCCTCTCTTCTATATCCTGCTGTAGCTGGTTGGTTCTGCATTCTCTCCTGGGCGCAAAAAGCGGCTAATAACTCACGCCTGACTCGGCCGTTCAGACAATCCGCCACGACCGCTTCGGGCCCTAGACGAAGTGGACACGACTAGGGTGATAATCGTTGGCGAGAAGAGGATCTTACTGTCTTTTCATCCCCTCCAGCCATTGCCCCCAGTCGACGGTTCCTCTCGCCTGGCACAGTACCTGTATTCTGTGCTGTAATAGCGTGCCCCAGCTCAGCCAGCGCTGTCCCCGGCCGCTCTTTCGTGTACTCGCATGTGCTCCTGTCAACTGAATTGTGAGAGGAGAGAGAGGCTGGGCGGCGATTCCGGTCCGCTCTGTTTCAGGGTGCCAGCTTTTGAACCTTTTTCTTCCTCGGGCAGATCGGCTAGCGTTTTCTGTTCTCTCTCTCTCTAACCTGTTGAGATTGACGTCTGGCTGGGCGAAACCTTAAGTTCGGAAACACAACGGACCGTTGGCCTCTCCCACTGCAGCTCCCACGAATTGTCGACGAGGATCAAAGCAAATTAAAAACCAAACTAAGAGACGCCACACTCTGTCGACTCGCATGGGCTGTTGCATCTAGATACTCCTTGCTCTTCATTGTCGCTTCCCCCCTCCACAACTCAGCTTGATACCACAACAGCACTCTGAAACCCGCGATCGGGCCGCCCACACGATTTGTCAACTTCCGCCAAAACGCAACTCTGGCTGACGGCAACACGACGGACCTGGGGTTTCCATCAAAGGGGGCAAGCGAAAGGAGAGGAGGGCTCTTACTGTGCACAGCCCAAGTCGAAGCCTCTCATTCCAGTTACTGAGGTGGAGCGCCAGTTTGCCAGAGGGCTACCTCTCGGCTTTGAGTAGCATGGACGACAGACGGCCTTCATTAGCTGTAATGACAGAACCGTCCGGAATGATCCCCCCCGATGAGGTGTGTACGACAAGGCTGCGTCGCCCGTTTGCTGCCATGCCACCTGTGGACGATACGCTGTTCAACTCAACTGCTAACACAATGCGCTCGGCACAGTCTGCGGTGTCGCCGCCGGACGACTTCGACGAAGTGAGTGACTTATCAAATGCGCTTTCATGAGTTTAGTGTGTTGATGCTGGGACAACTTCTAACCGGACCAGGGCAACGATATCGGAAGCTTTCAGTCTTCGCTGACTTCTGTTACCTCTTCTATCCTTCATGGTGTTGTGGGCGAAGGCCAGCGTGTGTATGCTGCCTATGGCAAAGAAGGTATGTAGACTCCAGATTGTTCTCATGCTTCAAGTTTGTTGTCACTTGCTGCTCGCTAGCTCCAAACCTTGCGCTAACGCATTTCCCTTCCTTTCAGAGTATGGACTTCCAATGGACGACCAAGAGTTGGATCGCATGGATTTGTGCCACACCAAATACTACGCTCTATTGAAGCAGCGACGCTTTCTATCACCGATTGGCGAGAACCCCCAGAGGATACTGGATCTAGGATGCGGCACAGGTAATTCAACTCGCAACTATGGATGTCATCTCGTCACTTGCTGATGTTAGTTCAATTAGGTATATGGTGCGTTGAGGTCGCCGATGATTACCCCGGGGCACAGGTAAGATTTTTAATCCAAAGAGACCTGATGTGAAAGCTGGGCATTAACGTAGACTTATTCAGGTTGTTGGCGTTGATATAGCCCCAACACAACCACAATGGTACGTATGAGATTGGAGCTACGAAGAGTATCAGAATACTGATGTATCTGTAAAGGGTACCGCCAAACTGCCAGTTCGAGCTCGACGACATCGAACAAAACTGGACGTGGAAATCAGATAGCGCCGACTTCATATTCTCTCGTGATTTGATTTTATCAATACGAAATTTTCCCAGGTTAATTGACCAAGCATACAGGTACAGCGCGCTCCTCAACTAAGGCCTCGCCTGAGCATTCTCATTTTCATCTCCAAGAACTGACAATGTAACTAATGTTCAACAGGCATCTAAAACCTGGTGGATGGATTGAATTTCAATGCTATACCGGATTGTTACATTGCGACGACGGCACATTATCTGATGAGAGTACGTTTCGGAACTGGGCGAATCTCACGAAGACGGCATGCGAAAGATTTGGCACTCCAGTGGATGATCCGACCCGATTTAAACAGTGGTTTGAAGAACGCGGATTCGAATGCGTAACGGAAGAGGTGTACAAGATGCCCTGTACGCCCTGGGCTAAGGACCAACGCTTGAAGCTCATTGGAGCGTGGGAACAACACAACTTGATGAATCATTTAGAGGGCATGACCATGCGGTTATTCCAAAAGAGCCTGGGTTGGACAGAAGAGGAGATTTTGGTAATTTCCGCCATGCTGCGAAAGGAATTGCGAGATCTGGGCGTCCATGCCTACTGGCCTTAGTAAGTACACTTGTTGGCGAAATCGTCTAATGCATGCATGACTTCAGGCTTGAGGAGAAGCTTACTAACGGCCAATAGCTACGTTGTATACGCTCGTAAGCCCGTGAGACCGACGGGCCAATAGTTGACTGAGACTTTTTTTTGCTTGCCCTTTTAGTGGTTTTCACTGACTTCGGTTTGATGCGTATGGCGACAGGGGTGCATACGCCGACTAATCTTTGGAAATGCTGCCTTGATATGGGAATAGTAGAAAAGACCACCTCGAAGATGCCGCCAAGGAAGATGCAGTTACATACACTAATACCCGATATGGCGCTCGAACAACCTCGATATGCCGAATGAGAAGACTTCATTGGCGGTAAAGTCATTGTCAGCTGCCTTCACCGCTCCACCGCTACTCTGGTTGCCCCATAAATGCCGCTGAGGGCTCAGGGAACCCAGCATCAGGACACTTCCGGATGAAAACGGATGAGAAAAGGCCGAGGCGCTGCATGGAGCCCTGTTGGCACCTTTGTCGCCAATAGGACTCACAAAACTTGAAATGGCATACGGCTTGTTTTATTAGCTTTCTTCTTCTTCTTCTTCTTCTTCTTCTCCAGCTCTTATTTTCCAACAATTGTATGGTTTAGGCGTCTGCAACGTGGCGTGGCACTTGTTTTAATGGGATAACATGATGGTGTACAAATTATGGAATATACGATGGAAGGATTTACTTGGCGTTCTTGCTCTTTATGCCTTTTGAGCGTGTTGCATTGGCATGGCTGCTGCAAGATCAGCAAGGGCACTAGGGTCAGGAAGAGGCATTCCTACAACTCGGTTGATCGCACAGCCACTTTGAATTTTTTTTTTCCCCGTTTCTTTTTGTGTAAAGAGATACTGGGCCGTTTCTGGACACTACATGATGAGAGCATCTCACTCTCCAGATACACGAATTACGCATCGATAGCGAAATACTATATACCTGTGCTGTACTCTGTACATGCAAACTCCTGCGTTAATAACGTTTTTTTTCTGTCTCCGTATCCACAAACTCATATGCCTCTGTCGGAGCCCGTGTGACCCAGCTCCCTGCATTAGTTCACAACGTTGGTGACGGGAATCCTCAGATACGATACGGTACTTTGTGGGGATGATCAATTGCATTACGTGACTATAACTGCCTAATATTGCCTGGAGCTTTCTCTATATGCGTTTGATAGCTGGCCCATGTAACTCTACGTTGCAGTTATCCTCTGGCGTTGCCCAATCTACCTATATGCTCTTGTCTCACCACTAGACTTCCAATCATATTACATTTGGTGTCAATCTCGAGTTATGATGTGAGTTACGATGTCTATAAAGCATTAACCCCCCTTTATCAAAGACTTTTTTAGAGAGAGTTTAATATCATCCTTTAGTGGAAATTGGTGCTCGTTTTTGATATAAGGTTAATGGCGTGAAAGGCATCAGATACTGTGCATAACATCTCAATGGAAGAAGAACAAGGTGACATGAGATTATCTTATAAGTGGCGTTCCATTCCCTGAATATTGAAAATTAATATCAAGGTGTGGTAGCTGAAAAAGTAGTACGAATATGTATATAACTGTATGGATGTATGTCGGCGAAACTCTCAAAAAATAACACCAAAACATGTATTGATAAATAATAGCAAATCTGCGACTGCGGAGTGCATCTTTAGATGGACGAGAGTTAACGATGAATAGGATCTGGTAGAACACGATAGAAGCATATGAGACTGAGAGTGGATTTAGAGGTGAGGCTGCTACATGCATGCGCACGATGTCTCATAAGTGACAAGTCGCCTCGCTTAATGCTTTCTGTTTGTAGTACAAATAAACTAGATATGTATAGATAGCATACGAAATTAATGCTCAAAAGTTACTTATTCATTGATGTATTGACTGGGAGATATTTTCTAGTCGTATTATTAGATCTGCCAGCTGCGGGTACTACTTCCTCAGTGCATCAATATTCGCACAATGGCCCTCCTTTTCAAAGAACGAAAGCATCGTATTCATCTACTTAGACGTAGTCATGTGCATTCTTGCAAAATCCCCCACAGTCTGGGGTACGTCAGACCCCGTCTTTTGGCGGAAGATCTCAGCCAACTGCTGAATACACGACTTAGTCTCCGGCTGGAGAGATGGTTTTTCCTTTGTTCTCCTCTGGGGGAAAAAAACGCTTCGGTCGCAACCTCGTCGATATCATCCGTATTTATTAGGTAAAGAGGTCTCTGAGATTGGTCCAGCCTTGTCCTCATTTCAGTGGCAAACAGCTCGCTTAAGAATCTCTCGTCTCTCGTCAATGTTCTCCAGGAAAGAAACGGGCCCTCGAAATCGTCCATGACGTTGAATCATTTGACTTTGTGGAATTGATAAGATGATGTTGGATATTATGCTTGCCGATAAACTGAGGGTTATTTGTTGGGTTGTTAGAGTTGTCTCCATGACCATCGACAGATGTATATACACAGTGTTCTGCACTGGATTGAGCGCTGAGTCAACTAGAGGGGCGTGCGCTGGCCTTGTTCGATGACTCCACCATTTTTGCTGTTGAGATTTGAAGATTTTTGTGGTGCAAATGCCTCTGGTTGTACTAATTTTACATAGCCTTTTGCTGGTTACCTGGACGCTGAACACTGCTCATGTTGACGGAAAGCCCGCATCGCTTGCTCGTTCAAAAACGGCTGCCGTATTGTGAAGATGGCTTTGTAGTAGCGTTGTCTTAGGTGGTAAACTCGCTAGCTTCTGAAATAAGGAGGAGATTTATCAAGGTAACGCCAATAATGTTGAAGTCTGCGTTTCTGGATAGGAAAGCACTGACTCTTGTTTGCCTGTGGCATCTATTATATTTTAACCCGAATCTTTGACTAAACATTTCCTCATCGCCTTTGTATCTCAGTTCGCTTTGTAAGTCTCCCTTGAAAAAAAAAGGCAGCTTTTTGCAATATTTTTGGTTTGTGACTACAGATACTGAGCTGAATCTAATTTTCCCATCCGTGAGATAACCTGAAGCCGACTGACGCGGGCGCGGTTGACGACTCGATGCAAAGAGATTTACGAATATTTCTAAGTCAGAATACTACAGATTGATATTTGGGATCTGTTTCAGTACTCATGTATTGCTTGCTTCCTACGGTGTTTTTGAACAATAGTGTAGTCCTTGAGTGGCATGATTTCTATATGATAGGACAGTTAACTATTGGAGGCAACAATGCTTTTTTATCAACAGTTTCCATATCAAATGAGACTTCTTTTGACAATTATTAGTCCCCTGACAAAGAGGAAATATTTCTATTTGTAACGCCGGTTTGTATTACCCTTGAGCTGCCAAATTTCAGTCACTTGTGATGCTGTATTCTTATCCTGCGATCTACACTTGATATGTACCTATTACTAGTAGATTGGCTGTCGAGAGTTTGCGTAAGAGATTGGCTCAAAATGATAATCATCTAAAATTCTTTGCTAGAACATGTTGCTGAAGTACATGTAGCCATATTTTGCCGGCCGTGTGAAGAGTCTGCTGGCGCTCACGGCTCTATGACCCATTACAGAAACGCTTGAAAATTAATTTGGGAAATCTTTTTGTTATTCACTACACATATATGCACCAATAAGATGGTTCCTTGCATTCAGCCGAAGCTTACACGTTTGGACTATTTACTGGAATCATCTGCCAGGGTTCACGGTATTTCACCACAGCAGTTGAATTTAACGGCCAATCTCACGTAGTCCTTGTCAGAGAGCTCCACCATGTCTGGCAATAATTATACTTGTACGAGAAAGCAAAAGGCCCCCCTACCGGATACACACAGCTTGTTAGTCAGCTTCTTCTGTTCTGAAACCAATGCCAATGCCGTTATTCGCTATGATATGCACTTTGTCTAAGGCTTGTTAGTCCTAGGAGAGGAGGGGCCAGAATATGCACAACACCAACGGGTCAAGGCTGCCAGGATGGGGACAGTCAGCCTCTGGAGAAGCACGCATGGATTAATTGACTCGTGCGTTCGTGGCCTACCAGTCAGATGGAAAGCTGGAATCAGATGACATTTAAAGATACTGCTAGTGGGAATAGCGTTTATCGGAGCCGAAGAGTAGTGCTGATGTTGGACCGCATCGTCGTCGGCACGAGAGAAAACCCCTGCTTGCTGCTCTGCGCATATATTTAGCTGTCCGAAATAAGAAAAAGAGAGCCAATATGACATCATTGAAGAACCAAGGGCTTTTGCTTCCATCTTTTCGCTCGTAAGGTCCGGACTGTAAGCAATGGAGTTGAGAGAAAATGCTGCCAAAATAGGACGGAGCTTCATCGTCGCGTTTTTCTTTGCTCGGAGAGGCCGCCTGGGTCTAGTGAATGGAGATACGAGAACTTCGGTTCCGGCACATGTGAAGCCGCGCTGCCTCGTACCGCGTGGTCCTTGCAGTAATTAGTTTGTGCTCTGTATCGGCAGATTGGACGGCTGTCTGTCCTCGAATAGATGAGCTCGGTGATCGTCGAAACGGCCAGTGGAGATGACAATAAAACAACCCGAATAGCCATTTTTCGCAGCTCCAGATGGCGCCGCTGGCCTTTGTTCCAAAGCCAATTCGAATGTGGTGACCCATCGCGTTTGTGGCATGGATGTAATAAACGCTCTCATTGTTGTTGTTTGCTGATTCCAACGGGTGGCCTTGGCTCCGGCGCCCAAGCAGCGGCCGCATGTGCGGTGATCGACTAGGTGCGATGGATCACGGCTTCTGTCCGCAGATGAAATGATTCTCGTCAATATGCTTCGCGCCGGCGCCTCTCATTGGCCTGGGCTGGCAGCATTGCAGGGGCTGCAGGGGCTGCAGGAGCTAAGGAGGGGCCCCTGCGCTACGAGTTTGTGCTAGCGGTGCACCCGCTGAAAGAAGCCTCTAAAACAGGTACTAGTCCGCTATCAATTTCTGCGAGGCTGCTGGCACCAGCACTTTGGGGACAGCTTTGGTGGGCGGCGGCGCGCTCTCGAGCAGCAAAACGGCGACCTGCAGGCTGCTAGAACTGAAGGCCGACCCGCTAAGCCCCAGCCGCTAAGCCCAGAGCCGTTGAATCGCAGGCCAGCCCCCATGCGCCGCTGGCTGTGCTGGCCCACCGGCCATCTTTTTTGGAGCTTCTAGGCGGACCTCCATTCAAGTTCCATCATCGGCTCATCTCCCGCCAAAACCTTTCTAACTGACGTACCGCGCTCGATTTCTGGAGCGACTGCCAGCGCCAGTCGTCGGACTGTAGGCGCTTGAATCGAACATTCTGCTAGATGCAGACGCAGCGACAGGCAGAGAGACAGGCACACACTAGCGAGCAAGCGAGCGAGCGTGCGGGCAAGCGAGAACCATATCCACGAAGAATAGCTTCCCGGCGTAGCGCCACAGTCGTCGGGTCCGATAAGAACCATCGTCACCAGCTCTACGGAGTAGCGTGGGAGAAATCTTTGATCACAGCACAGCGACCCTCATCCTCGATATTCGGCGATATACAAACATCCGCTGGTTAGCGTCGACCGTTGAACATCGACCGCGGCCCGCGACGGCCGCGATCGTCTCCCTCGAGCCATCTCTTTCTTCGAAGCGGGCATCCCTCTCGCGCCCCTACTGTTGACTATGTATCAGGGTGGTCAAAGGCATGTCTCGGGCAACGATCCCACGAGGCCTTACCAGCTGCCTCCCCCTCCTCCCCCTCCGACCTTGTCGCCTCCTATGGTTGGGCCTCAGATGAACATGACGAGCCTGCCGCCTCCCCCGCCGATGAGATACCCTGCCGCGCCTGGGTCGGCCCAAGGCGTCATGATCCCACCACCGCCTGGCCCCCCTCCTGGAAGTAGCATGATGCAATCCCAAAACTGGCATGGAAACTTTGGCCGCCTGTACGATGGACGCCCTGGCTATAGCATACCTCCGCCACCGCCAGCCACCAGCCAGCACCAGCCGTATAATCCCACCAAGTTTTACAATGCGATGCAAGCGGGACACGCCATGGCTATACCCCCCCCTCCACGCCCAAATGATGTTGGGAACGGAATGGGTGCAACGTATATACCGACGGGGGAGACGTATGGAGAGGGCGTGGGAATACCGGGATTTGGTCGGGAGGAAACGCAGAATACGTGGCAGTACGGGGGAACACCGCAGAGCGGGACGGAGACCACCACAACACCTATGGATGAAAGGCAACAGCAGGTGTATACGGGGGCAGCTCACGCCAAGGGGCTTTCAAACGCACCCAATGCGCCCACCACCGCCACTGCGCCAAGCACAATCCCACCAGAGATAGCGGCGCAGTGGCCACTGGACAGAGTCTTACAGTGGCTGGCACAGAACCAGTTTTCCAAGGACTGGCAGGAGACTTTCAGATCTTTGAACTTGTATGGCGCACAGTTCCTAGAGCTGGGTAGTGCCCATGGCGGCCGTGGAAACTTTGGTATGATGCACCAGCGGGTGTATCCTCGACTGGCGCAAGAGTGCGCGAACAGCGGAATGGGATGGGACCAGCCGAAGGAGAGAGAAGAGGGTAAACGTATGCGGAGATTAATCAGGAGCATCGTCACTGGACGACCAGTTGAGGCTTCCAAAGCAGTTCCTGCGCACAACCGAAAGGAGTCTATATCTACCAACCATTCCGCATCTGGCCATCCTACTGCGAGCTCAGATACTACAGACTTTGCTGAGTCCCCAATTGTGCCGCTCAGTTCCACGTTGGCAGCCAGGCGATTTTCGCAGACTAGGCCACCGGCAATACAGACAGCCAATGGAGCCGACACGAATCACAGAGGAATGTTAAAGAACCTTGATCTTGGACGCCAGAGTCCCACTGCCGAGCAGGGAACTCTTTGCTCGACCCCAGGCGGTAGCCCAGCTCCCCCGCCTACCCTTTCTCACTCAGTCACCACTCCGATTCTTTCTTCTTCGCCAAGTTCGTCCAAATTTACGCATCGCTCTAGAAACAGCACCGATTCTGCCGCATCCAATGCTGCGATATATGGATCTGGGCTTCCACCTGAGGCAGCTGGACTGCTGACCCGAGGTATGAGCTTGGCAGAACTGATGTCCGTATCAAGAAATCAAGAAGGCTACTCCAAGCCAGCCGAATCTCCATCATCTGCCAAGGACTCGAAGACTTTCCTCAGCTTTCTATCTAGGAAGAAGCGCCAGCAAGTAGACGGCGCTTTCCCATCACCTGATGATCTTGACTCTCCCACGTCACCGGCAGCCCTTCATAAGCCTCTATCACTAGGGATGCACGGCTCCGATGTTAGCAGCGACGCTCATCTGGATACATCTAGCATCACCTCGCAATATAGGCCAAAACATAGTGGCACCACTCAAGGCAGAATCTATGTTTTGGCCACAATGGACCTGTGGAACTACCGAATGTGCGACATCACCGATGCCGAGACGGCTGCGGACCTTCGCCGAGCAATCTGTCTTAGTCTTGGCCTGCCCGACACTGAGAATTCTTCCATATTCGCAACTGAACTGGGCCAATTTGAACATACAGAACCTCTGGATGACCAAAAACTGCTATCGAATAAGCGCGTGAAGGCCGACTCTACGGGGACATTGAAATTTTTCGTCTCTTCACATAGTGCGCTAACCCCGGGCTTGAGCAGTGAAGTGCCGACTTTGTTGTCACCATATGGCAACCCAGCGGGAATAGACGAAGAGGCGTATGCGCGCCTCAGTGGGCGCCAGAGATCTAGCTCGTCCCCGCCTACGTCCCGATCCAATACGTTAATAGGGGAGAAGTCAGATGAGAAGGTCTCGGCCGAGCAGACCCTAGCTCAGGAGGCGAGCGAGTATAGAGCCGAATTAGAACGAAAGCAACGCGAGTACCTTGCAAAGAAGAAGCAAGCTAACAAGAAAGAGAGCCCGACCATGCCACCAGAATCAATTGTAGGTTTTGGTATCGTGGGAAGGAATGTTGATTTTGACCAGCCTCGAAACTCGCCGTACGAAGACAGGAAACCTGATCAGCTCTTCCCTCAAAGACGGCCGCCGGCGCCACCAAGCGATCCTTCTGCCACACTGATCAAAGCCAATTCACTTAGCAAGAAAACGGGGCGGAATATGACCGGCCTTGCTGAAGGACACACGGCGCCACGGCCGCCTCTGCCTTCCGCTGCCACTGAGCCTGAGGTATCGGAGAATAGCAAAAAGGGCATGTTCAGCATGCCTGCTGCAACTAAAGGCGGGTTTATTGGCGCAGCACTTGTTGGCATGGGTAGAAACCTGTCAGCCATTGGACAGTCGACGGCCAACGGGCCCCGAGGAGTATCTCCGAACAGAGCTGCGTCACAGCCAGTCGTAGCTGGCAACAGCTCACAGCAGCTGCCGATAGGTAAGAAAGCTATGTCTACTGTTAATTTTCGCGAACCCAGCTCGGATAGATCTAGTCCTGGCTCAGTCTCTCCCAAGGTTCTTACTTGGAGCCCTAGAAACATGTCTTTTGTTGTGCCAGACTATTCACCTGCCCCTTCGCCCCCTTTGGCGATGACAATGATAGAGGATGAAGCAGTTACTAAGATGAAGATGATAGGGCAACGCCCGCCGTCGCCGGCAGAGCTCAGCCCCAGTACAGCCCGGCAGCCGCCGGTGGCCAATCCGCCATCCCCTCCTCAGCCTACCAACCCAAAGTCTCCTGGTCCAGACCTGGACTTTACAGATACCGATGTTCAATTCACTCAGCCATCTCTTACTCCAATGTCCTCGTCATCGCAAGGTCGTCCGCCGCCGGGAGACGATAGCGATGACGATTCCGATGACGGGCTGTTTGCCATTCCACTTGCTGGTAGGGGTAAAGGCAAAGGACCGAGTGGTGGAGAAGGCAGCGGGCCTGGGCACGCACAGAAACCTAGCTTGACTGTGAATACTTCCCGGCCAAAGAGCAAGACGCTATCAGTCTCCTTCACTTCCCCCCAATCGATAGGCGATAACGCCGATGACTGGTACAGGACTGGAAACGGATCACGCCGAACTCCTGGAACCCCTGGTTCCGAACAATGGGAGTCTGATAAGGAGAGCAAACTTGGTCGTCGGAAGTCCTTTATCGAGAAGGATGTGTGGGCAAATCGACCTGCCACTGACGATTTGCTCAACAACCTCGACGACTTCTTCCCCAACTACAATCTTGATGAGCCCGTGCTAGAGGATAGCGTCTCGACATTGGTGGCGACTTCACCGATTCCTGAAGTCGAAGAATCGCCGCAGCAGAGTGTGCCTCCTCCAATACCGGCCCCCGCGATGTATCAAGATAACATTAACCCCTCTCCCGCTGGCATTGCATCTTCTAGTCAATCCGTCTATGATGGTGATACTCTCGGCTCTGACGAGTCCACACTGAAGGCTCTGGAGCGCCGTCCATCTATACCAACTGTGGCACAAAGGAGCATGAGGCGTTCTGGCGGGTTGGGCCGAATGAAGTCTATCCGTGAAGTTGCTCGGGGCGCTCACGAGGCTAACAAGCGGTTCACGCATGCGCCGCACAACTCGGGCAATGTTCCTACCAGCGGAATCATGCGTCGCAAGAGCACCAAAATGTTCAACGCAAAGATTGTACAGATTCGCCCAGATCAACGTGGCAGCATGATATTCCCACAGGTTCCGCAGGACACCCTGCCGAAGCGCCAAACCACATTTAGGTGGTTCAAGGGCGAGCTGATTGGCAAAGGTACTTATGGACGCGTGTACCTGGGTATGAATGCCACGACGGGCGAATTCTTAGCCGTCAAGGAGGTGGAAGTCAATCCTAAAGCCGCGGCTGGAGATAAGAATAAGATGAAGGAGCTCGTGGCCGCTCTAGATCGCGAAATCGACACCATGCAGCATCTAGACCATGTCAATATCGTACAGTACTTGGGATGCGAGAGGAAAGAAGCCAGCATAAGCATCTTCCTAGAGTACATTCCTGGTGGTAGCATTGGTTCATGCCTGCGCAAGCACGGCAAATTCGAAGAACCAGTCGTATCGTCCCTTACTCGTCAGACGCTGTCTGGACTGGCTTATCTGCACCGAGAGGGTATCTTGCACCGAGACTTGAAGGCAGACAACATTTTGCTTGACATAGATGGAACTTGCAAGATTAGTGATTTCGGAATTTCCAAAAAGACGGATAACATTTACGGCAATGACAAGTCGAACAACATGCAGGGATCTGTATTCTGGATGGCGCCTGAGGTTATTCGGTCACAGAACGAAGGATACAGTGCCAAGGTAGACATTTGGAGCTTGGGATGCGTGGTGTTGGAGATGTTTGCTGGACGACGACCATGGAGCAAGGAGGAGGCTGTTGGAGCCATTTACAAGATTGCAAACGGGGAGACGCCCCCGATCCCTGAAGATATCCAAGAAACCATAGGGCACCTCGCGGTGGCGTTTATGATGGATTGCTTCCAAGTGTACGTTGGGAGAAACTTCTATCAAGGGAGAACAGCTTGTGCTAACGTTGGTAATGTAGGAACCCATTTGATCGGCCAACAGCCGACGTACTTCTTTCACAGCATCCGTTTTGCGAATTGGATTCCAACTACAACTTTTACGATACCGTCTTGTATAAGAAGATTAAGCCCAGAAACGCATAAGATGATTTGAACGACACATGCAGATATAAGCGGGAGTGTTAATGGGAGATGTCAGTGGGAGATGTCAGTGGGAGATGCAATATTTTTTTCTTTTGTTTTCTGGCTTCTTTTTTGTTATTCCCCGTTTCTTCCACATCCTTTGTGCAAATCAAAGGATATCTTGGTTGTATATTAAGGCTGCGCATAGCGTTTGATGGGCTTAGGTTTTTGGAAAAAAAAAAAAGAAACTTGGGTTGGGGCAGCGCCCCGGCGTGATGGTTTAGAGTGGATTTGGAGAAGAGAGAGAGAGAACGGCGTTGGCTATTAGTCTAGTATCTTTCTTTTGCGGTTGCTGGCGACCAATGAAACGCTATTACTTATATTTTATGCCACATGTCACAAAAACAAGAAAAAAAGAAGAAAATGCCTAAACCGATGGATAAAGAAAAAGAAAAGCAAAAAAAAGGTACACTGCGCTTCTAGTTTAAGGTTATTGTACGGAGACCTCTCTCCGGGCTGTTGGCCGCTGGTGAATTTAACCCCAGGCTAAAGACGCGGTCGAGACCGCGGGAAGGGTTTATAAGGCGGGGGAGGATGAACTGATTGGCTTCCAATAGCACCGAATTATTCTGTACTACTAGTTGCGAGAACTCGAGACAAGCGGGGGGCCTCCTGTTGTCTGAAGAGGCAAACATGGGGGTTTGTGTTTGTATGCCCCGTTGTGGTGGTTTCGGTATCAGCTTTGGAGATGCTGTTCTGACCAGGAGCCCCAGTCATCTTCAAATGCGACTCGAGCTTGTCTCGGTCTCTAGATCAATGGGACACCCTGGCAGACGAATGGATACCACACCCAAGGCAGCTGGTGGTGCACTGGAGGCCTGCTGGATTCCAAACCACTGTGAAGGGACAAAGGACACGTGAGCTGACGGCTAAAAAAACGATGGTGGTTGCTGGACCTTCCTATAACGGGCATATCGAACTACATAGGTTCCTAGTATGCTAGCAGCAGTATTGGATTTTCCAAGGCGGCATCCGGGACTTGTTCTTGAGTGCGCTCGCAGCGTATGGGGCTGGCTGTTGGCTCATGTCAATCGGGGGAGATGGAAATGGCCATGGCGTGTAGTGTAGGGGCATATTGTAGTATGGATATCCAATCCTACGGGTACGTACCCAAGTATGTAAGGTACTGTAGACTGTATGATTGGCTTCTATATTGGGGATTTGGAGAGGTGCGGCGGGCGCTTCACCAGAGCCGTTTCAGCGGTTCCATCCTGAGATTGTATGAATTGGTCCGAGTCTCGGCAGTCTTCCGTGGCTGTACAGCAATAGTACTTTAGCAGTATTATTGAACTTGCAGTACTAGGTACTATAGTTATAATTTTTTGCTCATAGTTTTTGATCTTCAAAGTTCTCTTAGCCTTGTTCTTGTCTGCTATTTGGTTGGTGGCTTTTATAGTGTATACTAGGTAGTATTAGTAGGTAGGTATCCAACTGCTAGATAACAACTTGGCTTGTGTACGGTACGCCCAAGTGCTTATGCTTTTTCAATTCGCTCGGCGCGTGCCGGACTTCCTCCTCAAGGTTATGCCGGGTACCCCATCCCTAGCACAGGCACTGCACAGGCACCACAGAGGTACCTGTGGATGTACCTGCTTCAGCTCCGGTCTGGTCGAGATGCCTCCAGTTGTTGCTTTGCGAGAAATGCCAAGACAATCCACCACGGCTTAATGTCACTAGTTCGGAGCACGATGCTGCCAAACCGCCGTAAGGGTAAAAAAGGTCCCTGCAGCTCTCTGCTGGGATGCGGTTTGCTCTCGTATCTGCCCGCCTGTTTTTTTTTTCTCGTTGCCTGTCCTGTGTGGCGTTTCCCCCCTTAGCTTTGGATCGCTGCTCATGTGCGCGTAGTGGCTGCTGGAACGACTCGGAGGCGTTTCCTTGGCCCTGGTTTTGCTTTTCTGCTTCCATCTTCGCCAATTCCACGTCCGGGCTGGAGACTCGACCTCTGGTGCTCGCTGCGCTGCTCTGCGACTCGGGGCGTTGATTCGCCCGACGACATCCCTTTAACAAAGGGGGCAGTGATCGTCTCGTTGCGGCGCTGGGAGTGCTCCGCCTACAACCACCGCGATGGCACGACGCAGGTATAGGCTGTTTACCATCTGTGCGGCGGTTGTGCTTTTCCTGCTCTACAGAGTCTCGCAGAATGCGTGGGACGACCCTTCGCGCTATGCCAGCCTCAAATATCCTCCCTCTTCGAATTCGCCCGCTGCACCGCCAGCAGTAGCGCCAGAGAGCCGGCCGAAGCCTGCCCCGAAGCTCGATACCGACCCAGAGTCCAAGGCCAAGACTGAGGCCGAACCTGACTCTTCTAAATCCAAGCCAAAGCCCGAATCCAAGCCCGAGCCAAAGAAGCCCGAATCCAAGCCGGCGCCGGAAAATGTTGCCAGCCAGCCGAAGCAGAGCAAGCTGGACGACGATGAAGAGCCCGGCGTCAAACTTCCCAAGCTTAAGGACCTTGACTACTCGATACCACCGACCAATGGCAAGGATTCTGCCTCCAATGCCAACACATCCGATGATGACGACGAAGAGATAAACGGCATTCACCAGAAGAACCCGCCCAAGACCCCTCCAGGAACCCCGGTGGACACTCGAGTTCACTGGCACCCCGTCGGGGAGCACTTCCCACTACCTCCCGAATCCATCATCAGCCTCCCCACGGGGAAGCCGCTCAAAGTACCCCGGGTTCAGCACGAGTTTGGCGTCGAATCGCCAGAGGCCAAATCCAGACGAGCCAATAGACAGGAGCGGGTTCAAAAAGAGATTGCGCGAGCATGGTCGGGCTACAAGAAGTTTGCGTGGATGCACGATGAGCTTTCGCCCGTCTCTTCCAAGTATCGCGATCCCTTTTGCGGTTGGGCTGCCACCTTGGTCGATTCTCTGGATACCCTCTGGATTGCAGGTCTCAAGGAAGAGTTCGACGAAGCAGCCAAGGCGGTTCAAAAGATTGATTTCACAACCACGCCTCGCCACAACATTCCTGTGTTCGAAACTACCATTCGATATCTAGGTGGCCTGCTAGGCGCCTTCGATGTCAGTGGTGGCCATGATGGTGGTTACCCCTGGCTTCTTACCAAGGCCGTTGAGCTTGCTGAGATCCTGATGGGAATATTCGATACACCCAACCGAATGCCAATTCTGTACTACCAGTGGCAACCAGAATATGCTTCTCAGCCTCACCGCGCTGGTTCCGTTGGCATTGCGGAGCTTGGAACCCTGTCCATGGAGTTTACACGCCTAGCGCAGCTTACCAGCGAAATGAAGTACTACGACGCCGTGGATCGCATTACCGACGCCCTGATTGACCTACAATCGAGAGGAACTGCCATTCCTGGCCTGTTCCCCGAGAATCTCGATGCCTCTGGTTGCAATCACACTGCAACGGCCATCCGCGATCAACTTAGCAAGGCGGCGCAGAAGCAAATGAGTGAAGATGTCTCCAAAGCGCCAGTTGGCTATGTTCCTGGCCAAACTGAGTCAAAGCCAGCGACTGGAGAAAGAAGCACCCAAAAGACCCAGGCTGCGGAGGAAAATGAGTTTATCGTTGGAAAATTCGGTGCTGATGACGCACTTGCCAAATTGCAAGCTGCTGATGAAGCGAGAGCAAAGGCCATGGATAAGTCTACGGAGAAGCCCGCCGGAAAGCCAAATGGCTTCGTGGTTGGAAAATTTACCTCTGAGGATCCAAGAGACAAGCAAGCACCCGCTGGCACGACTGATGCGGAATCAAAGAAATTCGTTGTCGCCAAGATGGGAAGCGAGGAGCCACCAGTTAAGCAGATGCCTGCTGAAGCGCCGAGCAAGTTTGTTGTTGACCAGATTGGATCAGAGGACCCGAAAGACGATAAAAAATCCACCGAGGCTTCTGGAGCAAAGTCATCAGTCGGCAAAATCAGCACTGAGAACCCGGATTATGCCAAACAGGGCCCCCGTGAGGATGATAATACGGAGACTCGCCCGTCTGACTCTCTCCGCCGCCGAGATGCCCCACCAAGCGAAGAGCCTTTGGAGAAGTCCAACCAAGTGCCACCTGTGAAGACAAAGCCTCGAGGAATGCCACCCTTTGGAGCAGATGGTTCTACATCCAAGTGGGATTGCGTTTCGCAAGGCATAGTAAGTGGTGGATATGGATTCGAGCAATATCACATGGGAGGTGGCCAGGATTCGGCGTACGAGTACTTCCCGAAGGAGTATCTCCTGCTTGGTGGACTGGAATCCAAGTACCAGAAGCTGTACGAGGAAACTATCGAGGCGACCAATGAGTGGCTCCTCTATAGACCGATGGTAGATGGCGACTGGGACATCCTCTTCCCGGCTAAGGTCAGCACGAATGGAAACCCCTCTAAAGACTTGAGCGCTACGTTTGAAGTTACACACTTGACGTGCTTTATTGGCGGTATGTATGGTCTGGGTGGTAAGATCTTTGGCCGAGAGAAGGATCTCGAGATAGCCAAGCAACTGACTGATGGCTGCGTTTGGGCCTATCAGTCTACTGTCTCTGGCGTCATGCCGGAAGGCTCTCAAGTTCTACCTTGCCCAACCCTAGAGAAGTGCGAATTCAACCAGACTCTCTGGTACGAGAAGTTGGACCCGTCAAAGGATTGGAGAGACCAGCAAATGGCGGATTGGAAAGAAAAGGTAGCAGAGATTGAGAAGAAGCAAGGAAAGAAAATCCAGCAAAAACCCGACAGCGATCCCAGGAATCCTCAGCAAGGCGACGGCGATCCCAGAAAGACTGGTGATAAAGAAAAGGAGACTGCGGGTGACGCCCTGCAGCAGAGTGCAAAGGACTTTGCCTCATCCGGCGATTCTACTGCTACCCCTACTAAACCTCTCCGCAAAAGGGCGGCAGTTCCAGTGCCGAAAGACGGTAAAGCCCCGGCATATGAGGACTTCGACGTTGGCTCAGAGCTCCCACAGTCACTCAAGGACAAGATTGGCCTCAAGGGCGATGATAACCAGAAGAAGCCAGTAAAGGCGGAGGTTGGTAGCCAACGAGACCCTAACGCGCCCATTGACTCGGTTCTGGAAGCCAATAGGCTGCCTCCTAAGGAGTTTGACGAGCAGCAAGTGATTGTCCCCGAACGGCCGCAGTCGCATGAAGAGTTTGTAGAGTCGAGGATTAAGGACTGGGGTTTTGCTCCTGGCGTTACTCAAATTACATCAAGACAATATATTCTCCGGTAAGACTACCTCCTTTTCCTCTTTTTCTTCCCAGTTCAAGTATTTAAGTGCTTGGACGAACTCTGTAAACGAACAGGACCTTTGCTAACGCCTTGGCTACTTACTAGACCCGAAGCTATTGAATCGGTATGGTACATGTACCGCATCACCGGCGACCCCACGTGGATGGAAAAGGGCTGGAAGATGTTTGAGGCCACCATCCGCGCCACGCGCACCGAGATAGCCAACAGCGCCATCGACGACGTCAACAGCGAGGAGCCGGGTCTCAAGGACGAGATGGAGAGCTTCTGGCTCGCCGAGACGCTCAAGTACTACTACTTGCTGTTCTCGGAGCCGAGCGTGATCAGCCTGGACGAGTGGGTGCTCAACACGGAGGCCCATCCCTTCAAGAGGCCGGGGGGTAGCGTCATTGGCCACAGTATATAAGATAGAAAAGAGAAAGGAATCGTAATGAAACGAATAAATGGATAGGGTAATTACAATATGAAAAGAAAAAAAGGAAAGAGAGAGAAAAAAAAAATATCGTTTTTTTTTATCGTTATTGTTATTGTTAGGGCAGCATCGCGTTATTGTCTCGGGCTACTTGTTGTTTTGAGCACAGCATGTTTTTCTCCTATTATTCCTCCGTTGTTTTTCATTGCAAGAGCCATGAAACGAAAGGGTACGTGTTTTTGCATAGGTATTGGAATTAGATACTACGATAGGGCGTTAAGAGAGATATTGATGGTGTCGCCATGAAAATGCTACCATTATGAAAGTGAACTGGATTCAAGATTTAATGTCGCCCACTTAGGTACTGCTACACTTGGAATATCTATCTCGGAAAACAAAAAAGAGCATAACCAACCCGCATAATGTATGTACATTTCATCCATGATTGGTATATCATTGCATCGCGCAATATTTCGACAATCCCGCGGTTGTTGACTGCCGAATGGACAGCAGTCAACATGATCCTCTGTACTATACACGAAAACACAATTTTTTTTTTTCAATATCATCCTGCACAGAAAAGGAAAATAACAAAGGCATCAAAGATCAATAGATAAGTATGTATAGCCCATATCTCGATTTCCCCCTTTCGTCCCCAGTTGTATTCCCCAAACCAAACATACACAAAAAAAATAAAGAAAGGGACATTGCAAAACATAAATCCATGAAAATAACACATAACACATTTGTCGTCGGAAAAACTTGGTGCATTATCGTCGTCTATAGTTCGCTCAGTGACATTTGGCCGGCCGCCCATTCGACCTCATCCCTAAATAATTATCGTCTTCGCTCTCGTCATGTTGATTGCACTAGGCTCGTCGATTGGTGTCCATCATTGCGCAATGGCCGTAGTAGGAAGAGGCAAAGGTCGGTTTGTCGTAGGGGCCGGCTCAAGCTGTCGTCTGTTCCGGAAGAAAGCAAGGAAGGGTATTGGGAGAATTTTTTTTCTTCTTTTTTCAGTTTTTGTCGTTGTAGTGTTGCATTATGTATTCTTCGTGAACGCCATTGGTAACTCCGATGCTGATGTTGCCTGTAAACCAACCAACCCCCTAAAGTCGAAGTTGTGCCGCCCGTTTACACGCCCTGGTTTTTGCCCATCACATATACACGTAGTCTTCCCATCTCATATATCATTCCCTAACCTATTGTCGCCGCATACATCTCGCCATTAAACCCGCCTTCATCACACCATCGAACTCAGAACACGTATACTCAAGATCATTACGAGCAGGCCGATGGTGACGATGATAAGTAGCGTAAACGAGAACCAACCCATTACCATGGCGCTGGTGCCGACACCGCTCTTGACAACACCATTTCCAAAGTCTTGTGCGATGACGGATGCTGCGACGGATGCGGTATGCTGCCAGAGGACTGAAACGAGAACGAAGATGGAAGCGATGAAGATGATGGCCAGTGCGATTTGAGAAACGGGACGAGAGGGGAACGGCTTGACCTCGCGCTCGGATCCTTCAGAATCTTCTTCCTCGTGCCATCCAGGGAAAGTGGCGAGGAGGAGCAGACAGATAAAGGCGAAGATGATGGCGATGATGCTAAGGGCTCATGTCAGCAAAGTGCATATGACAAAGTGCATATGCGCACACAAATATGTGGAGGAATACTCACATCAAGTATGGAAACACAATCATATCCTTGAATTGGGCAGCCAGCCAGATGAGATTAAGAGGGTCCTGGTCAACTGAGACTTCCCTGGCCAGGGCTGTCGCATTGTTACTACAAAGCCACGAGCCACCATCCGGGTTGACGCAGATGCCGAAATAACCAACTCGAGCCTGCAGTTCGGCGTTTCCAGTAAGGCGTTGCATAGCAGTGTAGAAGCTATAGTCAACTTGCGCGGTATCGGGGTGAGCCTCGTAAGACTGGTAGTAGATGGAAAGCAGGAAGATGCCGGGAATTAGAGGCGATGAAGACGAGCAACCGGCAAGTAGCAGCGCTGTGATGAGCGATTAGCAAAGGCGTATGAGCAATTGGATTGGCTATTTGGCGACGTACATAGTAGAATGATTGCGACGACGATCAGAATCATCAGCACGTGGTGGTATCCGAGAAATGGGACGAATCCTGTTAAGACACATTGTTAGTGTTGCCGCATTCCAATCGCCCGTCGATGCGAGACTCACTCTGCCATCCTCGATGGAATCGGCGCACCGAGATGATCGTGGTACTCGAGCTAGAGCTCGTACCCGACCGTGTCGTCGCCATTGTGACTGTTTTATCAGAGGGAAATTCCCCTCTTTAAATCTGGACGAGACGAGTGTCGAGATAATAGAGACGAAGGGGCGATTGTCCGGGAGATTAAGCGCCGCGAGCGCAAGCCGTCCGAACTGCGCAGAATCCCTGTTGCGCTGCGTTCAACTCTTTGCCCCCAGTACAGAAGCACAGAGGCTCCTCGTCGCAGAATTGTTCGTTGATGGATCCCGACGCAGATTCGCGCAAGAATGTCGCGTGGAGGCAAGGATGGCGGGAACGCACGTTGGAATGGGCGAGCGGTGAGAAGCCCACTCAAACCAGGCTGGTATTCAAGGCGCTATTGCGCGTCGCCTGGGCTGCCCTCTCAAAAATCGTGGAAGAGGAATTGAAGAAAATCGGAACGAGCGTGGAATCCCGCCTAGACCCTGCAATGCTTAGAGTGACAAGAATGTCTTGCGTGGTGCGTGGGCATCAGTTGTCATGGACGACGTGCAGGACGAGACTTAGCTCAAAGAAGAAGAAGAGAGGCCCTCTTCCAAAAGAGGAACTGCAGAAAAAAATTGACAAGAAAGGGGTGCAGCCAACGTAACACGTAACCGCAGCGCAGGGCGTCCCTCTTTCTCTCTGGCTTCGCTATTCTCCAAGCTTTTCTTTAAAATTCAGATGGCTGGGGAAATAGTGGAAAGGTATCTTTAGATCGTGCAGCTTATTGCACTTCTGGCGCTCCAACTTGGGCGGATGGGCTCGCATTTTGGTTCGTCCAGCCACGCCATTTCTGGTATTGACTTTGGTTGGCCGGGAAACCAGGGTGACGTTAGCAGGGGTGGGGCCGCGGGGCAAAAAAGCTTGGCTGGGACCAAGACGCGCAGTTTTTAGGCGCTTTGGTGCCGCGTTGCGCAAGAGCCTGCTGGAGGCTGTAGCAGCTGGACTCGCTAGAGGCTCAGCAGCGCCGCAGAGGCCGGGGCTTTGGTGGGTATGTTCCGTTTTCCAGCGGGTGCCTTGCAGGGGATCAGTGCGCTAAAGATCGCTCATTGTTTTTGTACCAGAGGCTGGTGGCGACCAACGGGGCCGATGGGCTCGCGCCTCGGATAGCCAGTTGGAGGCTGGCCACATCTTGATTTGCGCGCGATCGATCGTCAGTGAAGGCATTCAGGCGGCAGAGACGGGGGTAAGACGCGCATATTCGTCGCGGGCCTGCAGCCTGAGGATTTCCTTTATGGGCGGCGTCCACGGTGCAATCTACTATGTAGGTCTGTCATGTGAAACATGAATGGAGTGCTACCACAGGCGCGTGCACTTACACGGCATCTTACACGTCTTCACTCTACATATAGCTCTCTTCCTTTCCAGCTTTTCTTTGACCACAGTTACAAGGAATTATAAATGAGATAGTATCAAGCAACACTCTTACCTCCGTGTACAGCACCCAGCCATCAGCGCTACCAACTTGCACCTCGTATCTTGGCGGGTTGCCATGACAATCCGTGGCTCTCACAGCCAAGTCGAGCTGCGCCGGAGCTAATGTCTAGGGTCGTGTCAGGCATTAATTGGCGCTCCGTACATGGATTGAGGTGAAGAGCGAGGCGCAGCTTCTACTGACCGCTTAGAAACAGGTTATGTTTATATATAGCAACTTCATCTTCTTTTACTCGCTTGTTGGTCGGAAGACGCGGAGGAAACATTTGGAAAATGCCTGTGCTTTCGTAACAAAAACAGGTAAAAATGCAGAGTGCATGGCCCGCAAATTAGAGTAGTCTCAGTCGCCTGCTGTCGACGAAGCCGAACAAAACGCAGAGTAAACATACGGCTTTTACAATTCTTGGCCGTCCCGACCGGTGAGCCAAGAGTCACGATGCCCCTTATTAATGCAGCAATACTTTGTGCCAGTAAGGGCTACTCGTAAGCACTGCTTTTCGGCGCTGTTCTTGGTGGTATTTTGCCATCTCTGCCCCCTTGTCTTTGCGGATAATGGCTGCAGCTCGCTATATTAGTACGGAGCAGCTGTTCCGCGACTGTACCTGCAGAATAATTGGTGTTATTGCCAATACTACAGCCACGAGTAAATGAATATCTTCATTTCTGCAAAGTATATGGGGGTGAGACAAAAATCGCGAATTGAATGGTTTTGTAACATTCTTAACCCCAATTTGGATAACAAACGTGAATTGTATAGTGCTTTTGCCTCCTACTATATACCTATCTGTGAATTATTAGTAGTAGTGCATGCATCGTGCCTCGGATAACCTTCGGTAGACCCATATCGATAAGCACCCCCAGCTACATGCAACGTGCATCGTCATACCTTCCAGCTTCGATGCAGCTTGATATGGCCACGTATAAAAACCATGGCGACCTTGTCTGGAATTCTCAATGGCAGCTCTCTTGATAGCCGAGTCGAGGACTATCTCGAGGATAAGCTTCAATCGACCGCTGATCTCGACAACCTCGACGAACTACTCACCAATGTCGAATTGCAGCGAAACCAGCTCCAATCGCAGCTCGACGATGCCGCAAAAGAGCTGGAAGAGGCGAGGCGCATAAGCGACGAACGCCAAGCTGCCCTTCAGGCTCGCATTGCCGAGTTCAATGAACTGCAAGAAAGCATCGACAGGCGCGTCCAAATAGCTGCTGCTTCCGATGCGCCGAGCGAGGCTATTGCGCGACTACAGAAGCCCATGAAGCAGCTACAGAGCGTCGAGCTGGCTCAGAAATACTTCTTGCTGCTACAAGACGCTGAGCGACTACGGAAAGAGGCTCGATCTCATCTTCCAGGCAGCCCCAAAGAGGCACTCGAACCGTATGCGCAGTTGAAAGAGCTGGCGATTAAGCTGAGATCCCTGCCCGGAAATGACGACCTTCATCTGGTGGATCATGTTGAGAAGATGA
Organism: Trichoderma asperellum; assembly: GCF_020647865.1. NCBI lineage: Eukaryota > Fungi > Ascomycota > Sordariomycetes > Hypocreales > Hypocreaceae > Trichoderma > Trichoderma asperellum. The sequence goes on from NC_089416.1 coordinate 1,927,450, forward strand.
CGAAGAATCTCTGGGATGAAATGAAGCAAATCATGTCTACCGAGTTAGAGACTGTGCTAAATAAGAAACACTGGCCTAAAGTCGACCCTCAGTCCGAAATGGATGAAGAATGGATAGCTTGTGTGGAGAAGCTTCTCGATTTGCAGATGCCAGAAGTTATCCACAGCGCAGATATCGTGGCTCTCTTGCCGTTTGAGGTCATGGCTAAGATGTTCGTTGCCGAGTTTCGCTTCCATTTTATGAGCGATAAACCAACCAGCAGCCCTCAATCAGTTGGTACCCACTGCTTCCCCTGGCTTTTGACAACTTTGGAAAAATGGGAGGAGTTCTTTCGCGACAATCTGGGCCATCTGCTGGCATCCAAGTTTCATGACACACCCGTGGCGAACAAGACCATCTATGCGGATCCTGCGTGTGCTCTCATCACTGCAATGCTACCCGTTGTTCGAGAGAAGATTGATGTAGTGGCATCAGAGGCGCATACGAATCCCGGATTTTTGAGCAGTTTTATATCTCAGGTCATGACTCTGGACGAGAATATCCGATCCCGTTTCAGCTATGACGGCGGTGACCCGGAGAATGGCTGGACAGGGCTGTCAGAGATCATCCTCGAGAAGTACTTTGATGTATGGTTCCAGGCTGAAAGGAGTTTTGCGCTAGAGAGGTTTGAAACCATCTTAGAGTCAAGAGACGGGCGCCAAATTGATTATGATTATTCGTTGCCTGGAAAGATGAAACCTACATTTGCGGCTGTTCAACTGACGGACTTGCTACGGGTGGTAACTACAAAATACGAACGCCTTCGCAATGTCAAGCAGAAGCTCAAGTTTCTCACGGATATTCAACTAGATATTCTCGATGGATATCACGATCGTCTGAGAAGTTCATTGGAAGCCTACCAGTCTTTGACTTCTACCTTGGGCCGGACCATTCACGGTGTAACGAAAGAACAGCTCGCTGCCCTGGAAGGAACTGGTACTTTGGAGACGTTGTGCAAAGTGATTGGCAGCTCTGACCATGTTGCAAATACCCTGGCGGAATGGGGAGATGAAGAAGTGAGTTTGAGTAAAGCCCTTGTGCGAATTGAAAGAATGATATTAATTCAGAGTATAGTTCTATGTCATCCTGTGGGATCAGCTGCACAGACGTCAATCTCGACAAGTAAAGCTACAGGGCTCCGCTATCGGTAACGTGGTTGGGAATAGCCATGATCTCAAGGAACGCACCGTCGCCGCAGTTGATGATGGCGACGAGAATGGGGCCATCTTTGATGAAACCATTGCAGCGTATACCAACCGTCGCAAGGCCGGCGAAGAGCTGCTCGTGGGTGCCTTGGTCGACTCTCACTCCAAAGCGCTGCGCGCCTATACCCATAATGTTCAATGGACAACAATAGGCGAAAGCGCCACTCCCGGTAAGCCCTGATATACATCTTTATTGCCACGAATAACTTATAAGTCTTACTAATATCGAATTTGAAATAAAAGATGACTCCTCAACGCTTTCCATTACACCTGAGCTGGATGAAGCACTGAGCACCTTGAAGAGAAACCTGGAGTTCCTAGGCAGAGCCCTCTCTGCGGCCTCGTTCCGGCGTGTCTGGCGAGATGCACTCGAAAAGCTCCAAGACTTGCTATGGACAAGTATCCTCACCCGCCAAACATTCACCACGCTTGGAGCCGCCCAATTTGCGCATGACTGCGCATCCATCTTTTCGCTTGTAGATCGGTTCATCCCCAACGGTTCGGCGGCCCTAGAGTCTCTTCGTGAGGGACTTGTGCTGCTCAATTTGCCAGCGACGGCAGCGGCAGAGAGCGAGGATGCCGTTGCTATAACGCTCAAGCAAGCTAGTGACCGAGCATTTACCGACAATGACGAGGCGCGTGCGGTGCTGGAAGAGCTGCAGCTCGTGGCTTTGACACCACTGAATGCAAGACAAATTCTTCAGAGACGGGTGGAGAACAACGAGAACGTAGGATGGTAAGGTGTAATGATTTTTGACTTTTTTTTTTTTTTTTTTTTGCATAAAGAGATAAGAAATAGAACTTTATCATTGTATCCGCCAGATACCGAAATCAACACAGCTTATAAGAAGATGAAGCGATTAATTCCATGTTGAATGTCTGGCTCTCATAACACATCACTCCATGAAACCATGCGGCTGTCTAGAATTAACAGGCAATTTCCCAAATTCCGTCTATATCCACCCAGAATTTCTTTTCGCTTCGACCCTTTTTCCGTGCAAAAAACAAGGAGGCATTCATTTTGTTCGGCTCTGATCCCATCCTAAGCCAATAACGCCAAAATAAGAAAAAGAAAAGAAAAGGCTTTTTTCCCCCTCATATATCTCTTTCATTTTCGAATCGCTTCGCTCGCTTTTCATTTAATGACTCCTTTCAGTTGATAGCTCGCATGGTCATTTCCACCACGGCAAAGGTGCCCGCGCTCACAGGCATTGCCCTAGCAAGGGTTGGTCCAATACCCTTCCAGAATCCCCTGATGCCATCGGCGCGGAATGTAGAAGCGAAGCAAGCCCGCATGGACGGGTACTTTTGCTGGGCGCCAAAGCCGTCGGTCTGCATCTTGCTCTTGACGACGTCGAAGGGGTAGCTGGCAAGCCAGAGGACCTCTCCAGCAAGGCCACCGTACAAGGCGATCTTGTAGGTGGGGATGTCCTTGCGGTCGATGCCGTTGCGCGCGGCGTCAGAGTTCATGAGGTACTCAAAGGTGGTGAACCAAGCACCGTAGGCAAAGGCCTCTCGCCAGATCGTCACGGCCTCACCGCGGTACAGGCCGCTCAGGGCGCCGTTGTGGGCGCTGATCTTGCGGATGCAGTCCAGGGGCCCGTTGTACAGGCGGCCCTCGCCGTGCGGCTGGCTCTGCAGGCGGATGCGGATGTGCTCGATGGGGCCGGACAGCGGCGCGTTGGCCACGCCGGCAAAGGCGCCCGCGGCGAAGTACTGCGCGTAGCTGAGGTCGGTCGTCTTGTGGCCGTGGCTGGCGTTGCGAGCCTCGAGCCAGCGCCGCGCGGCGTGGAATGCGCCGAACTGCACGGACACGCAGGCGCCGATGCCGATGAGGGGCGTTAGCGTGCCCTTGTAGAAGGCGAGCGCGCCTTCATGCTTGTAGATGGAGGCGGCGGCCTCGAGCGCGCCCGAGTACTGGTTCGACGTCTGGAGACGGACTTTGACGATGTCAAAGGGCTGGCCTGGGGCTGGTGTTAGTCTATCGCGATGCAAGCCGTAGGAAAGCGTTTCGTCCGGGCCGTCGCCAGAATTGCGCCGAACCCCAATCCTGCTCCTTCAAAACGAAAAGGAAGGCCCGAAAAAAAGAAATGGAATCGCATACCGATCAAGACTTGCGCAATGCCTCCAACAGCGCCGGAGAAGAGATCCTTCGCCGTCTGGAGCCCTCCGCCCTGTTGCTGTTCCAGCTCTACTGCCGCCATTTTCTTTTTTTTTTTTTGTTGTAATTTCTGAGTGGCCCCGCGGCCGATAACGGATAGAAGTGGCGGGGATGGAGAGATACGTTACGTCGAATTCGAGCAGAGGGTATATATCGGAAAATCAATAGAAGCGAATAGAGATGTGAATTGAAGAGAGAAAATTAAGAAAAGAGGAAACAACAGCAAAAGTAGGGCCAGCAGAGAGGAGAGATTGAAGAAAAGAAAGGGCCTGAAATTTGTCAAGTCTGGAGAGGCGCCGATGGCCCGATGTCGTTATCAAGTGGGGCTATTAGACGTATTGCTGCTAGTGAAAGGATCCCCCACGAATTGGGTGGATATGATGGAGAACTACTCCGTATTAGAGTCTTGGATGTGAAAAGGAAGCCAAAAACCCACTTTGATATTATGATATGGATAAAGAGAGAGGATGTGTGATTTTACTTATATCAACATCAAGCCTACCGCGAGAGTCGAAATCCCCCCTTATTTCACTCAGCAGATACCGCTGTTTATTCCGCGTGTAGCGGTTGAGACTTCCAACGTTTATGTAATATATTGGGTTAGCCTAGCGGTCTAGTAGAATTTCAATCTCAGCCACTGTATACTTTAGTCAACAACGAGAGGCCATCATCCAACGAAAACCTTCTTGTAAAATGTCTCTCATCCCCTCTATGTACTCTTCTCTCCCCTCTCTTCTTTCATAAACCCCATCCTTGATTCGCAATTTGACGTTGTCGGCCTGCGAGCTGATTTGCAGCCATATTTCGAGCGACCAGCATATTCTCATTCCACAACTCACAACCGCAAGACTTCCATTTTTTCCCGCAGGTGTAACAGAATTGTGCTCCGCATTTGCAATCTACTAGAGTGTTAATTTCGGGCTCGGAGAGAAGAAGAAAAGCAAGCACGGGATGATAAAAAAAGATGACAAGGGAAGAAGCTTACACATATGGTTGCATCCATGCGCCAACTCTACCAATCTCCGACATTTAAAGCATCTCTTCCACCCATTATCTCCTGCAATACGAAGAATATTGGCCGTTTCCGTGTCTTTAGGACAGTCATCCGTATGAGATGGGCCCTTACAGATGGTGCAAGTCTTGCTCCGGCATTTGACACACGTCGCCACCTCATCTTTAATGAACTGCGTGGGGATAAAGGTCGAGCAATTGGGTACGTGACAATACATCCTATTCGCTGAACCGTACTCGAGCTCCTTGGCGCGATATCTTCCAAGTATTTCCGGGGGGATGAAGATCTGGTTCACACCATCGAGTGGTATCGGTTTTCCGCAGCATCGAGGGGGGAATATAGACTCGTCGTTTATTGCTTTACTAATATAATTGGACAGGCATCCGCGACAATAATCGTGAGAGCAAGGGCATCGCAATGTGTCGACGAATGGAAAATCTTCACTGCAAACAATGCAGCGGCGTCTATTGGCCACTTTGGTCATCATCATTCTATTAGCTCGCTCTCCCATCCTAGATGACTCCGCAATGGGTGAAGGTCCGCCATCGTCATGAAATAGAAGTATGAGTTTGTTGACCATTTCATCAGAGATATTCTCTTTCAACGAACTTGTATCTGGTGGCTGTCTCTTTGGAAAGAGGTTGCCCTCAGCGATGTCATTATCATCAAATCCATGAAGCGCAAGCATCCGATCGCGAGTCGCTTGTTCCTCTTCGTTGACCAACTGTCTTATGATGTCTGCATCGCTCACAACGGCACGAGCTAGGCTGCGGCTCATTTCTCGATCGTGGATAAAAGCGTGAAATGACGCGAGCTCGGCGTTGAAAAGTTCAAGTGCCAGTTCGAAGTCAGGGGCCTTGCCTTCCTGGTATTTTCCCTTGGCCATGCTTTGGGCATCTTCCAATTGAAGCTGGATGATGAGATCGAGGCTTGCCTGATCCATTTCATAATCCATGATTGCTAGACGCTGTCGGAATTTGCAACAATTGAACGCCGTAGTGCCAAAGGCCTGTAATGGAAAGGCAAGCGATCAAAATCGACAATATTTTGTAGCAAAATGCTGCCACCAAAAAAAAAGGGCGGAAAAGATGCGAATGCCACCGAGTACACACTGAGCGAGTATGTAGTCTGTACCTGGTGAGTTGTTGGCACGAGACATGTGTCGCGCTTCTTCTTTGCCACATTCCCCTCTCATGCAGGAGGCCGACAATTGGGTCCTGAGAAAAGTCAACATGCTTGTACTCCATACAAAGCCGTTCGAATTGCCTGCAACCCTGCGAGCGGGGCACCACAAATAACATCCCGTATAAGGTTTCTCGCGGCAGAATTCTGCATAAATCCAGGTACAATCCACATGGGAGATGCACGATAGATTTGACCAGCCAGCAGTGGTCTTCGACCCAGTCATTAGCCTCTGGTTTTAAGGTGTTTTTTATATGGCAGAATACCACCTGCTATACACGTTCAGAGAGACTCGGAAGACGGCATACAACCCTTCAAACAATATGAAGCCGACTTGATTTGTTGCACATAGACGTGCAAGCTTTCTTTCTCATGTTAATCTAGCTATCTAAGATGAGGTGGAATACTTTATAACTACAGTTGCTAATTGTCATCAAAAGCTTTGAGCTTTGAGTCTGCATTTTACAACACATACTTATCTACGGTGGGGCCAGCATACATATGCTCTGAGATCCCGTACCATGACGGGATACAAGCTATTAATTGAGTCGTATAAGTCGTGAGACGCAAAGTACAAATAGTCCGACGACTATTCGTATCAAGCTCTATGAGCACAAAAGTTTACGTGTGGTCGATTGCCATACAAACTCAATCAACAAATTTCGATCCATGAGAAATATTAGCTTACATACTAGGATAGCCTCCAAAGCTGATAACCCGCATCACGACCACCGGATCATCAAGCAACAAATTGACCAATTCTCTAATACTCATCAGTCTCATACCAGATCCTAAACGGGGTTTCAGTACTGTGCCTTTGAAAAGATTTAACCAGAGTTCTCCGCTGTCGGAATTGTGGGTTGTCGGATAGGCGCTTAAAAACCCCGACTCACCTGCCGCTATATGCAAGGATGAGCACGGCATAGAGATTAGCCATGGCGCAAGCCCGAGTAGCTCCTCGCGTTCACGCATTGGTGATCGCCGTGACGTGGGGGAAACAAAGCAATGGATTCAAGACTCCATATTTCTCGATGGCCATATATATCTTGACGGAAGAGAAAAGAGAGGCATGCACTCTTCAATCCGGACCCCAACTCAATGCATGAGCTCTACCGCACTGGAGCACAACTCGCAGCACACTTCATTAACACAGCCCGCTCAATCAAAATCCTAGAATGTATACTAGGCTGAGCCGCGCAATTGTTGCGTCGTCATGGCTCTTCTCTGCCATTCTCCTGGCAGATGCGGCTGCCGATCGCCCGAATATCGTCTTCATCTTGACAGATGACCAAGACAATCATATGGGAACACTGGATCATATGCAGTCGCTGCAGAAGCATCTGGTCCATCAGGGCACCACGTTTGAGAGACATTACTGCTCCAGTAAGTATCACCACGTGTCTTTTGTCTTCTTCATTCAAAATTGCCTTATCAAATGGTGAATTTGCAGAAAACTAATTCTCGTTTATACATCTAGCGGCCATTTGCTGTCCGGCCAGGGTCAGCCTGTGGACTGGGCAGCTGGCTCATAACACCAACGTAACAAACGTGAATCCTCCCTGGGGTATGCTCCCTTACCCATATGTATACAGGGAAAATGTCAAGATTCTGATTTATACAAAAAGGAGGTTATCCCAAATTCGTCCAGAACGGATACAATGACCACCACCTTGCCCTCTGGCTACAGCAGTCAGGCTACAACACCTACTACGCGGGAAAGCTCTTCAACGCTCACACCGTCTACAACTATGACTCGCCTCCTGTCAGTGGATATACTCAGTCCAACTTCTTTCTTGACCCTTTTACGTACCAATATTACAATGTCAGCACCACAAAGAACGGAGCGCCTCCAACCAACCCTGTCGGTAAGTACTCTACCGATATCGTAGCCGAGAGCGCCAACGAGTTCCTTGATCATGCTCTTCAAGACGAAGAATCTCCTTTTTTTATAACACTTGCACCAATTGCACCTCATGCTCTCGTGGCCGGGGGATCGAGGGCATCATTCGATCCCCCACAAGTTGCAGAGCGGCACGAGGGCCTCTTCCCCGAGTATAAGATCCCCCGGACGCCAAACTTCAATCCCGATTCCCCCAGCGGCGTGGGCTGGATCTCAAAGCTCCCTAAACTCAACGAGAGCGTTGTTGACTACGACGACGAATACCAGAGGCTGCGTCTCCGGTCGTTGCAGGCGGTAGATGAGATTATCGAATCTGTCGTCACCCGTCTCGACCAGGCCGGCGTGCTCGAAAACACCTTCATCTTCTACACTTCAGACAATGGCTACCACATTGGTCAGCACCGGCTGCATCCTGGCAAGACGTGTGGCTTCGAGACCGACATCAACGTGCCTCTCGTTGTCCGTGGCCCTGGCGTTCCCGCGCAGCGAATCACTCGCACCCCCTCTTCACACACGGATCTCGCTCCTACCATATTGAAGATTGCGGGCGTTGAAATCAATGACAAGAAATTCGATGGCTCTCCAATTGATATTTATGATGCCGAGGTTGAGCTTCGTTCAGAACATGTCGCCGTTGAGTTTTGGGGGTTTGGGCTCGCTGAGAGCATCTTTGGTAGAGAGAGCGGCGAGCCTATTTACGTCAATAATACGTTCAAGGGGCTTCGCATTGAAGCCGAAGACTATGGATTTTACTACTCCGTCTGGTGTAGTAACGAAAGGGAGCTCTATGACATGAAGGTCGGCCAGCTGAATCCTCAAAAGTATCAAGGGAGAGCCTCTTTGTTAACCTCAAATTTGCATAGGCCGATCCAGGACAGATAAATAACCTCCTCTCGCCAAAGGACGGGAAGGCCAGCGCTAGTGCTCTCGTTATCAACAGTCATCAAGAATGGCCTCTTGAGCGTGTGGTCGATCGCCTAGACGCTCTCATGATGGTCCTCAAATCCTGCAAGCAGCAATCTTGCACCCACCCCTGGAGGAGCTTGCACCCATCGGGCAAGGTGAACAATCTCCTCGATGCGCTTTCATCCGACTATGATGACTTTTACGGAGGACAAGTGAAAGTGAGTTTCACCAGATGTGAAGGCGGGTACATTGTCGAATCGGAAGGGCCGCAGGATTTCCATGCCCTTGAAGCTATGGCAGACTTTAATGACGATAATGCCATTTATGATGTACCAGGGCAGCGTGTTTTGATCAATCCTGATTGGAGCCTCTGGGAGTAGAATACATGTTACAACATGTTAGAACTATTGATATATCAAGAATACACATCCATAGGCATACGGAAAAGCAGCATTATTTCAATTGCAACATGTATATAGTTTCTGTTTACAAGATATCAAATATACTATGCGCTATTCACGCTCCGCCTCAACACCGTATATACCTTCAAACCCTCTAAGCAGCAAAAAACAACATTAGGGATTCACATAATTCCCAGGAATCTTATTCAATCCATCTATCTTGACGGTGTTCAACTTGCTCACATCCACTCCATGCAGCACCCGTGCGTTCACACCCGTGCGCAATCGTTGATTTTCATAATGCCCCCGCATGACTTCTGGCAACGCAGCAATCTGCTCTTCAGTAAGTTCGTTGGGGCTGTTCGTCATGCCGACGCCGCAAATCTTGCAAAACGTCTTGTAAAGCATGCCCGTGTTGAATTCGTATTTTCCAATGTTGGCTTCGTCTCCGGATAGGACAACAGACGTGGTGGGAGAGTATACCCAGAGAGAGCCAATCTAAGCGATCAAATTAGAACCAAAGTGAGTTCCAGCATGAGATATGTTTGCATAGATGCTGATAACTTACACGCGAACAGACGGTACAGTTGCATTCGATGACCCTTTCGTGAGTCTCGTCAATTGGTTTGCTCGTCGTGGCTACGGTCACCGCTCCACAATGGCAACTGCCTGTGTACACCAGCTCCCCTTCCTCGGCCTTTGGAAGCTCTCCTTTATGAGCTGGGGGCTGATAGGGCTCCCCCTTGGAAGCACCATCATATCTGCTAATTATATCAGGGCCGATGTCTTTAACGAACAAAGAAGAAGAGGGAATGGCCTTACGGGATTTTCTTTAAATCCCAGCAGTTAAGGCCCTGAATAGTATTTGCCTGCCAGAATCTTGTCAAAACAAACATGTTTCGAAACTCAACCATCATGGACGGAAATGTTCGCTCACGTTGACATAGCTTGGTTTCAGAGAATGCTGTGGGTCTGCCTCCTCATCCTTCCACCAAGAACCTGCCACAGCAGTAGCACACTTGGGGCAGAACTATCATTCCCGGAAGAACTGAGTTAAAAAGATTATCGTCAAATCTGTGCATGCTTCAATGTTTTCTTACCAAATGCTTCATTTTCTTTTCGCCGAAAGTATACGTCGTCAGCTGCTCTAAGCTGCCCTTGACAATGTTCACATTGCTAATCCCTGGCATGAGCCAAAGATAGCCCTGTCTCACGCAGATGCTGCATTCGCAGTTGTCTGCTTTCTTGATTTCGGGCGCCTTTATCTCGAATACAATGTCCCCGCAATGACAATTTCCTCTATACGTGATTATCTCGGCTTCAGCCATACTAACCTCGTGTGATTTATATAAGCACAGTATATTGTTGAGCACACTGGGTTGAAGAAAAGAGAAGGGCCGAAAAGAGCAAATAATGCCTCTTATTTTGGGTTGTTGGTGAGATGAGGTGGAAAGAAAGTAACTTGTCTCATGAAGTCCTGTCTCTTTTATATAAGCGATGTTCCGAGGTATACGTATCCTACTAGGTACCTACTAAGTAACGTAGTCACCGTAGGATGAATAGCTTTGCATGCATAAGTTGAGTGCTAGCTTCGAACCGAGGAATGTCGTATTTACTCCATAGTTATTTTTGTTCGCAACACGCTTATTACCCCACCTGGCATCAGTCATAATCCCTAGTTTATCGTTGGGAATGGAGCCACTTCTATGCGTACCTGTGGCTGAATAATCGCGATACATTCATCAAGAGCCAAGCTTTGAGTCACCGAATTGCATAGACTAGATGGAGCTCAAAGCCCATCATAAATCATATACAGCTTACCTGCCGAGGTAGGCTATGATGGTTATGCTAGTTGCTTACGAGCACTTTAGGATAACCCCCACAAGGGTTACGCAACTGCACAGGTTGAGCCCCCAATAGTTGAGAGCGATAAGGGACGGCTGAACTAGGAATTGGAGTTGTCTCGTGTTTCGTTGACACAACACCGAAATGATCGGCCAAATAGCCCAACAACTTCCCCTCAATTTACTTGTTTTTGTACATCTCCACTCGGGTCATCATGTATCATTGAGCAAAATCATTATCATCATTCAGGTCTACTGCGCCCTCTAGGTGCTCGAGCTCTGCGCTCATGGTCCTTTTTTTTAGTACCTCCGTGCCCCATTGTCTGCATTCTTTGCGTCCGTCTGTGCTTGCGCGTTTAGCTGAATGGCTTCTTTCAGCTTCGCAATTACTTCAGGTTGGTTGCTGAACGCTGTTTGGAGTATGTTCTCAAGATCAGCCTCTACCTTCGCTATAGGCTTCACTCCTACTTTTCTGCTCTGAGAATCGTTGATGAGAGATCCCCATCGCTTTGTGAATGCATAAATGGACTGGCGTAATAGCTCGTCTAGCTGTTCGCTCATGTCTTCTACTGTCAGCGTCTTGGCTGTAACTGAAGGCGCCCCTCGAGACCAGAGATTGCCGCTGATGACGCTTCCGAAAAATCCCACCCAGTTTTGGGGACTCAGTGTATCCCAAATCTGTCCAAAATGCTGCATGGCTGGGGGTTGGCTTCGTATATCACCAATCTCGAGTGATACCAGCTCATTCTTAATAATGAGTAAATTCTTGACCATGAAGAGATCCGGATCGGTATCGGTCTTGAGTGATTTGATCCTAGCCTCAGCTCGCTGAAGAATCTGAATTGTTTCTCGCACAATTTTAAACACCACGGGGCTGTTCTTGGCCTGTGTAAGATCATGTTAGAATACGGGCCAGACAGATGATTAGAGGAAAACAAGATGGAAGGGAAGGGAATGAAGCAACATAAAGACTTACGGATCGCTCTTTAGGCATTGCCCGGTCAAACATGGCGAGGAGCTCAATGGCTCGTTTCACCAAGGGATATGCGTTTGAAGAAGCCACTCCGTCTACAACAGGGCTAATCTTCAAAGAACCATCTTGAGTTGGGGCCCTGGTAATTGATTTCACGATTTCTGCTTCAAATAAGTTGTCGGTAAATGGCCACAAATGATCTGCGAGCAGCCTGGCGGCATATTCCCTGTACTTTCTAAAGGATGGAGATTCATCTTCATCCAAGTCCGCCACTGCATATTCATTAGCTAGCCAGCCAACTATGCTGCACGTTTCTGTGAGCTGAGCGTTCTGAAAGACGGCCTGTAAATTCGTCGCTAATGGCACGATATTGCCAGGATGAACCATTGTGGTGTTGACCAGCTTGACCGCTTGGAAAGCCGATTCCGGAAGAGGGCTCCATGCGAGTTCTATGTTGAAAATTTTGGTAAAAAGAACGTCTTCACTATACATTCGCTCGAATAACTGTTTGATGAAATTCCTAGAAGCTGTCTCCACTGACAGACTTTTGACCTCTTTCTGGTATTCATCTAGATCATGTTGTGCCATTACTTTCAAGTCTCGATCGCGGGTTGTGAAATATGTTCGGAAGATGGTATTAACAGCATTGACATATGTCGTAGAGGTGGCTGAGACTTCTACTGGCTGCCCATACGCATGGTAGGCCGATCGGACTACTCTTCGAGTATTTGGCAATAGAGAATAAGAATCCGCCATCATCTCTTCGAATCTTCCGTATGCCAAAGCGTGGCGAGCAGACTCTGATTTTGTAGCTGCAATCTGACGAGCAATGTCACTGGAGACCTTTTCCAAAGAACTATTGAAACCATGGTCAAGAAGGTGCAAGGCCTTGGTAAGTAAGGCGCTGTATCGTGCTAGATATGAGTCGCGTTCTCGGTAATTCTCCTATTGCCTATCAATACGGGGCGCACTGAGTATCAAAAACTGATCAACTTACGTGGGTAGTCATGAATTTGATGCAAGAATCGATGTTCTCCACCATCTCACTAAAATCATCATCCTCTATTAAGCGACCGGCACCGGGAGCATTTAGGCGTCTTGTAGCTTTTTCTAGATAGGCGTAATAGTAGAGATCTGTCCCGACCTCATCGGCAAGCTTCTCCAACCGCCGCTGTTCTGTCAGGAGCTCTTCGCACTGAGCTTGGAAGGTCGAGGTCTGAGCCTCAACGGACAAAAATGATTGCGATAAAGTGGTCAACAGTTTCAAACTATCGTTGGCATTGCCAATTAAGCCTTCGAGGTGGCGCTCGGTCATCTTCAATTGGTCGCGATACAGCCTAGTTTGATTAGCCCAGGTCGGATGGCACATGCGTCCGGGATCCTACAAATATTCTTGTTGGCTCTCTTCCAACAATAGGTCGTCCAGAGATTTTGAGGACACTTCTTCCGTCTGGTAATACTGAGAAGTTGTAGACTCTTCGTTGAAGAGCGTCAAGGCCTCCCAATTCCTGCTCTTCCTGCCAGCCTTCCGCCGTGGCCTGCGTGGGGCATCTTTGAAGAGCTCGGCCCTGACAACATCGTAGAAATCGGAGTATGAGGCAGCTCGTCGGAGCAATGCGGGTTCGGGAGGGTCGTTTGTATGTTCTGCTTCCTCTAGCACATCTTCAAGGATCTCGGCAATGTTGCTGGCCTCCTATAACACGGTAAGCTGCCCGCTGTACACAAAGCAGTGGATGGTGACAACACGCACATTAGGCTGCTGTAGGAGCGATTCCTTGCGCTGATGCCCGCGAGGCCTGCCATTGGAGGTCTCGTTTCTGGCGTTGCTGTTGTTGCTAAGCTCCGGCACGAAGCTGTACCAGCCGTCCTCGTACATGGTGGCCCAGGGCTCGAAGCAGGAGGCTGCAAGTTACTGAAGCACGGCTAACTTTAAAGCCACGCGTGTGCCATTGGCAAGGTCCAGGCGGGGCGACTTGCTCCGGGCGCCGATAGTGGCACGATAAGATGCCCAGCCAATTGGCGAGCAGCTAAATGGAGTTGACATCATGGAGCTTCGGCACGGGAACCCCAGTGCAGGGATATGAGAAGTCGGCACGCACTAAGCCTCTAGCTGGAGATCGCAGCTTTTGCATGATCTCACATCACCTGCGACTTCACAGGCTGCAGCTGCGAGCATCTACGCGGGTCAAACTGGACCAAGAGCGGGGCCCCAGAAGTGTTTCGGTGGGCTCTGGAGCAATTACAGCAGCTATTGGACGAGGAGCCTGACTTGCAATCATGAGCACCTCACAATTTGCCCTTCGACGAGCGTCTCGCATTGGCCTCTCAGCTCGACCAAGCCTTGGTGTGAGCCAGCGCCAATGGGTTCGCTACATCAACGATTCTGCGGGCGTGAGACCCAGGAGACGAGGAGGGAAAGCAGTGGGATTTGCAGCCGTCTTCGCCGTCGCCGCAGCGGGCGCATTCTGGTATCCTAGGCTCCGAGCTCAGTTCAGTTCGGCAGCTCCCGAAGAAGAGAAAGAGACTGGATATCAAAAGGCCGAACTGGAGTTTGAGAAGGCCCGCAAACATGGCGTATCAAAGGAAGATAACCGTGAGCTGATTAGCTCTCAGCACTTGCAAGTAAAGAACAGCTGGGAGCACCCCGGAGTGTACGCATGGGGCTCCAACGTGGGAAAGGTCATTGACCCTGTCTCGAATGAGAAAAACATCAAACTTCCGCGCAGGATATCATATTTTGATCATCAGCTTCTCCGCGACCTGAAACTTACTGAGAATTTTGGCGCGGCTATTAATGAAAAGGGAGATCTTATTCAATGGGGCCTAGGATTTAACAAGGCAGATGCAACACCGGTTGTGACCTTGAAGGGCAAGGATCTTGCCAAGATTGAGGTATCAGAAGATCGGATTATAGCTTTGTCTCGGGGTGGCTCGGTATATGCCATCCCCGCCTCGCGCGACGACCAAGAGGGTGGCAAAAAGCTAGAACAGCAAAAGACATCGTGGTCTTTATGGTCCTCGTCTGGTAAAGAAGCTATCAGCTTTCAGAACCTGACTCCGGCGGGCCTTGGATGGGGCGAGCGTGTTGCTGATATCAGCAGCGGCCTTGAGCATTGTCTGATGCTCACATCAAACGGGCGAGTTTTCTCCTCAGCCTCGAGCGGCTCAAACTTCCCATCGAAAGGGCAGATGGGTATTCCGGGTCTCACCTGGGAGACACGCCCCAAAGGTCGTTACGATCAACCACACGAGATTGCCTTGCTCAAGGGGTTTGACATCAAGCAGATCGCGACGGGTGATTATCACTCGGCCGTTCTAGACAAACTTGGCCGGATCTTTACGTTTGGTGACAATACCTTTGGCCAGCTGGGGTTTGAAACCCAGATTGGCAATCCTTTCATCTCTACTCCTACAATTGTACCGATCTATAAGCTATATGGAAGCAGTGCACCGGTGTCCACTGCCTCCTCAATAGCTGCCGGCGGTGTAAATACTTTCTTCACTTGTGAGGCCAATACGCCTAGTGCTTCTAGCAGCGAGGCTAGCACCCCAGCGCCTTCTAAGAGATTGCCTCACAGCACATATGACCTCTGGGCCGCAGGACAAGGTACTTGTGGCTCACTAGGCACCGGAAGGTGGACTCACGTTTCTCTCGGGCCAACCAAAGTCAAGTCGCTCTCAGGGCTCTCAGAGTTTGACGAGAGAAAGAACCAGCTGATGCCTATCAAAATTAAAGCCCTAAGCATCGGCGCAACTCACTGCGCTGCGGTTATGGACAATGTGACACAGACATCTGTCTCGAACCGGTCTTCCGAGAATGAGACATATTGGGGCTCTGATGTGGTTTTCTGGGGAGGTAATGAGCACTATCAGCTAGGAACTGGCAAACGAAATAATTTGAATACGCCAACTTATATTGGGCCGTTGGACGGAGGTGAAGGAGACGCCGCACATGGGCGGCAAGGCGAAGTGCACAGGCTATGCCTGACACCCAGGCAAACCGCCCGGCTTGGAGAAGGCGGCAAGGGCCGCAAGGCGACTCTAGAGCAAAAGGTCGAATGTGGAAAGTTCGTCACAGGTGTCTACTCTGCTGTATAACGGCAGTTGACGAACCTGAGGAGGACGAGAAGCTATGGGGTGATGGGGAAAGGCTGCGAAAGGTAGGCATGAGCATTGCCAGGCTGGGACTCAGCTGGTGCGAGATGCTAGCTGCACCTGCTCCCTATTCGCATCCATCCAGCAATCCAGCATCGCTAGGTGTGTCGAGTTGGTGTGTGTCACATGTCTTAACATCGCCTCATGGCCTCTTGCTGATGGAGGTGTGGATGGACTGATAGTCTAAAAAGAAAAAAAAAAAAAAAAAAAGGCGGCGACGCAAAGACAGACACCAAAAAAAAAATTTTTAAAAAGGAAAAGAGAAAGAGAAAAGGTAGGAAAGAAAGAAAGAGGAGGGCCAAAAGGGAGGAGAAGAAAAGGAAAAGGGAAAGGGGAAAAGGGAAAAACACTCCTGCCTCTGCTGTACTACCACAAAATATGCATGTACGATATAGGGATCTCGATATGTAGCTATTATTATACAACCACACATAACGCATCCACGCCATGATTCAGCTGACGGGCAAATGAGAGACAGCGATGGCGCGGTCGAGCGGACGAAGCGAATCAGACGACCTGGAGCAAACGCAGCGGATCATACGGCGTTGCTGCTGGGCGTCCTAGCGGCGGATGCGCATGCAGGTACTCCCCAGCGAGTCGTGTGTGATGAGATTCGGTGGTGGAATGCCATTTGATGCGGCCGGCGGCGACTCCACCGGCGGCGCGCTGGCGGGACGCACTATTGGCGGCACCGCGCGCTGCATGCACGGATTGCTGCACGCAATATAGCGAATCTCCATAAGCCCAGCAGGGGAGGCATCAACGACGCTGCTGGAGGATGCGTCGATGGCGGTCTTATCCTCGGGTATAGAATGGAATCCGTGCTGCTGTGCTGCAAATGACAGGCGACAGACGCCGTGCGCATGCATCATCGCTTAGGAGCAGTGCAGATCCTGCAGCGGCCCTCGCATCCATCTCTGCTCTGCTTCGCTCGTATAAAGCATGCATGTGCATGTCGATTCCCGATGCTTTATTCTTCTGGACTACTGACTAGCACTCATATACCCTGCGCTTCCCCCTCCACCGTCAGCATCTTGCTTCATCTCATCTCATATCAGACTCCACGCACGCGCCGCTAGGGCCAAGTACCCGAGACCTCGCCTTTGCGCCTGGCTGCAGCTTATGCGCGGTACTTGGGACCAGACCCTCTCGCTGGACTCGGATAGACTGCCGCTTCCTTTCCTCTCCTCCGCTGCTTTTTTTCTCCTCTTGCTCTTCATCCTCGCGTCTTCTTCTTTCCAAACTTGCCGAGACTTCTTTTCTTCTTTTCTTCTCCTTCATTTCCCTCTTTCTTCTTCAATTTCGCACGCTCCTTCGCAGAAACTTTACCTTTTCTTCTTCTTCTTAATCCAGGAATCTACCTAGTACCTAGCTATACATACCTCTATTTTTTCTCTAGACACCCACCACAGCGAAAACTATCCATCTGTCGGGCAAAGCGGCGACGACGGCGGCAAAAGCAGCAGCGATAGCCCACATATTCACTCTCCTGGTCAGGGCTGTCCGAAGAGCAGCCTCCAAAGCGACCAAGATTTCTCCCCTCAGCGCCATGGATAAGATCCCCAAGTTTCGCCGGAAGCCCAAACCTCCGGTCATCGAGACCTCCATCGATCGCAGGGCCAGCATCGCCACCGACAATGTGAGCGCCACCGAGTCGCCAAGAACCCATCACAAGATGTCCGCGTTCAAGAGTCTGCGACTGCGTGGCCCGTCGAAGCGCGCGAGGGACAGCCCTCCATCCGAACTCACTCCCACAACCCCGTCAGCTGTAGTGGTGGCGCAAGATGGCATCCAGTCGCCGCCACGGCTCGCCCGCCCAGCGTCTCAGCCAGCGCAGCACAAATCGCCGCCCGTGCAGGATCGCCGCAGGAGCGTCAACCAGCTGCCACCCGCTTTGCCGGTATTTTTGTCGCTATCGCAGCAAGGTGCGTCATATCTGCATGCCGAATGCATATGCACGTCATATTCGCCGGCGCTGCAAGTACTTACTCGAACGCCCCGCTAACCACACGCGCGCTATTGCAGATATCGATATCAAGTTTCAGGAACTAACCTGGGCCGAGCGAGTTCGGGTCTCGCAAGGCATGCGAGACGACAGCCTAGGGGATTCGCGATGGACGCTTTACAGACACATAGAAACGCACGAAAAGATGGACCGATATGTTAACATCAAGCCCTGGGCGTACAACCGTGTCAAGCTTCGTGTCCCAGAAGGCGAGGTCGATTACGTCAATGCCTCTGCCATTACTCTTACGTCTCCGTCGGACCCGAGCAAACCACCGCTGCGTTACATCGCCATGCAGGGACCTACCATTTCCTCCATCGACTATGTTTGGCGCATGATTGCAGAGCAGATGCCCTCTCATGCAGTTATCGTTCAGCTGACGAATATGGTCGAGCTTGACGTAGTCAAGTGCGACCAGTATTTTCCTACGGGCGAAGAAATGCTCACCGGTGGACGAGATACCGTCTGGGCCATCAACGATTACAATGCATGGGGCGACAACTGGAGAGCAGAACTTACCTTTGTGTCTGTAGAGCAGCTTGCCAGGGGTGCCATTGAGAGGCGCAAGTTGCTCTTTCACGTCCATGGTGAAAAAGAACCACGCGTCGTCTGGCACTTCCTTTACAAGCGCTGGCCTGATTTTGGCGTTCCGACTGCCGAGGATTTGGATGGCTTTCTAGAACTGATGAAGCTGTCCCGCCAACACAGCACACCGTCCACACCTCGCATCATCCACTGCAGCGCCGGAGTTGGCCGTACAGGTACTTTCATCTGCCTCGAGCATTTGATGAGGGAGCTCGATTCTGGTGTTCTGGCAAGATATGATCTGCCCTCAGAGCGTTCCGATCTTGTCTATAACGCGGTTGATACCCTTCGCCAGCAGCGCCGCGGCATGGTCCAAGGCGAACTCCAATATCGCTTTATCTACCAAGTTATGCGGAAGCTCTGGCAAGAAAAATACGGCGTTGTAGACGAAGAAACCGGCAGCCGTGAACCAGCAGCTAAGAGACTCGAGGTTGCGAGCCCCTTTGTAGGCAACGGTCGGCCTGGGACAAACTAGCGATTAAACCGCAGCAGATCGGCTTCGGACTTCACAGCGGCGATTCTGAAAAGTGAGAGCTCAGCGCCAAAGACTAACGAGTGATTTGAAGCCGTTCTCTTACGTTTGTTGTTCTGAGCCACTTGTTTATACTTTTCTATTTTGATCTTCTTACTTCAGTATTGTTACACTGGGATACTTTGTCCGGCGCGACCTAAAAACGAATTTTTTAATGTCAACTTCTTTTTCTACCTTTTTGAGACCATCAGCGCTTGCCGACATTTCTTTTCTTGGATACTTCTTTTTCCACCCCGTTACTATCTGGTAGCTTTATCCACCAGTCATCCCTTCTCTTTCCTGAGTGGGTTTTCTTCTATTTCTACATCAGGATCATTTGCATTATGGGAAATGCTCTATCACGAACTCTTATAGATTGATCGCAGACGGAAGTATCGCGAGGGGGTATGAAACAACATGGAACCCCGAAATTAGCATTGATTTACTGAAGGGGTGCTGAACGAACAATACGCCCGATTCTTTTCTCTCTTTTCCCCCTTTATTTTCCTTTTTTTTTTCCATATCAAAGCGGTGAAATGGTATTTCTTCATGGAGCGCATTAGGCATTATATGTACATAAAAAAACAGCGATCAAAATTTTGAATTAAACTGCATGAGCAGAGCAGAGAAAACAGAACAGACTGCTATCCTCCCAACGTTGAAATCAAACTCCATACTTTGTGATTTTTCCATTTCATCTGGTATATAGTGTATATATCTCGTTAAACATAATTTTTTTCTTATTCAACAGCGCAATATGGAGAAACGATCTCGGCCTCCAGCAGGTATTATCTTTTTCATGATTCCTTCGTGTGCAGCACACTTACTACCTGAGTATTATATCTGTATTAAGACAAAGGGAAGAAAACAGCAACAAAAGAGACAAAAACTGAAAAAAAAACATAAAAGATTCCGAACAGATTAGGCAAAATGAGCAGTCGTAAGACAGTAAAGTCATGTCTAGTTGAGCAAAGTCGTAGCGAGAGATGCCACAACATATACGCTCTTCCACTCATCCACGCATTTTAGGGGGCAACCGTGACAAAGACGGTCTCAGTCTCCTTCTCCTTCTGAGTGACCGTTACGGTGAAGAAGACGGACACGGTGGGAGTCCCATTGACGACCTCTGTTGTGCGAGGGTTGGTGTCGCTGGTGGGGACGGCTTGAGCCGTCGGGGCAGAGTCGTCGGGGATGGGGATGACGATGAGGCTTGTTGGGTTGGGCAGAAGGATAACTGTAGAAGAGGGGGCTGAGGGGGGGGTTGGAATATTGGAAAGGGGAAGGGGAGGGGTGGCGATGACAGTTTGGAAGGTGGTTGGTGAGGGTGCGGGTACAGGAGTTGGCTGAGGCAAGCTGTTTGCTGGTGGGGGGGAATCTGCCGCTGGAGGAGGGGATGGGGCTGCTGCTGCTGCGGTGGAAGATGAGGGAGCAGCCGGAACTGGAGTTGATGGAGCAGTTGAAGTGGTTGGTGTGGTTGTGGGAGGCAAAGGCGGCAGGTCACTGACGATTATTACAGTAGTAATAGTCACAGGCGGAGGATTAGCCGGAGCACTTGTTTCAGGGGCAGCCGACGTCACAACCGGTACTGAAGCCAGTGTTGTTGAAGGAGCCGATATCGAGACAAGCGGAGGATTAGCCGGAGCACTCGTTTCAGGGGCAGCCGACGTCGCAATCGGTACTGGAGCCAGTGTTGTTGAAGGAGCCGATGTCGAGACAGGCGTCGTGGCCGACGAGCTGTCCTGAGATCCGCCCGTGATGCCGAGAATGCTTTCTGCATCAGTGATGTCGTGGCATCCAACCATCACACCCGCAACGTTATCCATCGGTAGGGCAAAGCACTTTTGCTGAGAAGGACATTTCTCGAGCGAATATGTGCTGCTGGAGCTACACCTAGCTAACTGGCCATCAATGCAACCAACTGCGTTGCCAGTACAAGCAGATTGAGGGGTCAGGCTCTTGAAGATGTTGTTGTACTGCTGAGCCTGAGCTAAGTTGCTTGCAAAGACTTGAGCTGGGACAGTGGAGGTGCCAGAGGGGAAAGAGGTGATTGCGGTGGGTATAGGAATATTGTCATCGGGTGCTTTGGTAACCTGGACGGTAGCCGTAGATGTCGTTCTGATTAGTGTAGTCGTGGGGGCTGAAGTTGGGGGCGGAGGCACGGCCGATGATGATGGAGAGGCTGCGACAGCAGTTGTTGCAGGGCCGGTGGTGGATTGAAGAGACGAGGCTGAGGAAGGAGATGGGATTTCAAACGTCGTTGAGCTAGCAGGCTGTGTACTCTCCAACGCTGTAGTTGATACAACAACATCTGAGTTTGTACTGCTAGTCACAGATGATGGCAAACTGGAAGTCAGCAAGACAGTGGATGATGTAGCATCCGGCTGTACCGTAACCTCAGTTGAGGCCGTCGAGCCCAGAGGTAGCGTTTTGCTAGAAGTAGCAGTGGCGGTAGATGGGACTGACACTGAGCTAACAGTTGCATCACTGGTCGGCACAGTCGTTGTTGGCACCCCGGCAGCGGAAGTCGTAATCTCGGCAGAGGTGGTGATAGTTCCAGGATCTGTAGTGCTCGACGTCAAGTTGCCCAATCCACTAGTGACAGGGGCTGTATTGACTGTGGAAGAAGACCGAGTCGAATTTGCGGCTGTGGGTGCTATTTTTGTATGAACATGATGCGTGCTAGAACTAGCAGTAGTAGTAGGAGGAGGCTCGGTCTGCGAGGCTGAAGCACTCTCTGTAGCAGAAGAATTAGACGGCGCCGCTACACTGCCAGTATTTGAGCTCAACTGCGTCTGACTAGTCTGACTAGAGCCTGTGGTTGGAGCGCCAGTCCCGGAGCCTGAGGTGGTCGTCTGGCTCTCAGGAGCTGTGGTTACAGATCCAGTAGTAGACACTGGCTCCGTGGTAGTGGGAGGCTCGGTAGTAGCTGAAGAAGTGGCCTCTGTCGTAGGAGCTTTCGTCGTTGCTGTCGTGACAGGATCTGATGCATTGTTCGTAGTTGTAGTGGCACTAGTTGGAGAAGACGCAGTCTTGTCGTTTCTCAATGGCAAAGTTGAAGATGCCGTAGCTCCGGTTGTTGACGTCTGCGGCTGCGTATTTGCTGTAGAGGAGCTTGAAATGCTGGTTTCAGCAGAGCTACTACCCGAGATTGAAGCAGTTGCTGGCGACGTTGAGACGTCTGTCTCTGTTGATGAGCGTTCTCCAACAGAAGTTGAGGTGCCTGCTACCGTAGTGCTGGCACTTGTAGCTGGGATATCAACAGTTGTGGACGTGCCAGCAGCATTGTCAGAGGTAACAGACGTCGCAACCGTAGTAGAATTATCAACAGCACTGCTAGATGTGGTTGGGATAGCAGTTGAGGGGGAAGTATTAACCACGCCGCTTGAAGTGGCTGAGGCAGCTACTGTAGTGGTGGTGGTATCAATGCTACTAGACGTGCTTAGAGCAGCAACCGTACTGGAACTTTCCACAGCGCTGTGAGACGTAGCAGTAGGGACAGCAGTTGTGCTGGAAGTATTCCCAACACTGCTCGATGTCTCAGGAGCAGCACTAGAGATGGTGCTTGACCCCCCTTGAGTAGTACTCGTTGTAGCCACAATGGGAATTACAGACAATACTTCGGCCGAAGTTGTGGCTGAGATTTGGCTCTGAGTAGGGGTGCTGGAAATGAGTGAGTCGGGGATATTGGCTGTTGAGTGCGTCAAGGTTTCGAGGACCGGCCGAGGAGTTGAGGCAGTGGGTGCCACAGGCTCGACAGAAGACCTATGTTCAAGTTAGATTTCTCTTCTTCATCTTTATGATAAGAGAAGAACATACTCCGGTCTTGATGGGATTTCAGATGTCCCAGGTATAGATGTCTCGGCTCTGGCTACTTTGGGCCTGTATATCACAGAGCGTGTCAGTATCGTAGAAGCAAACCTAAAGAGAGAGGCAGAAAGGATAAGGACTCATACATTCTGGCATCCAGACGCGGCACCGGGCCCGCCTTTGCAAGCCAAGCAGCCAAGAGCACGCTCAGAGCCGTATTGAATAGCATATCACAACGCATTATAGGAGTTGTAGTTGGTATAGAGAAGATTATCGCACAGCGATATAAGGCAAGGAAACGAAAAAAAAGTAGGAAACACGGTATTGGTAAAGATCGGCAAAAGCAAGGCTGTGTTATGCCAAAGGGGATGAATGAATAAATAAATAATTAGTGGCGAACGAGGTCTGGAGATCCACGACAGCAAAAATGCGTGTTCAGCACCTCAAAGAGATTGTTGCGTTCGGTGGGTCTCACGAGAGAGCTCGGCGAAAGAAAGAAAAAAAACTTGCTTGAACAAGCGGCCGATCCGTAAACAGGAAAAGGAGAGGAAAGGAAAGGAATGAGAATTATTAAGGTGGATTGCTGTTTTCCCGCAAAAACAAAAATGCCCCAGTCAAGATTAGCTGTGAATAGCAAAGAAAAGAGAGTTGGCGTGTGTAACTCGGCAAAAGCAGCGTATAAGTGAAAGAGATTGATCGACAGAAAGGAAAAGAAACGGGAAGAAAAAAAAAAGAATGGGAAAATGCAAAGACAGACAAATGAGAGAGAGAGAGAGAGATAAAGAAAAAAGGAAAAGGAAAAGGAAATTCCAGAGCACCGGAAACACACAGGAGAGACACGATATGCAACCTTAATATCTTGAGATCAGGAACCAAGAACAGGAACCATTGGGAAAGGATCGTCCTCTGCATTAAGTATCCCCCCCTTCTTCTCTATCCGCTAAGCCCTCTCCATCCATGTCCATCCATCTCGGGCCTGATGCGCGCGTTGCTTCTGCTTCTCGGCATACCAAGCCGTCGCCGCGACCTCCAAGCCAGGGGTGCAGGCCGTCAGCCCACTCGCTTCTCTCTCTTGCTTCACCGGAATTCAAAATAGCTTCTCCATGTCCCTGGCAGGCCGTCGTCTGAGAGTGTCCGGCTGCATCCGCGCGGTTGGCCAGCGCAAGGCCCCGACAAGCTGAGGTTGTACCCAGAGGCCGATTTGCATGGAGCCTGGCTAATCTTATGGTGTTGCGCTGCAGCCGCCGTTTGGGTGGGCGAGGCGTGCTGGCCTATCAGAGCCGCCCCACCGCTGCCACCTGTGGCTCAGCAACAAGGGCCTGATTAAGCGCCAGAAGGCATTTGCAGCCTGGCTTTCCTTGTTTTATTCCACGGCCGGATCCAGAGGAATGAGTTTTTCCCCATTTACGCACTCGTTTTTCATTTGCTTTTTTGTTTTTCTCGGATGTCCATTCCGTGATGACAACGTGATCGTGGTGTCAAAGCGTGGAACGGCCTTTAGCAAGCAGTTGCGCTTTGTGCTACTTATCCATTCACACATTGCCCACCCGCAAACAGTTAGCTAACAAGAACAAACCGTCTCAGCTCTATCTGCTACCATGTTAAGCTCCTCCTTCGGCTGTGCTCACAATCCCATTCTCAATTTTAATTTAAAGCTTCGATTTTATTTTAAATTCTAAAAACAAAAAAAATGTTTGCACATTGATCTCTTGTACTTCGTATTGCCGTACCTACCGTACCCTCGACCAGATATTAGTAGTAGTTCGCCCAATCGGAGCCTCTATCGATCCCTGCCCCTGGACGACGATTCTAAGATGAGACAGATAGCCGCCGCTCGTCTCTCCAGACCCGGTCCCATTCATCAGCCTCTGGTTCTTAGAATAGAAGCACCTGAAATTTCACGGTAGCACCAAGTGGATTGCGACGCATATTTATTTGCATCTACGCGCATGCATAGATCGGCTCCAAGCTCTGGCCAATCGACCACATGTGTGATATAGCTAGTGTGTAGCTGCGAGTAATGATACAGTTTATATATTCTATTCGTCAGATATATTCGCAAGTCCCAGCAGTCGTATTTCCATCCAGCCAGTATATACATGTAGTTTTCTTCAAATCCGATTCCCTTCTTAAAAACGCCCTCGCCTCATGCTTCATGTTTCAAAAATTGCACAGATTCCTTGTCTCTTATGGAAGTCGAGCCGGAAAAAATTGCCATTCACTTTCCGGCCTAAGTCTCAGCTTCCCTTCTCGTATCTGCCCAGGATAAGCGCACCCGCTCTAATACGCGCGCCAGTATATTGATGGATTCATCCTCTTGCATTTCAGCGTAAGCTTCCACAGCCTCTTCGTCAGGCCACGACCAATTCAGTCCGGCTACGCCAATGGCTTCGCGTAGTGACTCCACCTCTCCTTGTTCGAGCATCGGCTCGGCTAAGAGTCGAAAAGCGCATAGAGTTTCAACAAAGTCAGCATATGGCGGCGGCTCGTCCACATCAGACAATGCTTGGACAACGCCAGGCTGCCCCCACTCCTGAATTAACCACTTCAGCAGCTGGGCCATTTGCTGAAACTCGCCCAGATATGCCAAGGAGAGCATGTATTCGTAAGCATGCTCGCTACGAGCTGGGTCCTTTCGCCACATCATCCCTTCTAATGGTTCCAGTTCCTTTGCACCCAGTAACTGCCGTGAATCTCTCTCGTGCAAGAGAAGCTTGTCAAACAGTTCGTTCATTTGAAGGGTAGAAGCTCGTAGGGCACGGAACAAATCCAGGGCTCCTGACTTGTCGTCAAACGTGTCCCAGTGCATAGCATCCCTATGCCTAGATTTCCCATCGTATAAAGGCCACAAGGCGTGGTTTTCTATCTTTAACGAGCCAGACTCCATTTCCGTGGAAAGTTGTCCAAGTTCGCGTTTGGCTATTTTTCGCAAGGTTTTGCTAAATTGGATAAATTGGGGAAGTGTAATCCCAGAGGGTCCATCAAGTTTCTTAATAATATGAAGAGACAGCTTGAGTTGCTGATGAACGGCTATCCTCAAGCCGTAGTGGTGCTGTGATAGATGTTTTAGAATCGCGCCCCAGATGAAGTCGGACAGTGGAGTTCGATCGGTTCCCAGTCGCTGCTCTGCCAGTTCAATAGCTCGTATCATGTACTTCCTCGCTAGTTTGCCCTCTTGCCGTATCATTACTTGGATACAGGCTGATATGAGACTTATGGGCACTTTCTTTAGAGCTTGTACATCCATCTCTTGAGACATTAGACGGTACAAGGCCCCAGTTCCGTCGCTATCATGCAGATATTTCCGCGCCATTTCCATCGATTCCGTGTTGGCTACCAGAATTTGAAGGCAGCTCCCTGTAGGACGGATGCCATCCAGCTGCATCCTTTCATACAGCTGAGATATGCTTGGTGGGCGGATTCGGGCTTTTTCGAATTCGGTAAGATTAGCTTCCTGTGTAGTAGGGAAGTTCAACGCCCTGTCACCTGGCAAAGCTCTTGTATTTTCGTCTGCTTCTCTCTGCGTCAACTTTTCGAACATCGCTGTATATTCCGCCAAGCCGAGCTTGAGCCCAGCTTTGGGGGGGTTTTGGAATCTGTCCCATGCCTCGTGTGCATTGCGCGTGGCTCTAATAGAGGCTTCCCAAATCCCTATCTTTCGGCGCTTCCCTGGTAATATTCGTTGTTGGATTGTCGGTGTCCCATCTGGAGACATTCCCTGCAGGATATCAACAGCGTCGTCATAGTCATTTTTCGCGAATCCGGCCTCTTGCATCAGCACTCCCGCTCGTACAGACCGACTCCAGTTGTCTTCAGGGTCCATTTCTTCGTCCATGCCGTCTCCCGGTCGTAAATATGGGGGCCACGTAGGCGCGTGTCTGACAGAACTATGTATCTCAACGTGATTCTTGGGCATGCCTGCTAATACTGTTCTGATGGCTCGAAATCCCTCCGCATCCACAAGCAGTTGTCGTTTCAATTTGGAGGACACAGCGAGAAGTATCCTTTGTGCTTCCCAAAAGAAAGAATTAGGCAATGACTGCCGAATCGTACGTTTGCGGTGGTCCGAACCAAGTAGCTTGAGGCCATGATTGAACACGGCGCATTGAGCTTGGTAGATCTCTTCTTGTGGCAAGGATGATTCCGCTATAGCCTCGATATACCGGACTGCTAGATCTGCTAGTTTGATGATGAGCCTAGGGTCAAGTCGAATGCAATGGCGTGCAAGCAGGGACATGTTGAGGTTGAAATTTGCCGATCCGAATGCCCCTCTAGGTGGTATATAGAATTTAGCTTTCGATTTGTCTAGTCCATTGCTCGCCGCCTCTGGATACCAAGAACCGCAATAATCGATCAGACGATTGAGGTTGTCGAGGCTAGTAAACCTGGACGATGATCTTAGAAGAAAATGGAAAATAAAGGCCGGCTTGTACGAATCGCGTTCAAGAAACCTTTCACATCGCACATCATCTGTTTTGCCTTCGAGGATATACATGTAATAGGCCAAATCCTCATATGAGTGGCCATTTCGCCGCGCGATACTCATTGCTCTCTCCCATTCATATACAGATGGGAGTAAATCGAGAAGATATTTCTGGCTCGGTTCTTGCGCCGCTGTTTTGCGAATTATCATCTGTAGCAAGATGATTGGAGGTCGAACACTTCGGCTCTCCGCGGCGAGTCTCTTCCAGTACAGGGCATGTTCGTTGGGCTCCAATACTTTCTTTAGAAAGAGGCTGGGTGATCTGTTGCGCCACGCTTCAAGAGTAGCAGAGACGGGCTCAGCTTTGCGGCGGCGTCGTGGGCGCAGGGACTTGTTCAACTGAGTGGAAGTGCCCTGAGCACTGTCGGGATCGATAGGGTCGGTAGAGGTCTCCCTAGGCCGCTGTTGTCGCGTAGGACGGTCCGCTGGAAGCCTATGTTGAAAAGCGTACCGGGTGTCGGAATTATGTGGGTGAATTGCAGCCGCCCGGGAGGCCAGCCGAGAAGATTGGGGTTCAAAAATGCGATCGTCTTGGTCAAATCTGGAAATCTTGCCAGTCTCGTGTCCTTCGGCGACGGCAGATTGAGATGAGGCGAACATCCGGCGGCTGCATCTTTGCAGCAGCGGTCGACAGGCCGTCTGTAGAAATGGCAAAATGTTAGATCTCGGATACCAGCTCGTTAAAATGCAAGGCAACCTACCAAAGATGTTTGGAACAGTTGGCACGGCGCTGGCCGCCTTTGCTCCAACTTCCGTGTTGCATTTCTGAGCATTCCTCCTCATATCTCCAATGCCTCCAACATGGTCAGCAAAGATCCG
Source organism: Trichoderma asperellum (assembly GCF_020647865.1). Taxonomy (NCBI): domain Eukaryota; kingdom Fungi; phylum Ascomycota; class Sordariomycetes; order Hypocreales; family Hypocreaceae; genus Trichoderma; species Trichoderma asperellum. The sequence goes on from NC_089416.1 coordinate 1,955,438, forward strand.
TCGAAAAAGCCTCTGTCGCGAGAATTGGGCCGCTGGAGGAGTAGCTCAATACAATCGCGAGTCTCCCCAAAAGTTCAAATTCCGTCTGCCATGCAACAATCGGGGCGTGCCCAAAAGTGGGTCCATGGCTGTTCCATCTCCCATACTCCCTCCATATGCCGGACTCTGGTCCGATTAAATCCATTCAGATCAAAACTTCAAAGAAAACGGAAATGAGGCTGTCATTCTTCGATCTGGTCATTTGATTCACAACATGCATTCAAAAGTTTTATGATTTCAAATAGTCTCCAACTATCGTTGTGGAAGAACAGAAAAACGCCCAATGCTTTTTTTACAGTATATCATATTTCACAGATCAGAATAGTACTCTTCGTGGCCAGCCCAAACAAAGAAATCAAACCCCTTTCCAAGTATCTACTACGCATCACTGTCTTTCGACTTCTTCTTCTCGGCCTCCTCTTCCATCTTTTCCTTCCTCTTTTGCACTACTTCCCAGTTGTAAACTCTAGCGGTAGCAACTTCCATAGTCTAAATTCCTCGTCAGCAGCCAACATCTGAATAACCACTATGAACACTTACAGTAATCTGTTCTCGGAGAAAGTCCAAGTCTTCTTCGCAGTTTGACAAGCTGGTCTTAGCCGCTGAAAGTTTCGAGGTTAATAATGTCTCGGCCTCATCAATCGGATAAGAGAGCATAACATTGGCCTATCGCACAGTCAGTTTGGCAACTCAAATGGCCCTAGTACTCCCATCATACCCCTAGCCAAATGTAAACCTCCTCTGTCGGTGGGATATTCGCCTTGGCGTATAGAGTGTCGTTGAGCTCAAAGGTTGTTTCGATGGGATCGGCCGCGTCCTAATTTCAGATATGAGCAGTGTTTCATTGTCGTTGCGCCGTGTGGAAGCACCTTTCGTAGCTTTAAGAATTGCACCGTATCCAGTGTCTTCTGAATATCCGGGATCTTCTCCTTGAGCCCCGTCATCCGACGTTGCAGGTTCAACTCCATGAACTGGTATTTCCTACCGCGGGCTCATTAGCCCCTTTTCCATGGCAACGATCGATATTGACGTAGCTCACGATATCATTTCTTGGAAACTTCGAAGCGTCGGTTCGACATCATCCCGTGTGGAGACGTAATCCTCGACTTTGTCGACAAAGGGAGCGTACGGGATGCCCCTTGGATTGGTAGGGGCATCATCTTTACCACTGCTCTCGAGATGATTAGCACGCCCTGTAGCTTAGACTGACAGCTTGTACCTGTAACCGCGCTTACCTTACGACTGGCTGTTTTTCTGAGCTCGCCATTTTTTCCTGCGCGTGCGTCTCTCGGCGCATGCAATTAGAGGTTTTTGAGGCGACGCTCTGGAGGTTATGCCAGGCCTGACAATTGGCAGGAATAATAGTGGGTAGCTCACCTCGGTGAGGGGCAGATGGCGGGGTTCTTTTACAAGGATATGTCTTCGCAGGATGATTGCAGGGTAAACGAAAACTCGACAGAGACGGTGTATTCTAGACCTGAAAATGAGTAAATGAGTGTAATCAAGTAAATGGATAGCATGTTAAAAAAGAAAATCAAAGTATCTACTATTATTTTAATTAATGTGTTGTCTACTTTTGAATTGTAATAATGCTGCTGTTTTGCAGTTGGCCGCATGTACTGTGAGTTAAAATTACCAACAATTGATAAAAACAATCCCAAGGGAAATGTACAATAAAAGGAAGCTTGAATATTGTGAATAGAGAGAGACACTGTCAAATTTGATAAAATACGTGTATTTTGCTTCTATGATTTTGTAAATCTACCTTGTATTTGAAGAACAGAGCAGATGTCATGTATATGACAGCTAGTACCTACCTTGGGTCTGTAACCAGCTATGGCCATAACGTACGTAAGTGCTCGTTATGGAAATTTTGTATTTCATATCTTCGTGAGAAGAAAATCCGTAAGCTAGTAGTGAGATTTTTATCCTTCATTTCCGAAGAACCGACAGCTAAGTAATATGAGCGCATATATCTCCTCCGCCCACTGCAATCTATATATTATGCATTGGCAACATGCCCCTTGACACAAAAAAAGCTAGCAGCCCAATTCTATGGCCGTATTTGTGTAGTAGACATGAAATAGTGCCCAGGCTATCCCTAAACTCCAGATACTAAGCCAATTTTTCAGTCTGTACGCTTCTTGGGTTCCCGGCTATCAGCTGCGTCGGCTCCATTGGCTGCTGCAGCTGGCGGCGTCTCGGTATCTAATGCGTTGTCATCGTCCCAGTTATCCTCTTCATTCTCATCCCAATTGTCGACCTCCTCTTCGAGAGTCCTGCTCCGGGTCGACGCACTCAGGATTCCCGATTCCTGGCCCTCCCCGAGCTCTACGTCTTCGGTATCTTCGCCCGGGACGGCGTCATAATGCTTGCGCTGTCTTTTTCGCTCAAGCATTCGCTTGTGATACCATGCACAAATTCCAGCTCCGAGTAAACTGCCGATAATGTTTGCAACGATATCATAGAGGTCGAAATCTCGATCGTTGGGGAGGAAACTCTGCACGAATTCGGATCCGATGCCCAGGATGACAGTGCAGACAAGGATAGTCATATTCAAAGTTCTCCGGCGGCTGGTATCAACGATCCAGTAGAAAACGATCGTCAGAAGGAAGAAGGTTACGAAATGGAGGACCTTGTCGTTCACATAGCCGCCGAGCTGCAGAGTAGAGAGACCGGCGTAGCCAGCCAGCAGCAGCAAAAGCAGGAAAACACCTTGAAACGAACATTAGCATCTCCCATCCCAGCGCGCATGGATGCTATTCAGGAACTAGCCCTCATGCAAGGGAGTAAAGCTGTAATGATGCTGTGAGGCCTGAGCCAATGACGTACACACCTGCAAAGGGTAGTCTTATCCGCATGGCTAGAAGGGGTGAGTCGAGCAGGCAGCTCCTAAGATGGTAAAGGTCTGGGCGGTATGACGGCCTGGAGAGCAGCAAAGCTCTCTAGACCACAGGGCTGAATATAGCTTGAGGGTGAAAAGTTTGTATGCAATTGGCGTGGGGAGGTGTTGACATGGAATGCTTTGGCCTGGAAGAGCTGCGGCCACAGGTGGCGCAGGGCGCCTAGATACGTAATGCCTGCCACCAGCTCAGCGTGAGTGAGTGGTGCTACAGCAGGTACCTGTGCCTATGAAGGGCCATTTGGCACGGTTCACCTTTCGTTCACGACCAACGTCTCTGTTGTCTACTGAAGTGGCATGATGTGCGCGGATGAGGGGCATTGTTCAAAATGTCAATAAATATGCTCACAAACTAGCGACCCAGCATAATATCATGCTGAATACCTTATGAATAGTCATTGATGCATGCTATTATGAAGACAGGTACTGGTGGACTGACGTTTTATCACGTGAGACGCTATGTTCAGTGCAGCGCAAAGAAAAAAAGTCGCTGAGCGCAGCGAGGTATGTACCTTGTAAATGCTAATGCCTCTATCCGTAATCTGTAAAAGTACCACAGTGCAGGTCCATGCCTCCAATGACCAGCGCGGCCAGCGAGAAACCTGCAGAAAGCCTGGCAAAGCACGCCTTATCGATATTTCCATGCAGAATCGCCTCTTGCATTGCCCTGCTCCAGCACTCCGGTAGACGCGCCCCATAGCCTGCCTGGTGCTGGTACCACCGCCGGCCCAGCTGCCGCCGACAGTGACCCAGTGTCCGTGGAAAAGTCTCCGCTTTGGGGAAGGGTTCCCCATACGTACAAGCCTCCCAAATCCTCAACCTCACCTCTCGATCCGCAGACAAACCAGGTGATCGCGATCCATCAAAACTCGGCCGGTTCATCTCTGTTTGTCGCGAAATCCTGGGCTCCATCTATATCGATGTCGCTCTTTTGTCCCATGCCGTCTTGAGTTTCTCATTCGCCTCCGGTCCGGCCACACGCGAGCGCATTTGTTGGCGCATGGCGAAAGGGGCCCTGCTGTCGCTTCCATCGCCCGGGGCCCAAAATGTCACTTCCTAATGGCCAGGCGCCCTGGCCGCCGCCTGGGCTGCATCACTCCGGCAGCAGCAGGAATTTGCAGATTCTTGATGATGGTTTGGCGCGTGTAACGACCCCAGTCGACAGTTCGCTGGTGTTGATGCCTGAGGCCACCCTTGATATCGAAGACGAAAGACGACGCGCCCATTTCGCAGACTTGTTTCAAAAATCGGAAGAAAAGATCGCTTTGCTCTTTGCCGACGATGGTTCTTATAATTTGAACGCGATCGAGGCTCTCCGACGATACCCCCCAACCCCTACTATTACCCTCCCCCCAACTACCGACCACGAACCTATTAAAGAGCCGCCACTAAAGAAGGCGAAACGTACAATAAACGAAGATGATTATGATGATGACGACGAAGATGAGGATGACGAGGATACTGCGTCCGCCGTACCCAAACCTCAGAGCGCGGCTGCTGCCTCAAATACATTGTTATCGCCGAAATCGGGCAATTCTCCGGTACTATCGGCCACTTCACCTGGCAGAATAGCAGATAAAGCAAGATCTCAGGATGGCTCACAGACCAAAAGCAAGCCTGGAGATGATGATCCGATCAAGCAGCTTGACGATGTGAGGATAGCGACAGAAGCCGCCGCCCGACGGAGCTTCCATACCATTATATATACTTTGGAGAATGACCGAACAGCCATGCTTGAACAGCAGCAGCTGGAGGACTCTGAGAAGCAGCTCCAAGCCGAGATGGAGAATAATAACAATGCGAATGTGACGGGGTCGCAGGCTGCGAATCAAGGCTCTCTAAGTAGCGCGAACCTCGGAGCGTCGAGTCTCACTCTCAAACATCTCATTGCCAGGATAGATATGAAGAGAGACCAAGTAAAGGCTTCAGATGCTGAGCTTAGACTTCTTATGAACGAAGTTCGAAAGAATCGCAGCAAATGGGCAAGCGAGGATAATGTTAACCAGGAAGAGCTGTACGAAGCTTTAGAAAAGGTGTTGACGGAGCTCAAGGCGCATACGGAGTATTCAACGCCGTTTCTCACTCGTGTCAACAAGAGAGATGCTCCCGATTACTATAATTGTATGGCCGGATTCCGTCTTTGCCCCCCCTCTCCCATAAACGTATACTAACAAGGTTACAGTTATCAAAAACCCAATGGATCTAGGCACAATGACTAAGAAGTTAAAATCACTCTCATACAAGTCAAAGACAGAATTTGTGGTTGATCTCAATCTTATTTGGGATAATTGCCTGAAGTATAATCAGGATATGAACCATCCTCTTCGCCGAATGGCCAACGGTATGCGGAAAGAGGCTGAAAAGCTGATTCCTCTCATACCGGATCTTACCATTCGATCTCGCGCCGAAGTTGAAGCTGAGGAACGGCGGAAGCAAAACGGTGGCGAGGATGACGGTGGCGAAGATTCTGATGATGAACCTATCATGTCTTCCCGTGGCCGTAAGGCAACAACCAAGGGAGCCAATAAATCAAGAAAAGCTCCCAATGACCCAAAAGAAGATACTCCTGTGGTTGACCAGAAGCACATCCTACAAGTAAATGGGTTGCTGGGTAAGCTAGGTCGTGAAGGCTCGGAAATAGATGGAAGCAATGGCTTTGCTACACCTCCCATTGCTGGCTCTATTACTCCCGGCGGAGCGAACGGACCATCCGGAATTACAAGCAACGCTGATGCTATGGATATTGACGGTCCTAGCATTAATGGAATGAGTTTGAACCAAGCATTTGGCCAGGCTGCTGAACAAGCTTATGAAGATGAAGAGTATAAAATCTGGAAGCAAAGCACAAAGAAAGATCGAGCTCTCACCGCTAAAGAACGCTTCTTGCTCTTCAAAGATAACAAGCTCAGCGCGGACTCACCTGCCCTGCTCAGAAGCAAAGCTGGCATGCGAAGATTTTTGGCTCGTCAAAAGGAGGCGGAGCTGACCAACAGCACTGAATTTGATGATTCCGCGAAAAAAGCTAAAGATGTTCCAAATAAAGCGCCTGAGACGCTAGCTGAAGGTATTGAAGAGGAAAAAGAGCAAGTGATCCCCGATTATTATATACCGTTGAGCAGTATCCCGGATATTCCTTCAAAGTTGCAATGGATGGAAGACGGCGAAGGTCAGGTCATTAACCAGCACGAAGAGTTTCTTCGACTCGTGCCGCCCAATTCATTTGTTTCACCTCAAAGTAAATTCACGAAAAAGATGGACGAAAATATCCGACAGATACAAGAAACAAGGAAACTAGCAACAAAAATATCCGTCATCAAACAAATGCAGGTTCAGTCTCAGGTAAGAAAGTTCCCAATGAAGATTTAAGGAGGTTTGCTGCAGTAAGCTCACAGTAGTATAGGTTTATACGAACCAATTTCCAAAGTCAAACTCCGAACCATTTAGAGAATTGGATATTGAGCCGCATTTTATCGCAGACGATGGCCCAATAATGGCCACTGAAACCTGCCAGAATGCTCTGAAGCGCTCTATTGCCAAAATTCTCTATACTACTGGGTTCGAGGAGCTGCAGCCTTCTGCCGTAGATGCTTTTACGGGAATTGCAGCCGATTATTTCCAAAAGCTGGTCAGGACATTCAACGTCTATCGCGAGGCTGAAAAGAAAACGGTTCAGATTGGCGGCGAGACAGTGGTACAGCCCCGTTTCACGACAGAGGAAATGATTCTACACACTCTTGACGAAAACGGGCATGATATTGCATCTCTGGAGAGCTATACTAAAGAGGAAGTTGATAGGTTGACAACTAAGCTCAGCGCTTTGCACGACAGAATGAAGTCCCATTTAGCAGATCTTCTCCGCCCGGCGCTTACGGCAGATGCTGGCGAAGACGGTGCTGGTGCTTTCAATGACGGCAGCGATCAGTTCACCAGCGGAGACTATGCTGAGGATCTTGGGATCGATTACTTTGGCTTCCGTGCTCTTGGATTGGACAAGGAAATGGGCCTCGATTTTGTGTCGGTACCATTCCACTTACTGCAGAGTAGAGTGCGTAACCAGTACCAGATGCAATCGCAAGCCTCTGGCGGGTCAAGCAGTGAAATCTTCGAAACACTGCCCAATTCTGAGCCTGTTACGAAAGAGAATATTCAACACCAAGTCGGGCTTATCAAGAACTTCTTTCTGGCCAAGCTCCACGCCAATGGCGACCAACCTTTGGTTGAAGATGAAGATCTGCCTACCAAGCAACGCAAACCTCGCCCTCGTCTTGGTGCAAGCGGCAAAATTATTTCCGCTCAGAAGCGGCCACCCAAGGAGCAGTTGGCGCTTGCCAAGAAGAAAAAGAAGCTGGAGGCTGCTGCAGCTGAGGCTCGACTGAATGCGTCTCCCGTGAAAGGCGGGGCTGTTAATGCAACTGCAGTGAAGAAAACGCCTACGCCCATGCCGAATGGTGCCGTTCCCAACCCAGCGCTCTTGGCTCTGGCACCAAGCATGGAGCGTACGGACAGTATGCAAAGCCAGGGTGGCATGAGCCAAACTGACAAAGATGACACTACTGGCATGATGAGCCCAGAGAGCATTGCGCAGTAGTAATGGGAAGCATTTGGCTCTAGACTACCCAAGACTTGAGGGTCACTTTGTCTTATCTTATTAATATTTGTACATACACAACACACTTTATACGACCTGTTCGACGATATTCGTCAACTATGATGGCCCCTTTACGTTGATCCATCGATACGGAACAACCCCCATCGTGGAATCAAGCACTTCAAGGAATTCTCAGCTGGAATTTGTGTTATTAAATGTATATCCAACACTCTAATGCGTTTTCAACTTTCTAATGATCTCAAACTCTTCGCCCCGATATACCCCTATAAGACCTGGGGCAGTGACTGGGAAGTCTTGTTCTTCCTTTTTTTCTTCTTTTCTTCCTTCTTCCTTCTACTACTTTATTCTACTTCCAATCAAAGTCTCCGTCTCCTCTTGAATTGGTCGGTCTTATTCTTTGTGCGGCGTTTGATACGGGTATGATTGGAAAATGCCCTTGCGTCCAAATAAAGCGAGAGAGGATGATATCCCTATTGCCATTATTGCGACCTTTGCAATGACCTGTGGGAAAACCGAAAATTGAGATCGATAAAACAAACAAAAAATACGCGCTACGATTATCCAAAGTTAAGTTTCAACATACAAAAGGCGGAGCAATTACATGGTTGCTATCGCCATTACGAAAAAAACAGGGAGGTGGGTGGGAAGGGGTAGGAGAGAGAAGAGAACGACAAGCAGGGAGATATGTGGACGTTTTGATGCAATTCATTTGGGGTGGCAAGATTTATTGGTTTTGGTTTTTCTTCTTCTTAATTATGTCCTCACTTGCGCAGTTCGCAGTTCGCAATTCTCCTTATTATTATTACATTCTCTTTTTTTTTTCTTTAACAAAAAACCCCCCCTTTGTGTTGTCATTACATTGTCCTTCCTGGTACGGGGGTTCTAGAGTATCGAATACTATTACGAGAGAGAGATTTTGGTTGTTTGATTATATTTGGTTTCCCCCCCGGACCTTGGCCGCTTAGATGAAAAAGGGCCTTTCTTGGTCAATCGATTGCTTCGCTTGTTTCCGCCTTCGTCCCTTCTTTTTATGTCATGTGTTACGCCTAATTCTTTGATCCCAGAGTAGGGGATGAGTAAAAAGGGTGGCGGGTATGGGGGAAAACGGGTAGAGAGTAATATTAGCAGATAGGCAAAATACACAGCCTTTGATGACCTGAATTTCGCGAGTGAATAGTAAAAGAAGCGAGCGTAAGAATTCCACTACCAGATATGAAAATGATGAGTACGGCGGCAATTGGATTCACTAGTATGCAAAATTCAGACAAAAATAATCATACGGAGAACAGTCTTTTTCTCTTCTTATTTGCCTACTTGTTGAAGCAGGGATATAGGTCAACACCCATTGTCGACGTTGAATATTTTTTGGTACATAAAAGATTTGTATGCCTCAGTCAATCCTCCCAAAAGTTTGCCCAGTCAAAAGAAAACTCCTCTTCCACTCATTTCCGGTTGAAATGGAAAAAATTATAAACGTACGCCAGCCCTTCATGAATAAATAAAGAAAAATTGCAAAGTTGTTGAACCTTTCGCCGATTTTTTGGGATTTTTTTTTAAATGGCTTCCGTCTCATCTCATGTTAAATGCTGAGGTGGACTTGATTTTTTTGGTTCTCCATTTTAATTATTTTGGTATCTGTTGGTTTTCATGCTCAATGATTTAAATCAAAAATATTTTGTTTGGTCACCAGCATCTTGCACTTAGATGCCAGCATCCAGGCGCCAGCCCTCAACGGGGAGAGGGAAGGTGCTCGTCCAAGCAGCAATCTCCTTCTGGAGCTCGTTGATCTTGGCAATCTTGCCGCTGGCAACCTCGGTCTTGAAGTCCTTGAGTCTGTTGGCACCCTTGGGAAGGGAAGCCTGAGTCTCAACGCAGATCTTGATGGCCTGGTCAATGTACAGGGCGACGCGCTCAAAGTCCTTCTCTCCGAAGCCACGGCTGGTCATGGCAGGGGTACCAATACGGATACCGCAAGGAGTCAGAGCGCTCTTGTCTCCGGGAATGGCGTTCTTGTTGCAGGCAATGTTGATCTGCTCAAGGACAGCCTCAACACGGGCGCCATCAAGGTTGAACTGACGAAGGTCGAGGAGGACCATGTGGCTGTCAGTGCCGTCAGCAACGAGCTTGTGGCCGAGCTCCTTGAACTTGACCTCCAGGGTCTTGGCGTTGGAGATAACCTTCTCCTGGTAGGCCTTGAACTCAGGGGTCTGAGCCTGCTTGAGGGCAACAGCCAGAGCAGTGATGGTGTGGTTGTGAGGACCACCCTGGTGGCCAGGGAAGACGGAGAAGTTGATAGGCTCCTCAAGGTTATAGAGGGTCTCCTTGCCAGTCTTGGCATCAACAGAGCGGACACCCTTTCGGAAGAAGATCATGGCTCCTCGAGGACCACGGAGAGACTTGTGGGTGGTGGTGGTGACGATATCAGCCCACTGGAAGGGAGAAGGAATGGCCTCAGCAGCAATAAGACCAGAGATGTGAGCCATATCGACAACCAGGTAGGCGCCAACGGAGTCAGCAATCTTGCGCATGCGCTCGTAGTCGATCAGACGGCAGTAAGCGGAGGTACCGGCAACAAGGACCTTGGGGCGGTACAGGATAGCGTTCTGCTGGAGCTGGTCGTAGTCGATGATACCAGTCTCGAGGTTGACACGGTAGGGCATGGTCTCGAAGTAGGTAGAGACAGCGGAGATCCTAACGGCAGACTGTTAGTCGAAGAATCATCACTGAGATACGCCATGTAAAGCTTCGTCTATGGCTTACTTTCGCTGGGGGGTCTGGTAGCCGTGGCTCAAGTGGCCACCATGGGGCAGGTCGAGACCCATGAGACGGCCGTGAGGAGGCATGATAGCCTGGTAGACCTGCAGGTTGGCAGGGCTGCCACTGAGGCACTGGACGTTGACACCCCACTTCTCGTGGTCGAGGTGGAAGGCATCGAGAGCACGGCGCTGGCAGAGCAGCTCGATCTGGTCAATGTGCTGGTTGCCACCATAGTAACGAGCACCGGGGTAGCCCTCAGAGTACTTGTTGGACATGGGAGAGCCCAGGGCATCGAAGACGGCGCGGGAGGTGATGTTCTCGGAGGCAATGAGAACAATGGACTCGCGCTGACGCTGAACCTCATCTTTCTGCAAGCTGTTTGTTAGCCAATGCTTCAAGCTCGAGAGAGCAGAGTCATGGTGGGTATCCAAGTGGCAAAGAACGTACCATGATGGCCGCAACCTCGGGGTCAGACTCGAGAAGAGACTTCTCAAGCATCTACATAGTAAATCAAGTTAGCATATTGCTTGAATTCTCACGAAGTTGGGCCTCTTGCTGGCAAGAAGCGCCGAACAAACGAACCTCCTTGTGGCTGGCCGACAGAGCGTAGGTAGACATGGTGGATATCGATTGTGGGATGGGAATCGACAGTGAAGCAGAGGCCAAGAGGACAAATTGACCACGGGATTGATTCCTTCAGAGGGAAGATGAAGAAGAAGCAAGAGAAATAAGGTGGTGAGGAAAAAGAAAGAAAAAAAATGCGCCGACTAAAATTTTCCGTGGCGCTTTGTAGATAGCACAAGCAAATGCGGCGAGATCGGATAGCGGGGAGTCAGGCGTGGGGCACAGCCTGTGCGAATCAGCGACAGCCGTGCCCATTGCGGCAGCTTATGGCGCCTGGGAGCTGCTGAGGGGCACGGCGGTCCACTGTAAATTCACCAGCTATTCGGTGTGCCTGGCAAAAGCTGCTGTCATTCTCATTTGTCGCCGGTTTTTTGGCGCCTTTTTCTTGCTCGCAGTCCGTCCTACGCGGCAATTAATATCTCAACCTGTGAACCCGCCTTAGAGCGATAACGGGTTGAAGCTGCAGGGCTAGCATGGTGTGCAGCACCAGATAGGTATAGCGAGGATGCAGGAATACTGAAAATTTTGCCTCTTGCCAGATGGAGTAGGTACCAGGCAATGTAGATTTATACTGGGAGTGTAAATACATGTGCTGATGATACCCAAGTAGACGTGCCCAAGTTAGTAAGAAGCACTGAAATCATCTTCTTTGTCTCCAAAAAACTAAGAGCTTGTAATCATCTCGATGCCAGATTAGTAGGTTAACAGTAAAGTTACTATGTTATCAATCAAGGACCAGGTATCTCTCGCCCAGCAGTCAGTTTGCGTCGTCTCAAAAAAGCAAAACCAGGCACCCGCTGTGGCTCAGCCCCACAGCCACACATCGTCATCTGTGGCGCATCCCCCATACCATACAGCAAGCCCTGGACTGTATTATGTATATTAACACGATACCACACCTATGATAGCCCGTATTAATCGTGCCGCGTAATACCAAACAAAACTCTTCCCCCAAAAAGGGTCACAATGGGCTGGCCATACCACTTCCTGACCCTCTCCCAGGAACAAATCCTCCTCCGCCGCCACACCATCGACTATTATGCCAGCGTAGCCCATTACTCAGCCTTGTCCCCAGCAGTGGTCTTCATCCTCCTCCGCCTCATCCAGCGTGCTGCGCGACCCATACGCCGTCTTGGGGGGTATGATGATATTGATGACCGTGGCCAGTATGCTCATGTCCCTGGGACGCCTACCCTCAAGGCTCAGCATAATAGTACGCTCGGCACGTTAGCGGCACGGTGGAGGGCCGTGCGGTGGTGGTTTGGCGACGATGTCGTCTTCTTGGGTGTAAGTTGGGGACAGAGAGATGAGTGGCTGCTGGGGCTTGGTTGGATGAGCTGGTTACTCGTTCTCTGTGTTTTGGGGACCGGAGAAGGTCAGTTTTGCTCCTTGATCTTACTTTATACAGTCATTTCTATAGTTCTGCGTTCTTTTCTTTTCTTTTCTCTCTCTACCATCTCATACCCCCCCACTCATACATTTTCATTATGAGTCTCTCATTTCACTCTCACATAACATATACATACTCATCCATGAAACCATAACTGATTCAACAACAACAGACTACCTTCACTTCACCAAGCGCTTCGGCAGCATTGCAATCTCACAACTCCCCATCCAGTACCTCCTCGCCCTCAAAGCGCTCAACCCTTACGCCTACGCCTTCAACTCGTCTCATGAGCACATCAACCGCTATCACCGCGTCCTCGGCCGCGTCACATACACTCTCGTCATCTGTCACGTCATCCTGTACAACATCTTCTTCATCTTGTCCGGCATCTGGCTCAAGCGCTTCTTCGCGCCAGTCGTCTTCTGCGGAGTTGTGGCCATGCTTGGCTTTGACGGTTTGATTGGTACTGCGCTACGCCGTGTGAGGAATTACTCGTATCGCATCTTCTTCATCACACATCTGGGCGTTGCTTTGCTCGCTCCCGTGCTGCTCTTTTTCCATGCTCATTCCGCCCGCCTATACGCTGCCGAGAGCATTATTGTATTCCTTGTGGATCTCGCGGTTCGAAGAGCAGGCATAACGCATGCAGCGTCGACATTCGAGGCAATCCCAGGAACAAACCTCATCAGAATCTCCGCTCCCATGCCCTCCCATAAGATTGAAGAGTTCCGCTCCCGACCAGGCTCTCACATATATCTCAGTCTCCCCCCTAAAGGTAGAACCACAAAGCACCCTGCCTCCAAGTCGTTCATATTCGACTTTCTTTTCAACCCATTCACGGTTGCTTCCGCTAGCGAAGACAGCCAAAGCATCACACTAGTCGCTAGGAAGCGAGCTGGCCCCATGACGGATATCCTCTCACAATTTGCCTCCTCGACTTCGTCTCTCTCCTCTGAGAGCGACAACAAAATCACACTCGCCATAGAAGGTCCCCATGGTGCTGTAGGCAAGCACTTTCAACATCTTCTCACCTGGGGCGCCTCCCGCATCCTCCTTATTGCTGGTGGCGTAGGAGCAACTTTCATCATTCCGCTGTATCACGCTCTCCAGCGAGAGCTCCCATTAGCTCACGCCCAGTTCATCTGGGCCATCCGCTCGGCTGGCGACGCCACTTGGGCCTCAACTGACAATGGCTTCGAGAAATCCCTCCTTGATGATGATAATGTTCATCTCTATCTCACGGAGAATATCAATATCTTTCATAACGATGACCATAGCCACGATGGATCTATTGAGCTCGGAAACATGAGCAGAGCGTCGTCGCGCCAACAGCGTTCCGCCGCAAGCAGCCACAACAGCAGGCGTCCCAATATTCAAAAGATTATAGATGGCGTATTCTGCCACAGTGTAGATGAAAAGGTTGCCATCCTAGTCTGCGGCCCAGAGGAAATGAGCAGGGAGGTACGACGGCGGATAGGGCCGTGGGCGAGAAAAGGCCGTGAAGTGTGGTGGCATAATGAAAGCTTTGGGTGGTAACGACGTTGTTCTATTAGAAGTGCGGTTGATGTGTATATAGATATAGACAAATTTGTTAAACATAGATAAACGAGCAACGAATATCAAACGATGTTATTGGATAATTATTCAGATGGCAGAGAACATGGATGGCATTTTAACAATTTTTATTTCTAGGCGTTTCATACCTCTTCACATACTGGTCGTTAAACCCCCTTGCAATACCTCCTGGTAAACAGAACCAAGTCAATAGATGAAAGTGCTGGCAAATCCAACAAGGTATGCCGAGCCCTATCTCCAGCAGTGTCTATCTATCTGTTTCGGACGTTATTCTCAAAACTCCACAATGTCATCGTCGTAAGTAAAAAGCAATTGTGCTAGGCCTCCATGTGGTATCAGAATCTGCAAATTACGCAATCGTCAAGAATCATTCACGCAGCCTCGACTTCCAAAATTTCAAGGAATGAAGCCGCAGCAAAAGCAAAGAATTATAGAAGAAAAACAAGAAAAAGAAAGCCAGAGGGCTGCGTCACTGCCGATAACGAGCCAATTGAGCCATGATGTTCTGCACCTGGGCCGCCGCATCGCCCGTGCCTGCTGGCTGCGCAACAACCGCAGGCTGACCACCGTATGGGGCGCCATACTGCATCTGAGGATGGGCTCCATGGTGTTGTTGTTGTTGTTGTGGCGGAGGTGGAGGTGGCGCCGCTGTACCTCCGTTGAGAGATCCTAATATTGCTTGAATATCAACTTGTGGTGCGTTAGCGGCTGGCGCTGCAGGCTTGGTACTGCCATGTGTAAGACCGCCTGGTATCGCTCCCGGAGCCCCCGCTTGGATGGTTGATAGAAGCCTTTGTAGCGTATTATTGTCAACCTGCCCTATGAGATTCGCGATGTCGGCGGCAGACGGCACAGATGGTGCAGCTGGTGCGGGTTGCGGTGGATACGAGCCCGGCTGCTGCATGCCAGGATACGCAGCGACATGAGGAGGTTGCGGGGCCTGTGCAGCGTACTGCATGGGATATCCACCAGCACCGCCGTATGGTTGGCCATAAGCCGCATTGCCAGAAGCCTTTGCTCGCAAGATGACTTCTGCTGCTGTACCTGGCTCTAGGTCGATATATTGCTCGAAGCGAACATTGTGGATGCCTCCAGATCGGTCAAACGAGTGGACTGGAATTTTGGCCGTGCTCTGAGCGCGAAGATCCAGGTCTACAACTCCGTGCACGCCTTCAGCAGCCTGTCGTTGGATGACTTGGTCCTTCGGAAACCGCGGGTGGAGGTACATGACGTGGGTTCTCAATCCTTTGGCCTTGAAGGCGCCTTCAACCCAAGTGCCAAAATCTGGGCTGACATCTGGCTGCATGACGATTTGCACATCTGGAACATCCGCACCATATCGACGAGGTAGATCAAGCTCTGGCTCATGTCGCGGTCTACTGTAGGGACTGGGGCTTCTCCTGCGATAGGAGTCCTTTTCGTTTCTGCCATATCCACCAGGAGATCGTGAGCGGCCGCGGCCTCTGCCTGAGTCATAGTATCCTCGATCTCGACCGCTGTAGCTATCAGTCCTGTCGGCCCTTTCGGCTCTATCATTTCTGTCGTTTCTATCGTTCCTGCCATAGTAGTCATTGCGACGAGGCGATTGATTGCGTGTGGATCGGTTATCGTCGCGATACTTTTCTCCCCTACGACCACCGTCGCCACGTCCGCCACGAGCTCGCTCAGGGCTACGGTTTCTCTCCTTCTTAGATTTATCTTGAAGGCGGGAGATTTCCAAATCTGCAGATTGTCAGCACTTGTCTCAATTTCAAGAGAAGGTGAATGAATACTGGGGGTGGACAAATGAAAAGAGAGAGAGAGAGGGAGGGTGAAAAGTGACTTACGGATACGGCGTCCTTTCACTTCCATACCCTGAAGATTTTCCAGAGCACTACGGCCTTCCTCGACTGTGTGGTACTGCACAAAGCCATATGCCGACTTGAGGGAAATCTGGGCGAGTCTGCCAAATCTGTGGAAAATGTCGAAAACATCACGTTTAGAGACTTTGTCGCTAGAGAGATTCCCTACGGCAAGGAGAAAAAAAAAAGAAAATCACATTAGCACTCATACACAATTAATTGGGGGAGCTGGAACATGAGTTTTAAGGCAAAGCCACTAACCAATAAAAATGCGTGAGCCTTCCGGGAACCTATCCCACTTGGCCTCCGACATGTACTGTCGCTCATCGGCCATGAATTGATCCCACTGGCGTTGATATTCGGCATCATGGGCTCGGTCAACAGGATATCCGGGCGGATTGGAAGCATAGGAAGCGTTTATGGAGGCAGCAGCAGCTGGGGGATTCATAGCTGTGGCAGGAGGGGGTGGGAGAGTCCCTGGAGCTTCAGTTGAGATTCCAGGGGCACCGGCAATAGCAAAACTAGAGGGCTGTCCCGGCGCGGGTGGCACCCCGGCAGTTGCTGAGACATTGGAATTGGTTCCGGAAGGATGGTGCTGAGAAGCATACGATTGGGGAGCGACCTGGGGCAGCGGAGGACGCGGTGGGAGAGAGGAAGATAGTGGCAAAGCAGTAGTAGTGGTAGCGGTGATGTTGGAGGAGAGAGTAGAAGTAGAAGGGGGAAAGGGGTTGGATGAAGCCGCTGGGACATCAGCTGTCGACGCAGAAGCCGGCGTTGGGTCAGGGTTTCCGGGGCTAGGCTCAGCTGGATGGGCAGTGAGGTCAGCCACGAGTTGTTGGATGTCAACAGATGATGAGTTTTCGGGATCTTGCTTGGTAGGGTCAGCTCCGGGCAGCGTGGGCTGGGCCACTGGCGGGATGGAAGCCGCTTGCGCATCGCCAGGCTGAGATACAGCTGCGCTGGCAGGCTCAGGGCCAGCTTCGGGCTGAACAGCAGAGACAGATGGGTTCTGAGCAGCTGGGGCAGACGCGGATGAATCAGCAGCGACATGAGAGACGTCTGATGGGCGACTAGTCAAGTGATCGGATAAAAGTGATGGATTCTCGTTGGATTCTCGTGGTACTGATGATACATGCTCGGGTTCCTGGTCTTCCCCTTCCCCAGGACCGATAGGAGAGTCAAACGTCTTGGCGTAGTCGTCGTTGTTGTCGACGATCTCCTGCCGAGGAGGCTCTACGGCCATTTCCTCCGTGTCTTCGCCGTAAGCGTCGCTGAAGCTGTCATCATCTACAATATCGTCGGTTTCACCAGCAGTCGCGAGGGAAGGGTCGACAACGGGGGCGTCAGCGACCCCGTTGGGGAGAGCGGCCGTAGCAGCAACCATGGCGTCGATGGTATCGACGGTTTGCTGGAGCACTGGCACCACGAGAGACGCGGCCGTGTGGACAGGCGAGGGAGAGACGGGAGAGAGATTGGCTGTAGCCTGCAGAGTTGCTTCGGGGTCAAGCTCTGGCTCTGGCATGAAGCTGGGCTGGCGGGCTAGAGGAGATCTAAGGGGTAGAGACTGGGTGGTAGCATCCGCGCAGAGAGGCCACTATGGAGTACCTGTTGCCGTCGGCGGTTGAGGCGAGAGAGGGATTATTAAAAGCTGTTGTCGACGATGGTTCGATGTGGGGCTGATAGTAGTGGTAGTGGGCGCGCAAGGATGCTTTGATGCTGCAAGTAATAGTAGTAGTAGTAGTATGTAGTAGGTGGTAGTATGGGAACGCAGATAAACGATGGTGCTCGCGACACGAGAAGCTAGGCCCTGCTACGAGAGAAGTGGTGGTTGCTCTGGCGAAGACGGTGACGGGACGGGCAACACCGCCAAGCTGCGACCCGGGGAAATGCGCCGTGACGTGCTACGTTGAAAAGAGGCTTCGAGGTTGAGAGCAGCGGGTGTTGGTTGGAGGAGCAAAGAAGAGAGGCACAAAGGCTGGCGAGCTCGAGGCAGACAGAAGCCGCCTCAAATTCTGTCATGGGGCTAGTCCTGTTTGGGCCGCGGCAGGACTCGGCGCGGGGCCCTTGAAAAACTCGGTAAGGCAGCCAGCCCGCTAAATTAGGGACGCTTAGCAGGCCTGGGCCTATAACGACCTGTATATTCCATACCACCTTTATCTACCACCTGTATCTCATCCGGCCCATCTGCTGATTTGTGTTGGACGGCACAGGACGTCGGCACTGAGCTGATGCTGATTAGCGCTGGACAGGTGCTGGGTAACATCGCCGAGCGAATGAGAAAAGGGTTCGGTGAAGGGGGGCAAAGCGTTTTCGGATCTGCGCGGGCCAACATGCGGCTTGTATAGCTCATAGAAGGGATAATATTGCGAGTGCATACCAGAAATCGCTACCAGCATACCTCGATACACCATGCTGCTGTCTTATCTGCGGAAAAGAGCAGTGCTATCGGCAACCGCGCCGAGGCAGCCGAGGCTTCTGCTATCTCAGTCGATAAGATTTAAACGCTACGAAGCATACGATGCTCGACTGGACCAGGATGCCTTGGCCGAGGCGCGGCTGTGGTATAGCTCATTTGAGGCATCACAGCTGCCCAAAGGTAGCACTACATACGCAAGATCCAGCGGCCCCGGAGGTCAGCACGTCAACAAGTATGGAAACTCTGCATGTTGATTTCGTCTTCCCGATGAAGCTACGTAGCTAACGTCAACGGCTCAAAGAACTGAAACTAAGGCAATAACGGTCTATCCCGTGAAAGAGCTACTTGGCGTTCTCCCTAAATTTCTTCATTCCGCAGTCCGGTCCTCCAAGTATTACACTGCTGGCAATGACTCGCTCACGTTCTCGGCGCAGACTCATCGGTCTAGGTCTGCCAATCTTGATGAGAACAAGAGGAAGCTCATTGACGAGGTTATGAGCATCTATCGCGACATGACTCCCGCTGAAACAAGCTCTGACAAGAAGAAGAAGTTTCAGGAGGTGTATGTATATAACATCATGGAAGACGAATTGCAACACTGGGGCTGACATTGAGCAGAGAGAAGCGATTCCACGAGGCACGAGTCCAGGACAAAAAATTCAACAGCGCCAAGAAGCAGTCGCGGAGGGGGCCACCGGAATAGTGAAAACGGCGCCGGATTTCACCAGATTGTTCTTCAGCCCCGATCGCACCACGAGCTACCTATTTAGATAACAGCTGCCAATCAGCTTGGCAAATTGCTCAACCCTACAGTGGCCGTCTTGGCCATTGGCTGTTTGGGAGAGCGGCATCGTTACTAGCCGCCATGTAAGCTTACCCTCTCTCTTTGCAGCCGCTTAGCCTTAATACTCGAGCCTCGGCGTAAAACCTCTTGACAAAAAAAAAGGAAGAAACAATTGTAATAGATGTAAGCACCTGTTAAATACATCAGCAGATACATCTTATTAGGATAGAGCGAAAAGAAAGGAGATGATGAATAAAGAGAGCGACTAATATCAGTCCCATATTCTAAGCTGGGCTGTCCGGCACTTAGCGGCATCCTCTCCATCTGCGGCTAAAACCGCAATAACAAGCACCAGTACCAGCACCATGCTGTATTTCATTACTTCATATCGTTTTCTTGTTTATTCTTTTGAAGGCCCCCAGAGTGGCCTGACACTCATTCACTGGGAGAAGAAGAGGCCGAGAAGACAAAGAAAAGCCGGCAAATGTGAGGTGATGTGCGGTAATACAAAGCAAATGGAATCCTCCATTACTAAAAATACAGACCAGGCTGCCTCTGCTAGCCCCCAGAATCTCGGGCTTGATAGGCCGCTGATCGAGCCTATCCAGGCTGGCATCCCCCTTGGGCCCCTCCCCCACCTGGTTTCTGTTTGAAGACCGCCATAAACTCCCCTTAAGCCGTACCAGCTTGCAAATCCCCAAAATCTTTTTCCTCCAACCCAAAGTCGCAAGAATCCATCTTCTTAAGCGGCTCCTCTTTTTGGGCGCATCAATACAAAAATTCGTCTCGTGTATACCCACCACTTTGCTCTTCGCAGCTGGCAACTGAACGCCCTCCGCCACCTTTTCTCCCCTCTACATCTCTTGTCTCTCAACGCCACGCGCTCGCACAGCATCCGGGATTCCACGGGCTCTTCAGCCATCCAAGTCGGCCCACGATGAGCCGCCAGCAGCCACAGCAGCAGCCCCAGGTCCAGCCTTGTAGATACAAGGTTGGGAAAACTCTGGGAGCTGGCTCATACTCGGTCGTCAAGGAATGCGTCCATATCGATACCGGGCGCTACTATGCCGCCAAGGTTATCAATAAGCGACTTATGGCGGGGCGAGAACACATGGTATGCAAGAGCCTATCTCTTCTTCAGCTCCCCATCCCGAAGAATGCTGTCGCTATGCCTCTATGATAATAATGCTAACGAGTTTTGGGATGGGGGAATAGGTCCGGAATGAAATCGCCGTCCTGAAAAAGGTGTCCATGGGACACCAGAACATCCTGACGCTGGTCGACTACTTCGAGACCATGAACAACCTGTACCTCGTCACAGACTTGGCTCTCGGAGGCGAGCTGTTTGACCGCATCTGCAGAAAGGGCTCGTACTACGAATCCGATGCGGCTGATCTAATTCGGGCGACACTCTCCGCCGTCGCATACCTCCACGACCACGGCATCGTCCACCGTGACTTGAAGCCCGAGAATCTACTCTTCCGCACCCCCGAGGACAATGCAGACCTGCTCATCGCCGACTTTGGCCTGTCCCGCATCATGGATGAGGAGCAGTTCCATGTTCTCACGACGACTTGCGGTACTCCTGGCTACATGGCTCCTGAGATTTTTAAGAAGACCGGCCATGGTAAGCCCGTTGACCTGTGGGCCATCGGTGTCATCACCTACTTCCTCCTCTGCGGCTATACCCCCTTCGACCGAGACTCCGACTTTGAGGAGATGCAAGCCATTCTCAACGCCGACTACAGCTTCACCCCCGTCGAGTACTGGCGCGGCGTCTCTTCGCACGCCAAGGACTTCATCCGTCGCTGCCTCACCATCGACCAGGACAAGCGCATCACCGCCCACGAGGCCCTTCAGCATCCGTTCGTTGCTGGTCTCGCCCCTTCGGACGGCGCTGGCGAGAACTTGCTTCCCACAATCAAGAAGAACTTCAACGCTCGGCGCACGCTGCACGCGGCTATCGACACTGTCCGCGCCATCAACAAGTTACGGGAGGCCCAGAATCTCATGATGGACGGCGCTCGTTCCCAAGAGCCCACGCGCAACCGCGGTGCTGGCCCCAACATCCCGGGCCCTCCCGTCAACGGTGTCCGCAAAGACGACAGCGCCATCTCTATGGGCTCCAGCCAGGGCAATGACAGCGAACCCAGCGCGAACAGGCAAGCCGACGATGTAGTCATGGGCAACACAACTCCTGCTTCTGACGTGCCCGCAGCACTACAGCCGGGCAACATGGCCAACCGTCTTGTACAAACAAGCAAAGGCCTCTGGAACCCCGAGGCTGCCAGGTAGCTTTACCTCTGCCTCACAGGTATGGTAAATAACCGCATTTCTTTCTTTCTTTTTTTTTGTTGTTCTTTTTGGCATGCCAGCACCAAGTAGCGAGAGAGAAAAGGAGTATCTCTATAAAGAAGAGAGAACATGCGTATGTGTGCACCGGCGCTGGCAGCCCACTTGATACCCAGCCATGTTTCTCATAGAATCTACTTGGGGGAAGAAATCGTTTCTCTATTTTGTGCTTCCCAGCTACGAGAGAATGAAGTGATGGATTTGATATATCGTCGTTTTGGAATTTTCACTCTGCCTCCATCATTTGCCTTGCAAAACAAAAGAAGAAGAAGAAGAAAAAAAATTGAATTTGAACACTTTTTTTTACCCTTTTCTTTCACTCTTTCCTTATTCTCACCTTTTTTTTTTTTGTTTTCATTATCGTTTGTTAAAGTCGCGGGAAATAATAGGATTTTATTTTATATATATATAACGCCTGTTGTCTGAGTGGTAGAAACCCCCAGATAAGTCAGTCATGTGAGCAGAGAAAGGAGAAGGCATAAGAGAACATTTACGGGCTATGTAGCAATGGAAATGAACGCGTATTTTTGAGCTCACGAATGGGAAATATAACAAAATTGCTTATTTGAAACTACCATTGGGGCTCTATGTTGTGAGAAAACCTCGTGTTTTGAAACAGTCGTAAGTGTAACAGGTTGTCACGCTATTGTTTGAGAGCCATGACTGATTGATACACGGCAAATATCACTTGATTTCGTTTCAATTCAGTCACTATTATTCATCATGTAGAAACTTTTGAGTTTGGCTTTCATCATTTTTTTATTCATTTGTTCATTTGTACCTTTTGTTCAAAAAGGTTGAGCGAGCGGCATCTTTGGTATGTTCTTCGCCATAGGCCTAGTTCAACTCTTTCCCAAGACCGCCCCCTCCTTTGTGTGAAAGCCTTATCCATTATCTTCGATACGGATGCGTCTCTCCCAACTCATTGCCTTCGTCAGTGGCCATCTCATCTCATGGCTCACTTAGCGAGCGTTCAGTGCATGTACTCAACCCTATCCATCCTCCATGCACGGATTATCCACTTAGTATGTATACATTACGTACTCTATCATTTGAAGTAGTAGTACCCTTTCCTCTGTCGAATATATGCAGTCGAATCATTTGACAGGTTTGAATGGAAAATAATAATATCCTTTTCTTTCCCGTAATTCCCCGATCCGGACTCCCATCCCTCCAGTATTAAATATTCGGTATCCGGTTGGGCGATAACGAAACCGGATTTGATCCCCCTTCACCAAGAAAAAAAAAATCAACACCACATTGCGCCATTTCGCTGTGCCGATGAATGCCAAAGATGTTAGAAAAAAGAAGGCTTTGCTGCCAAATATTAATTACGAATTTTGAATTGAATCATAAGCAGGTTCGTAACGCTCAGACATCCCGTCGTATTAGGTGCCGAGTTGAGTGATGTAAAAGATGAAGTAGTGAAAAACTTGAATCGTCGAGTAAAGTGATTTCCGACGGGATCGGATTTCAAAATATTATTACCGCGAAATAACAACCTCACTTAAATCAACGTCTCTTGGCGGGATATGTCCATCCCAAGTCTGCCCGTCGCCGGTCAGATCCATGATTCCGGGTGTAGAAGCTTCTGAAGTAGTAGGACTGAGAGTGCCACTGCTAGAGCTGCTGGCGACGGTCCATCCGTCGCTAGAGTTGGAGCGATGGTGGTCGATGAAACCGAGGCTGAAGTATCGGCCAGTCTCTTCGTCTTGGACCTTGTGGCGGTCACCGACCTCGACGTAATCGTACTCCCATCGGGTAAGCTTATCGGTCTGGCGTTGGGGCAGCCACCTAGCACGGCAATAGTAGTAAAACGCGGAAGCGATGAGGCCACCGGTCACCAGATCGATGGCGTAGTGGTGGCTCAGATACATGGTTGCCCACCAAACCCAGCCGGCGTAAGCTGCAAAGAAGAATTTGAACTGAGGGAAGCAGTGGCTCATGAACAGGGCCTCGAGAACAGCATTCGCAGCATGGAGAGAGGGGAAAGCACCAAAAGGTAGAGGAGCATTGGTGAAGTTGGTAGTGTACAGATCAATACCAAAGATGGCATCAACACGAGCCAATCCAGCGGGAGATCCATGCATGCCGTAGGCAGCGGGAACAAGTCCATTCTCATTCTCATACCATGGCGGCGTGCAGGGGAAGATGAGCTGAATGGAGACGCCAAGGATGCTCATCCAGCCGAAAGCACGGGCAAAGACGGGAGTGGTGCCGGGAGCTGAGAAGACGAAGATGATTGCGGAGCACACAGCAGGGGCTCCGAAGTGAATGATGCCGTAGGGAAGCCAAGCCAGAATGTCGAGAATAGCATGCTTGTGAGCCGAGAGAATGTTGGAAAGGTTCGCGCCATAGAGAACGTTTTCCAGAGCAGGCAAGATTCGGACCCAGATATGAGGACGATACTCGGTAGGAATAAATCTGAGGGGAGAAAAATGAGATGCGATTAGCGAGCCGATTAACCACCAGGTCCACCATCAATGGCTGAAAACTTACCGACTACAGAAAAAGTACACGAGCCAGACCCAGATTGGCAGCGACGGAAGGAAGAATTGGCGAGTGGCAGGCATGCAGAGAAGCCATGTGGCGCCCATGAGGGCAAACAGCTTCAATGCCGCAGCTGGGGGAGCGATCCAGAGCGAAAAGAGCGTCAAGCCAAGGAGCACGGCGTATTGCAGGTCGGAAAGTCGCCAATGGTGCTTCTGCAGGTCTCGCAGGCCATCCCAAAAGTTGAAGGACGTCTGCAGGCTCGTGATGTCCTCGCCGCGATGCGTCGTATTGGACTTTGCCCGGGGGCGCCGGCGAGCGTAGCGGGCGGGAAGACGGTTGAGAAAAGCCAAGTTGACGTGCTCCGTGAGGAGCGCCGGCAACTTGGGCTTTCCCGATCCAAGATCCATCGTATTTGTTTTTTTCTTTTTACAATCTGTCCCAAAAAAATAGATGTTCAAGGCAAATAAAGAAGAAAAGCCGTCGTCGTAGAAATGCGAAGAGGTTGTCGCGATTCTTTGTAGCAAAAAAAGCAACGGTTGTGGAGACAAAAAGGAGTCGATGCTTGGTCGGCTCGAGCCCGGCAGAGTATGAATACAGCGGATTGTCCCAAACGCTACCTCATAATACCCAAGGACAATCCCAAAGAGCCGCGCAAAAGCGTGTCGAATGAGAGATACAACGAGCACGTGCAGAGCTGGTCAAAAAAAAAAAAAAAAATCGTCGGCGACGGGGTCGGAGGGACGACGAGCAGCAGTTCCACAGGCCGAATTGACGGGAGTCGGAGGCTCAGCAGGGGGCTTGCGAAGGAACAAAACCTGCGGTGGGTTGTTGTTCTTCCAAGGGACTGCGGGCGGGAAAGGCCAGGAGCGCCAAAGGGGAAGGCGAGGGAAGAGAAGAGCGAAGAGGCGTTGGGGATAGGAGAGGACAAAGGAGAATGAAGCCAAACGGAGGAGGAGGGGACAAGTCTAGTATGTAAAGGTTCAGCAAAAGGCAGAGGCTTGGAGGGTCTTGGTTCGTAAGTGGCAGCAGAGGTGAGGTAAGACAGGGAATGATGACAAGGTGCAGCTGGCGCTGAAGGTACCTCCGAATGGGCGTGTGTGTGGCGCTGGAGCCCGGCAAGAACCTTGTATTCTCGGACATGGACCAAGGCACTTTGTACCGGGCGGAGAGCGAAATCTGCACGAGGCACCGCGGGTAGCGATACATGCGCTAGCTAGGTCCAGTAAGCCTAGCACGAAGAACTAGGCGCCTTTTTTTTTTTTTTTTTTTTTTCTTCTGCTTCCTCCTGCGCTGGCCTTCCGTAGAGAAAAGATATTCGTCTAGCCCAGCGCCGTTCCCCCCTTAGCGCGCTTCAGCGGGCACCCGGGCTCCTTTCGCTCAGCGACGAAGCAGCACAACAACGCGCAGATGGCGTCGGGCTCAGGCGCTATCGTTAGACACAGGGCCTGGGCTAATTTGGGGACGTGGCCCCGGAAGCTGCGGCCCACGAGTACCGGTACTTCCAGGGCAAGTGCCTTGTGCGCAGGTAACGATACCTGGGGCTCTGCGCTGGCGCCCCGTATCGGCTTGCATCTTGCAGGTATCTGGTACTGGCACTGCACTCTGCGCTTCCCCCCTCCGAGACGTGCGGGTGAAAAACTGCTGCTCCGTTGGCCAGCCACTCCAAAACCGCTGCTCACATCAAATTCTCACCTTGCACAAGCGCAAGGCCGCTGCCAATCCCCCAATCCCTGGACGTCTTGGCGGCCTTGGCCCTGGGCGCCTGATGGTGAAATTGCACAGGGTCGATGAGTGGCTGCGGCTGCCTCTCGGTGGGGATCGCAGACTTTTGGGCGTTGCGCGCCGAGAATGCCGGCATGGGGGAGCATTAGAAAATGCGCACAATTAATGCGTGCAGCTCCCGGCCAAAACGTTGAGGCCCAGAGAAATCATGCTTCGGCGTTGACGGTATCTCGCGAGCGTTTTTTTCACTCTTTTTTCTTTTACGAGCCTCGGTGAACTTGACCAAGGGCCACTTGGCATCTCCTGCAAGAGTCATGATACGCGTACCACGGATTTCCTCCTTTTGCTTTCTGCTAGACAGTAATAAACTCCGCTCTATGCTTTGTTTGTTGCGTACCTGTACGCACACCGACTATGGTAGCAGTACAACAGCCGCGAACTACTATCACCGAGAACTGTGGGTGCTAGTAATTAAGGGTTTGCGCTAAAACGCGTTTTTGACTTCTTTGAGGAATCGGCCCAACTGTTGTAGATGCGGACAACACATTCATGCCATCGGGGCAAACGTTTCTTGCAGTCGACATATAAACAACACAAACCGCATGGCATCATTGACAAAGCGCTGTTGCTAGCAGCGCTCCTGTAGCTATTTTCTTTCTTCCTAAGCACTTATTTACTACGAAGTAACTGGACGGTGGGCATCGTGACAGATAGACGGCCGCTGTTTGATAGTGTCCCCAGTCGCGGGCTACCGGAGGTTGGTAAATGCCGACAAGTTGACTACAGCGTCCCGAGTGTGCTGTGGGTTATCATTGCGGCATCAAAGAGGAAAGGCGGACGTTTCGGTGCAGGGTCCCCCGATCTTCCAGCTCGACCGAAATCTGCCCATTGAGATTGAGAGCGGATGGAAAGACGGAATATACCTAGAAGACATGGCGGCAGCGAAAATTGGGATATTTTTGGCTAGAAGCTGACAATGACAACTTTGATTCGCACAAATTGCGGGATCCAGTCCACGGCAGACACGTGCATACCGGCTGCAGAATGACGATGTCGCCGTTGCAATGGGACAAGAGCCGAGCCTTAAAAAGGAAGAACCCAAGGATGAAATACAACGAGCAGAGCCATCGAAGCAAAAGCCCGGTCACGCGATGGAAGCCAGTCGACGATGGAAAGATGCCAGAGCTGCCGATGATGCAGCCAGGCCACGACCGCGCCTCGAATGCAGTTAAAGCGCCAAGAAACGACCATTCGGCTAGCGCATGACAGCCACTTTTTTTCTCTTTTTCTCTCTTCTAATCGTCCAATGCTCCATCGCCAATTTTTTTTTCCCTTCTCCGTGCGGTGAGTGAGCGTGCCGCCGCCTCGGCATGGCGGTCCCCCCCAAATGCCCCGTAGTCCGTAGTCCGTAGCCCAATCAATCGTCCGGAAAACATGCGGCCAGGTAACTGTACTTTGCCTAGCATTAGGCGACGATGCAAAATTGAGAGTTAAAACGTTAGTTTCGTGCGATGCCGCTAGGCCGCCCATCGTAATACTGCTAGTTAGAATTGCTCGTGCAAGGACAAGGTGGAACAGGTACATCTTTGGCCAAGACAATTCCGGGCGCTTATTCGTGTACCAAGCCTGTGAAATACCTACTCGTAAGGGATCGATGGGTTGGCTTGGCCCTGCGTCCACGTTACCCCTGTCTGCTTTAGCAGAGCTCCAGGCGCTTGAGAGAGTGAGAGTGAGAGTGAGAATGAGAGAGGAGAAAAAACCAGGCCGTTTCAAACGGGGCTAAAAACGCTTTAGATCCCCCCCCAAGAACGGCTCTCCGGCAGCGTTAGCGGATTTTCTTTGTCGCACACGGAGCGCTTATATGGAACACGGCCGCGTCTTGTGCTTCAGGGAGAGGCAGATGGGTGGACGAGATGGTGTTATTCGTGAGAGTGTATTGGTGACGGGCTCTATAAGCTTCCATCTTCTTTCTCGACCTTTATTATTATTATTATTATTTCTTTCAAGGTGTCTCAAGTGACTGGCTTCGGCCGCATCCTGTTCCGTCACAGCCCGATGCATCGTCACTTCGGAGCGTGCTGTGGAGTTGGCCATGGCGGGTTTCCGGCACGGCGTCACTGCATCCTCGCTATCAACCATCACATCACGCCAGTTGCTGCATCTCGAACACGCGGCTAAAGAGACGGACGCACGAGTGATTCTGCCTGCATGAATGAACCACTTGATAACGGTGGAGAAGAGCGAGTGCTGCAGATTGGTCATAAGGAAACGGAATTACAAAGATAGTAACAGCACAGCTACTATCGCTTGCTAGTTGCAGCAGCGCTACAGTACGATTGGGCGATTGCCAAACGCAGTAATCGCTGCTACAGTGCTCGACGAGGGTTACAAAATAGAATCGAGGTGAGAAAAAAGCTTGGCCGCACTAAGTGGTCTCGACTCTCGTTCCATCTCACTCTTACAACCTCGTCTCAGACAAACGAAATCGTACGCTTTGCGCTGGTCTGTGGTGTAAGCATTTTGCTTGGACAAGTCTCATTTCAAGCTACTTTTTATGCCTTTTCCCCCTCCTCTACTCCGTCGTATAAGCTGCGCTCTAAAAGACGGGAGCATAAATCAACATGCCATGGCGTATCGAAACGCATGTAAGTGTGACTGTGACTGTGTGTGTAAAATTATAGGTAGATCATAAAAGGGCAATCCCCCACGTCTCTTTTAAAACAGCAGCTGCCTTATCAGACTTTGCACCTCCATCTCCGGAGAAGCACACACAGATGCACCAGCTACCTACTCCATATGGTCGCGTGGTCCCCTACTCCGCTTGGTGATGCGAGAATATGAGAGAGATACGTGTATCAAGCTGGCACTTGACTCGCTGGATCCGGCTCGCGGAACAATGCAAAGATCAAACGAAGCCGAATCGCGCAGAGCTTTCCTCTTCAGAGGGGCCCCGTCGGCCGAAAAAGCACATGTCCATGGACAAGAATATGTCATGCCCACCACCCACCCTCTTTCTGTCTTTCTCACGAAGCCCCCCCCTGCTGGAAACGCGGGAATCTCGGGGCGGGCATGCAGCTCCCAACATCTGCGCCTAGACTCAAAGCAGTTCGACCTGCTGCTGCAGCGTTTTGCCCACCTGGTGCCAATTCCAAAAGACAATAGACAGAGAACATGGCCTGAGAGTCGAGCTACGCTACTGTACAAGATTTCTAACCTAGCCGCGGCTACTGCGCGCGCGGGCTGAGCGAGAGAGCGAAAGGAAGAGGCTATGACGACATCGAGCAGCTAAGCACCGATCCGTAGAATTCCAGCCAGCTTCTATGTAGCTGTACTTTTTAGCCCCATGGGCACCGCTGAGCGGCGAATGAGATGCCGCGGAGTCGGGCGGATCTTCTCTGCTAAGGCTCTTGTTCTTTATTTGCCCGGGGCAAAAATGGCATACCGCGGCGCATGTATCGAAGGATGGATGATGCGCTTCGTGGTGCAAATCGAGAACAAGCCAAGATCCGGCATTCTCGTTCTCGTTTGCCGAGATTTGCTGCCTTGTACTGTACTTGGTGCGCGCTCCCTCTCTCATTTTCGGCGGCTCGCTCTCCAGGGTCTTTTTTTAGCGAGCACGTCCCTTGTTTCTGCTCCGCAACTCATCAAAACCACATGAGACAAGACAGCTTAACGAGCGCGACATGAATCTCCATTTTCGATGGAGGTGACGACACTGCAGCTGTGTACATCACGTCAGCTCAGCTCAGCAGGATCGGGGCCTCTTGTTGCGCCTCATCCAAAGCCCAGTCCAAACGCAGCGAACTCTATACGCTGCGCTGCGCCTCGTTTTTGCCATCAGTCTCCCTTTTGCCCAATTGCGTATTCTGCTAGCTCTAGTCATGTGCCGTACCTTATTTCGAGCTATGGCTTAGCCTTTAAAGCTGCAAAACTACATTTCTATTTCCAAGTGCCCAAGATTCAAGCATCGTGAGCGCCGGTTTGAATTGAGCAGGGAGATTGTGAATTTCTTTCGACTGGCAGCCCCCCATGTCCGATCACATCACACCACTCGCCAATACGTAGCTGGAAATGGCCAGATCCGCCCGCTCCGATAGGCTAGGAGCTTTGTTAGTGAAGAGAGAGAGAGAAAAAAGAGAGGGGAGCGAAGCGGGCCAATCTAAAGTCTCCGATGGAGACGATAGCTCGCTTGGCCCATGAACTAGAGAAAAAAAATCCATCTTGATCGTTCGGTAAACGATTGAAGTTTGCAGTAGCAGTAATTCAATGGGCCGATCCCGACCCATAAGCCCGAAATTGTCACTGTAAAAGAATGGGTAAAAAAAATAATGTATTGGCTCTTTTTTTTTTTTTTTTTTTTTTTTTTTTGGTTCTCTTCTCCATTTGCTGTCTTCTGCATGTGAATGCAAGGAGAATTGCCACAAGAATCACACCACGATCCATGCATCTTTGTATCCCCCAGAACCATTCTAGGCTTACATGTTAATATTACATTTCACACCTTGCTACAGCTGTAGTAGTGCGTAGAAACCTGAGAGCGTTCTAATGAAAGGGATCGCTCCCCTTTTTTGCCGTGCACGGCAGGCCCTCGATTTTCCTTAATTTCTTGGCAAGGGAAGGGAAAGGGAAAAAGACACCAACAAATAGGTAATGCATCCAGCGCGGCGATCTCACAAACCCCATCGCCGCGTCAAAAGCCACGATCCTTGCTCAAAGCCTGGGCCCCCCTTACCTTGCTGTTGTGTCTACTTTCAGTATAGAGCTGCGCTTTGGTTAATTGCTGTTTCTACTAATATCTGCTGGGCCAGTTTCACGAGGAAACCCTAAGAGCTGATGGCCTCGTAAAATGAGTCCTTATTCGAGCCTTGCAGTTCCCATCACAATGCCACCAAATAGTATCACCGAGTAATAATCAATCCAGCAGCATATAAGAAACAGAGCAATTAATAGAACCGCCCGCTTACCTCGCCGTAACTAACCAAACTTCTCCCATACGGCAGCGCCTCAGCCCAACGCCATGCATATCGCACGCCCCCCCACGAGCAACAGCTTAAATTACTTGTAGCTCTTTGTCTCACCTCCACGAAATGAGCCACGTAAAAAGCTCCGTTCAGATGACGAGGACTCACGACTCACTTTTCAAGTACAGGTACAACTCGGACGTTGGTGACATTACGTCTCAAAAGTAGTAGTAGTTCGCATAGGCGTTAGCAGCAAGAAAAAAAAATCAGCCCAACGAGAAGCCGCCAGCACAGCCCAAACCAAAAGGATCAACCAGCCACGTTTAACGCGTACACACTCAATGTGCCACTGTAGATCTAGAACCCCTCAAACGGTAGTACGTCGTTGCAGCGCCCAGCAGGAATCGCGGAGTCGCAGCTAGCCACGTACTACTACTCTGTAGTCGACACACTGGGTCGATGCATGTATTCTTTTGCGTGCCAAGTGCTGCCGTTAGCTGCCCCTGCATTGCAGTGCCGCGGCTCCAGTACCCTCCGTCCACGTATGTATGTACAGACAATATGCAGGCATCGCTGCCTCCCGGGGCCGTTTCCTCCCCTTGTAGAACAAACAAAGCCTCATTTGCGAGTCCGAAGCATAAACTGGGCCAATGCTTCTGTAATCCCCGTAATAATATCCATACTTTAGCCACTCCGTAAGCCTTCTTCCCCTAAAAAAGGGCCGCGCCGTACCTCGCATATACGGGAGAACTGTATATGCATGCACGTACATCTCTCCCCTTTTTTTGGCCCTCATCCACCAAACGCATCACCGCCTCGTCTAAGCCTCTCCCGCTTCTTTCTCTTCTCTCACCGATGGCTGCACCGATCGAGTGGTCAGCACGTGTCAAGTCCGCGTCTGTATCCACTCCGCGAATCGGTTGACCGATCTTGTCCATCTCAGCGCCCCAACATCCAGGTCGAGAGAGTTGGACTAGCCCAGGGTCTTTTGCGAGCCAGGGGGTGAGTCCAGAGACATGATATAGTATCGGTTATAGAAAAGCGGTGGTGAAAATGGTACCCGGTAGTAGTAAACGTAGGACGGATGGCTCTGGCTTCTACATATCAACCACGAGTACTCTGTCGTGATACCGCTACGAGACATGAGTGTGTAGCAGGCAACTTGTCCACGTATTCTACGAAATGATATGTGCTACTGCTTCATACATATACACTTGGCTGGAGCTTACAAATTGTTCAATGAATTAGATTGATAACGTTCGTGAGACGAATCTTATCCTACGCATGGCCCATTCAGGGGCCCTCAATTGTTGAAAGCCCGTTTGTTCCAATGAACAGCCCACCCGCATCGGTGCTATGTTCGCAAGATGTGAAATATACATGAAAAATGCAACGCATTGCCATCTGCAAAATCGATGAATCGAGTCCTTTTCTCTCCAAAGTCTAGACCCCATACTCTGTCTCCAAACGCACATCCCCATCCTCTGTCTCTCCTTTTTATTTTTAAGATAGCAAAGCAAACTACTTCTTCCTGAACGCCAATGTCTCCTAATCATGACAAAAAGCTCTGATTCGACGGACCATCCAGAGCTAGTAAAAATCAACCAACTGCAAGCAACAAAGCTTCATGAACCACACAGTTCTTGTGGAAAGTCGAAACCCATCGATTCCACCCCATGCTTGTTTAGGTAGTAGTACCACTATGAATATGGTTACCGTAGCCGTGCATCTTTTGAGATGCAAGCCATAGCTAGCTGCGTCTCAAACCCACTTGTATAATCTGGGGCTCTAGCCCAACTTGCTGGCTTTGCTGGCAGATTTCTTCTTATCACCACCCTGAGCACTTGGTGGAGGGCTCTGCTGTGAAGATCCGGTGGCGGTTACCTCGTCCTTGCTCTTCTTGCTCTTCTTGCTTTTTGACTGCAGCGGCGTAGAAGCTACGAGGTCAGAGGACGGCGGGAGGGGAACCGGTGATTCTTTGGGCCGGGAAGTCAGCGGGATGTTGGGAAGTGGAACAGCTGTCTGACGCGGTGTAGGGGCAGGAGTCTCAGGCTTCGCCTTCTTAGAAGACTTCTTCGCTGCGCTAGGAGTAGCAGCTGCTGGTTTTGAAGGAGTGGCAACAGCGACAGCTGATGATGAGTATGCTGATGAGGGGATGGCTGGTGGTGCAATTGGTGTCTGCTTCTTGTTGATCGTGGGCAGTTCTGTTCCCAGATCAGGACTGGAAGCCCGGGCCACCTTCTGTTTCTTGGATTTAGTCTCTGCAGACTCATTCTCCTCTGCTAGTTGCCTTGCAGCGTCCGAGGCATCATCTTCCGAAGCATTGTGCTTTCTCTTGCCTTTGCGATCGGCTGTGGCGGCCTCATCGGAGCCTTTCTTCTTATCCTTACTCTTTGACTTTTTAGCGGATTTCGGAGTCGCTACCGTCTGGGTTGCCTCCTCCATCTCGACATCTTCATCCCCAGGCGTATCTGCTCCGATATTGCCCATTGGGGTATTCACGCCAAAGGGCTGGTACCTGGCCTTGAGGCCCTTTGGCTGAGGCCGAGGCGCACGACGAGGCGCAGGGCCAGTAGTAGATGCGCCGGCACCACCAAGGTTTGTAATTCTCTTGATATGCATAGTCTGATCAACCTGTTGGCCAGCTGAGAATATGAGTTAGCAACTGACAGTAAACTATGGGGATTTGGGTAGTAGCTACTAACCAGAACGGTAATTGGAATCGCCGGAAGAAGGAATCAAGATCTGGATTGAGCTTCTAGGTGTTATCGCGTCAAAAGAGACGCCATAATCTTGGCCGTCGTGAGAAAAGACAGGACCACCGAGCTGCGACCGGTCCATAGGGATCTCCATATTTTGGATGACAGAGATGGGAACGTTGGAGGGAACTGTAAAGTACCAGACTTGCTTGCCCTGCAAGTTTGCCTCGTTGCAGATTCGAGCCACATCTTGTCCATTGGCTCCGTCATCTCCCTTGCGAAGAGTAAAGTCGGGAGCGATGAATTTCGGAACTCCAAGTTGCTTGTCCATCTCACGGTCAGAAATTTGCATAGATTCATCAACTTGGTCATCGCTCTCTTCTTCTTCTTCTTCAGACGCCTCAGACTCAGATTCGGATTCGGATTCAGTTTCCATGGATGAATCCTTTAATGCTTTCCTTATAGCTTCGGGGTCGGCAGCCTTGGGTGTTGTAGGTACAGGCTTTGTAGCTTTAGGCATTGCAGCTACTGGCTTTGCAGCTTTAGGAGTTGCGGCTGCGGGTTTTGTAGCTTCGGGCTTTGTAGGTTCCGCTTCGTTGTCGCTTGATTCCTCCTCGCTGCTCTCTTCTTCGCTAGAACTGCTCGATTCATCTTTTTTGGCGACGGGCTTGGAACTCTCTTTGGCGGCGGCCTTGGTATTTGCTTTGGCGGCGTCCTTTGTACCCTTCAGAGCGGCAGGTATGGTGAGCATCTTTGCTACAGCTTTGGATGTCTCATCTTCATCACTAGATTCGTCTTCGTCTTCACTCTCCTCTTCAGAGCTGCTGCTGGACGAATCCTGGGCGGCCGCAGCAGGCTTTGCGCTGGCTCCGTTTGTCTTCGCTTTCGGCTCACTTTCCTCTGACTCTGATTCGCTAGAGGAGTCGCTCGAGGATTCAGATGAAGATTCCTCGGGCTTCTCCTTCTTGACAGCAGCGGCTTTCTTAGCAGAAGCATTGCGCTCGACGTCGCTATCGGCGATTTCCTCGTCCCTGTTGCGCCGCTTGGGGGTGGGAGTTGCGGAAGGCTTTGTGCCATTGGCGCCGATCTTCTTTATGAAATCTGTGCTGTTCTCTTCATCGCTGTCACTGTCGCTGCTATCGCTAGACTCGTCGCTGTCGTCATTGTTGCCGAAAAGGCTGGCATTGGCAAGGCCAGGCTCTTTCTTCACAGGCACAGTAGCCGCCTTGGAACCAGGCCGCCGGTTGTACTGGGCAGAGGCGCTGAGGCCCTTGTTGGTATCCTCGACATGCTTGGCCAAAGAATGAACCTTGAAGGGCTCTTTGGGCGCCATTTTTTAATATTATGATAGTACAATGCGCCTGGCGGGGTGCTCAATGGGAGAGTTCGAGGGTTGGCTGAACTTTTTTTTGCGAGGCTCAGATAAATTTTGAGATGCTCAAGGATAGGCCCCACCTTGACGCGACCGAATTGGGCAAAGCTTGCTTGCAAGTGCGCGCTGATGGCGGGACGTGTTTGGAGCTCGGAAAACTTTTGGGATTTTAGTGCGCTAAAGATGTTATCGATAAGCCCATTTTCAGCAGTTTGGGGGTGCCTATCGCCAGCATCCATGGCTTACACTAGAATCTGGACTTTATCATGCGACTGGCCAAGTTAATCTCACAAATGTACATTTTCTAAACGGGAATCCTTGTGTCAGTGTATATATACTTATTTTTGCCTCACCGCGGCGTCTCATCTGTTTTCAATCCCCTGTCAATCGTCCTTTTCAGAGGCCGTCGCAGCATGTCGTCAAACAAGCGTCGTAAACTCGATACTCCAGCTGCCCCTTCATGTAAGTTCGCCAGATATCGTCTTGAGAGGCATTGCATAAGGCTCTTTTGAACAGGCTCGTAGATTAACATCAATTTACAGCAGCAGTAAGCGCAATAAGCGCACTTGCAGCTCGCCGTCGCTTAGTTGCTAGCACACCCGCCAAGGAGCCCAGCTCCTCTCCCGAGCCTGAAGAACGAGCGTCGGCCAGGACAAATTCCTTCAATGTCTTGCAGAAATTGAAAACCCAGAGCGAGCCGTCAAAGCCATCCCCCAAAAGAAATGGGCCAAAAGGCACTCGTGGCGAACCAAGGGCCGCAGCACAGGGCAGTAAGCTCGGGTAGGTCGAATTGTTCTCCGAGTCGTCTTTCCAATGACATATTCACGAACTAATAAAGGAGTTTCAATGCAAAAGTGATTCTTCTATACAAGAAACGACAGCTACAATTTCTCGAACCGCGTTTTCATCCTTCTTACTAAGTAAAAATAATTGCCGTACGACATCACAGGGCACCGTTGCGTTGAAACTAAGAGACAGTGAGGTGTGTCAGAACTCATCTGGATTCAACTTCTCACAGCCGCTAATAAACTACATGTAGAGATTTATTGTTATTGGCAGCTTTGGAATCAAGGTCATAGTTGGTGAAGTAACTGTTTTTGGAGCCACTCTCCGGCCATCAGACCCCATACATTGGATACACGCACCTCATTGTCACGCAATTCCCGTTCTCAGAACCTCGGAAAAGGTCAGCCTCGAGCTTCACAATGACCCCAATGCTGACTCTTTACGGCGCCTGAGCCGTTTATCTCCTCTATTCAAAGGCATATGGAGCGAATCAAAAGATGGACCTACAGAGACAAGCCTAGGAAGGGGGCGCACGTTCCAGATTGTGCGTTTAGAGTCTCACCCTCTCTCTCCATCTATCTGATTGCTAACTATTCACAGGTATGCAGCTCCGATGACGCTCCCAAGAAGTGTGTTATACAAGAGCTCTCATCCCCTCCAGCATGGAACAAAAAGTTAGCCGATCTCGTGTCAGTGGCTAAAGGTAGTCCTTTCACAACCCTTGTATGTGGCCCTAAATCTGCCGGAAAGTCAACTTTCTCCAAGATGCTTGTAAATCGCATCTTGACGAGCGATACAACTACGGCGGCGCGAACGGGTGTCGCCATTCTTGACCTGGATCCTGGTCAGCCTGAATATGCGCCTTGCGGGACAATATCTTTGGTTCATGTCATCCGGCCCAACCTGAGTGCTGCCTTTACTCATCCAGATCTTGAAGATGACTCCTACAAAGTCATTAGATGCCATGCTTTGGCGTCCATAACACCAGCCGCGGCTCCGGAGCACTACCTAGAGTGCGTGTTTGACCTTCTTGACAGCTACCGAAGACAGCTCCGTAATTGCCATCTTCTCATCAACACCCCGGGCTGGATTCTAGGCACTGGTCAAGACTTGCTGGTTGAAATCATCACTCGGGTCAACCCGCCTGAGGTGATTTACATGTCTGAAGATGGCCCTGCGGACGTTGTCGAAGTTCTGCGTGGCGCGACAAAGAAAATCTTTACTACGCTTCCCTCACAGCCATCCGAATTCGCGTCTCGAACCGCCGCTCACCTAAGAGCCATGCAAGCTATGTCGTACTTTCACTTGCAAGGCCAGAGTAGCCCGAGTTCTGCGCAGCGGTCAAGCTGGAATTCATCGCCATTGGCATCCATTCCGCCCTGGCAAGTCCAGTATTCGGGCCCAAAGCGAGGAGTTTTTGGGATTTTATTATACGACTACCAGGCTCCGTCTGAGCTACTCTCAGAAGCCATTAATGGAATGATCCTTGCAGCAGTTGACATTGAAGACCCAAAAGCATTCCGCAATCTCGCCAATACAACTCAGTCACCAATGGATGACGCAGATAAAGATGGCTACTCTGCTATAAACACCGTCATCTCAAAGACGGCAGAAGGGCTACCATACATCTCAAACACCGACGACATCACGCTCGATCCTCGTTTCTCTCAAACCGTCGGCCTTGTTCTCGTCCGAGGCATCGACATCGCCACTAAGACGCTCCATATCCTCACCCCCATTCCGCCTCAGAGAATAGAGCAGATACGGTTGCAGGGCCGACAAATCGTGCTGGTTCACGGCAAGTTCGATGCACCCACCTGGGCTTACACAGAGGACTCTTACGAGCGCACCAGGCAAGAGGATACTAATGCAGACAAACCTCTCGAAATCACAAGCGAAGACACAAGCGAGGACGAAGATGAAGATCATGTTGGCGACGACGATGAAGAGGACGCCACAATGGCCGATGCGCCGCTGGATCAAAATGCCGGCTCTTCAACCGCGCTGCCGTGGGTCGAGGTGCTTCGGGGGAATCAAAAGCGGCCAGTCGGGTCGCGTGTGTGGAGAGTGCGGAGGGACCTAGGCCGCAATACCGGGGGTGACTGAGCATAGGAGAAGGGGGGGAATTCATTGGCAACAATCTCGTCAGCTAGTATTAAGAGGAAAGGGAGAAAAAATTGCGGGTGCTGCGGGGATGAGAGCAATGGTCAGAACTGACCAATGAGCTTTGGATGCAGCGTACAAGTACGAGTCGCGTCCTTGTTTTGAACAGACGTTGGTCAGAAATGACCCATGATTACTTACGCAGGACGTGGGGAGCTTTTAACTTCCCAAGGTTTGTCATGGCTTCGTAAACGCAACATAATAGACTTGTTATATATATCACCGGCGTTGGTCGTTTATGAGGTGAAAATGCAGATGTAGTATGCAAATTTATTATATTCCATTTAAAAAGACGGAATCATTTCAAGTAATAAATATTTTGGCTTTAATACCGCCTCTTGTTTCGTTTTTTAATTTAAACAACAAGGCGTCCACATCACGCACAGCCAGTGCCTGGTATGGAACCATCCAAGGTCGATGTGCTCATTGTCGGCGCCGGTCCTGCTGGTCTTATGCTGTCTCTTTGGATGGCTAAGCTGGGCATCAAGACTAGAGTAGTAGACAAACGAACAGGCAAAATTGTCTCTGGCCAAGCCGATGGGTAAATAATCATCTCTCTTTCTCCTCATGCAAGAGTGAAGGTGAGGGGTAGAACAGTGCAGGTATCAGGATCTAATGCAGCGCAAAATCATAGCTTTCAGTGTCGTACCCTAGAAATTTTTGACAGCTTCGGAATTGGCCAGAAGGTATGGCAGGAGTCGAATCACATGCTAGGTGAGAGATACGCATCGTCCCTACTGTTCATTTGCAGAAGGGAATGCATGTAAGCTAATGAAGGAGGATTCACCTTCACAAACGACAGAGGTCAGCTTTTGGAACCCTGGCGAAGATGGCAAGATTCGACGCCACCATCGTGGCCCAAACACTCAGCCGAATCTCTCGCGATTCACCGAGTCTGTGTTACAGCAAGGCAGGGTTGAAAGCTTCCTCATTGATACGATAAGAGCATCTGCCTCCCCAAAACACCCACTTATTGAGATTGAGCGGAGTGTTATGCCGACAACACTGAGTATTGACGAGAGCTGTGTGAACGATGAAGACGCATATCCTGTGGAGGTTACGTTGCGGCACCTGACTGAGGAAGAAGCTACTCCGACGCAGAGGCTAAGCAATTTGCAAGATGGGCTGTACAGAAGCAATCTGGCTGAGGATGATACAGAGAAGCTTATTGCAAATACTTCGGGAGTTAGAGAGGAAAAGGTGCAGGCCAAGTACGTGGTGGGATGTGATGGAGCGCATTCATGGGTAAGGAAGACACTGGGTGAAGGATTTGAGATGAAGGGCGAATCGACCGATGCTATCTGGTGAGATTCTTTGGTCCAAGACATACACCGATAACAACGCTAACAACTTGCCAAAAGGGGAGTGTTGGATATCATCCCCATCACAGACTTCCGTAAGAGCTTTCCCTGACGCTGCTACAGTCCATGAAGAGACTAACACGTGATAATAGCGGACATCAGAAGCAGATGCATGATCCATAGTGCCGAGTTCGGAGCCATGATGGTCATTCCGAGAGAAAACAAGCTTGTTCGAGTGTACACGCAGCTCAAGGAAGTATCCACAGGCACTGGCCGAGTCGACAGATCACAAATCACCCCCGAGCTAATCTTGCAAACGGCGAGGAAGATTCTGAGTCCCTATACCCTTGACTACCACTACATTGACTGGTAAGCCTCACCTGTCCGAGCGGCGTTGGATTACACCGACCGGAGGAGCCTATCAGGCAGATACACAAAGTGCTGCATGCTGAGTGAAACATTTGCAGGTGGACCGCATATCAAATTGGACAGCGAGTCGGCGATCGTTTTAGCAAACACAATCGCATTTTCCTTGCAGGAGGTGAGCAGGGCGTTTTCCTATTGCGTAAAAGCGGCGGAGCCATCAGGTTTGCTAACACACAGCCAAGATGCGGTGCACACGCACTCTCCCAAAGCCGGCCAGGGTATGAACGTCTCGATGGGAGACACGTATAATCTCGGATGGAAGCTAGGCCTCGTCTGCAAGAAGCTGCTGCGGCCAGAAGTCCTCGATACCTACGAGTTGGAGCGGAGGCAGATTGCCAGGCAACTCATTGCGTTTGATCACAAGTTCTCTAGATTGTTCTCGGGACGGCCTGCCACAGATGGC
Organism: Trichoderma asperellum; assembly: GCF_020647865.1. NCBI lineage: Eukaryota > Fungi > Ascomycota > Sordariomycetes > Hypocreales > Hypocreaceae > Trichoderma > Trichoderma asperellum. The sequence goes on from NC_089416.1 coordinate 1,995,053, forward strand.
TCTGGCGAGGGATCATCCATGAGCGAATTCCAGGAGGCATTCCGGGAAGCACAATTGGTAAGCAGCACCTCCCTTTCCCTGACGGATAGTTGGGATCTCCCTGGCCTTGAGTCGTGACGAATGGGCTGTCCAGCTCTCACCGGAAATTGAGACGGATGTTATTATCCAGATTGGGTGATAGATGCAGGCTGCGATTGGCTGCAAGGTTTAGATTTCCTCTTGCTAATGCAGACCTTAGTTTATAACGGGCGTGGGTATCCGCTACCAACCTAGTCTGCTCGTTTGCAAGGAAAACGACGACACTGGAGACTTGGGAGGAGGCCTTCAGGCTGAGACAGCGCCCCAGAGCTCGGCAGCAAGCACAGCCGGGCTGGCTACGAACTGCAGGCCGGGCACACGATTTGCATCGCAAAAAGTCATGGCCCAGTCCGACGCTCGGCCATGGGAGCTCCAGCTGCAGATGCCGTCGGATGGACGCTTCCGCATTGTCGTGTTCGGTGGTGACATCTCGCAAGCCAAGCAGCTGGCTACGGTCAACGAGCTCGGCGCCTGGCTCCAGGCCAATCTGCTGTCGCCAGCAAAGTCGCCGCGCATCAGCCTCGCCCCCGGTCCGGACCCGCGGGGAGGATCAGGCTCCTCGCAGTGGATGACGGATCAGGATCCGTCCATTGTAGACGTCCTGCTGGTGCATGCGGCGTCGCGAGAGCAGATTGAGCTGCTGCAGGACTTGCACCCGGTTTACCATCCCTTTGACAAGAAGCTCGGGTGGGACTATGGCAAGGTGTTTGTCGATGGCCAGACCCATCATGAAGGCCACGGCAGGGCGTATGAGCGCTATGGCGTCGATCCAGCCCGCGGAGCCATTGTTGCGGTGCGCCCCGACGGCTACATCGGGCTTGTAACGGCGCTGCAGGGAGAAGATGGCTGGAAGCAGCTGCAGGCGTGGTTTGGAGGACTGTTGAGGTCGGTCTAAGCTGGAGAGAAGAACCATGGCCAGGGTGGTGGAGAATGGATGGATGGATGGATGGCGCTGCTAAATCGAATTGCGAGACATCAATAATGGCATTTCAGACCGGTTTCTGGCTCCAGGCGCTGGATCTTGCTTTACCGGGGGGCTACAGCGCTATAATGGCGCTGGGGCTAGCGTTGTTTTAGGGACATCGGCTTGCGCCTGTCTCGATTCGTGACTGAGAACCGAGGAGCCAACGTCATGTGAAGGCAGCAAACGTGCGGCTGAAGGTCTGGAGCATCATGGCGCCTTTGGTCCAGAACGAGTGGCTCCCAGGTGGCTACATGTATAAAGTAGGCAGTTATACTATGTAGGCATCCGTTGGGCTGAATGGATCTCTGTACGTGGCATGGATCATGGTTGTTTTCTCATTTTCCCTTGGGAGTATTTCGTACGTGCAGCAGTAATAGGTGCTTTCTTTTCCCCTTTGGGCCGTCTGAACGTCTTTTGATTGGTGCATACTATACACTTTGGACATGCTTCTGGTTTGCAGCCGGGAGAATCATCTGAGTTGTAGCAGCAGTAATAGTAATATATGGAGTAGGTAGTAGAGCACTCGTACTGCATAGAGTAGCATGAGTGAGACATGCGTCTGCGCCATCTCCACTGCACCGATAGCCTGGTGCTTCGGAAAGTGAGCGAGCAACAAGCAAGATTAGGGGCTGCGTAATTCAGATTCTGGCACGGTATAAAATATCCGAGATGTTGCCGTACTTTTGGTACGTGTACGGGGTGGTTTTATTGCATTGACTGCCTCCCTAGTAGCAGATGAGGTCTCTGTATCTATCAGACACCTTTCACTTACAGGATCCTTTTTTGCATACATACGCACATAGGTAGATTACATGTACATACTAGATATTACTCTGCACGGTCTATACAAAATCAAGGTGGGTGTCAGTCATGGGGCTGCAAGGAAAATGGACCGAGTTCAACGGTCCTGCAAAGCGCATGGAGCAATACAACCTTGTAAGTGAGGCTTACTAGGATATGCCCAGCAACTGTGCGAGTAGCGCCATGGAGTAGCTGCACAAGATAGCATGTGAGGAGTGCTACTTGTATTACAACTCCCTTCAGCAGCGACCAAACGCCAATGCCAAAACTCCAGAGATGTGAAGATATTCGGCCTGGGCCAGTAATTAAGAAGATACATATACGGGCATTGCCGCGCTGATCTGAATTCACTCAAGTTACTAGTACAATAGATACATGTATGTATGTATATGTGCCTTGCCCCTCACATAGAGTAGGAGAAAATGATCTCGGAGGATCAAAGTGAGAAAAAAAAACGGCGAGGGCCCTCCCATGCCAGAATGAATGGTCTGGATACGCTATTGGCCGTTGTCCGGACAGGGATCTCTCTAGCTTCAACAGTCTTGCATCTCGCAGCGGAGCCTGGCGCTCTTTGTGTAATGCGCCTGGAGTGCGCCCGAAATAGGACTGCAGGGATGGCACCTGTAGTCGTGCATCACGATTGGGGGCCGTTATGGCGAAAACAATCACTTCAAGAGCGACGACTGCGCCATGCGAGGAGTGCATCGAATCAGAGTTGCCACAGGCCTGTGCAACACCGAGACATGGGCCGGATGAAGGGCCCGCTGCGGGACTGAAAACGGTGCGATAGAGTAAGTGAGCAATCACCATCTTATGAAACCCTCCGAGATTTGTTTGCTGCAGCTGCTGCTTGTCTCTGCTGGCATGAGCTGGGTCTCTGATATCACTCCGTAGGCGGCTTGACGTTTCTGTATGTTTCTATCATGCGTTTTTTTTTTTCTTTTCTTTTCCCTTGTGAAGACCGAGATCAAACCCAGGCTCTTTGAGTATATATACCAAGCAAGTTGCCAGAACCACACTCCACTTCGCCTCATCTCGTTTGATCCTATCTCATCTCACTCCATCCCCGGAATACACTCGGTATTGACCATACTATTGCTGCTAGTCTCTGCACTAACAGAATCCCCATCTGCCTCGTGCTTTTACGGCAAAGGCTTGCCCGCTAAAGTCTCTCTCGCTGCAGCACCGTTGCCACCACCAACACCATCAGCTCCACCGGCCAACCGGCTTTCGGTTCAACTACCGAGACGCCCCTCCGCTCCGTGTTGGACATCTCCCTTTTGTGCATTCTTTAATAAAAAGATTCTTTTCTTTTGCAAAGGATTCTTCAACGATATGCCGGATGCTGTTACAGAGACAACTCCGTGCATCCAAGCACAGAATGCCTTGATGGCGGGTGACTTCCAGAACGAGACTCAAGCATTCATTCGCTCCGCTTGTTCGGAGTGTAAACGCCGGAAACAAAAGGTGCGTGGTTTTACGGCCTTGTCTTGTTTTATTATACTGCTCGTCAATACTTCTTCATACTTTCGCTCTTCAGTCTTTATAGATTTGCCGTCGTTTGCATTCTAACATGCCCTGTAGTGCCTCCGATATTGGCCATGTCACCATTGCGGCACTAGACGAGTTGGAAACCAATGTATCTTTCGGACAGTTCTTGATGTTCAATCCATCGATGAACGCAAGGCTCAGATAGATGATTTTGTATCACGGATGAAGGGAAAATGTTGCTTTTCTCATCCTCTTAGTGAAGAAGAAGTGGGCGGTAACAGTGAGAGTACTGGGAAGGATCTCGAGCAGTTTGGATACGCCTCTACCTTGGATTCGGAGGTACGTGGGCCTTGATCGACACCATCAAGGCAAATTCTATTTACAAGACATATATTTCCATTAGAAAGATTTATAATACAATGTACAATACCTTGAGGCCATGCTGACTTTCCGCAGTTAAAAACTGCTCTTCAAGCTTTGCCGTCCAGACAGTGCCTTGGTATGTTGTCATTTTTTTTTAAAGTATTAAAGGGAATTGCTATTCAACAACCCAGTTTTATTATCCAGCACTCTAGCGAGCTAAAGTTATAAATACAATTATACGTGTTAGTTTTAAGTCTCTACTGTCTCTGCTACCTCTGCTACCTCTGCTACCTCTGCTACCTCTGCTACTTTTATTACTTTTACTTTTTCTATTACTATTAATACTATTATTTCTTAAGTATTATATTTAATTAAATCATATTATATTATAGGCTAAATGCTTTATTAGGTAATGGCTAGGTTGCTTGATAATGAAACTGGGATGCTGGATATTGATTCCCTTATTCAATGTCCTCCTGTGAATCCTTCTTTTCTTCTCTAAATTGAGCTAAGTGTATTTGAACGTAGATGCCTTGGTGGATCACTTTCTAACCGTTGTCAACTATCGCTAATATATTGTTCATCCTGAAATGTTTAGACAGGAATACAACCAATGGTGGACTGATAGAGACGATGGAAAGCCTCTCGGGCTCCAGTGGACCTCTCTTCTTCTAATGGTTTGTGCTTGTTCAACTCAACATCCCAACGATGCAATTCGACAAGTCCTCCAGGCAGATCAGGCCCCACCAGCTCCTGAATTGTCAAATAGGCTTCATAGTGCCGCCTGCGAGTTTCATGGTGCCATTCCTCCAGACGCATTGCATATATATACAGTTCAGCAATTACTTCATTCATTCTTCTGGCTTAAGACCAGGTCTTGCTACGCTGACTGCTGGGGTGCCTTAAAGAATGCTTTTTTAACATTTCGTGGACTAAACGAACTGACCTTCACTGACGGTGGCATTGAGAAGCAGATTTATTCTGATGGATCCTCAACTGCGAACCGCAATGAGGTCTCATATTATCTCGAGGAAATAGGCAAACGAGCTTGGGCTGTCATGACCAGCTGGAATTGGTGAGCTACATTACTGAACATCTAGCTTGACTGCTTGTACAATCTAACACTAAATATCACATATCTAGGCGACTCTCGGCTATTATTCCATGCTCTCTGATGTTTCGATCTACTGAATACCACATTGAATTACCTAGTTTGCACTTGGACGGCCAACTAAGAGAATCCAGCCGCTCTCCCATCGTGTCCACGGCCCTTCAGTGTATGCTCGCCGACAGCTTTTTGGAGAAATTCGGCCCACCTCCCTCTTTTGACAAAACCTTAGCGACCGAGGATCCACCTGAGGAGCATAAATTTGACAATGATCAAAATCACAAGACTTTTGATGATGAAAATTCTGAGAAGGAAGACTACCAGCCTCCGTCCATGCCAGATCACTTGCCAGACAACATTTCCTGGCGTGATACAAGCGGGGAATTCGATGCTAATTTATGGATCGCCCTGAAAAAGTTCATTCTTTCCGTTATGCGTCTGTCATCGACAATGTATTCCCTTCGCTCGCATCTTATTAAACCGTTATCGCAAGCTTCCCCGATCACGGAGCTACAGTCTCGACAACGGGGTCTAAGAGTAGCTCTCAAATACATGAACTGGCTAATCAAATTCTTTCGTTTTATTTTCCCCGACGACGCGAACTACCACACCCTGATATTTTTAATCTTCGATGTGGCTACGCTTCTGTGCTCTGCAATTATGCATGACAGCGATTCAAGCATGCCAATGCGCGTTACAACCTGGGAAGCCGTCCAAAGCACACTCTGTATGCTGAAAAAGCTAAGCAACAAAGCGCCGATGGCGAAAAAGGATTATGAAGTTCTCAGCCCCATCTATAACGAAATGTCGAAGCTGCTGAATAAGGATGATGTGCATCAAAGAAAGAGGCCGAGGCTGATGAATCCAGACGGCGCCGAATCAAGAGGAAACCCTGTTCTTCTTGGACAAAGCGATCGTCTCCCTAAAGTCTATAATTTTACCTTGGAATTTCCAGAAAAGGGCCAAACAGGTCGCTTTAGAGTATATCCTCTCTATCCTTTCTCCTCCAACATGCTTCTATATGGACCCTTTCCCCACTCAATTTATACCCCCAAAGTGGGAAAGTGATGATATAACCACGACGCAGCTACACTTAACTCAGAGGACTCTTGAAACTCTACTCCCTTCTATACCATCCGCAGACGATGTACGGACCCCACAAGAAGTAGATCATGTCCCCGAAGTTACACATTCCTCGGGAGATGTGCCTCTGGGAATCTTGGAGGGGTTATGGGATTACGGCCGTGTGAATTTGGAGTTTCTGTCGCCACAACTTGATCATTGATATCACGGGCAGAACAAATTGGAGGGCGACTAAGACTGCCCTCGAATTAACATAATTGAGCGTTGTTGACTTTAGTGTTGCATTTTGGTAACTTAGCGAAGAGAGTCGAGTCGAGGAGAAATGGTGCATTAGTGCATTGGATGCTGTTGTCATTTACCTCTAAGATATCTTAAATAGATAGCTGGTGGTATACTTGGGTGGATATTTATATTAAAAGTGGTAGAAACAATAGGTTTCGGTTGTCACAATAATACGCACTGGGACAGAGTAGAGGGCGATCCCCCCTTTGATGCGCCTTTTCAACAACATGAACCGTGAAAAATTTTGCTTCAAGAACTTATTATACCTTTGAGAAGCTGTGAAGAGTTGTAATAGGATGTGCTGCCCTAAGTTGCGGTGTATATGAAGAGTTAGGGGGGTGGCAGTTTGCGATGTTGCCGGATATAGCGGTATGGAAATCTAGCCAATTAGCTAATCCGTGGAACGTATATATCTTCGTATCAGCAGCTAGAAATGAAAGAAATAAGGGCTCCTTGGAGGAAATAACGCTATTGAAAATACCGCTGCTGGGAAGGAAAGGGGTCGAACTATTCACTCTCATGTGGAGTGCGCATAGCATCGGTCCGCCGGCGTCGGACCGCATCAGTCTAGGATACCCCCTGGATACACGTAGACATGAATGAAGTCGAATTAGAGTTACTGCGCGTCAGGTTGCTGGCAACACGGAAGAGCTCCCCGTATGCAGTTACATCTCCAGATCGGCTGGTTAGAACTCCTCCACGATGAGGGGGCTAACACGGCAGCCTGGAACCCCCGCATTTTCTACCAGGGTGATCGTTGACGATTTCATCTCTAGATCATGAATAGTGCTGTGGACCATGAGGATCGCGTTGGGGCATCTAGATCGAGGGTTAGTACCACGTCCTTGCCAAGGTGCCTGGTACCAACGACACCATTGTATCTTGGTGATGACCACATTTATCTAATTCTCTGCCATTACCACCTCACTGGACATTCATCCATGTGAAAGTAATAAAGACACTTGACACGTGGCAAATCTTCCAGCACATGCATGGTGAGATGATTAACTTCGTGCCACATATGGATAAAGCAAGGTCAATAATTCCGGCAGGTGATTTAATACCGCGGGCATTATCGAATTGAACAGTAGTTTATTCCGATTTGTACGCATAGTCCAACCGGATTTATGGATAACTTCCCGGGGAGATACGACTAAGCAGCCGTCTTATTCGTACTAGGTATTCACTTGTAAGCATGAATCAAGCAGGGTATGGGGGACAGATAGATACATAGAGGGTACCTGATGCCATGCAGCACGCAACAACTTATGCTGCAGCGCACTATCAAACGCGCTAATACAGGTGAGAGACAGTGACAGCTGGTGCTAAAGAGACAGAGCTATTGTCGATGTAGAGGCGTGGAATCAGCCCTTAGGGGGCTGGTCAATTTCGAGATGGAGACAGGCTGGGCTTTTATAATTTTGATAGTATGGAGGTACAAAAAGCTAATTGTGCTAAAGAAAGAAATTGGTTTGCGCTGTGGTCGAGGCTGACAACGGCTCAGCACAGGTAGTGGTTGCTTGAGCTGAGTGGCCGATAGTTGTCTAAACTCCCAGGCTTGTTATGGGCGAAGTGGTACAAGAGCACATAACGTGCCACAAGAACGTAGGGTACCTTATTTTTTGTTTTGTTCATCCCTTTTTGTCGCCTCGCTATGACAAGGGTCTTATTTCCGGCAAATGGCTCAAATTCTACGCTGTTCCCCCTTCTTAGCTGGCGGGTCAATGCTACCACACTCCCACCATTTAAGGCACGCTTACTCGTTATAAGAAATGGAAAGAAGCAAAAGGAAAGTCATAGTAGTGGAATGGAAAAAGGACGTATCAATTGTATCCTTGTCAAGCAAATATGCCAGTGCATACCTGCATGTACCATGTACGAATTAGGTACATGCAGTGCTTCGCATAGCACAGGGTTCATATAAAAGGCGGTGGGATCCTTGGTTGGTTAGGCAACGCCGGCATCAAGAGACCACCAATACGCATAGCAGGGAAGCCATCACTTCTGTATGCGTTATCTCGGTTTACTCCATACCGTATGTGCTAATCTCTTGGTGAATCTCAAGAAAATTTCCTCCCTAATACTACTACATGTAGCAGCTAGCCGGGCTACCGCCTTTTCAGCTGACACGTCAGACCACTAAAAGATCTCTCAATAGCTCACTCGTTCATACAGTATATAGTACCCAACAAATATGCAGCAACACGTTGGGAAAATGTGAGAGAAAAAATTAGTGAGAGAAAAAAAATATAGAGGGGAGATAAAAGTGAGGGGGTGAGAACGAAGACAAGTTCCAAGTAGAGTGGTGTACGCTGCTTGCTTGTAAAGCGTGTCACTATTCAGCCTTCTTCGATCCATTTTCGGGGTTTTGAGACGGGGTAAACATGCTGGGGGCTGTCTTTTTTTTTTTTTTTCCTTTTCCCAGCCAAAATCTGCACGCCACACCCATCAGGATGATGCAGAATTTTTTGATAGCCAATGAAGGATGCGGGTGCAAAACCTGCACCAAACTCGCACCTCGACGCGCAGTGGGAGGTGGTGGGTAGTCGTGCTGGTAATGGAAGTCATGCTTCAAACCAAACTGCGCTGAAGAACATACGGTGAGTTTACCAGAAGCATTGCGGGAATTTAATCCTATTTCGGCCAAAGCTGAGTAACAGTTCGGTACAAATATCTGTAATAATTTCCGGATATCGCCATGAGTTGTGCGTGCTCTCTGAGGTTAATGCTCATGCACTCTCGATAGTGAAAAGAAACTGTGAAGAGATGTAGTAGATGTAGTAGAGGTAGTAGAGGTAGTAGAGGTAGTAGAGGTAGTAGAGGTAGTAGAGGTAGTAGAGGTAGTAGAGGTAGTAGAGGTAGTAGAAGCTTAAAATACCTACCTAGTAATACATATAATTGCATTCATGACTTTAGCTACTGCTAGAGTGCTGGATAACAAAACTGGGCTGTTGTAGCAACTCCCAAAAAAACCCCCCATCATAAGGTATTTGTAGGGTAGCACAAATGCTTAGGGGTAGGAGAGATCTGGAGGGTAGTAGAATCTGTACGTAAATAAGATGAAGTGAAATATAACCGGAGCAAGTAGGTAGAAATGAAGCCATCTTTTGAGAAGATACGCATGTCTAGGTATGTGTAAACAGAAATAATAGCATAGGTACTACGCTGAAAAAACATTGTAGTAAGAAACAGAAGCCAGGGCACGCTTTTTTCCCATCCTTTTTCCCCTCCTTTTTATATTTTTTTCCCATCTATCTCCTGTGTTTGAGATAACCGAACCTCAGCGCCTTTAGAAAATAGTACGAATCCTTCCAGTCTATGTTCGCTAAATTTTTATCACGTTGTCCACCGTAGAGCTACTGAAGCTGTAACAACGGCCGCCTAAACGGAGTCACTCAATCTGGAGAAGTGCCACCCATGACAATGTCCTCCATGTCTGGAGAAGTGCCGCCCATCACGACGTCTTCCATATCTGGAGAAGTGCCACCCATCACGATGTCCTCCATATCCGGCTCTTCGCGATCTCCTTGGCCGCGTTCGTCGCGTTCGTCGCGTTCGCCACCGCGTCTTTGGTCGTGTTGTGCGTCTAATCGGTCGAGATGAGCCGCGAGAATGGCTTGAAGTTGCAGGGAGGTCCTAAGGCGCGGGGATTGGACATCAGCGAGCAATTAAGACAGAGCACTTCTACAAACCAGCAAATGAATCTTCGTAATAGGGGGATTGGTATGTAGTATTCCCTGTGATTATTGTTGCTGCGGTTGGACATGATGAGAATTTGTAAGCTTATTGGTTGATTGATATGGATTCTGTAATTATTGGATTATATGAGGATGAAAAGATAATGATAGGATTATTCATAGGGAGTATCAGGTGCTGGTATGCCCTAGTCTCCAGGCGTTTTATATAATAGTGAAATGCTGAGTATGCATTCGACGATCGAGCCACTGCGTTCACACTTACATGCATGGAGTACAGCAGTCCCGGACACCTTGACAGTCCGGGACCCAGGGCCATCCTCCGCATCTTCCGCAGAAGGGTATAGTGGTCCAAAAAAAAGGAAAAAGAGAAATTGCATGGATGGGGGAATAGGGTCCAGTACTAGTCGGTCGCGATCGCCTATTAGTCCTATTACGGACCCGTTTGATTTGTGCCGATGAGATTCATATCAGTCTGTACTCTCCTTGATGCTACTGAGGGCAACGATTTGATGGCTTGATATGGTATCAACGGCATTAGGTTGCGGCGTGCCGGTGGGTTTTAGTCCGCGGCCCATTCAGTCACCAGCATCTATGTAGCGCCATAGAAGGCTGGGTACCAATCAGGCGAAAATGTAGACTTGGGTTACCAGGTGCCTATTGACACCGATAGTCTACCAAAGTGATGAGTGCCATGAGACGTCGGAGTCCCTTCTTTCCCTCATTGTCCTCTCCTCTGTTCTTCTGTGTTGATTAGCATCGTGCTGTCTACCAATCACAGCGAGCCATCATGTTCTTGTATTCTTCATGACTAACATTTTCACCGCCTATTTACGTCCGTTGATTGCGGTCCATTTCAGTGTATGGCCTCTAATGAACTTACTTTGCGTTTGGTTTCGAGTTTTGTTGCCTTTGCTAAGAGAGATGGGGGGGTTCCGCATATTGAGGTTTACTCTTCCGTCTTCCGGCGCTCGTTGTGGTCGGCATGTACTCTTCACCGCATCCTCATGTGACTCACCGAAGCTTTGGCGTGCCTATCTATTGATTCGTTCAAATCTTTAGAAATTACCTATTGGAGTTATAGAAGCTGGTATTGTATACTTCCGAAAAAGAGAGAATGGTATACCCTGGTAAGTAGAGGCAGGGGGGAGGGATGGGGGGCGTGCAGCGCAGAATATCGCAAAAAGAAAGTATCCTGCCTATTATGAACTTGTCAGTCGTAAGTACCATCCTAGTACCCCATGCACACTATAACCTTCTTTACCTGTCCATTGATGGCAAAACGGCTGGTCACGCCATGAAAGAGACCTATAATTCCAAATCATGAAAGAGGTGGCGACCGTCCGCGCTACCACCACCAACTACGTGCACCTACATGTAGACAATCCACAGCTCGTCCCAAAGGCTGGTGGATCTCAGAACACGCGGAAGTACTCTTCAGCCTTGCACGACGCGGCATGTAAACAAACTCCCTCTCCACCCTCCAGACTAACGGCTCTCTTCCTTTCTTCCTTGTCTTTTTCCGTTGCGTTTACCGTAGCGCCCTCGCCGTATCTCACAGGACTTCTCTCCCCTTTTGTTGGCTTGCATATGCTCTAGCGAATCAAATTTGCAGCGCTCCTACACAGGCCCCATCATTGGCAATCTCGGTGTAAGTTGTACTCGTTTTTCCCTCTTCTACTATAACGGTTTCATTTGCAAGAGAGGCAGAAGAGCTGACGTGTCAACGCTTGATGAGCTCATAGCTGCAATAATTTCCCAAAACGGAAGTATAGAGCCCACGGCTCATCTCTAGGGTCCTTGTAATGAAAGCCTTGCAGTGAAAGAGTAGACTGGAGTCTGGGTCGGCAGAAGTACGAGACGTGATCCATAGAAAGGCTCCCATCCATATACATCGGCATCCGTCGACATGACTTGACCCCTGTTTTGCACTTTTACGTGCCGGCTTTCGATAGTCGTTAATTCCGTTAGGTAATTCAAAGTTCTTTATTCCCATGATCTGAGCCCCTTACAGTTACAATCTAGGATGATCACAGGAGACCTTACATACATGTAGGTACGCGCAAATAAACTAACTGAAATGAAACATCTAGATCAGGTTTAGTATCTATGGTATGTACATAGTCGTGATTATGTAGCATGTCCTGTCTTCTCTCGGAGAGACTCAGCTTGAACAAGGGCACCAGGAAGTGGCACCACCTAGCATCCAAATAGCAATCTCTTCATCGCCTCCAAGCGTAAGTCTTGGGTGTCTTTGTGATCGCGTGTGCCGTCAGCAGTGCTTCGAGACATCAGAGAAGTGGTTTGAGCTCAGCATACCCTTGATTAATTGATATGTAATAGTGTTTCTTTTGGGTCGAATTCGGTTTCCAAAGTGAGGCTTACTGCTTCTGGCTCTCACAGACTTATTGCTGTACATGTCTTCATCCTGCATCGCATTACGTAAAAATACGGACCGCAGAATCTGTGTAGGAGGGCCATCGGCGTATAGCTAGGCAGATTGAGAGTTTTTGCAGACTATGCGAGATGCGCTGGTAACGCGTCTTACATTTTGATGCGTCCTTGTATCTGCCCAGAAGATCATTCGGCTTTTTCTCGTCTGCGTGAAAGGTTCTGCTAAAAATAGAAAACACTTAGTTGCGGTTGAGCCCGCGGCGGCCCGTTAAAATCAATTTTTGTTTAACCTAGCTGTTGATTATTATCATTCACACACCCTGTACATCTTAATAAGGCTCGGGAAACTGTAGCTGTGTAGTTATAAAGGAGGAAAGGCCTTTTCGCTTGGTGTCGTACCAGTCTAAGATTGCCCTCCCGTGATTCCTCACATATTTCTTGTATTCCTTATCTCACCTCGGTCATTACTAACTTAGGATTCTCTTCATTTCCCATCCCACTCTCATTGGACCAGCCGAGTTGTTGGGCCACTAGTGCTTATATCTCTAATTGTCTAAGTTTCAAGTATAGTATGGGTGATATTGCTGAGTTGCATCTGCATCTAACAGAGAATATGTCAACCCCAAGACGGAAACGACTCTTGCGTAGGGGCGTCTGATTGAGATTTGTCTACATAAAATTGGGCTGTTAGCAATAATTTACCCAAGTTAAATCTTAAATGTCAAACATTGTGCTTTCATGTTTTTGTATGTCAGTTGCGTATTATACGCGATCGGTTAGCTGCCGGAAATAAATCTGAACATTGAGAAAGGGCTTTAATGGTTAAGACTATGTCCTTAAAAATAGATCACATATCTGCAAAGGGTTTTATAGTAGAGGCAACGGAAATGGTAGAGATAGTAGAGAGAGTAGATGCTTCGCTATAAGAAAATGTCAATAGTATTGCTTCCCCATAGCCAAAACTATCCTTTAATGAATCCAGCAGAGCTTTAGCGCAGGAGTCTCTGTAAAAAGCATGGCACGGCTCTATAATAATGAGATATAGAGAATTATGGGAGAGGGAAAAGGCCAAGTGGAATAACGAAGACGGTGTTTATACCAATATGAGGGGCAACCGAAGATGCGACAACAGTAAAGTATTAAACGATAATGGTGAAAGAGAGAGTCTGGGGGTTAACGCTACACAATACATAGCTAGAGATCTGGAGACTTTTTGTACAGCCGTTTACTACAGATCACAGTAAATTATTGTCTATTCCGATCCTCTAAGTTTTGGTCTTGATACCATATTGCATATCTACCATCTGCTAGAGTGCGTGGAAATGTGGGGAACGATTAGAAAGACCACGATTAATAGGTTCATCAGTGGAGCCTAGGACGCTTGATATCTTCGAAATACGCCGGACGGAGGCGTGGCAAAGTGGCCACTAACGTGTATGAATGCCGTGTAGCAAAAAAGTGATGACAATAATATAGCTTCGTAAACGGAGCGAAGACTCAAAACGGATCCGCGCTAAAGCTGGCGTCGAATAAGCCCTTCACTTGAGTGCTGGGTTAGATTGGCGAAAACCGGGGTTAGGTAGTAGTAAGATCCCCGAGTTTAGAGTATTGGACCTTCAACATGGCCTTGCTCCACAGGCCACATTAAAAAGGGAAGGAAGGAAAAATAAAAGAAATAAAGCCTCCCCCGACAGGAAGCGCTGTAGATAATAAGTATGTGCGAAATATGTACGTATGTATTTTCTGATCATGGACGGGTTTGATCTCGAAACGTGTATGGGGTATATGTCAGTCGGCGGACGAAATGGAATGGCTTGTGTGTAACCTCCATTTCACCGTTATTGACGAGAAAAGCCAAAATATACTACTTCGAAACTCAGCGTCGAGTTCATTAGTTTGAAATACTATACGTAAATGCATGATACGCTTGGAACTCGAGGCGGCGGTATGAACTTTCATGCATTTGTACCTATATAAAAGGCCAGTATTAGTTTAGTGCTGTTCAACCTAGAAACGAGAAGAACGTGAAAAATGGTAAAATGTGAAGGGCAGCGCAAGACTTTTCTCCGGCTTCAGCAGGTGTGACTGGTGGGATCGAGGACTTACAGCATAGAGAAAACAAAAATTCATTGGTGCCGACTATGTAATTTGAGACCATGAGCGAGGTAGATCAGTTAATATGTATATGTGATACGTATAACAATCCGGCTTCTATGCTCCGATGAAAGAGAGTAGAGAAAAAATAGGCAGGAGAAAAGGCCCAACAAGTATCTGAGTCGCAACAGCAGAGCCGAGAAAGGGGGCTCCCTTGGAGGATGGCAATTTACATGTAATAATATAAGCCGCAGTGTTGGGTAGCAGTGCTAGAGAATATTAGTATTAGTGCCCAAAACTATGTTGTCTGGTACATGTACTCTTTATGTAGTTCGTATCCGGTGCACTATCCGATCCCGCACGTCGTACTCGGCAGCGTATTAGATGCGCATTCTGTCCCGTCTTTCAGCTTGTAATGGTATAATTATTTGGCAAACACCTACATATATTGCCCCACCACAATACCATTTTTACGTCGGTGCTTGCTCTAAGGCTTTGCTTACCTACTTCGAAATCATAGACAGGCTTATCTTTGTTACATTCCATATCATACAGTATAAGCGAGATTGCGAATGTACATGTAAGGAAGCAAAAGTGGCGTGATTCCAGCTGAATGCCTATTCCCTATTCGCTGAGATTCTTCTTCGTACTCCTCTCTGGGAGATTGCTTAGCAAGAACAAGATCGGTCAGATAAGAAACTGAAATTTGCACTAACTGCCTCCATATCACCCTGCATACACGACTACTAAAGGCATAGGAATGTCAGAAATCGATAGTGAATAGTACAAAGGACAAAGCAAGACGATATATAGTGGGTACGTTGTTGGGAATGATTATTGAAGAGTGGCAGGGAGGAGCAAGAATTTAACTAGACCGCGATAACGAAAATGTAGTAATTATATCCAGCGGTCTTCCAGCTCATATAGCTTTAACTTGTATACGTATTGGTCCACTTATATCTACACCATTCTTATTATCTACCTACAGTTCATATAGCGAGTTTTGTACAAGAGTGTGTTGAGAAGCAGTAGAAATAAGAGACGTATCCAAATTGCGATAGAAACAGTAGAACTAGTAGAAACAGTAGAACGAGTAGAGGCAGTAGAACTAGTAGAGGCAGTAGAGATAGTAGACACCGGACAGCTCAATTCCTCCCAAGAGCTATTCCCCAATGCCCAAGTACTTCAAGCCCAGTGGGACTTACCATACTTGTCAATGTAGTATATCTTGCCTGTCTTTGTGTCGGTGTGGTAAGTCGTTTGGGAAGTCTGGGTATATTCCCTCTCTCCATATCCCCTCTCTGCTCTCCCTCCATACCCCCGCTCCCCAGAAGCTCTCTCTCCATATCCCCTCTCTCCATATCCCCTCTCTCCATACCTCCTCTCTTCATACCTCCTCTCCCCCCTACTACTTTGCGAACCAATTTTCCCGGTCATCCCTTGCGGACTTGAGTTCTTGTAGCTTCTGTATATATCATTTCCCTTCTCATCGCATTCACGATACTCTTCTTGTTCATCGTAGTAATAATAGTATCCAGGTTTGTTGCTTTTTTGAATCTTTTTTCTCCACGCACGGCTAGATGAACCGCCCTCCTCATTGTCGTCATCATCGTCCCGACGAGGCTGTTGCTTCCTAATCAGAGGCTTCAAAGCTTGGACTCCGAACAGTTTCTGATAATATTGCAGTACCTCCCCCAAATTTGGCATAGAGGGGCCCCAATTTCGAACAGTATCATCAACTGGCAATTCTCCTTCTTCAGAATCGACTAAGATACATGTTTGGTATTCGCCTTGAACGAAACGGACACCGATATGAAAAGTGAGTCTTGAGGCGGATCTGGTTTCTCCGTGTGTTGGACGCCACCTAACATCCCATAGAGAAACTTGAATATGGTTTGGGTCTGCATGCTCTAGGTAAGTGAGAAGATGCCGTTTGTCAGACTTAGAGACTGCGACAGTCTCCGGGCGTTTGGGTTTCGGCATATTGACTGAATGGATGGAAGAGGTGATTTCTTTGATAAGAGCGCTATGTCTGTCTACAAATGCAAACGGGAGCATGGAAGACTTCGACCATTTTATACTTGCCTATGGTACTTAAACCATGGTACACGTAGTCATATGCCATTTCCATGGTAGAGGCTGCAAGGTTGACTTCGACTTGACCTCAGAAGTTGGCCATAAATTGGGCCATTATGTTGGCCGCGAGGGAGTCCATGGCACGAAGTCAGCCAAGAAATTGGATAGACGCCGAGAATACATAGAGAAAGGTTGGTAGAGAGAGAGAAAGAAAACAGGCAAGTCTACATCGACCTGCACGCAACTGCACCATTATGCATAAGATACATAGGTATTCATGAAAGATGTTAATATTTGAGTCACTACCTACATACTAATTTACTTGTAGGAGGGTTCCTTGTCGTCCTAATGCTCTTATTCTTAGTTGTGTGTGTATTCTTATTTGTGGTCTTTTTGTTTGGCTCCCTCCTTGGATAGCTAGGCGCCTGGATACCTGCGTTGGGCCTATTTTAGCACTGCCTGCCTACATATTGGCTGAAGCCCTCACGACTACGTCAGCCTCGCGTTGGTGATGAACATGAGGCTGTTGGTGATGGGATTTGAGGGTCGGCGGCTGAATTCATACATTTCAGCCTAGCGTCCGTGATTGGCTGAATAAATCTTTAGCGCCTGCCGGTGCTGAGCCTCAGTGTATGTAGTGGGCGCTTGCAACGCATATGTTTCGTGTGGCCCGCCCTCAATCAACGGCCAACAACTCCCATCGTTAATCAAGTTTTTTGTTTCTTTTTCTCTGGACTCTGTAACGCTGCATATCCTTGACATCCAATTCCAAATTGCCATGTCTACAGAAGTGGCCCAAGACGGGTAGGAGACACTTGGCGAGCTACCAAATGGCTAGTCCGCTAACCTTGAAATTAGATCTGACGAGGCCGTCCCCATACCATACGTCGAGGGCGCCTGGATACAACTTGAAATCATTCAAAATTATCAGGATTCACCTTTACCCCAAGCGACTTCAGCATGTATCACCAAGATACTCGACATCACCATGTCTTCAGTGATGCGCGTTATCATCCATCTGGACTCAGGCAGGCGTGTTGAGGCAGTTCTCAAACTATATGACCGTCGCTTCGGTGTTGATCTTCGCGGTAACGGATACTTGACGGAACACTGGCCTTTGACAGTTGCAAAGGAAGCGTTGTTTGAGTCCTCTGTAAGGCGCAATGCCATCGACTCTTTTCTCACAAAGCTTGCCCAAGACCAGGAGAAGGCTAGGTTACCTATCGCAGCCCAGGACTTTCTTTACAGCGATGACGAAGATGACGAAGAAAGCGATGATGAAGACAATGACGATGATGGCGTTGATAAAAGCGTAAAATACGAAGCGGCTCTCTGGAAGCAGTGCGAAGACATGTTTAACCGTGAAGTCAAGGCCTATGAGCATTTGAAAGACTTCCAAGGCACGGGAATTCCGCGTCTACTGGCCAGTGTCCGGCTAGCTGGCGCAAGCTCTATCATTCCATTAGATCTCGTCAACGACCCTGCTGCAAAATACTGGGACGTCAAAGGCATTCTGCTACAGTTTATTCCTGGAATCAATTTGATCAATCTTGACAGCTCATCAATAGATGTCAAGGAATGGGAACCCCTGGTACAGCGTTCTGTAGATTTAGCTCATGAGATTAACAAATCCGGCTTGGTTATGAAGGACTGTTCCCCGCGCAATGTGATTATAGATCGGGAGTCACAACAGCCATTTATGATCGATTTTGCGCAGTGTTGGCTCAAGCATGAAATGAAGATACGCTGGGACTCTCCTTCGGAGTCTGACGAGGAGGAGGAGGATGAGAAGGAGGAGGAGGAGGAGAAGGATGAGAAGGATGAGAAGGATGAGAAGGATGAGAAGGAGGAGAAGGAGGAGAAGGAGGAGAAGGAGGAGAAGGAGGAGAAGGAGGAGAAGGAGGAGGAGGAGGAGGAGGATTTTAATTTAGAAGACGAGTATTGGTATCGAGCGGGATCTACTAATAACCCTGCTGCTATTGGAACTGTCATGGCTGGTCGACTGAAGAGAGAAAAGGGTGTCGAAATCAAGATTCAGTACCCAAATACCATGGCGCTCATGGTTAGACCGCAAGACTACTACACATACTCATAAGATCCTAGAGGGATATTGGTTGTCTTAGTTCCCTGTCTAGATGTATTTTTGCATCTTGTTATTTTCCATATTCACACTAGAGCCAAGCGTTTTACTTTTCCTAATGCGTTATTAGAGCAGCGTAGATTTAATAACAATCTTGTATAAGCCGGGGACAGAAAAAGACTTTTCGCACATAAGTAATATTATCATTAACAAGTGGCGATGAAATATATGGTTAATTATAATATTCAAGGTTGGGGGGATTATAACAGTGAATACTACTATCATCGTCGATCCCTCTTTTAATACCTCCTGCAATCATCACTTCTGCTGCTTCTGCTGCTTGCTTGTGTGACCCAAAGGAGCTACTTCCCATCTACATCCTTCAAGGTATAATCCATAGTACTGCTATAAAGTCGCGTCTTTCATCTCGATCTAAAGCATACCAGCAAAGACAAACCTGGTATCCCATATATTGTACAACGCTGTATTGCCGCACATCTTCCAAGTCTCTGAGAACAAAGCAAACACACAGTCCCACGCCATGTCAATCCCCCTCTCTCTTCCTTGTTATCTCTTAGAAGAATTTCGACGTTATAGCTCCCATAACCATATTCCGTTTCTGCCTCCCCACATACTTGCTGACATCGTCGGCCCATCCTTCCGATTGCTCCTGCAATGTATTCATCGTATCTCCCATGATATTCAGCTTTTCCGTTCTCTCGTTGAGCTGTCTCGTTAAATAGTCTCCCCAGCCCTCCTTGGATGATCCTACCGTGGAACCGATCTTAGCAGCACGTTGCTCTGCCGCAGCGGCCTCCATCATCCTCTTACTAGGCGGTCTGTTGGGGCCTCCTATCAACAGGTCAAGATCCAGCGGCGAAACATGCTGTGTTCCGCTTATCCATTGAAGGTTAGAAATTGTCGGGCGTGTCGGAATAGGGATCTTGGGGTTGATCAGCACATCTGGGGACTGCTGCAACTCCTTGCCCGCCCCCCAAACGTGAACGACGGCCATTTCTGCCGGGCCTGCCCAGGCAAATATGTCGCCTGTTTGCGTCACAATGCTTGCTGTGCTCCGAGTACGATCCACCATTGGAAGCTTCGCGCTACCGAGGTCTCGCATGCCTGGAATGCTATATGCTCGAGCTGACCCGTCTCTGAAAGCCGCAACAACAGCATACCCATTTAACTCAAGCTCTGCCACACAAGCCGAATCACATATCACATCATCAAACTCTTTAGAAGCGCCCTTCGAGTGAGCAGGTCTGCATATCCTGATTTCCTTTTCGGTAACTATTCTCAGCATTAGCTTGACCGTTTATTTAATGATAGTCATATGGTCTTCGTCGATCAACCAACGCCGACCAAAGATAATAAGATCAAATAGGAGAGTAAATACTTGCCTGCAACGAGTGCCCCATTCACTTGGCGTCCCTCTCGCAGTCCACCCACAGTATGTCCGGTTGCTAGCGCTGGTTTACCCGTATCAGCCTGAATGGGATTCAGAGACACGACTTTACCATCAAAGGTCACCGTTCCCGCTACCTCGGCCGTGTAGGATCCTCCTCCTCCGGGCAACAGCTTTAATGTAATAACTTTGCCCAAGTTAGTCCCGACAAAGCAACAAATTGATGAGTATTTATCATCATCTAGCGTCATCACGCCAAACTCCACCGCCGTAGGCCACTCTTTCAGCGGCGCTGAACTCGATCTCGAGTGGCCTTTGAGGAATGACATTCTATTTTCGGTTTTTGCGAAATCAGTCATTGGGGCTTGGAAAATAATCTTGGGGCCGCGAAGATCGATCAGCGTCAGAAAGCCAAGCTCTGACCCAACCGCAGCGAATCCGACGTTTGATATCTGAACGGCAGTAACTGGGCCCTGCATCATCTCGTACAGGACAGCCGGCTGTAGCCCTTCCTTTAGGCTCGGCTCCGCCCTTGAGCTGATGTCAGAGAGCCCCTTTGGATTCGGATCTAGCTGCTTGGGCTGATTCTTTCCATAATAGTGGTTTACGCCCCAGCGAAAAATGACAGCCTCTCCAGTCTTGGTACCAACAATAAACTCGCCAGTAGCGCTGGACAAGCTCATCGCCGTCACTTCCACGTCTTCATATCGATCCAAGGCCCTGGCCAGGTCAACCTGCAACTGGACTTCATTTTCAATTTGATCAGCGTGTCCAGAGTCCCATAGCCTTATAATACTATCAGCATGCGCAGTCTGAATAATTGTGCGATCTTCGAATCGTTTTCTCGGCCTCGGGCCCGCTGCTCCGCCTTTCAGGATAGGTTCTCCCTGGTCTCTCTTCTCCACCATCGTCAGCCACCTAGGCCGATCGACACTGGATACATTGAATTTTGTAACAAAGGGATGCACGAAGAAGGTAGATGGATGAAGCTGGTTTGTAGGGCTGATTTGGTATCCTGACGGGAAACTCAATGTAATCAGCTCCCCAGAAGTGAGCAGCACAATTACGGCGATAGGATCCTGCGCGCCTCCAAAATAAGGGGATTCTCTTGGGATAAGCAGAAAATCCACCGCTTGCGCTCCAGGCGGCAGGGCTAACGGAATATGTCGCTTGCCGCGGAAGTGATTCTCCAAAGCCTGCCAAGTGGAGGTAGCGTACATGGGCGTCACTCCAAGCTCGATAAATGTCAAACTCTTGGGAGACGCATCAACACTCTCGCCACCCGCAATCAATAAACCTGTATCATCACAGTTTTGCTTGCAGCACCAAGCTATCTTGACAAAAGGATCAGAGTACCCCGGTGTTGGTGCGCTCGGGGTGGCATGGTGGATGCCCATCTCCGTGAGGGTCCTTGCCATGACGACTTTCCCTTCCTTGGGATCCCAGAAGACCAAGCTTCCATCATCATGTGCAGTGAGAATAAAGGTTCCGGAAGGATGCCACAGCGCATGAGTCAAACGAGGGCGGCGCACAGCATCCATGCCGACACTGCTTCCACCAGGCGCTCCAGGCGGTAAAACATATTCCAAGAACTGCTGCGGCTGGTTTTGCTTAAACGTATAGACGACTGCGCCGTGGCTGTATCCAATCAGGAGCTTACCAGCGTCTCGAGGATGCATCGACAGGGTGATCAAGGTGACAGTGTGCTGCATTGGATCTTTGTCTCTCCAAAAGTTGGGGAGACGGAACTGCCGAGCGAGGCCGTGTCTATCGAGGTCATACGCCAAGATGTCTCCATTCTGTAAGCCAACAAAAGCCCAGTCGAGCATTGGATCCGTCACCATTGCGGCCACAGTCCCGCCGATGACTTGCGTCGCCACCCGCTCCCCCGTGTCCAGATCCCAAATGCTGAGCTCATTATTCCTGTCCAGACTGACGAGACGGTTTGCGCTGAATTGCACGGACTGGAAGGAGGTTCGTCGCGGCGGATCAAAAGTCTTCTGAACGCGCTGTTGGCCGAAAACATAGATTTTCCCAGGGCCGAACTTGCTCTCGGCCGTTCCGATGGCAAGCAGAGACTGTACAGGATCGTATGCAAAGCAACTGTTTATCGCGTGTCAGAGATTATATTCACACTTCTCTCCCCTCCCCTCATGTCGCCTGCCGCCGCTGTGCATAATCTCGATCGCCATCGTCGTCTTCGTTCTCGTGGCATGGCGGGGCATCTGTTGCGTCATAGCTGCTGGAGTCGACACTCACCTTATCTGGGAGTTGAGGCCGTATCGCGCATGATCGTCGGGGGTAAAGAGTTCTGGTCGAATGCTGCCAGACAGGTCATTCTGGATGCCTGCCTGCTTGCCTCGCAGAAAGCCAGCCATGGCGCGCCGTAGCTAGTTGGTTTGCGGGAGGTTGAACCAAAGGGAGAGCAAAGAGTCGAGCTCAGCAACAAACAAGGTGGGACCGGGGCAGTGCTCCATAGCGGGGTCCTGGAGCCGAAGCCACCGGGAGTTCCACAGCGCCAAAGCGCCTGTGGGCATTTACATGTATTTTGCGCCTCCGCTGTAGTTAAAAGCAGCTGATGTCGACGCCAAGCATCAGTTTCGGCCAAATTCCGTACTGGTTACAAGCAAGCGGGAAGCAGAAAAACAGAGAACGCAGTATGAGAACGAACACACACACGCACGCACAAAGAAGAATCAGAATACTGAGATTTATGAAAAATATTTCATGTTAAACAGAAACAACAGGGCCGGTAGAACCCAATAACGCTGTGACGAACATGGTCATAGTGTTTACAGAAATTGTGTAATATGGCTCGGCAGCGGCATGCATTTTATGCCACTATCACAAGTTTCATACATCAAGCACAACGTAGATACTTAGTTCCCGCGGCAGGCAACGTTGGAACTTAAGGTAGCGCACATCACCAAAGGTAGCTCATAAAACTTCGTAGCTATTTGTTTAAAGAATAAACAATTACGTTAAGCTGCCTAAGCTATATGAATCCATTATAAGAGCAAATTACTTCCGCCGCCACTTCCCACCAATCCGGTCGCCCCTTTTGTTCATGTTGGGTACTGGAGTGTGTCCCATATCTGTATAAGAACGGCCTAAAAAAGAAAACTTTCTCTCAAACATTCTACTATAAACCCCCTCATCGATGATCCATCCACGCCCTCCAATGAAAGCAAATTTCTATCTCAAACCTCGCCTCCGTGCTTTACAGCACAATGGCTACTTAGATGTACCACATGGTGCTTCGGAAGAAGTCTCTCTGCCTCATCTCTCCATTGGTAGGATTATTAGCATTCTCGGGTCTACCGCCAAGTTGGAGTAGAGCCGGAGCATCACTTCCCCGTTGAGGGACACTGAGTGACTCGCCCTTGGCTACTTTGTCACGAATCATCTCGTGACCCTTTGCACCGGCTCGGAAACCTTCGCTGGTTGCAATATTCTCGTGAGCACGAGCTCGACTACCAGCGAGATGAGCATAGTATACTGCTGGATGTAACGATACTGGTGTTGTTGATCTGGCATAGGAATAACATTGATGGTAAATCATCTTCTGTAGCTCGTTGACCGGAATGTTCATCTCATCGAGAAGAACGTGATAATGGACGGGTCTGGCAGTTCCCTGAATAGCTACATGCGAGCACAAATAGAAATCGAACATGAATGGGTGAGTCACCTCTTTCTCGACCAGAGTGCCAGGCAAGGCGTTGCCATTTCGGTCTCCCCTTTCCGGAAAAAATCGAATATGATGGCGTTTGGTGGCCACAATCACGGTGAATTTAGGTAGTGGCTGATCCGGAGCTGCTCGTTTGAAATATGCCTTGATCTCTTTAATCTCTTGCTCCATAACATGAGCAAACTGGCCTTCTGCAACGCCGTCACGGAAATACATGACATGCTTGGGGAATTGGCGATCATGACCACCCATCCACACTTTACTCAGGTGTCCGAACATAAAGTTTATGTTGGCAGAGGTGAGCATTTCTACTCGATAACCGTTCGTCTCAACCATGGCTGCATATTTGGTTGCGTCCCTGTCAACAGACATTGTCATAGCCGCCACAGAAGGCGAGGGCCCACCAGGAGCTGCATGAGAGATGTCAACTCCAATGACCATTGTAGGACGTTCTTTAGGGAAATAGGTGCCCCCTTGGGCTAGTCTCCACGGAGGATTCGTACGTGATGTCGACCCACCAAGTTTTGCGTTAACTTTCATGCATACATTGGAGTGGTACTGGCCATTGTTTGCCGCAACAGAGGCTCCATTCACAACCTGGGTCAAAATGCCAAAACGGCAGTCGGCAGACTTCTTCAAACGCTCGTAATGAGGGCTGTTCTTGTGCTGAACAACAACAAAGATGAGTTGAGTATAACCTCGCTCTCGCGTAATTTGGTCGTGCGCATGTGCAAGCGCTTGAGCGACGTTTGTTTTGATGTTACCGGGCACGGTAACGAAGACTGGATCCGTCTTGCAAAGGCCTCCATGACCCATAAAAGTTGTTTTGAAACTCCGAGCAAATTGCTGAAGTTGGTTCGGGTTGACGCAGTCGTCCATCACCAAGAATCCCCAGTTCATGAGAGGTGCCACATTCTGCTTGAAGAACTTTTTGCCACGTAAGTCCCAACGGCCAGAGAATTTGGGATCAGCTACACCTTGACTGAAGCTAACAAGAGGCGCATTCAGAACTCGAGCTTCTGTCTTCGAAAATGCAGGCTCCAACTGAATTCCATAATGTTTGAGATAAGGGTCCCTTTGCAGTTGAAGGTCTCCGACGTTCTTCATAATATCATTCTTGCGAACATTTGGACGAGTGACGGCAATTTTGATCATTGCTGCAGTTTGCTCGGGGTTTAGCTTGAATGCGTATCGCTGCATCGGTTCAACAAAAGCGAACTCCATCGGGATGTGACCATTTTTGCCCGTAGAGATGAGTGGAAGATGCGCAAATCGCAAGTGAGCGTTGTACTTCTCTCGGTAGTAATCGGCAACAGATAATTGTCGTCCGTTGTAGTTGAAGGTGACAGTTCTGGCATTGGCGCCTTCTCCTCCATACTTCTGGTCGAATAAAAAGTCCACCACCGTGTATACCTTCTCAGAAAGTTTGGGGTCCCGATTGTTGTGTCGGATGGTAAACTTGAGTTTTCGCAGCTTTCGAAGCTGTTTAAAAGCATCAGAGGACTGCCACTCTCCTCTACTATTTTGTGAGGGCCTAAAGATTGTGGTGGTGGCCGGGTTAATTCCCTTGTAACGCCTATCAAGAGTGGCGAGAAAGTTGATCATAACCTGATCCAATGTTTGTCGGCCAGTCCAAAAGCAGGTGTTAGTAACATCTGCGTTAAGAGCTAGACCAATACCGCCATTGCTAAGATTATTGGATAGTCTCAGCGAAGCGTACGTTCCTTTGTGAACCTCAATAACGCCATCACGCAAGAGAGGAATTCCAGGCTCATTCTTTTTGTAGAAATTGCGCTTAATGGCGAGCAAATGCTCCGATGGCCATTGGCGAATAAGGTGGTCCATGAAGTTGAGTGCTTCCTGGACGCTGTTATTGAATTGCATTCTTCTCTCCAAATATCCTCGGAGAACGGCCATCTGGATCTCTGTAGTATTGCGCAAAATGACGTGAAACTTGTTGGAGCGGCCAGCACGAGCTGCAGGTTGGCCATTATCTAGATCAACAATAACGCGAATCTCGCCGCGATCCACCAAAGAAGGAGACCATGCCAGTCTAGAGCCATCGATAATCCACATTTGGTAGTTGTAGGCAGACAGCGCCTGTCGAAGACTTGGGTGAGCCCAAATCTTCTTCATCACCGGTCCGCGTTTCTCCGGCTCAGGGGAAAGAACAATCTATTGAGAGGCGTCAGTGATAAGATTTTCAGGAGCCTGGGTCCAAATCTACTCACATCATACTGATATATCTTCTTACTGAAGTCAAACTTGGTCATACGAAATTGGTTGACTTCAACCTTCTCCGCACGACCCTCAGTATTGAATTTATTCCCGCGAGTAGCAAACATGTCTTTGCGATCCTCGTTAGAGATGAAAGCATCTGGAGGCAGTTCCATGCGGGTATTGCCTTTTCGATCCTTGCTTGGTGGCTTTGCAGGGTCGAATCCCATACTAGGCGCCCAACCGGTCTTGGGATCACCGGAGCCTGAAGTCTGTGCTGGAGAAGCCGCTCGGCTTCGACTAGAGCCTGACCGAGACGGTTGGCGGGATTGGGGTGAGGTGCCAGGCGCAGAGCCGGCAGGTGAGCGGCCTCGATCAGACATTCTGACTGCAGACGCTAGTTAGTAAATGAAAACCAAAAGAAAGAGAGAAGAAAGAAAATAAACCAAGAAAAAATTCATCTGTGTATGATTGTGTGTAAACACCCAAGCCTGCAGACATATGCAGTAACATATACCGAAGATGGAGGAGCGAGGTCAAGAGAGATGAATGAATGTGAGACCTGCCTTGATTTACGCCGTATAGCGGTCGCTGTTCCTTAGTTGCGGTTTCTCGACAAGTATCTAGAACAGGATTAGATATCTCTGAGCAGATATACAAAATAAGGCATCCAAATCAAGAGAAAAGAAAGTGTTTACTGATCCAATGGCTCAACCAGAGAAGCTTCCCTGTAGCAGACGTACCCGAGTGTATATGTAGCCGCTACTAGCTATGCTTGAGAGTGTCGTGCATAAAAACAATGATCGTAGGATTTGTAGAAGAGCTCAATGCCGAAAACGATCTCTACAGGGTGGTCTTTACGAATATATATGTTAGCAGATGCAGCTCATGACATACTGAGGCACAGCGGTGAAAATGATTCAATCAAATCAGAGAACCGCAAAGAGATCAAGAGATCTATTGGTGTGCTTTGACAAGGCCATAAGTGAAAGAAAATTGAGGGTGCTTAGTGGCTGCTGAAAGAGCCCAAAGATGCATCTTTGTTATATGGAATGTGATTAAGTGAGCTGGTGTGAGTGATGGACATGGAAGACGGCTGAGGTCAAAGAAAATGACAGGTGAAAGGACAAGCTGAGCAAGATCACGGTAGAGAAGAGCACCTTCAGGTCAAAGCTTGATGCCAATAAGAAGATTGTTAGGCTAAAGAAAAAACGCAATGGCCAAAGACGCCGCACGAGTGCAAAGGCCAAGAGGAGTGGGAAAGATATAAATAGAGCGAATAGCCGGAGATAGCATACAAAGAATGGTTGGAAAGGCGGGAAGGCAGTTTAAGGAGTCGAAAAAGGTAGCAAAGGAGAACGAGGCTACTCACCCAGAAGCTGTGTTCGTAAAAGAGGCAGCACAAGATCTCTGTGCGGTCAAGGTAATCGACCCAGAAGAATTTATCAAAGAATCTTGCACAGAAAATCGGAATTGCTGCACGGAAGATTAATTGCGAGCTTAGTGAAGAGGAAGGAAAGAGGAGAGGATGGAGAGGAAGAGAAGAGGGTATCTTATAGTTGTGAGGGAAGGTGCCAGCAGGAGGAGTGATTGCAGCTGAACACGTGAGGCCGAGTGTCGGTCAGCTGCAAAAATAGGTGCTGCAACAGCGCTGCGGTAATGCGCGAGGTCGCTATGGATCAGTGCAGACTTGCCGGAGTAGAAAGAGCCTATGGGACCGAATCTCAATGGAAAGTTGAAGCTGAGTTTCCGGAGCTAAAGGGAAGTCGAGTGAAGTGGGAAGGCGGGAGGCATAAATACAACTCCACAGATCCCCAGTCTGTGCTACAAAGAGAGTTGCACAGTAGGAGGCCTAGAGGTCTGAACAAGTATAAAATTATGGGAGAATTGTCTCTCCACCGCTCTTATTATGCACATAGCCGTGGGAAGGGCGTCTGCTTGCTTAATTATGACGTTTGACGGCTCTGTGCTTCCGATGGGCGGACCAAATGGGAGGTTTCGGGCATTTGAACTAACATCTTGGTGATACAAAGCTTGTCAGTCAAGCTCTGGGCACTATGTTTGACTTTTTGTTCAGTTCCGTCGAGGGTCAAGGCGAGCAATGATCAAGGCACATTCGCAGCTCGTTCGCAAGGGATCAAAGAAACAGCCGGATGGGCAAATATTAACAGCCATTCTAGTCTTGTTCTACTCCCTCTATCTTCTCTATCTGCTCTACTTCCTCTACCTCCTCTAATGATATATATACGTGCGTATGTGTATGCGTCTGTGTCTGTGGACTAACCACCTTATTAGGCAATAAACAGGATGCTGGATTACACGACTTCAAGGGGTTGAATAACAATCCCCATTTCAAGTTGTTACATATAGCATCGAGGTCCAAAAGTCTGACACAGTAAGAGGTATGTGACTGTACTTTCACTGCACTTGCTGCCCACAAGGTGGATAGTGCACGTTATATCCATTTGCAAATCATCAACTGCCTACCGCAGCTCGGCCGTCCTAAATCTGACCCTCACCAAAAGGTGCAAGCACAAATGCTTGAGTGTGATATCTAAGTTAAATAACCCGTCCAACTTCTTATTTCCTGCCAAACGCCTTCGGAATGCATCAAGAAGAATAAGCATTGACCGCCAACCCTCATCTTCGAACAACAAGCTATATTCTTTCCCCTCTCGTATCCCCTTCATTATCCAGTCATAAATGTCCAATTTGCTAAACATACTCAAGTCCCTCGTTACAATTTACCAAATCTCTTTGTTCTATTGAAAGCGATATCCTCCATATTGGCCTGGAGCTGGTGCGCCGTATCCAGATGGTGGTGGTGCCGGGGGCCATTGGGTTGGAGTTCCACTTGCGTCAGTCGCCCCGTAGGGAATCGTTGGGAACGTGGTGCCGGTCTCTGTCCTTAGAGGCGATTGTCTATAGACATTAGAAGCAGGCGCAATTCGGCCATACGGGCTAATCGGTCTCGGAAAGTCTCCCGAAGGCTGTCGCCCGTGTACGGGGGCGGTAAAGCGATACTGTCCCCCGGTTTGTGCCTTCCAAGTCCCGTAGTCTGGAAGTGGAGTATCGCGTAGGAGCGAGACCATGTTGGCTGCGCTGAGTCGTTGCGAGTCATAGGTATGGGCAGGAGGGAGAATTCCTAGAAGGAACGTAATATCACGATGAAGAGCCGATGACTGGTTGCGGCGCTGCTGGTCGAGCCGTCGGCCAGCCGCCCCTTTGAGAGGTGATGATCCTCTGGCGAGCCTCTTTGGAGGGTTGAGCTCTTCGTCATCTGGACCAAGGGGACGCTTTGGGGAAGCCGTAGCTCTGACGTACTGCGGCCGCGGGCTCAGCTCTCGCTGCGGGGGGAAGCTGTTGCGTGCTGATGCAGGTTGCTCAGTGATGGGGGCGGCAAGTTTTGGCCGCATTTGTGCAGCCTTCGAAATGATGACCGGGGCGGCGACGGGATCGAACTTGTCAGTTGAGTAGCGGGCAGCAAAGATGTTGAGTCTAGGATCCTCAGGAAACAACTCTGCCATTCTCGCTTCGATCTTGTGAATCTGAGACAGTTCGCCGTATTGAGATTCATATTTGTGAAAGTATGCGTATAGAGGCTTCGCCTTGTGAAGTGTCTCTGGGTTGGCGACAAGGCGGTTAACGCAAGTCTCGAAAACTACTCGAGCATCTAAAATGGCAGTTAGATATGCTATCCTTCAACTAATACATGATGGCAACTGAATAACTTACTCGTAGTATCGTCCTTGGAATGCAAAAACTTCAAGTATTCAACGATGAAGCCTTCATCATTTGGAAACAAACGGGCTCCACGCTCGAAAATCTTGGCGCCAACGGTATCTTTGTAAACTACCGACTCCAGCAAAGCAACAGCAACATATACGTCGCTGGTCAGGCGCCCCTTTTGTCGGGCATCAGTGAAGACTTTGCGCAATCCGCCATCTGTTTGGTTGCCTTTGCCTTGAATACGGCGGATTGCTCTTGCCATGGCAATCCACACATATGAAATAGTGCGAGAGAGAAGGTTGGTCTCTGCGGCGTAGCCTTTCTGAATTACAGCGATGCGCTCCTCAGTAGATATCTTCTTTTGCGTCCCTTCTTCGTAGTCATCGTCGTAAGCTTGTTCGATTGACTGCTGAACAGAGGTCTCCTGCGCAGCCGCTTGCCTGAGAGTGGAAATCTCCAGCTTTTCGCGCTCTTTAGCCTTGTCTCCCATCGCATACAACGTATTCAAGACCTCATCATAAGGCTTCCGCACAGCTTTAGCAAATTCGGATTTATCTCCTTCTCTCAGTGGGGAAGTGGACTCAATGTAGTCTGCATGCTTCAGAGCTAGCAAAACGCTCTCAGGGTTCGCAGCAATGCCTTGTACCAGAAACTCGGCACCCATCTCTTTGTCAACGTCTCCTACATCATTCTGAAGGCACCACTCTGATGCATCAACCCAAAGTTCGGGCCAGAAGCGCAAAGCCATCAATGCCTGTTTATAGCAGTACAGGACTCGCTGTGCGAAAACTTTGGGCTCGTCTGCTTTGAGCACAAGCGGATCTTCCTTCTCCCACTCGATCCACTTCTTCCACAACGCAACTTGATCGCGAAACTCTTGGTCACCTTCAAAACCTGGCGCTGGTGGCAATCTGGGGAGGTTTGAACGCTTCAAGCCCCGCGTAATATTATCCAAGGCAATATTGCCACTCTTTGCAGACATGTAACCAGGAGATCGCTCCTGGATAAACTTGCGTCCCTATTGATGAGTTAGCAGAAGGCGTACCATTACGTATAGGTGGAAAGACGTACCGTCACTTTATTGAGCGCCATTTCGAATTGGTCGTAATCTTTCCACAGGTTGTTTACCGTCGACATGGGTACGTTGATTGCACGGTGGTACGCTTTACGCAGCTGGTCCATCTTTTGTTGGTCTTGCCAACCAGTACCTCCAATTTGCCCAGGGCCGCTTTTGATAAACTGGACATAATCTTGCCAGATATTTCCCGAGTCCCGGTCAACGCCAATGTTATCGATTACAAACTCATACGATTGGGTCACAGTTCTCCTGGCCTGGCCATTCGAGTCGTTGTTGAGGTCGTTTCGACGGCGAATGTAGTTGAGATAAACGGTCCAGAGCTTGACGTTGGGAACGGTCATCAAGCATCGTCCAAAGAGCTGCTCAGCATTGACGAAATTGTCCATGCCGAGCTCCATCTCGATCCATTCTACCCACATGTCGGCCTATTACTGTCAGCTGTGCATCAAGATTAAAAAGAAAGAGGGGTCCCTCTTCAAATTCGGAGCTGCCGGCCAGGTAGACCTCTTCAAACTTACCGATTGGGGAAAGATTTCCAAAAATTGGTTATAAATCTTGCGAACATCATCCAATCTGTTGTTGCGCCTATGCTCGGCAATGAGATTCACCCAAGCATCCATGTCCCCCGAGGGTCCTCTTTAATGCGAGCCTCGAATAACGTTACCGGGTCAAGGCTAGCCACGGGCGTTGCAGTCACGTTGGATGGAACATTAGTGGGAACAGGAGGAACTGGGACAATGGCCGTCTTGATCTCAGTGGGCTGACCAACTTGGCTCTGCAATACCGAGGGCTCGGCCGGGCCTGCATTGTCTCCTTCATCGTCTTCTTCATCGTCTGAGGCTTCCACTAAGAAGCCACCAGACATTTTTGGTTTGGGTGTTGGACGTTGAGAAAGGACAGCGGGGGCAGCGGGAGCGGCGTTTTCAGGGACAGGAGGGTCTGGGAGAACTGTTTCAACGGGGACATATTCTGGGTCATAATCCCCTCCATCCTCTGTTCCATTATCCGCTGATTCACCTGACACATGAGAGTCTTGAGCAAAGTTATCAACTTGTTCGTCGCTATGCTGAGTATGAGCGCCTTCGGCGGCCGCAAATCCATCATCGTCCCACGAAGTGCCTTCGGAAGCCATCTCGAGAGGCTTTCTTTATATTTCAACTCAGAGCACCACAAGGGATATCAGTGAAGACCCGATTGAGCAATACTTTGACGATAGGGGAGCGTCAATGGCTCACGCAGCAAAAAAAATCGGAGCTTCTCGTTCAGCCGCGAAGCTGCGAGGGTGGCGGCAGGTTACGAATCGATCGAGATTGAAAAACTATGAGGCTCCAATTAAAATACAGTCATTATGTTAAATGATAGTAAGCTCCAAACCTTTGTGCTGCTGCCGCAGTGTAGCGAGCAAGGTAGATACCGTTTTCGTCCTCGCCGGCCAGCAAACCGCGTCGCTTGTCGTCAGCGTCAGGCAAGAAGCCGTAGCGCTTCCGTGAGGAGGTGCAAAATCGGGATCGATACAGCGCGACAGAGCTGCAGTCCAGCTAGAGCAAGGCGAAACAGCGGTCCCTAGATCAGGAGCAGGGAGCGCGTGCCAGAAACGTGTTTGGCCGAGGTGATGCTTGTTCTGAGGTGGGAATTGGAGCAATTGAAAATCAGAGTCACCCAAGCTCCCAATTGGGGAAGGCTGTGGGCCAGGCTAGACGTCTTGCGCGAGGGAGGTACCGAGTACTGAGTGTTTCAGCGGCAGGTACGTACTGGCTGGCTGGCTTGCCGGCGCCTGACCCGCTGAACAGCTCAGCAGTCTCTGTCTCAGTTCGGGGCGGCTAAGGTACTCGCTACCTCAGCGACAAGGCATCTGCGAGGCGCCTGCCCATGTGCCTGTGTACCTCTGTCGGATCGGCCAAATCACAGGCGCCACACAACCACTTTACGCGAAGCGCTACGGTCGCGTCTCCAGAGGCTAGAGGCATAACTTTGATCAAGTTGTGTTCACCTTTTTGTCAGTTCGACAATTCCTCCACCACCACCAGCCGCGTCTTTTTTCTTCCCTCTGCACGCACACGCAAAGCCAGCGACTTGCCGATTCTCTTGCATTTGCGTCACGACTCGGCTTCCTCTTCTCCGCCGCAAGTCGTTTTCTCAGGCTTCTCGTAATCTCCACGGTTACCGACTTTCTTGGTTGCCCCTCCGACAACTTCTCTGTCCATTCTATCCCTTCGACGACTGGGCCCTGCGCAAACTTTTCCCCGTCGCGTGGTTCAATTGAGATTCTCTCGCAGCCAACACTTCACCTCTACTAATTCTCTGTTGTTTTTGGTGAAAATCCGCCACCATGTCTGTCGTGTCACTTCTTGGCGTTAGGGTGATGAACAACCCCGCCAAATTCACCGACAAGTACGAGTTTGAGATCACATTCGAGTGCCTTGAGCCACTTGAGAAGGGTGAGTCGTGTTGATTTAGCACCCCAGACCTCTTAATGTACAGTTTTTCTAACTGGTTGCGCACAGATCTCGAGTGGAAGCTGACCTACGTCGGATCTGCTACCTCGTAAGACGACCATCTTCGTTGGGCATCATCCCCTCCAACCAGTTCTAACCCATCGCAGCGATCAATATGACCAGGAGCTAGACTCCCTTCTTGTCGGCCCCATCCCAGTCGGAGTTAACAAGTTCGTCTTTGAAGCTGAGGCGCCCAACACCACCCGCATCCCCGACGCCGATGTTCTTGGCGTGACGGTCATCCTCCTGACCTGTGCCTACGATGGTCGCGAGTTTGTTCGCGTCGGATACTACGTCAACAACGAGTACGACTCTGAGGAGCTCAACGCTGAACCCCCTGCGAAGCCGATCATTGAGAGAGTGAAGCGAAACGTCCTCGCCGAGAAGCCACGTGTGACACGTTTCGCTATCAAATGGTGAGAACATATCCTAGGCCACACATTTAAATGACAAATTCTAATAGTGCTGTTAATAGGGACTCTGAGGCCTCTGCGCCCCCCGAATTTCCTCCTGAGCAACCTGAGGCCGACCTTGCTGCGGACGAGGAAGAATATGGTGCTGAGGAAGCCGAGGATGAGGCTGCGGAAGAGGCTGCTGAAGAAGCTGCCAAGGAAAAGGGCGAAGACGCCGAGATGGCTGGCGTTGAGGGCGAGCACCAGAACGGACATGATCACGATCACGAAGAGGACGAGATGTCTGAAGATGGCAGCGTCGATATTGAGGGCGAAAGTGAAGACGAGATAGAAGAAGAGGAAGAGGGCGAAGGTGAAGCGGAGGGTGACGACGATGCCATGGAAGTTGATGGTGCCGCAGCCGCTCACAACCCCGTTTCAGTTGTGTCGTAGTTGACGCCATGACGGCGCGGCTTCGACAAGCCTTTTCTGTGTGCACAGGTATTGAGCACACTTTGCTTTTATGGCGTTGTGCCATTTAGACAGGACATAGAGTTACGAAGATACGATGGGATGGGATGGCATCGGTTGGGAGGGAGGGGTGGATAGGCGGTTCGGTATACTTTGTGATATCCTCAAAAATCTTGTTATATTTAGTGACAGGAAGACAAAATGATAGCATATGACGGATGACGACACTGCTTGTCGAGGCTGCCATGGCGTTGATAACGGATAATGATTGTGACTAAGGAGCATTTGTCTTCGGCCGCTGGAGTGGAAGATTCATTGCCCCGTCGGACAGGCGGGGCGTCGCCGTTATTCCAGTCCTCTCCATGGCTCAGATCTCACGTGCGAGATGTGCGTCAAGGGCTGCGGAAGCGGAATCTTGAAGTTTCTCCGCACTCGGCACGCAGAGATCTGCTACTGCTATTACACGCCACGAAGCCCCCCCACGCACTACGGTATGACAAGCAGACATCTCTGGCTTGATGGAATACTTCAGTTTGGGGTGTTGCTGCTAGCAGCTTCATAGCCTCGGCCGCCTCCAGCCGCACCAACCCGCCTGTCCAAGCTGTGACGGGCGAAACGACTTCAGCCTCACTTTCGGCCGCCTCACTTTTGAATGCCAAGCAGCGACTTTACTCAAAAGCGAAACGTCGAACAACAGCAAGGCAGCGAAGGGGCTCTTATCAACCACACCAAGACACCGAGCTAGCACAGCTAGACAGCCGTCGGCCTTCTTCCCCGGGCCCTTGAGATCCTGTGCTCACAGGACACAGCTGCACGTGGGTGTGCGACGCCATCGATCAATCAGCCTTCACATCGCGCAAAACTGCTGCAGCCTGCGCGGCCGCCAAGGAAAAGGAATGGCATTGTCTGTTGCTTTTCCATGCCCGTGCCTGTCTGCTTTGCAATGAAATAGGCGGGCGACTCCGAAACGTGGCCGGCGCTGCGTCATCCTCTTTGGCTTCGGTGGATGAAAGAGGCAGCCGAGCTGAGCGGAGTGTCTGAAGCTGAAGCTGGATGGATATATAGCACCCACCCCATGTTGTGTTGTGAGGGCTGATAAGATGGAGCTTTTTGTTCTTTTTTTTTTTTCTACTTTTGCAATATTACAGAAATACTATTACTATCTCTAAATAATAAAATACACTTCAGACAACTTTATGCTAAATATCACTTCATCTTGATTAACAAAGATAACTCAAACGATGGCTCTTCAGCCACGCAGCAACACCAGCCTGGAAGAGCTCGTCAGATCAGTCGAACACCACCACGAGCAGTACCTACGCAGCCTCCACAGCTTCCACGAAACCCTCAGCGCCCATCAAAGAGAGCGCTCCGACATCCAAGGCCTGGCAACGCCCCCCCTGCGCGCTCTCACCTTCACCAGCGATGCCAACAGCATTCTGCTGCCTCCTCGTCCACGCCGCGACACCCCCGACACTCATGACAGACCTTCTTGCTATCCGTCTCCCAGGATTCTTCCACTCACTCCAAGTCTCAACCATGCAGCCGGCAGCGGCTACGGCAGCATCCCGGACGAAGAGATTTCCTTCATCCCCCTTCTAGACAGTTCCTCTGCTCGCCATAACCCAGCCGCCGATGGCACGTCTTCACACGTCCGTGGGATACTCGCCCCACGGAGCTTCTCCGACCAAGAGCTCGTCAAACACCTCCGCGACTCGGAGTTCTATAGCGAGTTCTCCAGCCGACTCAACGACAAGGACGAGCCTTTGCCGCAGTGGGAAATCGACTCTATGCAGTCTTTCCGGGAGTCTGCTGCTGTCGAGGGGAGCCGCTTTGACAGTTCGACGTTTGAAGTATACGAGGTTGGGCAGGATGATAGAGCTGTCAAGACAAACTTGGATGTGGATGTCCAAGGTTTTGTCAAGTACGCTGGCGATGAGCTGCCAGAGTCTCCCGAGTTTATTGTCGATGCGCCGATTGTTTGGGAATCCATCAAGGATATCAACCTCAGCGGCCAGGCTGTTGGTCGAATCACGTACGTTGTCCTCCGCCCTATTATGCTGTCATCATCAGCCATCATTTCTTTGTGTATTCCAATCTCAAGCACATAAATATAAATCATCTCTATTCCCTCTACTAAATCACAGAGATAGCATCGTTCAGGAACCAACGCCGCTCATGCTCGCCGCCCTGCATCTCACCATGTCGCCTCACTTCGACATGACTGAGCTTCTTCACCACCTCCTCTCCGACGACCCCAGCGGTGGCCGTACCCATGCGTTCATGCATCGCGCCTACGAGCGATCTCCGTCCTCGTCAGCATATGCGTCTTCAGCATCTCCCATGTTATCACCCCTAAACACATCCAGCAACATGAGAGGCGGCACATCTTCAACCTCCCCCTCCTCCTCTCACCTCCGACAACGATCCTTCTTCTTCGTCTTCAAATACTACACCCTCGTTCCCAAAGATCTTGATCCCGCGCCCTGGCAACTCTACGAAAAACGCCCTTCGGACAAACGTCTCGACGACCACATCGACATTGCCGAATGCGGCTCCATCCTTGCGCTCTCTTTAGAAGGCGAGCCGACCAAGACGCTCAAAATGAGACCTCGCAGAGAGCGCGCCAAAGAAGGATTCCTGTTCGACACATTCGGGCCCTGGCACCTGCTCAGTATCCAGAGCTTCCCCGACGACGAGCACACCGTCAGGGGAGACGACTTCCAGGACCTCAAACGATTCTGCAACGGCCCATATGCGTTCCTCGAGCTCCTCATAACCGAGTACCGCGACGCCGGCAAAAGGAACCAGATCCTCCACGAGCGAATCACCAAGCTCATCACGCCCCCCACCGAGTTCATGTTCAACCACCACCTCCGCGACAAGCTCCTCTTCGAAGACAAGCACTTCACCTACATCCGCCGCTACTTCTGGGCCTACAACACCCTCGCCGTCATCAACACCGGCATCAAGGCCATGATCTCCGCCTACGTCGACACCTTCACCGACGACTTCTGGGCCGGCACGCACCCGCTGCTATGGCCGCATCCTTTGCCGCCGCAGTCTCCCGACGCAATGGATTATGCCGCGAAGATGGCTGTCTTGCGGAGGGAGCTGAATAAAGTCGTCAGTGATCTGAGTGAGGTGCTGAAGCGGAACGAGCGCACGCGGAAGGAGATTGAGAATCTGAGGGATCAGCTGTTTAGTGGAAGTTCCATCAAGGAGAGCAGGAGAGCGATTGATCAGGGGGATAATATCCGTATCTTGACTGTGATAAGCATGCTCTTCCTTCCTCTTACGTTTGTAACTGTAAGTAAAATCCCCATCTCGTGCCCTATTTTCATCATCATCATCACCATCATAAAGATAACAACTACAAACATTCATCTGTCCCCAAGCCTATAGACTAACAAATTAAACCACCAGTCCGTCTTTGGCATCACAGAACTCCACATTCCCGTAACAGACTGGCGCTTCCCCGTCACCATGGTCCTCGTCTGCGTCCCCTTCATAATCCTCCTCTACCTCATCCAAACCCGACCCTTTGTCCAGTGTATCCAAAAGATTAACGAAATATCTCATTCCCTCCCCCATCTACTCTTCCGTCTCTTTCGCTTCTTGCCTCGCCTCTTTCGCAAGTTCGATTCCTCTACTCCCAAGGATGCCCGGTCCATATCTGCGCTTTCGCCGTCCAAAGGCCGCAAGAGGAGGCTCACTATAAAACGGCAAGCTGAATGTGGCTCTGGGGGAAATGGCGGTGCTGGCGGGAATGCCAAACCACCATGGCGTCGGCGCTGGGCTTGGGTGAGAAGAACAGCCAGCGGAGATGAGAAAGATATAGTATAACGTGTGTGAATGTATAAACTACACCGAAACCTATTTTACAGTGTACCATATGGATTGTCCACTATCGTGGAATAGACAGCATTAGACTAGTTAACCAGAGAATACATCATAAAGCTGAAGAAAGAAATTTGATAGTTCCTAATGCGCATCATTTCAATCAAGCTAGGTAAAAATACAGCAAAAGCTCCCAAGACTCTCCCAGTAAATTGTCACATTACCAAAGATATTCATTATTAATGACAACGAGGAGAAGGGGAGGATAAAAATAAAAAGAAAAAAAAAAAAAGGCAAAACAAAACGAACTATCCATTCGCATAAGATTTCGAAAATTCCTCCCAGTTCATGGACCAGCCATTGAGAGGGAAAAACACATAATACGGCATCTCTCCTTCCCATCATTACCAGAGGTATAAATAAGTATCGTTACAGTCCATCCACCTGCTCCAAGGGAAATAATAAAGAAAAGAAAAAAAAATGATGAAAAAAGACAAGAGAAACTGTAGCTGAAAACTAGGAGTGTACTAGAGTCGCATTGCTAGTTGACACACTCAAACAAAGGAAACAAAAAGTTTCCGTGATGCTCCATAACGCCCGGTGCCTTCTTTTCCGCCATCCCCCATCCCCCCTTTTGCATATAGTCGTGATGCGTTGATTATGATATGCATTCGACATGGCAGCAAAATTAGTATTAGCTGTGGCCATCATTGGGCGTAAATTACCACCCCTTCTTCCGAGCAAATCTCTTATTGAGCAATGCAAGGACTTTGGGGACGTTGAATTGGACATATTCGAGATCCAGCTCGTCCTGGTTATCTTTCTGCATCTCAAGAAGGTCATCGAGCTTGAGGTCGAGTTCGAGCAATCCTCGGTTTCGGCCTTTTTTCATCATGTTAGCCCGACAAATTACTTGACAATGGTAGAAACGAGAAAGAGGAAAGCCATACCTTTGTAGTGTAGGGAAATGACAAATGTGCCAGGTAACGGGCTGGTGAAGTTGAAGTAGATGTTGGCCCGTCTGTTATCCGGGACATTGCTCTTCTGGATAACACCCTCCTTCTCAAGTTGCTGGTGTGTAAACTTATATGGTCCGAGAACCTGCTGCTTTTGTTGCTTTCGCTTAGTGCCTTCACTTTGTGATCGTACATTGTGGAGGTAGCTCTTGTAAGTCTCAAGTTGACCAACTAAATAAGCGTTGTGATCACGGATCGTCTTGAAGACTTCTTCGAGCTTCTCGGTCTCAGCAATCACACCATCCTTCAACGAGCCAAGATGCTGGAGCTCCTGCTCAACTTCATCCCTCAAGAGATCAAACTGGTCGGCTTTGTCGATCACGCCAAGCTCCTGGAGCTGGGACAAAAGCTCCATGGCCCTGATACCTTTACGCACCATGACGGCGTCATTGCGGCTGGTGGCAGCAGCATCTGCAACACGCTCAAGCCGTAGCGGCCGCTTAGAAACGGCACTGCTCTGAGGAATCGTTCGCATGATCTGCACAAAGATGGACTTGGCTTCCATAAAGTACACTTCCTCCTGTGTAATATCCAGAGCCGCGGTCAAGTCATCGATCGCAGTCTCCCATCTGCTAAACAGGGGAAGGTTGATGACTCGGTTCTCTTTGCGAGGCACTTGAGGAGGGGCCGGCCCCAGCTCAGATACGATGATTGACAGGTGCGATGCCTCATCCTTGCACAGTTCATTGTTGTGCTTATCAATCAGCGAGTGCATTGCATAGACTTCATTCAGCGTAATCTCAAGCCCAAGGTCCTTCTTGGAAAGAGCGACGTAATTGTCCATTTCTAGGCTCTCATAAAAGTCGCCAACCTCACACAAGTCAAGCATGAACTTGTTGATTCTGTCCTTGTTCTGTTGAATAAACGGCTGGAGCTTAGCCATGTAAGGCTCCTTGGAGTAAGAGGGCTTGTTGGCCAGGTTCTGGAGCATCTTGGCAATTAAAGTGAGGGTTCTGCGAGGCCGTTCGGCGGGCGTTCCGTCAATGAGCATGTATGACTTGGGGGTAACAATGGCCGGGTTGATGAAGCGCAAGAAGAAAAAGCCACCGATCAAAGTACAGATAATCTGGTCGTTAGCATCAGGATATTTACGCTTTGTCAAGCTTCTAATCTGCTTGCAGATCCAGCGAATACCATAAGGGGCCTCCTCCAGCCCGTCAATGATGGTAGACAGAAAGCCATTGGCAATCTCAATGAGCATCGTTAGTCGCGGTTCGATAATGGCCTGGACTTGAGGGTTCTCTGCTGCCTGTTCGGCGGTGACACCCTTTGGAAGATTGGGAGGCAGCGTGCCAGCATCTTCCTCGATCTGCTCGACCATGCGCTCATACACTTTGAGGGGGTTGATTTCTAAATCCAGGTCTCGCAACTCGATTAAGCTGTTGATCCTATCCGCCAGCGCAATCTTCAAAAAGCTTTGACCCGGGCCTCTTCGAGTGTAAGTCGTCATCATGCGGGAGACGGGCGTGTTGGCTCGAAGTAGCGAGGAATAGTCAGGGGTATTATCGAATTGGTAGGTAAGGACAGACTAAACGGCAAAGATGATTGTTAGCTGGGTGTTGCAATCGTAACCAAGCCCAGAGTGCATCGTACCTGAAACATGGTAAGCAGCAGATGCTCTTCTCGACTTTCATACTGATTTCCATAAATGGTGAACATAACCGTCTGCAGAAGCGAGTCGATTTCCGACATTGAGACAAGTCGGCATAGATGAGCAATGTGCCTAGGCTCAGATTGCAAGAGAAACAAGAGGTTGCCATATTTCTGAGTCTTGTCGTCGTTAGGGAAGACACCTTCTTCCATTTCGCCTTCTTCAAGATGGCTGGCTACTTCATTTTGCTGCATAGGTAGGTAGGTATTAGAAAGTGTCATCAGAGCAAAAAACACACCGCATATTAAAAACGTACTTCTTCCAGTGCCATGCGGTTTTGGATGAGCAGCGCAATTCTCGAATCAAGGTAGCGGACGTCCTTTTCGAGGACAAAGTTCTTCTTCGATTGGGAGGATATTTTGGATTTGAGATCGCGTAGGGCTTTCTGGGCTATAGGTCGGGGGGGCGTCAGTCATGTTAACAATAGGGGAGGCAAGGTCCGCAGCTGTGGCTGGTGCATTATCACCTTTAGCGAGATCGTCCTCAATTTGCATCTCTCCCTCATTCGCAGTCATGGACATGTACAGCGCGGACATGGAGTACCGCTTCGACTGGCGCGCAGAGCGCGAGCCATCGTAGGTGGACATTGTGTTTTGGCGGGAGAGCTGTTGAAAGGAAGAAGTTGATGCTGTGGAGGCTCTCGAAGGGGTATGTAGCATGACAGGCATTATGCGTATTGGCGCTGTGCGACCGAAGGGAGGGTCGGGCCTTGTCGCCCCAGGGCCTCGGAATTGTTGACGATGGGGGAGGTTTATAGCTGCTTCTAAGCGATAATGCTCATCACTCGACAAGGTTGCTGTCTAATCGAGGTTTGCTCAAGCTGATTGTTTGTTTGTTTTTTGTTTTTTTATTTCATGCGTCGTCGATGAGATCGATAGAGGCGATGGAGGGGAACAGACAGGCTGTAGCCACCAAAGAGAAGGAATCAAGAATTAAAAGAAGAAAAAAGATAGAAGCTCAGAACAAATGCAATTGTTAATGGCACGCTTGTAGTACAGTTTGCGTCGGGTTCGGAGGAGCTTCACAAGCGATCCAGCAATGGTGTAACGATTCGATCGAGGGTATCCCGTGCAGTTCGAAGAATGGGCGAGAAGAGGCGAGAGCGCTGCTGGTGTCAAAAATCGCTTTCCGAATCAAACAGCGTGCAGAATTCTATCTTGACCAAGCAAAAAGAAGACAACAAAAGCTATGCTCGATGCTTCAGAAAAGACAGGAACACACGTGCTGAATCCAAAAAAGAAACGAGGATGATTTAATTAAGAGGCGAGATGGTTCGTCGCGCAGGAGAGAAAGCGGGATGGATGGTGGGCGCGACAGACGTCAGGGCAGCGTCGCTAGCCGAGCGGTACACAGGCAAATCTCGGTTCGAGAGAGAGAGAAACGCGGCAGGCAGAGGTTTGAGTCGGGCAGAGGCGATGCGAAACGATGCGATGCGATGCAAAAACAGTGTGCCGCGGCGTCTCGTCTAAGCGGGAGCGCAGGAGTTGCAGAACGGACGAGACGAGGGCACGGCGCAGCAGGAAATAGGTTTGTGGCTGCGACGGCTGGTGGTGATGGTGGTATCGAGTGCAGAGCAATAAAACTGGAGCAGCGCGTCTTGTTTGGGCCATGGCCTGGCCGGGTTCGAGGAGAGGGGAAGCACGTTGGGTCCAGGGGCTGCACAGCGGCCTGTCCCAATCAGCAGAGGCGAGGAAATCCCAGCAGCATCGGCGCACCACTGGCCAGGCCCCAGCGAGCTAGGCTGGGAGAGCCCGCCTTCAGGTTGCGGCGACGAGCTTTTAGTGAAGTGATGTGCAAAAACAGCCCCAAAGCGACGTGCCTGGGGCGCCACACGCGGACTCCATTCCTTAGCGCAGCACGCCGCTAGCAGCAGGCAGGCCCAGGCACTAGCACTGCTGTACGACGGCCGCCCTGCAGCGGTCTGGGGTAGCGCTGCCAGGCCCTGCTCAGGGACAGACGACGGAGTACCCGCCCGTCTATCGGAAAGGGCTGCAGTGCACCAACCACGCTTGGCAGGGCTCTCGGCCAGGGGCATCGGTGGCGCACACCACCATCGCTAGTGGCCTCCATAGCGCTGGCATGGACCTCTGTCGACAAGAGAGGCCGTCACCTGCATATCGCACTGGTCCATACGAAGAGCATGCAGCCATCTCGGCGCTGGAAGGACCCCGTCACACAGCAGGATGCTCTGCACAGTCACTTGGCGTTGAAGAATGATGGAGGGTCTCTTCATGCGGCATGCAGGCGTCAGGGTGCGCGCGGCGAATGATGTGATTCATGGGGCCATTCGTAGCATAAGAGTTGCAAACTGTACGGAGCACAGGTATCAGCATGCGTTACATGTACAAAAGTCTCTTTCGCTCAAGATATCAAGTACCAAACTAGGTACCATTACTAGCATCTCTCCCGCTTTCTCTCGCTCTATTGTTTGTTTGTTTCTTAAATTTTTTTTTCCACCGTCGTCATCCCGCGGCAGGGCGTTACGTTAATATCCCAAGACACGAAGAAAAAAAAAAAGATAGTTCAAGGCATAGTGCCGTCTAGCCTTGCTTCGAACGCAGCAAAGAGCCATTAGCACGAGTAAGGCGCTGATCCAATGTACAATCCAGAGGGGCGGCGGGGTAGCGCTGCGTGTAGCGCCGAGCCACGGGCATGTACCTGCTACTCGGCCTGAGTTTGCATGCGCGCTGGAGCTATACAAGTCCAAAGTATGTATGGACGTTGTATTGGCCTGTCCATCGCGATTCTGGGCGATGATACCCTCAAGAGCCTTGGCTAGCTCCAGCCACCGGATAAACTACCGTCAATGATGCTTCTTGTAGCGACAATAGCAACATGGCCCCCCATGAAGTCGCACTCGTGCCAGTAAGCGAGAGAGCAGGCAAATGATGCTCGCCGAAAAATCAAACACGGTGCCGTCGACGACTCCCTTGTGCTGTTTTCTCTGCTGCGTTCGCATCACAGCGCCAATGCCCGTCTTGAAGCCGTGGACGCCGTGTT
Source organism: Trichoderma asperellum (assembly GCF_020647865.1). Taxonomy (NCBI): domain Eukaryota; kingdom Fungi; phylum Ascomycota; class Sordariomycetes; order Hypocreales; family Hypocreaceae; genus Trichoderma; species Trichoderma asperellum. The sequence continues at coordinate 2,038,547 of NC_089416.1, forward strand.
TCAGACATCTACAGGTAGACGAGGTACTTGTTACATGTCTCAATGCAGCTCATTCAGGGGTTTTAGGATGACGTCTGGCCAGTGCTCTTTTACTGCGAGACTAGTGCTCGTACGAGAGGCAGAAGCGTTCGCACAGACTGCAGTACTAGTACGGTATAATGCTAAGGGAGCAAATAGACGGATTTTAGCATCGACTAGTACAGAGTACTTCGTGCTCCGTGCAAAACTCCATACATGCACTCCAGACCAGCCCCTGGCAAGCGCCATCATGTATCAGCACACATCTTTTTGCTGAAACGCACCAGTTGCTGGTGAGCGGCCTGTCGCCATGTCTGGAGTAGCATGGATGATGCGCCAGGGGCAGGTGGAGACTGGAGCCAGATGCCTTTGCCTATCTCGCTGTGGACGGAGGATGCTCTGCAACGCGAGTGCTGCATCGATTTCGCCCCCTTGGCGCTGCGATGCTTGGATTGCGTGCGATATCCTACTATGTTTCGTAGGCACGGCGTCGCAGTCTTGTAAAACATACGAGTTTTCGTCGAACTATGCTCCCGGTTCTCCATGCCATGTCAAATCATACGCAGCCCCTTACACTCGCGTGGCAGTAGCACATACAGCTATTGCTTCTATTTGCAGCACCGTTTTAATGATGAGCACCTCTCCCCTCCCTCCACAGCCTGCATCCTTTCACGGCCTCCACTCGCTCCCTGCGCAAGCCCACTTGCAAAAAAAATATCCGCTCGTCGAGGGGTCCCATGACTGGTAAAAAAAAAAAAGTGAGATAAAATCGCTGGGGAACGGCCTGGTGCCAAATACGGCATAGGGCCAGGAACGGGTTACGGAGTGCCAACTGAATATAATTCCCGAAAAACGACTAGAAACGGCGAGAAATATGATCAATTCGCAGTAGTAGCAGCAGTAGTAGCACATGTATTATGGAGCCTCAGATTCGGATAGATAATCCAACCCTTGCGGCGGCGCATATAACCGCCATCCTCATGCAACTCCTCATGTGCTAATGCAGTGATTCCTCTATATAGGCAAAGATCCAATTATACTCTGTGCTACCACCAACTACTGTACATGCGCCTTGCTCGCCCCCCCACGCTCTCTTTCTCTGACCAGCCGGTAGCATCCAAAAATCCTCAGGCCATCTTCCAAACGCGCACTCGTCGTTGAGGCCGCTCCGACTTTATCATGCCTGGCATCTGACTGCATGTGGTGTCCCCTTACACATGCGCATATCGCCTCCGGTGCCTCTTGTGCCAGTAGTCCTTCAATCTCACAGCAATCCCAGAATGGCAGGAAACTCCCCAACGGTCCATCGCCAAAGCACGTCCCTCTGCACTGCCCGTGCTCCCCCCTGTGATCTGCTGGTTGCCGAGTGAGGTTTTTTGCCGGCATGGTACGTCAGAGTAGCCCCTTTTGCCTGCAAGCCTCTCAAGCGCCACTAGTTCATCCGGGACATGATAGACGAAGCCATTCGACGGACAGGTGCATGAACCACTTCAATAGCCGGATACTATGGCAGTTCTAAATAACAAGCTACCGATACACTTACATGCATGCACGGTGTTATGCCGTGATGCTATGAAGAAAATGTAGGCATATGCCAAGATGCAGATTAGACTTTGTAAGCTCGTATCACCCACCTGGCCTCTTCGTTTTCCTTTCGCTACGCAAACTATTAAATTGCGCGGAGCTAGATTGCATCTTAATTCTATCGTTTATGACGAGAGGAAGCGCGATGAGCGACGAATAGGGAAAGGCTGCCTGGCACTGTTGCTGGTGAACTCTATCAACCCCTGTTTTTGGGGCAAATATCGCACTGGGATGATCTCTTTGCGGTGCAACTAGGTGTTAGACGCTTCCCTATTGTGAAGCATGTCGCGAGCAGCAACCGTAAACTAGATGAATGCTGAAAGTATAACAGCCTCTTACGTGTGATAACTTGAAGAAATTAGTAATTAAAGTTCCAATGGGTGCCCAATAACGATAGAGTGCCCATATCAATGGAGCTCCCTAGTGATATTATCCAATATACGGAGTACATATGTAGGGTAAGACAGATTCAATACCCAGTGCCAATATCCATTGGCGCTGCATGCATTTACCAGCATGGACTGGCCAACGGAGGACAAGAATTTACGGAGCGGGCGGGGCCGGTAGGCTAAGCCGAGGGGGCCCGGCTGACTGTACTACTAGCAGCTCGTTGACGCCACTCGTCCTCATTGCCTGAAGCTCACTCACCCGTCCATTTTCGCCATTATCCCCGTCATCACCACTTTAGCTGTCAGACCTACGTACCGAAGCCTAAATACCGCTGACAATGGCTTTCCGTCTGCCCCTCCGCCGAATTGCCCTGGCACGGCCCGCCGTCGCGCGTGGCTTCCACTCGACGCCCCGGGCTTTGGTCAAGGCAGGGGATGAGCTCCCTAGCCTTGAGCTGTTTGAGAACTCAGCTGCCAGCAAAGTCAACCTGGCTGAGGAGTTCCAGAAAGGCAATGGCTACATCGTTGGCGTTCCCGGCGCCTTCACCGGCACCTGCTCCAGCAAGCACATCCCCTCGTACATTAACCACCCCAATCTCAAGACATCCGGCCAGGTGTTTGTTGTCGCCGTCAATGACCCCTTCGTGTAAGGAGCTGCTGCCATCTCATGAAGATGCCTGTATATGATGCTAATCGTATGCTATAGCATGAAGGCTTGGCAAGATCAGCTGGATCCCGCCGGAGAGACTGGCGTGAGTCGACCTGCTGTGAATTACCACCAATAGAGCTGCAGCTAATTATATGTAGATTCGATTTGTTGCCGATCCCACTGCCGAGTTCACGAAGGCACTTGAGCTTGACTTTGATGATGCTGCCCCTGTCCTCGGTGGCACTCGAAGCAAGCGCTACGCCTTGAAGATCGAAGACGGCAAGGTCACGGCTACCTTTGTCGAGCCAGACAGCACCGGAACCGCGGGTGAGTTTTTGTTCAATTTAAAGCATTGCTAAGGCGAGAAGTATTCCGACTCATTGTTTCATATAGTGTCAATGGCCGAGCAGGTCCTCAACTAAGAGCCAGGATGAATAGCTGGAAAAAGATTCAGTTTTATAGGAAACAGCTGTGCCAGGGGCCATGTGATGGCATGTATGGCTTGCTCTCTTCTCGAGCATTGGTCCATAGATGTGCTGTTGGATAGCAAGGAAGCATGCTGCTTACACACCTAATAATGGCAGTAGTTATCACTCTACAATGAATAGCAAAAGAAAACTAATCTGTGCCTGATTACTAAGTTCAATTTAAGGCTGCTCGTGAGATGGGAGTCATGGATGACATAAGACACCGGTAACAAGCCTGCAACCTCCTGCCTGATGTGAATCCCTGGACGAGGCTTGCAATAATAGCTGAGGCTGTCCACATGCATTCTGAGATCCTGGGGACACGTCCTTTATACACCGCTACTCGAGCGTTGTAATGATAAATGCATACCTTCATACATGTACGCAACTGATATTAGTAGAAGTTCTGGCTTGTTTGCTGAGAAAAGGTTAAAATTAACACTGCCTGATAGGGATTTTTTTTTTTACCAGACATTTGACAGCACCCACTCCCTTCCATGTTAGCTTAGGCATCCAACCGTTTTTCCCTTCTCTTTTTCTCCCATTGGTAAGCCGGCCAGCGGCCAAGATGCATCCGGCCATTGGCTGCCTGAACAGCCCCAGTTAGGCGGCTGCGATACGCTAAAACTGCCCGCAAGATCTTTCGCCGCAGGCCTGCCGTTGGCCACCTGATGGCAGGCCCACCGCCGCTGCCTGACTCAGCCGCTGCCGAAGAAATGCCGGCGCCTTAGTCGACGCTCGACCTGCCCAACTCGATTCTCTTCATCTTGTTCTGAATCACTTATACGATGATTTAACGGATCCGTTCAGAGTCTTCCTTCTGCTCGATTCACCCGGCTCGCCACGCCGTCATATCTTCGCTCACATTCGCACTGCACCGCCCTGCACCGTCCGGAACAAGCACCAGCGCGCTGTCCTCGTCTGATTCCCATCCTTATCGTCCCACCGATCCGGCGTGCACCTGAGTCCACCGAGTGCCGTCACAAGGGCCCCTCTTAGCGTGCTGCATCACTATTTCGTCTGCCAGCGCACCGTCGTCGACCTGCAGGCTTGCTGCTTGCCCGCCAACTACCGTCACGATTCCTCCCATAACGAGAAAGCGAAAGGCTGCCGAGGCGACGATCACATCTGCAGACGCTGAGAGCATTCCCCAGAAAAAAATCGTCGCCTCCGCCAGTCTCCCTGCCGCACCACCTACGCCCCAAACCACCGGCGATATGGATTCCGAGGAAGAATACATGTCTCCCATCTCTACTGATGATGATGAAATCATGCAAGATGACAGCGGTGATGAACTATCCGGTCCAGATGGTACGTCCAACTCTGCTTCCCTCACTCAACCGGCCTTCTCGGAAGCTCCTTCTCCGTGAGCCTGACTAATCCATGCTGTTTCTCAGATTTTGACGAGGATGATTTCGACGAACCCGACCCAGACTTTGGTCTCTCAGCGAAAGATATGGACAAGAAAAAGACGGCCGCCCATGCGGTGTCTTTCAAGGTCCTCGAACCGTCCGATATTAGGCGCCAGCAAGATGACATGATGAACGACGTCAACCTGATTCTTGACCTGACCAAGGAGGATGCAGCCATCATGTTGCGCTACTTTCGATGGAACAAAGAACGACTACTAGAAGACTATATGGATCGCCCAGAAAAGGTTCTAGAAGCCGCCGGGTTGAACAGTAGTTCTTCTAGTCAGCCAAAACTGCAAGCCGTTCCCGGCTTTGTATGCGACATCTGTTGTGAAGATGAGGAAGGCCTTCAAACCTTTGCTATGAAGTGCGGTCACCGCTACTGTGTTAACTGCTACCGCCAATACCTCACACAGAAAATCCAAGACGAAGGAGAGTCTGCAAGGATCCAGTGTCCTTCGGATGGATGCGGTCGTATCTTGGATTCGCGGTCACTCGACCTCCTCGTCACCCCTGAGCTGACTGATCGCTATAATGAGCTACTCAACCGCACGTACGTGGAAGATAAAGATACCTTCAAATGGTGCCCGGCTCCGGATTGCCCCAACGCCATTGAATGCGGCGTCAAGAAGAAGGACTTGGATAAGATCGTTCCCACCGTTGAGTGCCTCTGTGGCAACAGGTTCTGCTTTGGATGTGCAAACCCTGACCACCAACCAGCACCCTGCGATCTAGTAAAGCGATGGCTGAAAAAGTGTGCTGATGACTCAGAGACAGCCAACTGGATTTCGGCGCACACAAAGGAATGCCCCAAATGCAGTTCGACGATTGAGAAGAATGGCGGGTGTAACCATATGACCTGCAGGAAATGTAAATATGAGTTTTGTTGGATGTGCATGGGCCTCTGGTCTGAGCATGGAACTAGTTGGTACAACTGCAATAGATATGAGGAGAAGAGCGGAGCCGAGGCCAGAGATGCGCAGACCAGATCTCGCACGTCTCTCGAACGGTACCTGCACTACTACAACCGATACGCCAACCACGAACAGTCCGCCAAACTGGACAAGGATATTGCGCAGAAGACTGAGAAGAAGATGGTACAGCTCCAGACTACATCTGGCATGTCTTGGATAGAAGTGCAGTATCTCAACTCTGCGTCCCAGGCACTCCAAACATGCAGACAGACTCTCAAGTGGACTTACGCTTTTGCTTTCTATTTGGCCAAGACCAACTTGACGGAGATTTTTGAGGACAACCAGAAGGATCTTGAAATGGCTGTTGAGAACTTGTCTGAGATGTTTGAGAAACCCATCAATGAGCTATCCGACCCGAAGCTGAAGGTCGACATCATGGATAAGACGTCTTATTGCAACAAGAGACGTATCATTTTGCTTGAAGATACTGCCGAGAATCTTGCAAAAGGTATGATACACGATGCATACTCACAACCGTTATCCTTTTGATATCCACTAACACATCAACTTATAGCCAAGTGGACATTTAACGCAGATCTCATGAACGGATCGACATTGCTGCTTAACAAACACTAGACTACCTAATTTGTCCCGTCTGCTGAGAACTATCAGTGACTGTTCTGATAAATAGGCTGATATAGGCCGCCGCTAGGAAATCCGTTGTCACTCTCGCAATGGACCGGCATACGAAATGATCGAGGGGCGACTAACTAGGAGAATATGCGTGGCTCAGCATCTGCATACACGATCACATAAAAACCGTGCACCCGCATACTAAGGCATACATACTTCATATAGCAAGCCGGGACGTTTCTATTCCTTCTCTTGTCGACCACGTTGAGTCATCCCCACTCATTCAGCATATTTGCATTGCAGCGTCGAGAATTTTCCTCTCTCCCCCAAACATAGACTACTAGTAGTGTTATTTTATGATATTCAACGACTTAACAATTGGCGTCTAAGGAATTTGGCATGGTATATTGGGGGGCAGGTGGATTATACGATTTCCCCCCCCTTTTCTTCCGCTTAGTTTTGGTACTCTGTGTTTCTTTTTTTGTCCTTTGTTTCCACCCTCTAACCCTCATCTTCCCATAGCCCTGTTATCTATTCATTTTTGCTCTTTGGTTTCCTTTTTGGTTTGTATGTATACGTACCCCCTGTTTTAGTTCAGCGTATGGCTAGCGCATGCACTCGCTTAGAAAACGAGGATTCATGATACATAAAGTGCATCCTTGAGAGGGAAATAGATGATAGCAAATGTTAGTCTTGCTTTGAACTTTCCGATGCCCTTCTCCCCCTCCCCTGGCTTTGCTATTGTTATGTTTGTCAGAATTATATTGAATTTGTAAAGCACTATGTGTACCATATACGAATATGGCTTGTAACCTGATTGTTAGAGCTAGTCATAGCTGATAATAATTTCATGGAACTCAGTTTACCATCCGTGAGTCCAACCGTAGCTTAATGAAGCGGTCAATCCAATACATGTAGTTGTAAATTCGCGACTCTAGGTACGGCTAGGGTGCTAGATAACGAAACTGTAAGATTGCATAACAATTCCCTAATTCTCGTTTTCTTTGGGTTCAACATTCAATTCTTCTACTAGCCTAATGCCTAAAGCTATCTATTGCCATGCTATACTATTTCCAGTGACAATATCAACGTTCCATTCCCAACACAATGTTGTCAAACACACACACACACACACACACACACACACACACACACACACACACACACACACACACACACACACACACACACACACACACACACAAAAAGTCTTTGACAAGCACCGATGCCAAGATCCTTTCCTTTCGTTCCCTGCAAACAAGCAGCTAATACAAACACCATCTGTCCCGCAAAGTCCGCCCAACGGAGCCTTTGAATTTTCCCCCAAAAGCCTGGACCGACAAAAACCCAAAAAGAAATGAGCTCTAAAATGAACGCCTGCGAATGTATCATCATTAACACATTAAACTTCAGCGATTTAAAGGAAGAAGAAAAATTCCAATATGTCTTATAGTAAAAGACAGGTAGTGGTATCAGTAAAGTGGTATCAATGTCTTTTAAGAATAGACGAAGCGAGCGAGATTGAGCTTTTTGGTTGGGAGTCTGGCCTCCTCGTCCTCATCCTCTTCCTCTCCGTCGCTATCGGGGATGATCTGGTCTTCGCTTCCGCATGACTTATTCAATGCCTCCATCTCATCCAAGTCCACCTTGGGAAGAGGGACAAGTGCAGGGTTGATCAGCCCTTTAGCACCAAAGCCTTTGTCAACATCCTTTCGTGGCGCGGGGAGACTTGGAGATGATGCCGGGCCCTTCAATGCCCATGCTCCCATGCGCTGAAGGGGCGTCTGTCTTGCCCGGGCTGTGGATGGTGCAGTGGAGTCAGTAGAGGCGGGACTGAATACAGATGAGTATTGTGAGGATCTTGAAGCTGGTGTAGCCGAAGATTTGGAAGAGTAGGCAAAGCGAGTTAAACTTGGACGAGGAGGGGTACGGATGATTTCAGATGTCGAGACAGGCGCTTTTGGGGGAGGCGCAAAGTCATCGACCGAAGACTCGGGTGTGTCAATAGGGTTCTGTTGGCTGGCTTCTAGGGAAGTGAGTCCTGTGTCTTGACTTGCATTCGAAACTTGGCTAGTCTCCTGCTGGCTGGTTTTCTGTTGGCTAGCCTCCTGTTGGCCATCATCTGGCGGTGTTGCATCCGTCTGCGTCAAGTCTTGACCGGTACTTTCAGGCTCGCTCGGAGGCGGCTCCTTTGGTTTATCAGCAAAGATTGATACACCTTTCTTCGATAGAGCCCCAGACGCCCACCCTTCAATGTCAGGTAGATTATTTAGGGCTTCATCTAGGGAATCGTCTGAAAGCAAGTATGCTTCGCTCTTTGTCTTCCGTGGATCCTTTTTGGCCACCTTATTCTTCTGAACAGGGAAAAACCGACTCTTTTTTGGTGAGCCATCTGCCTCAACGTCAAACGAATCGTCGCACAGGCGGGCCTTCTTCGGAGGTCTGGTTGAAGTTTCTGCCTGGGGAGGCTGACTGTTTGAAACACTAGCTAATAGATTTGCGATCGGCTCTGTTCGTCGTCGATTCAAACGGGGTGAAGTTCGTGGAGCAGCTTGTGTTGTCTGATGAGAATTTGCACTGTCTTCCCCTGACTCTCCTGACTGCTGTGACCCTGGTATATAAGGTCTCGGTAATGGAAACACGCGTGGAGCAGCTCCTTCGGCAGTAATTTGTGAAATTCGTTGAGGATCGACGAAGAAGCAGTTCGCATCCATCTCGGCCATGGGTATCCGATAATGGCCTTTGAAATATGAATTGATGGGCTTGGATTGTGGACGGGTTTCGGTAGGTGTAGCGAGCTGAGAGTGCCGCCTTTTAGACGGCGAGATAGGTAAGGCAATTGGGAGTTTTGTGATGGGATTTACGTCGCCATTTGCGATTTTGCGAGCCATCTCTGGTTCAACGTAAGATCCGATAAAAGGCATTTCCTCTGCCGTACGGTTCGCATCTAGCTCTGTGAGATGGACGAGTTCCTTCTTCGTGGGGCAAAACACCCATTGATGTAAAAACGTGAGCTCCGCTTGGTAGAACAAGGTCAGATAATTCTCTGATATGCGCTTCCCGTCGAATTGCAGCATGCGAACAATCCGCTCGGGAGATTTGGACTTTCGTAGTAGCCGGTACGCTGTTTTCAGTCCTACTCCGGGTAGACCGTTGAGATAATCGCAGCCGCTCATGATGGCCATTCGTCGAAACTCAGTGTCACTCCAGCCGGTCAGAGAGATTTCACGACAGGCACAGAAATCTCGTCGGTTGATCTCGATACAGTTTCCGTATTGGTCCAGCTTGGTAAGCAGCCGCTTGGCACCAAAGACCAGCAGATCTGAGTCGTCTGAAAGGATGCCTCCGACTAAGCCAATGCGTTCGAGATAGACGAGTTGAGCATCGGCTTCGTAGGGGGCCACGACATATGGGATATCCATCTTCTTCAACTCTTGGATCAGGGCGGACGCCATCTCCGGCGTAATATCGATGCATTTTTGAAACTCTTGCACCGCTTGAGAGGATTTCCCAGCCTTTAGGTATTCATTGGCAATCTTGAGTTTTTCTTCTCGCTTTTTGGCACGAGATTCTTCGGTAGCAGCCTTGCTAGGGAGATAATCGCCATCAAATACCATGTAAGGGGTGACGCCGAAGTGCTTTAACATCCTAACTCGGTGCAGAGCCGCATTGATAAACCTTGAAAGATGTCGTCAGTTAATCCCCTTGATTCCTCCGCAACTGAGCATCTCAAACTCACTTTTTCGTAGGCTTGCCCTGGGCCAGCTCGGGGGCACATGAATAGGCAGCGCGGTGCAGCCATCCATAGCCGTCAACAGCCAGCGTCTCTCCCTTGAACTTCTTCAGTTCTGTTGGCCTCTGGATGGACTTGAGAATCGGCAACAATCCTTCCGATAGTCAGCACAACAATTCCCCCCAGCAAATAAGCGGCTTTGACCATGGCATCCGCTGCCATGTCGTGCCATGTCATGTCCATACCTGATACACCCATTTTGCAACCCCACTCAAAAATTCACGTGTGAAAAAACCAGCAAAATTTCGGATTCTTCCACTGCAAAAAGCCCCAATCCGCTCTCTTGGTGTCTGCGTGGATCAGCGAGTGCGCCCATGAACCGACAGCCAAGCCTCTGGACGCGGTGACTGCTGAGCCCAGGGCTCAAACAGACAGGGCACGCCAAGCGGTTGGAGGCGATGGACTAGGAGAGGCCCGGATAACGCGTCGTGACAGCGGCCTGGTCGGGCGGAGGGTTGAGAGAGACGGGGAGCGTCTGTCGGTGTAGCAAATGAGGCGATTCGCAGTGGAGGAGATTCACGGCTCACGACCCTGGACTCTACCAGCGGGCGGGCATGTCGAATGTCGGTTAACGGGCGTCTGGCTCTAGACAGGCAAGCAAGACGCGCTGGGGGGGCTTAATGGGCGGGTCCACAGCGCCTGGAGCGCGTGCCATAGCGCTGCTGGCGTGGGAGAAGATGCCCGAACAGGGATAGATTGACCTGGCAACGGGTCCCGTCTATTTACTTTATGCGAGCCTGTAATATCTTCGCAAGACGGATTGAGTGCGCAGGAATTCAAAAGCGTATAAAAGGCATTTGATACATGGATCATCATATCCCAGCTACAGAGATTCTGGTAGCAGATTAGGTCTTGAATCAAAGGGAAACCCGGTCTGTCTTGTCTGTTGACATGGGGCCATTGTTGACTAACAGCATCCCGTCACTTTTAGAGCGCGGGGCGGGAGGGATAATGAGATGCGCTTATGATGTGCCGTAAATTGACGGCTGGGGGACCGCAGCATCTATAGCTACAGATAGGTAAGCACCTAGTAGCTGCTAAGAAAAGGTGCATGAATCACAGTTAGATGCAATCAAAATTTGCACTGCCATGCCGTAGAAGACATACATATGTATAGGTGCACAGTAGATAGGTAGGTACGCTGAGTAAAAGGTAAAAGTGAACTGAGCCAGTTGGGAGGCTTTATCCGAACTATAGCCGCGACGCAGTTCAAGCCACTTGCCCAATCTAGCATGAGACCCCTGCTCATAGAGAAAAAAAGCCTTGCGCCTAACGACTGCCAGCGCCGCTAGTGAAAGAATTGAAGATTAAAAAAAAAAAAAAAAAAAAAAAAAAACTACAGCATACAGCATTGATCTCTGGAATCACCTACTCAGCCATAAACATCCATTACGAAGCGAATAAATTTTCAAAATGCCTAGCACACTACAGAAAGTTCGCAAACAGATTTCCAAGAAGCGCAATGGAGACGTCAACGCATTGCATGAAAAATCTAGAAACTCCATGAGGCTGCACAAAGCCGGAGTGAGAGATCAAAGACTGGAGAAACTCGCTGCGGCTAGGAGCAAGAGGGAACAGCCCATTGGTACGGAGTCAAGATATGAGATTGTCCCAGTGCATATCTAACCAGTACCTTAGTGGAACGCGTAACCTTTTTTCAACAAAATGTGAGAGAGCAAGGCACTGAGCCGCTTGAAGTGGCTGCCATCCAGGCACTCATCCATACGTGAGTACTTCAGGGCTTACTAGGTATGCCTGAGGACTGAAAGCTGACTATACATCCAATGGAAAAGATTTGTTCACCAGTACGATGAAGAGTACGAGGCTGTGAAGAAGACTCGCCGGGCCGGGCGACCAGCCAGCACCAAGGAAGACTTGTTGAGGATGAAGATAGCCGCGCTTGAAGAAGAGTACACAAAAGGATTCCGTAAGTTATTTTCAACCGTACTTATAATGTAGAAGCAAGATTGTCAAGCTCATATTGCTACAGTGCTCCCCGATGTTACTTCAGCGGAGAATGTCAAGCTCTTGGATGCCTGGGAAGGCTCCTGGGTATACCTTACTACCATCCCCTGGATCAAAGTCACGAATACCGGCAATGTTCGCAAATCTGAGCTGCCCTCAAAGGCCCTTAACTGAGAGAGTTTATTCTCTGATATCTTACATACGAGGAAGCAATCAACAGCTCCCAAGCGAGCCGTGCTACCGTAAACCTATGGAGCACCCTCAAGGTGGCTGCTAGTTGCCTGGGCTCAACTGATTCGCATCACCACAAGCATAGGCAATCGCGATTTAAAAGTGCTCTTCCAATTTGCCATCATGGCATCTCCCCGACCATACGCTGGTCCCGTGGGAGATCGGAGCATAATGATGGAGCTATGTTGCCTTGGGATAAGGCAGGAAGATCAAATTTGCGTACAAGGGTACCAGCTACTCACGAATGAGGTTGGGTATAAAATCTACGATACATGGCGCAAATTTGGACGGCATATCACATAGTTAAAAGCCGTTTCGCCAGCTCTTCCCATTCTCAATTCAGGCACTGAGATTGGGCATCTTCATCTAGCGGGACAGCGGGCTTTACAAAGCCATGCATTTTATATATGAATCAGATAAAAATTTCATGTTAATTGATTCATATTCTATGAGTTTCTTGCATATTTCCACCATGTGTTGCCGATTCGTAAAGAAATCCACAAGCTCTCATATCCGTTAGAGTGCTTGCATGCCAGTTGATTAATCACGTGGGGCTGTAGAGCTGCCAGCAGCTCCAGTAAAAATGGGGTCAGGTAGCAAAACAAAAAAAAAACTTTGGCACTACTTCGCAGCTACTACATCATCCCTCTCACGAACCACCTCCAACGCCATATTCGATTTCTTCCCTCCCTCCCCCAAAAACAAGCCAAAATGCTTTTCGTCAGAAACCTCGCACGAGCTGCTCCTCGGACGCTCAGCCGCACAGCCGGAGCTTCCCTGCGCTCATCGGCCATTGCCCGCCCCAGCACCTTCATCAAGTCCCCCGCCATCAAGGCCCTGCTGCCCACCCGAGCTGCCGCTTTCTCCACGACCGTTCGCCGAAACCAGGAGGACGACGTCGACGTCGACGTTGCCCTGTCTGCCAAGCTCGACAGCGAGATCCAGATTGAGGAGGACATCAAGGTCAATGAGCAGCAGCCCGCCAGCATCAAGGACTTCCTGGACAACAGCCCGTTTGAGCTTATCGATACTCCCGGCCAGGAGGTTGTCAAGCTGACCCGCAGCTTCAACGAAGAGAAGTAAGCTCAATTCGAATACAACACTTGATATGAGGCATGAAAGTTGACCAACTTTTCTTTCTTTGCAGGATCACCATTAGCTTCTCCATCGCTGACATCACCAACTTCGACCCATACGCCGAGGACAACCTCTTCGAGGAGGACGAGCTCCCCGAGGAGTCCCTCCAGTCCGACAAGCAGCAGAACCCCGACGACGCCCTCGACGGTGAGGCCGACGAGGAGGCCGGCGCACCCATCAACCTCTCCATCCTGATCGAGAAGCCCGGCAAGACCGACGGCGCCCTCAACATCGACGCCACCGCCCGCGACGGCGAGATCGTCGTCGACAACATGTTCTTCTACGAGGACGCCACCGTCGCCCGCATCGACTCCCCCGAGGCCGCCCAGAAGCGCGCTGACGTCTACCCCGGCCCTCCCTTTGGCAGCCTCGACGAGGACCTGCAGGTGCTGATGGAGCGCTTCCTCGAGGAGCGTGGCATTAACGAGTCTCTGGCTGTCTTTGTTCCCGACTACGTTGATGCCAAGGAGCAACAGGAGTACATCCGCTGGCTCAAGAACGTCCGCACTTTCGTCGATGCTTAAATGAGCTGATGGGAGAACAGGGGAAGAAGGGGAAGTGTATGAATCTAATGCTTGGGTTTGATTTGGTTTTACGGTTTTGCGTCAAAAAAGAGTGGAAAATGAAGGGAAGTTATGACTTTTTGTTGTTGTTTGGTTTCGACACAAACATTTGTGACTATAGAAAAAACTGATGTTTTTGTTTGTTTTGGGAAATGTCCTCACTCATGTATTATATAAACGGCCAACGCTGCCACCCTCTTATGGACTGATATCATGGCAAAAAATCAATTTCAAAATTTTATCATTGCCAAAAAGATTGCACAGAAAGAAAAAAGAACGAAATATCTATCCCAAAAACAACTATGTAGTGTGCTGCGAGCACAATCTATGCGTATAGGCCAAATCAACCCGCGTGGTATATGTATATCAAGCCAGATTCAACATCTCTCTCTCTCTCTCTCTCATATCCATCCAGAAAAAAAAAAAAGGTTCTATGCCAATATGCTGTATCCAATCTTCGCCTTCCCTTCTCTCTTCCCCCCCATGCTATTTACAAAACGCCCTCAAGATTCCATTCGCTCTTCTGAGCAAGACCCAAAACTTGCCTTCCCTTCTCAGTGAGATCGGGCTTACCGCCGTTGCCGACGACGTGTTCAAAGAAGACAGGTTGCCATGTCTCCTTGTTCTCCTCGCGCTTTCGGGCCTTTTCTCGCTGGGCCTCCTCGAGGGCGACCTTGACCTCTGTTGCCTTGGAGTACTGCTTGGCCAGAATGGCTTCGGTGACGCCAGACCACAGGCGAAGCGATTCGTTGGGGAGCATCTGCTCGCTTGGGGGTAGGATCTTGGGCGCAACGTTGAGTGGGATAATGTCAATGATAACGTGCTGCTCCTCGGGAGGCACCAGTTTCTATAGCAGAAGAATAGGTTAGCTCTCTTCTATACCGAGTCCATAAACATCTCACAAGGGGGAAGGGACATACCACAGGCCTGGGGCCTAAAGTGAAGACAACCTTCTCCCTCCAGGGACCACTCAACCTAGCCAAGACGTCTTCATCCGGAACGTCCTGAACTCGAGTCTTGGTATCGTTCTCAGGGTCGTACTTGAAAACAACACCATCGATCTTGTTTGTTGTTCGGCCCAACCAGCCTTCTTCCACGTAGTGAAGAATGACCTTGATCTTGGTATCGGGGCATGTGATGTAGGCCATCTCGCTGACCGATACGCTCAACGATCCGCGGAAGAGGCCACCAAGATGGGCCGCGGGGTGTGTCAGCTGGTAGGTCTCGTTATCCCTCTTCTCCAGTGTAATGAAGATGCCCATGTTGTGCTCGCCAGGCAACACCTTGACAGATGTGCCGGTAAATTTGGCGGTAATCTGATCAAAGCCCCGGGCCGAGATGCCCTTCTCGGGACAGGTGACATGGAAGGCGCTGACAGGAGGGTGATGTGAAGTTTGTTCGGTGAGGTATGAGATTCGGACGAGCGGCGCACTCTCGCCAGAAAGAGTGCCGTGTTGAGGGACTGTCAGAGACACCGAAGAGGAGCTCTTCTCGCTCTTAGCAGCCGCCTTCAAAGCTGCAGCGGCTCCCTTGATCGAACTCGAGCTTGAGCCGGGGGTCTGAAGGTCGACAGTATTTATCCTGGGTGCATTATCTTCTGTCTCCCAGTTACACTGCAGAAAACTCGAGGTTAGCGCAATGTCGTCTGCTGGAGTTTTTGATAGAACGAATGTCGGCTGCAGCATCCAACACCGGGTAGTGGGGCTGGGCTCACCCGGAAGAACTCGCCGAGACACGAGTTATATGGCTTGCAGGGCTTCCCCTTTGCATATTTGAGATCTTTTGTAAGCCAGAAGCGGACCACTTCAAGCATTCGATCGAGAGGCTCATCGGACGTGCCGATGGCGACGAAAGCGTTGGGTGCATCAAGGTAGGTCCAGTATTCGAGGTTCGGTGTGGGCTCGAGCAGCTGGGAGGGGAGCGAGAATCGGACGCTGGCGAGATCAGAGACGCCGATGAATCTAATCCCAAAAAAACCCGTTATTAGCACATGTTTTCTGACGCAGAATCCGATGTTCGTATCCGATCAGAGCCAGTTTGCATGGCACATCGACCCTTTCGTTCGTTGCGGCGGCGCTGTGTGTCGAGACTCCAAAGCCCCACTAGGCTTTACCGCCGATTTCGCGTGACGGCACTCGATATAATAGCATCGTTTATGCCAGCGAACCAGCACGTTGCACAGAGGCCTTGCATCAAACAAAGGGGCGCAAGAGGATATGCCATACTTTTTCAAGATGCCCAAGAAGGTCCGCAACTTGGAGCCCTCGTTCTGGGGCTCGTCCGGCGTCGTAACGGTTGGGGGTGTTGATGACGACATGGTGCCCTGAGTTTAGAACAGGCTGAACAACGATATCGTGGGATGAAGGGGGCCGGCTAATCGATATGCACCGCCTTTTGCCGAGTAAAAAGGGAGGAAAGCGCTGCAGAGATGAACGGCCGCGAGAGGCGTGGTTGAAAGAGAAGAGACAAAAAAAAAAAAAGAGTGCTTGTCTGCCTCTGACCGCAGCGTCGCGCGCCTTGTTGCAAGACGCAGGTGAGAGGAGCGAAGTGGTTCACTTTTGCTGCGACGCCCCAGCCAAGCCAACAGGAAGGAAAAAAAAGTTCTGGAGCCGGCCGAGCTGTGGCGCTTCAGAGGGGTAACCAGAGGGTCCCAGAGGCCAGGGGACAGGGATTCCCAGCGCGGCGGCAACCACTCACGAGCGCCGCCAAGCTGCATGCGCCTCAGTGCCGGGCGACGCTGGAGGCGAACGGATGGGAACTGCCGGTGCGTGCGGAGGAGGAGGATCGTGGATGTCTGGATGGATGCTACTGGAAGAATCGCGAGACATCTTCTGCCCTCGCGGTTCCTGTGCCATTGACATATAAATATCTCGCGTTTTTGCCCTACTTCTGAATGCTGCACACGCACTGCATGCCGCCATACATACTTGACCACATGCGAGATAATCCCAGGCTAAGGCGACCCTGCGTGCATGCCCGTGCCAAGGCGGAAGATCCGTGAGGCCAATCATCGGCGCACATGGTCTGGCCGCTGGCTCTGGCGATGGCATCCGCGGCGGCCAGCCCAAGCCGTGACCTCGACCCCGTGTTTCGCCCGACTGGCCACCGGCGACGAGGCACTTTGCTCTGTTTTATTTGTTCCTGCACACGCTAGTGCTATTCTACCTATTCACTGTACTATTGCAGGCATGTAGTACTATTTGGCAGGGCAACATGGGCATTTGCGTGAATGCGCAATCGGGGACTTTTTTTAAACTTTCCCGGGTGCCGCAGTAGTCCGAGTGGTGGCGCGCGTGGCGATGTGTGAAGTTGTTTGAGAAGAGCTGAGCCGACTCAGAAAAGGCGGGTGATGTGATTGTGAAACCTATCCCGTCCCAAAGCGCCTTACATAATCTGCTCTCATTGAGGCAGCTCAGCTCATAGGGGAAGTGGTTTAAGGTTCCGTCAATCGTCATACGACGAATGAATAGAGATCGATCTTGGGCCTGCCTCCACAATATAAGCATCGATGGGTGGCATTTCAAGGGCTTGTCCAGGCGGCGACACACCACCAGAACATTGCTGTACAGTACGTGTTACGTATTGTGCCAGAATATGTGACTGATCACATGGAACATCTCAGTTATGAACTGGTCATGGCAATATTTCAACTGAGCGCTCAGCTTCATTATCATTATAATAGCTGCGTGTCTCTAACTATTACAAGATAGCAATCTACATGTACCTTGAAAGAACCAGCTCATATCAGGCATGATCCGCTACCCAGCTTCTAGCACATAGTAACCGAAACTCCGCCTATACAGAGTACATGTCCTCGTGTAAACCGACAACTCCACATATACCTAAAACTCCTCGAGATAAACATTCGCTAAATACACTTGACGTACGTTTGAGTTTGTTTCGCTCCTATTCCCAAAACAGAGCCGAGTCTTCCACGGGAAACAGATCTTGGTGGTGGAGCATTTGGTGCTGCGTCTGGGCTGGGTCGATGTGCAGGAACTCAGGGATGGGAGAGCCGCCAAAAGAGGGAGTTGACATTGAAGACATGGATTGATCGCTCGCAGAGGAAGATGAAAAATCGAAAAGGGGTGGGAAAAGGTCCGTCGGTGCCTGCGCCTGTGCCTGTGCCTGCGGCTGCTGCATGGTGAAATCCAGGTTGTTGGAATCCCACTGTGGGAACTGAGGAGAATGCTGAGGCAGTTGCATCGAGACAGGCGACTCAAATGCCGGGGGCGGAGAGGTCGGAGATATGGAAGATGGTATGGATGTAGGAGAGTATTCGGGAGGAGAGTATGGCTGGAGAGGAGAGGACTGCTGAGAGAATCGGCGAGCGTGCTCGTCGGCATGAGGAAACATTTGAGCAAACATCTTGTTGACGTCGTTTTCGCGCCAGCTCCGGTCAGACTCTGCCAGCAGATCTCTGACTGTGTTGGGATCGACGACGAATCCCGGTGGCGCGCTTAGACCCATGGCTGTGAATCTGGGCAAAAGAGCATCTTCCTCGTACATCTCCTTGTTGAGCACTCCGGCCTCTGAGACGAAGAATCCTTTTCCGGTACGGGCCTTGTGTATGGCACTCGCCTTGTAGGCGGATTCTATCCGAAGCTCCAAGGTGCGATCATCCCGGCGCGAGGCAGCAACCAGCGCACGCTCTGTGAACTCGAGACGGGGGAGCTTTTTCTGCAGGAGCGAATACTTAGTTTACGAAATCGCCCTGGTAGTCAGGATAGATGGGAAAAAAACGTACCTCCTTCTTGTCCTTCTTGCCGGCGCCATTTACTGATGAAGCGTCTTTCGACTTGGTGTGTCTTGGCTTAGTGGTGCCCTTTGGCTTGGTGGTGTCTGTCTGCCGAGCCATCACGGGAGAGAGCTAGTAGGGACAAGCAAAACGCAGGATAGATCGGCAGGCAGTGTGGCTGGTGAGACGATTTTGTCACCAGCGTCTCGCGAGGTATGATGAAATGATGGTAGCTATTATCGAATTTGAGATAATAGCGATTAGAGATATAAATCGGCAGTGGTTGACCAGAATGGATGAGTCCGGGAAGGGGATTGGAAACTCGCCGCGTTTATATGTGCCAACCCCGGGGCTCCTGCGAAACGCCATGCTCTGGATTTCGAGGCTAATACAAGCTCCCGATTCGATCTGTGCAGCTCCAAGTTTGGACCATCGGATTCTTGGTAAGGCGATCGATCTCGATGTCGAGAAGCAGTTAGTGCGAGACTGAGGCCAAAGTACCGGCGAGGTAGCTTGGTGTGGCGCCAGCTGTCGCTCATTGCCTAATCTGGCAGTGCCTTTTTAGCCTGGCCAAGGGAGATAACGCAGCGACAGCCACAGACGGCTTCGTATAAGACGAGATATCTGCCCTCGTGCTGGGGGCTGGTAGCTGTATGGAGAATGCAAGTTCCTCAGTCTCCTTGCTGGCTGCCTGCTTCAGCATGCAGCGAAACACTCCCCCACATCTGTTTTGGAGTGTATCCTTTGTTGTCCGAGGATACATAACATCCCATATAGGTAGGTAGCTACTATAGTAGTTCTCTCTCGGCACTCAACAGTCTCCAGTTTACGCCTCTCGCCCGTATGTTCTGGCGACTTTTAAGATTTCTGCCACAATCGGAATTCCAATTTCAATCCATCCGAGTCTCCAGAATGGCGACCGCTGATATCCGCAAAAGACAAAAACTCATGCCAAGGCACTGCTGCTGCCAGCAACCGCCGTGAACAAAGAACAGCAGCGCCCACGGAGCTTCTGCTCCGCCCCCCATCCTGTGCTGCGCCAGACCTCCCCTAAAGTGGCGGTACTTGGCGGTACAAACGCCTCTTAACAGCCCCTCCCAAGGATCTAGCCATAGCACCCCTGCTCGCTATCCGCGTGCTAGACCTAAACGCGATAAGCCTGGCACCTCACCCCAGACGCACGTCACAGCTCAGGAACTGCGTGACTGCGGGCTTGCGTCAGAGGGCCTGCCGAGCAACGAATCTGCATGCGTATCTTCTCAGTTGGGTCAGAACTACTGCGACCGTTCCAGAAGCTTCAAGCCCGTGTGTTGGACTAATTGGAGCGTCATTCTGATACCATGACGGACTATCTGTGATGTTTAGGGAGGGAAAAAAATGAGGCACTTCGTGAAGATGGTCTGGTCGCGTACTGGCGATACTTTTTTTGGCCTTGATCACCTCCACGTCAACCCAAACTGCAGGTCGACCTTCCTGAATAGAGAGCGGCTGCGCCTCTTCATGTCCAGGGATTTTGGCGATTGAATCAATAGAAGGGAGGGAAGCAAAATCAAAATCAAATAATATTTTTTACATGTTTAATGCAACTGCTCAGATATTATTTTTCAATTAGATAAATGACACTGATGCTGCCAGCTATCCTAATCGCAGAAAAGCGGTGGCTGGGCATGGCCTCTAGGATTTGAACTGGGTTAATTATATCTGTGCGTGTTGCAGATCGGGATTTGAGTCTTTTCATGCAAATAACAAATTAAAAACAAGCGATTTGCAATCGTTCAGGTGTGCAACCTAATACGGGTCTACTTACAAAACCACTGCCCTCTCTTCTTCGTTCTGCTCAGCGCCAAGAATGGTGGATGAGAAGATATTTGGCATGTATTTCAAAGGCCTGTTTTTTATTTGCTGTTTCGTTTCGGAGATGATGCCGACGCTTTGGAAACTTGGCACTCGGTGGCTGTACTAGAACTACACGTTCCTCGCGACTCCTGTCAATGACTTGCGATTGGCTTTTTAAGCTTCGGCCTGACTAGCAATTTAGAGTACGCTCTAATGAAGCAATATGGCAACTTGTAGGGAACAAGCTGGAGATTACACGATCTGGATGGTTACCCAGATGCTGGCTTACACGAGCAAATGTGTCGTAGGCCCTCCGAACCCGTGCTGTGGCTGTAGAACTATCTCGTCATCATGTATGGAGACGTCTCATCATTTGTGAAGCATCATTAAATGAGGCTGGAGTTGAGTCATTTCATTTCTTGGCTTACTGTGGGCGGGCGGGGGAGCACATATTTCAGGATACTCCAAATGCAGAGGCGGCGATAATAACCATAAGCAGAGTTCGCATACCCGAAAAGAGACAAAAGCTGCAGGTAGAACATGGAATTGGCCGCATACCTGGTTTATGAAAGAGGGCAGTCTACTATCATACCAAGGCCTCTCAGATGAAGCTTTTCCAATGTCGATATACGTAAATTCTGAGGCCTCAGTTGGTGTTTTACTTGCGACAAGGGGCAAAAAGATTACGGCGGCAGAGTCCCCGCTAGCACTACTGATATTGCACCAGGCGAGTCTTTTTCGCCACGCGAGGCATCTCATACCTTCGAGATTTTCAAGCATGAGTCGCTGGTAAAAATCAATTCTTCAATAGTTCGAGATGTGATGATGATGCAGTCGCTGGAGAGAAAACTCCGGCGGGTGTATACGTACTCGGTGTAAGTTTCTGCCTACTACGGAGTAGGTGATGGCTGAATCATCCGGCCCATATTATGTGGAAAGAAGGTGGGAAGACGGGCAATAAAGGACAGCACTAACGCAACGGTCTCCACGCTTGATGTAGTGGAGAATGGGAATATTAACAGAAACATCGAGTGGATGAAGCCGGACGACACGGTTGGAGAAGCCAAAAAGGCTTGATGGTGCAAATGCCGGGCGTGGGCATAGGTGCATGAGCTCATCATTACCAATTTGATAGATCAAGTGGAACATGAAAAGCTCCGGTTCTTGCAAGCCCGGGCAAACAAGAAGAACAAGGGAGTTCAATAGGCACAGTTATCAATCTACAACGCTAGCACTCCGCGTGGATTATCCAAAGAAAACCGGCTGTTAATCAAGCAGGCTGTCCTGAGCTTGCGCTATCCTAGGTCTCGTTAATTGCTTTGGATAAGCGAACAGTCCCATTTGTAAAGCGAAGCCCATGCGCTCAGCTCTTAAACGCAGAAGCAAAATGCGCTGTTAGCCTTTGTGCGAATTTCCTCATATATGGCCAGGGGGCTTGCCAGCAGAGCACTCCCAAATCGGCAATGTATTCCTGCTGGAAATAATAATAAACGATGGTACGAGGCTCGGGAGAGGAGAAAGTCCATTCGGTGGCCACTCCTGAATTTGAATTCAAAATCTGAACAAATCAAATGCACGAATACATTGATAAATACTCGGAATTTCAGACATCACCATCCATTTCGTGTACAAAGGAGGCCATTCCAAGTACACACTCCTAAGTAAAGTCCACCAGACCGATGTATTGGCGAGAAAAATTGGTTTTCACAAGCTGGAAACTACATGTACCCAATACTCAGTAGCTGATTAGCACATGCGTGTTTCAGGCAGTTTCAAGTGATGTTTTCTTTATCGCACTTTCCATAGTATTGATGCTTCCTTCACTTTTGTATGAGCTTCTTTGAGCCTGACACGGAGTTGGGGCAATACCTCAGGCACACATTCGTCAGGCATCAAAATAAGGGAACACAGACTTTCCTTTTACAAGCATAGCAACCTCCTGAATGAATTTTTTGCAAATCTAGCAGCCCCATTTCTACCTGAAAGAAAAGAAAATAATAAATAAATAGACCGAAGCTTGAAAATTCATGTGTATCCCTTCCTTGAAACTTTGAATTCCTTCCTGTATCATCTATTCGAGGTTAGATCTTGGCATTGCGATTCATCTAGATTGCTGTTACTAACATTTCTCTGGCAAGATGCTTCCGCTATTCGACTAATGGCGTTTCCCGTTTCTATCGACAGCTCGTACTTTAAAAACCGTTAGCTAGTCCGAGTTTCGAAAACATACACACGATCAATACAAACCTTTCACATGGGCATGACCAAACAAACACCTCACTTGTGACGCTGGCCATCGACATCGGTCATCTCGGCGTCTTCGTCGACAGTGTCAGATGGTCCTGTGCCTGTCCGACTGTGGGAGCTGTAAAAAGGCGACTGGGCATTCGGGTCTCTGTTATGGTGGGTTGGAAAAACATGCTGGCTGACGGGCATAGCATGGAACCGACCGCCGCTTCTTTGAAAGAGATGCTGTTCTGCTCTGGAGTTGGCGGCTCCAGAGTCGATTGGCTGGCGACTAGAAGCTCCGAATGGTGCTTGGGCGTTGAGGAACCCCATGTCTTGGCTAGTGGAAACAGGAATTGCAGCTCGTGCAAAGGCAGTCGATTGTGCCGCAGGAGGGATTCTAAAACCGTACTGAGGGTTGACAGGCATCATCAATGATTGAGAGGCATTTTGAGCCGAGCTCATGCTCAAAGGGTTCTGGTAGAGCTCGAGTCTCTCCATGCGCTGCGGAATGAAGCCCATCTGGAAGCTCGTTTGAAAGTTAGCAGGAGCAGTTCCAGCAAAGACACCGATTCGAGATGCTCGAGGAGTAATCTCCTGGTCATCTCCATCTTGGAGGGATGGATTGGTAGGAGTGCCGGCACGAGGAGTGCGGCTCGCAGTATCAGCCTTTTGTCTAGCTCGAGCTGCGGCCTCAGAAGCTGGCGAGCCTTGAGCAGCTCCTGTCAAGTCGTATCCGGATCGGGGCATCTTGTTGGATGTGCGTTTGATGAAGAGTAACAGATGCTTGAAGTGAAGAGCAGTTATAGGCGAAAGGCGGCGGCGGCAACAATGAAAAAACAAACTGTAATGATAGAGACAAGATACTGTTTTCGAAATGCTTAGACGCTTAAGAGATGAGCTTCACCAAGTCGATATATAATCGTCTCTGCGCGGCCGTGAAATTGTGTGTATTCGAGAGTGAAGCAGCCTTGCAAACGGCATGGTGATGCCGTCTCGCTCCCGAACATCGTGCCCTGCGCAAATGCGCGATTCCGCAACGCGGGTAGAGACTCACTTCTCAATCAGATTCGCAAATTCTACCGGCCGTTCGGTTGATGAGCGTTTGTACCGACAAAAGGGGGGGCAGCCCCCCCTTGCAAAGCTGTTATTATTAGGCGGGAACTAAGCAGATTGTTGTTTGCCAGCCGGCAAAGGGAGTCTAAAGGAAGGCTCATTGAAATGAACCATATTCGGGAACAGCAGCAGCAACAGAATAGCGGCAATAGCCATACAAAACAGGGAAAGAGGAGAGAATGGAGAGAATGGTAATCCATTGGTGCTGCAGATCTTTGACGTAAGGAAATAATATATTTGTGGGCAGAAGAATCCTGACTTTGTGGCATTAACCACCTTTAGAATTTAACTACTGAGAAGGTAGCAAATTTTTAGTATATATACATTTCTCCTAAAAAATAGACTTCTATTACATGCGAGCGATATATGCAAAGCTCTTGTTGAGCAGTTTTTATCTTTCGTCTCCGCTTTTGTCAAAACATTTAGATCTCCAGATCATTAGAGCGGCATCTTTACTCCTCAGCATCAGCCATCTCCACATCTTCATTTTTGGACTTCTTCTTCTTCTTCTTCTTCTTTTCCTTCTCCTCTCCTACTTCGTCGGCCTTTTTCTCTTTTTTCTCCTTCTTTTCTTTCTTCTCCTTTTTGTCTTTCTTCTCCTTCTTTTCTTTCTTCTCTTCCTTTCCCTCCTCGTCTTTTTCTTCCTTGTTCTCATCGTCCTCTACATCATGCTTCTCTCCATCTTCATCCATCTTATGCTGTTCCTCTTCAACCACCTCAGCTTCCTTAGTTGCCTTTCCCTCTCCATTAGGCTTTGCATCTCCCTTGTTCTTAGGAGCAGCAGCGGCCGGGGCCTTGATTTCATCAAGCTCCTTCATCCAGTTCTTCCAATCAAAGCGTCGTGTTTTCCACATGTCTCCCTTCCATGTCCGCCAAACGCTTCTTCCCATCCACGACTCTCTCAGCGTGGATTCATGCGCGCCCAAGGAGGTCATGATCTTGTCTTTGATATGATGGGGTACACTCCAGTCTTTGCCCTTGCTAGGGATCTCGGCAATGGCATTGATGAGATTGTGGCCGTATTGGTTTGTAGCTAGCTCCGGGATGTGTGGCAGCAGTGTGTTAACAAGGCCCTTTTGGAAGATAGAGTTGGTAGAGGGCGTTGCGATGGCGGTAGTGAGGACGGTAACGGTAGGTAGGGAAGTGGTGGCGAGGCGAATGAGAAGATCGGATGGCAAGGCGAGGATAGATTCTTGAACACCCTTGGCGGGGCCGGAGATTGACAGCAGGGTAGTAAGGAGGTTTGCTCCGTGAGATTGGATAGCATATTCGTTCTTGCTCAGCTGCTGAACATCCTTCTTCTTTTTCTTATCCTCCTCTTCACTGACTGAAAGAGAGCAAAGAGTCGTTACTAGGTCCGCAGGCTTACTGCCGCATCCTTCTTTGAGTCCCTTCATCAGCTTTCTGATTTCATCATTGATGTTTCTGGCTGCGCATCGCTCAAAGAGAGCTGCTATGACGTTGTATCTGGATTTGGAGACTAGTTGGGGCACAGTGGGTGCAATCTGATCGACAGCCTTGGCAAGATCATCCTTGCCTAGTCGCTTGAGTACTCGGATAGCAGGGTAGCAAGAGATGTCGTTTCGCACATAGCCTTGTATTCTGGGTAGGAATATATTTTGGTTGAGAGCCTTGAAAATCTTTCCTGGTGCATGAGTGATGAGTGTTTCGACGAGTCGTGAGCCGATCTGGTCGTAAATCATGCCATTGATAAATTCAGAAGCGGCAGAAGAACCGTCAGACAGTGATTTGGGAGCCCCAGGGAGAAGCTGTTGGAGAAGAGAAGGCGAGGAAGTCTCTTCTGTCTTCTCTTTCTCGCCCTTAGCCTCACCCTTGTTGAGCGTCAAGTCGAGTTCTAGGATGAGCTGAAGAATTGGGTTACCAATAGGGTGTTTGGCCAAGACTTGGATTCCTGTAGCATCCATTCCTGAGACGGCGTCTTGCATGATCTTGTTGGCCGCCATGGTAAAAGATGCCGGTACAGCTCGTTTGCCATGATTCTGCGCATCTGCCGCCGATGATCCACTAACAGTAATCTTCTCTTTTCTCTTGCTCTTCAATAGTGTACGCGACGACTGTTCCTCCAAAGGCATTCCAGACAGCACCAGCAGCAGCACTCGTAGCGTATGTGAAGCGAATCGGTCGGTAATGAGGTATCCCAAGCTACCCTCCAGCTCGTCCAGCGTAGCCAAGAACAGGCGCTCCATGGATGCTGCCGGCTGCTGCTCATCAACATCCGCCCCCTTGGTATCCATGACGAATTCTTCAAATCCAGCCAGCTCCTGCGTGACAACGCCAGCAGAGCGAAGGAAGAGCGCCTCACAGCAGTGGCTGGCAAAGCGGTGCTGCACAAGCGACAGAAAGTGGCCACCAAAGGCTTCAAATAGCTGTTTCTTCTGAGCCGTATCAGCAAGCTGTATCAGGCGCTCCATTAGGCGGGAACAAGACTGGCTGCTGGCGAGCTTGCACTCTTTGCCTTTTGCTTCGCGGTAGACGCTCTGCAGGAAGATGTCTCGCTCCTCGGGGGTTGGGAATTGGTTCAGCTCCAGCATCTCATCGGCGCGTCTGAAGTATTCTTGCTCATCGTCGGCAAGCATGCCAAAGAATTCCCTTTCGCCGGGGCCGTTTTGGTGATGTGAGAATTCCTGATTGCCATTTTCGTACTCGTTGCCGTTGTTGTATTCGTTGTCATTGCCATACTCGTTGCCGTTGTACTCGTCGTCTCGGCGCGGGCGCTTCGCTTCTACGTCGAAATTTCCTTCCGCATCTTCGTATCTCTTGCGCTTCTCGCGGGCACCTCCTCGTTTTGTTCTCGGCTTCGGCATTGTGGTCTGGGCGATTGGGTGGATTGGCGCTTGGTGTGAACAAAGATGGGCTCCTGGAACTTTTTTTTTCTAGAGTGAAGATTATCACCGATAAGATCTTATCGCGGCTAGCGTGCATGTGCAGGTACCTTCCAGCCGCAAATGCGCCTGTGGGGGGGAAGCGCATTGGCGAATCAATGCCTAGGCCAACAATAAAATCATTGCCTATTAAGATCATGATAAAAAACATGGTACCAATGCATCCTACAGAGGCAAAATGAGAAAAGTGAAGAAATAATCCAATATACGCCTGTAAAAATTTATACTGAAATGTCTATCTACTCTATGTTAGACTGCCAAAGTTGAATTTAGTATGCAGAGATTAATAAAGACCGCCGGATAGGGAATATCTGTTTGCCCAATGCCATCTATGTTTATCCAATGCTTCACTCTCTTCTCATAAGGATATCTCCTGGCCCAGCTCGATCATGGCCTTCACAATCCCCTCTACGGTCCCTTCCAAAGTCTGGACATTGACCACAACGCGCAAGAAGCTGCCCTTGTCGCCGGGAGCGTAGTCGACCATGAATCCTCGACCAACAAGCATCTGTGCAATTCTCTGTGTTCTCGAGGTATTCACGTTTTTATCAGAAGACAGTTTGCCTCCCGGAGCCGAGTAGAAGCAGACCTGCAGACACGGCGGAGGGTATGATGAGACCATAACGAAGTCGCCGCTCTCGTCTAGGAGTCGAAATAGATGGCTGGCCATGTCGAATGCGTGGTCGATTTGGCGCTCGAAGCCATTGGCACCATAGTAAAGCCAAGCCAAAGCAACCTTCAAGGTGTCTCCGCGGCGGCCGCATTGCAGAGACAAATCTGCCAGATCCCAGACTTCCTCATCGTCGCCACGGTGGAAGAGATATCCGGCAACAGTGCTGTTTGCGCGCTGGAAAACCCGCATGTCCGGGCCCAAGAGCAGCGAGCAGGTGCATGGGGCGTTGAGCATCTTGTGCGGGTTGACAGTTAATGAGTCGGCCAGATGTGAGCCCTTCATCTTCCAGCTCTGCGCCTTTGAGAAAATGACGCTGCCGCCCCAGCTTGCGTCGATGTGCAGCCACATGCCAAACTCCTTGCAAATCTTGGAAATCTCTTCAAAGGGATCGAAGGAGCCCATTACTGTGGTACCGGCTGTGGAGTTGACGTAGAATGGCGTCTTTCCTTGCTTCTTGGCAAGCAAAACCAGTTCTCGGAGGGCTTGTGGCCTCATCCTGCCCTCGTTATCCACAGGAACCGCCCATACAGCAGACGAGCCCAGCCCAGTAATCATTGCGGCTTTCTCCACGGAGTAATGGCCGTGTGCGCTTGTGAAGACGACAAAGTCATGCTTGCCATTTCCTTTGGTTTTGGTTTCTGGGTACAGCGTGTTTCGGGCTACAATTAGAGAGGTGAGGTTTGATCCGCTGCCACCGGGACATGATATGCCGCCGGCATGTGGGCCATCAAATTTGAACAGATTAGCAAAAGCTTTGGTGGTTGTCTTTTCGATAACAGTCAAGGCTGGCGAGACATGGTAAACATGTACCTTGTGGGTTGTTAGATAGTGAACCGAGACACAGAGCAGTAGTGGAGTCTCACATTTGTGTTTAAAACGGACAGGATGAGATCTGCGATGACTCCCACCTACATGGTTGTTAGTTAAACCACCCTCTCATAACCATATTATATAAAAAGAGTGCTTACTGGTGTAGTGCTTGCGTACAGCTTGTCCATGAAACCTTGGTCCCATGTATTGACACTATACTTGAGCAGCCTCTCAATACTATGGAGGAGGCCATCTTTACCCAGACCCTCCTCTGGGAGAAGGAACTTCAACTTGGCGACCAGCTCAAAGGGCTTTTTTGAGTCGATTAAAACATTCTGAGGCTCTCCATCGGCATTCAACCCCAGATTCCCTGTGGCTCTGTGGGCAGCGGCATCATCGGCAGCTTTAATAAAAGGAATGATGAGCTGCTGAACAGATTCTAAGAGCTATAAAACAGTTTAGTTTATGACAATGGCAATTGGGAGGCGAACGGGTCAAGGAATCATCACGTACATCGGCAGTTTCCGCGGCTCTGTCAAGCTGGGAGCTAGATTTGCCGTTAGCAACGTAACCGTTGCTAATTGCAGGCATGGCAGGCGATCTATATAGCCAAAGCGAGGGGGGTTAAAAAAAGCTAGATTTTCAGAAAAAAGATGTCTCGCAAATAGAACTAAACTAAGTGCAGGAAAAAACGTTTGGTCTTTTTATTTAATTTCGCTCACTTCGTTTTTGCTGACAAGCAAGTGGGATGATAAAATTTAGTTCAAGAAAGACAAGCCTGGCACAATCCAAGGAGTTTACAGAGCAGCATAAAAAACCTCGAACCTCGGTCAAGCGTGATGCAAAATTCTGGAATTTTTAAGCACTAAGAAGGGGAAAAAATAGTCAACCGAGTCTTTGCCGCCTTGATTGCCAGATACACGGCGCCCCCGGGCAGTATGAGGCGCGCCATAGAAAGTTTGGCTCCGCGACAGATTGACAAATTGCGCCATTAAGCGGTCTTCTGTCGTTTTCCTCGCTCACACTCTCTCACTTCGGCCTGTCGGGGCTGCGCGGATGAAATGAGATCCATGGCACTGGCGGTTAAATAGCACTAGCAACCTAGCTCTGTTCGATGGCTATGAGTGCGATGCTCCGATGTAAAAGCATTGAAGATTCCATGCTAATAGTGGGTCGGTCAGAGCGACGACAATCCAGCAGCAGTCTTTGACAGCGGCTGGCTTGTGTCATTAGAGTGGATTCCGCCAGTACGGTACGGAGTATGTACACGTATTTTCTCCGAATCCGGGGCGTTATGAACTGCTGCCACCCAAAGATGCAAGGCTGTCTATCTAGAGCCCTTTTCAGCCCCAAAAAGCAGGCAGCCAGTGATATTGCAGTATTCCTCTCCAAGTCAGGTTGGCGCCATTACTGGTGAAGGCTGCGTTATGCCACATGTAGACACAATATGGGTTAAGCTTGTAATATACTGTAACATTCATGATTTCCGATCCATCATCACTCACTTGAAGCTGTTTAGCTGCCTCGTAGAATCCGCACCTGTGACCTGCAAACTTTCTCACTTCGTATACAAACAGAGGCATTTCTTCCACCTCAAGAGATCCAACTGCGACTCTGTCGATCAACTTCCCAAAACTGGAACTGGAGACTAACGCCGAGTCAGTGCGTACCTCGTCGACGTCGACAGGCTGCCAAGAAGCGGGTTTTACCAGGGGGCGGCCACATGGAGATATCCAGCAGCTTCAGGTGGCCATGATCTTCCGGGGGTTGATGATTCATGGCAGGGGTACATGCATGTAGTAGTATGACGGTGATGAGCCTGCTGGTAAAAGGGCTTTGACCCAATAGTAGCCTGTTATAGTAGTACTTGTAAAATAGAGCCTTGAGTGAGAGTCTGCTTACAGCACAGTGGTTAAGTATATATGAATACACGTTTCTTACGAGTACATCAGTGAAGCTTGATTTTGGCCAAATTCTCAATTTCGGCGAGTTTTATGCGTTTCTTAGTTCGTATATGCATGTGCTAGGCTGACCAGCATATAAATCCCGCGGCTGCTAAGACATTTAAACTTAATTTCAGATACCAGCTACAGATGGCTCACTGGTGAGCAGGAGCAACATCGAGACTTAGAGACAATGTCACATGAAATGCGTCACCCTTGAGTCCACGACTTGTATGCATAACCTTGCATTAATCATCGTCTCATCTCCCATTCCGGCGTTGTGGGAGATCCAACTCTTGTATAATCGCAGCACGTATACGAAGTGTACAGGGTAGACTAAAGACATTAACCGTATCGTACGCGTCCAGCCCATAGATACATCTTGTGTGGTTCTGAAAATTACGCTCAATGTCATCATCGTTATCATTATTATCTCTGTTGTTGTTTCGTAACAGTAAGTAAGTAAACCCTTGGCCAAGAAGGTATCTGATGAATCTGAGCGCGCCATTGGCCAAGAAGCGCGGCAAAGTCAGATTCGTTACCGGGCCATACAAGCTTTCCTCAAGTGCACAGACGCCGTGTCGACTCAGGCTGCGGGTACCTTTGATGATAATGCAGCCGCCGTGCATTCATCACATCACATTCATCTACATGGTGGTCGGAATCACAATCGACCGAGACCGCACCCACCAGCAGCTGAGTATCCAACGCGACGCCACCATATTCATAGATCCAGGCCCAGTATACATACATACATACATACATAGGCAAATGTGCGGCAACAGAGCCAGTTACCGGTCTTTGATAAGTGCATAGGTAGTAGTACAGTGCCTTGCAGCCAGAGCATCTGCTCCGTGTCTGCCCACCCTTTCTCGACTTCTCATATCATCACGGCAATGCCGCCGCCCTGGATCCCATCATCGTGCTTGGATTCATATCCCACCACTCCAGACCCCCTACTAGACTGCCCAGTTAAGGTTCGCGCGCAGCAAGCGGCGGGGGCTTCGCTAATAACAGGCCACCTGGACTGGACTTGGCCTAATGAAGCCCGTCCTATCGGCGACGAGCGAAATTGCATCCGGGCTGCTGGGATCCAGCCGTTGATGGTCCCTGGCCTGTCCCGCATTGCGTCCTGCACTGCATCCCTCTGCTCGTCTCCTCCAGCAGGCCCCGCTCTCCGATATGAAGAAGAGACAAAGAGAGGAGAAGTCGAGATTGCGAGAGAGAAGAGCAAGATGGAGAGAGAGGGCTGGCTTTCTCGCATCTGGAGAACTGCCTCGGTATGCTCCTGATGCTGATATCGCGCTCAGCCGTATTGACGGCTTCGGCTTCTCCTGCCACGATCAAGCCCCCTGGATGCCCACCCCAGACTTCAGCTGGCTTCTGGCTGGCTGTACCACACATCACTACACCAGAGAATATCATTTTTTTTTTTTTTTTTTTAGCATCATCACCTTGATCCTGGCCCCTCATCCCATTTATCTCGTCGCCTGCATCCCCTCTCCCCTGACTGACTGGTCAATTCCACGACCTCCAACTCTGGAAATTTCGCCTCCACAAGCCCAATGCGCTCGTGATCCCTACCTCCTCTCCTCTATCGCATCCGCCCTCCACTTTAAACCAAATTTGCCCTGCTTACTAGCCGTTTGCTCGGCCGATTCTGCTTCTTCAATATCCTCTTTCTGCTGCTACTGCCGGCCGGCCAATTTATCTAGTGCATTGGCGACGTCTCCAGCCACCCCCGGCCCTCTCCAGGTTGCCCAATTCCGCGATAGGTTGGTTGGGTGTGGGTGTGGCCCTTTTCAATTCTTTTTTTTACTGCTTGTTGCCAACGAGACTCTGCTTTTGTGCCTTCATGGACACGGTCTTGGGGGTCGCGTAATACCATACACACCCATTTCCTCGTGTTGGCGCAAAGTATCTTTTGCTACTAGTAATTTTTTTTTTAATCTTGTCTTTTTCTCGCTTCACTCCATCTTGTCTTACAAATGGTACTGCCTGCCGATCATATCTGAGGGCTTTTCTTTTTTTTTTAATTTATGCATTTCTTCTTTTTGCTTTTTATACCCATTTAGAGCAAGCGAGCGAGTTGAGTAAGCGGAGCCTTTCAACGTTTCTGCTGCTGCATATCATTTCAACTTTCTGCATCTCGAGTCCAACATCTGACGCGTTTGCTGCACGGCATACTGGCATAACACGCATCTGCTTATAGGCAGCCCGCTCAATTCGATAGCTGGAGAGTGTGCTTGCTATATTCGAGCCGAGGATCAATATCGCCTGTCTATACGGAGCATAGACTGGTCCAATCAAAGATAAAGGCCCCTCGTCTTTCTTTTTCCTTTGTTGGCGCAAAAAGCCCACATACATCATCACCCACCATGGCGGCGCAGGACCAAACCCCCGTGCCCATCTCCATCACCATCTGCGGCGATGGAGGCTGCGGCAAGTCGTCCATCACCCTGCGGCTCGTCCGCTCAGCATGGACCTCTGACTACGACCCGACCATCGAGGACAACTACAGCGTCACGCGCGTCATCGACGGCGTCACCTACCACCTGTGCCTGACTGACACCGCCGGCCAGGAGGAGTACCGTGGCATGTGGGCGTCCTCCAACCTCGGTGCAGACGCCTTCCTCATGGTCTACGACATCACCTCGCGCGACTCCCTCGACGCCCTGCAGCACTTCGACGAGCTCATCAGCATGGAGTCCGAGGTGCGCCTCGACAACGCCGAGCGCGCCCGCATCGCCGGCATCAGCCCTGCCTACACCGGCTCCGGCGCGGGTTCCAGGACCGTCCAGCCCGTCAAGATCGTGGCGGGCAACAAGTGCGACTTGCAGGAGAGCAGGACGGTGCCGGCGGCCACGGGCCTCGAGTGGTCGCGTAGCCGCGGCTGCGGCTTCATGGAGACGAGTGCCCGCAACGAGGTCAACATCGAGGAGACGTTTGCGCTCATCGTGAAGCGCGTGGTCGAGGCCCGGAAGCTTGCTGAGGAGGGCGGAGGCGGCGCGGAGATGAGCGCGCGGGGCATGACGGCGCCGTTGACGCCTTTGCCTGGCTCGGGGGGCGAAGAGGATGAGAAGCGCGGTCCTGGTGTTCGGGGTCCCATACTGAATGGCGACAAGGTCGGGCGTGGACAAGGTGGCTTTTGGAAGAAGCTGCGTTGTTGGTGATGATGACGATGACGATGATAATGCTGTGGGGGAGGTTGAGCTGATGGGGGAGGAGAGAACAAAATGACATATACCTGTTGATGTTTTGTATAATTCGTGCGTTTTGGATCACTGTTCACTTTTTTTTTATTGTCGTTTGTTTCACATATACCATGGATGCGTATAGGGCGTCAAGGACGAAGTACTAATGATACAGGAAAAGAAGGAAAGAAAAATGGCGTCTTGAGCATAGCAGGTAGTGTAGAAATGGTGGACATGGCCTGTACATCTTCCATTTTTGATAAACAAATTGAAGGCGCCATGTATATGGCGTTTGTCATGTACATTGCCACAAATTGTCTGTTATCTCAACACACGATGAAAAGGTTCGCCCGATTCATAAAATCCACTCACCTCTCGCAAATATGATGAAGAATCGTGGACTTGGATCTTTGTGGTTATGTTAATCTGTGAGAAGGAACTCGATTTTAATATGTTTTCATTAAATGCAGGTGAAGATTTATGAGAATAAAAGAACAACAAAAGATCTGAGCTGAGAAATCGTCTCTGCCACTCTTCCTTGCATAACACAGCGTCTATAAGCTTCGCAAGCATTGTAGTGTATCATTACCATCCCTTGAGAAATCCCGAAATATTACGTGTACCAATTGGAAACCCAAAACATTGACTCTCTGTGTCTATAAAACGCCCCTGCCGGGCTACATCGTCGTCGATGAGCCATGTATTACTGCTTGCTTTCGACCCAGTCCCTCCACTTCTTGTACTCTGGATAATCGAGGCTGATTTTCTTGCCCTGGTAGCGTGTTACTTTGATGTCCAAATCCTGCCACTTGGAACGACTGCCCATCCAGCCTGCCTTGCGGACCAAGCTGAAGAGCGCCTCGTCCTTGGTCCATCCTTGCTCTAGTGCCACGTCAGGAAGATACGTTGCGCCGTAGCGGCGGCCGCGATCGGAAAATGAAATTCGAATACCGTGAGTGCCAACCTCCCAGTCGTGCATGTCATCTGCGTCTTCAAAGTCTGTGAGGAGCGTCACGGCGGCCTGGAGCGAGGGCAGTTCGCGCTTGGATATTGGGCGGAAGCGAGTGTCTTGCAGGGCGGATATGAGGGCATATTCGTGGATGCCTTCGGTCAGAGGCTGAGACTCAAAGGTGCCGATGCAGCCGCGGAGGGAGACGTCCTGGTCGTCTGGATCGACGGTATTCCAAGTAATGAAGAGGGGAGCTGCTGTTGGTGGAGTATCCGGAAGGGAGGACGTGGACGTCGCTGGCGTTGAGTCTCCTCCTGCTACAGAGAGCGACGTAGAAGACGAGGAAGACGAAGATGAAGCGCCATCGGCAGCGAGACGGCGGAGGGCCGGATTCAAGGGAGCGTCGGCGGAAGTAGAGCCGCTGGCTTTGTACGCAGCCCAGGAGGACTGGATCTGTTCAAGGGAGAGGGATTTGCGGTTATTGAGTTCGGCATCCAGAGCCTCGAAACATACGATACAATGCTCGGCGGTGGCCATGCTGCGGCTAGAGCGAGGAGACACAGAGAAGGAGAAGGAGAAGGAAAAGAAGAACGGAGGAGAGTGAGAATAAGTACAAGCAAAAAACGTCACGAAGAAACCAAAGCCGAAGAAGATACAAGTCTCTGCCAGCTGCCAAAAGCCGCGAGGATCAGAAGAGGTGGGTGGCCGCCGGAGGATGGATCTGAGGAGGATGAGAAGCACGGAGAAGCAGCAAAAAATCCAGCCACGATGGTCAAAAGGCAGTGGGCGAGCCAGAGATGGTGGCAAAGGTGGAGGCAAGGCGAGGAATAAGGTGGAAGCACACGCAGAAACGCAAAAGAGAAAGAGGAACAGGAAATCCGAGCACAAGTCGTGATTCATCAGCGCAGAGCGTTTTCTCGGGCAGCACCGCAATTCCCTCCCCCCACCGGAAGATACCCCGCGATGCTCGGGTCCAAAGTGGCTGGGGCTGGGAAGAGAAAAAAAAAAAAAGAGGCTGAAGGAATGGAGTTTGGCTTTTCGGACCCAGCAAAAGGGGGAATTTTTCAGATCCCGTCGCCATGGTTCCTTTTTCTGCAAGCCTCAGTGGCTAAACTCGGGTCATGCTCGAGTAGATTTCGTCATTGCCCAGAGCGAGCGTGTGTGGCGCATGAAGGCGTACCCAAACAGGAAAACAGGTTGGCGGTTTAGAAGGGATCAGGTACGTACTGGAGGCTTGCTGCGGGGAGAAGGTTGCTCCGTTGGCTCGGGTACGTACCGTCGTTTTCTGTTTCGGCCTGCGTTTCAACGGACTCGTGGGAATGAGGCGCATCAAACGTTGGTGCTGCTGCCAGGAGTGCTTACATGTGCTGTACAGTATGTGAGCGCTGGGCTTTTATTGCCATGGCTGTGCTCGCCAATGCTGTAATTTCAGCACCCATGCCGAACTGAACCTTGTCGCTACAGCGGTTCGTGGGCTTTGTGGGGACGCCGTTTGGAAAAGCTTGGAAGCCCGTGTGTACAATCTAGATGGCCTCTTGGCACTTGAATGATGCTGTTGTTCCCAGAGATCTGAATAACATCTTGGAAAAAGAATCTCAAGCGATATTATCTTGGCATCAAATTCCCTTTTTCATCCTTTTACACGTGCAGGCTGCACTCTGTCAAATTGCCGTGGATGAGAGCTTCATGGCCAGAACCTGGCACTACCGCTAATACACCCAACCACTTACATGACCGCTTATACTACCTACTACAACCCTCATCTCACGTCTCAACGTCGCTGCACATCAGTCACATACGAGCAATGCTATTCTCTGCTAATTTCCACGTTTCCAAATCAATCAATGTGTATATAGCCAGAATACGCGCCCGATCGTTTCTCTCTGAACCTGGCCAGGCCCGGATAAGGGAAATCCTGAAGCACGCCTGCGTTTCAGGTCCCCTAACCCCCTTTCTCCGTGACGGTCCTCTTTCGCGCACTCATCGAAACAAATGGCCAGCGCATTGCCCTTTTAGGACCAGTCCGCAAACCTGAATATGGGGACTCGAGGGTGCTCTCCAATGCTTGAACGCTGCGTGCTAGATTAGATGGAGCCAGGCCGTGCAAGGATACCTGCTGGAGGTTCCTGTAATGCTGCCTTTTTGTTTCGGCGCCTCGCCTTGCCGTGTTTGAGATGATTCCGGCTTGCCGATGACAGCGAAATAGTGCGTTTGACAATATTCGGCTCGTAGCAGACAGCAGTCCTGGGGGCGCGCTGCGAGCCCATAGTACAAATATGGCTGCTTTTCCCTCTCCTTGATTTCGTCTCTTTTCCTTCTCCATTCCTTTCAAGCATCCTTCATTCACCCTTTCGTGTTACTTTTCTTGGTTCTATCTTCTTGACTCTGTCGCCGGTCGACTTTTCAATCGCTTCTTTCATCTTTCATTTTTCTCTTTTTCCACGCCAACTTAAAAACAACAATTTTATATACCCCACAGTCATTCAAAATGCAGTTCTCCATCCTGACCGTTCTTACTCTGGCCGCCGTCGCCATCGCCAGCCCCACAGGTAAGTTTGCTCTTCCCATCTGCGAATTCCTGAATACATCAAATCAAGCATCATCGACTAACTCCCATCTACAGGCTTTGCCAAGCGTCAGGACATTGGTGCCGATATCCCCGCCGATACCCCCGCCATGACAGATGCTGAGGGCAACGTCGTGCCCTTCATCGCCAAGGACGTCCACCTGGGCGAGGTGAAGCGAGGAGTCTACATCAAGAAGCGATTTTAAACAAGGATACGGAATTGATTTGGAGTAATGGGATACATAATTTATGAAGAGAAAAGGAAAGAGAAATGTGCAAGGAGAGCCAATGAATGTGCACTAGGGGGGGAATGAGTAGTTATTCGCAGGGTGTGAACAATATTTCAATACAGCGGCGCGTCTCCTTTGAGAGGCGTCGTTCTTTTTTTAAAACAAATTCTGGAATGGCAATTCGTGATTCTATCGTAGTCGCAAGTAAATACGGGTACCGACTTGCCCAGAAATTGGCTGAGTACTCGTACCTCTGGGGAAACAATAATAAGCCGCATGAACTGAGCCGCATCGCTGCCGCTAGCACCCTTTTCGCCTCTGATTACCAGGTGCTAGTATTATTGCTCCTGCCAAAGGCATCGAGGTCTCCGAGGTAGCATTTCCTGATTAGTACCGTCGATCAAACGGGAATAAGAAAAGAACATCGAATCGACGTGGATTCCAGCGAGACGCCAGCACCGCGGCCATGGGATTGTGGCTGAGCAGTGACAATCATCTTGCGCCGGATTTTAACGTATATGAAGTCTTATGGGGCAGTTTATTTCCTGGCACTAGACTAGTAGGGGATGTTGAAGACGCCGCAAGCGCGCTTACACGTACTAACTCACCTTGCACACCGCGACTTGTAGATTCTATGTTTAGTATATAAACAAAGGAGAAAAATACAATGAGCCGTTGTTGGTTTACGTGCTTCATGATTCCAACGGCGAACTCGGCGGAGACCAAAGGCATGGATGCTATGGGCGTTTGTGTATACCGCTCTGCACCGCCACTTTAGCTTAAGCAAGAGAGCCTTTTTTTGGCAGCTTTTAATACAACGCCCTTTTTACTTGATTAGGATTTGTATAAACTACAGCAAGTAAGTGTGCCAAGGAATATCCCGACGTTGCATTATGGGCAGCATGAACTCGTTGGTTGCACAAACAGCAGAAGCGTCCGTTTTTGTAAACTACTGCAGCCACCTGTATGCTGCTGTGAGAGTATTTGTACTTCCCAGACTTGCTTGTCTGGTCGTAGTAGTAGTACTCCGTAACACTACTCCGCAACGATACTAATAGACACACGTGAGAATGCGGCGGGCAACGTTCAAGCTCCTTTCAATGCTGCCGGCCCAATCAAGACTCAATCGTGAGCTGAGCACGACTCCACCCCTTTCCACCTTTGGGTGCCCAAAAATAGCCCTACCATCATTCTGTACGTGTGTTTGCCTGCCAATTTGCGTCCCGGAGCCATGTGGCGGGTTCGATCTGGCAAGCCTGGGCTCCGCTTGCGACTCTGCACGCCGCCCATCTTAAATGCTGACATGCGTGAAATTGGAGCCAAGACGACACGACAAAACATTGCTCGACTGATGGGACCAAATGCGGAACGATTGGGAGGGGAGGTGGTTTTCTAGCTGTTGGTTCATAAATACATTACGCTGCTATTAGTAGTTCGACCACGAAGGGTGCGGATTCGCACCAATCGCTTTCTTGCAGGGCAAAAATAGAAATCTCACGCCTCTTTTCCCTTTCCATGGTGAGCCACCGGTGAGAAATGAAGAGAAACCAGCTTACTGATGATACGCTTGGCCTCTATGGCGTGATGTCTTCTGAGATGCTGTGAGGGAGGCTACTCTGAAGGGAAGACAAGTGGGAGCAGAAAAGGGCGCTGTCTGTTGATCTCTACATGGAATGGGCTCGGGCTTTCATGCAGCTAAGCTGTCTGTTCGCGTTTTTGGGTAGAGGCCCATTGAGCTACTACTAGTGACACGGAATATGCAGCGTTATTTCATTCGCCGTGGTGTGCAAGTTGAATCCTTCGTGTCTCCAATAGAGAACAGCAAAAGCTCAGCTCCTGGTTCAGCCGCAATAAGCCCCAACCACCCCCCGCGCGTTTACAAGCCCACTTTATAGGCTGCCCACAGGACTTGTACATGGCTACCAGAAGCAAGTAGGACTAGTTTCCCCTTGGACACGTCTGGGAGTCCTTCCCTTGCTTCGTGAGACGGGCGGTGGCTCAGTTGTCCGTTTTTATCTGATGGGATGAGGCTTGCTTGCTTTCGTGGGCCGCTCGGCTAGACCCAGGTCTAGCGGATTCCAACAAGCGGTGGGGAGTGTCTAATGAGAGTTAGACGGCCGGGGCTGCAGGGCAGACTGGATGAGGCTTAAGACCATCAAATCAATAAAGAGCAAAATAAATAAATAAACCTGTGGCAGTCCGCCTCTTTGCATGAGGCTTGGACGAGGGGGAGACCCAAAGCGCGCCTAACCGGTGGTACATGCCCTAGCCAGCAGCCATACATACTCGACCTAACCATTCATCCAACTTAAGACAAAGGGCATGCAGTCTGTCCTAGAGTCTAGATAGATAGCAGCCTGTCTCGATTCCTCTTCTACTTTCTTGTTTCCCAACTATAGGTGGAAAGCCTCCGATTAGAGGAAAAGCTATAACCTGCACGTCATACACCATGGCCAACCCAAGAGCACATGCACAGTTCGATCGTGCAAAATGGCGACTCTTCATTCTAGCCCCAGCTTGGTCGTTGCAGCTGACTCTAGCGCTTGGAATGCTGGGTCTATTTTCTTGGAGGCTTGGAGACACTGTCCATCATTTCGATGAGAGGCACAAGGCTGGCAAAGCTCCGGTCATCGAATATGTGTAAGTGCTGTCGTTGTCCCTTGGTTGAGAGCATTGAGTATCGATATTAACAACTCGAAGCTGGGAAGCAACCAACATCGCAATGTCATCCGTCGTGGCGCTCTGCACAATCTTCGAAATCGCCAGATACTTCTCCGAGTCGTTGACCCCATGGACTATGCTGTTCACCCACGTCGTCAAGCTGGCCTGCGCATCTGCCATTCTCGCCTTGGACGTCGTCATATATGTGCAGCGAGACGACTCCCATTATTCTCTCATCGGTCTCGGCATGGATGGTTTGTTGATGTAAGCGGCTTCTTGAGCAGTAGTGGCGATGGCTTTCCAAAGCTAACATGAATAGGGTCACTGCTGTTTCGCTCGCCATTTATGCTATCCTTGCGTACCGTCGACTGTCTAAATACGACGAATACTCCAGCCCTGTTGATGCCAAGTCGTACCTCTTCAACGATGGGTTGGACATCGACACTTCATACTCGAATGTTTCATATTCGAGCCGACCAGGAGAGCGAGGTTCAGTGGACAAACGAGAATCGTTGGGATCAACACGCCTCAGTGTCGGATCCGTCACGAACCCAACCATCCTTGAGCCCGTTGAACAGCGACCAAGACGTTACAGCCACGAGAGGGATACGCAGTTCGACGAGTATGTCAGTCGCAGAACCTCTGGTGGCTACAAAACCAGTTCAGGCCCGTCCAGCCCTCCTATAGTGATTACATTGGACGATTCATTGGCCTCCCTGTGCACTGTTCATTCCCGATCAAGAGGGTCAAGTGTGTCACAACTCACCACCAGCGACCATGTCTTGGTCTCAGTGCCGGAAGAAGAGGGTGAGATATCATCACCAAGGAATCACAAGCCGGATCAACAAGTGGGACTCGCGAGGTGATCATCGTGGGGCCGGCTCAGGTCACAGGACTGAGAGAGCAGCGAGCTTTATGACAGAAACAAGCAAAACACACCGCTTGGATTGAGAAAGACGATAGAGATAGAAGATACCCAAGTCAAGAGCCAAGGAGCATTTTGGCCCATTGAAAACGATGTTGTGGCATGGTCTGGCGTTAACTGGATAAGAGGAGAATTGCATATGAGGGGTTTGCTGCTATGAATTTAAGCAGAGAAATGAGCTGAATGCAAGGATATATAGACTATGGGAAAATATACTAGGTTTTCGCAATAGTATAATCCTCGGAAGAAATCAAATTCTGAGTTAGAAATGTACAATCTAAAGTTTTGAACATAATGATCAAGAAAAGAACAAGTCTAACGTGGTGAATGTTTGTTCGTTTACGTGGTAAGCGCTGTAGCAGCTGAAGCGCCGTAGCTAAGAGAGAAAACCCACTTGAGATCTTCAATGATGCGCCATACTCATTGGGCTGGAACTCGAGTCACGTGAATGCCAGCAATCACTTCAAAAGACACCGCATCCGCGGTTCCTTATTGGCGACGACTGATTGCGTCTGGGATTTGATGATAGCTGTTTCTGGGATTTGATTCTATCTGACCTGAGGGACTCCTTGGGTTTCTACTCGTCATTTTTGCCAGAGCTGCCCGAGAGCCGCACTATCATACGCCAACCACGCAAAATTCCCACTTTCAAAGGACGGCTAAACCACCATCCCACCTTCGCCCAGACCGCCTAGGTAGATCCTCGAAAACGCGCCCAACCAATTCATGTCGAGCGTCGAGAGTGGCTTCTAGCCCATTGTCTAGAGCTGCGCAAGGCTGACGCGTGGCCAGAGGCGCAACCCCCCAAACACCGTCACCATGAGTCGAACGCTGCCTGTCCGGCAGGCCGAGGAGCTGTAGGTATATGGGCCACTGTTTACAAGGGTTTTTTTTTGGTGGCGGAGGGGTAGAGAGAGAGAGGACAATGGAGGACTTTTTGAGACCACCAGACGTCATATTTTTTTCCAGCGTATATTTCTTTGCTAACCGTATGGATTCCTATTCGATAGACACAAGTCCATCATTGCGTATCTCTCGGCCAACAACCTCCAGAATACCGCCTCGGTGCTCAGGGAGGAGCTGAGCCTCGGCGAAGACGTGTTCGATGCGGCGACGACGAAGAAGTATGAGACTCTGCTAGAGAAGAAGTGGACGAGTATTGTCCGGCTACAGAAAAAGGCATGTCCG
This sequence comes from Trichoderma asperellum, assembly GCF_020647865.1. Taxonomy (NCBI): domain Eukaryota; kingdom Fungi; phylum Ascomycota; class Sordariomycetes; order Hypocreales; family Hypocreaceae; genus Trichoderma; species Trichoderma asperellum. The sequence continues at coordinate 2,080,260 of NC_089416.1, forward strand.
TTTACCTTGGCTGCCCTGCGCTTACCCGACGGCTCTCTAACAGGCGTTGCGACCCCAGATTATGGACCTCGAGACTCGAAACGCCGAGCTGCAGTCAGAGGTTGACAACGCGACCCCGTCGTCGCTCGCACAGAAGAATAAGGACCCGGTATCCTGGCTCCCGAAAGCCCCCTCACGGCATACCCTCGAATCACACCGGGCGTCCGTCACCTGCGTCGCCTTCCACCCGAGATTTACGTCCCTGGCCTCGGGCTCTGAGGACTGCACGATAAAGGTATGGGATTGGGAACTTGGCGACCTGGAGCAGACTATCAAAGGACACACAAGGCCGGTACTGGATCTCGATTACGGCGGACCAAAGACTGGCATCCTTCTAGCTTCATGCAGTTCTGACACAACGATTAAACTATGGGACCCGGCAGATGGGTATAAAAATATCCGTACGCTCTCCGGCCACGAACACAGCGTCAGCGCGGTGCGATTTATTCCTTCTGGAGGCACCGGATTCTTCTCCTCCGGAAACATGCTGGTCAGCGGATGCGGCGACAAGACACTCAAGATATGGGACGCCAACACAGGATACTGCGTCAAAACGCTGAACGGCCACGCGGGCTGGGTGCGAGACGTCTGCCCGTCCCTCGACGGAAACTACCTCCTATCTACGGGCGGCGATCACACCGGAAGATTGTGGGAGCTCACAGTCGCGAACCCGGAAACAAAGGTCACTTTAATAGGCCACGAGCACGTCGTCGGCTGCTGCGCTTTCGCCCCTCCCGCCGCATATGAGCACCTGGCTGCTCTGGCGGGCCTCAAGAAGCCTCCGCCTGTGACCAGCACAGCAGAGTTCATGGCGACCGGATCGCGCGACAAGACGATCAAGCTATGGGACGCCAGAGGTAACTGCATCAAGACCCTCGTCGGCCACGACAACTGGGTCTCGGGCGTCATGTTCCACCCGGGAGGCAAGTACCTGCTCTCCGTGGCAGACGACAAATCGCTGCGATGCTGGGACCTGAGCCAAGACGGCAAATGCGTAAGGACGCTGTCAAGCGCCCACGAGCACTTTATATCTTCCCTGAGGTGGGCTCCGGCCAAGCCCAAAGATGGCCCCAATGGCAACGGCACAGCGCACAATGAAAGCGAGGCCGCGCCCAGGAGGGCGGCCGCAGCAGTAGATGTATCAGAGATCCGCTGTGTTATTGCGACGGGTAGTGTTGACATGACAGTCAAGATATGGGCGAACTGAGGAGATGGAAAGGAAAAGGGAAAGAGGCCATATAAAGGGGGTAGCCCAAAAGTAACAAGCCCATCGTGTCATCAAAATGCGACGGAAAGCTCTAAATCACGTCATCGAATACACAACGCACACACAAACAAACAAACAAACACAAATACGCACAAAGGGGTAGGGAGGTAGAGCGGAAGGGAGCGGACGCTGAAAAACCGCACCCAATACGGAGTACTGTGTTATATAATTGATGAAGTTGGCTAGCTGAGCGTGAGACTGGTTTTTATTTATTTGTTTATTTTTTGAGATGAGTGGGGATAGAAGAAGAAGAAGAGAGAGGGAGTTGAAAGGAAGTGGAAGAAGGGGAGAGAGTCCATACATAGGAGTGAGAGGAGGGAAGCTAAAGGAAATTTACCAAAGTTCATTGCAAGCTTGTACCATTTCAAATAATCCGTTATAACACCGCCTTTTTCTTTCTTCCCCTGTTGCCGTCTTAGCCGCCTCTGTTTTGTGGCTTTTTACTACTACTACCTAGTAGTAGACAGAGCTGCAAATTCATAACGAATATTACCTACTAGCACTAGGAATTCATATATGAACATGAATACTACTGCTTTTCTTCGTAGCCCCCACTAAATTATGAAAAAAATTCATATTTCGTAATTCGTACTTTTCGTAATTTCTTTATATTTTTCTAAATGAAGAAGGTAGTGGGCTTTTATCGGTTGAATTTAACTATAAGAAGGTTGTATATAAAGAACATATGAAGCATACGAATATGAATATGAATATAAATATGAAATTTTTCCCACATTACGAAAGACGAAAATATTTCGTATTTTTACGAAGAAAACACGAATATTTTCATAATATCTATGAATTACGAATTATGAGCCTGACAACTCTGGTGGTGTGTAACACATGGATTCTGACTAGCCGTGGGTGTGATGGGTCAGAAGGATTAGACGCCTGGTCAGGGGAAGCTGTGTCTCAGCCGCATGTAGCTTGTAATATTACTACCGGTACTAGCATTACTACTGTATCACTTGATAGTAACTAGAGTCGGCTGTCATTGAAATCGGCAATCAGCAGTTGATGAAACCTTGAAAGTACGATGTGCGGAGTATGATTGCGACAAATATGATTGGGGTTACCATTGAAACTGCAGATAGCAGGGAGTATTTGGAGTGGTGACTGAATTCAGGTATGAAAGAAGTGCCTTGAAAACTTCGGGGCTAATCTTGGTAATGACAAATGTGCAGATATTATTTCTGCAAGAAATATAAATACATAGGCTATCCAATTATAACATTATAATCAATCACAGTACTCGAGATATTGTAGTGTATTTAGTGATTGTCCTTTTAATGCAAATGAGCAATCCAACTCTGGATTTTCTGTTGAATCTGGTCGCTGTTCTTCTCCATGAAGAACATGTGACCATTCCCGTGGATGCCTGCCTTTGGCAATTCAAGGTGGGTTGTTTGACTGCAGCCCGCTTGTTTGAGGTACTTGACCGTGCAGTAATCATAGGGCACATGATACGACGCCTCAGAAGTAACCAAAAGGATGGGCTTGCTTGCTAGATTCGTGAGCTTTCGTGGCGCGGGACTAGGAGCCTGGAGGATGCATTGGGTATGGTTCTTGTCAGGCGCAGGATATATCTTTTGTACAAGATCCACAGCGGAAACGTTGACAGGGGGTGTATAAGTGAGCGGAATGTCAGCCAGTCCCCAAGCACGAGCAGGAGTGGCGCTGAAGATGGCTTCCTGGAAAGGAGGTCCAGTAGGTTCCAAGAGGATGAGCGCCTTGGTGAACTTGGGACGAGCATCGGCAATGACAATGGGCATTAAGCCGCCCTGACTATGCCCAACAAGAATCACGGGCTTTCCAATCTTGTCCAGTAACGCCGCACCAGCTTTTTGAACAGTAAGTTGCTGATACGCGGCGTTGCTGATAAACTGGACATTGGAGCTATAAAAGGTATCGAAGATGGCATCGCCCATAGAGCCATTGCCCGGCCACTGCGTATGAAGGGCAGCCTGTGGCCATAGATTGTAATTCTGAGGGGCGGTGAAGCGTTGCTCGATGATCTCGGCCGAATAAGTCGACGGCTCAACCGCCATATAAGCAGGCTGCCATGGAGAGCGTGCTCGAAGTGTCTGATCCACGAGGTAGATCTCATAACCTTGGTCCAAGAAATGAGACGCCCAGCCACGGCCACCATCAGGCTTGTTCAAGAAATTCTAGACGAGATTAAGCGAACCATCAATTAGCGAGTATCTCTTTGGGGTTAATCGTCAGATGGGATGCGACAGCTGGCATGTCTCGGCTTGGCCCGCGTATTCTGCCCTGACTCAGGAGTCTGATAATAGTACCCATACAGTCACCAGTGGGAGATTTCAAGATGATGATTACAGAACACGCGTGTAGACTGATATAGATGCTGTAAGGAGATATGAAAGTAAACGAGCTTACAGTTCCAGTCTGGGCCTGGCCATGGATAAAGACGATTGGGTTAGGCCGAGTCACCCCTTTGGCTGGCTGCAGCCTCTCGACATACATCTGCTCGCGAAAGATGTGCCCTCCAGCGCCATCATCTGCATAGCCGCCACCAGCATAGAAATAGGAGCGAATCGCGGCGACCTCTGAAGGCGCGGCTGACACGCTGCCGGCATCTGCATAAGCAGAGCCCGAAATAGCTGCCAAGAGGGTAGCAGTGGTGATGAGCCGCATGGCGATAAAACTGAGAGCTCCAATCGGGATGAAACCAACCAAAACCGCCGGTGCGAGTTAGAAGAAAGGCGAGTGCCGGACCTCGTTGCTGTGGATGGCGAGCCAAGCTACAGACGCAGTACACAGCGACAAAGGAGACAGACTAAGGTACTGTGGCACGAGCGATGATACGGTATGTACTATCGCTTGGCGCTTCGTCCTTGCTTTTTGATGCAGCTGAATACGGAAGTCTGGGATTTCCACGTGGAATGCGCGAGTGTGGCAGCTTGGGCCGTGCAGGAGGAAGGAAGGAAGCGAGGTGTCTGGTGCAGCCTCAGATGGAGGGAAGGAGAGCTGCATTCGTATGGAGATGGCTGCTTCCTGCGCCTCGCTGTCTCCTTCCTGGCCTGGGGATTTCCGCTCATCACGCAGGCGGGCCCTTCGGTTGTGTCTCAGAGCTGAGCAGGAGCTGGGCAGGAGCTGGGCAGGGGAAAACTAGACTTTCCCAAAAGGGCCATGTCGAGAGCATGGTTGGTGGATTTGATTCTGCACTATGCCGGTTCAGATTCTACACCAATACGGTAGCCCTGCCAGCACTGCATTTTACGTACCTTGATCGTAAAATTTGATGCGTGCCCCAGGAGACGACAGGCACCGCTGTGCTGTGAAATACTAAGTACATGTCACCCGATGTGGTCTAATACTACTTACGTTTTAGCCTCAAGTATGAGTTCTCCTTAAAGCCAGCATATACGTGGCTGCCTGTGTCTGTGTCTGCAGCGGTCCTTGTGCGTGGTCGTGAGTTCTACTCTACAAAGCAAGCTGAGCTCTGGATTGCCAATCCCCCTAGTTGACAGGTCAAGGGTCATAACCACGCCGCCAGCTTCACTTGTGCATACATAGTATATACCTGTACTATAACTTAGGTAGTTGCTGCAGGGTTCATAGCTGCTAGACGCTCTTAATCGTATTAGTATAGTCCAAGCACTGCTTCGTACGAAGGAATATCATCCTCACAAGCGCATTTCTAGCATGCTGCTAATAGAGGTATTATTTGACTAGTAGGTATTTGCTAGCTCTTCAACCCCTGCTCTGGAGTCAATAACGACGCATTGTGCGACGATCCCAGCAAAATCGACGGCTGCAGATTTTCCTTGCTTTTTCCCCCGATGCTCGAACGCCTCGACCTCCAAACGCTCTGCCCGCATCAGCACTGCTGCTCGAAATTTTACCAGGCTCCTGGGTTCAATCCTTGTCAGCCGCATTTCCCCTTCGACAATCCAATGGGCTTGGCTTCATTTCTCACCGCGGTGTCGCAGTGCTAGCGGTGGCGGAGGTGCTAACGCCTGATGGAGCAAGGACCGGCTTCTGGCCTGACCATGATGTGCCATCCCACCTGGATACGACCGTGCTGCACCGTCGGCAAACGAAGTGCGAAGTATGGGCCGGTAGCAGTTAGCAGCGAGTTCATGCATTCTTAGCAGGTGCTAAAACACTGGGACGGAGCACAACCCCATTGGAAATGCGAAACATGTTGTCGAACGCCATCATTTAGGCGAACTGGCCTATGCCGACGAACAGAAACAAACATTCAGCCAACGACGAGATGATATGCATTGACGAGATCACAAATAACACCTGTCAGAACGCTTAGCACCGCAATAGTCGCACTGTAAGAACCCCATATACGGACGGCTACGGCCCGCGTAAACCGCTAGTCGAAAGACTTTTATGCTTAGTGGTTTTACCTACTGGCTAGAGTTCTCCGCCACGGCAGTGGCAGGTACTAGGCCCGGGTCTCGCTCAGTCAGTAAGCTGATGTCGGCCGTATGCTGGGCACTGTACTAGTAATGGCATCCCCACGCCATCCCTCCCTAATATATTGCGCCCCAGCAAGAGAGCCTCTCCAGCCGCAACATGTTCCTCGTAAGGCGTCTCAAGGGCCAGCCCCTATACGTTTACAGTCATACCTGTGGAATCAATTCTTTCTTCAGTTGCTCGCTTCCAGCTCCGAATGGCACCCTTGCCAGCCCTGTAAACTGCGCGGACCACACGGACCACAGGCCGGTTGATGATGCCAACGCCACGGATGAGATCCCAGCAAGGCAGCTGCTGCTCTTGAGACGGAGCATTTTGCATGAGTCCATCTTGATCGTCAACTGCTCCACCGTCTTAATCCGCCGTGGCCCGCTGCCCGTTGATGATCTTCTAGTGAGAGAACTCAATCTCACTCTGACTCCATCTATTCTGATCTTGGTTGTTCTTTTCAATAACCTCCCCTTCTCGCTCGTCACATCCACTGCTGGTCCATGAAGTAGGATGCCTGGAAGGACACCGACGCAGCCATGGATCCCACGCTTCTTATCCACTGGCTCTTCTCCTGGCTGGCCCTCCTCATCATGGCCCTCAGACTTTGGGGGAGGAAATATGTGCGACAGTCCTTCAACAGGGGCGACTATCTCACAATGGCAGCTTGCGCCTGTGCCCTCATAAGGCTCGGCATGATTCACGTTGTGTTAATTTGGGGCACTAACAACATGACGGCTGCCCAGCGCGCAAATCATCACTTTACTCCTACTGAGATCTATCAGCGGGAGATCGGCAGCAAATTGACCATCACGAACCGAGTCTTCTACAACTCTTAGTCAGTATGCCCCATGGAGTTTCCTTTGCATAAAGTACATCTAGCGAAATGAGGATCTAACACTCAAGGGGCGTGATTGCAGTCTTTGGTTGCAGAAGCTCGTACTTCTAGATCTCTATCAACGACTCATTCAGGATCTACCTTACGAGAAATGGCTAATTCGGGCGTATCTTGCTGTATTCTTTCTTACATATACAACCGTCCAGGTTTTGACCTTTGCTGAGTGCAAGCCCTTTTACCTCTACTGGCAGGTTCTCCCTGCTCCAGGTATGGTTAAAGCTTTTCCTTTACGATAGTACCCCCCTTTTTGCCTCTCTAACTGTTAGCATAGGTCCTTGTGCAGAGGCTCAGGTCCAACTGATTGCGCTCGGTGTCCTCAACATTGTAACCGACTTCATGTTGATTATTCTACCGCTTCCAGTCATTTTCAAGCTTAAAGCGCCGACGAGTCGAAAAGCCCAGCTGATTATACTCTTCACGCTCGGGATATTCATCATCCTCATCACCATCATCCGACTGCCCATTAATTCCCATAACTCAACTAGCCAGGTCAACCGTACAACTTGGGCGAGCACCGAACTCTTGACGGCTGCTTTTGTGGTCAATGCCCCGACGCTCTACTCATTCTGGAATAAGAGACAGCGAGATAAATCAGGACCTCAAGTAAAAGGAGATAGTGAAAACGGCAAGGCGAGTGGCCAGATCGCCTTGGAAACGATAGGCGGCAGTACCTTTTCCGGTGACGGGAGTAAAAAGCGCAAGTCGAGTGCAGGCGTATTGGTGACGAAAGACGTCACTGTAACCGAATACAGGAGGAGCGGTGACTACATCAAACTGGCTGACGAGCGAGATCATATGTCACAAAAGTCAAACCAGCAAGGGGATTTCTAATTCGGCTATTATTTACGATTCATGTCTCCTTTTTCTCTTGTCAATCAGCATATCTATCTTATGAGAAATACTGTTACGATTTTTCACCAAGAGTTTATACAAAAATTCACGGATCAAAGTAAAACTGATGCCCTCACATACACAATAGAGCCCATCTTCACATTCAACCTTCGTGCCTACAGGATACACGCGACACAGAGCACTCTCGTAAGTTATAGCTCTTGGCTAGGTACTTCTAATGCTTTCTACTCCTCGTCTTACCACCCTTCCAGCGTAACTTCCCAACCCACTCCGCAAACTTTCTAACCTCCTCTTCCTCTAATAAAAGCTCAACCGTGTAATAATATCTCGCCAAATCTTCATGATTCTTAAAGCGGTGTACGAATCTGTGACATGCGCCACACAGCCACGCCACGTTTTGCAAATCCTCTTTGCGGTGCCATCCGCGCTTGACGGCTTTATCGTGCACAAAGCGAGGAATGAGGTGATGATATGATAAGGGGATCCAAGAACGCTCACAAATCTCGCAGGCGTCTGTGCGAGTCGATGCCGTAGCCGGCGGTGGCTCGATGAGGGGAGTGAGATATGATGTGAGAATGGGGAGCAGGAATGCCTCAGGGGTACATGGGAGATTTGAAATCTGAGACAGGTCTGGGGAAATAAGATTATACGTGACGAGCGTCTCGCAGATGGAAGTCGGCAAGACGAGCTCTGACAGGCTATCCTCCGTTAGGGGCAGGGAATACTGCGTCTGTAGCGCTTCGGACTCTCTCCATGAGCGGTAGTCCAGTTCCTGTAAATCCTGCGGAAGGTTCTGAAAGATGCCGTCGGCCAGGTAGTCGATGAAGTCGGCGAGTTCCTGGGCGTCCCGCTCCGGATCCGCGACCGGCGCCGGTGACGTCGGCCCCGCCTTGGCTCGCCTCCTACGCTTCGGCTCCGGCGCGGGCGTTGCGGGCTGGAGTATCGTGGTGGAGAGACAGTCTCGAAAGAGTGGGTAGTTGAGGCTTTCCTCGTCAAGCATTGTCTCGTTTAAATGCAATGAAACGATTGCTCAGATAGATCGGATCGACCGGCAATCGGCTATGCGAGATGCTGAGCGCTCTTGTTCGGCTAACGTAGAGTGACGATGTGATTGGGCGGCTGGTGGCCGGATTGGGGAATGTACACTTTCTAGATTGAGGGGTTGCGGATAATAGTTCTACAGAACATGCTTGATTACCGAGGATAGGCAGTCTATATAGGTATCATACCTGATAGGATATATCGTTTTAAACACATTACGGTGACTTCCATAAAACAGTGATGCTACTCCTGTCGTAGAATCTTGCAGAATTCCCTCGAGCTTTATCGTCTGTATTCCGGTAGTTGAGTCCCTTGCCGAGTCGCATCTTGCAGCCTGCAAGCTAACTGGTTGCCGCCTGACTCATCGGCTTCACTTATTAGTTCTTTACCCTGGACAGCTGAAAGCATGGCTCCAACCACCATTGCATTTGACCTATACGGGACTATCCTGTCCACCGACTCCATTGTGAAAGAGCTGACTAAACTGTTCGGAGATGAAAAAGCCAAGATCGTTGCGACGCAGGCCCGGCGCTACCAATTGGAGTATTCTTGGCGGATTAATAGCATGGGTGAGTAGTTTCCCTGCCCTGCTCCGCTGTAATATAGAGTACAAATTAATGTTCCCGCCAAGGCATGTACCAATCGTTTGGCGAGTTAACGCGATGGTCATTCCGGCATGCTGCCGCAGAAGCCGGCGAGGAGCTGTCACCAGATGAAGAGGATAAAGTAATGAACGCCTACAATGGCCTAGACGCATTTCCCGAGGTTGAGGCAGGTCTCGCCCTCATTGCCAAGACTCCCGCAGTGGAAGCCTATGTCTTCTCCAATGGCACTGAATCTATGATCGCATCGTCGCTACGCACATCCCCATCACTAGCTAGATCTAGCTCTGTCCTACCAACGTCCCGCGTCGTTAGTGTTGACCCTATAAGAGTGTTTAAGCCTGACCGACGGACGTATGAGCACTTCGCCAAAGTGGCGGGTATGGAGTCACAGGTGGATAGATTGTGGTTGGTGTCTTCGAATCCTTTCGACGCTCTGGGCGCGAGGGCTGCGGGCTGGAGGAGTGCTTGGGTCAATCGAAATCCCGATCTTGGCTGGATCGATGGACTGAGCGGTGCGGTTGGATTGAAGCCGACGGTGATTGCGAAAGGCGTCGACGAGGCTGTGAGGAAGATTATTGAGATTGATATCGAGGGCAAACCGGTAGATGGCTGATGTAGTAGTAGGAGTAATGCACTCTAAAGCTGAACATCTCGTACCTATCTTCATATCTGCCTATGTCAGATTAGTCTGACATGCAGAGTACTCGCAGCCATCTTATTGATATATTCATCAGTGGCAGATCTATAATAATAATTTCCACGATATATGCAGAATGGTCTGCATTATCTCGTGCTTTGACTCAGGTACATGTACCTATGCAGCAATAGCATGGCGCTATAGCGTTGTGGCGCTCGCTGTGATCCTTGCAACTGCTATCGATACGCGTGACGCAGCTTCCATTTTCAACAGGCACTTGCTCTGCTTCTTACAACCTCCCAATTCTTCAAACCTCGACATTCACATTGGATTTTTTAACCCCAAACAGAACTTTTTCACTTCTCAAACTACTTTCCTTCTTCTTGGCTACTCCCGTTCATTCAATTCTACTGCATTCCCATACGACTCAAGAAGTTCGCATCAGCAGTTATGGCTTCAAAGGAAGACCGTAGCTCCCATAGCTCGTCGCACCGACATCGCGATAGACATGATGATTGTGAGCATGGCTTCAGACATCAAGGGACATGGAAGCTAACAGAAACAAGCACCTCGCCGCGACCGTGACAATAGCCGAGAAAGACAAAGGCGGCGCGACCGACGAAGATCTCGAACGCCGGACGACTCTTCTCGGAGACATCGTAGCCGTGACAGGGACCGAGAAAGAAGACGTGATAGAGATCGGGACCGAAGTGGCGACCGTGAAAGAAGATCTAGACGTTCCCCCGAAGAAAGAGAGAGCCGTCGGCGTCCACGGCACAATCGCTCCGGCGATGACGACTCTGAGCGCGACAGCCGCGCATTAGCTCGGCGTCAGGATGGCCCTCCTGTCAGAAGATCGGGACCACTGCCCTCACAGGCAGATTCTTTTGCGGGCACAGCACAGGGAGACGGCGACCCTGAGAAGCCCAAGGAGAAGCCTAATATGGGAAACACAGGCCGGCTAGCGGCCTTGTCCAACTCGGTTGCCCAGGCAGACGGCACGTCAATCGTGCTCAAGTATCACGAGCCGGGAGAAGCACGAAAACCACCGCCGAGTGATCACTGGAAGCTTTTTGTATTCAAAGGCGGAGATATCATCGACACTATAGAATTGAGTGCAAGGAGCTGCTGGCTAATAGGACGAGAGATGGCTGTGGTTGACCTCCTCGCGGAGCATCCGAGTCTCAGCAAACAGCACGCTGTCATTCAGTTCCGCTACACCGAGAAACGAAATGAATATGGCGACAAAATCGGCAAAGTAAAGCCGTATGTGATTGATTTAGAGAGCGCCAATGGAACTATCTTGAATGACGAAAAGATCCCTAGCAGTAGGTATCTCGAGTTGAGGGACAAAGACATGCTGCTGTTTGGGCACAGTACGCGAGAATATGTCATCATGCTGGCTCCAAAGGATTAGGGATCACGTCGGAGCTATTCAAGAAGACAGCCTGACACTGCCACGAAGAGCAGTGATAAACCTCCGACTACTCGAAGCACTGAATGGTGGTGACATGGAAGAACCCACCAATCTAGGCTATTATGTATGCCTGCTTCATGAATTTTATTATCAATATCCATCCAAGTGTAGCAAGATAACAACAGTGTATCTAGGGGTTATAAGAGGGAGCTGTTTGCACCATTGTTCACACACACACACACCTAGCTATAGAATGCTACTTTCATGACCACACCGATTCCTAGGGTAACGGGACAGTTGGAGTTTGTAATGGTAATTTTAGAAAGAGAATATCTTCAATAGCTCTACTACTTCTAGCCTTGATCATCGAGGCTGCCAAAACACATATGCTAAGCGTCAACAGGAGAAGAGATTTTAGTTTAAGCAAACAATACCTATTCAATCTTAATTGATACGACGCATGCTATTTGCAGCTCGAGTCAGTATTCCTTTTTTGTGGCGGTTTAATGATGGGAAGTAGAGGAGCATGATGTGGTTGTTTGTATGTAGTATGAGATGTGAGAGCGCATGCCGGGATCGGTGAAGCTGCTACTACTTGTTGTTAGTGCTGTTGATGATGCTGATAATGATGCAATATCTGTATTAAACTAATATTTTCATGTAATTTCGCTGCAAGAGAATGACACCCCCTTTGCGTTTGTGTCTTGGACGCCTTCTCCTGCTCGCAGTTTCGTTGCGGATGCTGCCCCCCCCCCCCCCCCCCACTTCACCATAGAGAGGCGTCGCCATTGAGCACATCGTCACCAAATTAATTGAAGTAGGGCGGTGTTCTGAATCGTCGCAGGAAGAGGTAGCGACCGATCCTTGTAAAAGACGGTGGAGCCTAGGCGGTTAATCGTCCCAAATTCCTGTAGTTGCGGTCGCAACTAAGGGTGGAAAGACTACCTAAATGTAGCTGCTTCTGTTAATTTCTTGAGTCTGCTCTCTTTGATTAATAAATCTTTCAAGATGGCCATGAATTTGTTGGTTTGGTGCAGTCTTTTGTGAGGTCCGATTCGTGTGGGGTAGAGCAATCTGGGTCCCCAGTCGATAGAGAATCCATGCCCGAATTGGCCCTGCAACATGCCACATGACAACTATCGTGAGATTTATAGCGCTGCAAGATCAGATCGTAAGGCTGTTAGGGGTGGGCGCGCTTAAGCTTGGTTGCCGCGGTGCCACAACCAGGGGGGGTTCATTCAGATATAGACATTTAACAAGAGGAAATGGCTGTAACCGGATTAAAGGAAATACAAAGCTTTGATATGAAGTGAACTCAGACAAATCTTTTCCAACAAATGTATAAATCTCAATCAAGAAAGTAAATTTATTGGCCGGTATTGTCAGCGATTACAACCAGCTCAAGTTTCCTTTGCAGTACGTGAGAGAAGGAGAAAAAGAAAAGCGGATTCAGCAAGGAAATCCGCATTTTAGTCGCCGGTGTTATCATTTCTCCTCAAACGGGGAGTCTTTCAACCGCTGGATATTTGTCTCAGCTGCCTAGAGAACCCACAGATATCGTAGTGGTGGAGCTGAAGCAAGCGGTGTGATTTCGGCGTTTCAATCATCGCCGATTCAAGAGAATCGCCCGATGAGAAATATTTATGAAATCCGCTCTGACGCACCTGTGGAGACAGCAATTATGCCAGTTCCTGAAATAGCCACTTACTTGGCTGATATTCTCGCTCACTACGGGGGAATAGGTAGCAGCATATTTTCGGAATGAGATGTTTGTACTGCAAGGGCATCAGGTTGCCGTCCCCTTCCGTATTCGCGAAATAGGAAGCCAACAGTGCAGTACAGTATTAAGTACTGTAGTGCACATTTCTACGCATTGTAACCTTTCAAGTATACATATAATACAGTAATAAGAAACAAGGCTCCATCATTAGAGCTCGAAGAGCTTTCCTTCAAACATGAAACTAGTGAGGTTGGCTGTAAATCAGATCGAACTAGGTGTGACACATGGCGTTTTAAGATTATGCTGCCATAAAAGGAATATGATAGGCTTCTTAGCAAGAAAAAAAAAGTCTGGTATCATATGCATCTCGGGTTGCAAATACCGAGTTCATCCTCGTTCTCTATACCAGATTAGAACTGTGGCCTGTTAGATTCACCAAGACAGCAAATTACACGAATAGTGTACTCCGTACCGATATGATACAACAAGGTTGCCGACTGTATCCAGTCAGCTTTTGGTAAAAGATTAGCGCTGTTATGTATGTGGGTAGTTACACCGAGGCAGAAAGTTCCGCTGTATCTATCCGCATAGGGAGCCTTTTGCGCGCGGCTCTTTGCCCCCCCCCTGCGCAGAAGCAAGTGCTAGGGCTTGCAGAGCTATGCATTTTATCCAATCAAGATGATATCAGGGATCAAACAAGTGGTTGCCAAGGCGTCCAAAAAAGTGAGCAAGGACACAGGTCCAGTTGTTGTTGCCGATCATATTCCCGATTCATGCACAAGATCAACCTGACGGCGGCATAATGGGCTATGCTCAAGCATTACGGGATACTTTGTAGGCCAACCTAATTATGGCTTGGATCGAACAAGGGAGGGAGGAAAATTTTCATCGTAAAAGTCCCTGAGAGATTTACTGCCGATCCATGGCGTGTTTTTGAACTGCTTCCGATTATATATTCCGCAGAATACTAACGATTGCTTCATCTTGGTTCCTCACCAGAGTCTGCTTGATGGCTTGAATAGAATAAATAATTAGTCTCATTGGCTTCATTGCTGATCTGGGGATATGAATCTGGGGGTGGAAATGGCAGTGCCCACTAAAGAAGCAGTTTCTTGTAGCGTTTTGCAAGCGAGTATAATAGTGGGCAATGGAAGCAGAGCATTACCATTAGTAGTATATATAAACAACGTATATTGACCCACCCAATGTCTCCGACCTTTGTACCCGCGAGTCAGACCTCCAGACTATACCCGTTATTTCTACAAGTATTGTGTATCTCATACTCAACAATTCTAAGTGAAAGCTATGTATAGTACTTATGCCGTGGCAATAGCCATTATTCGATTGGTTAGGTGGTATCAGTATTAAGGAGTAAGGGTCCTGCAGCATGACGCAGCCGCTATTGAAAAGAGACAAGGTGCGTCGAAGTACCTGGTATACCAAGGGACGGACCAACTGCAAGATACAGATATGGTGAGGGTGAAGAAATTGCATGTGCTTGTACCTTTTCTGTTGTACGAGCACGGACTTTGTAGGCCTCCTGGACAGGTACTACTCGTATCACTTACTTGATACATGCCTGTAAGTACTCCACAAACTCCTAGGTCAGTATCCATATCAATGCTTCAGTCTCCATATCAGTACATAGGAGAATGGAGTTCAAAATCGAATGTTATCACCAATCCGAATTGGACAAGCTCAGAGGTCAGCCCCATTTCAGGGGTCTTACGCAGCTAGAGCCGGTGACATTTGGCGGGAATATGACGTCAGAAGAGTTCGATCTTCGACGCCGCCATGGTGGTGGTGAGGATCCTTATGCAGGAAACGTCGACGGTACAATACTGAGAAATCATTGTGCTGTGTCCGAATGTACAGAACGATAACAAAAAGGGAGGGAGAAAGGTCCATTGAAGATGGGGTTGGCAGATTCTATGCGGCGTACACTGTAGACTGTCAATATTAGGCACTTGACGCCAGCCGGGGCCCTGGAACGCTGGGCGGCCGGGCTCCGGCTTGGCTGAGCCGACGCGGAACGGCAGCCACAGGCGAGGCGCTTTGTGCTCTGGCAGTAGCCATACTCGGTTAGAGGAATCGCATCCATCTGTAGCTGTTCCCTCGTGGGAAAGCGCTGCTGGCTTGGCGGGATGCTGGGCAGGAGCTTCCAGCTGCCGATCTTTGCAGTACACAATGCCTCGATAGTGGGACAAATTACGTCGGTGGTGGGACACATGGGACTCAGCGACGGTACATGCTGCAGGTTGAAGCTGGTACTGCCGATCCTTCTGTCCCAGCGGTGAATCTGCACCTTGTATGTATGTATGTATGTGGCTGCTGCCGTCGTATACTGTACGGTTCGCAGATGTATTTTGACGTGTCAGCTATCAGCCACCACCACCACTGCACCTTCTTTCCCATGGAAAGAGACAACAATGCGTGTAGGGCTAATACAGTAAAATAGGAGAAAAATTTTCATTTAGTATCGCCTCTCACCGTCGAGATCTTGCCAGATTAGTTGTGCGGATCAAAGGCTCGGCCATCTTCCCCTGAAGATTAAACAAAAGCAACTCTTGAACTCGCCTCACCTCGGACAGAGGCGCTGAATGAACTGATGCTGCTCCATTAAAATCACAGGCGGTGCTCCACTCGATGTGGGCGAGAATAAGAAAAGGCTGAAGCTATTCCGCGCGCTGCTTCTGCTGGTGCTCCGCGCAGCTTGCCAGTGGAATCTTCCCCGTGGGCAGCACAAACAAGACGCTGATTTGCTGTCCAGGTCGCTCTCTCCGCGAAGTGGAACGAGAAACTCCGCAAGCTTCATGGATTCATCTCTTCCGCGAGAGCGATGGAAACGAAACCGTGACTCTCTCGCTAAAGCTCTCACAGATGAGCTGGTCCGTCACTTTGGCCTGGCAAGACCCATAGCCCAGCTGTCGCTGCCTCCACTGCCGTCGTCATAACGCCTTGGGCTCATGCATCTCGCAAGGCTTTGGAGACTCTCATAATTTTGTGTCTCACAGCTGCTGGAGACGCGAGAAGAAAACACTGGAGATTCTGACAAAATGCCGCATTTGTGTTATCATGCCCTCTCCACCAGATGTCCACTCATACTCCATATCTCCAGACAATCTTGGCGCCGCTCAGTCTCATTTTGTATGGGCCGATTCATGGATGGTAGGTATTGCTTCAGGGGCCCGTTCGACTCCACCGCTGTGCTGAGTTGACAGAGGCGGTGTTATGAAGAGGAAGATACGTTGCATGTACCTCTGTGAGTGCCAAGGCGCCGATAGAATCACACAGAGCGCAATGTACTATGCCGAATGAGACGGCATCTCATATCCATGGCAGGCTGAAGGGATGAACTTTCTCCGTACAGAAACGAGCGAAGAAGTGGCAGATTGGGAGCCCCCAGGACTTGGATTTCCAAATATTTAAGCAGCCGTCAACCCCCCGCAAACCCATTGTTGTTCTCCATTATCAACATCCACCACTCCACAGACTTACACGATATCTCAAAATCATTTATCCACAATCTACCGCTTCAGGAAGCGGCGCTCACTTCATCTGCTTGACTTCCTATACCCATAAGACACACAACAGTATTTCCTTACAGCTTCTCAAGCCCTCAACCACAATGGCCCCTATTGCAATCACACCCGAGACCTCTCCTGAGCGCCGCTCCAGCCTCAAGAAGACTCTTTACAAAACTCGATCCCACAGCAGCTCTATTTCTTCGGTTGCTTCTATTATTCTCAACGATGGTAATGCCATCCCCCAAGTTGCTCTTGGTGTATACAAAGCCCCCAACGGTCAGGAGACTGAGGATGCTATCACGGCTGCCCTCGATGCTGGATACCGCCATATTGACTCTGCTGCTCGATATGCCAACGAGGAAGCTTGCGGTCGTGCAATCCGTCGTTGGATGGAGAAGACTGGCACACCCCGTGAAGAAATCTTTATCTGCTCTAAGCTATGGGACTCTGATCACGGCTATGAAGCCACATTCAACGCACTTTGCGCTTCCCTCGATAAGATGGGCCTTGACTACTTGGACCTGTATCTGATCCACTCTCCCGCTGAAGATGAGCAGAAGCGTCTGGAAAGCTGGCGTGCTCTGGAGACAGCTCAGCGACTTGGCAAGGTCAAGTCCATTGGTGTCTCCAACTTCGGCGCTGCTCATATTGAGAACCTCATCGAGAACGCACGTGTGGTACCTGCCGTCAACCAGGTGGAAGTTCATCCTTTCTGCCAGCGCGAGGCTCTGGTTGATCTCTGCGATAAGTATGGTATCAAGATCGAAGCTTACTCCCCACTTGCTCGGGGCAACAAGCTCGAAGATCCTACTATCAACGCCATTGCCAAGAAGTATGGCAAAACTCCCGCTCAGATTCTCCTCAACTGGAATGCTGCTCGAGGAAATGTTGTCTTGCCCAAGAGCTTGACCCCATCTCGAATCGAGAGCAACCTCCAGAGCTTTGACTTTGACTTGTCTGAGGAAGACATTGAGACTATCAATGCACTTGGCACTGAGAACTACATCACTGGCTCCATGCACAAGTCCAGCGACTGAATGAATTAATGACTTTGCTACATGAGATATGAAATCCTCCCCTTTTACGCTTGGGGGTTATCCCTCCCCCTTTTTGCATCCTCTTTTCTAGACTGGATCTGGAATTGAATCTACGACACAATACCTCGTCTCCAAAAGTGCTATTTTGACGAACTGCGAGACACGCATCGTCATGACTAAGAAGCATGAATAGATGGATAGACTTTTATAGAGGAATAGGCTCTAGCGGCACGGCTGCTCAGAAGGGAAATTCGCCAGTTGTTTTTTACTTTTTATAGTGACTCCTATTTAGCGCTGTCTGACCAAGACAAATACAGATTGTTTATTATTCCGAAGTACGGCGATCATGTCCTTGACCGGTGATTTCTACAATTGTATTAAACGTGATGAAATGAATAATCCAGAGTATTGCAACATGAAACTGACATAATGCAGTAGACTTTTTCTTTTTTCTTTTTCTTTTTCTTTTTCACATGTCGTTTCTCACTGCATGTATGACGTTTTCATGCATGTAGCGTGCCACAGTCAGGGGAAGAGTGGGGTGTCTGTGCAGGGACAGGAAACTGACTTGAGATCGATCGAAGGACCCCATCTTGTTTGGCTACTCTTTTAGCTGATTCAGATGTTTGTTGCACAATTCAACAATACAAATCCACAATTATTGAGACATTTTCTTGTGCGAGATCTCAGAATTTTTAGATTGAGCAGGTATAAGAGAAAGGCACTGCATAAAATTATTTGATTCTAGCAATGCTTTCGTAGAATCCACGAGTAAGTGTACAAAGCGATGGCAGCTCTATATCACTCAAAAAACAAACATTATCATTTAATTTGAATATATTTTTGACTAAGATTTATATGTTGCCAATATAAGAATGTCGTGATTAGTGCGATCGGCATTGAGGGGGGGAAGATGGGGACGGCACGTGCTGTACCACAAAAGTAGACCCTTCTCTCCACGTTTCGTCCCAAAATAAATTTCATCACGATAGTTGGGTAGAATGGACAAGGGAAGGGTGGTTCCATTGCGGAGAGGCCCATAAAACGGAATTTTTTATGCGAGAAATAGGGCGTTGGTGCGGCTTTCTGCTATGTATGTGGTGTTATCTTTGCTGTCCACCTTGTTTGAAAAAGTTGGGTAGGTAACTACGTGAGGTAAGAATATTGCTTCTGCTATTTCATATTTCTGCTATTTGTTTTATATAGAATTTAGAATTTAGACAAGACTTGAACAGGTATATGTTAAGCACAAGTGTGTCAAATAAGGCGGGGGATACAAATGAACAAATCTCCTCGAATCTGAAGATGAAAAGCAAAGATACTATCTGGTTATGGCAATCCTTACCAAGCTAGCTTATGATTTCAAGATCCATCATTCATATGCTTCAGCTGAAGAGAGAGCACTTGGAAGATTTATCTACCTCGGATACTTTAACCCTCGGATACTTTAATCCGGACGCAGAGGATAGCACTACAAGCGGGATAATGCCGTTTTTACCAAGCAGTGTATTACATCATAAGTAGCTTCATTTTGACCAAGTTAACTCTGCCAAGGGAAATAGCTAAACAACTTCATTCAGACATTGATGCATTAGATCTTGAGCATGAACAAATGAAATTTTTCCTCGAACAAAAAAAAAAAAAAATGAAAAAGAGCAAGCGTAGCATGCGCTATTGTCATAAGGCCCTAATTTTTGACAGCAGGCTCCTATCTAGCAAATGTCATTCATGCTCCGTAAGTACGGGACAGTTACAGAAATTCTTCCCTGCAGGCATCGTTATATGGGTTTATGCGAAGATAAAAGCATTGAGTTTCCAATGGCTTCAGTGCATCGGCCCTGAGGCTGGAGTTCAAGCCCCCGATCCATTCTTTGCTAGACAGCCTAGCCTATACATAAAATTTTTTTTTGTCGAAGCCCAGTGCGGGCGTCCCTGCGGACTTTATAGTTATAAAGCCGTAGACTTCGACATTGTACAGTCTTGATTCTGGCTGACAGTCCGTCCATTGATGAAGTTGACAATGACGAGCGAATCAAGTACCATGACAATCAACTTGGCATGCCCACGCTTAGAATTTGAAACTCGGGCACAAACACAGTTCTAAAAGGCAAACGAAGAGAAAAATAGCTAGACGGAATGTAGTCTATTAATGCTTGATCTTAAGGTTTTCTATATCTTCATGTTTTAGAGCCCAATTCCAAGAGTTTCCTCAAAAAAACGCCATAATAGACCTAATACCTCAACAGTTGCCGCTCAAATCACAAATCCACATGCCAAACAATGCGACACCAACCAGTCATTCCCATTAATAATAAGAAAAAGGGGGAAAAAAAAAAAAGGGAAAGATTGCGCTAGTTGTTCTTAACAAACGTGGAAAAAAAAAGAAAAGAAAAGAGGAGTCAAAAGGGGGGAGCCCTCTAGAGTGTCTTCTGCGTCTCTGGAGTCCAGCCAAGCACAATCTGGTTGAACCTCTCCAGCTGAGCAGGATCAGTAGCCCAAGTCGTCAACAGTCTCACGACAGAGAACTCGCCATACTTTTCCCACTCGTAAAACGAAAACTCCTGCTGCAGCGCCTTGACGAGGCCCTGGGGCAGCAGCGCAAACACCTGGTTGGTCTCGGTCTTTGCGCTGAGCTGGTAGCCGGCGCCGACAATGGACCGCGAGAGCTTCTCGGCGGCCAGGTTGGCGCGGCGGGCGAGGTTGAAGTACAGGCTGTCGTCGTCGCGGAACAGCTCGGCAAACTGGACGCCCATGATGCGGCCCTTTGCGAGCAGCGAGCCGTGCTGCTTGACGAAGAACTCAAAGTCCTCGGCCAGCTTGGGGTCCTTGACGACGACGGCCTCGCCGAGCAGCGCGCCGTTCTTGGTGCCGCCGATCCAGAAGATGTCGGTGAGGTCGAGCATGTCGTGCAGCGCCATGTCGTTCATGCTGGAGGTGAGGGCGGCGCCGATGCGGGCGCCGTCGGCGAAGAGCAGCAGGCCGTTTGCCTCACAGAGGCGTTTCAGGGCCGTCAGCTCGGCCTTTGTGTAGACGGTGCCGACCTCGGTGGCGTTGGAGATGTAGACGAGGCGCGGGCGCGCCATGTGCGGGAAGTGCCAGTTGTCGTCGAGGGCCTTGGTCAGCGACTCGGGCGTCAGCTTGCCGTCCCGGGGCGCCACGTTGATGATCTTGTGGCCGCTGGCCTCGACGGCGCCCGTCTCGCGCGTGACGATGTGGCCGGAGCTGCAGGCAATGACGGCCTCATGGGGCCGCAGGCAGGCCGCGATGGAGATTGCGTTGGCCGAGGTGCCGCTGGGCACGAAGAAGATGCCCACGTCGTCGCGGCCGAGGTGGCGGCGGATCAGCTCGCGGGCTGTCTCGCTGTACGTGTCGTGGCCATAGCCGACCTCCTGCGTGTTGTTGCTGAGCAGCAGGGCGTTGAGGACGTCGGGATGGGCGCCCTCGCTGTAGTCGTCGGTGAAGCTGTACTTGGTCTTGATGGCTGAGGGGCCGGAGGCAGGCATGCTGGGTGGATGGCTTGACGGGGTTGATACCACGATGGCTGACGATGGGAACAGGCGGGAGGAGAGTGTCCAAGTGGTGAGTGGATGGATGAGTGAGTAGCGGCACTCTTGCAATGGCTTCCTTCTCTATATCTAGGGCAATTGGCAGCTGGAGGCGGAAAGACAGGTCAGGCCAACGAGTAAGGGGTCCGTCGTCGTCGTCTAGCACCAGATAAAGATGGCAACGAACGCTACTGTGCAATATGTAATAATCAGCAAGCCATACCAACGCAAGGCATCCACGGAGCTCCCTCGCTTACACAGCACCGGCTAATGCTCAACGAGCCCCCTTCAGAGTTGCCCGACCTGTCTCTGCTGCTCGCCAGGAACAAATTTTTTTTATTCCATTACGAAACCTTTCCACCCCCTAGCCGTGCCATCTCCAAAAAAAAAGTTCCATTGTGGTTTGCAATTAGCAAATGGGATTGGGTCTAGACGCTGATGCCAGCGCCGTCGGAGCCGGCACCTGGAACTAGTGGCTTCACCCGGCAGATGCCGACACAGGCCGGCCGCGATTATCGGACGCGGCATTCCGGGATGTCCTGCTGCTTTGGGACATTGTTGAGAACGATTACGATAACGATGCAACACCACCATTGTCTTGTCCGATTGAGGGAAGCCCGGCGAGATAACAAAGGCGTCTCTCTTGCTGCTTCCCCTCATATGACCTCATATACAGACCACTGCTATGTATGTTACTCGGCTTTACAAGTGGAGAGAAGGGGACCAAAAAAAAAAGATAAGATGGAGATGGCAATGGACCTTTGTTTTTAGCGGCGGCCAGTCTTGTCGCTGCAACGGCCCCACGTTGAGGCAAGACTTACCAAGTAAGCTCCGAGTGCCACGCATAAGCCCGGGAACGGAACCAGTAAGCCCATATCCTTTGCCCCATCAATCAGTTAAAAAAACACGGACAAGACTCGGTAAGTTTAAGAGGTGCCTGCTTGGGATGCAGCTAGACCCGAAGGATACAAAGGCATATACGAGGATTGTTGAGTTTTGTCTCACACCATCATTGTTTCAAAAAAAAGGTTTATCAACCAAAGAGACCTGGGAGCAACTCTTTGGTGCTCTCTTCTTGAATAAGCCTGGAACACCATCCCAAAAGCCACACGAGCATAAATAGGAACTATGAAGCGAAACTCAATTGACCCCTCTCTCCAATCCCAATTGACACGGAATGACACAGCAGGTATGTATGGGCTTTATAGATGACATGCGTGGCATTCCGCAAACGAGATAAGCAACCTTGAAGGCAGCCAATGCAGGTTCTCCGCCTTTTGTCCCTCCTTCTCTGTTGGTCACGAGATGCATATGCAAGGATGTTAAGCTAAATGGCTTAAGCTCCGACATCTTCTCTGCATGAGCACGCAGAGTTTGTGATGCTACTGTAGCTCGGGATGCAACACAGCGGTCTACAAAATTGTTGAGGCATCATATGATGACAGGACTGTGCTACTACTACCCCGTACTGCTAGCACTGCTTCTTCACTTTAGAAGGCAAGAATAGATGGTGGGAAATGCCATGACTTTTGGATAAAGAAACGTACAGTTGATTCACTATTTCTGGGCCCTTCCCAAGTTTCATATATCAAAATATCAGAGTATCAAAGAAAGTGTCGCTTGCCTAAAAAAAAAAAAAAAAAAAAAAAACCCCTCCCTCCAGAAAATCCTGTGTCATGTAAATCGTCAACTCACTGTTGCTACTCGCCAAATCACCGCCACCATCCTATCCCACAGCCGGGGCCATCATCCGCAGCACCATCGTCTTCTCCATCTCTTCCTTTCTCCCGCCTTCGGCTTCATCCGAGTTTACAGCTCGCCGGGCTCTTCAACAACCAACTCCACCTTGACCTTCTTCAGCCCCAGATCCTCCTCACTCACAGCAGCAGGAACCTCCTCCCGAGAAATGCCGGCCGCGTCATCCACAATTAGCCTTGCCACATTCATGCCCATCAAAGCACTCGTCTCCATCGTCGAGATGAAGCTTTCAATGCCAGAGGTGTAGTACAATCCACTTCCCAGAATAGGGTCCTGGAACGTCACGCGCGGAAGCTCAATCGGGTACGAGTAAAACCAATGAGGGTAGTACCACGAAATCGGATCCACACCGCCGTTCTCGCCCCCATTTTCCCCAGATGTAAAAGCCTCTGGCACTTTGACGCCAAAAAGCTCGGACAGGAACTGTGGGGTCACGGGCTTTGGCGAAAAGATCTTGTACACAAACTCCGTCTTGTTCGTCTTTGGGTTGAGCGTCGTCCTGAGCGTGCTGACAGAGTAGAAGCCCGTCTTGCCAACCCCTTCGGCCCCCTCCTTCGGCTCCTCGCCCTCAGCGAGAGTCGTATATACGTTGCTGGGGGCTGTGCTTCCTGGAGGCAGCTTGAAGAACTCGGGATCTAGTTTGTGGGGAGAAGCGAAGAGCGTAACGTGGAGCTTTGTATAAGGAATCTCTTCAATGTGATGTTGGATGACTCCCTCCCCGGCTTCGATGTTGCTGAATTGCCAAGGAGAGGCGATAATTACATCATCGAATACCGTGCCAACCACTTCTGACTCAGTAGATGATGAAACGGTCGAAGCAGTTGAAATCTCATACTTGGGTGCTGAAGATAAAGTCTTCTCCTTTGCAAAGGCAATAGCAGAGACAGTGATGTTATGATACAGCGTAGCGCCACTGTTTTTGACCATTTGCTCGAAAATACGCCAATTGCCCCCATTGACGGACATGGCGCCATCCGTAGCAAACGAGACCTATACATTCAATATCAGAATCTCAAGAAGGTTGAGTATATGGGAACAAACACCCAGATAAAGGCTTACCATGGTCTCCAATCCATGGAGGTACGCCAGATTCGACGCATAGTTGACCCTCGTAGCAGCCTGAATAATGTGTCTCGAAAACTTTTCATCAATCTGAAAGCAGAGTCAGTCGGCCACCATCATCAAGTTAATCATCCGCGGTGAATCTCTCTCTTTCTCACCTTGTTCTGCGCAAGAAACTGCTCCCCCGTGATCCCCGTGATCTCCACCAGCCCCAGCTCATACGTCCTCGCCGTCAGCGACCGAAACGGGAAATACGGCTGCTCGTACAGCTTCAAGAACTTGCCCACAACCTCCTTGACCAGATTGACAGCCCGGTAGGGACTCATGCCGTACCGCCACCACAGCTTGCCCGCGTCCCACCACCAGGAGGTGCCCTCCGTCGTCTCGTAGACGAAGCTCTCGCCGTCCCAGATGGCCGTGATGTCATCCTGACTGTTGGCAACGCGGTAGTTGGAGCCAATGGTCAGGTTGAAGTTCTTGGTGCCGTTGTAGAGGATGTGGTTGACGCCGACGAAGATGGATGCGCCCAGCTCAATGGGCTGCGACGGGTCGCCATACGCGTCGACGGTCAGCGTGCGGCCGCCAATGCGGTCTGTCTTTTCAAAGATTGTGATGTTGACCTTGACGTTTGCTTCCTCTGCATATTGTCGGAGATGGTACGCAGCTGAGGCCCCGGCAGCTCCAGCTCCTGAGACATTGTGTGGTTAGTTTATAGCTGCCATGTCTGCTGTCTCATATTCATCCCCACCCATATCCCCGAGAAATCAACGTTCACCAGACCGCAACTCACCGATAATAGCAACATTTTTGACTTCAGCCGGCTTCACGTCTTCTTTCGACACGGAAGCATCCGCGGCAACGGCTAATCCCGCCACCAAGGCCGAGCCCAATTGCAGCCGCATCTTCACCCACAACCCAAGTTCAATCCAAACACAGCAAGGCGATGAATACAAACAAACAGTGAGACAAGATACGTAACCGGCGCAGATGGACCGCAAAGAAACTATTCAATGCAATTCACCGAGATCAATCGCTTGATATGCACTGTCGAAGTACGCTCTCCTGCCGAGTTATAGTCTCAGCCTGATGCGGTGGTCAAAAGGAACTTCGTGCAAGCTGCAGGCAGGATGGTCTGATTGCGTACTCCTGCTTGCTCGAATCGCAGTGAGTCCAGCCACAAAGCGAAAGCCACACTCTAGCTAGAGCTTGATGATAGTGCTGAGATGAGCATATCACGTGTTTCGGACCGAGACCAGTCTATACGTTGACAAAGCCATTGAAAATCATAAACAATAAAAGACAACAAGTACTACATGCCAAGGTATGCATACTAAATCCCGATAATTCGGTTCCCAATGCTGACACTGTGGGACCAACTGATGCTTAGCCACCTGCTATAATTGGGGCGGTGCTAGAAACTCATGGCTTGATGGTGCCACCGCCAACGCTCTAAAATCTACATCTACTTAAAAACAACAGAGTACGGTGCGTTGCTTTGTTAATATTGTTACCAATGAATTGCTTGTTTCGCATAGTGTCTTTATTTTAACCAAAACGAAGAAAGAAAATAGTGTACGTTGGAGATATCTCCAGTGGAATTGGCCCTTCAGACACTGAATAATATCATGAACATACATGCTATTCTGATTCTAAATACACGGGCTTTTAAGCCATCTGTACAATCTCTCTGTACAGCATATACACTAAGGTAGATAAATTAAATCAAACAATCGCACGCTTGGGGGAATCGTGCTTTTGGGGGGGGGGAATATCTCCGATTTTCAACGCCGGCCGCCCTAGGTATTAAAAAACGC
Source organism: Trichoderma asperellum (assembly GCF_020647865.1). NCBI lineage: Eukaryota > Fungi > Ascomycota > Sordariomycetes > Hypocreales > Hypocreaceae > Trichoderma > Trichoderma asperellum. Next base: position 2,105,922 of record NC_089416.1, read on the forward strand.
CAAAAAAAAAAAAAAAATTAAAAAAAAAAATTCAGTAACCGCAAAAATCAAGTTGTACCTGACAGATATCCCGTCAACAAGACAAAACGAACACCATAAGCTCGCTTTTCTTCTTTGGTTTCCAACAAGCTGCTGTTATCGCTCCAATAAGTGCTGCTGCTGCTGATAGTATGTGACATGAAGATTCGCGGGGTTGCTGTGTCAACGCAGCTCGCTGAAATTCACAGAGAGTTCATGTTCTTCCAACAACTCTCGTATTGCTAAGAGGTGATTTATAAACATAATATTCTCATAACAATGAGCCACTCCCCTCGGAGCTGCTGTTGTTCCCGCTCTCGACGCCGCCTCCTGCAGTCGCCGCGGAGCTGCCTCCAGTGCGGAGCAACACCTCTGCACTAGCGCTATTGCTTCTTCCACGAATAGTCCCTGGGACTGCCTCCGTGCTGGCCCGTGATCTGCGTGGACCCGGTAGTGAAACCCCGTCCATGACACTGGCTGGTTCCTCAGTTACCGCCATGTCAACATCGTCGTCGGGCTCTTCACCGTCCTCGTCGCCGCTGCTCAGGTCCACCCCGTCGGGATAGTCATCAGACTGATGAGGGTTTGCCCGTCGACTCATAAACTCTTCGGAAGAATTAAGCTCGTCGTCTCCATCGGATCCATATTCATCCTCCGACCACGAGTCTACGCTAAAAGGCGGGAAAAATATGGCAGGCGGAGGGAGCGGTACTGGTTCCAGGCGTCTAATGCGGCCGGACAAGTATTCGATTCCAATCCTAGATACTTCGCCTTGTGATGGCAATCGACTAGTAAACGGGCGAGGCGACGACGTTGACATTGAAGCCAGCCGATTAATAATGTTGTCGGTTACTTCTTCGGAAAGTTTGCGCCGCTTCACGCCGTGTTGGCCGCCGTGAGCATCAAGCTTTGAGCGCCTCGTCGTTACCACCACCATGAAGTGATCTTCTGGCCGCACACCACCAAGACCGCAGGGCTCAAGCGGATGAATCTCGAGAGTCTGCTGCTCATCGCTCCAGGGAAATTCCAGATTGAGCTCGCTAGATTCATCACCCGAGTCAATCGAAAGCTCAGGTACGCTAGCCCCATCATCCGTGCTCATCTCGGAAATGGCACCCAGGCCGAGGTCGGCGTCACTCAGGGGTCGTCTATTCGTAGAAGAGCCTGATCCTGATCGGAAGGGCAATGGACGAACAAACTGTACTTTTTGAGAGTCCGTCTGTTCTCTTTCACTGGATAATAAATAGGTCGTAGGCGATATATCTCCCGGGTCGCCTGATAGGTCGGTACAGAACGGAGCACCACTATAATAGATAATAGCGCCGTCCCGGAGACGTTTACGACGATTAGAGGCGCCAGAGCCGCTCCGACCCCACCGCGAGTCTGTATTGCTTTCGATGGGACCGAAGGACGACAATGTACCGTCCTCTATCGATGATTGCCCATTGGGCGATTGCTGATTAACGAATAGGGGCTTGTAGTGAAAACTTTCAGAGGGCGCAGTCATCAGTGGCCCAAATTTAGATGGCTGATTGCCCGAGCTCCCAGAGTCTCCCGTTGAGCGTCCTGTTTTCTGCCTCTTACGATGCCCTGCTTTTGTGTTCGCAGTGTCGTCTGTTTCGGGGCTTCGCTGGGAATTGTCACCCGAGCTCTCGCTACTGAATTTGGTGCCGTCTGTACCACCGCGCCATCTTATCTTTCGGCCATCTGGCGACAGCTGAAATTTGGAACTGAGGTCAACGACGGCATTACGAACAAAATCTGGGGTGACATTCATTATGTGCAGCTGCGCCATGTTGCAGAGCAGGTTCAAATAAACCCAACCATCCGCATCGGGGTGAACGTCGTTGTCTGAACGCTCTGGTGGATCGGGTATCAGCTCTGGAGGGACTAGACCTAAATGTCTGATGTACTCCATGTTTTCGGATGGGATTTGAATGCGATCAGGATCGAGGTCTTTGGGCCTCGTGGGTCGCTGTTCAGGAGGTGGTGGCATGGGCGGAGATGGGTTTGATCCCGAGCCACTACCATTGCCATTGCCGTTACCCCCTGATTCCATCTGATCTTCGTTGGAGTTGGATGCGGAGCCTATGTCTTGCGATCTGCTTTTCTTTCCTGCGTGATGATGTTCATGGGGAAGAATTCGAGCTTCACGGAGAAGCTCGGATCCAGAATTTGGACTTGGTTTAAGTTTCGGCTGTTGGATAGAAGAGAGACGCAGGGGAGAATGTACTCCTGACGTCCCCTGTGGGGCCTGCGAATTAGATGCAGCTGCGGTTTGATTGGGCTGGTTCCGGCGGGCATGTCGGCCTGCAAATTTGCCTGTGAATATCTGCTCAAGACGTCGGACCACAAGCTTCCTCTTTTCCTTTTCTGTCATGGAAAGAGAACGGGGATATAGCCCTTCGGGAATGTCGCGCAAGTAATTCTCTACTTTCTGCTCATTGGACTTGAATCGTGAGCCTCCTTGTGGCCTATTCAAGGATGTTCCAGATGAACCGGCACCAGTCGACATAGACGCATAAGCCGAGTCAACTGGCCGTGTGTGAGATCCAGACGAAGACGAGGCATGTTTCGATAATGACATGGAGCCTGACCCGGAATACATTCCATCGCGAGTACCATGCCTGGACGATTTTTTGTCGCGCTTCGATGAAGAGGTAGTATCTGGCGAATACCCCAGGCTTGCTGTAAATTCTCGGAGCGTCGCTTCTAATTCGCGCTTTTTCCTTTTTGGTAGCCCATGTATCTTAATTTCGAAGAGTTTATCTTTTCGAAGCATATCAGGGCCGTTCTGTTTGTACCGCTTCAGCTCTTCCTTCAACTTCTGGATCTCCACGGTGAGATCATCGATCACGCTTCGATAGTCATCGGCGCTGCTGCTGCGAGCGGCGTTGAGCATTGGAGGCTCGGCTGTTGGATACTGATACGGCTTGTCTTCATTGGACGAATCCGATTCTTTTTGAAAGAACGGTGGATCGACTGCGCGAGCATGAGCGACTCGAAGTACGGTGGTTTCAGGCAAACGACTTGATACTTACCATCCATGGAATTGCTGTCAAAGATCGCTGTAGGATTTTGGTTTGACTGATTGAACCATTTCTTGGCATCGCTCTGGCCGGTTTCGTTGCTATCGCCCGACGAATTTCGACGGGGGGATGACGAATGTTCGTCATTGCTTTGATTTGGTGGAACTGACCCGCGGCTGGCTTTCAAGGAGGCATCGCGAGCTAGCTGGTGATGTCGCAGGGTAATGGAATTTTGTCCGGAGGTTCGTCGGGGGAGAGGATGGCCTGTCGATGATAGAAGGGGTGGTTCTGGAGGACTACCCTCTGTCGGCTGCATTGTAGATTCAAATGCCAAGCATCAAGAAGCTGGCAATTCTTTGGTTGAATTAGAAAACCATATTTCTCTTTGATTGCCTGGTGAAGCTTCTCGCATCCAGCGGCGCAAGATGAGTCTAAGCTCAGGGTCCAAGTAATGTGACTTGTGACGTAGCCAAGCGGGCCCCCTCGCCAACAGCCTATACTCTGTAGAAGCATCGTTAACAGGGATTTCTTAGGAAACTTGGGTGTTTGTGACGAGTAATGGGGTAAATAGTAGAATGGGGGGGCGCCAGGTTTGGTCGAGCACGAAAAGTGGCGTGTCATTGGCCGTGGCGCTGTAGAGGCGATCGATCGATCGAGCTGGATAAGCAAAAAGGGCCGCAACAACTTCGGGCAACTTACCTCTGAAACCAGTAGTGCTGCAAATGCCTAGGTCCAGCAATATGCAGTTAAGAAGGCGGAATGAATGGAATGAATCACTAGAGATGGCCGGTTCGATCCAAGGCCCAGTCCAAGATTTGCGTACGTCCTGAGAGGCGTGAAATCTCGATTTCACAGCCCGTAATGAGTGCGTGCGCGTATGATGAGGCAGCAGAAAATGAAATCAAGAATGAAATCAAAAATCAAATACTAACAGCTCGATGTAAATCCACTACAAGCCGTCACCTTTTATCGCCCGCAGTCCTCTCGAGCGCCGATCCGAAAAGGTGTCCGTCTACTAACTGGTAGAATAAGGTAAATCCTCCTTATCGTTTTTTTTTCTGTTCTTTTTTTAAGAAAAAAAAAAAAAACTTTTGCTTGTCGTCGTCTGATCAAATCTGGCCCCTTTGGCGACTATTTGCGTCTTCAAGATTCGATTCAAAGTGACAACAGCCGGGAAAGCGGATTCGGAGCCAGCTTTGTCGCCGCTGTAGTGTCTCCCTGACCGGCTCCAAGCTGCGGCCTGCTGTGTCTCACTGAGCGGCCAGGAGCAATTTTGCTGTTCAATCACTTCTGCAGCTCCAGACCTCGTGGTGTCGTCGCAGTGGGCTGGAAGTGGCCTCGGGCGAAATTGGGCCAAGTAGCCTGTGTGTTGAGGGGAAGCGCTGAAGCTGACGGGAGGAAAAAAAAGGACGATGAAAGCCTGGGGGGTGAAGGAAGCTCGTCGTCAACAACAGCCCCCCAGTAGGGTCTGATGGGGCCCGGTGAGGTACAAGTATCGAGTTGAGTTGAAGTTGATCGCCGTGTGAGGCTGGCAATGCGCGCCAGTTCGTGGGAAGAATTGGGGAAAAGGAGGGGCGTGTGCGCGGCAGCTGGGCAGGGGAGGGGAAAGGTTTAAAAATGGAAATGAGGGCAAATTGACCATGTGCGCGACACGACGGTCGTTATCCAGGTGGCGTTTCGCTACAGCAGCGAAGGGAAACAATTTGCAGCTACGGTCTTCGAAGAGAGGGCAAATCACAGCTGATCATCGTCGCCCTCAGCCCCTGCGAGAAAGTTATAGCACCACGAGCGGGTGCCGTGTGGGCAAAACCCTGGCTGATGGCGCCGGCCGTGAGGCTGCGATTTGGAGACGAGAGGCAAAGCGTCGCGATCGGGCAAATCGCAGAGCAATCAACCCAAACCATAGAAAATCAGGGTCCTTCTTTTTTTCAGTGCTTCACCCCGGAGGGTGTTGTTAGCGCAAAGCTCCTACATAGTACTAGTATACTCCGTATAAGGGAGCAAAAACGCTTGTCCTCTGTACTCCGTACGAGCTGCCATTCAGCACAGGGCACGGAAATTGCGGGCAAATCAGACAGCAGCACACGAGGGTAGGACTATGCACACACAAACGCCGCAGTTGGCTTATACAGAAAGGTGCTCGTGTCGTCGCTTGTATGCGCTTAAACACTATACTGGCCCTGTTTCTCTGGCCCCCCGCTCAACGTCCACACAGGCCCCTCTCTTTGCCTCCCGTCTATCAATGCTGTGGTTCCTACAGCCACCACCGTTGCGCTCAGATTGGAAGCTGGAAGAACGGTAGGCCGTTGAGGCGATGTAGGCACGTCGGCATAGAATCAACCTTACAGTATGGCCGTGCAATCTATAATGTCGTTAACTACTGCTCCGCCTTGCCTCATTTGATGACGTTTGGCAGTCTATCAGCTTGAGATATTGCCTGCAGTTGTCTCTATCTGCCTACCCACCGGTTAGCTAGTTCGGTCACCACGGTTCCAATCCCGCAAGCTGTACTCCGTAGAGACAAGCCTGTCACTTGTCGTTGAAGCCGCCTTCAGCACTAACCATAACGCCGCTAGCTATCCGCGCTAACAGAGAAATCAGGCAACTTTGTGGTAGCGTTGCTTTAGTGCAGCGGAGTGTGAAACTTATTTGCACGGACCTGGCTCCGTGCAAGGCCCAATGATTCGCTGCGGTCCTCTTGCTCCAGGGAGCAGTGGACTGCTACTTACTGTATGCATGTATTTTGCCTCGACCAGGGGGGAGGATAAAATGAGAATATGTGCATACTTTTAACCATACGAGCCGTTCTAGAACGAGTCTATGGCCACATCTGTGTGTGTATAATTAGTTTCGTGTGTTGATTGTTCCAAGTTTCCCGCTTTTTTTTTTTTTGCGAGCCGACTATCCAGAGTCCACCTGATCTTTAGCTGGGCTACATCCTGCTAGTAGCATGCGCACTTCCTTGGCAGCCATCATTCTGCCTGTGAGTCTTGGTCAACTTGCATCATCACCTGCGGGGCCGTAGGACGCAAGGTTTGGTGGGTGTAGATCTTGTTTTTGGCTGTCATCGGCCAGTTGTGTTTGCCTGGGTCCGCCCTCGGAACTATCATGATCCGAGACATCTGGCAGTACTTCGTACTATGTACTAGCAGTGCCTCTTGACTTGTGGTGTAAGTGAAAATGCCGTTCACCAAACTATGCGGCTGTATCATTAATAGGCATTGCAGATGATGTTGCTGTACCCAATCACCATATTCGCGCTTGCATTCGTCGAGATGCGCGCCTAAAGCACAGACGCAGGCCCGCCGCCCCGCATAGGGTGCGTCGTCGTGAATCCAATGAAGCTTCTCCCATGTATCTCAGCCCAAGGCCGGTCAGGGGGCCGGACCTTCAAAGACCTGATTGTGGCGCATCGATTACGTCGCATGCCAACCTCGGAGAGTCCAGAACCGTACCGTGCAGGAGTCGATGTGCTAGGATTGGTCTGTCTTGCAGCGACGACTGCTTCTGGGGTGTGGTCAGTCTGCGCCATCGAGGTACCGCTCCCGGCGGTCTACCGGACCACTCCCTCTCGCCTCGGCTGCCGTTGGTGATGTAACGGAACTTAATTGCTGCATGCCGTGCCGATTGGCGTGAGCAGGATCTTGATGGCGAGTCATTATAGGGCTATCACCTCAGTTAGCATAGACATCTGGCGATGCCTTCACATAATGGCGAGACACGATGGCAGGAGAGTGAAACTCTGAAAGAAGTTAAGTTTCCATCAGCCTCAGCCGGTGTTTTGCCACTGACGTGATGCTGTATTGGCGAGCTTCCCCGCAAACGGCATAGATTGGCATACTGAAGGTCCTTTGGAGTTTCTCGTACGGAATACAGAACTACACGTACCAGGTGGCTCTCTGCAGGAAGGGTCTCACAATCTGAAAACTCCACCAGTTCCTGTTCACGGCCGTTATCCTTTTACTCTATGGAGACAATGACGTATGGAGATCGCCATACATTTTACCAAGTACGGTACTGTGCTGGCAAACGGTCCCAATGGCCCCGCGCTCTAACCAGCATTCGCCATTGGTAGATTCCACATGCCGAAAGGGCACACAAAAAATCCCGGAATGCCCTCAAGTACGACCTGGAGACGTATTTAGACCAAAAGCCCGGCAAAATGAGGATTCAAGCCCCGTAACGCTGCTTCTTCTTCCCGGCCCTATACATTTCGCTCCAAAAATCATCGATAGTAGCCTGCTCCACTGGCATAAACTAAATCGAAAACGAATGCAGGATTTGTGACTCCTCCTCCTCTTCTCCCGTCCCGTCTACTGTATCTCTGATGCTTACCTATTTTTGTTCCTCAGAAATTGAACGGTTTTCTTGCTTCGTCTCGCAACGCAACGACAGCCCATTTTTACACAGTACCGCAGCCTTGGCACGCCCATGTCGACGTCAAGTTAACCTTTTTTTGTTTTTGTTTTTTACCACGTCTACGCCCCTAGGGTGAACTCCCAAACCGCCTCGATCTCGACGAGCCGCATCCTTAGCTCAGATCGGACGGGCTTTTAGCACCAATCTGTGGGAGCATCGAGTGTGCTGGGCGTGCGCATATGCAAATAGAAGGCAACGGCCATGCCCTGGGGAAGGCTTCGGGGCATGCCGATTCGTCGGTCTCTCCGTTGAGGCTCCAGGACCCCTGTTTTGCTTTCTATTTGGGGATGCGATGCTGTTGATGGAGCCAGGGCCAACAATCAGTTCATGATGCCAAGCGAGAGGCAAATTAGTATCCTGCATTGTCCATTGCCACGTTGCCACTGACTCTTTGGCCGGCACGACCCTGAAGATCGATCTGCATGGCGGCCGCTAGAAGATGCTAGACGCAGGATGCCTGGTGCAGTTATTCCCAACTCTACAATATTATCCTACCAGTCTGTCCTAGTCCATGTACAGAAGAGCTCGATGTACTCTTTCTACGGCTTTCTACGGGAGGGCTAAACTGGGCACGAATTCTATCCAGACGAAGGGAAAATCACACGGCGTCTACGACGATGTACTGTACTGTACAGACTACCTTACCTACCGTCGATCCGCTGTACAAGAAGAAGTATAATTCCATCCTTGGAGATCGTATCATGCCATGCTCCGGAACAGCTGGCGCGAGCCGCATAACCAACGCAAACGAAGGATCGACGTTGGCAATTACGACCATGCAGCGAATCGCAAATTTTTTTTCCCGACCAGTGGGGGGAAGCTATTCCCATCTCACCCACTCACCCCGGAACAGCTCTGTCCTCCTGCAGCTGGAGCCCCCAAACTCGGGCTACAGGACCCTCTGCTACCACCAATGGCTTCCATGTGACAAAACTATCGACATCCAGGGTCCCAGATAGCGCCTCGATACACCACCACCACCACTACCACCACCGCCGGGGATACCGGAGGAAACGCTCCTCGCGGGAGATGGGGCTCTCATGGTGACCTAACAAAGCTCTCTCAGTAGTTTGCGTGCGGTGGAAAGAAAGCACCGTTCCGACTGATCTCCATTCTCAAGCACCAGATTCGGGTTGTGTCAGCTCGGTGAATTCCCCCTCCCCTGACAGTTGGCCTTACTGCGGTAATGCGCGTAAAAGGAGTACCGGTTGGCGCCAAAGTTGGCCATATTCACTTATATCCTAGCACGTAAGTCGCAGCACTGAGTCAATAGGGTTTACTTAATACGTAGCTGCACTTACCGAGTGGTGTTAGGCATGGGGTGACAGAAAATACACTGCTTATTGCATGTCAACATGGATATTTATAGCAACAGACTGGCGGCGTTTTCTATCACCCGCACATTAGGTACTCAGTACTCCGTAGTGCTCATGGTATTAGTATTTCGCATTTGTCACCCGCATGTTTGGCAGTAATAGTGTTCATAGGTGTAGATATTTCGTATTTGTCGTTTCTATCTGAAATGTATATGTCTTCATGCCCTTATTCATCGTTCTTCTATCCATACTCCTTCTTTAATCATGCTCACCAAATCATTCTATCTGTAATTGTTGCTCTGTTTTATGTGGTATCCGGTTTTCTCAATAAAGTCTCTTACTCAGCGCTCCTCTTAAGGTCCTTAGCCAGAAGGGACTCGCCAGTCATCTCCTCGGGCTGGGGCAGGCCCATGGCAGCCAAAATAGTAGGAGCAACGTCACCGAGGACACCGCCCTGCTTCTTGAGGCTCCAGCCCTCAGGAGCATTGGCCATGATGAAAGGCACCTTGTTGGTGGTGTGGCTAGTCTTGGGCTTTCCATCGGCGAACTTCATCTCCTCAGCATTGCCGTGGTCGGCAGTGATGAACAGGATGTAGCCTTCCTTCTTGCAGGCGTCCAGAATCTTTCCGATGGCCTTATCGGTGGCGGCACAGCCAACGATAGCGGCCTCGTAGACACCGGTGTGGCCCACCATATCAGGGGGAGCAAAGTTGTTCATGACGAAGGGGAACTTCTGCTCTGCCAGACGCTTGGCAACCTGGTCGGCAACTCCATCCGCAGACATCTCAGGGGCCTGGTCGTATGTTGCGACGGTCTTGTTGGAGGGAACAAGGTCCTGGTCCTGGTCACGGGTCTCGAGGTGGAAGACCTTCTCAACACCACCGTTGAAGAAGAAGGTGACGTGAGCGTATTTCTCAGTCTCGGCAACGTGCACCTGCTCAACGTTTTGCTTTCCAAGCCACTCAGCCAAAACGTTGTCCATCTTCTGAGGCTCGAAAGCAACATCGAAGGGGTAGTCAGTCTTGTATCGAGTCATGGTAACGAGCTTGTTGATCTTAGGGTAGGGGAAGTCGGGCAGCACGGATCGATCAACATCTCCCAGGAGCTGAGTGATTTGTCGCGCACGATCGGATCGGTAGTTGAAGAAGAAGACGGTGTCATCATCTGATCCATAGAGGTTAGCCTGACCATGTTTCTATCTGACAGTACAAAACTTTCGAAAGACTTACCCTTGATGCGGCGCTCGTCGCCACCGACAATGATGGGGAGAAGGAACTCATCTCTGTTGTTTTTGCCCTCTGTCTCGTACAGTGCCTTTACAGTAGCGACGGGATCCTCGCTCGCCTCGCCCTCGCCAAGAACGAGGCCCTTGAGAGCAACCTCAACACGCTCCCATCGCTTATCACGGTCCATGGCGTAGTACCTGCCGACAACGGTGGCAATCTCACCAAGGCCGAGCTCCTTGATAAAGTCAACCAGCTCCTCCATGTAGCCAGCACCAGACTTGGGGTCGGTATCACGGCCGTCACCGAAAAAGTGGATGAAAACCTTGGGGACGTTGTATTTCTTGGCGGCCTTGAGGATGGCGTACAGGTGCGTCTGCTTGGAGTGCTAAATGGCTGTTAGCATCCCACATATGAGGCTTCTCAAGAGCTAGAATTGAGTAGGCCACTAACCACACCACCGTGAGAAACCAGACCGCAGAGGTGCAGGCGGCCATTGCCGCTCACAACACCCTCAAGAGTCTTCTTGAGGACCTCGTTGGAGTCGAATTCCTCCTTCTTGATCGACTGGTCGATGCGGACAACATCCTGCCAGACAACACGTCCCGCACCAATGTTCAAGTGGCCGACCTCAGAGTTGCCCATCAAGCCCTCGGGCAGTCCCACCGCCAGCGATGAGGCATCAAGCTCGGTAAATCCAGTCTCGCTCTGGGAAAGCTCGTCCATCACGGGCGTCTCGGCGGCCGCAATGGCATCGCCATCCTTGGGGCTCTCGTCAGATGGGATACCCCATCCATCAATAACGACTATAAGACCGCAACAGTAGTAGAATTAGCCACCCAAGCTCAAGATACACCAACACGAAGCAAAAGGTAAGGATATAATCGGGTTTTTTGGGCAGCGGGCCATCGCTCGCTGGGACCGTGGCCGGTGCTGATTTTACGCGGCGCATGTTGGGACGCGGAATGGGCTGAGGACCAGGAGATGGATGGCGGGGCAGTGGCTGTGGTTGAGGAAAAGATAACGTACTGAGGCAGGCCTTTTGCTCTGTCTTAGACATGGTGAGACAGAATGAAGCAGTATACGGGCTCAATTGCACAGATTCAGCGGGATGAGAAGAGTGTAGGGAGGAAGAAGAGGACCCTGGGTGCGTGATTTGATGGGGAGATCAAGTATTTTTTTCCAAGCTGCAAAACCAGAAACATGCCGCCAGTACCTACTAAACGCATTGGATGGTGGGGTTGATAGGCTACCGATGTCATAGATGCGCCGCCGATAAGTGTTGTAGCGCCTCCCTGGAGAGCCTTCAGGCTGGCTGTTGCTGCGGCTGCGCTAGAGAGCCTCCGTGCATCGGGCCGTTTTTTGCCCTGGCCGCTAGGCTCCGTCCAATCTCTGGCGGCTGCTGGCGAACATTCCCCTCAATAACGCCGTCAAACGCTGCCTACGACAAGCAAAATCTCCGTGGGCCAATCAATCAGGGCATGCAGCTCGCAGCTACAACAGGTGATCGAACTACTATTACCTATCGATATTGATCACTATCGGTTGTCTGGCAGAGCCTTTCTCAGTGCCCTGCTCGTGTAACCAACGCAGAACCAGCCAAGACACACTGTCTCCTCTATTCACACGAGCAGTCGCCATGGCCTCGGAGCTCCCAACCCTCGCTCTGCCTTCCACCCTGTCCCCGGACGACCTCGACTCTCTCTCCGAGCTGTCCATTGTCCTAGCAAAAGTCCGCGCTGGACTCAAAGCCTCTGCTCCTACCGGTGCTACAACAGAAGCTACTCCTGGTGGACCGAGCAGCGGCGGCCAGCAGCTCTCATTCAAGGACGTTCCCGGTGCCACCGACAAGCTTAAGCACAAAGTACAGCACGCCAGAGCACAAGTCCGCGCGTTACCAGACATGGATCGCTCCATCGACGAGCAAAAGGCCGAAATCAAGGAGCTCGAAACGCGAATTGAGATGCAACGCGCCTTGCTAGAAAAGCTTCGTGAGAACGGAATGCAATTCAGCAAGGACGCATACCCGGGCGGGGACAAGATGGAGTTGTGAGGAGAGACGGCTACAACAACCCTGAACCTCGCACGAGCCCAAAATGAAGTTCGAAATGATCTCTCGATATTCTCAGGTGGCTACGGGTTGGCTATCAAGAAAATATGCAATTCTCGATAATACGTCTACTGGGAGTCTGCTTTTCTCATCAGACTATTTTGGCGGAATCCCAACCTTGCTCAGTATCCCCTCCACACTGACGCCTGGTTTTCCCGGTACAATCTTTGTCCACACTTCCTCGTCAAGCCTCTGGGCTTCAGATAAAGTGGTCCAGTTCGGACTCTGAGTTGTCTTTAACCATTTGAAATCATCAACTTGGTCCCACTGATTCTCAGTTGATTTATCGGCTTCCGTCAGCTGTACAGAGTTAGCATGGCTCAGTACTGAGCAAATTATGGTATCAAATGATAACAGACGACGATACATACATAGCATGACGGAAGAGGGGCGAAACGCATGCCTGAGCAGTCTTCAATGATCGGGTGACTGGCGCAATGCAGGTAGATGTTGACATTTTTGCAGTCATGAATGCGAACTTGTCGCGCTATAACGACAAGAGTACTGTTGGACACATCGTTGATGTGTACGGGACCACTGACACGACCGGTCACAATAAGGCATCTATCGATATTTTTAAGCATAAGACCGGGGAATGGGGCTCCTTGGGCTGTGGGTATTGAAAGGTCAATAACACAGTCCTTGAGGTCCCGAAGCCAACCTGCTGACGTAGCTCGCGAGGCCGAGGATGGAAGTATGATGTGGAGACCGGTCTGATCGGAGATGCCAATATTTTGAGCAGCAGAGAAGCTTGGCTTGCGGATTGATGAAGGGTCTGAATTGGCCAGCTCGAGGTTATAGTCTTTTTGTTTGGGCGACAGATCTCCTACGATATCGTCGGCCTCGTCTGAAATGTCTCTCGTCGTCGCTCCCGGTGCGTCTTTTGGGTCATGTGGGCGTCGAGATAAGCTGCCAGGATTCAATCTCGGGTCGTTTTCTGGAGCGCCCATGTCGACGTGGTCTGTACCCGTACGTCTGAATTGGAACCGCGATTTTGGAGCTACTTTGGCCAGTGTTTCATTGAGCTTATCTTGCAGACTTTTGATTGCCTGTTAACATTGCAATCAGTCGGCTTCTCTTACTATAGAGCTATTAGGGGTGACGGACTTCTGAGTATTGGCGACGATCGTATGCAGGAGTGAATTCGGCAGCATCAGCAACTTCGTTCTGAAGCTTGCTAATACCTGCGAGAATGTGGTCTGTAGCTTCTTGTCGTTCGCCCCCGACCCCAGATAAATGAGTTAATTGGCCAATCTGATCTTGAAGAACTGGTAGAAATAGCAAGGAACGTCAGCAATCATGCAGTGATAAATTAGCTTTTTTGTATAATACGGAAATGACCAACCTTCGATGGAATCGCGAAAGTGGCGATAGAATTTCTGATTGGGATCCATGATGATGCAGCTTCAATCTGATACGCAGTGATTCGTATAAACTCCGATCTTGTGAATAAAATGGTAGAATAGGCAGCTCCTCGAGATCTGTCGACAGGGTGCGCAGGGAGTTATTTATCTTTGTATCTGGAGTATTGATGCTGCCTGGCCAATTGCTTCGTATAAGTTCAACCAGCTCCGTCCCAGGCAGCTTCTAAACGCTTCTTCTTACACCGGAGCCTGTCAGCTGGTCTTGCCTTGCAACGCAACACGCGATCGCCACGAGGCAGCCAAATTGCACGGAGCTGCGGGACACAAACAACGCTACAGCTGGGTTCTGAACGGCGTGTAGTTTTGGGGCAATCGTGCGTGTCGCGAAAGTGAGAGTTTGAGTCCAACGATGACAAGTAGAGAGAAAAGGGGAGAAGGAGAGAGGAGAGGAGAGGCAAAAGTTGGGGAGCTGCACGAAGCAAGGCAATAATGAAGACCGCAGCGTCATGCCAAAATCGAACCCCACGTACCCTTTATAGAAGACAGGGATTAGCATTGGAGAATACTATGTACATGCAGCAAGTAATAGTACAGCAGAAGGGAAAAGAGGGGTTCAGGGAGCAGAGCTGGTCAGGGGATCTAGCTGCGCTTTAGCTTTGGTTCGGTGGGGACGGGCTCTTGTGCATGGAGACGTCATTTTGGGCTGTGGCGGATTCGATCTCTTTGCTCATACGACTTTTGGTATCACAGTTACTGTTTACTGTATGCTGACTGCTGTTATATGTCCGTGGTCACAAGATTGGGGCAGCAATATGCGGCAAATAAAGCCATTCACGTAGTCAAGGAGCAGCATCGCTAGAAACCCAATATCCATTCTCGTATCATACAGTAGGAAAGAAAGGGGAGCACATAAATTCAGAAACGAGCCAAACAACAAAGATTGCCAAAGACAAGAACTGCCGTGGCCACTGTTTCCAACCCCCCAACCTCCTTAAATCCCTTGCGTGCCAATTAGCATGTATATACAAAGTGCAGATTGCACCCAAAAAACCAATCGCTGTCTCCTCGCTCTCCTCCACGTCCATCCGCCGAGGATAAGAAAAAATCATTCGCTTGCTTGTTGTACATCAAACTCGTTGTGGTTATCAAATGCTAGGGAGCGCTGTTCGAGGCTTGCAGTCGCCAAAGCCCCCATGTGAATGATACAATTTGTGGTGGCAATGCCCTATCTTCGCATGGGGCCGTCTCAGAAAGCGAGATCGGTTATGTGAATTGAGGGTGTCGAGTCGAAGCTCTAGCTTGAAGTCGTTGCTGATAACGAAATGGAGGAAAAGATAGAGGCTTGAATTCGGGATAAGCTCTCTCCTCAGGATCAGCTTCTGGCTGGTTTTGCTTTCGAAGCTCTCCTCTGGCTTTGCATTTGGAATGGCGGCGTTTGATGGACATCTCCCCAGACTGCTCTTGCTTCTGTGGTGAAGCTTGCTGCCGCTTAAGAGCTTGGTTCTGATCCTTCTTTTGAAGCGGTGTTACCTCCCGTTCTTTCTGCTGAAGCTGTTCTTTGGCCTTGCATTCAGCGTAATAGCGTTTGATGGGCAGAGCCTCAGGTTGCTCTCGCTTTTGTGCTGGAGTTCGAGGCTGCTCTAGGGATAGAGCTTGCTCTTTCTTTCGAAGTTCTCTGGCTTTCCATTCAGCATGTGAGCGCTTGATGGAGAGAGGCTCAGGTTGCTCTCGCGGCAGTGGCGGAGTTTGGGGGCGAGTTTGTGGTCCCTTCAGAGACGGACTCTGATTTCGGGATGGCGAAGGAATTTTCTTGCTCTTAAGCCCCTGGTTCTCTTTTTGAGGGGAAGCTGAGATCATCTTGCTTCTCAAACCCTGATTCTGTTCCTGAGGGATGGTCGAAACCTTGTCGCCCTCGGATGTTTGGGTCTGTTCATTAGCAAGTGTCGAAACCTCCTCGCTCTTCGATTCCGAGTTTTGTTCTTGAGCCAATGCTGCAGCTTGCTCAGCCTCCAATCTTTGTCTCTCTTTTTCGTCAGCTTCACGCCTCAATCTTTCCATCTCCGCAATCTGAGCTCGTGACAAGAAGTAAGGATGCAGAAGCGAGCTCTTCTGCCATTGCTTGGACTGACACCATGCGTTGTAGTTTCTGGTGATGTGCGTCCATGGAGGCATCATATGAAGTTCTTTCACTATTCCGTTGGGGGCAGTCACAATAATTGTCGGAATGCACGGCGGCTCTGGCTCTTGTGCTTGGTCAGGCATTTCGTCAATATCCATGGCTGTGTCGAGAGCAAGAGGCGGCGTGTTGAGTCTTCGGTGCATGACTGGCTTAAACATCTGGTCGAGGGCTTGGTACAGAAAGTTGATGCCATTTTGCGATATTATCAGCAGTGCCGTGGCCGAAAATTTGCAGAACTTCCGTTTCTTAAACCGGGTTTCTTTTGCGACCTTGCTGAGTTTGGTGAGGCCATTGAGGATCTTGGCGTGAGGAGACCCATTGCGAGTAGCTAGACCTGAAACTCGGTTCTTGATGCCGCTCCCAATTGCTCGGGGCGAGAGTCTGTGCATAAGATTCATCATGGTGACTATCTTGAGGTTGAGAAGTGCAAGATAATTCAATGTGTAAACACTGCGTTGATATTTGGCGTAAGTATCTTGAGCGCTGCTTTGATATATGGCGTAAGTGTCTTAAGTACTGCGTTGATAATGTGCGTAAGAATCCGGTGTGCTGTAGATTGAAGCGAATGGTGCAAGATACAAGATATCTCTATATGTGGGTGCGGGTTGCAGAGCAAAGGAAATTCTTGATCGAGTGGGCGGAAGCTGGAGAATTAATAGAAATTTGAACACAACAAAAACTCACTTTGAGCTGGGTTTGTTTACCATGGCCGCGTCACTTCTTGTTCAGATTTCAATATCGATCTCAATCCACACACTCTATTACTCCCCAGATGGCCTGTAAATGGGCCAGCTAGTAGAAGCGTTGACGACAAGTTCCTAATTTTATTTCTACTACGTGGGTATTCCCTTTGAAAGACGAAAACCTTCAAACTTGATGCACTCTAAAATCGACGATAATGAGGTAAAGTATAAACCATCCCACATATATCTATCCACAAAGTGGCTTTTCATGCTTTTGTTTCTCGAGTTTCGTTTCGTTCCGCATTTCGTTCCGTTTCGTTTCAAGGGGCAACCGCTGCCAAAAAGTCAATGGGCTTTTGTGGAAAAGCATATGAGCTATAAAAATCTATAACAATGATATCTTTGTTTACGCACATTCACTTCAGCAATAACGCCGAATTTACTCTAAGGAGATGGAACGTAGGGCATGTATTCAAGCCATCCGGGTCAATACGGGACATGGACAAATGGCGATCAAATGATTTTAATTTATTACATTATTATTTATTTATTTCACGCGTATGACCTGGCTCTACCAAACCCCGTTGGCCGTTTGCCTCCATTTTGCAATTGGGGGATGTTTGGCAGCTGAAACGGTTTCTTCTGAGGAATCTCAATTTCCGTATTGACCGCCCGCCACATCTCCCACATTGTCGCCCTCTTCGCTGGCAACATGCTGTACTGTAGACTATACAGATTTTTTCTGTTGATTGGAGGAACGAATTGCCCAGTTACCAAACAAAGCAACACCCGTGGTGACAAATAGTGCTTTCGTATACGTTGAGCCAGTTGAAAGTATTGGTGAAACATGGCCCGGAAAGGAAGGGGAATGCACTACAAAGATTAACTTCGGTTCTTGGCCAAATAAAAACCAAATGAATTAATGAGGAAAGCTTACCTTGAGGTAAATAATAGAGGTAGGGGGTTCATTAGAAATTTTATCATTAGCGTCGGAAAGTTTATAATCATGGGTATCTCGAAGTTCAAAACGAATGCCACCTAAGTCCAAGTTAGCCTTATTTTTAAACGGCATCAATGCTGCTGCTGCATCTGTGCTCACCTGGTAGTCTACTCGGGTCCTTCAATCTCAACATTAAGGCAAACAGGGGGAAGTGGTTCAAACATGATAGTAGCGTATCAAAGCCCGCCTTCATTGAGATAATGATCATTCTACCAATGGCGAAATTAAGATAGAAGACCATGACGGTAGGCAAAAGAAAGAACAAAAGGGTGAAGAGAATTGTCCCGACAAGCAGCTGGTCGAGATCATAATCGCACGAATCGATACGATTGCGGAGAACATTGTGTTTTTTACCTCGAAATAAGTGAAACAGAGACCGCAGGATGGTGAGCTGCCAGTGATATATGCGTGCAGATGCGAGATAGAATGAGTAAATGTGCATAGTAAGAACCGACAAAAGATCAGAGAACATTGAAATTGGCATACTCGCTCCGGCAAAGGATGAGAATCCCACGAACCAAATAATATGCGGCAGGGCGGGGCTCAATGTCTCGATGCAGCCTGCAATGCGAGGTTATGTGTCAGCTTGCAGAAATTTCACAGTGGTTAAGGGGCTGCAACTTACTTGACCAATAGTCGATAACCCAGAGAAACAAATCGCCTAGAAAGGCAGCCAGTTCACCATTGAGCTTTAGACCCGCAGGCCAGTCCATCAGCCACGATATGCCACTTTGAAGAGCTTCCACGGTATAGACGCGAAGGAGATCTCGTATTTGGTCTGCAACCCACTCCTTGTGCTCAATGATGTACGAGCCCACTGCCATGCCAATAATCACATCGTTGGCAACAAGCCATAGACTGTTGTAGAAACGAATGTAATCCGGATGACTGGTGGTAACGCTAGCCCAGTTGGCCTTGCGCTGGCGGAGAGTGACGTATTGCATTGGCCAGTAGCAAAACTGCTGGAGGCGAATCTCAATCTGCTGGGCTGTTGCTGATATATCCTTGAGGGCAGCATAACCAGGCTTGGCCCGAAATTCCAGGATGATGAGTAAAATCTCAGCCAACACTCGGTGGAAGAAAAGCACCAGAATGAAGGCCTGCTGCACAATCGGGAAGAGGTATACAGAAAGCAAAGTCCACAACTGCACGAGCACATAGTTCCGCATTGTCGTGGCAGACTCTACTACTCTCTCGGAGACACTCAGACCACGTTTTGGCCTTGGGCCAAGCCGCCCTACGTTATGCTGTAGGACCTGCTCCAGCTCCCAAGACCAATTTACCTGGTTGACGATTTTGGGCAGCGCCTTATCTCTGGCGGAGGGTACTCGCTTTATTATACTGTGCTGTTTGAGCTTCTCCATTAGTTTGCGCCGATTTTCTTTGTTCGCAGCTGCGTGCTTCGCCTCTTCGCTATCATCTTCGCCACTCGTTACATCGTCGGGGAACGACCCTTTGTCTCCTAGAGCTAACGCAATCGGGTTCAAGGATATGTACTGCATACCCTTGGGGTGAGGCCTATCATATAAGATAAGCTGGACGCTAGAGGCCTTGGCACAGGCAATCCTGGGATATTGGCTATGGATGCTTGTCTTGGCGCATACCCACGAAGGGTCAACCTCAGTTTGGCTTGCTATGTTAGCAACTCCTAGGACATGCATCGACGAATGCCCACAGAGGTCATATATCCGGCTCGGGGAGTGGGGGCCACTCCGGAAGAAGGTGCCGGACTTGAGATGGAACTCGACATTATGCGCCTATACATCAAGCTGATTAGCGATCAGACTCAAGGGAAAAGAAGGACGCCTTGGCAAAGAAAAAAGCTAACATCAACATCTTCAAGGATAGTGACGACGAAAACATCGAGCGTCGAGTTCCTCCAACCGACGACAACGCCAGCGCGATCGGATCTGCGAATGTCCGTCGGCCAAAACACTCTCATTAACCCGTCATGCTCTACCATGACAAAGGATCGCTATCGGCAAGGCAGAACACAGCACTCAGAAGGAGCCTCGTCGTCTGAGCTGTTCTCGTGCAGAGATGCCCGTTCCGTGTTGGCGTGGGTGCTATCATAGTGATTAGCCTCGGCACCAGACTAAAAGAATATATGCCTTCTCTCGCAATGTTGATATATAAAACGTACAAGCCTCGTCTCTCCCCTCGCTAGCAGAGCCACTGGCACAAAGATAGTGATGAAGATAATAGTCAGGACCACCAGGCCGCGGGCTGCACGCAACTAGATTCAAAGAAAGAAAGATGACACGTCAGACATGCCCAGACTGTATGGCGCACGCCGTTGCGACTTACAACAACTCCGTATTCGGCGGCAAATAAGACCAGCTCATAGAGGCGTGTAACCAGGTCCCAGCGCGCGGTGATGTAGCCAGCGACGAAGATGCCGAGGGTCACGGTCGAGAAGGGGTGCATAGAGCGTTACTGCTGCCGGTAGGACATGCCGCTGGCCAAGGGAGCAAGGATCGATCTTTGAGGCCAGGCTGTGAGCTCGGAAGTGGGATGTCGGGCGAGGGACGGCGGAGTCGCGCGCGTATCGTCGTAAGCTCGGCGTCAAGTCCCTAGGAGCCGGCGAGCACTATGGTCGCGATAGTCGCTGCTGGGTGATTGGGATGCCCAGCAGATTCCCGGGGCCGCACACTGGATTATATACTGAAGCCAACAGGCGCTCAATGGCAGCTCGACGGGTTTCGAGAGGCTTTGTCCAGCTATCCCTGATGGCACGTAGCCAAAAGTGCAAAGGTGAGCGGCTGGCAGCGCTCCTCCACTAAAAAGCCAGCCGCCCGCCAAGAGTGGAGGCTTTGGGTGCTTCGGTGGCCGGGCAGCGAATCACGTGGCTTGTAATTGACGACGTATCCTCTGCTTGCGTATATCACGACGGCTGCGGCCCAGAAATGGACCAGAAATGGATTGTTTGGGCTGGACATGCGCCTTGGAGCATGCAGATTGTCAATTTACAACATGTCAGAAAACGCCGTTGCGACATTTATATGTACAGATATGAGCTGCAAATACGAGATTCCAGGTCTAAGCCGCTCTGCAGGCCAGCGCATCTCGGCCTTTTCCATGGATACAAGCCCCTTCTTTCCAAACATCGAATCAAACATTATTATTCTAGACCACGATTAATAAAACAGGACATCTCCTTGCGCTTGATTCGTGGACTTACTCCTGGGCGCCGTTAACCTTACGTCGTTTTCCTTATTGTCTTCCCGAGCCTCGTCAAGAAGCTTATCTATTCCTCGGTCTTTTAGTGCAACCTAAATTCAAAATGTCAGCACGATATCGTTCCTTTCTCTCCATCTCAGCGTCTGAAATTCCATACGCTTAGGCACTTTTGATACTCATTGAATAGGCCAGCACATTCCTTGTTGTCCTTCTCTGCTCCACGAAGATACTCTGTGTATGTGTAAGTTTGAGAACTACCCATGAACATGAGGAAAGAAAGGGCACAACTCACTCTCGCTATACCACTTTAAAAAGCAAGTATCGTAGCGCCTTGATTCTTGTATGAGTATATTATCATTCGTGCGTACCCCGGAAGATGCTTACTCCTTCACTTCATTACACTCTGGTGCAAGTGATGCCGACATCTTGGACAGGCCGAAACAAATAGCTCTAGATCAGACGCCTGATTGCTAGTATTCCGCTCAATGGATTTGGAACCTTAATCAGCAAAATATTCGATGTCACGGATCAATTATAAAGGATGTAGAAAGGATAAATGTTTTGATTTCCAAAGATGACGAGTTCAAGAAATGGCTTATTAGTTAGTACTGCCCATAACAGCTAAAATCGACTCCTCCAAAAACTGTCATTGCATACCTCAGGCCCGATCCCCACATAAAACGGCCACAACGTCACACCCCATTGGTCATGTCGACGTAAGAGGGCTAGTCTGTTAAGCACATTGAACCTTGTCCGCTTGATGTAACTTTGTACTGCGTAGCTCGCCAGCATCAATTAAAGCTCTCCAATCACAATCCGATCGCGTCACAGACGCGCTTTTGGAAGTTCGACAACGCCAGATACAACGTCATCTGGGGCCTGTGGAAATCAAGTCCGGTCGTTGCTGCTAGAACACTAAAAGATACAAATTCGATTGATTGATTTTTTTTTTTTTTTCCCTTTTCCCCGCCATCATGGCGCCTTCAGCCGCCAAGCTCAAAGAAGCGCTCATTGAAGGAACTTGCGAAATATACAAGGCAGAGCCCGACGGCACCTCTGTCAATAAAGTCCGGCGGCATGTCGAAGAAAAGCTCGGGCTAGATGATGGCTTCTTCACTAGCGATGCATGGAAGCAGAAAAGCAAGACGATTATCAAGGAGCAAGTGGTTAGTATAACGAGCAGAGCAGTCTGTCAGTTATGCTGTATTTCTAGCTTACCCCGCTAACTTTATGTCACCAGGACAAATTGCTTGACGAAGATGGTTCCGAACCAGAAAATGAACCTGATACCAAAGTTGGTATCAAGAGACAGTCATCTGAGGCTGAGTCTCCACAGCCTAAGCGACGGAAGAAGGCATCTGGGCCTGTGAAGAGGAAAGAGGAGTCAGACGTTGAGGAAACTCCCAAAAAGGAATCCAAGACTAAGGTTAAGAAGCTTGCATCGCGCAGCAAGGCCAAGTCAGACGCCTCCGAAGAAGAGGATACCAAGTTAGGAGAGATTCCGTCACCTGATAAAAGTCGGAAACGAAGCGTAAAAGATGAATCTGAAAATGAATCAAAGCACAACACCCCCAACAAAGGTGATTCCGCTGCTATTAAGAAACAAGAAACACCAGGCGACGAGAAAAGGCCGTCATTAAAAAACCAGCCGGATTCGGAAGCAGAAGATACAAAGGCAGATATCAAGGATGAGTTGAAACTAGAAGTCAATGAGGAGGACGAGTATTCCGATGTAATCGACGAGCCACCGATCCCAAAACGCAAGAGAGGCGAAAAGAAAGAGAGCTCATCAAAACCAAAAGCTTCCAAGTCAGCAATTAAGAAGGAGGCCACCAGTACAGATGATCCCAAAGATGCAGAGATTAAAAAGCTACAGTCACAACTCACCAAATGCGGCGTTCGCAAGCTGTGGCACATAGAACTCAAGCAGTATGGGGACAATACCGGAGCAAAAATTCGCCACCTAAAGAAGATGTTATCCGATATTGGTATGGACGGGCGTTTCTCAGAGGCCAAGGCCCGCGAGATCAAAGAGATGCGAGAGCTACAGGCAGATGTCGAGGCAGCTCAGGAGATGGACCGCCTCTGGGGCACAAGCTCAGGTGGGAGGGCTAGCAGAAGTAAGAGCAGCGTAACCAAACAGGAAACCAAGCCAGGCTATGGGGAGGATAACGAGGACGACGTCGATGATGGTGATGATGAAGAGCCAACATCTTTTGCTGCGAGGCGAAGGAAAGCCCACGCGGATCTCGCATTTCTGGGGGATGACAGCGATTCCGATTAGGCGACTGCAGGTCAGTCACGTACTCAACCACCCTCTACTCGCACAATGTGTCGGATGTAATATTTGTCAAACATGTGGCGGCTAGCATTGTAATTATGATTTAACGAACATCTCGCAGAAGAGGTTAAGATCATGTCATTTCACAGCCTTTTCCTCCTCTTTCTCTCATATTGTCTGTATTTTTACAATGAAATGCTTGGGCGAACAATGGAACATACAAAGGAGCAAGAACAAAATAAGTTGATCAGTTCATCATTAATAAATGCTCGACGCTTGAAAAATTACTCTGTCCAGGCCCTGTACACGATTCTAGCACCATAAGTATCTCCCTTCTTCAAGATGACCATGTCCTTCCACTCGGGAACATTGCACGCATTGATCCAACGGCCGGGCTCGCAGCAGAACGCACTTCGTGCGCCTCTGGCGGGCAGACCCTCAGCAGCGGGCACATTGGTCATGTCACCGGTATAGAACTGGAATGATGGCTCTGTGCTGAGGACTTCCAAATGAATACCGCTCTTGGGGTGGAAGGCAGACATGTTGAGAGCAAGAGGCTGTGAACGAGTGTCGATCGGTACGGATGACGGGTCAGCGGTGGTTGTGAAGCAGCGATCGATTTCCGGTCCGGTGGCACCCAGAACGAAAGGCTTGGATGTGTCAAGCTCGGGGAAAGGAACGGGGCCACCAAGAGGAATAGAATCCTCCTTGGCGGGGAGATGATTGTTGGTTGCAAGAGTGACGGTGGTGCCCGTAATGTTTTCATCGCCAGTGAGGTTGAAGTAGGAGTGGTTGGTCAGGTTGATGATGGTCTCGTCCGCACCTCCAACCAGCTTTGCCTCGTACTCAATGCCCAGGACGATGGTCTCCTTTCCGTTAACAACTTGGTTTCCAGTGGTGTAGATGACCTTGGCCTCCACAGCACCAGGGTAGCCCTCATCGCCATCCTCGCTGCGGAGAGTGTATTCAACGCTTTCGCCACCCTTCAAGCCTTGCACGCCAGGGATCTCTCTGGTTCCCACGGCCGTAGGGCCCTTCCAGATACGCTTGCCCCAGCCTTCGTTGCCGCCGTGCAAAGTGTTGAGGCCGTCGTTGGCAGCAAGCGTGTACTCCTTGCCGCCGTTGAGGCTGTTGATCTTGGCGTCTTTGATGCGGTTTGCGATGCGCCCAATGGTCTCTCCGAAATAGGCAGAGTTGTACTTCACATATTGCTCTTGTTCTGGGAATCCAAGAACAATGTTTGTATCCTTGACCTTGAAGTCCTGGATAATGGCCCCAAGGGGCAGGAATTTGAAAGCAGCGTCGGTCATGGTGATGTGATGGGAATGCGGGCAAATGGGTAGTTAAAACAAGGTTGTGCTGGAAATCTGCAGGGTCTTCCGGTGGTGTTTATATTCGGCAGACTGTTCCACGGATACACAAGCTATATAGACTAGTATAAAATCAAGCACAACAACGTCAGCTATGGAGAATTTATGGGTGCAATGGCGATTATCTCGGATGTATTGTGGCCTCCTAGTCCCCGTTTCTTCGGAAAAGGGAGCGCATTCAGGCTGTTTTAAAGGCTTCGCGGATCCTCTGCGCGGATATATGTGCCAAGGAGCTCCACCGTCACGCAGAGGCGTTCGATGACGGCGGGGCAATGGCGGGGTAGTTGGAGGCAGTTGGAGACGTTTGCTGCGCAGTCGCATCGCAAAATTCGGGGTCTTGCAAGGAGCAACCCGCCAAGCTTGCGGATGCCTAGATGGAAGGCAATATAGCCAAAATATGGTGTTGGCCCATCATCAAGGGCCAATAATTTCTAGCAAGCTGCTTGGCGTATCTGAAAAGCTCGGCTGTCCTTGCTAGCGATGCTCAGGTACATCGGTACATAGGTAGGTATCAGGTAATAGAGAGAGGTAATCAATCCTCCACAGAACTTAAACACCAGGCACCTTAAAACAGGCAGTCTACATACAACGTGGCAGCATAGTGTGCCCAATATTTTCAAAATAATTTACTCGCTCAGGTTGCTTATCCTCACGTTATTTTTCTCCCTCTATCACAGATCATCGCGTGTTAGAAGTTCCTCATTTGCGGCCTCAGAAAGGATATCCATTTGTTACTTCACAGTGGGGGCTTGAGCTCTTCGCCGGCAAAATTCCTAGCCAACTCCATAGCGCCTTGTACCTGGTCTACGGCACCTAGGTTTGCTTGATTGTGGAGACCGAAGAAATGTCTCTTCCATACAGCTCTAATATGCTGGTCTATGAATGCAGCTTGAAAACACCTCCATACCAGGGTAAAGAGCCGCCGTGGATGTCATACTCGCAGCAGCTATCGACACCTGCTGCTCTTTGACATCGGCTGTCAATCTCCCGAGCTTGAGGCGTGCCTTACAGCGAGTTTATGCGTGCTACCCGCAGGTGCAGCCCGCTTTTGCCCGGCTGCAGCGCCATCAGATCGCTGCTGCTTTCCACGTGGCGTTGTGTCGACTTCGCAGAGGCGTCGCCGGGTCTTGTGACGCGCAGGCCAACCGGCGCCAGACAGAGAGTTGCGCTTCTGGCAGCTTCAGGCAATTGATGCGGCTCGTGCCACTGATGCCGCCTTTCGACCAATCTCTAACAAGGCAGCTAGAGGCAATTATCCTTGCTTGCGCCTCTAGAAACCCTTCAGGCCGGCGCCTTCTGTTTGCCGGCGAGGCTGCTTGACCGCTTTCCGGCCCCCTTCTATCTGATACCCGCTAACGTCTCGTTCTCTCAACATCCTCTCCAGCCCTCTCCCCGCGGCGTTTTCTCATTCCCGGCTTCAGGCCTTAAACAACCCCAGAAAGAAGGTTAAAAACCATGACTGAATTTGTAAATGCCACCCCAAAGCGAAAGAGAGGGCCGGATGCATGTCCTTCGCCGCTAAAATTCTCATTCGATCTCTCCGCGACCGGCCCACCGGAAGATGGCAGCAACAGCCCACACTCCTCAACCGTCGTACACAGGTTTCGCGGCCTGGCTCTCGGAAGTGGAGGCAGATCTGTTGAATCTGCCGATGAGATGGACACAGAATCCGATGAATCAATGAGGAAACGCCATAGATCAGACGAAAGTGCCCATACTATTGCGGAGATGCAGCAAGAGCCACCATTTCGGCCAGAGATGGAGCTCAAGCCAGGGATCGAAACGGGCGAAGTGATTGAAATGACTGATCGTCCAACACTGCAGCTAGAGGTTCCTCATCCATCAACTGAAGGTCTGCTCCAAAACGCATATCCATCCATCAACCGCCTATCGGAGTCCCAGTCTAGAAAAAAGAGAGCCGGCACCCCGCCCCTGCGCTTCAAAAAAGGGCATCCTCATGAGGGACTGTCCGACGCCGATGATGAGGCAGAAGTTGTAGATCCTTTGCGAGCCTCGCTAACATGGCATGAGGACGAAATCACTATTTACGACCCGAATGATAAAGATGACGATGGCACTGGCATTAATGGCATTGGGTTTAAACCCACCCCAGCACTCGCTCATGCAAGGGTCATGAAGAGGCGGCAGCAGATGGCGGAATACAGAAAACGAGAAGAGAACGAAGCAAGGAACAAGAGGAGCCAGAGACGTCGAGGGGAGGCTGCTGCACCCGCCAGGCGGGATCACAAGTCACTACCTTCAAGGAAAGTCAGATTTACGGATGGGGAGAGCAGAAATCTTACTATGACGGCATGATTATGATATTATTGAGGATTGGCGAACTTGGGAGCAATATTCTGGCATGAGCAATGATATCAAAACGATATCAGATGAATGACGGCGTTTGATGGAATTTCATGGCTTGGACGAAATATTTATGCAAACACTCTCGAGGCAGAGAAGGAACATGGGCCGGCGGCGTTGGGATTTTTGGTGATGATGGTACTGTTTGCGAACAGCAAACAGGGGATGAATTCAGGGCTTTTCAATAATTCCGTTGAGGCTTTGGTTTATTCAATATATATGCTTTGGACAACCCTCCTCGTAATATCGTATTGAAAAGAAATTTGTCGTTATATCCAAGTAGAATTTTTTATTCATACACATAATGGTACAAGGCAGCACATCTGCCTAAGCTTCACCAAAACTTATACCAAGCTCTGTTTCGGGCTTTTTGCTCTTCCTCTATCCTCTGCTGCTCGCGCCTCTCTTCAGCCAGCTTCCTTGCCTGCTCTTTTTTGTTCTGCGTGACCACTTCAATGTGTCGCTTCATCTGGATCTTCTCGGCACGCCGGAGGTACTGGCAGTATTCGTAAGAGGCTATGCTACCTAACATGAAGAATCCAACTGCCCAATTGGCGGATTTAGCGGCATTGCCTGCATTATAAGAGGAACGTTAGTTAACAGCTTGGTTCTCCGCCAGAGCACTCTTGGTATTAAAGATGTGGTCGCCAGCCTACCTTGAATCACAAACTTCAAGCCGCCAAGGCCAGCACCAGCCCCAATGCCGGTCAAAAGTCCTTGCCGTGCGCAGGGTGTGTTCGCTATGTTTGTGAAATCCTCCTTCTTTATCATAGAGACCGCCGCTGAAAACGCAGTCTGAGAAGTCGGAGTTCCATCAGGGTTCTTGGCCGACTCTGGAACCTGATCGCCTTCTGCTATCGGCTTGGACCACACATGCAGAACTTTTTCGTTCGGATTGGGCCGTTCATTGTCATTGGTCGGGGCCATTTCTGGCTACCTTGCTTGTCGAACTGGTAGCATGGACGTTCTGGGGCCTAGGAATCGACCGGCAGCAGTTATGACGCTCAAACGATTTATCGTCGAATTGGCGCTTCTGAGTGGGCTGTGGCTGTGTTAAGCTCTTCAGTGGCTGAAAATCAATTAAAGGTGTGGCGCTTACTAGCAAGACTGGGTCGCGTATCAGCGCGTATCAACGCGTCTCCCTGACAGCTGCCCACACACATCTTCGCGAAAGATCCTCTGCGGGCGACGGTCATTTGGTGCGGGCCACTACCTCTTGATTTTGTCTACTTGCCCGGTCAACCACTGCACATTCTGCGCTGGACAGAAGAAAACAGCAGCTGCTTCGAAATCACCCCCTTGATATTATAGCAAGCCAGTGCAGAATATCATAACCCATGACGAGACTATCAACCGATTGAGTTCGAGTTCTCTAATTGCCAAATTGGCAGCGACCCCTCTATAACGCCTCTGCGATGCCGAACACATCTCTCCGCCGCCCAGCAAAGGGCTATAAAAGAGGAGGCAAAGTTGCATACCATGGCCAAAAAACTCGAACTTTCGCTGCGTCCTCGAGGGCCGAAGGTACCTCTGCAGACGAAAAGTGGGAGCGTACTCGTTTGGCCCAGAGCATTGACGACAAGATGGGATTTGCACGTTATGAAAGTGGAAAGAGGAAAGAAGGATGGCTAGTCAACGTTCAGCCGACTTCTATCGAGGACGAGAGAATACCAGGTGGCCGAGCAGCGCTGGACTGCTACTTCATAGAACTTGATGGGAGCACATTCAAAGCTACCGTCGAGTACGATCCTTACTTTATAATCGCGGTTAAAAAAGGCCGAGAGTCTGAAGTTGAGGAATGGGTGAAGAGAGTACCTGGTGGTGGGGTTGTAAAGTCCGTCAGGAGAATGGAAAAGGAAGATCTCAGCATGCCGAATCACTTGATGGGCTACCGACGGACATTCATCGAACTCAAGTTTGCCAACGTCAACGATCTGATGTCCGCAAGGAGAGATATCATGCCGATTGCAGAAAAAAATAGGAAGAACATGAATGCCATGGATGCATATGCTGAGGTTGCGACGTGAGTGCCATTAACAGATGCCATGGAGGGGCATTTTTCTTCTTCAATATTGGAGATTTTAACATTTACGACTATAGGATGAGCGGCGACTTCGATCTTTTTGATAATGACTTACGAGATGACGAGCGAAACGCCAGTAATTCTATTTCTGAGGCGAGCGATTTCATCGTTGACATTCGGGAATACGATGTTCCATACCATGTTAGAGTAATGATAGATTTAGGTATTACTTTATATATGGCAAGATCTGGACGCTTGGCGGTTTGGCTAACAAATTTGTCAGATATACGAGCCGGAAAGTGGTATTTTGTCGAAGCAAAGCATGGCGTCACTAAGATTATACCAAACGAGGAGAGGTCCCTGCCAGCCGATCCAGTCGTCATGGCATACGATATCGAGACATCGAAACTCCCCCTAAAATTCCCCGATGCCGCTACCGATCAGATTATGATGATATCATACATGATTGATGGCCAAGGATTCTTGATCACAAATAGAGAAATCATTTCTGAGGACATTGGCGATTTTGACTACACACCAAAGCCCGAGTATCCTGGCCCTTTCATGATTTTCAACGAACCGGACGAGAAAGCTGTTATCGAAAGGTTCTTTCTTCATATCAAAGAGGCACGCCCCACCGTTATTGCGACCTACAACGGTGACTTCTTCGATTGGCCTTTTGTCGAAGCGAGAGCGAGCATAAATGGTATCGACATGTACCAAGAGATTGGCTGGAAAAGAGACAGCGAAGACCAGTTCAAGTGTAACTATAGTGTTCACATGGATTGCTTCCATTGGGTCAACCGAGATTCTTACTTGCCTCAAGGATCTCGAGGTTTGAAGGCTGTTACAGTCGCCAAGCTCGGGTATGACCCCGATGAACTCGACCCAGAATTGATGACGCCATATGCGCAAGAGCGACCACAGACGTTAGCAGAGTACTCAGTCTCCGATGCTGTTGCGACCTATTATCTGTACATGAAGTATGTACATCCTTTCATTTTCTCCCTCTGCACAATCTTGCCACTGGGAGGAGATGATGTCCTAAGAAAAGGTACCGGTACGCTCTGTGAGATGCTTCTGATGGTGCAAGCATACCAGAAGGAGATCGTGCTGCCGAATAAGCACGTAACTCCGAAAGAAGCCTTCTGGGATGGTCACCTTCTCGACTCTGAGACGTATGTCGGCGGTCACGTCGAGAGTATTGAAGCCGGTGTCTTTCGATCTGATATCCCCGTCAATTTTGCCGTCGATCCCGGCGCAGTTGATGAACTCTTGCGAGATTTGGACAATGCGCTGAAATTCGTCATTACTGTTGAGGAGAATAAATCTCTAGACGATGTTACCAATTATGATGAAGTCAAGCAACAAATTAAGAGCAAGCTTGAGGCCTTGAAAGAGACGCCCAATCGAAACGAAAGACCGCTCATTTATCATTTGGACGTCGCCTCTATGTATCCCAACATCATGACAACAAATCGATTACAACCAGATTCCATGATTTCGGAATCAGATTGCGCGGCTTGTGATTTCAACCGGCCAGGCAAAACATGCGATCGGCGGTTGCCTTGGGCCTGGAGAGGAGAATACATTCCTGCCAAAAGAGACGAGTATAACATGATTCGGCATGCTCTCGAGAACGAAAAGTTTCCTGGGAAAACACCGTATGCTCCTCCGAGGACATTTCAAGACTTGACGACAGATGAGCAAGCGAATTTGGTGAGAAAACGTCTTCAGCTCTACTCTCAGAAGGTATATCACAAGATTCACGACTCTACTACCATTGTTCGAGAGGCAATTATTTGTCAGCGTGAAAACCCTTTCTATATCAATACTGTCCGTGATTTTCGTGATCGTCGTTACGATTACAAAGGCAAAGCCAAAGTGTGGAAGGGTAAAACGGAGGCGCTAAAGTCATCTGGCGCACCCGGCAATGAGATTGACGATGCAAAGAAGATGATCATCCTATACGATTCTCTACAGCTTGCGCACAAAGTTATCCTAAACTCTTTCTACGGATACGTCATGAGAAAAGGTTCTCGGTGGTACTCTATGGAGATGGCGGGTGTTACCTGCTTAACAGGAGCCACAATTATTCAGCTTGCTCGTCAGCTTGTTGAACGCCTTGGAAGACCCCTCGAGCTGGATACCGATGGTATTTGGTGTATGCTTCCTGCTACTTTCCCAGAAAACTTTGCGTTCAAGCTAAAGAACGGCAAAAAGCTGAACATATCATATCCTTGCGTCATGCTTAACCATCTTGTGCATGACAAATTCACCAACCACCAGTATCAGACCTTGGTGGATCCCAAAACTCATAAATACGAGACTCATAGCGACAACTCCATCTTCTTCGAAGTTGATGGTCCTTATAGGGCTATGATTCTGCCAACTTCGAAAGAGGAGGATAAGAATTTGAAAAAGCGATATGCTGTGTTCAATGACGATGGCAGTCTGGCAGAATTGAAGGGATTTGAAGTTAAACGTCGTGGCGAGCTGAAGCTCATTAAGATCTTTCAACAACAAATTTTCAAATTTTTCTTGGAAGGAGAAGATTTGACGCAATGTTACAACGCCGTTGCCAAGGTTGCAAATCAATGGCTGGACGTGTTGGATAATAAAGGATCTACCCTCGCTGATGAAGAGCTGATGGAGCTGATTTCTGAGAACCGAAGCATGTCCAAGACTTTGGAAGAATACGGAAGTCAGAAGTCGACCAGTATCACAACCGCACGACGTCTTGCCGACTTTTTAGGTGAACAGATGGTAAAAGACAAAGGTCTAAATTGTAAATTCATCATCTGTTCTCGGCCACGAAATGCTCCTGTTACGGAACGAGCTGTTCCTGTTGCCATCTTCTCTGCGGAAGAAACTGTGAAGCGAACATATCTAAAGAAGTGGCTCAAGGAGGAGCCCGCAGATACCGATCCTCGAGCTCTTTTAGATTGGGATTATTACTCTGAGCGTCTTGGGTCTGTGATCCAAAAGCTCATCACCATTCCTGCTGCGTTGCAGAAAGTTCGCAATCCCGTACCAAGAGTCCCTCATCCTGATTGGCTTCAACGAAGAATAAATATCAAGGATGACAAGATGAAGCAAAAGAAACTTACAGATCTCTTCAGCAGCAAAGAACCGTTAGCAGATATTACAAATATTAATCGAGCAGAAGATATGGAGGACTTCGGTGCCAAGCTGCTGAAACCAAAACAACTCGGTGTACTTATTGCGTCGTCACAACCACAAGCCGCTTCTCAGAAACGAAAGTCTCCCGAGCCAGCAGAGGATCCTAATCCAATGGCCGCTTTATCAGGCAACATGCCTGACCCATCAGACGATTATGTTGGATTCTTGGAGTATCAGAAGAAGAAGTGGAAATTGCAAAAACAAGCACGTATTCGGAGGAGGCAGCTCTTTGGCGAGAGGCGAAGCAACGCGAACAGCAACATTCAACAAACATTTATGAAACAAGCGCACTTTACGTTCATGAATACATGGCAACTGCTTCATCTCAAAGCAACCGATACTCCTGGCATTGTTACAGCGCACGTGTTGATAGATGCGAAGATTCACACACTAAAGATTAACGTTCCTCGACAGGTCTTCCTCAATCTCAAGAAGGAAGAGCTACCAGACGTCGAGATTGCTGGGTGTGAAGTTGAGCAAGTCAATTACACTCTTCCAAACGGTCATCAATCCAAGCATCTCTTCAAACTTACTGTGCCGGAAGACGTATATTTCAACGAAGCAGAGAAATTTTCACTGTTGTTCAACCACCCTAGTGTAGAGGGAGTGTATGAAAAGCAAGTACCCTTGAATATTCGCGCAGTCCTTCGACTGGGTAATCTCTGCACCATTGATGAAGAACAGGAGGCTGTTCTTGGTAAGGGTCTCGAACAGGGATTCGACCTAACGGGTCTGAAACGACCTGTCAAAACCAGGACATACCTGGAGTCGTCTCCGTTGGCTTATATCTATATATCGCATATTACTGCAGGAGATCGCCAGATTTTTGGCTTATTCTCTACTACAAGCGACCAAGCCTACGTCGTGATACTGCAGAAAGGAAGAGATTCCGGCTCGGATCTTCCAAACATCACAAGAATGTACTCGGAACTGCTTGCAAAGAGAGCAGGGGAAGCTGCGGGTACGAATTGGCAGGATTGCTTCAGATACCAGGAGAAAATCACTTTCAGGATCACTCAAGTAACAACCCGGCGCAAAGCTCATTTAGAGATAGCCGATGTGGTGAGAAAGCTGCGCAAGGACGAATCACGACCACAAATGATGGTGATCCAATCGTCTCAACACAACCTTCTTGTCCATGACGTCCCCATTCTAGGCGAATTTCCCGTATTGCCCCTCAAGTACGACGCCTCTGACAGCTCATTACCGCCTTTGGGCTGGCAAGCAGTCGTTGCGCGACGCCTAGTTGGGCATTACTTGGGGCTTGGATCCTGGATCTTGCATCTCACAGCTTTGGCACGCTATGGTGATGTTCCGCTGTGTAATCTTGAGCGTGACGATCCTCGGTTCTTAATTGACATTGCTTATGCTCGCCGACTACAGGCGAATGGAGTGGTGCTGTGGTGGTCGCCGGACCCTCGACCAGATCATGCCGGTTATGAAAAGGATGATATTACTGGCTCACTTGAAACAGTCAAGATGCCTAGCATCAACAACCCCGGGACGTTTTCATCGGTCTGCATTGACCTAGATATCCGCAATCTTACCATCAATACGATTTTGACATCGTCTTTGATCAATGAACTCGAAGGCGCTGAATCAATATCGTTCAATCCTACAGCTGATGGGTCAGAGATTCTTGCTTCGGAGAATGGATTTGCGAACGCCGGAGTATTAGTTCTTCGTGAGATGGTTAAGGCGTGGTGGACGGAGGCATGCAAAGGCAGCACCATGGCCGATGTGCTCGTTCAACATCTTGTCCGATGGGTTGAGAATCCAGATTCGTTCATGTACGATCGAGCACTGCATTACTATGTGCAAATGATGTCGCGAAAGGCCTTTCAGCAGCTCATGTCAGACTTCAGGCGTGTCGGCTCGCAGGTCATCTTTGCAAGCGCCAACCGACTGATTCTCCAGACGACCAAGGCTGAGGTTGGCAATGCGTATGCCTATAGCCAGTATATCATCAAGTCAATCAAGAGCAAATCTCTATTCCATTTCATAGACTTGGAGATCAAGGAGTATTGGGACTACTTGGTATGGTATGATGAGTTCAACTATGGCGGTCGGGCTTGTCAAGTGGTTGCAGAATCTGAAGAGCAGGATTTGGAAACCATCATGCACTGGCAGATGGCAACATTCCTGCCCGTTCGTCTGCAGCCCATTTTCCAGGATTGGGTGATTGAGTTCATTCAGCTCATGCATAAACTGAAGAGGCCAGAAAACAATGATCCTGACTCTACTCCACGGCTTACTCAGCTGCCAAATAGAAAGCAGGAGCCCGATGGCGACACTCAAATTATCCTGGGCAAAGCATTTGAAAAGCCGATGAAGAAGGTCATTGTCGGTCTCATCAACCAGCAGAAGCGCGAACTTATGCATCCAGAACTGGCAGAGGACTACAGCTTCCCCTCCTTGCCTGGTTCGCACCTCCCCTTGCGCAATCCCATTCTCGAGCTCGTCAAGTCAATCATGCAGGTACTATCTCTTGATAAGAATATCACACTGGAGGCGAGACTGTTGCGCAAGGAGCTGCTCGCACTATTCGAAATCCGCGAGTTTTCCAAAGAGGGAACGTTTACAAACCCTTCAGAGAGCTTGAAACTACTTCAGGTGTCTTGTGACAGCTGCACTATGACGCGTGACCTGGATCTCTGCCGCGATGAAGATCTGTTTAGCTCTTCCGGCGAAAATGGTGGGCAGAGCTGGCAGTGCGGGTTCTGCAACACCGAGTATGATAGAGTGAGCATCGAGGAGCGATTACTCGCCATGGTGGAAGGGTGGACGACTGAATGGGCTTGTCAAGATCTCAAATGTGAGCGTTGCGGTGCGCTGAGGGTGAATGACTTTATGGAGCATTGCACTTGCAGTGGCGGATGGAAAGAGGTGGTGTCACGGGATGAGATTGTGCGGAAACTGGCTGTTATGAAACGAGTAGCGAAGTATTACGGTTTGAGAATGCTTGGAAATGTGGTGGGTGGGTTGTCTGAGGCTTTGTAAAAACTAAACATGAAAGGCTGGGAAAGGGGGGCCGGGGGGGGCGGAGGAGAACGGCATTGATTTGGCGTTGTTATTTTTGGGAAGAAATCAGGGTTCAAGAAGCTTTGTTAGCTGTGAAATTTATAGTAGGTATATATGTACATGGGCTAGGATGTTCCTAAAATGGGGTGTTTCTTCTTTGTGATACAAGATAGCGCTGCCATTTCTCTGTGACTGCTGAATGGAAGGTCAATGTAAAGTTGGCCAAAAGCGAAGGAATGCCGGGAAATTTTGGTAAAAAAAGGGGTAACCGGTTAGCCACCCTCACATATCTTATTAGTCGGTTCGTACGATGTAAATGCTTTCTGATTTGGCTTTTATTATTTATGTCCTTGTATTCTTTACTGCTCTCCGAGAAATGAAGGCATATATTCCCGCCTGCCATCATCAAATAGCTAGAGAGGTAAGCCAAGAAAGAATAGTCACCATGCCTGTCTCCTGCTTCATCCAGGGAATCCACCACGGGCCATCTTCCTAGCCCTCGCATCTCTTCTATGATGATTTGCTCTCGCTCCCTTATGCGCCTCTTTATTCCTCCTCGCCGCCTCAGTTTCCTTCTCGCCCGAAGGCCCGGCGACGTTTCCGCCTCCCCTGCCGCGACCTCCACGACCGCGTCCTCCTCCTCCTCCTCTCGCGCGGCCGCCTCCCCTGCCGCCCCTATTGTTGGAGCTGCCGCCGTCGGGATCGCTCTCCTCGGCACCTGAGCCGGCGGGGCTGGCTCTCCAAGCACTGCGATCGAGTTGTGCTTGTTGGCCGCTCCAGGCATACTTTGCCTCCAGACGTCTCATCTGCGCAGGGTTCCTCTGTAGCATCACTGCCCAGCCTTCGATAGCTTCATCAGCCATGCCCGTTTCATCCCGTAACTTTCCGCGTGTGGCACCTCTCCTTGTCTCCGCGTCTCTCGCGAATATCCTAATATCCGCCTGGAACGCACGGAAGAGTAGCTCCTCGTTGCTGTCGTTTACACCGTTGGCTTCCTGGTCGCCTGTGTCTACGGTGCCTCCCACGTCGGCGGCATCGTAGGTGTCGTCTCGCTCGTCATCGTCTGGATCGAGCGCTGCGAGAGCGGATAGGATAGCTGCCTTATTTGGAGCAGTAGACCTGTCTTTTAAGATGTCATCGGCAGTCTTCTCTGGGTTCTTGCCGAATGAAATTTTGGAAACGTCAATTGCTAATCGGTCAAAATCGTCGTCGTCGAATACATTGCGTCTTGTGGGTAGTTGTGGTGGTGTAGAGTGTGGTGCAAGATCTTTATGTGGTTTGGTATCGACCTGCGTATGTGATCTTTTTTTAAATGTTAGCCAAGTAATTCATGTCAGCACAAGAGATATTTAAAAACTCACAGTGTCTCACTCCTATCTGCAGTAGCAAGATGGGGCGGTAATGATTCATCAAATAGACTCGCAATGACCTTCTCCACATCGTCGTCATACTCATCCAAGCATTTCGCTATGAATCCAGCTCCCAAGTTTGGGAAGATATCCTGGATATTGGTAATCTGGCTCATCTTATGCACATGCATTTCCGCATGTACATCCTCGGCGGCCTCTACCCCTTTCCTTTATCTATCTTTCTCTTCACTAATTTCTTTGGCCGAACAATGACGCCTGTTTTAAATGATTCCAGGGTGGTGATGCGGCTTCTAAGGGTGGATGGCGCCGTTGGCGATGACTCTAATTTTCTGAGCAGAGCTTTGAGGATAGGCGTGTTTGTCACAAGATCCGCCGCCAGGGAATCATTAGGGTTCAAGGTTCCTTTCTTGTGTGTTTCCGCTGCAGCTTGAATAGCGAATAGCTGATCGCTAATCATGGACCATTTCGGAGGCTCTGTCTCTATCAGTCCAATGAGGCATAGATAGACGGTAGTGATGATGGCTTTTCGAAGGGGAGGATTGATGACCTGAAAGCAAGTGACCAGGCCATCGAAGAAGTCGGATCCAGCCAGAAGAAGCATACACGCATTGGGTGAAACATGTAGCAGAGGATTCAAGCGTATTAGCTCTGCTTCAACAAGTCTGAGGTCCCCCTTGCTTCCGGCATCGAGCTGTGGGATGAGGAGCTTTTTAAGAGATAGTAAGGATGATTCGAGAGGAGTAGCGTGAGACGCGAATAGCTGTGAAAGTAACGGTCCCGTATGCTTCTTCGGGAATATCTTTGCAAAACCGGCCAAGAATTTGACGTCTAATAGCCCAGGCGGAGGCGATACTGTGAGAAGCCGAGAGATGAGGCGGAATATCGTCTTCAGAAGCCGCGGTGATATCGTCTTTGCGCCAGATTCTGTAGCCGTCTCCTCCACAAATGTCGTCACAAATATCGTCAGGGACTCATCTCCCGCAGCTGCCTGTTTAAACGCAGCATCTCCCAGGCCCAGATAAGCTTGTGACAGCGCAATCCAAGCTTCCGATAGAGCATCCCAGTCGTCGGATGAGATGTGCAGCCGCCATGAGGCCTTTGGAAACGGCGCGAAGGGCGGCAGAGAAGCCATTGCTGTCGACGTATCTCAGAACAGAAGAAGAAGAAGAAGAAGAAGAAAAGAAAGAGAAGAAAAAGAAAGCTAAAAGGTTCTCTTAATTCCGTAAATGAGCGTGATATGCAGTATCGGAACCAGAACCGCGACCAAGCAGCCGCCTTTTAAATATCAACAAAGGCCCCTTCCAATCTGAAGCTTCTCACTTGTCATCGCCCCCATCATCGCCGGATGATTCATTACAAGGCTCGCAGCTATGCTCCTAACGGCATATCCAGGGCTCCACATCCCCCAAGCTCAGGCTCAGCGAATGCCCCCATCGTCCAATCACAGCGCCGCAATAAATCAAGCGCCATTCCCTCATCAGGCTTAGCGCCTCGCACAGCGAAAGCCCTAGCTGGGCGAATTTGCGACCCCACCAGAAATTGAAAAAGTTCGGCGATATTGGTCCTTTAGATTTTACATCAGCATCAACTACCAACAGCTTCATCACTTTGCCGCAACGCAGGTCGCACCTATTCAACCCATTTTAAACGATCCGTTCGAGTCGTGAAGCCGTCAAAATGTCTTACCAGAAGAACGAGAAGGATGTCCAGGAGCCGGCTGTCAGTCCCTACCCCGATCCATTGCGACACTGCTGCTATCCCGACGAGGAAGAGACCCAGAAGCTAACGTCTGTTTGTTCAATTGCTGTAGAAGAGCCACAAGATCCGCATCACCCTCTCTTCCCGCAAGGTCCAGGTCCTCGAGAAGGTCTGCTCCGAGATCATCGACCGTGCTAAGAACAAGGACCTCCGCGCCAAGGGCCCTGTCCGTCTGCCTACCAAGCGTCTGACCGTCACTCCCCGCAAGACCCCTTGCGGTGAGGGTTCCAAGACCTGGGACCGCTTCGAGATGCGCATCCACAAGCGTCTCATTGAGTACGTTTATTGTTTCCTCTGTCCTGGATCCATTGGTGTTGTAAAAGGCTCTTCGTCGCTAACGCTGTTGTTTCTTACAGCCTCCACGCCCCCACCGAGGTCGTCAAGCAGATCATTGTCAACATCGACGCTGGTGTCGAGGTTGAGGTCACCATTGCTGCTTAAGCGAACTTCCAATATCGTAAAGACGTTGGAGTGACCGATTCCTTGACGTCGAGGGAAATTAAACCCTCTCTCGATTCAGATAGGCTTCTCACAATAAACTGGTTTACGACATACTTCTTTTTTCTCTCCTATTTTCCATTAATCGTGACTGTTTCTCTCTCATGTGACATGTATAATCCATCTCTTCATGGTACTCATATTCTCAAGTAAAATCGTGAATTTAAATGCGTCAAGACTATACAGTCGTGGTAATAGTGAAGCCGGTTAAACGCCCTAAAATATCTGCCTTGTATATAAAACACGAAACCATATCGATAAACGCCATATTGATCTGTGTGATTATATCCCCCTTCATATCCATTGAAGCCCCAACAGAGTTGGGTATGCCCTTTAATTCAACCTATTTAAAAATCCCAGCGTGTGCATACTCTTGGTGGTGGGAGCTCTGGCATTAGCCCATCGGCAAATGCCCCCGTCTGTGCAAATTTATTCCATTGCGTCTTTGCTGCATCGCTGTATTCTTCCAGGGACAGCTCAGTATCCCTATTATATCCTGGAGGGCCGTTGGGAAACCATATCCGCGTCCAGGTACCATTGAATTCCTGGATACCAGGCTGCCCATCTTTGTAAGTCACAGGCTTCCCTTTGAATTGAGCAAGCCGTCCATCCATTGACTTTGAGCTGTAGCTATCAATAGGTGGATGTTGTCTTGAGCTACTCGGTGGGTAAGGGTTGTTGCCACCTGCGGCTGCTTGGGGCTGCTGATTCGCACCGAAGGGATTGGGTTGAGAAGGGGCACCATTTGTCTGAGCCTGGCCAAATGGATTTGCACCAGGCTGTTGGTTTCCAAACGAGTTTGCATTGTTCTGCCCAAAGCTCGTTCCAGAACTCTGGTTCGTCGGTGCCCCAAATGGTGATTGCTGCTGGGAAGTCTGTTGGCCAAACGGATTGGCAGCATTTGAGGCTGGCCCTTGTGGTGCGGCTCCAAATGGATTAGCGGCAGGAGCAGATGGTTGTCCAAAGGCAGTTGAAGCTGTCGACTGGCCAAAGGGGTTTGAGGCGTTGTTAGGCTGGCTCGCAGTGGTTGATCCAAAGGGACTTGATGGAGTACCGCCTTGGCTGATACTTGAGCCACCAAAAAGGTTGGCAGCTGGCGCAGCGTTGTTGCCCGCTGATGAAAAAGCACTCGGTGCCGCGCTCGTTGAAGACCCGAATGGATTCGGCTTCTGGCCAAGTTGACTAGGCTGGCCGAAAGCACTTGCTTGAGTCTGCTGCGGTTGTGACTGACCAAATGGATTGCTCTGAGTGTTTGGCTGAGATGCTTGACCAAACGCTGGGGCACCAAACGGGCTAGGCTTAGCCCCAAGCATAGACGGCTGGCCAAAGGCTGATGTTGGCTGGGATGGTTGACCAAAGGTCGAAGTTGCTTGGGTCGGTTGTCCGAATGCCGATGTGGGCTGAGATGGCTGACCGAATGTAGATTGCGAGGGCTGGCCAAACGGGTTAGACGGCTGTCCCAGGGCAGACGGCTGTCCAAAAGCACTTGTGGTCGTCGTCATAGAAGTGTTTCCCCCAAATGCGTTTGCAGCTGGGTTCGGTCTCTTTCCCACCAAAAATTCTCCAAACGGCGCACCTTGTGTCCCTTCCCTGCATATGTCATGTCTATTCGGATGTCGGTTTTCTCCGCCGACGATGAATTGTGCCGCCTCGTTCGGATTTCGCGCCGCATTATCCATTTGCTGCTTCGCATTTTGATATAGTTGTTGCGCTTCGTTCAACTGCGTGCCTTTGGTTAGTATATTCGATTGCACCATAATATACGATGTAAGTGGATGCAGCAGAATCGGAATGACTTACAGCTTGCTGCTCATTCCCTGATGCTTTTCCGACCATGTAATGGAGCCTGAGTTCTTCAAAACTCTGTTCTCGAGGGTATCCTCCAAAGAGCTGGTCTGGAGCGTCTCGCCCCGGGGCGTAGGCCGAGAGGATCCATTGCGGCGCTTCGGTCGTCAAGTCCTTCTCAATGACATCGGCTGATATGTTATATTTTGCTTTATGTTTTCCTAAGAATCAGCAGTATTCGGGCGCATTCGGCTTGATGTGCCTTACATAGGGCGGCATCGGCTCCGCTGGTGTTGTTTCCTCCGAGAGATCCAAAGCGGTTGGAGGAGGGCTGGTTACGGTTGCCACCAGCATTTGCGTGTTCATAACGGCAGCTATCTAAGGCGGATTATAATTAGCAACATTCCATGGAATATAAAATCAAGCCGCTTTCGTAATTGATAAGTCGCGCCAAGAAAAAATGCACCGTCTCGTCCTCAAACAAGCTTGACAGAGACGCCGGTTGGAGGTTCACGTACTGCCGAACTTGCAGTAGCCCTGCTGGAAGAATCTGCATAGCGCCATAGTGGGCAGTCGGCGTGGGATAATATTTATATAGTATTCGCAGCGGCTATGCCATCGCGAAAGGCCGTCTTTTCAGCACCAGGTCACGACGGTGTCGCGAGAAAAGAGGAGGGGAAAAAACGATACGTTCAAGTAGTTGAAGCCCGGCGATGAAGGATAAATAGAAGCAGGTGCTAAGATAGGCAGCCTTGTGCAGCCTTGGGCGGTTTAGCGGCCTTCCAGCGCCTAGGATAAAGATACTGGCCAATCACAGCGCAATCGTCCACTGTAGCGTCTCTTTGCTCCAGGCAGTAATAGGAACCTATGATAGAGAACATTACACCTT
This sequence comes from Trichoderma asperellum, assembly GCF_020647865.1. Taxonomy (NCBI): domain Eukaryota; kingdom Fungi; phylum Ascomycota; class Sordariomycetes; order Hypocreales; family Hypocreaceae; genus Trichoderma; species Trichoderma asperellum. The sequence goes on from NC_089416.1 coordinate 2,146,985, forward strand.
GAATTTATGAACTTTTGCGTAGTAGCATATGAGACTTACTGAGGTACTTTAGTATTTTATTCATTCTGCACACAATAAAAATTAATTTGATTTAAGAAAGATTTTATTGATTTTTTTCTGTCTCTTTTGTGTTTTTACTTCCTTGCATGAGCGTTCCCAGCTCCATACTATGTTATGTATATGCTCTTTTGCATTTCTTCCTCCCCGTAATTTCAGTTTTCTTTGCCAATACACATCATATCCAAAAAGTTGGTCATCATCTTTCATCCAACATCATCATACCTAATATACATGAACCATAAGGCAAGATTTAAGCCTTCTGGGCTCGTCGGAACTCAACCAGAGGTCCGCACTTGCCACTGGTGAAAATGTCTCTCAGCTGGAACTCATCAACACGGTGACGTCCATACTCGAGGTCTGGGCTGCCTTCAGAGATATCCTTAACACCGATTGCTCGTCGCATATCGTACAGGTAGATGGCTCGGCCAAGAGACAGGGTCATTTCAACATAAGCCATGGCCTTGCCAATACATCCACGGGGTCCAAGACTCCAGGCGACGAAAGCGCTGTGTGCCCTCTCGACCTCCTCCTTAGTGGTTGGCTTTCCGGTGATGGGGTTCATGTCGCCGGCAACCCAGCGCTCAGGGATATAAGTGAATGACTGGGGATAGTAGGCCTCGTTGTGGTGGATGTTGTAGTGGGCAGTTCCAACGACGGTTCCTTCGGGGAGCACCTCGCCATCAATGGTAGCACCGCCGGCCATGACCTCACGAGGAGGAATACCGCCAACAGAGGGGGACATACGCATGGCCTCGTCGATACAAGCCTTGAGGTAGGTGCAGGATGAAAGAGCAGGGCCCTGGACGATCTCCTCGACGTCGTTGAACTTGCCTCGGATTTCCTCAGTGACCTTCTTCATCGCCGCGGGGTTGCGAGTAAGGTAGAACAGGGTAGCGGCCATGGCAGTAGAGGTTGTATCAGATCCGGCGATGATACTAATAACAAGATTCACGTCAGCACTGACTTCACGAAAATGCATGTGATATATGTCTGGAGAAGGAGCTTACAGCAAGTTGGATTCAGCCCAGAGTTCAGGAGTAGTGAAACCCTCGCCAGTTTCGGGATCGCGAGCCTTGAGGAGGTACCAGAAAAAGTCGCGACGGTCCGCATCCTCTCCAAGCTTGGTTCTCTCCGTCAGTTGGGCCTTGCTGTAGGCCATAAAGCGGGCACGTCCAGCGGCCAGAGCAGGGAACATGTACTTGTCGAGTTTGAGGCTGTTAACGATGGGCATAGTACCGCACTTTTTTTTTTTTTTCACAATTAGCATATGATGTCTTCTTCGTTAATCACGCCGCGGAGCTTTAATGACTTACAACAAGGTGTCTGGTGGTAGCGGCCTCGACCAAATCCAGGGCAAAGCGGTTGTCCTCGCTTTCCAACATGCGGAATGATTTACCATAGCACAGATCACCAAGAACATCGATGGCGAGGTAGTTGCACCAGTCGTCCATCTTTCGCGGCTGAGTCCAGCCCTTGGAGTCGGCTCCACCATCCTCGATGCCAAGCTGCTCACAGAACAGGCGCACATTGTTGAGAATGAATCGCTGCATATCCTTCATGGCACTCTCAGAGAAGGCGTGGGAGAGCACGCGGCGCTTGCGGGCGTGGACGGCCTTGTCACGAGTGTTGTGGGTGTTGTGAACGGGGTGGGCAAACGAGTCGTAGAACTCGGACTTGCGGACGTTGGCCTTGAAGCCGTAGATGTCCTGCAGGGACTGGCTGGTGCTGAATGAGAGGGAGTTGGGGCCAAAGCGAACGATTTTGCCTTTGCGAAACGGGTATGTCAGATCCGATTCTCCCCAAGTCTTTCAGAACTCATTGTGTGAGATGTATTTGTCTTACCATATTTCTGGTGCAGGCGCCAAAACTGAAGGTGGCGATCGCCCCTCCACGCATAGTAGAGCTGGTAGGCATCTGTGACCTTGGCGATAACAGGGCCCGGGTATTTGGCGAGAGGGTGGAAGAAGATGCGGTAAGTGATGATAGCAAAGACCTTGGGTTTTACGTGTTAGCATCGCCGGACTTGGAAGCTTCCCAGAACTTCTCATTTCGCAATTTCTACATCGCTCATGCTCCCGTCTGCAGCGTCAAAGAACACGACTTACATAGAAGACTCCGCCGCCGAGCAGGATGCCCAGCCATGCAAGTGCATGTTGTAGGCTAAATGATTGCAACATCTTTGCAGAGGCTCAAACCATCCAAGGTCCTATACAGAACTCTACCAAGAACAAGAAAAACGATTGAAGGAAGACAGAGAAAGAAGAGGAAAAGAGGAGGGAAGAGAAACACACTTTATCCACGGCCGCCCTTGAACAATAAACCCCATATTCCACAAAAAAAAGCTTCTTGAATCCCTCCGACTAGCCCGCCGCCAGAAAAAAAATTAAATATTATAAAACAGCTACCCCGTCCGCCAGCATTGTCCAAAGCTCATTGATATTGGATCATCGGCTTTCCACGGCACACACCGCGCACAGGCTTATCGATTGCCTCGTCCAGCATGCCCCGGATGCAGGCTTTTGCTACCAAAGCTGATGACATATGATGGCTCGAATCAGCCCTACTACCGCTTAGCTTCGGCGGGGAAACGCTTTAAGCGTCTGACGCGAACCCCGGGCGTCCGGTGTGCTGTGCGGGGGAAGAGAGAGAGAGAAAGCTACAAGTCAAGTCTGTAGCACATAGACCTACATGGTAAGCGCCAAGACGAGATAAGGGAGTTTTGCGGCGAGTGAGGAGGCCGGGATTACGAGCAATTATGGTGGAGCGCCATCTCAGATCTGGGATTGGTTTTGCCGTGTCTTGTTCTGTTTCCGGACTTGCGGCGAGCACTGTAAGACGACCGAAACCGAGATCCACTCCCTTACTGATCCAAAGCTCGATTCTCTCCAACCAACTGCCAGCCCAGTCGCCACTTTGCGGTCACGAGTTTCACTATTTGTTTCTTTCTCTTGCTCTGATCATCACGTATTTACCGGAATAGGATTTCGAAGAGGTGTACGTAGTAGTAGTCAGACATTAAACCTTCACCACCTACCTATACATACATGCTTCCACGTCAGAAACAAGCATGAGCATAACACACCGTCACTTCCGCCCATTGTACGGCAAATCGTATTGTTCTAGCGGAGAAAAAAAAAAAGCAAGATAAAACATTAGAAATGCTCCCCCCCTTCCTCTCCTCTCGTCAATCATCTCCTCTGTAATTCCCCGTCTTAGCATCTGCATAATCGAGACAATCGCAAGGTTCGCATCCAGACAGAAAATGAAGCGATTGAAGCCGCGCCTTGGAATAAATTCCGCCCCCTTTCCGCTCCCCGATATCAGCTTTCTGCGATTTCTGTACTGCGTATTTGCATAAAGCGGAGCCGAGTCGTGCCGCCGGTATCCAAGATGCGAGGGCTCGATCCTCTCCACTCTCCACTTTATCGGTCCGGGCTCGAGTGGAGCTTTGCGGTGTCGTGGAGTGAGACTTGCGCGGGACATGCTTACTGTACTCGTTCGTATCGGTAACTACTAACTGATTTGCTATGGGCATGTCGTAATAGGCTGTGCTGTGCCTCCGTTCACCGCAAGGATATGCCGGAGAGATACAGTGGGGGGGAACGCGAATCGTGCGCCAGGAATCTAGTCCAGTGTCGAATCGCCCAGTTATTGGCTGTGTCCATCTACTCACCTAAACGAGAAAGTAGTATTGCAGGATGGCTTGCAGGCGAATTGGCCAGTATTATATAGCATATCGTTACGAAGTACGGAAATGTAGGAACTGGAACTCGCGTCATCTCACTTTTATGCCCATCCTCGCTGCATGTACGGATTGGTATTCATGTTTCAAAATTCACAATTATTTCTACAACTACGCAGGTTATATGACAAAATAATATCCCCCTTATGATCATTAGTCAGTTACAGCCATTTTCCGTATCAAAATCCAGTTTCCCCCCTTTCCCCTGCGCTCGTTCCAGCGACAAGGAGAACACACAAAAAGAAAGCCCAAGACAGCCGCCGTACAACCGCCAAATAACTCCGTCCAGACAAGTATACAATTCCCCGCCGGTACCGAATTAATTGAAGTAACGTGGTTCATCAAAGACGTGGTATCGATGATCTCTTACTCCATCTCCTCTGAACATGGCGGGATAGCGCCATCCTTCAGGAACATCCCCTTCCTCTACGCGATGATCTCGATCCTCGGCAGACTGGGCTGCTAGCTCTTGGATCTCAGCATCTGACCGTGGAATAACAAACTTGGCGGTCTGGAGCTCTGTGTCTGTAATGGTGCTTCGACTAACGCGTGCGTAGCCAACCCGCTTGATGTTCTTGAACAAGATATATTCGCACCATCGGTCCCAGTCGGTTGGATCAACATCATGCATGCCCGAGGTATCGCTCACGTAGGTGTTGTAATTGCCCTCAAGCGGCTCTGTCACCAGGTAACTAAGTAGGAATGCTGGCCGATCCGTAGAACCCATGAGGTTCGCAAGATACTCAGACTGAAGACGTCGATCTTCGGGATCTTCCTCCTGGCCAGAGTGGAAAACGAATACATCAACAAGTTGGCCGTAGACATCCAACGTAGCGTGAATTGCCGGTGCCAGCTCACCCACCGGGCTGGGTAGGAGATGATGCTTAGATTCCACAATGGGAAACTTGGATAGAAGGGCAGCACCCCAAGTATGCTTGTTGGGCCCGGGGCCGTAGTCGACATACATTCCCAAGTCTTCGGCGAGGAACTGAGTCGTGTCTCGGTTGCCCATAATGATACGCTGAAGATCTGACTCCAGGAGACCAATGACATCCACCTCCATCTCCTTGATCAAATCACGCATGCGGTATTCAGAAGACCACATATCATTGTCTAGAGAAAAGTGTATCGTCCAGATACCCGCCGTGAGGATTCGATCTTCGGCATGGTATGGCTTGTAATCATTGGCAGGGAACCGTCTGAAGGCTGCACACATAAACAGGACGTTGACGATTATGGTTGAGAGTCCAAAATACTTCTTATGCTGCGAGGGGGATGAGCGGCGAGCAGGTTGGTAGTGCGGCTGTGATGTGTTGAGATCATAGACACCAGCACCAATCAAGAACATCGTGGTAAGCATCACCCAGTCAGTACGCTCTCGAACGAGCGGGCCTCCAGGCACGAATGCGTAAGCAACAACCCATACATGGAACAAGACCATGAAGTTGTAAAACAAGAAGCCCAGGCCAAATGTTACCGCTGGGTTCTTCTTAGCGGCATTAGAAATCAGCGGGACAGAGACTGCCATGAGATATACTGCCAAACCGAGGCCACCATAGTAACCGAACCAGTGGCTGAAAAAGGTCAGAACCATAGCACTGATGAATCCCACCGCGTATTGGGGCCAGCTTCCTGCGAGGCCTGGTCTGTTGATGCCCAAGAAAATGCCTGCAGACATAGCAGCGATGGTAAACCAGCCATGCGTAGAGAAATACGGGCCGCGGATTGGGAAACCCTCCCATACCCAGAGAATCATTGTACTCGTATCGGACAGTAGCGAGTGCAAGCCGAAGAACAGACCACCAATACCGAAAGCAGCAAGGAGATTGGAGCCTTGTTGCTTTGGCTCTTCCGAGAGGGAACCGGTGAGCGGGCCCTTTCTTGTGAACCGAAGAGCAGCGAGAACACCTAATACGAGTCCGGTGCCGTTCCATCCGCCATTTTCAGCATGCATGATGGGCCAGATAGGGTTATTCGTGGTCCACGCAAACTTCAAGGTAGACGATAGAATCAAGCCAATCATCCATCCAAGCAGCTTGCTCTCGAGCCGAACATTGTGGACTGAGTCTGCGTGCAGAGAGCTAGCCCATCCAAGACATGAGAGTCCGACACCAAGTCCAACAGCACACAATCGAAGTACTGGGTCAAGGATGAGGTACGCAGCAACTCCAGATAGCGACAGGAGATGAATCAGCCGCAAGTTGTTCACGACAAAAGATCGAACAAGCCCAAGTCCCAATAGCGATGGTGCGACAGTCACCATAACAAAGGCTTCAAATCCAGAAATACCCATATGCCAGAGCGGGAAGTCTAATGCATGTCAGAACAGGGGAGTCAAGGTATTAAAAAAGGAAGAGAGATTAGAATCTTACACCACACCACGAGGCCAAGACTAGTAAGCATTGACCAAAAAACAAACTGCCAAGAGGTTAGTTCCACATAATCAAGTATAAAGAAAGGTACTAAGGTAACTGACCCCATGGTAAACGCTGGCAGCAGTGTCGAGAGCATCCGCAGTGGTGAATCGGATAGTGAAAAAGCCACCTGTAATCTGCTCCTTTCTAGATAGAGTCGCTCATAAGCAAATGCAGGGTTTGTCTCTCAAAGCACAGAAGAACTTACTCTTTCTCCAGAACTGCAGATGGGACCGAGGAGTAGTTTTCACTGCCAAAGAGGAACTTATTAGAGGGTCTTCTTGTAGAATAAATATATTGAACACAATTTCGCATAAAAAGAGAAACATTCTATTTGGGGAGCCATTGAACATACCCCTTGCTCGTCCCTTTGACATCCCTCACCAAAATCTCAAATGTATTAAAATCGAGGGCTGTCACCGCGTCGAAGGCGACATCGAAGAGAATTAGTGCCCACTCAAAGAAGGCGTACGTGGTATAAGCTGATTTTGAATTAGTTCCGGTTCGACATCCATTTATTCATAGCCAAGGGGGTCCAAATACCTCCAGCCACACGGTGCACCTTGTGTTGGATGAAAAAATAGATCAAAGGTACTAGAGTTCCAAAGAAAAGACCTGCTAGGCGCTTGCGCCATCGGATTGCGGAGGGATTCGGCGGGCTCAGTGCAATACAACCAGTCGTCCACGGTAGAGTGCAAACGATGTAGGATATCATGAGAATATCATGCCAATCGTGGTCGTCCGTAGATGTAATGTACGTCCAGCCACCGCAAGTCAAGGTTCGCAACAAACCCATAGATGCGACAAAACCCGGGAGCTTCGAATTGGACCTACGAGTTAAAATGTACCACAGGCCAACGAGCGCAAAACGAGGCCCTATGGGGATCAAAAGAATTGAAAAAGTCAGCTTCCCCTCGAGTCATGGAGCTACAGGGTCGCTTCTACCTGATGTGATGGCAATGAAAATCATAAAGAACGAGCGCTCCGGATATCGATCGCCGATCGTCGCTGAGACGGATGGGAACCACTCATCGGGGTATCCATAGAACTCATTTTGCACGATCTTATGATAATGCAACGAAACGCCGACTATTAATGCGCTGATGAATGCAGCTGTGCGAGTTTTTCGAGTGAAGAATCAGCTTCTGACTGCGCAAATCTGGATTTTCCAGCCCGTGCACAGCTTCAATCCTTCGGCGAGCAGACTTACTGTAAGCTACAGCTGTATGCGCCCAGCTAACCCACTGTCCGTTAAAGCTGAGGACAACGCCGCCGTCCTTGTCCTTGTATCTCGATGCCATCGCGACAGAAAAATGAATGACAGGTCGCGATCAAGAGAGCGTCCGGAGCATCCGGGAATAACGATTGGTGGAGTTGGATGAGGGGAATTAAAAATCATAAGAGATTGGATTTATAGTCGCCCGTGCCGAGGGCCTGTCGCGATCGTGTCAACAGGCGACTTACCCCCCTGTGCCCTGCTCTCTGTGGGGATGACAAGGATTGGATAGTGAGAACACGTCTCGGCGCGAGCTTTTTGTGGTTGAATCGATAATTAACTCTCACCTAACGTTTAATAATGTACAGCCCACTAATCCGCTTTCAGCAATGAGCATCGTATCGCGATAAACGGCCTTACACGTGCAGACGGTGCTGATTGAATAGAATCAGTCAGCCCTCTTTTTTGTCTTCAGGAGTCGATCTGGAGTCAGTAAACAGGTAATTATGAGTCGTCCGGGAGTTAATCTAGAATTGTAATTCATGCGATGCCGCAACACAAGTGAAAAAAATCGAACATACACAGCCGCAGCGTTGCCTCGGACGGACGAGGACGATTGCAGTTGATGGGCGGGCCACAAACGAAAGCAGACTAGTCCGCGTACAACTTGATGGATCTCAGCCACTATGCTATGATGACGGAAAAAGAGCAAGCCCCACCAAGGCACGCTAAACTTTCTGTTACAAGCCGTGCTCCACTAAAATTTCTGGCAGCCTCGTGAAAAACTTCGGCGAACATCCGCTGCAGTCTTCGTTTGAACACAGGCAGCAACAGCTTCAATTTCTCCAAGGGCGGGGCTATATTCAACATGGCCGGAGTCGCAGACAAGGCGAGGTTCTTCCTCGAACGATCGGTGCCTCAGCTGCGAGAGTGGGAGGAAAAGTCGATATTTTCCAAGGTGAGAGCGCAGCAGCAAGTCTCCATTGACAAGGTTTGCTAACACCAACGATCAAGGACGAAATCCGATCAATTGTCCAGAAGCGAAACGATTTCGAACACAGAGTGCTTTCCCCTGGGAGCACTCCCTTGGAATGGTCGTCCTATGCCCAGTGGGAACAATCTGTCGAGTCTCTCCGCTCCAAGCGCTGCCAGCGTCTGAAACTCCGCAATCTCAACTCTGCACACGCCGGTCAAGCTCGTGTCTTGTCAATCTACGACAGGGGCGTTGGGAGGCATCCTGCTAGCAGCGCGTTATGGCGTGAATATCTTACGTATATGGCCAAGGTCAAGGCCGCAAAACGCTGGCGCAAGACCATGACCAGGGCTCTTCGAATGTTGCCCAAGGATCCCGAGATGTGGGTGATGGCGGCGAATCGATTCGCAAGCAACGGCGACATGGCGGCCGCAAGAAATTGCTTCATGAGAGGCTGCCGATTCTGCTCTTCGGACTGTACACTGTGGCTCGAGTATGCAAGGTGCGAGATGAAGTGGCTAGACAAGATTGAGAGAAAGAAGGCAAAGGGCGAGAAGGTACCGGCGCCGCGCCCCGCAAATGACGACGACGAGCTTCTCCTGCTCGGTAGCGATGAAGAGGGTGAGGATGATGACTTGGCTCTTCCGGAGCCATCAAAGGCACAGGCAAAGGTCATCGACGAAAAGGCCACACAGGAGCTACAGTCAAACCCCGCCATGAACGGCGCTATCCCCATGGCCATTTTCGATATATCACGGAAGCAGCCGTTTTTCAAGCCCGAGGTTGGAGAGCAGTTCTATATGATGTTTGTTTCGTTTGGAAAGCTCTCATTTCAGCCACGGGTATCTCAGCACGTCCTAGATGCTCTCGACGAGCACTACCCCAACGATCCTTCTACCTGCAACCTCCATATCAGACAACCCCTTTTAGGTGTCTCACCATTCACAGCAGAGTTCGCCCGAAGCTTAGGGACGGTTTTGCAGCGGTTAGGATCATACCTTGAAACCGCTACGGACAGGGCGGCGTTGGAGAAGAAGACGATTGCTTGGATAGATGAGTATCTGAAGCTGGAGGGCTTGGACCAAGCCCTTAGGACGGTGCTGGAGCATACTAAAGAGAAGCTGGGTGCGGGCGCAGCGGCTTAGACTTGTGTATATGAATGCTACCCTACACGAAGCGCAGCATTTTGCGTAGTTTGCCCTTTGGTCAATGTGGGTCATTAGAAAGACTTTATAGCATCTGCTTTATTAATTAATTTTTTCAACTGCCCATATGGTATTTTTGTTATTGGCCATAATGTGGTTTGTATATCACATTGTGTATGTTTTGTCTCGTTGGATACAGGAAGCCGTTCCAATGAGTCCATTCGCCTATTCTAAACATGTGTCAAGCGCATCACCAAGCCATTACCCCTGTCCAAGCACTTAATAAGGTACTAGGTAGTAGGATACTGCTACGATCGTTAGGAGTATAGTATATCAACCATAGGGATATGGGAAATGGCCGCACTTATATTGCTTACGCTCTTTAGAAGAATGCTTCTCTTAGCTTAGGTGAGATATCGTATTCCTATGTACGCTTTTTGGGGCCCACGGTAACACTTGCAGAGCACCCAAGGCAGTGCCAAGGTAACTACCAAGCTGTCAGGTTTAGCCGTGTAGTGTAGCGTCTCCATGGTGTGCGGCTAATCCTTGACGAGCATTAGTTCCCGTACACACCACACTCCGGCTTCCGCCAGAGCTTGAAGAAAATATATAGGCTGGGCTGGATATTTGGCCGGGAGAATGGTTGCTTCCGAATGCCATTTATGCAATGCCCACGCAACGAATGGAGAGGCGAATCAGCATGCGGGTACTGTGACTGATACGCAGCGTACATACGCGAGTGACACCGTGATTTTATTGGGCATACAAACACCACAAGTATGCAACCCGCAGATGACCACTGCAATAAACGGGCCACGCTGCCCTACATGCATACAGATTTTGCGGAAACCCGCAATTTATACGCAGCACTACTTTATTATAAACCTTCCTAACGCGGCCACCGCTTCACCTTACATCTGTTTGCCTAGGGCTGACGGCGATGTGTTGAAGGGGGTAAATGAGTCGCAACAATACTGTAGTAGTACCTAGCAGTGGTAGTTAATCATACTACTACCATGTTTTCAGCTGTAGATTCACAGGGTTGTCAAACCGTGGCAAGGAATGCGTTTGAAAAGGCGTAAGATGCTCGAAGAACCTGCAGATATGAGAGGTCATGCCGGTGGCATGCGGGGGGCTTGCACGATTGGATACTGATCCCTGGTCGTCACCTTTGACGATGAGCGAATTGTTGGGCTCGCAGACGTTCGTCTAGCACAGGATTTGTCGGCTCGTCGATGACAGACAGCTTGTGTGATCCTTCGGATTGGATGATAATTCACGTCTCCGCAGACGGTGAAGGGATCTGTTGCTCTCGCCTAGTTCCGAGGCCCACGATTCCACTTCACATGGCGTCGTGTTGCGGATCTTGCCTTTTCTCTTCTCTTCCTCTCCCTGATCTCCTCTCAACCCAGCAAACCAAACGGCGTGGATCAGCACGAATTATTCATTGACAGTGGTGTGGACATCGTGGAGTGCGGCACAAAGCGAAGCGTGACGGTGGTAATCTCGGCTGATGGCAGCAGTAGCTGTAGCAAACAGTTTCGGAACGTCAAAGCCCTCCAACTAGCGTCGGGGTCTTGTCTCTAGCCTCCAGCTATGCTTTCCGCGTCCCCGGGAGAAACTCGCTGAGAGAAGCTTGCGTTTGAATAAAAGAGAAAAGTAGGCAGCTATATGACAAATTTTCGCGATCTGGGGATTTTGTGAGTCAGGCCCATGGCAGAATCAGTCTGCTGTTTCAAAGCGTTCTGTGAGATGCCGCCAATGCATGCAGCGTCTTGTCGAGTCCAGGCTCTGTGCCGTTTCCGGCAGCGCCAACCGCGGCCCCCAAAGGGCTGAATCTCTCTGTCAAATAGAAATTAATACCCGGGCGAAATGGCTTAGCGACGGCGTAATGACACATGTAGCTAATTCACCTACTAGGTAGTTCTTGTCCCTTTTCCCTTTTCTTTTCATTTTTATTAATGTGGGTGGCAAGAGGAGGGAATGGCGGGAGAGCCTGGCTCGGCGGCCAGTCCAGGCCACGCATGATGGCACACAACTAGCCCAATCAGCCCAAAAGGCCGCAGCGAGAAAAGGAGGGGGAATTAGGGTTGGACAGAGTGACTTGAAATCCAGAAATGAAAAATAAATGAAGAGCTGCTAATTCGCCATCGAGGCGGTGATAAGCGCGAGGGCGCTGTTTCTTCTGTGACGCAGGTGGTGATGGACTAGGCGGGAGCCATCAAGCTGTGATCAGCAGAGGGTGCTGCCACAGATACGCACACTAATTAAAGCAGCGGGCTCGTGAGAACAGCCGGAGGAGCACGTTTTGCGTCTGGTATCATCGTCGAGCAAAGCTCCACTCTCGATTTTTTTTTCTCCCCCTTCTTGCTTTTGCTTTTGCTTTTGCTTCTGCTTTTTTATAGTTTTTTTCTTACTTAGGCACTTTTCGTTCTTTTTCTCACCTTTTCCTTCTTTCCTTTTTCGATTCCTTGGTTCCCCCTTCGCTGCTGGATCTCTTACAGGGCAAGGCAGTCGTGATGGTGCGTCAAGCCAGGCAGGCGGTTGGTGGTAATCGGTTGGGCGGTACACATGTTCGGTACGTGATACGTGCTGGGCTGTGGGGGTGAATGACCTCCCAATGCAATTCACAGGCTCCAGGGGACTAGCATGAGCGAATATAGCGAGGTAACTGGCCTCCCCCCTTTGGGCTGCAGAGAGCTCGAGCAGACGAGCTGCGCAGTGGGAAAAACAACACGATTTCTCCCATTTCCTCTCTTCTGCTCCTCCTTCCAAGCCTACCCCTGGTGCAACGGCTGATGGCGGCCGGAAGCGAGGGTGCTGATGGTATCAGTGGCGGCGTCATTAATCGTGTGCCAGCTTTATGCGTGTGCTGCCCAGCGCTGCGCTATAGGCACCGTTAGTAGGCATAGTAGGTCGCAATAGGTACCTGTAGACCTGGAGCTAAGGGCCATGGCAAGGCCAGGTCCTAGGCGGTAGGTACCAAACGGTAGGCAGGCTATTAGGCCTCTGTCTCTCTCACCCATAACTACCCCCCCTTCCCCCGTTTCTCGGCGGTTTTCTTCCCATTTTCAATCTTTCCTGCGTCCTTATCCCCTCTTTCCAGCCCTTTTTTGCTCGTCCTCGATGCCTTTTTCTTTGTGCGTTGCCGTGCGTGGCTCGTCTTTGCTTCACGGGCTCACTTACATGGCTTGGATTTGATTACCTCACCCAGCCTGTGTGGAGGACCCCCACGACTGGTGTCAATCGGGACGAGAAAAGCGACCAGCGAAAGCATGCAGCGCAGAGATGGCTCGCATTCAACAACAGAGGAAAAGGGCTAAACGGCCTCGTCAACGCCTGGATTTGCCCTCAGGAGAAGCGCAATGAGCAGAAAATCCTCGCCGATGCGGGAACCGGTCATGTCGGAGGGGCCCTTGAGAGAGACTCGACTATGGCCCAGCGGCGCTGTTCTGGCCGCCATCAGAGCGTGCGCTGTGACAGGGGTGGCTGACCCTGTGGAGACTGGACAGCGGCATCAAACGGTGTCACAAGGCGACACGACGACCCCAGGATTCATTCCATCCCAGTCGCGGCTTTGGAGCAGGCCTGCGCCATGTCCACTTGCTCATGCGCAGAGACCATGGATTTGCTCAGTTTTGATCCCTCCGAGAGGCCGTAGCGGCTGCAGAAAGCAAATTGAACGAACCGCGGCCTGCGATGGGAAGCGAGCGTCTCAGCCAAACAAAATGCTTTGGACCGCCAAAGCCTGGTTCGTGGCTTGAGGTGGGGCCGCTCTGGGCACCTATACTGGTCAGCGTGCAGTCGATTCCTGATCTGAGCAGGGCCACAGAAGGCTTGCGGGAAGTAACACCGAAAGCAAGCTGAGTCGTGGGACTGGATGGCGTCGAAGATGCAGCCCGATCCATTGGCTCAGCGCGCTGATGGATAAAGACCTTGGCCGATATTGAGTGTTTTGGATTGCCAGGGACGGGCTCTGCGCTGCGCTCGACATACTCTATCCAAATTGACTCCAGCAGCCGCGCCTCCTTTCTCACTCTCCGTGTGGCGTGTATATGGGACATCGGCCGGGGCTATATTACCACACACATATACAGAGGTACCACTCCATTCTGGGCTGCAGCCTTGGAACACGTTATCGGATTACCACCAGGGAGAAATCGACTTTTGTGGCCATATCCGACACTTGTTTATCGCAGACCCGGCATAGGCTGGGAACATTTTTCTCCATGTGCCTATTTCGGCGGAGCCAAAGTTGGTATCCAAAAAGGTGCATCTAGAGGTAAATGTTGCTCGGTAGGATTTGACTGGTCGGTTTGGGCTCTCTCAGACGGAGGAACTCATTGCTTTCTCGCAACTTAAAGCTCAAACAACTGGAATGCACAGATGCCGGGTTCACCAAAATTTATAGCCGCATCACAGGGCAAAGAGAAAAGAAAACGATACAAAGCTGGTGAAGAAGAGAGCAAACATTGAAGCGAAAGGGTGGATTTTGACGCGGCTATTCGCACATCAATTTAGCAAATCGTGTTTGCTGCAATTGACGCCGTGGCGATGGCATCTGTTCAGGAGCTGCATCCTGCATCGGCGAGAGGGGGAAGAGCACTGCACGCTGCCTCATTGATCTAATGAGCCGTCTAGTGGTGTATGCGATAATCCCTTTTGGCCAGATCAGGCTTGGTTTCTTCTTTGGAAATCCTCTCCTAGTTGGAGTTGGTCTTTTCTACGCCGGTTGTTTGAACAACGCAAGGAGCAACTAGCTGGCTGGCCTTGCGCAGCAACGATAGGGCTCTGATAGCGCTGTTGACCCATGTTGTTAGAAAGCATACTACAAAATCTGCGATCATCACTAACGAATCCAGCGGGTATCACTATTGCGACACTAACGCGGCGCGTTCATTGGCCAGGAACCCACCCAGAGCGCTAGCGCCGGTCAGCGCTAGTCCGGAAACAGCTACCCGCCTCAAAGAGAGCATTTCACTTCGGCCTGAAACTAATTCTGCCAATCCAGCGAGGACTCGCAGTCATCCACCTCAACGCGCCTTAGGTAAGACCTGGCTCTCCATTCACTTCACGTCGCCTGCACCTCCTTGCTTTTTGCTGGCCCCCAGGCGACATACCGAATCTGTCTCTATCGCATCGCGACGGCTAGCGAAAGTCTCTGCCCTGAGCCATCGAGCCTTAGGGTGCTGCGTGGGTGCCGCTGAGGTGGCCTTTTGTTACTGCATCAGCGCCGATCCGCCCTTTGGAACGAAAATTTCTCTCTTCCAGCACGCGCTCTCACTGCCCCTGCGCTACAGTCGCCCATAATTTTATAGGAGGACAAGTGTACCGGTACCTTTGCGCGCACTTCTTGCGGCGGCGGTCTCTGCCTAACGCAAGTATCCGTACAACGGCGTTTCTCTTTTCGCCCTAAATCTCCTGCACAAGTAGCACCCTTTGCACCGCCCTCGGACCCGTCGCGGGTATCAAAAGGTACGTCCGTTCGCTAGCACTTGCCGCCGTCCGCCGAGGTACCTTGATTAGAGGGTTCTCGCTCCCCCCCCTCCTGGCGCCCGGGTCTCTGCTGGCTTCAGCGCCTCAGCACGCAGGTGGCCCAACAGCCTGCCCAGCCAGGCTGGCCTCGCAGCACCTTGCCTGCTATTGCTAGTGCTACCTGCCCAGCGTCCGCCCAAGAAGCCCCCCAGCCAGCGCCCTTTGTCTGGCTGGCCCGTCCTCCGTCTGCCATTTCCCACCCGACACCACACGCACACACACATCCACATACATTCTCTCCGCCAACCCGCGACGCGACTCAACGTTGTCGTCCATCAAACCACCCACTGTGCCGTGTCACTGCCCCGTCTCCGTCCATCCCTGCGCCCATCAATGGGCTCTTGGCCGCCGTGCCTGCTGATTTTGCTGACGTCGCTGCGCACAGCTTGTCGGGCTCATCGCCATGAGCACCTGGATGAACGACGCAGTCCCGAACCACAATGGCAACGGCTTCCCGCACATGAATGACCCCAGCGCCGCCAGTGCCATGATGGATCCGTCCGCCTTCATGGCCAGCCAGGGCCAGTTCAACCCTGGCGCCCAGTTCCCCAATCAACAACAGATGGCTGCCATGCAGAACGGCCCGATGCGCCACGCCTCGCCCGCGGGCTACCAGGCATCCCAGGTCTATCAGACCAATTCTGTCATTCCATCAAAACGGCCGCGGCCCCGTGAGGATTCCATCTCCGGCTCTCCTAGACAGAATCCGGGCATGCTTCCGACGTCGCGCTCCGAAACGCCGCAGCAGCAGAACTTCCCCGGCTTCCAGCCTGGCGCTATGCCTCCGCAGAACGCCGGCCAGTTCTCGCATCTCCAGACCAACGGTTCGGCCAACGCAAGCCCGTCACCCATCATGGGGAACCAAATGCGCCCGGGTAGTGTTCCTCAAAGGGTGGCGACAGCCTCGCCTCACCCATTTTCCCCAGGCGCTCAACAGTTTGGTTCTCAGACATCGCCTATTGCTTCAGAGCACGGCACTCCCCAGCCGAACCCTTATATGCAAAACATCTCCCAAGGCTACAATCCGGCTTTTGCGCAGTCACCGTCGAATTCGCGTCCGTCACCAAATCCAAACGCGATGGCAGGGAATCCCATGATGGCCCAGCAAATGAACCAGATGGGACAGCCCATGGGCCAGATGCCAGGCAATGTATATGCTCAGATGCAGCAGCAACAACAGCATCAGCAGCAGCAACAACAACAACAGCAGCAGCAGCAGTCCTCAGCTCAATCGCAGCAACAGCGACTCCAGGCCATGCCGGATGGCAAAATGGCTGCGTACCAGATGCGACTCCAACAGCAGCTTCAAGGCGGTATGCAGATGCAAGCTCAGATGCAGGCCCAGGGTATGGGGCGTGGAATGATCGGGAAGCAACCGATGCCCGGCGTGCCGAATGGCCAAGTTCCCCAAGGACAAATGCGACCTCAACACCGACCTACAGGCAGTATCAATGCGGAACAATTCATGAAGAATTTAGCGGGGCTTATGCATGCAAAGGGCCTCCCACTAGATCCGAATCCTATGATCGGAGATAGGCCCATTAGCTTGGTGATCCTGTTCCAGGCCGTGCAGGCAAAAGGCGGTTCAAAGACGCTGAACGCTGGGAATGGTTGGGGTGCCCTAGCCCAAATCTTGGGACTTCAAGCGCAAAATCCCAACGTTGTTATGGCGCTGAGACAGATTTATGAACGAAATTTACTCAAGTTTGAGGAGGTCTGGGTGGCTCAGCAGAAACAGAGAATGATGCAGCAGCAAGCGAACCTTGCGAACCAGGGCACACCGCAGAAACAGGTACCACAGGGACAGCCGATGAATCAAGCTCAAATGTTGCAAGCACATCAACAGCAGCAACAGCAGCAGCTTCTTCAACAACAGCAACAGCATCAACAACCACAGCCACCACCCCAACCCCATGCGCAACAACACACTCCTGTGAAGCCTGGCCAGCCCGCCGTCAATGGCTTTTCCACCCCTCAAACTCCACAGCAACTCCAGCAGCCAAATGCAATGCCCGGCCACAACAGAAACAATTTATCCCGCAGTATCGATGCAGCTGGGCCGAATGATTTTTCAATACCGTCGCCGGCTCACTCAAGAACTGGTAGCATGCCCTTAGGCCCAGGCGAAGCCAGGCCGATGGGTATGATGGGTGCTGAGCAGCAGATGCCCCGACTCCCTCCAAAATCCGAGGATTATAACCCATGTGCGCGGGAGCTTTCTACCTATGGCGGTGTCGATCTCCATGCAGCTAATCTGCTAGGCGGGGAGCTTGAGCGGTGGAAGCCTACTGTCCCGCCTGTCAATGACCTAGGCAACATTGATATATCTGCATTAACACGTAGCTTGCAAAGCGGAATACATGGGGAGGTTCGCCTTGCTTTGGATACGCTTGCGACAGTGTCCCACTCGGTGAACCAAGCACATTTCCTGCAGCTCCGATATTGCGATGACTTGGTCGATGCACTCATCGACTGCGCGGAAGAGCAGCTCGAGCTATTGACGGAACACACAGCAGAAGTATCTGATGAGATTCAGCTTACTTCATACGAAGAAGTTGTCAGAGCATGCCGCATTGAGCGATTTGCAATTCGAGATGTGCCGGCTTTCGGGACCGAGGACTATGAGCTTGATAGAGCTGTCGATCGACTAGTGTGCATCTCGACTATCTTGCGCAATGTCTCCTTCCCAGGCGAGCAAAATGACAACCACAACATGCTGGCGGACGAATCTGTCATCAAGTTCCTTTGCACCGCTATCAGGTATCTCGGCACGAGGACCATGCTTCTCCGCACCTATAATAACACACTTGACTTCATGAAGGATGTGGTTATTCTGCTTTCTAATATTTCTAGCTCGATCGAAATTCCTGGTCGGGAGCAGGCATTTTGTCTTTTGCAGTTCTTGCTGTCATTCGCCCCGATTCCCAGCCCAGTCGTGACTAGTGATACGCTTTTCTTTAGCAATTACGACCCGAGCGTTCACACATATCTTCCTCACGCTGTTGATGCCTTGGCAAAATTGCTTGCCCGTGACGAACCAAACAGAAGCCACTACAAAAACCTCTTTGCTATTGACGCTACAAACAACCCCCCATACGAACTCCTTACTCGCACATTCGCGCTGGCAATTTCACCGATACCAGACAAGGTTAAAGAACGTGATCGACCAACAAGCTTCCCCTCGCTTGTGGAAGTCCGGAAGCCATATCTCATGCAAGGGCTATTATCAGCGGAGATACTTGCATCTCTGGCACCTGGGGCAGAGTCGAACGTTGTGAGGAGCTGGCTGGCTGCGGGCAATGGGCTTGCAAACAACCTCTTCCGCCTGGGCCAGGAGCTGAGTCGTATGTACGAACAGCCACAGGCTTTCGGCAGAGGAGCGGGACGGGCTCAACCAAGGAAAGATCCTGAGCTCGTCTACATCTCTGCTCTTTCAGTCACTTTGTTGAGGCGATTAGTAGAAAAGTCGAGAGATCCAAACAACCCTGCTGTTTCGGCTGCGGGGGCCTTTTTACCGACTACGCAGACGTTGTTGGAAGCCTTATCTATGCAGAGTCCTGAGTGGTCAAAAGAGGGTCTATTACAGCATCTGTCGACCATTACAAGTCTGGCAGGTTAAGATCCTGGTTTGGGATGTTTTTTGTCTTTTACAAAAGGTCTTTTCAAAATGAGCATTTGTCGTGGGATGGGCGTCCCTTTGTCTAGAAAAAAAAGGAGGGAGATGAGGGGGAGACGATGATCAATGTGTAAATGTTATGTCTGGGGTTGATAATGTTTGTTTTAGCCGTCCGTCATAATTGCGATGGAGCATGGGTGTTAAATATCAGCGGGCTTGGAAAGGTGGAATTTTCGCGCACTTACCGCGGCGTCTGTGTACATAGGAGTAGGGCTGTTGCATATTACACTGATACCTCTTTTAGTGGTCTGGATTATTCATTTATTGAATTGTTGTACATATATATGTTGGATCATAAAATGTGGCAGTTACACAAGTGAGCTTTGCCAATGCTCACTCCAACCTCTACTCGACGCCAATTTCCCCTTTCCTCCACACTAGTTTAGAAACCACGGTCTAGTAGCCATCCTCTGGCCCTGTCGAAATGATCTCCCTGGAAGAGAGGCACGAAATGTTAGTAAATGTCTTTTTCTGGCTTTCAACTACTAGCGAGGGCGGGCTTTGAGATTCACCTTTAATTCTATATGTTGTGTAGTTGGGTTGATCCGCACATCCTCTCTAGCAATGCCGAGACTACCAACTAGATCTTCTAATAACCGTCTTCGATCCCCGTCGATCTTTTTAATCAAGACCACCTGACGGGTGCCGCCGGATAGCCATCTTCGGTATACAGGCAGCTGAACAGAAGGGGTGCGGCGCACTATATATCCCAGAATAACAAGTTCTTCAGGAGTCTTGGTCGGGGGAGGCACAGGCGCGCGACTCAGTTGCCGTAGGTGTGGTGCAATCTTGAGCTTCTGGTTGGGATTTTGTCGAGCAGAAATGGACGAGGGCTTGGTCGAGATGGATGCTGCTTGGCTGGTGGACGTGAAGGCATGCCTTGATGTAAGAGATTTGATTTGAGTTTGTGCCGCAGGTCGATAGAGACCCAAACTCCTCAGAGGGAGCGCTCTAGGAATAAGGCAGCTCATGGTAGAATGTAGCGATGCAAAAGCTGTAAAGCGGTTTGCGATGCTTGAAGTTTGCGATGGGCGAAAATCGATCGTCCGGTGGGGATTAATCCCTGCGATGAGTTTGAATTCGATCACTAAGCACTGGAATAAAAGAAGAAGGAAAAATATCCCAAATATAGCCAATTGAGAACCAAAGCTGCTGTCTCAATGGCGCATAAACTTCCTAATCCCACCTACTTGCTGTCTTGCGACTTTGCGTCCAAGTTCCTTTTTCACCAAAAAACTCCAGATCACATGATGCAAAGCCAAAATGTAGCTCTTCGCGGGAGGCGGCGGCAGAATGTCGGCTAAAAAGTTCAATCCCCCACAACCACTGCGTGTATTCGCGAAATTAACCAAAAATCTGCCCCTCCATTTTCGGCGACCTTTTCCCAGATTTAGCGACGAGTCCTCCTTTTTCAACGACAAAAAGGAACCATCTAGACGCCTTATTTCGCCGGGGAACGATTCTTTTCTCACTGCGAAACTTTCCTTTACCCACCATGGAGGATATTCTCAAGGCCCTGCCAGCCGATGGCGCGTCAATCATGGCCAACGTTGCGCCGCACCTGAGCCGTCACCTGCTCTTCCCGCTCATCCAGTTCGAGGGCGACCAGGCCGAGGAGAAGGGCGATGCCGAGCTGGCTAAGAAGATTTTGTCGGGCAAGATCAAGCTGCTGGAGGACACCAACATGACCGACTACGTGGCGACTCTGTACTGCGATCTCCACGGCGTGGCTGAGCCGCCCGCCGAGTACACCAAGAAGAGACAGGATGTGCTTACGCAGCTGGACAAGTACGAGAAGGAGACAGAGCAGATTGCGAACCTCTTGACCCAGGACGAGGTCGTCAATGGCTTGCGAAGCGATAAGGTTGCCAACTTGGAGTTTCTCAAGAACCAGCACGGAGTAGGTGCAATCCAAGGCAGAAGCAGACTCGGCTGGCTGCATACTTTTCTCGTCCTTGCTCAGCATCAGAAATGCTAAAAATTCAACAGGTTACCCTCGAAATGGTGAACGCTCTGTACGATTTTGGACAGTTCCAGTTCCGATGCGGTCAATATGGCCCTGCCGCCGATATGCTCTACCAATTCCGAGTTCTCTCAACCGATAACGACAAGGTTGCCGCTGCCACCTGGGGAAAGCTTGCGTCCGAAATTCTGTCCACAAACTGGGAGTCTGCCGTTGATGAGCTTAAGAACGTCCGAGAGGGCATCGATACCAGACTTTTCAACAACCCCCGAGCTCAGCTGGACCACCGGACCATGCTTATCCACTGGTCCCTCTTCCCTCTGTTCAACTTCGAGGGTGCCCGTGAGCCCATCCTGGATATGTTCTTCTCTGCCTCCTACATCAACACCATTCAGACCTCTTGCCCCTGGATTCTCCGGTACCTGATTGCTGCCGTTATCACCGGCCGCACACGTGCTCGCAACAGCTCTGTCCAGCAGAAGCAGCTCAAGGACATCGTTCGCTATGTGCGACAGGAGGCCTATGAGTATGCCGACCCCATCACCCAGTTCGTTAACGCCCTTTACATCGCCCATGACTTCGATGCTGCTCGTGAGGCCCTCCGCCTGTCAGAGGAAGTGTGCCGAAGCGACTTCTTCTTGGCTGCATCCACCGATGCGTTTGTCAACGCCGCCCGACACCTCATCTGCGAGAGCTATTGCAAGATCTTCAGCCGAATGAACATCAGGGATCTGAGCGCCAAGCTTGGCCTGAACCCTGATGACGGCGAGAAGTGGATCGTCAACCTGATTCGCGAGACCCGCCTGGATGCCAAGATTGACAGCCAGGATGGCACCGTCATCATGAACCACCCGCCCAACAACGTTTACCAGCAGGTCATTGAGAAGACCAAGGGTGGATTCTTCAGAACACAGGTCCTCAACGCTGCTGTTTCCAAATAAATACGGAAAGACTGCTAGCAGGTGTATTCGTAAGATATCAGAATAGCCAAAGGAACACTCATCTGAAAGTCGATCTTTGCCGAAGAGTTGGGGGGGAAGGGGTTTTAAAGAAGATGACGCTGGGCCTCATTTTTATAAACAGTCCCGATTTGGAAAAAGCGAGAAGGAATAACATTTAGGCACAACGCGGATATATGGGCTACTACAGACCAGAAAAAATAACCGGCGATTTTAGATGCAAAAAAAGACTACTCAAACATGGCTCTGGTTTGAAAAAGAGGGGATGGGCAATTTTAAAGACAAAAGAGCAAAAGAAACGGTAGACTGGCCCTGTTTTATTTATGTTCATATCTCTCTTTCTCTCTGGTGATGCGGTTTGCATTGCATGGCGTTTATTCGGATAAAACAGGGACAGGGAGGATGTCATCTTGAGAGGGAGAGGAGGAGAGAGGGCAAGGGATGTAATGAAATTTATTTTATTGTGCAAATGATGAAAAGAGATTTGAATCCACGTCGCCCTTTTTTGTCTTCTATTTGACCTGAAGACGGGTTTTTTATTTTATTTTGATGCATGTTTCATTATGGCTCTTTTGCTACTAACTCTATATCTATCTATATGATATTCCAGTATTTTTTTTTTTTTTTTTTTTTTTTTTTTTTTTTTTTTCGTAACGCTTATCATAATTCGTGATATAGTAACTGAGACAGTCCTGACAAAATAGCCCTTTCTTTTTCATATACCGCATACTTATTGCTCATGCTGTCGGGCCGCCATCCATACTTTCCCCTTTAGAGTCTCAATGGCACTCTCTCTCATCCACCAGACGCCCTCTGATTTTTCATCCTCCTTCTCTTCAGGCTCTGGAGTAGCACCATCCCTCGGCCCACGCTTTGGGGTAGCAGGCTTGATGGTAGCTTGGCTATCCGAAATTGCTGCTGACGAGGCTTGGCGGAGATTATCTCGAGCATCACCCCATTCGAATAACAGTCTTGCACCTTCAAGGCGCTCTCTATCACCACCTTCCATGATACCTCGCTCCATCTCGAGCCTCGCGTCGACGGCTGTTCCAATATCACCCAGTTCTTCATCACCGGTATCCAGCAGGGCGGCTTTCTCAGCGTAGCTTAAGTCCTGCAAAGCACCTAAGTTAAGCACCCATTCTAGCGGGTTATCGCCATTTCCATCTTCGCCGAGTGCTCTAAGTGTAGAAGCGAATGTGCCTTCGCGCGGTGGTCTCCTGCGGAGATAGAGCGTTTGCGTCTGCGCAAAGGATTCTCTGAGCTCTTCATTGGAGAAGTCGAGCTCGACATCCCAGAATTGCGGGCCACCGGCTGTGGTTACGCTGGAGATCTGATCGAGAGGGGGGAGAAGGCATGGCGTGGTTCTGCGCAGCACTGCTTCCATGGAAGCGCTACCTTGCATTTTGATATGCACAGGTACGGATACTGGTTGTCCTGTGACGGCATCTTTGGCGACAAGGCAACGCTGCTCAGCGGCAAGGACCCAGAAGTGCCTAAACGCCTGAAGGTGCGATCGATTGTCCATAACATTCACCGGGAAAATTGGGTAAAACGCCACCAGTAAGGCTGCTATTGCTTTATTGCTTGAACCAAAGGTAGCTGTTCCACAGCCCAGGAACAATGCTCCGATGGCTAGATGAGCTGCAAGATGTGAACCGTAGGGTGTATCGGGATCATCCCTGCCATGTAAAGCTCGAAGTCGACGGAGGACAGCAATGTCGCCTGTGCCAGCCATAACGATAGAGCAAGAGACTGCGAGAATATCTTGGCACATTCGGGCGTTCGTCCTGGCAAGCTCTTCGTCATAGAGCGGGGCTGCATCTGGATGCATTCTCGGAGTTGCTGGAAGTCCAGTGATGCGCATGAACTGATCCAAATAATGCAATAGTAAATCTCGAACCTTGGGAGAGGCACTTCCAGAGAAACGCAGAGAAATAGAGAAGCAGAGACCCGTCAAAATGCTGAAGAAGGGCAAGTCAGAAGATCTCAATTTGGAGGTGTTGCTTAATTTATGGCGTGAGCGGTAGGGAGCAGGAAGACTTCTTTGAATCCAGTCAAATGTTGGTTCTATCTGGGACCAAAGAATAAGATTTCTCGTCATAGTTCGGAGAAGAAGAATGTCGGGGCGGACGTAGTCAAACTGAAGAACCGAGTCGGGAACATCAATCTTGCGCGCCACAATTTGATCCTCCGATTTCATAAAGATGAGTGCAATAGCCATGACTGCGCCAGCTGAGGCTCGATCCAAGACGTGTACGATCTCAACATTCTTAGTCGCAGTTGCATGCGTGATGAGTTTCTCCGTGAGCCGCATATCTTGTAAGCCCTTGAGGTCATTTCCCTTGCCAAGGTTGATGAAACCAAGTGCAAAGCCGGCCGCAAGGCGGTAGCATTCGCTTCTCAGCGGCTCCTCTTCATCCTCATCCTCAACGTGCTCAATCTCAGAGAGCATTATCTCGCTCATACGTCGATGTTGGCTGCCACAATACAAGAGACCAATTCCCATGATGCCAGATGTTTGAGTGAGAGGTGAAAGATTAAGTTCTGCAGCCCCTCGTGGAAGCATACGCGTAGCATGTACAGACAGGAGACGAGTTATGAGAGAGTCCATGGTACCCATATATGACGCGGCGAGGCCTAGCAGTAGACCAATGGAAGTCATGGTATGCTTTGGTGTGAGGTACTTGAAAGCTACCCACTTTGCGACATCCTTGAGGTGTCCATTTAGCCCCAGGGCTAAAAGAAATCCAGCGTGGCGATTGCTGAGGTCCTGTCCCGGTTTATTGTATAAGATCCACGAAGTATCAATGCCCTTTGCTTGTGGGGAAATTGCCAACCCTGCTGCAACTCCCTGATGGAAAAACCCCCAGCACACTTTCTCTTCTGTGAATAGCGCTTTATCAACCCCTACAGTGACATTGTTTGGCTTCACAATGCAGTTCAGGTTGAATCCGCCAATATGAAATTTTTGAGTGATGAGAGGAAAGCGCAAACTGTAGTAAAGCAGTCCTCTTCCCGCTGGAATAGCCAGAGTTCCGGTGGCGATCCTGGACACTAGCTCTTTTTGCTTTTCCAGATACTCACTATCAGGCAAGGTCGGATCTTGAGGTAGACTCACAATCCTCGGCTTGTGAGTAGCAAGCAAGTCTCGAGCTTCTTGAAGGCGACGGTCATCCTTGAAAAGTGCTCGGATAATTGATTGGCGTTCAGTTCCTTCACCTTCATCGTAACCCTGGCTATTAGTTTGTTCGACACTTTCACAGAGCAATTTGTATTCCCAGCTTGCAGTATGCGTGGGTGTCTAGGCGCCTTATTAGTATTCACTTTGAAGTATTGGGTTATGATAGATGCTCACCAAGATATTCGACATGGCCGGGCGAGGGCGTTTGCTGGGGGTGAGAATTAGACTAATATCGGTTCTCTTTACCAATTCTAGCATCTCATCCGACCACGAAGAGGGAGGGTGGGGTTGACAGAGCGCTATGGCATCTTGAAGAGGGATCAAAACAGCTTCTGGGAGAGTTCCGAGGACATGATTCGTTAGGCCGCAGTCTTTCATCGCTTCCACCATTTGCACTGCTGTAGCGTTGGGCTTTACAAGACTGAAGAAACGCCTGAACATCAGGGTTCGGGGAAGGATAGAGTCCCAGCGGCTATCAATCATGTTGTCCGGCTCGGATAATTGTGTTGCAGCATAGAATATATCTGCTGGAATGACATAGTGTTGGCCGCGAAGACCTATAAAACAGGATTGAATCCATTCTAGTATATCTGGTCTATCCGGCGGTTCAGGAATTGGAGATTTCAGGCGCAGTTCTTGACGGTTAAGCTTATTAGTTTACCAATTTAGCTAACAAGAGAAAAAAATGAAATCGTACCTTGGTCATGACGTGGATCAATGTCCTCTTGTATCCCTAGCTCATAAAAGGATAAAAATGTATGCCATTTCAACCATCTTGCAACCTGACACAAGATAACCCGGAAATCAGCCCGCCCAGAGGATTGGTACTCGGCAGACATGATATTGAGCTTCTGTTCTTCTGATAGTAGGTGAAGGGCCATGAATATATCCACTGCGACTCTGCGCTTGTATTCAGGGTTTCTGCCTATGGAAGTTGGGAGGTATCCAGAAGGGCCTAAAGCAGTTATCCCGAATGGTGAGCTCATGTACTCTTTAGCAAGAGTAATATGCCTGGAAATGAACTTTGCGCTGAGACCTTGAGCACCACTTTGAGATGAGGCATCTTCCGCATCATCTTCAAGTACCCATTGCCATCCGTGATTAATCATCCATGTCGGACAACCAAGAGAGTTCACGGTCTCGCCCCTTTCTAGAGCTTTCCAATCATCAGAGTCCCGAATGGATGCGAACGAGCCAGAAGGAAGCCTCCGCTTCCGAACTGGGAGTCTCTCTGAGGGGGGATTCCGAAGTTCTTGCCTGTCTAAATTTAGGAACAATGCTAGGAGTAAAGTAGTTAATGCAGACCATTCTACATTGACGCCAGCTTTGCCTTGGCTATAGAGCCACTGCATGGTGTGAAGCCATCCCGTATGGATACGCTCTCCTAGTGAATCTGTCAAGACGCTTCTGCAGACATTAAGAATATCAGACACCGGCCTGCTAGACGGCCGCAGCTGGATTTTCAACTGATGCAGGCGCCCTTGGGTGTCAACAACGTCAACAACTCCCCGATGTCTAGGGTGGCAGACGCCGACAATGCTACCATTGGTGAGATCTATGATTTCACTCTTTCGCTGCCTTACATCTCTGTCAACTGCTCTCCCGCGGAATTGTAAACTTTTTGTATCATCGACAAAAAGGAGAGAGATTGAGAGTTTGGTCATGTCGCTCCATGGTGCCTGAGCACTCAGCTCATGTCGGCCATCCATAGATTCAGATAGAACAAGGATGGCAGATTGATTTCCATCCACAATTTTGCATGAGTCGACGACATTCTGCGCCCTCTTGAAATCACCTGGCAAGATAGTGACTGTGGTGTGCGGTGACTCCCCTCTCTCAGCGTTTACCGGAGCGTCTAGCTTTTGGTGCAGCTTAAGAGGAAAGGTAACCATCTGAAGGCGCTTCTCTGCAATTTCTTGGATACCTATAAGCAACTGGCCCGTTTGGTAATCATTCGTAGCGAATGGAGGAGCCGCAAGGATGAAAACTTTGGGCTGGTTTCGAGTTGCGCTACCAGAAGTTGAATAATGAACGTTTGAGCTATCTATCGGAAGGATGTGAATTTTGCTAAAGAGCATTTCGTGTTGGAGTCCATCAAATTCGCGATCATCAAGCCGTATGTTGTAAGCACGATCATCTAAACCACCATCTAACGGAGCTTCCAGCAAACTGCCAAGGCTATGATGACCTTGGTGGATGAAAGAGGCGCTAGAACGACCGTGATGACCAAGAGAATCATGTCGTTTTGAAGAAGCGCTGCCGAGAATTGAAGATTGGTCAGGGAATATTATCCTATCGTAAGAGGCAGAGAGGTCTGCGCGAGCCAGCATTGAACTCAGCCTACGTGAGCTCCTCCGCCCAACTCCAGAGCTTTCCATATCCTGCCTCTCTAGTGATGATACCAGGTCCAATGGTTTTTCGACCTTTTCGCTCTTCCGTGGCCGTTTCCCAGGAAGCGGCGCTCCAAAGCTATCTCGATGATTTGCTTGCACAGGGGTTGATGTACCACTGGCGAAACCCGGCTGCATAGAGCTCCGTCGTCGCGATGCCTTTGTGCTAGAAGGCCTGTGGCGTTTTATGAAATGATCTTGATGATCTAGATAGGTCAGCCTCCAGATGGTGTAAGCATTGGCCTCGCGATTGATGGTGACTCCCAATATCAGAGACTCGTGTGGATGCTCGGGGGAAGTGCCGGGGATGACAACTTTCTCAATATGGAGTATTTCCTCGCAAGGATCAAGGAAGCCATGTCTCTTTGAAGATTTATTTCTACTTCTTCTTTTCGAGGATAGTCTTTCGGAATCCGTTACCACAAGCCCAATATCCAACAATGGATCACTTAGGGCTACAAGTCGAGGCCAATGAGACTCGGGTTGTTCCAATGGCGCGTCCCACATGTTTTCCAGTGTCATATTCAATCCCACTGGCAGAGACTTGGGGTTTCCAAGACTCTCCATGGAGAAAGCGGTCTGTTGGGAGCCGTGTAATGCAGTCAACTGAGACGACACGAAAGAGTTGGGCGGGACTCGAGGAAACTTTAAGGAAATTGGCGCCAGGTTCTCGGTCTTTTGCTTCGTCTGGATGAGGACTCCAACGGGGGCAGCACATGCTGATTCTACTTCGAACGGCATGTGGACTACGTGACTTGTCCCCGACAACATGTAGATATGAGCCTGGGTCTTGAGAAAGACCACCAAGCCTTTTTCGAGGGCCACGGGGCGGCGATCCCCAGCTCCAGAGGCCTTGCGGCCACTGCGCTCATCCTCAGACGCTGGAAAATAAGTGAGAAGAGCCTGCGTGATAGACTCCTTTTCAAGGTCGAACTTGAATGTTTTGCGGAAAAGCCCTCCACGGGACCACACGACACACTTATCAGTCGTAAGCAGTTCATCTTCTATCTGCACTCCATCTGTGTCATCAATGAAGATATCCCAGGCATAAGATGAGGCAGACGGGTCCTGAGGAAGCAGCTGTTCGTCAATGGCATGTCTGAGCCCTGCCGGTTGATGCAAGCCTAGAGATTGAACAGTCGCCATGTCGAGCAAGGATGAGCTCCATAAGCCCGTCCAGAAAAGCGTCGTGCTTCAATATTGCCGCCCACTTAGTGTTTGTTGGATCCCAGCCGAGGCATCATCTCCCATTCAGAAAGTCCCAGATAAATGCGTGGCAGACACAGGCAATCCTGCCAGGATAATTGCGTTTCTTTTCGTTGTTGATGAGGCATCTGGAAATACTGAAATATTCGCGTCGGCGCGTGGCTGGCGGTGCAGCATAGGGCGGCTAAGCTTTAGTGGGGTCAGCTGCGACTGGAGAGCATTCTACAGGGGACTTGGGCATTGCGGTAGCAGTACCAGTTAGCGGCCATAGCTGCCTCAGCTGGCACTAATGCACCTTCAAGGCATTGATACTGTAGCTCGTGACGTCGACGCCGAGCACAGCTCCCGTCAGGTACCAAAACTGCGGAGTACGAGGTACTACCTGCATAGCATCATCATCACCACCTACTTACTTTGTTTTTTGTTTCCACTCCGTCGAGCGGCGGCCGTGTGCTGCATGCTCTGATATTGAATTCGAGCCTTATCAGCGATCCTTTTAGTACCCAGAATGACACATGCGCAATCGGCATCATGACAGGACCGCCGCCCCAGCAGCTTGATGGGCAGCAATCGCAGCCAGAGCTATTTGATGCGCACAGCGTGAGCTCCACGCCAACTAATAAAACGGAAGATGAACACGGTGCGCAGGCGAATGCTCCTAGAGTATCGGAAGATGGAAAATCAGAAGGCGAAACGATTGGAGAGGCGGGAGAAAGTGCCGAAGGGCAGACGACTAAGGGAGATGGCGGTGACGAAGACGGCGAGCCAAGCAACGAGTTAGAGGGCAAAAATGTGGAGGTTACCGATGCCGACATCGACGCCGACAACAATAAAGAAGACAAAGAAGGTGAAGAGGAGGAAGAAGAAGACGAAGAGGAGGTAGAGGAAGGAGAAGAAGAGGAAGAAGAGGACGAGGACGAAGAAGAAGACGAGGATGATGATGAGGAGGAGGAGGAGGACGAGGACGAGGACGAGGAAGAGGAGGACGAGGACGAGGAACCGCTCCTGAAATCTGTTAAACTTACTCAACACCTCGGCGCGGTCTATCGCAACGGCGATGCGACCAGTGCTTGTCTCGTCGCAGGTGATAAGATGGTATGAGTCTTTGGATATTCGCATTTACACGAGCTATACTGATTGGACGATTATAGATTGTTGGCACGCATAATGGCAATATCGTAAGTAACAATGAGTCAGTGTTCTCAGCTCACACAATGCTAACTAACGACCTAGCACGTTATCCAACTGCCTGGCTTCAATACTTTACGTGTATACCATGCGCACTCGGCTTCCGTCACCGCCATATCGATATCCCCATATCCTCCTCCTCTTCCAGACGAGAGAGCCGAGGTGCTTCAGCGAACGCAAACCGGATTATCTGGACCACCTGCGAGGCCATCCGATACGTCTCCATCAGCGGCGTCGAAACGGCTGAGAGAGGCCCCCCAAGTACCCAGAACTCCTTCAAACGACATCCATATTGCTACATCATCCATGGATGGCAATGTTTGCGTCCAGTCTCTAATAGACATGAAAGATGTTCAGCTCCGAAATTTTGCTAGACCTGTGCAAGCAGTCGCTTTGTCACCGGAGTATAAGTCGGATCGTACATATCTATCTGGTGGACGAGCTGGGCAACTCATTCTTACTGTAAGAGGAGGCCCTGGTCGCAGTACCTCAACCACAGTCGGTACCGCAGCTGCTGTTGCATCTGACTGGCTTTCTACTATAGGAGTCAAGAATAGCGGTGGAAAAGACACAGTGTTGCATTCCGGGGAGGGAACTATCAACGCTATTAAATGGTCACTATCCGGGAAGTATGTCGCTTGGCTCAATGAGCATGGTATCAAGATTATGAGATCCAAGCTTCATCTCGATAGTACAGAAATTGAAGACGCCTGGAAGAGAATCGGCCATGTTGATAGGCCACACACCACCCAATGGGAAACTATGGCCGGAGTTTGGAAAGGTCGTGTTGAATGGATTGATGAGAAGTCGGTTGAAAGTGACGAGTCGGAGGTTAGTCCTCACGATCCAATCATTTCTTCATCTTCTTCGTCCGGCACAAAAAGTGTTGAAAGACTTCTTGTTGGCTGGGGAGGAACAATGTGGATCATTCACGTTCATCCGGGCGGGATAGGCTCTGGTAGGCACGCCGGTGAGAAGACCATTGCGCGCGCTGAAATCGCTAAGATGTAAGTGGCTCGTCCCCCTCATCATAGTTTGATAAATACGCCAGTTAGTATACTACTGACAGTCATCTAGCCTTCACATAGACTGTATCATCTCTGGAATTTCTCTATATTCTCAGAATCAACTGCTGGTATTAGCATTCTGCTCTCCAGAAGATGAAGATGATGCTGCAGAGGACGATACGTTTGGCCCATCTCACGCGCGGGATTCGCCCAAGAAGCACAAGTCCAAACATTCTACGTCCTCTGCGGAAAACGAGCAGCACCGTGGCCAACGGCAGCGCTTAAATGCCCTGCCTCCAGAACTGAGGCTAATTGATCTCAAATCTCAAGCTGAAGTAGATCGACACTCCCTCGCCATTAATCGTGTCGATAGGCTATCTGCTGCTGACTATCATATGTGTCTCCTCCCTGCTCAAAATGCTGCTTCAGTGGTTGCCTCAACGAGGGGGGCATTAGAAGCACTTGCCGGCATTGGATCGGAGATGTGGAATGTTGCGATTAACCCAAAATCTCTCTTCAGCTCAGGGGCCAGTATCCTTAGTAGAGAGAGCGAGGATGGCGCATCTGTTTCTAAAGCCGGAAGTATAGCAGGTACCATCCGGTCAAGCTATATCAAAGCTAGAGTGCCAACGGTACACCCCGCACTCTCCAAGCCAGGAGTAAAGATATTTATTCACAGTCCCTACGATAGCATATTGGCTACCAAACGAGATCTTTCTGATCACCTTACGTG
This sequence comes from Trichoderma asperellum, assembly GCF_020647865.1. Taxonomy (NCBI): domain Eukaryota; kingdom Fungi; phylum Ascomycota; class Sordariomycetes; order Hypocreales; family Hypocreaceae; genus Trichoderma; species Trichoderma asperellum. Next base: position 2,178,376 of record NC_089416.1, read on the forward strand.
GTTAGTAGAACGTGAGCAGTACCAGCAAGCATGGGAACTTCTTGACGAGAACCCTGAGATTTTGGCGGAGTCGCTCGATGGCGTCGTAGACCCAGCAGCCCCTGCTACACCGTCCAAATACCAAGCTGGGGCCGATGACTTTTTCGATGACGAATCTGTGGCAGACACTATCCAGAGGAATATGTATTCTGCTGTGGAAAAAGAGAAGAGAAGAGTTGGTGAGCTGTGGATTCGGGAAGTGATTGACGAGGGTGATTGGGAATTGGCCGGCCAAGTCTGTGGCAAGGTTCTCACAACTCCTGATCGCTGGGAAAAGTGGGTGTGGACTTTTGCAGGCGCCAATAAATTTGACGAAATTACCAAACACATGCCAACGAAACCGATGAAGCCACCGATACCGACGACCATATACGAGGTGCTTTTGGGACATTATATACAGAACAACAAGCCCCGGTTCCGAGAGTTACTAGATATCTGGTCAACCGATCTCTTCGATATACCTGCGATCACGACGACGCTTGAAAACCAACTCAAATATCGCGATGTTCGTGAGAATAGCGTTGAAGATGGCGAGAAGGGCAGAGATTGGAAAATTGTTGTAGAAAGCTTGGCTAAGCTTTACGAAGCTGGTGGTCGCCAGCGCGATGCACTGAAGTGCTATATCAGGCTTCAGGATGCAGACTCAGCGTTCCGCTTGATAGGCGATTTCCATCTCGCAGACGCTGTAGTAGACGATATTCCTGCATTCATCGGGCTACGAGTTTCCCCCGAAAGACTCAAACACATGACTGAACCTGATTTGGTTGCGGCAACCAGTGAAGCGATTACACTGCTTGTTGATGAGGCTCAGCACGGCCTCGTACGGCCAGAGGTAGTCGTGGAGCAGCTACAGGCAAGAAATCTTCAACTCTATCTATTCTTCTACCTGCGCGGATTGTGGAGAGGCCAAGGAATCGCGGAGCATACTGGCGAAAACCTCGAACGGCTAGTGATGGACAGCCAGTCTCTGGTGGACAACTTTGCGGATTTGGCAGTTCGTCTATTTGCTACGTTTGATAGGCCACTTCTTATGGAATTTTTGAAGACTTCGACTTCATACGGGTTTGAAAAGGTAAGATTGATTGAACCCCCCCTCCCCCTCTTTCCTGATAAGTGCTTACGCCTGTCGTACTCGCATTTAGGCCGTTCAAGAGTGTGAGCAATGTTCATACTATGACGAATTAGTGTATCTATATTCCAAAACGGGGCAAATGAAGCGCGCGCTGTATCTCATCATTGACCGATTAAACGATGTCAACAAAGCAATTGATTTCGCGAAAGAGCAGGACGATCCTGACTTGTGGGAAGATTTGCTCAACTACAGCATGGACAAACCTAGTTTCATCCGAGCTCTTCTGGAGCAGGTTGGCACAACTATAAATCCAATAACCTTGGTTCGGCGGATTCCCGAGGGTCTCGAGATCCAAGGTCTAAGAGAAGGGCTTATTCATATGATGAAGGAGCACGAGCTGCAGCACAGCATTAGCTGGGGCGTAGCGACGGTATTACGAAGTGAAGTCGCGACTGCCCAAAACGAGCTTCGGACAGGGCAGCGCAAGGGCATCAAGTTTGAAGTCTTGGCGGAAGAAGATGTTGATGAGAAGAAGGAAGAAAGCGAGGATACGGCACCAAAGCCTGGCCAGTGTGCAAAATGCCTCGAAACATTCACCGAATATGAGATGGAAGCTTTGATGGGGTTCGTGTGCGGACACGCATTCCATGTGAGCCATTTGCTTGAGATGCTGCACAATGGCAGGGAGGCCGATGTTGATCTTGGGCCTGGACCGGAGGAAGGAGGGCGATATTCAGTTGCGATGAAGGTTATGAAGGCGAGGCTGTTGAGAGACAGAGTGAGAGGGGGCTGTCCAATTTGCCACCCAGCTGAGGCGTAGAATTATATATGCGTATATTGGGCGTTATCGTTTTATATATCCTGGGATTTATTCATAGCCCATCACGACAGTATGGTAGATCTAATTAGTGTTCGATACATTTTAGTGCACCAGGATTGGAGCACAAGTAGTTGTTCCTCATATGTGGACGTCCATTTTATCTTATTGCCGTATGTACTTCTAGTGTACAAATGAAAGAATTAAAGCAATTTTATCCCTATTTGCCTATCACGTTGCGATGTCATGAAAATTTCCCAAACGTACAAATCAAATCCAGGTATTGACCTCTTAGCTTGCCCTAAATATTGACCTCGTCTCGAGGAGAGAGAGTCCACTGAAAGGAGACATGTAGATTCCAGAGCTACTAGAAGCTCCGGTAACCTTGTGCAGCACTAGTAGTATGGCTGATTAGATGAAATAAACGATGACCATGGCTGCAATTCCAAGGGCAACATTGGGGAGCAGCAACTCAAGGACCGCTCCGGCGCTGGTGCGATCCGGGGCAGAGGGAGCAGTCATGCTACCAGAGGGGCTGTCCTTGGGAGAGGTAGCAGTCGAATTGGTCTGCTGCTTACCCGTGGCAGAGCTCGAGGCAGAAAGAGTGCCACCGGTGGTAACGGCCGATCCAGTAGCAACACCAGAGCTAGTCTTGAGAGTTGGATTGCCAAGGCTGTCGGTGGTCGAAATGACAGTAGCAGCTATCTCTCCAGTGGCCTGAGAAGCATTAGGGGCAACTTCAGTCATGACTGTAGTTGGGGCAGGCTCGCCGGGGACAATTGTCTCCTCGACCACTGGGGTAGCGGACGCAGCCTGAATGGTCGACTCGATGGCAGGAGCAGAGTAACCGGCAGAAGACTCAGGGGCCACAGTAGTGGTGGCAGTGGCAAGAGAGACATGGCACTGAGTGCTCTCAATGACAGTGCAGTAGTTCATGGAGTACATGAGGACGCCTAGACAGGGTTAATGATTTGAGAAGTCCAGTCAGGGGAGGGGGGGCGAACCGTTGGAAGTGGTGGAACCGATCTGCTGAGGCTCAGCAGTAACAGTCGACTGGCAGTCCGCTGGGGGGAAGATAAGTCAAAGCTCCATAAATTGGAGATTTTTGCATTTGCAGGAAAATACTCACAGAAGGGAGTGGTGGCAAACGCGCCAGACACGAAGAGGCCTGCGAGAGCCATGGTCATCTTGGGTGCAGCCATTGCGGCAGCTTCGAGGCAATGGATGGTAATTGAGTTTAGGATAAGAACCGTATGGTATTGATAGTCTAAGGTAAATTGGTTAGCAATAGGAGAGGAGAAATATCATTATGATGGCTAGACAGGCTCTCAGTCGTTTAGCTGAGGGTTGGAGTTTGCGATATTGAGTAGGGAAGATCAACAAATTGATTGGAGGAAATGAAAAGTTATCATATCTTAGAGTGCAATGCAGCAGCTATAATGTGCTGGAGTAATTTCCATACCTTGAATATTGTGTGTAGCGTTTGGGTTCGCAGAGATGATTGTGTGGTGACTATGAGGAAGGAGAAGGAGGGAGGAGAAAGAAGGAGATGCAGAACGAGCGTAAATAGATGCAGCCCCACAATTTCTTCTGGCGATGGGATCAGTAAAACGCGTCTCTAAATTTGCTTTGTTTGCTTTCTCTTCTTCTATGTAAAACGCGGAAGTTGAAGGGGCAGTTTGGCCGTGACAGTGGTGGGCAGCTGGCAGCCAGAAGGCGCTCTGGATCAGGACCAAGGACTACTAGAGCTGGTTGTTGCCCAGGCGATTGAGTGCTACGGCGACCATATGAAGCATAATACTGAGCTTTGGAATCTGGTTGCAAACAAGTGAATCCGTCTTTTATTCTGGTTGGCAAGTTGCTTCATGGATGCTTGCGAAGGCGGGAAGAGGGGAGACAGGCTAGAGATAGTTGTCAATTTATGGAAAGATCAAATCGAGACACATTGATATTAGAAACGTAAAGCAGCGTGCGGACCAAAATAGCGAGCAAAATCCATTACATTTTTTTTTTCTGGCCTGCTACGTATTGTTTGCTATTTTGCTAGAGTGTGCTCTATGTCTACATGTTCACTTATGGCGGCCACCTCTTGTATACGCGAAACTACCGAGTACGTCACTTCTCTCGAGCATAGCACATGCTTCCATGCTAAATAATATATTAGATTCATCATTGTCTGTTTAAAAAGAGACAAGTAACGAGACGCCTTGTGTATCAACATTGGTTTGAACTATGAGAAGTCTCCAGTTGCAGTGAAAATGCAACGAGTGCGCAGGTACCCGAGCCGTGTCACCAACCGGCTGACACACAAACACCAATCCATCTCATCATCTCATCTTATTCAGACCAAAGTCTCTTTCTAGTAAAGAAGCCATCCATCTCAACGCCGTATTCCTAGGACAGCACTCTATTGGCGCCTCCTTTTCTTTCCCCTCCCGCTGTCCCTCTGTCCCTCTCCTCTATCCCACCCTCTCTCTTTTACGTGTATTTACGTATTTACCGTCAGGATTTACTCATCAATCTTGGGGTAAAAGGTACCAGGCAAAAGGGATAGGTTGCCTGCAGACCAGGAACAGCTGAGAAAAGCCAGGGCTCTTCCCCATTGGGAGACGCCGTGAACTAACTTCTGCCATCAGGTCGCGGACGCAATTAGTTGCCAACCTTGTTTCCCATTGATCAATGCATGGAGCAAAAAAAAAAAAAAAGAAAAAAATTTAAATAAATTAAAAAATTAAAAAAAAATTAAAACAAGCTTCCCTCCTGCCACCGACCGCGTACCATCGGCGGCTGATTTGTGCCGAGACGTGCCACCTCCATTTCGCCGGCCACCCAGAACGCTGCTGTGTCGGTGTATCTGCGGGCATTTGCCCGACTGATGCGTGAGATGGCCTTGAGCGTCGATACTTAAGCTAGCATCGACACTAAACCGCTTGACGCATGCCGGCAGTTTTGCTGCCACGGCTCCTCCTCCCCACACGCATCGCCGGGAAGGGAAGGCTGAATCAACTCCAGCTGCAGAGCAAACTTGCTTGATAGTCACCCGGGCAGCGGACGATCGCAAAGCCTCTCCCAAGCCCGTCATACCTCTGAGACATTGCCAATCTTCACGACAATTCGGGACAGCTTCGCCGATGGCTCTTCCACAAACGAACATCATGGTGAGATCAAGCAGCACACATCCCTGCTCTGCCGGGTAACGATGACGGCTCATGGCGGGGCCCCAGAATCAGAGAAAAGGCCCACGAACCGGCCATTGGCGCCACGAGCCTCCTAGACTGCTCTCCAACGTTCGACTTCCCATCCTTGCCAACGCCTCGGCACTTTTAGCTCCCAGCCTAGTCCTGCCTCAGCTTCGCATTCATTTGCCGGAGCTCTGGTGGAGCTCTCGAAGCTGCAATGCTAATGCTCGATTTGCTCCTCCACAATCTGCCAATCGTTTAACCGACCGTCCCAAAGCAGGGACATTCCTGCAAATCAAGCCCGTCACTACCATCGCCCCTCGACCGTGTCCCGAGAGTTCCGGCCTCTAGTCCGGGGTCGAGTCATACGATGCTCAATATGTACTGGAGCATCTCATCGGCGTTTGGGGAAGACTATTGTTGCTCTATATCCGGGTCCGCCAAACCATCCCAACGGGGTAATAACCTGTAGCCCAACGGAGCAACACAATGCATCCTAATACATCCCCCGCATGGGGTTTGGTTTGTGATGGCTGCATCGAGTACTGGAGTAGTCAATCCACTCTCTTCATAGCTAGTCAAGCTCTGCAACCTTGACACGTTTTTTACCCCAGAGGGCGTCACGAGAGGGGGGAAATGACCCATAGCAACTCGAATCAACATTCAAGCTATTCGGGGCAACGGAAATAGTTTAGAACCGACTAGACCGGTATGGGGGGAGCTCCAATGGAGCAGAAACAATGGACACGGCACGAGTTGCGTATATAAACGAGGTATGCTTGGTGCTCAACTCGGGAACGCCCTCTCCTACTCTCTATTCTTGCCTACCACGCCTCCCAACTGTTCCCCTTAAATAAGCATTGCCCTACTATAAGCCCTTAGCTGAGAAACTACCTTGTGAATAAGACTGAAAGACTCTTATCCAGAATGTCTGGTCCTGCTGTCGGCTCAGACCCCGTTAACGGGTATAACAAAGAGGCTGGGGTGCCGCCGCCAACCAACGGGCATCATGTTCAAACTCAGGGCCCTCCTGCTGGGATGTCTCAGTATCCGCAGTACCAATATACTCCGTTTGGCAACGCCCAAGACCCGAATCTTCAAGGCCAGCCTCATCAGGCCATGATCTCCCAGGTCTACCAGCCTACTTTGGGCAAAATTGGTAACCCAGGTCCTCTTGGCCTGATCGGCTTCGCCCTGACTACATTCGTTCTCGGGCTCTATCAATGTGGTGCTGGGTAAGTTTTTTGGAACTGTTCTTTTCTACTAGGCATATGCTAACACAGGAGAAAAGTCTTCCCAACTCCAACCCTTTGGGTACTGTTGGTCCTGACCAAGCCGTCTTTGGTGTCGCCGTATTCTTCGGGGGTATGGCCCAGTTTGTCGCTGGCGTCATGGAATTCGTGCTTGGCAATACTTTCGGTTGCACCCTCCACTGCTCATACGGGGCTTTCTGGCTTGCTTTTGCCATGTTCCTTGTCCCTACGTTGGGCATTCAGGCCGCATATAATGGAGACCAGCGTGCCTTTAGCTTTGCCGTCGGCATTTTCCTCATTATATGGTGCTTCCTCACCATCATCTTCTTCGTTGCAGCGCTCAAGACCAACTTCACAATCTTGATGGTGCTTGGCCTGCTCGCTCTTTCTTTCTTCTTTCTCAGCATCGCGCAGTTCGTCTCGACCGAGCACCTCACTGCCGCGGTTCGCTTGAACCGTGCTGGTGGAGCTTTCGCCGTCTTCTGTGCCATGTTTGCATTCTATGCTGGAGCTGCTGGTCTCATGCTTAAGGATACGACATTTGTCACCTTCCCGCTCGGAGAAATTCCATATCCCTCGGTCAGAAGGGAGAGGGCGGCGAAAGCGCACCAGGTTTAATCACCCAAAAAGCAAAAAAAATCAGGACGACTGGTTCGCCTCAGAGTATGCCATTGAACTATGCCGTTTACGGCATTGTTATAATAATTTTACGAGAGTGGATGATTGATTCTCTGGAGAATCAGAAAAACATATTGTGTTTTACTGGGATGGGTGTATGCTGAATGGGGATATTGATCCGACTTTATCTGTGGACTGGTTATGCCCTCGCTTTTGATACCCGCTTGCCTTGTTTCTGCCTTTGAGTCTTGGAAATTGTCAGTGATGGTAATGCCTAATGGCAGTGGGAGAGATATTGGAAATGAAATGGAAAAAGGCAAAAGAGAAAAAGAGAAAAAGAAAAAAAAAGTCGACACAGGCCAAGAACGAAAGGCTGTGTGAACCGATTATACCCTATGCATGATGTTCACTTATGATGATGCAGATAACTTTCATTTGATTTTAATTTACAATGAGACAATCTCATAACTCGCGCTTATTAATATCATGATAATGTTTGCTTCCATCTTCCATCCGTTACAATGAATGGTGTTGTGACATCGTACAATCTCATACAACCGTACTTAGTTTCCATTGTTTGTTTTGTCGTCCATTATTCAAACAAATTGCTCTGCATCTCCTCCAAATTTTCCTTGGCTTTGCCCTTTGTCTCCGCAGCAGCTCCCTTTGCTTTGCCCTTCATCTCCTGAGCCTTGCCTGCGGCGCGACCTTTCATCTCCTCTGCCTTGGCTCTGGCATGGGCCGCTTCACCTTCTACCTGGCTAGCGACACCGCTTCTGGAAAGGTCCTCGGCTGTTTCTTTGACTTTATGTGATGCGGCGGCTATGTGTTGAACGAAAAGGGGAGTTGGTTAGCCACAGTAAGATTGCAAGTAGTTGTGAAAGTTAAGATTTTGATAAAAAAAAGAAGAAAAGAAAAAAAGGGTATGTCATACTAGCAATGTTGATTCCATCCACGAGCTTGTCGCTCACAACTCTGTCAATGTGCTTGAGCTCATCCTTCACAGTCTCGGTGGCGGTCTTCTGAGCGGCTAGTGAGGTGGTAAACGTCCGCGACGTTCGAGCCGCAGCAATTCGTGATACAGGTGTCGCAAATGCGACGGTCCTGCTTGTGTTGATGGTGCGAGTGAGAAAAGACATTGTTGTTTTGCGTTTGTGTGGGTTGAAATAGGCTGTAAATCGTTCTTTCAACGTCGATAGTTAGAGAGAAGGAGGGGGGAAATGGTTTTGCTGAGAAGAGGAATGGGAAGAAAACTGTATTTTTAAAGTTGCCAGTAAAGCAAAGACCCTTTGTATAGTTTTGGAGACTCGAGGCACTGTGACGATTTGCTTTGCTTGGGTAGGTATTGATGCTTGGGGGGTGGCACTGGTCGTGATGTCATCGCCACAGCTGCCTCCACCTGAAGGGCAGCGCAATGATGACGCAGATGCGGTGTCTTTGTAACGTGTTTTACCCCAACTAGATTGGGGTTCTGATGTAAGAGAGCGCTTGTTATAATTGTTTTCCCCAGCTTTGGTCTTTGCTTGTTTTGCTTTACGATGGGGGGGTTTTTGTGGGGGTGGAATTGGCGATGGCTGTTTTGGCTGGAGTCGAGTGCATCATTGACACGGAAATTGTCTAAACGGCAATAACCCTGTTTACTGCGGAACGGAAAGTTTATCCAAGCCTGGCAATGGTAATGATGTTCCAGAAATTCTTTCATAATTGCTATGTAACAGTACATGTGCGTCCATCTCTTTACTGCTGATAGGAGAAGCCCCTTTTCATTGCCTGCCATGAAATCGTTCGATCCACAGCCTCATGGCACTCTCTGCCGTAGCGGGATCGATTCTTTCCGTGGGGCCGAGGCGCATCATCTTGCCAACTAGGTACATAAGCTTGCCTTGGGGATACTTCTGCTCGTCAGCAAACTCCTCAAGTACCTTGTCTTCGCCCTCGGCAGCCGATTCAGCAAGAGCATTGTACTCTTCCTTGGAAATCTCCTTGAACCAGAGATCGTTGGCATTGATGGCTTCCAGAATGCCTCCCTCAAGCTCCTTCAAATACACCGCAATAAGCAGCTCCTTTGCTACCTTGCCTGTGATGTCCTTGCGGTGAAGGTGATAGAGAAGCTGCGACAAGTCTTCTTCTGGCACCTGGGCGCACTCTCCTAACTGTGTAAAGGAAAGATCCCCTGACGCTAGTGGCCCGGCTTTGTATGTTGTCAGACGGCCAAGCTCGTGAAGGATCCAGTTAGCCGCCAGAGTCGAATATGAAGCGGCGTCGGGAAGCTCCGCAAGATCCGCGTCAGCTCGCAACTTACCCTCCAACAAAGCCAAGACGCGATAAAAGTACTGCACGCGCGACCCGTTGTCGAGTGTGATGAGAGAGAGAGCGTCCTTAGGTGTGAGGCCGTAGTGCATAACCAGCCTGTCAAGCTCTGTATCTGGCAGGACTGCAAGCGACTGCTGCAGGCTTTGCACAAGGTCATTCCCGATCACAAGCGGTGGCAAGTCAGGGTCGGGCATGTAACGATAATCAACTTCGCCCTCTTTACCACGCAAACGGCGGGTTTCTTTGGATCCAATTGTCCAGCCACGCGTTTCGCCAGCAATCACGTTGCCTGCCTCTAGTTCTCGAATCTGACGATCACGCTCGGCGATAATGGCATCTTCCACTGCCTTGATGGTGCTCAAATTCTTAATCTCGGTGCGGGTTCCAAGAGTTTTGCTGCCATCATCAGCCCTTCGAACAGATACGTTCACATCAGCTCTAAGACCGCCTGTCTCCATACCAGACACGCACGAATCCACAGTGTTGAGGAGAAGCTGGATTTTACGCACAAGCACAGCAGCCGTGCGTGGGTGATGCATCTCCGGCTCGGTGATTATCTCGATCAAGGGTACGCCAACACGGTTGAAATCTAGCCAGTGAACACTCCCCGTTTGCGCAAGAGTCTTGGCCGTGTCCTGCTCGAGCTGGACCTGCTTGATTCCAACAGTAACACTCTCCCCATCCTCCGCAGAGATGCCATCCCGAGCAAGTAGCGTGATGTGGCCCTTTTTAGCAAACGGTTCGTAGAATTGCGTAATCTGGTAGCCCGAGGGCTGGTCCCACCAAAAATAATGCTTCCTGTCAAACCGACTGACAGGCTGTATCTCGCAGTTAAGGGCTAGTGCTGCTCGAAGAGCCGGAATCAGCGTTTCCTTCTGAAACAAAGGCTGACTACCTGGCATTGCAACGTCAAAAAGCGCCACGTGGCTGTTTGGCTCATCATTGAACGAAGTCGTAGCTGGTGAAAACAGCTTGCGAGAGGTGTTCAGCTGAGCATGGATCTCAATACCGACGGTCAGTTCCCAGCCATCCACGGTCTGCGAGTCGCCTTTGGACTTCTTTTTGCCTTGCTTCTTTGCTTGCTTCGCTTGCTCTTTTAGTTGCTTCCGTAAGGGTACATGAGCTGGTTGTGGTACTCCTGTTGCGGCTGGCTTAGGCTGTGTATGTAAGTGCCGCAAAGCATACGGGTGGCGCAGTGATGGCCAGAGAGGTGCTGCCCGCGAAGATAATCGCCGGCCATTGATACATCCTCGGTGTGATAAATGGCCCTCAAGCAGATATCTGCTGAGTTCACCCGCAGATCTGCGGCTCATTCTGCCTTCAAGTCGGATGAAGGATACTGCGTCAAGACCAGTTTCAACCGCGTAGGTAGCTTTGGACAAGAGTGCACAATAACTAGAAGACAAGGCAAACCGGTCTCATTAAATGGCAAACAAGGCAAAATGCCGTTCGAGTCATAGACTGCAGTCTAGCTCGAGGGGTATATTGTCGTCGCCTGGCTAGCCAACCGGAGAATGATGTGAGCCCGATGTACTTCGTCGATTCCAAGCGTGCCGCAATTAGCGGAGTTTGCCTTGCCCTGTGCTTTGTGCGATGCCACGCTGGTCTCTTTTCCGAATGGACACGACGCGTTGCGGACGCCGAAACTGAGCGTGGCCACTGCAAAGATGTCGCTCTATCAAAAACCATGATCAGGTGGAGCTCGTGCAGTCGGATGTGGCATGCAGCGGTCATTTTGCGAGCCGGCCCGCTAGAAAACCCGACTGGTCAGGAATCCACTTGCAAGCATCAACCACGTCAATTCAATCAGTCACATCCAAGACGATATGCTTGACTTGATAAATACAGACTTGATCTTTTGATTTCTGTATCTATTGAATCTGATTATAAATCTGAGACTAAAAAAATGACGAAGAGAAAAAACATCACATATCCCCTCTTCTAAGCCACTGACAGCCTGTCACCCCACTCATTAGCCAGCGAATAGTCACCGAGAGCTCGCAGAGGTCCTGTTCCACAACGCAAGTGGTTTGCTTTATAAACTGAGCTTTTCTGCAGCAGAAGAGGCAAGGATTCCCTCATGGACGCCGATTGGGGTTGCGTCAGCCACAGAGGAGAAGCTGCTGGTCTCTCTCTCTCAAGGCTCTCTTCCAGGCCATGCGCCTTCTTGCCATACCGCCCCGATCTGAGGCAGCCAATCCTGGGCCGAGCTGACACAAGTGTGCGAATATCGTACGCATGATCGGGACTAGCAGGGCCGTTTGATGTCTATTTTTACAAAGCCTGGCCCCCAGCGCAAGGGAAATTTTCTTTCTGATTTCTTCTCTCTCGGTCTTGGTCGCCATCGCCGCACAAATCATGCCACCTCACGGTGATCGCATTAATACCTTTTTCAATCCAGTTAGTAGACAGGAGTTAGCTCTATAAGAGTACATTTAGCCGCCACTGTCCGATCCCGTTAGACAGCAAGGGGAATGCCTTTTGATAATCTTGTTCTCGCAAGAATTTCGCCTGTGTTCCCTTAATCCTCTAGACATCTTCAAGCGAGGACGGCTCGCAGGAACTGAGCATCGCTCACGTTGCCTGGGAAGTAATTAGTCGCAGCATGGCCTTTCAAGAAACACTAGTATCGGTATAATTTTCTCAATCTGGCCCTTTTAAATCAATCACAATACTATAGCACGCAGTTTGCGGCTGGGGATTAAGCCATTTGCTTGCACTGATTCCCCCGCCATCGCAAAACCAATTGCCACAGCTTTCAGCGACAGCGAAATTATCAACCGTATAAGTGACTGTACCACCAATCTCAAAACAAAAAAGAAGAAAAAATCAGCATGTCTGCTAAGGCAGAATCAGGGCCCCCAGATCCATCCAAGTTGGACAAAGAGAAGGGAATAGCTACGCACACTCGGCATGTCAGTATTGATGAGAATCTACACTCGGCTGGGCGTCTAAGAGCCTCTAGCTCACCCGTTACTGCATCACCATTACCAAGTAGGTGGCCTCCATCGGACTTCGCCTCGAAATACCCACCGGCTGATGAGGGGAAAGCGTCAGAAAATGTTTTTTCGCGCCAGTCTTCTCAGCCAGTTTCATCTACCAAAGCAAATAATCAGCCTCCAACTACACCTATAGAAGCATCATCATCAACACCGGCAAAGTTTAACAAGGATGGTGAATCATCGAATACACGTCTCGAAGGAGAAAACGAGGCAATTCATGTCAAAGAGAAGCCAAGAATTGATCACCACAGACGCTTAAGCTCGAAAAGCCACGCCAGCCCTAGGCAGTCATCTAATCATTTGGATTATTCTATGCAAAATCCTGAGGACCCAACTAGAAGTACATTATCCTAATGGCTTTTTATATTTCTCATCTTACAGGTAACGCTGACATTGTATATTAGTCCCAGGTCACCGTCATCCGTTCAATGGGAGACCCCCGATGCCCCCTGAAATGCCCAATTTCAACCCCATTAACACTCAAGGCCGACCACATCAACCTTTCCCAGGAAGTTTCTCCAACGGAGGATATGGCCCTCAAGGTATTCCATATCCTGCCCCCGATCCGCCACAGCCGGTTTTTCTTCCATCGCCCATGCAAACCTCATTCCCTCCGCAACATCCAATACCAAATTATCAAGCTCCCGGGCTACCACTCAGTGGCTATGAACTCTTGGTAGCGAGGTTGACGGGCAACATGGCGGGGAAGAAACTTGCACCTATATATCGACGATTCGAAGCTCTTCATCACCGACTACTGCTACACATGCAAGATGAGCTCATGGAGATGGAAGAACAGCTACGCAATCTTGATGCGGCAGATACGCAGCTCAGAAAGCACCATGGAGGGATACATCCAGCATCCCGGCGGATGGAAAGCAATAGCTCAACGGATGCAATTTGGAGAAGGAAAGATATCATAAAAAGTATTGCCGAAAAATTATACCAGTACAGTGTGTAATGCCTCGCTTGCATAACCAAAACCTGGACTACATCTAATGGCAAAATAGATCAAGTCATCACCTCATTCAACGCCACTCACGCCTTACCTGAACCAAGCCTTCAAGAAGTTCTCGCCTACCAATCTTACCTTAGAGAGTTCAATCCAATAGTAGAGGGCGAGTCTCAGTTTCTAGACTTCGCAGGCGATCTAGTCAATATAGGACGGCGCAAACGGCGGCCGAATAGCAATCCTCCAGACGAACCTGCCAGCCCGGTGTCTCGGTTCCCCGGCATGGTTGGATTTTCACCACCGCCCAGCAGTCAAATATCTAACGCCAGCAGTTCGGTCCATCCCGCTGAGAGCAATCCAAAGCTGGCTTTGAATCGTCTTGCTATAGCTCTGGCCATGATCGTGCTCGCCCCAGTGATCAGCTTCGCCGTAATCCCAGGTTTCGTCGGCCGTATGACAGTCGTCTTCCTAGTGGGTCTCGGGAGTGCTGCTGCGTTGTTTCAATCCGGACTGCTCAATTCTGTGGCAGAGGATCGAAGCATGATGGATTGGTTGCTTTGTGTAGGAGTTTATGGAGCGGTAATGGCTATAATTGCAGGTATTATTTAAGGAGGGGAAGACTGGGTTTGCTCTGGGATAATAGCTACTGGGAGTTGTATATGGAAAGGAACACTCGAGATTATGCTGGTACGGAAAATACTTCAGTTCCGTGGCAGCGGGAGATATAACTGATGACTGAATGAACAACCAACACGGCAAAAATAGATTTTGCTTGACATGCTGGCCAGCCTATAAGATCGAAACCAAAACGCAAAAAATACAGTGATGGACGAACGGGGAATCGAACCCCGGACCTTTCCCATGCGGTTATGCTACTCGAAGGTTGCATGATGCTAAGGGAAAATTATACCACTAAACCATCCGCCCATTTGCTGATAGAAGGTCAAGGCTGATTTGACTTGATGAAGTTTAGTAACGGAATTTAGTGGGACTAGCTCTCCGTTAGATCTTCAGCGCAATCCATACTAGCGAACATGAACTACAGAAATTCTTTCAGTTCTTTTTGAATGTGTTGGGTATGACTATTAGTTGTTTCTGATGCCGTCGCTCTTGGGGTATGCACAAATTCCGCATGCCTCAGACGTCACTTCACATGCGCGCACTGCGAAAACACAAAAGTCTTCTGGGAGTGGTGCGGTGGTGGAAAGAACATCGTAAAACCTCCTTGGTAGATTCAGTAGCGTAGCCTCTTCCTCGATATCTGGGTAGTGGAAAAGAGTATTGGACAGGGATGACACTTCTTTGTATCACATAGCTAGCGCCAATGCATAGGAGAGTTCGCTCCGAGTCGTACACGCCAAATGGCGCCTTTGTTCTCTTTGCAACCTAGAAACTTTAGTTAAAGTGGCCCGGGGGAGCGACAGAAATCGATAGATCTTTGTGCTCTTTTACGGCGTCTTCAAATGGAAGGTCCAAAGTATCCTCGACTATAATTTTTAGCAGGCCTATGAACTTTTATTCATCGATCTCTTTCCTCTCAGGAGGGAGAATAGGTGAGAACTGGAAGGTTTCTTCAGCCATGCTTAGATCGAGTAGGAATAGATGTTAGTTTTGTGATTTTTGAGGCGCTTAAATGAAGAAAGGTGATATTGGCAAATACAGCTCCTTATAATTTTAAACTTGAGTGGAGGAGTCATCAGAATTATCAGATTCTAGAGAGATAGTCGTGGTGCTAAGCACTGCTTTGAGTACGACTACATGTAGACATGACCCTAT
Organism: Trichoderma asperellum; assembly: GCF_020647865.1. Taxonomy (NCBI): domain Eukaryota; kingdom Fungi; phylum Ascomycota; class Sordariomycetes; order Hypocreales; family Hypocreaceae; genus Trichoderma; species Trichoderma asperellum. The sequence goes on from NC_089416.1 coordinate 2,193,397, forward strand.
CGCTAGAATTGGTAGCGATCGGTGGATCAGTAATGTGTAGATGCAGCGCCGTAAGATTATCACATGGTCTTGGTTTGCCGACCGGCTGGTTGATGCTAGCTCAGTGTGGACATAGGAAATACAGAGTAGCTTCTCGGATTACACAGTGAGACGTGAAGACATCATTATATGGAGATCAAAGAAGACGCGGGTTAAAGGTAAAGGTGCTTCTAGAAACTACGCTTCTGGAAAATCGTCCGAGCGCAAAGGAATAGTCCAGGCTAGTGTCATCGGAGAGATTCGGCCAGGTTCCTTTTTTTCATTGTTTAATTGCCATATGGCTCCCTGGTCTCCGGAGATGCTAGCCGTGTGCTACCGTTCTCAATAGTCCTGAGGTGGCCCATAAAATGATGACTTCCATCCTTCGCTCGTACCACCACCTGGGGCATGACATGCGGTGCTCGAAGCGTCAAAGATATGCCTGTCCGCGCTTCTATGTTTGCGAAAATGACTTAGCCGGCCTCAATTAGTCTGCAACAATGCAACACGCTTTTTATCCAATACAGCAAATGTCTCTAATCGGCCACATGCAGACTTTTGCGTAGTTTCCAGGGTAGGCTGGTGTGCTGCTGCATCGTTAAATTGTCCCGCACACACTTTTTTAGTGATATGATCTCTAAATGATCCTAGCAGGCGCCTCGCTACCCTAGTGAGCAAGACAGCATATGGAAAAAAAAGGGGTCAGCCAATGGCGGCACAGGGAAATGAGGCATCCTAGCCTCACCGTAGCCGCCAATTAAGATCCATTTCTTCCAACGGCGCAGCTGTGCTTTTCTTTCAATTTTCCCTTTCCTCTTTTGTTGGTGCTGCGAAGTAAGTGGCCGGCGCATGTGATAATTCTCCTAGCCGCCCCTAGACTCTCTACTAATGTAATCTACTGTAAGGTACTGCCACTAATACCAAAACCGCCAGAGCCGTAATATGCACGCCAGAATTGTCTGATTGCCCGCTGCCACCCTGTCTTATTCGGGTCTCAGCCTGCACATCGAAATGCCTCGCTTGCCACTCTGGGGTTGCTGCAGACTGAGACACGTGCGGCCAGCCAACTGCAGCTGTCACCGAGGGTGGGCCGCTGCATATCCAGCGTTTCATGTGCCAGCCGCGCTGATAGCCCAAATTTACAGCAGGCAAAAGCCCACTTGGACAAGCAGCTCAGTGGGCACGGGAGCCGTGGCAGAGCCTGGCCTGCAGCGCGGGTCCCTCTGCGCGTGGCACCCCTTGCTGGCTTTGATTGATTTTCTGGCGATGAAACACGATCCTCTTGTCTCTCCCGTCTCGCGTCTCGTCGCCGTCTCGTCTTCCTCTTTTTCTCCCTCCCCCCCGCCGTGGCCGCTAGCACTAGCAGCCATACCACTATTACGAAGTAGCAGCCGCCCTTATGGGCTCCGTGATCTGCTGGCCTCGCCTTCGCTCGCGCTCTCTCGGATCGCCTGTGCGACCACTTTAATTCATCAAACCCCTGGGCCGCGATTCATCCCCATCCCCCTGTCCACCCCAAAGTGACGGGGGCGGAGCAGATCCAGCGCGCCATCAAATAAACCGGCGTGCGAGAGCCCCCACAAATCCCAGCAATGCAGTCAAACCAGAGGCACCCGACGACTCTTCCTCACCGCAGGGCTCCAGTGCCCAAATTGAGCCTCGTCACGTCCCTTGCGTCGCGGCCTAGGAGCGAGGTTCCGCACACAACCACCGCTAGCCTTCTGGCCAAGCCACTCATTTTATCGGATCCAAACGCCCAAAGGCCAGAGTTGTACTCGCAGCAGCTACGGGATCTGGCGAGCACGCCCCCAACGGTGACTGCCACGGCGACCCGCAACGTCAATGCTTCGTTTTTAGATGACCCGACGCCAATTGAACCCGAGATGGCCGACCAACACGCGTCCAGAGCGCTGCGGGACTCTCACGACCTCTCGCTGTCGCCCCGCAACATCACTCGGGATTCCCTCGTGAATAACATGCTCTTGTCCCTCGACCAGTTCTCGTTGGGACAGACTACTACTTCCACTTCCGGCGGCTTATTCGGCGGCAAGGCGCTGACATACGACGATCCGAGACCCTGGGCCAACGATACCACCTTCTCACGCGGGAGGGGTGCCAACACGGGCAGACACCATTACTCCTATAGCTCGGACTACGACGACGACTCTACTCGCACCTCTGTCCAGCTGCCCAGGGCTGACGACCGAAACCGAAGTCGACGAAGAAGAAGCAACAGCAGCTCGACCTTCCAGGCACCTTTTCCTACCATTAACAATAATAACAACAACAACATCAACAACAACAACCCGCGAGACTTCACGCAGCGAACACAATCAGGGCCTGCGCCGCACGACTACTATTCTCGACCTCGAGCCGGCACCAAGGGTAGTACCAGCACCAGCGGGAGCATCGACGCGGGCTACCCCCAAAATATCGCCGGGCCATCGAGCTCGGCTCGCGGTGGCTTCAGGCGATCAGCGAGCTTTGATTTCGGTCCTCCGCAGATGCAGTCGCAGCCATTGATGTCCCCGTTCCACCTTGAATTCCCGAACAATCCCGTGTCTGACGATTACGGCGCTGCACCAACGCCCACAATTCCTGGAGGGCCACGTCGTGTGCCGTCCAACCTGGCTATCCCTCACGCATCACCCTATCCAACCGAATATCCGAGCCTCGAACGCAATCGCAGCCCGGTTCGTTCCGTTAATAGCTCCTCGGGACGCACCAAACGACCAGTCAACAACCAGTCGGTAGCACCTGCCATGGCTCTAAGCGACTTTGATGCCGCTCCGGCACCCAGTGTCAGCTATGGGAAGTCTAAGGAACAGCAACTTGCTGCCTCGCAGTCTGCTGGAGCGCTTTCACAACCCAAGGAGCGTCCAGGGTTCTTCCGCCGTGTTTTCGGCTCGTCTAAGAATACCGCTGCTCCCACAGATACTTCGGCACCGCGTTTGACCAACCAAACTAACAGCCCAGCCCAGCCCCCCAAAGACATTCAACCAGCACCGCAGTCACAGCCTGTGCTGCAGAAGAAGCCATCTTCCTTCTTCCGTCGACGCAAGAAGTCCATTGCTGATGAAGCTCCACCACTGCCAGGCGATGTTCCCCCGCTCCCTCCCCTCTCTGCCGATTTCGATCGACCAGCTAGTCCTGCTAGCAGCCTGAGACAGATAATGAATCCATACTTGAAAGAGAGTGCTATGCCGGCAAATCCTCTGGGGGATATTACCAACAGGGCGGCGACCTCAGCGGTTGAAGACGACGACGATGACGACAGACCGGAATTCCAGCGAGACTTTTCCCCTGATTATGAACCAAGTCCAAATGCAAAGATTAGAGCAGTTCATAATTCTGATTCAGACCAAGAAAAATCATCTACCGACATGGCCAATCGTCCGAGCAACGGGCTCAAGCATAGGAACAACTCCTTCTTGGATCTCGACGGCGGCAGCGACAACGAAGACCTCCCTATTCAACAAAGGGGAACGAATTCATCAGCACTTGATAAGGAGAACGATGCAAGATTAGCCTCTCCTTCCGCATACAAGAACAGGGATTCTACCGGCACTATCCGCGCGAAGAAATCACCATATCTTGATGATCAAGAAAAGCCAAACGGCGGCCCTGTTCGCCCCACAGTCACGATCCCGGCAGACGCACACCGGTCGACATCCTTCGCTTCAGCATCGACTGATGATGGAGATTATAAAACCGCTCCGAGCACAAGCGGGCCCCCAAGTGTTCGTATCGAAAGAACGAGCGTGTCAAGTCCAAAGGGGCTGGGAACTCTCGACTTCCTTAAAAACCGAGATTTAGACGAACCCGAGTTCGTCATTGGCGAGCCAACTGAGGACGACCAACAAAAAGCGCAGCAAATATACGACGGAGTTGAAGACTTCATCCCCAAGGAGAAGGCTGCTTCTTGGATGGGTGAAGAGGGCCCCATTCGTCAGCGGACTTTAAAGGCGTACATTGAGCTGTATGACTTTACAGACCTGAGCATACTTAGTGCGCTGCGCAAAGTGTGTGGCCGTTTAATCTTGCGCGGCGAGACGCAGCAAGTTGATCGCATTCTGGTGGCATTTTCCAAACGGTGGTGCGATTGCAATCCCAACCATGGCTTCAAAGCGACTGGTAAGTTTCCCACTCAACCGACGAGGCCCCCCATTTTCAAATACCCTTGTTCTAATGGTTCTTAGATGTCATCCACACCATTTGCTATTCAATCATGTTACTTAACACCGATCTGCATATGGCAGACATAGAGCAGAAGATGACTCGCAGCCAATTTGTGAAGAATACTTTAACAACAATCACCCAAGCTGTTGAGGAATCTGTTCCTGATGCCTTTGAGCGCCCCAGCATTTTACCTGACAGGGGTTCCGCGCTTCATGAGGGAGTGCGGCCGTCAATTGACCCTCAAGACAAGAGGTCTTTCCGAAACTCATTCCGCCCTCAGCCTCGCGCCGAAGCTCAGGGTGGAGACGCCAACGACGAATGCGGACCACTGGTCAAGACATCCTTCTTTGGTCCGATGAAGGCTTGGGAAGAGCAAATAGAGATAGTTCTGAAGAGCATTTACAACTCAATCCGAGACGACAAACTGCCACTCTTTGGGGCAGAGCCAGAAAGGCACCTCAATACCATGCCATCACAAAGTAGTCTTTCTGTCATGGGTATGCTGAAGAGGAGCCCCAGTGTTCTCAGCAAGGCGCCCTCTGAGAGTCAAATGTCAACGCGAGGCCGACTTGCCGACAACAGCCGCAATCCTGGCTCGCGATGGGCCTCGAAAAGTCGATCACGGCCAGGGCTTGGGCGCAATGGATTCAACTCGAGCCGAACAAGCTTCGACGACGCAAACTCACTGTGGAGCCCAGCAATGTCATCGGCGACTTGGAGTCGCTACTCTCTGGGCCGGACTCAGGGCTCCATGTCCCAAGATTCGTTTGGTTCAGCAATGCCCCGAGGTGATTACCAGCAATCTATTGGGTTTGCAAATGCTCTCAGCCAGGCCATCGTACGGGACGAAGATGCAAATGGTAATGATAGCATGTCCCTGATGAGCGCCGAGGTGCCTGCCACTCAACTGCTGGACGATGAATCACTAGAACTGGCTGGTCCTCCATGGATGAAAGAAGGCAGAGTAATGCATAAGCATCACTTGGATGGCGTAGGCAAGAGGGCGAAGGAACGAAACTGGACCGAAGTCTTTGCCGTCATCCAAAGAGGCCAGATGAGTCTCTTTTCGTTCAACGCGCCCAAATCAACACGGCAAAAGAGCCGCACAAGGAATGCAGAAAAGGTCAACGTCCCAGTCGGCGGTGGTAACTGGCAAGATAATGCCGTCAGCTTGGGTACGTTTAACTTGCGATTGACCCTGGCATCGGCACTCCCGTCTCCAGGTTACTCACGATCAAGGCCGTACGTGTGGGCGCTGAGCTTGCCCACTGGTGCTGTGCACCTTTTCCAAGTCGGAACTCCTGAAATTATCAAGGAGTTTGTGAATACAGCCAATTACTGGAGTTCCCGTTTGAGCACACATCCGCTGATCGGTGGCATAAGCAACATCGAATATGGATGGAGCGATGCGATTATTAATAACTCGCTCATTGGGGCTGCTAACGATAATGCTTCTATCATGAGTGGCGGCCGAAACTCACGCCCAGGCAGCCGTGCCACTCATGGTCGTCAATCCAGTGTTCAAAGTGTTACTCTGCCTTCATCCAGCATGGATCATGGATCCGGAGCGTTGACCCAGAGCGCCGGACGCGGTAAACTTCCCGGAGATCGTATCACCATTGCCGAGTGGGCGCCGCCGACACAAAGTATGCGACCAAGCAACTTGCCCGAAACAGAGCAGCTAGAGACATTAACCGCATATGTCAAGAGTATTGAGGATGATTTACAAAACCACAACCAGCTTCGTAGCCCTATGCTACTTGCTTTTACGCCTAGGGGCAGTAACGCAAATAAGGCCATGGCAAACTGGGAGCGCAAGAGCGCATATTTACTGAGGGAGATTGTCAAATTTAGAACATACGTGGATACTCTTCAGCAATCAGAAAGCAGAAGAAGAGAGATTCATAAGGAGCGAGACTTGGCTCGACGGGCGGCTAGAGGCGAGCTTAATGAAGGCGATATGGATCTCAGCGACGAGGAAGGCGATGAGACATTGCGTCCTTGAACCGTTGCTACATGATTGCTCAAGAAAAAAAAACGTATCGATTGCTTTTGTTGGCCTATTATACTTGGGCAGAGGGAGAAAGAAAGAGAGAAAGAAAGAAAGAAAGAAAGGGGAGAGACTATGAGCTACGTTGAGGGGCTGGGGCTTTACTGCTTTCCTCTCTCTCAACTTTATTCTGTTTCTGTGTTTTTAATTGTCTTTATTTTTTTTTTCCATTTTTGGCCATTACCATTTTTGATACCTCCTATCTGGGGACTTTTCTTCTTCTTTTCTACTCAAAATAGTCTCGTTGATTAATAGTGAAGAGGGGGCATATATTGTACTACTAGTTTCCATTTCACGTCCTTGTGTTGGTATTTTCGAGAATCCGTTGCGAAAGCGTTGGGAATGTTGGAAGCATAAGCGAGCATTTGTTTATGAACATGACAAGAGCAGTGACAACTGTGATTACAGCGGTCGTGTATTTGCATTCAATGAAGCCTGCGTACCCTAGTATTTGTGTGCCTAAATGAAAAAAGTAGAATGAAGGTTTGCTAAGCTATTATCATTATGGATGTGATATCAGATTCTTTCCTATTCTGGTTAACATTTGCCATTACCTGTAAAACAAGATCAAAACTATTTTCCTCGCTTTCTCCCCCTTTCCCTTGCAACTTCAAATGGCAAGAAGCCAAAGTAAGAAAATAACAGCACCGAGTGGCGAAGATGGTCGTCCGCTCAGCAGCGCAGCACTGTCACTCTCATCTCCGCTGTCTTCAGACTGGACTGGGTTTTGCTCGCCTGTTTGAGACGGCCCGCCAGAGGAATTCGCGGCAGTAGAAGAAGGTGAAGGATGTGAGCTTCCGCCTCCGCTGGTTTGCGAAGGTTGAGAGCCGATTGACGAAGAGGGCAGAGGAGGGGGATAGACGCCGGGGGTTGTTCTCTTGATACAGCCCTTGACTTGGATGTTCTGCCAGCCGTTTGTGCGCTCATTGTACAGGTACTCGATATCGGCACCCCTTTGGGTTTCGTTGCAGCCGCCGGCGTAGTCCTCCAGCTCGAGCGTCTTGAAATACGCCCTATAGGGGTTCTGATCCGCGTCGCGGCCGCTCCAGTCGGGCAAACCGCCCGCCCAGACGACGGTGCCCGGATCACTGCCGTTGCTGCTGACGGACCAGATGCCGAGCTTGACCTGCATCGGCGTCTGAGGCCATTTGTACGCGGGGATTGCGCCGTCGTTGATGCGCCAGGTCTTGCGGACGACGTTGTCGATGGAGAAGTTTATATATGTCGGGGTCCAGTCGATGCCGTAGGTGTGGTAGGAGGCAAAGGTGGAGCTGTCGAGGCGGTATGTTGTGTTGTAGGTGTTGAATAGGGGCTGGCCGTCGAAGAAGTAATTTGTCTGTGCTTGGTTTTCAAAGGCGCCGAGGAGTTCCTGTTAATTGTCAGTGTTTTCTGGATCCTCGTATAAGCATGTAGGAAGAGAGAACGAGTGATTGAGGTGAAAGAAGGCTCACCCAGTCGATTTCGTCCCCAGAGTCGGACTTGAGGACGATGGCGGTGATGAGGCCGGGGCCTTTGGCGGCCTGGACTTCGACTCTGACTTTACCAAAGAGGAGATATTTATTGCTGGTTAGAGTGGGAGCCTGGCCATCTTGCCAGATGGAAAAAGCGGCGCCTTTGCCATCGGTGTTGTTTAAAATTAGTTGGCGTTTATCTTGAGAAGTGGAAGAGTCGACGGCCCAGAAGGATGTGAATTGGTCACCCCATGTGGATTTGGTGAAGTCGAAGGTGATTTTGCTGGCGAATGCAGGATCAGGGGGACAGTCTGTGTTATGGATTAGTTTGTTGTTCAAGATGTTGTACTTGTAGAAGAATATGATTTACGGGCGTCTTTCTTGAGAGGATCGCAGTGAGATAGATCTTTGAGACTGGCCAGCACGGGAAGAGCCAGATAGGTGGACAAGAGGATGAGAGTGAGTCGACGGAGCATGTTTGACGCTGATGGTGAAAGATTAAAATTACAATTTTTAAGGTTTTAGGAGGTAGGATAAATGGTGGACAGATTTTGGCAAAGGAAAAGTTGGAAGATCAGTCTGTATACTGGTGTTTTAAAGAGTCACATAGTGGATTGTTCACGCGGATATTCGCAAGCCCTTTTTATTTTTGAATTAGCTTCTCGGTGATGTTGAATTGTACCGTTGGATTACCTGGCACAGCATATTTGGTGAGATGAAGTACAGGACAGGAGAAAATAAGGAAAAAGAACCGGACGGCGATTGAAGATGTCAGGTGAGATGAAAGAAGTCCTGGCTAGTAACCTAAATGTATGATGGCGATGGTTAGATGCTGGAAGCATTGGTGTAACAACCTTTACATGCCTTGTAAAATACATGTATGAGTGAAGCGATACAAGACATTTAAGCTAAACAGCTTGGCAGAACGAGCGAAACCGTAGTGAGATGTTTGGATGATAGCGAGTATTATTGTATTGCATCTTCCATAGTATTTGTTCTTAGTATGCATAAAATACGACTATCCCCAACGATATTACCCTTAAGTTTAGATACTGTTTCGGCAATGTCTGACAGGTGACATCAAACAAACGCCGGATCCCCCTTGAGACAAATAGATGTAACCAGACATGCTCATTGCCTCTCGGCTGCGGAGCGAACGGATGGGCTTCCACGCGGTAAGCTGTGTCCCCGTCTTGTGAGGCGTTGTTCTTCAAATCGATTGCAGCCTTGCTTTGAGCATGTGTGGGAGGAGGGAAGAAAGGATACAATGTACATTGCGATGACTTTGCCGTCGTGAGAATCCGTATACCGTAGTTGCAAAATATGGACACAACAGGAGGAGATGCAAAAAGGGAGGAGGCGAAAACAAGAATATGTGTATCATCTTGGTTCAGCAAGAGTCCAACATGCTGCCCAATGCTGTTTTTTCGGCGCTTGAAATGGTCAATGCATAGGCACTCTTGACGTCGATCCAGGACTTGGCGTAGGTGCAGTAGAAGCTCGACAGCGGAGGCTTCCACTTGTCGGGGCTCTTGTCACCCTTGGAGCGGTTTGAACTTGCAGAGACGGCCCAGAGCTGGGGGCGGGTGACGTCGTTGGCGAAGTCTTGACGCCGTTGTGTGGTCCAGCTCGAGGCACCGGACTGTTAATTGTGCGTGTAAGCCATGCCGCACCATACTATTGTATTGTATTATGGAGAGGGGTATGTAGCAAGGGCTATGGAAAGAAGAGAGAAAGAATAGGTTGGAAACTCACAATCCATGCATTCTTTAGAGGAACCATGTGGTCAATGTCTAGTTTCGATGCATTCGTAAACTTTGCATTATCGTAGGGGCTGACCCAGTCGCCAGAGAGAGGCACACAGGCGCTGTTGACTACGACGCCGTCACCATCGCGCTTCAACACATATTCGCTGTCATCATTTTCTGTCAGCTCTTGGTCTTATACTCGTAATGCTTCTGTGCCGTGTTGACATTGTTGACATACCGAGCGTCACAAGTACCGGCTATGTTGATCCAATGGGGAAACAAGGTGCGATCGTAATCGCTGCCAGAGCCGGGGACGGCAACTTTGAGGCCTGCAAGAAGAGTTCTGGCGGTGCTATCGGAAGGAATACCGGGCTGTTGTTCATATGAGCAAAAGTTCTTAATTTCGTGGTGTAAGATTGAATGGGTTGGGCTGCCACATACCGGTGTGGGCATAGGAGCTGGAGCAGCCCAGGCCACGACGGCGGCGGTGAGAGCAATTGTGATGGATGGCCTCATGGTGATCAAATGTGTGATGTAAATTTACTGTGCGTGAAGGTGTAGGCTGCCTCTGAGTTCTCTTCTCGTTTCCGAGAATAACTAATATGATACAATGCGATGGACAGCCCCAAAGACGAGTGAAAGCAGAGAGAGAGGGGCATGAATTTATATTCCGCCTGACTCCTCTTTCTCTTCCTGCCTCATCCACTTATACCCTCCTTATCTCGCTGCTGTCCATCCACGTGTATATACTAGTACTAATGCATATCAAACATGCATGATAGGCCTCGGAGCCATCTTTGGCTTTATCACATAATATGTCTCAGCGTTGTGCGACTCACCAAGAAATAAGCCGCATGAAATATTATCGTCTTCGAATTCCTCTTAGTAAATGCTAATGATCACCTGCCATGTCCGCCTGATAGATGGACTCAGATAGATGAGCTGATTAGAACTATTGAGCGCGAAATACTCCGGCTCCGACTTGCTATAGAACATGCCCAGATAACCTCAATCTCCATTTTGTTTAACCTTCTAAAACTAGCCAAGCCTCTTGGCCCAATCAGTAGACCGAATTATGCATACTTTTTAGCTGATGACCGCCAAAGAGGGGAAGCCCAAAAAGACGCAGATCCAATATCAACCTTCCTGAAGCGGAAATTCCCACTACTTAGAGGAACTACCTTACTATGTACATTTTAATAAGTTCCTTACATTTATGCTCAAATTCCCCCGCCGAGAGTTTCTTGTCTTCGTACTCCTTCCATAAAAGCTTCTCTTCTCTCTCAATATCATGCAAAAGGAGCCTCAAAGGGTCGTAAGATTTCACACCTTCCCTGCGCATGGACACAAGCTTGTCCAAGGCCGTCCTGCCGTTGTTGTCCGTAGCTGTGACAGACGCATTTGATCTGAGAACCTTTTTTGCATCGGAAATCGCTTGGGAGGCTGTGTATTTCTGGAATCTCTCAAGCCTGTTGACGATTAAATGTAAGAAACTATGCCCATCAGTGTGGATATAGCCGCCGTCGAAGTTCTTGAATCCCAAGGCAATGGCAAACCGCTTGTTGCTATCATCGCGCAGGAAAGCTTCTGCAGCAATCTCTTGGGGAACAATGCTATCCGGAAAGTGTCTTTGCAGCTGGTCCCAAATTTTGTTCTTGTTCTCGCAGTTAAGACAAGCCCTATATGCAAAATCGATAGAATCTTGAGTGACAGCTTTGCTATACTCGAGCATATTGAATTCGGGTTTTATATTGCGGAGGCTGCGGTTGCTCACCCAGATCTTGAAAACGGGGTTGATTTCATCAGGACTGAGTTTAGCGTCTAATTTCAACAGAAGTGTGAAGAAACTCTTGGGTTTACAATCGAACTTTAAGATACAATATCCCAGAATGGATCCTCCGGATGGAAAATGGGCGTTGATATCAGCTTTCCAATTGATAACGAGTTTCTCAAATAGAGCTATGAGTTTATCGGTATTTTTTCTCTGGCAAATAACGTAGCAAAGAACATTGAGCGCAGTATATTGATCGTTAGATTGTTCATTGATGTTGGCTCCACGCTTGAGTAGGAGAGTAATAATTGAGCATATATCTTCAACTGCATCTTTCCAAGGGAATTGCAGGGCTTTGCCGAAGCCCGTAACGGCGCAAGTCAATGGCGTCGGGTACACTCTGTCATTGGGATGCTTGCCGACATGGGCATTGCAGTCTTCGACTAGGTAGCGGATGAGTTCCATGTATGCTTTTCGTATCGCCGTTGTACGTTCTTTGTAGAAGCATGTGATGGCCTGTATTAGCGGAGTAGTTCCTAACTCGCTTACTCCTTCAATGTCACCACCGTTCATAACTATGTCTCTGATCAATTCGAGGTTTCTATGGCGCAGTGCTATGGACAAAGGCGCCTCTCCTCTTGGAACGGGCACGTTAATGAGGTTGCGGTATTTGCTGAAATATGATAGACCGGTAGCATCTGTATGCTCTCGCTCGTGCTGAGATGCAAGTATGTGTAGAATATTGATGCTGCCTGGCTCAGGATCAGAGCCCACTCTGTCGGGGTCGGTGACGGCGAGTACAGGAGAAGCCTCATATCTCAGCAGTGCTTGGATGATGCCTTCATGCCCCAAGACAAATGGGACGAACAACGGGCGCCACAGGGCGAAACGAGAAGAAAGAGCTATCGTCCGGCCTATATTTTCCATTCTCACATCGAATGCTCCGTGGTCAAGAGACTGCTCCATATTGTAAAGAAATCCCTTTCCGAGGGCGTTGGGATCAGCCCTGTTTCTCAAGAGCTTCTTGACGACGCCTAATTTGCCGCTGGCAGCAGCTAGATGAAGAGGAGTAGCACGGAAAGGAAGAGGCCCTGCTGAGACATACATTGCGTTTGGGTTACCACCATATTCAATGGAAAAGTCCAAGACGGCCAGAATGTTCTTATTGGGTACCTTATCAGGATCGACTGACGCTGCCCAAAAAATAGCTCGGGGATACTTGTCTCGGTTATCTCTTGTGTACAGAATCGGAGTGATGAAGTCGTAAAATAACCTGGAAGTTTGGGCTAAGCGCCCAAGGTCGCCAATAGATAGGCGTTGAGTGACATTGAGCTTGAGTTCATCGGGAAGACGAGTAATATAGTCCTGTGGATGGGGGTAGATATACCGAGTGAAATCTTCGTTGGCAGCAGAAGTAGTTGCAAAATCCTGTGAAGAGGCCATTGCGATGACCTGAGCGAAGCGAGTTGCTCTACAAGAAGAGAAAAGGTAAGACAGTCGGGGGATTTTGCAAAAGATGCAATAAAAGGTCGTTGGCGGTGAGTCAAGTTTGAGCCTGTTCGGCAAAAAAATTGGATAAATAGAAGTTCTCGGCTGAGGAAGGATTAATTATCTGGTATAGTAACTCGGATATGGCAGGTTACTCTTCAAGAAAGAAAGAGAATAAAAGAAATGAGAGATTTGCAAAAGGCCCAGTGAACAGGTCGCTGTTGTTGATTTAAACTTACAGCCTTATAAGCAGTACGATAGATGGGTGGAAGCTTTTAATCGAGGAGGAATTAAACACCTGGGGTAATACCTCGAGTAGAGTTGTTTGCTTTTGAAGAAGAGAAGAGGTAATAGCATTGCGAAATTTCGCAAAAGGTGCAATAAAGGGTGGTTGGGCGGTGAGTTAAACTTGAGCCTGATAGATGAGTGCGAGTTCTTGACCAGGGGCAATTAATCACCTGGCGTCAACTGGTAAACAAGATGGAATGAGGGGGATGTTGTTATCCAACACTCTAACCTATCATATTTTGACAGCTGTCGCCGAAAGCAGATCATCATTGATATACCTATGTAAGGTACTAAACACGCGGGATGGATAGCGTATTGTTCTTCTATACTGGATAGATCTTAGACGCCGGGATCGTATTCATCAATAACGCTCTGTGGCTTGACAAATGTCCCCAGAGGAGTGAACTTCAGGTGATCGATCCCAAAGCCCGCAGGACCCCCAATCTCTATGCCCCGTTTGCTTCCTGTCCATTTGTCGCTCGCAGCGAGCCCCAACACGACCACTAGCAGCCCGTATCTATATTCTGGGGTGCCGATAGCCTCGCCGTTCTGTGCATCAATCACAGTGATCAAGTCGGGCACAATGGCCAAAACATCTCCTTGCTGTTCTTCTTTCCCGTCGTCTCGCACCCTGAGAGCTGCAATGTTTTCGTTCTTGAAGGGAATCTTTATGGTGCCTTTAAAGGAGGCTGGGCTAATTCCGCCTTGCTGTAAGCCGTCGCTATCCTGCCTCACATCAACTCCTTCGATGAAACATTCGCCATACACATACCCCCCTCTCAGCGTCCGCTCAACACCCACAATCTTGCCCTTCCAGAGCACTCTGCCGGCCCCTTTTCCACCACACTCCTCTATGATGGATTCGGCCACATTGTCTACTCTGTTCTCTTTTCGGGCACGAGCAACGCCACGTCCAATTCTCCAGGCTTGTGATATGGTGTGCTCTACAACCCATCGCTTCGTCTCTGCTCCAGTTACCGGAGACTCAGCAGATCCCGTATGAGACCCCATTTGAGTGAGAGCGGCTCGTAAAATTCGTTCAACAGCAAGGTCAGACGTTGCTTTTGGCATGACAACAACATTGCCATTTCCATCGGACATGGCAATGGGAGACCAGACCGGAGATCGCTCGTTGAAAACAATGGGCGTCGTCTGCCACTTTGTCGGATATGCACGCCCCATCCAATCTCCGTCGACGGCTGGCAGGTTCATGTTTGTGCTAGCCCCTAGTATCATCGCTTGGAGGCCGTTTCCGCCACCAATCTCAATGGAAATCATATGAGTGGCGGGCTGAGAACATATTTTAAATATCTCCTCTTGAGCCTCCAGCAGCTCATCGGCGGGGAGCTTCTCGATACCAACTGTAGGACTTCCCACGCCACCTCCACAGCCAATCTGATCATCATCGGCGAGGTCATGAGGATTTACAACCCTCACAACTGCTCCTTTATGGAGCTCCTGCTTTAAACGCACTAAATGAGAGTAGGGGGATCCACCACCGCCGGTACCAAGGATGTAACAGCCCGTCGCGATCCAATTGGCGTCCGTTTCTGATATGTACCATACGCGGTTTTTGACAGTCGGTCTATAGTTGAGGATGTCGAGTTCCTTATCTTGCTGCTCTTTGGATGATGTTTCCGGCCGCTTTGCCAATTTCTCATATTGGGTCATGTCACCGATGTTTTCTTCTTCGTCATCGGCTTCAGGAGCTGATTTGACTTCAATTTTTCCAAGATCGAAATCACCAGCAGCGCGAACAATGAATCTAGTTTTATGGGCAATGTACTATACACAGCATAGAATTAGTAAGTTACTTGTTTCTATGTTCAATATCGTGGCTCTTACTTGGAGTGGTAGAGTTTCCTTCTCGACCACCTCAATAGACGTGGGCGAAGCTCCGGCAGAAATCGTCTTTGCAATCGCCTCATTGCTAACCTCTTCCAGCAGCTGAGCGGTAGTCTTTGACTCTGTAGACTTGACTGTATCAACAACTGCGCTGACTCTTGCCATGGCTGCCCCGATTGCGTTTGCGACCTGTGCCCACTCTGGCTTGAGCACTCTACTTGCTCCTTTAAGCTTGTCTGGAGACAGAATAGCTCCACCACCAACAAGAAGAACTGGAATATCCTCGGGAGATGTTTTCATCTTGTCAATGGCCTTCTCAATCTTGTTCTGGATTATGCTTCTGAAAAGTTCAAGTTGCTCTCCAGTAAGTAAATCCTTTACAAGATCTGCATCGCCTACCTTCAAATCAGGGTTCGCTTGCACTATGCAATCTGTAGTGGTAGTGATAGTGCCACCGAAAACAACAGACTCTTGTTGGAGCTTGTGGCCAACACTATCTGGGCCAACAGTCAAGCCATTGTCAGTCCTGACAATAGAACCTCCTCCAAGTCCAATGCTCTTGATGTCTGGACAGGAGAAGTTCATTCTTATGCCAGCAAGGTCACTATATGCAGCTTGTTGCCGGGGAAAGCCATTAGCATGAAGCAGACCCACGTCTGTAGTCGTGCCTCCGATGTCAACGACCATGGCTGCTTCGGATACTTGACCTTGGGCAAGGAACGCTGCGCCTCTCATACTATTTGTTGGGCCGCTTGAAAAAGTCCGGATGGGTAGTCTCGCTGCCATCTCTCCTGACAAGACAGTCCCATCATTCTGGGTGATGAATACGGGACAATGCAAACCTAGACGCTTAATCGGTGCCTGGAAAGATCTAATGGTCTTTCTGGCGAAGGAAAGGATGGAAGCATTCAGGATGGCTGCGTTTTCGCGCTCCAAGAATCCTAGATTGGCGATTTCTTTGGAACAAAGAACATCATAGCCGGGCAAATTTGCCTTGATAATGGCCGCAGCTCGCTCTTCCTGTCGTTCTATGGTGTCTATCGGGCTAAAAACCCCGTTGACAACGATGCTCTTGATGCCCTTTTCGCGAATAATATCGCATTGCTGTTTAATCTCTCTCTCATCAATGTCCGAAATGAGATTGCCGTCTACTTCTAAGCCGCCTTTTAGAAGTGCATAATGCCCTAAAATCATCTGTCTCATGTCATCTGGCCAATCCACACAAGGAGGAGCGTGTTTTGAGAAAGGCCCGCAGAGTCGGATAACAGCCACAGTAGATAGCCGGGCAGCGTCTCTCTCGACAACAGCATTGACAAAGTGAGTCGTTCCAATAGTTACACTCTCAATCTCGGATGGATGGATGGCAGCGGATTCGAACATGGCAGTGATGGCATCATTGATACCAATGCTAGGATTTGTAGTCGTAGGGGCTTTGTGCCATGCTAGGATTCCTTTACCTGGAGATGCTGCTTGGAGGGGATCTAAAATGACGCCGTCGGTGTTTGTACCGCCAACATCGACTCCTATGCGAAGATATCTAGGCGAGTCTATGGAAGGC
Source organism: Trichoderma asperellum (assembly GCF_020647865.1). Lineage (NCBI taxonomy): Eukaryota > Fungi > Ascomycota > Sordariomycetes > Hypocreales > Hypocreaceae > Trichoderma > Trichoderma asperellum. The sequence continues at coordinate 2,209,793 of NC_089416.1, forward strand.
ATCTTGATTCAGGGTATTTGACTGCTCTATCAAGACAGAAGTCTAGAGTTATAACACGCATTAATAGATGTATGTGCATGCAAGTACAAAGAGGCACTTGAGCGGTTTATCAGAAGATCAGATAAGATGGAAGTTGCTGGTTATATATCCAATCAGACTCCCGGCTGCGGAGATGGCGGGGTATAACATGTGGACTCCATGTTAAAGGAGCTTTACGAGAGAGATTTTTAGAATTGGCACGGCTGGTGCTGTAGCAGAGTTAACAGACATCCAGTGCTGTCAATGAAGGTTTTGCAAGCCCAGGAGAGTGGCGCCAGCATATATTTTATATCCAAGGTAGTGTTGATATGCTCTCGTTGGTGCGTCTTCTTGTCTAGAAGTATATAGAATATCTGTATTTCTATTTCTTATCATTCTTACTGCACTTTCTTCTTCGCTCGCTTCTACTTGTTCTACTCTAAATAATATTTAGTTTAGATCTGGCTGTCGATTTGTCCCACTGTCTCCTGCTGCCATATGGTATTTGTGCTGTATGATGAAAAGGTGATGTTTGATTAAACATGGTAAAGGAGAGGCGGGAAGATATAAGCATACCTACCTATACTACCATGTACAGGGCCTAACAATTTAACCCCAGTAGACAAGCTGCGTCTTCTTTGCTTTGGCTTTATATGTTCTGGCGCCCACCTACATGCACCTACCTATGCAGCACAGTGCTATTCGCTGCAGCAACTACCGACTCCGCAGTGACGCTACAGGGCACTCGCCGCCCCTTTCAGGGCGCTGACTCAGCATCTACTGCTGCAAACGCCAACCTGGAAGTGCAATTAGCAGATGCTAAGGCATGTTGATTACAGCGACGTCCTTGGTTGCGTCAGCCGACCGTGACCTTGGCCAGGCAAACGCACACTTTATTCAAACACCAGTTGGTCGCGCCACTGCATACGCAAGCAATTACATACGCCGCTTTGTCCTTTGCTGCGCAGGGCAGCCCAGAGGCTCGTCATTGCAACGTCCCGACTTTACGATCCCCGCGGCTGACGTATTTCTAGGACAGCTGCAGCACTCTGCCGAGCTCTCCATGCCCTTTCCAAGCCTTTCGCCGAACGAGACTCCTGCTAGGCAGATATAAGCGGCTTCGACTCTGCAGCTCGTCCCTTGCTTGTCCGAATCAACATCCATTTCGAAAGCCAGTCGATATACAGGATCGCGGGATCGGATTACGCTCATCTTTGCGCTTTGAGCCTTCAGCATCCAAGGGGGCAGCCGCTTGCTACCCCTCCATCTCCATACCACCTTGCCCCCTCCTGGAGTCAACATCATTTCGCCTCAGCTGGACGCACGGATAGATTACAATCATGGGGGGCAGATATGATTTGCGGTCGCAAGACCTCGAACCCAGCGCCTATGCGGCGTTGCCTGGGACGCAGTCAGAGTTTGTTCCACACAATATGACGCCGCTCAAATCCAGTCTCGTTGGGCGAGAAGTACTTGGTATGCCGACCTCATATTAATGCTTGCCAAACCAAGCCTTTAAACTAACTTTCCGTGTAGGATGTCACCCGAGCCGCTGGATATACGAGCTAATCAACAATAACTTCACTAACTGTGACCTTTTCGAACGAGCTCGGCGTGCCAAACTGGATAGTCATTATGTTTGGGATCACCCACACCAGCTAGTTATCAATGGAAATCAGTCTTATTCGACATCTTCATCAAAAATTCTATCCGCCATCTGCCTGGATTGCCATTACCACTTCTTATTCCGGGTTGAATGGGAGCAAGAGCAGTCCGAGTTTTTGTGCCACCAGAGCCACAGTAACTGGCCCATCGGAGATACCCAGTTTCCCTGGCATCATTTAACTTGGGTTTTATCTGATAAAGATGCTAATATCACTCGAGATCGGTCCAAGTATTATCCGTTGTTGGCTCGCGAGTATTTTGCCTGCTCAGCTCCGCCATGCACGTTCCAGATTACCCTTGAAATATCGGAACCGCGGATGGCCTCGTGGTGGGTGAATCTCTTGTTAGACCATGAGACCATTCTTCAACAGTTGAACGCCGCGAAAAGAGATGAACCTGCACGATACGAAAGCGCTACCGATGACTGGGCCCACCAAGCGCCATCCAACCTTAATACGTACCTGAAGAATCTCTTGGAGACGACCCCCGAGACTGCCAGGAGTATCTCAAAGCGGAATAAGAGATTCGCAGTTTTGTTCGGACCGCGTTGTTTCTCCATATTTCGAGAACTTGAGTTCAAAGAGCATATCGAAATCAACGATGGAGTCGATGAAGGATCATTTACTCCAACACCTCCATCGCCAGCAGATGGTATATCTGGGAGCACCAAGGTTGGCACATTTCGCGCCTATCTTGAAGATGTGCGTTCTGAAGTTCAAAATCTCATATTCAAGTCTGGAAGTACCGCTGAACGCCCAACATTCTGTATTACTGCTCTGCATAATCACCTGGGCTGCACTGAAGTTCCTCATCTTGACGCAAATCCCCTTGTAAATGAGAGCCGATATAAATTCATGGGGGTTTTGCCTTCTCAATCAAAAGAGATCGTTGTAAATGCCTATAAAAGACAGTGGGAACTTGCGCCTTCTAGGCGAAGGGAGTTTGTTGAGTTTTTAATGGCCATTGCGAGTGATATTAACAACGAACTCCTATCTGACTACGCCATTACTCAATCATCTGTCTTTGAGAGCCAGCTTCAAACACACCATAACAGCGATGATGATGGGCTTGTCTCTCAAGCATTGGAATTTCTTGGCCTCAGCCCGCCTAACAATTATAGCGCGAAGGCAACGATACAAGCCTTTCGAGAAAAGTTAGTGCGAGACCCATCCGATGCGGGTACTGCAAGGAGCATGCTTTTATGGATTGCCCAGTCATCCAACGATGATTCTTATCAAACATCACTACTCATGGAAGCTGATGCCAAGATGTCTCTTGAGACATCCAAAGTGGTTCTTGGGTTAGATACAGTAGACGGGCCGTGGCAGAACGCGGTTGACGCTACAAAAGCAAAGGTAAGTGAGAGATTTTTATATTTCATTTTAAGTGATTTTTACCAAAAAAAAAAAAAAAAAAAAAAAAAAAAAAAAAAAAAAAAAAAGAGAGAGAGAGAGAGAGAGAGAGAGGAAGAAGAAGAAGAAGAAGAAGAAGAAAAAGAGAAGAGAACGAAAAGGGAAGGCCGAAAAAGAAAATAAAGACCCCAAAAGAAGATGAAAATATATGAAAGAAAGCTACCACCTTTCACATCATATTGCTAACTAAATGAAATCTCAGCTAGAAGCAAGCACCTCAAAGGAAGCCAAGGCCGTATACCTTGACGCATTGGATTCAATCGCTGAGCACACGTCCTCACCCTCACTCAAACATGCAGTTTTGGAACTTCGCCATGCCCAGGGCTTCAGCAATTCTGAATTCGAGAACAGCGATTCCAGAGCAGCCAATTTGAATCTTCCCATGGGCCTGCACAACATCGGCAACACTTGTTATTTAAATAGTTTACTCCAGTATCTCTTCACTGTGAAGCCTATACGCGATATTGTATTCAACTATGATAGCTTGCGGTTAGATTTGAATGATGAGAGCATACAGGCACGTCGACTTGGCGGAAACAAGATGCAAATGGATCGCGGCGAGGCTGTTGTTGCGCAAGCATGTAAGTGCAGCCTATTCTTGGAACTTTGAGTAACGGCTTATGAGAACTAATACTGTTTATCATGTAGTTGCGGAAGAAATGGCCACGCTGTTCGAAAATCTTCGAACTTCTGACAGAACTGCCACTCGACCATCTCAAAGACTCGCCAACGCAGTTTTATTATCAACCCACACGCTCCTGTCTGGCTCCAAACAGCCGTCCGAAACTCCAACGACAGTGAACCCTCCGCCCCTGCCCGCCCGCCCATCGCCTGCTCCTCCCACAGAGAGCCATGATGATATTAACATGGTAAATGTTTCTGTGCAAGCTGTGTCAGATTCGATAGAAACGCGGAGCCGTTCTAGCACCCAAACTCTCGTTGATCAAGATGACGCTCGCTCAGACCGCTCGTATGAGAAGGTTGAGACAGTGACAGAGGATACCAACAGCCAGCTACAATCCGTCCCAATACTTATTGACTTAGGGGATGACACTTTAATGACTGAAGCACCACAAGACGACAAAAAACCGGTCACTCCAGTGGACGTGGACGAGTCTAAAGACACTCCTGTTGATGCCAGGCAAGAGAATGCTGATGTTGATATGATCGACATAGAGAAGCCAGAAACGGTAGATCAAAAAGTTCTCAACGCCCTTGAGCATCAGAAAAGATCTTCGGGAACCGACCAGCAGGATGTTGAGGAAGTCATGGGCAGCATTCTCAATCGTCTCCAGGCAGCGATTCGCCCAACTTCGGTTGACAGCACAAGCGGCATTCAGCTGGAAAAAATTATGGAGACTTTCTTCGTTACAACAGTCAATTATACTAAAAAGTTTGATGAAAAGGAGTACCAACATGAAATTAGCTTTGATAGATCAATTACGGCATTTCCGGCAGCTGAAGGACCTTGCTCATTGTACGATGCCCTCGGAAGAAACTTCGACCAGCAGATTTTAGAAGAAAGCAAGCTCTCACGATACACCGCCATCAAGACATTACCGCCGGTCCTACACATTCTTATTCAGCGCTCGCAATCTATGGGCAGCAAGAACGGCAACCCAGTTGTTATACCTGAGACTTTATACCTCGATCGATACATGGACGCCCCCCATAACTCGCCCATTTTTCAGCAAAGGGTGGAGGATTGGATGACTGCAGAGCGAATTGTTGACATAAAGTCACAACTGGCGAAAGTCGAAGCCAATCCTACTTATATGACATTTTTCCAGAACTACGGGGGTGAAAATGAGGTTACAGATGGCACGGCGAATCAAGCGACCAACGGAGCCGACGATTTCATGAAAGACGAAATAGACTCTGAAAATTGGGATTTTGATGGGCCAGTAGAAGATGACTTTTTGCTCATAACGCCAGCAAATGCCACTAAAGAGACTACTCTTGAGAAGCCCGCCAATAAGATTACAGACATACAGAAGACACACGCTGCAGTGTTGGAAATGATGGAAAAAGAACTACGCCAACGACAAGAGGCACTTGAAGCAAGTATGAGCAGCCAAAAGCAAATTTCGTACCGCCTCCATGCCGTCATCTGCCATCGTGGCCACCTGACATCGGGGCACTATTGGGTCTGGATCCACGATTTCGAAGCCAACGTTTGGCGTTGGTATAACGATGCGGATGTGAAGGAGAACAAAGATACTGCAGAAGTACTACAGACTCTGAGCACTAGCGGCGAGCCATATTACCTCTGCTACGTGCGCGACGAAGACAAGGATCAATATGTCAGCGTCCCTAAAAGAGAACCTCTTAAGAAGGAAGAAAGCGACGGTCAGGACAAGGAAGGCCAAGTAGAGGCAGAAGCAACGAAGTCAGCCGTTGAGGCTGTGTCAGCGCCCTCAATTTCAGCGGATAGAGACGGAGATGTTGAGGTTATTGACGCAAAGAAAGAAAATGACCCAGAAACTGCCCCTGAGGTGGATGCAGTGGCGCAGGAGCCGCAAGAATCTCAGAGGACGGTAATCATGGAAGATGCAACTCAATCGTAAAAAAAAAAAAAAAGGAGTGAGAAGGTATGATAGAAGAGGGAGAAATACTTTATTGACTTTGGGGGGGCAATTCAGTTGGCTGAGAGGCAGTATTAATGCATGGCAGGTAAAGGGACAAAAAAAAGAGGCGTACGGTGTACCCATAATCACTTGAAGAACATGTATGGAATTGTCTACTTCTAGCTTCTAGGTAGTTTTATGATGAGATGATTACTAAACTTGCAGAATCATTGGTGTTGGCGTTTGTGTTCAATTATAAAGAAACAAGAGGATATCACTCGCAAACATACGTATAAAGAGAGGTCCCAAACAGGGCACGATTGTCATTAACGATTTGTTCATTTTTCATTAAATATTTCTATTAAATTGTAATTTTACCGGCCCTTGAACACGGGCTTTCGCTTCTCTTGGAATGCCTTCAACGCCTCATTTCTATCTTCTGTGTTGACGACCCTCTGGTACATCTCATTCTCCTTCTCCTCCCTAGCCCAGGCAACGGCCTGCAGACCAGCACGGATAGCAATGGGTCCTCCTTCGCAGATCTCCTGAGCCAGCCTGACAGCCTCTGACAGGGCAGACTTGCGCGCGATCTGCAGGATTTCGGCGCCGTCGCGCTCATCCTCCGGGACGACCTCGACGAGGCGATCAGCAATGCCTAGGAAATAGGCCTCCGGGGCGGCAACGCGGCGGCCGGTGAGGATGAGATCGCGCGCGCGGGAAAGGCCGATGAGGGCAGGCAGGCGGAAGGTGCCGCCGGCGCCGGGGATGATGCCGAGGCGGGTTTCAGGCAGGCCGACAGTTGCGTTGGAGGAGAGGACGCGGAAGTGGGTGGAGAGGGCAAGCTCGAGGCCGCCGCCGAGGGCGAGGGAGGAGATGGCGGAGATTGTTGGGATCTGGAGGTTGGAGAGGTTGGCGAAGGTGCTGCGGAGGTTGGAGAGGAACTGGGCGGTTCTGTCACAAGATATTAGCAAACAGCTTGAGAGCGAGATACAGAACAGAGGGCGGAACATCTATACGCACTCTTCTGGGGTAAAGCCGCGTCTCTCTTTCAGATCTGCGCCAGCGCAGAAGCAGGTATCAATGGCACTGGCAAGAATGAGAGCTCTCGTGGGACCGTTCTGGTCGACTCCAGTAGTCTTCTCCTCGCCGTTGGGGCCGTACTGGCTCTGCACGTCGTCTATCTCTGCGCGCAGCGAGGCTAGCAGGTCCTTGGAGATTGCATTTCGGGCCTGCGGGCGGTTGAGCTCGAGGACTCGGATGTGGCCGTTTGAGCCTGCGGGAAGGTTCGTGACGCGGATGAGGGGCTCGGAGGGAGTTGAGTAGAGGCGGCGGAAGGTGAAGGAGAGGGAGGGAGAGGCGGAGAGGCGGATTCGAGGCGGCATTGCGGCGGCGGCTGTGAGATTAATTTGGTGAGGGTGTGGTTTTGGGGAGGGAGATTCAATTGAGAGGAGGAAAGTCGTGGGAGAAATAAAAATGGTTGTAAGATTGGATTTGGAGAGAAGCTCGGCTTAAAGGTGACGTCGATATTTGAATGAGCCGAGCTTAGTTTTGGCTGCGGCTTGTGTCGGTGCTTGTGCCATATGGCAGGAGAGTCGGCATTAACGAGTTTGAGAAATTGTGAAGCTATATGATGGCTACTAGGTAATTATAGTGACTATGATGAGTTGTTTCATTGTTGCTAATATAATTTTCATTGTATTCATATAGTGAACTAGCCAATTGCTGCCCTGGACCTTATCTCAAGATCCCAATGGGTAAGCTCTAAGCGTCTCGGCGATCACTCATTCTCTTCTGGCTATATTCTCTTCCCGAAATGAAAACAAGTTTCTTAGGTTGCTATTGCTAGCTCAAGGTGACGGTAAAGAATGTGAAAATAGCCCACAGCAATACCGGGGCCATAAAGACGCTGTCACTTGAGCTGTTATCATGGGGCTCGAAGCTCTCATTAGCTAGAGCTCCGCGTGCTTCTAGGCTGCTCCATTCACCAGGTGAAGCACATTTACTGCATAGCTTTCGCCCTTCCGTAGAACCCTTGTGCTGTAGATGAGCAACAGGCTCTCTGCCAGTCGTCTACGTGCAAGAAGACGGCCAATCGAGACCGATAGTAGGGATGGAAATAGTCCTTGTTATTGACTCGTGTCTGCACAGCGATATTCCAGCCGCCAGGCAGGTACATATGGCACCTTTCAACAGGGGCACCTTCCCTCGTCTCGGCTTCAACATTGTTTGTCCCATGAACCCTAATCGATAGCATAAAGGCTACTTCAACCGCTATAGAACGTCACCATGCTACAACCCATGCTTCTCGTTCCACTCTTGACACATCACTAAGGCCCCCATGGTGCGTGCAATTCTTCATGCCGCTCACCCGCTTCACCCGCTCATCGTCTTGGGCCAATAGCGCGAGCTTTGGCATGCACCAACTGCAACCGCACGTTTTTAATCTGGGGGAGGCGCAGCACTGCAGCGCTGCCTTCTGGCCGCTGTCCATCCTTAACGCTATAAGCAGCCCTGCAAGATCTCGCCAAACCCCTGGGCCCGATCATATCTGATACATGCGATATTAATCTGTAGTAGATCGCGCAGCATCTTCGTCATGACCTTATCAGCCGGTCCAATATTGCTTCTCGGGGTTTGCTTTGGCCACCGCCCACCAAAAGGTCCCGCGGATAAGATGCCTGCTTCCCTAGAGAGACTCAATTGGCCAAATTTGACATGGCCGCGTCTCGACCCACCGCTGGGCGGATGACAACAAATCACTTACCTGTCCGAGATCCAGGAATATTTGTCAGTAGTGATATAAAGAACCACCGAACGGAGAGCTCCTTGCCGACCTCACCGACTTCGTTTCTCTTGTACCACTTCGGCTGGGGGCATGACAGTCGTCGCAGGCCATTAGCAGATCCGAGCAGACTCTCTAGTTAGGCCACTACTGAAGTAGGCCCATCGTCGGTGGTCGCTGGGGGCATCACTCGGTAGGGCACACCTATGCTCTCGGGATTTGCTTTTGGTAGTTGTTGGGGGCCGACGAGCGTTCTTTCAACGAGCCATGGCAGCGACCAGTAGTATAATCTCGTCTTTTGTTCTTTCCACCACAATAACAGCGGCACCTACTGCGTCCTCTCTGCCGCTATCGGTCGTTGTCGAGCCCAATATAGGAGGCACTCTTGATTTTTTCCCCTTCAACGACCTCGCCAACGTCGGAAATCCGAATGACGATGCCTTCAGCTTCAAGGATCTCATCAAGTCGAGCATTGCAGGCGACCAGAGCATTGTGCTTTTCGGCACCGGATGCCTGGTTGATGGCGTAGAGGACTGCACTCGCGCTTGCAACCGCACGGATGTCTTCTTCGGCTCTCTTGAGACGTTTTACGATTGTATCGCGTTGGCTTCCATTTCTCACTGGACTCATGATACCGAGAGCTACTACATCACCCCTCAGACAGAGCTAAATGCTAGTGTTATAATGGGTTCTGGGAGCCTCGCCGGTTTCGATTATAAGCCGACCCTCAACTCTTTCATCACTTGCGCACAAGCATCCTGCGGGAGTGACCAGTTAAGCGTGGCGTGCGACCCCTCTATCAAAGCGCTCTCCATAGAGCATTCTACTGCTGATGAGATATTTGAGGCCATGAATACGTTTTGCCCAGATATCCCAGCTAATATTGACCCTGATATCTTTGGACCTGGAGTAAGATTATACCAATAAATAGCCATATAGAGTGAAGATAGCACTAACCTTGCTGGAATAGGTGCTGATTTCCTACGTGCTTCAAGTATGCTTCTCAGGATCACTATATCTAGCTGTTCAGGCATTCACCATCTGGGCTCGTCACACTGAAAAGAAACGCGAGCCTTACACCCTCACCCGCGCCGAGTCACTAATCTGGAGAGACACATCTACCTTGTCGCGGACCAGCGTGGCCATGGCCACCACCCTAGTCGAGTTCCAGGAAGCTCAGTGCTGGTTTGTGTTTGCATTGCAGATCGCCTCCATCCTCGCAATCGTCATCAACTCCCAGGACGGCACATTCTGGGGCGAGATCATCGTCAATGGCGCTGTCGCATTCCATGTCAGCCTTAACGGTGTGCTTCCCATGTTCTTGGTTCAAGTTTGTCTCCATAACGAAGGCATCCGCAACTGGCATACATTCCTTGGCTTTTGCGCGGAATATTTATTAGCGATTGTTGCATCTACGCAAAAGATTAGCTTCTCATCTACTTTTGATCTGTTCAAGCAGCAGCATAGTATCGAAGAATGCGGTGGCAACCCAAGTCCGCGCACGTATTGCGCCGCTACTCATGGAGTTTCTGGACTAAGCTTGACGTTTTTCCCACATCCGCTTTTCTATAAGGTGGTGTTTCTGGTATTGGATAGCATAGCGTTTATTGCGCTCGTCATAGACCAGCTGAGCTGGACGCTGCGAAAACATAGACGGACGAAACATTTGAGGTTTGGTCGCTGGACGCCTGGTCGATGGCCAGAGAATAGTCTTCAGCGTCACTGGAAAAAATTTGCCAAGTATTTCTGGAGAGGTTTAGAGGTATTATATTTCTTCATCAATATCCTATATATGGTTTCACTGGTTAGGGTGATCAGTGCCAAAAGCTTTGAGGCAAATAAATGGTCGTACGGACAGATCATTGCCATCACTTGTTGGGGTCCTGTCATTGTCAAGCTGATAGACCTCATCATATGTAAGTTCAAATCATCCAAAATCGGCTCGATTTCTGATATCTAACCATTGCGTATAGCCGGACCACCAAAGAATGGCGAAAAGCTCAATTCCGGACCACCACGCTTGCGCATAGACAATGTTATTAACCATAGACTGATATCGGAATACCCCGATGACGAGCCGTTTGAGCCTGATTTGAAGACAGACCGCACAGCTTACTCTCGTCAAGAGACATTATTTTCGAGAACAGAGACAGAAGCGTCTCATTTATAAGAGGTTGAAACGTCGGATGATTATACGAATTATTCAAGGATGACTGATGCCCTTCATGATTTAATGTAATGTCACTTTTCTTATGCATGCGTATATATATATATAGAACTATCAGTACATTATATAGAAATAATAGGTTAGATGCAGAGAATGTGTCGTAAAATCATTATCTATACTAATACACAGGATTGGTCACTAGACATGCCTCTCCTTCTCGCCGGTGAAAGCGAAGATTCTACGATGGCCTAGCTGGGTCAGTCGTCTCGAATTTGGCTGGCACAAACTGATAATTCACGTTTTCCCGCTCTCTTAAAAAGTGGTTGACCCTCTCATCCTTGTTTAGTCCCGCTACCACGATTTCGTTCCTCTGCAGCCGGCGACCGACGTTGTTGTTCTGGTCAGCCACCCATCCAGCGTAGACGGTGCTGCTGTTCTCGGCACGATTTGTCTGCGCAATGGCCCCGACGAGGCAAAACATGACGACAATGGTGGCAAACGCTCCATGCGACATGAACACAGGCTCGCCCGCCTTTCCTGCCTGGGCGTCCCGCCAGTGCTCCCAGTCCTCCCACGTGGCATTGTTCGCGGCGGTGCCCTGCTGATGGCGCCAGTCTCTATCAATGTCGCGGAGTGATGTGGCACCGTCGCCGTGGGACCAGCCTAGGCCGTACGTGTCGTACATGCGCCGCTTGGAGGAGTTGCTGAGGAGCTCGTTGGCGGCGACGATCATGCGGTATCGTTCGAGGCGGGTGGCGTGGGGGAGGTGGCTGACATGGGATGAAGACGAGGCCGAGGCCGAGGACACGGATGAGGACACGGATGACGATGCTGATGCTGAAGAGGAATTGCTTTGGTGGTCGTGCGTATCGGGGTGGTAGAGCTTGACGAGACCATAGAAGCGTCGCTTGTCATAGGTTGCGCTTTTGGAGACGCCGAGCACTTCGTATGGCGTGGGCCGCGGCGATTTCGGCCATTCGTGGATGATGTCGCCGGATGAGGCTTTTGCGTCGGACCACTTCTTTTCACTGGCCTCGTTTACAGTGGCATATCTCCGCTTCAAGCGATGGCATAGCGGCGCGGCAGAAAGGGCGGATCGCGTGCCATGTGAGAGGTGATGGGAGCTGCGGAGGGGCGAGGCGAAGGAGGGGAGGACGCCGATGGGAGGCTTCATGATGGCCATGGCTTTTTTCCTTAATTAAATATTTATATTGCAGACCAGTTTACAAGAGAAGAGAATTGATTGTTTTGAGGGCGTCATCAATCAAATCGGCCAATCCAATGATGGGCGGAGTTGAGGGCGACTTTTTGGCGCAGAATTAATTGATGATGTCGTTCACACAAACAAATCGTGCTCGCGGGACGGAGCTACGATGGATTGGGGTCACGCTACTCCCCGCTATTTTGGCATTTTTGGCAGCTGTGGTGGGGGCATTTGCCGCCAATTTTTTAAGCTGCCAATCCACCGCTGTCTTGAGCTAAATTGCTAGCGGCCATGGAAGAAATGGATGTGATCGAGAAGAAGGGTTTGGATAGAAGACAACAAGGCCATATAAAGGTCGTGATGCTTCTCAAAGATGAGCCAAGTCTATTTCTGTGAAAACTAATCATGCTTAACCAAACGCAGGGTTGTTACTCCAACCTATCGCTAACTCGTTGAAGGCTGCCTTTTTTTTTTTCCCCCCAAGGATTTGTGGACAGAGATAGGAATTGTAGTATCGCTGCTTCTCTTCAGAACGTACCAGACGCTGGTCGAGGTAACAATAGCCTTTAGGTACTCATGGTTTCTTACCTATCTTCGAAAAGACGAGAGAGCTACTTCATCACATTTGTTTTATACCGCTGGTGAGCTGTAGACTCTTAAATTTGCTCAGCTTTAATTTTGAAATCTCCCTCGCCGGAGCTTACGGCGTGGCATGCACCACCTCTAGAAATGGGCTAGGCTCGGTCGAACCCTTTGAAGCCCTGCTTGGCCGAAGCGTCTGTGCGTGCATTGTCAGAAAATGGATTCCTTGCTTGCATTACGGCGTCTTATTAAATCATCTCTTTGAGAGAGGCTATGTTCTCCAAGCTACCGTCCTGTAATTGGCGCGGTTTAGCACTCTTCACGGGCGTCGTATCTTGGTTTTGTTTCCATGTGAATTCTTTCTCCTTTTCCTTCCCAAAAAGAAGTCACAAGCCACTCGCTCGTCCGTTAGAATCCTCGACCCCTCCTCTACGTCCCTAGTCCGATCGATCCCATCTATTTGTACCACCACGCCTAAGTTGCGCAAGCCTGATGCTGTATGTCCTTTTTAGCGGGTCTAGTCCCCTGCGCAGCCTCTACGTAGCACTACACATGGCATGAATGCTAAAGGAGAGCGCTCTGCAGGAGAAACCCTCCGATGCGTCATATCCAGCTGCAGCAGGATTCTTCGGGGCACTCACTTGCACCATCCAAAGCTGCGGGCTGTAGTGCTGTTGATTCCTAGCCTTCCTTTGCTTGCGGTCCCGATGGCCTGGGCCAGAGCCAATAAGCTCAGTCGTGATGCCAAAATTGGAATTTCCACGTGGGCTCTAGCTGCCGCCCATCTGAACCAAACTGCCGGGATTTGCCAGCGAGCGCCACGGGGAATAAAGCTCCAGCCCAGCACATACTATGTACATATACACGCAAAACTACCAACAAGCATCTATCGTTTCGCTACAGCGTATTACCGCGGACCGCTCCCTGTCGCGGAAGACCGGGAAGCTTGGACGTGTAATACAAGCATGTATGTACGAGTAGTCGTAGTGGTACTAGCTAATGTTACCAGACGGCGCCATGACAACCCCCTTGACAGCTTGACAGCTCCCCCAAATGCCCAGCACCACTCCAAAGACAGCGAAGCACCTATTAGCCGTTTAATAGCTCGTCGGCGAACGGTGATGGGACCTTTGTGGGCTGGTTCCATGCCACCACCACCGCCGCCGCGGGCCATGGAGATGGAGCTCTCTCTGCACATAGTCCTCTTTCGGCCCACCGCAGACGCCGTCGAATCACAGACCCATACAAACTATTCCCCCTTGCGAGTATCCGCTGCGGACTGGAAGCCTTCTTGGCCCCCCTTGACCATGTCTTTTTCACCCATACCCATCAAAGAGCATGGCGTATTAGCATGTGGCGTGGTTCCACCTAGCATGGCGGAAAGAAGCTATCCGCTCCCCATGGCCAAGCCGGAGACGAGTACTACTCGGTATGCTAGTCTGGAAGGGTGCCAGTTCATCAGCTATGCACGTAAATGACAAGTGAGGGGACTAGCAAGCAAGAAATTGTCTACCTTTGGCGAGAGATTATTAAGGGTCAAGATGGCCGCAGACTGTGGCCTCTTATGAGCAAAACATACTAAAAGGGCAATCGTGGTTGTTTTTTTGAAAAGCTTCAATGACTAGCCTCCCACAGTTAGGCTTGTTTTCTCATTTCAGTCGCCTCTTCAGCCAGTAGCTGGAATAGGAGAAGAAAGAAAAGAAAAGAAAAAAATGCGCGTTGCCATCATCGGCGGCGGTCCCTCGGGCATCGTTCAACTCAAGACACTTACCGAGGCCCATCGGCGCTTTCCTGTCCCACCCTTTGACGTTCGGCTCTTCGAATCCCAAGACAGGCTTGGTGGCATCTTTTCCAGTCATACTTACGAAGAGGGAGAGCTGGTCTCGTCCAAGTATCTGACAGCCTTTTCTGACTTTCGCGCTCGCAGCGATGATGACGATTTCTTCGCTACCGATCGCTATCTCGAGTATCTCGACGATTACGCCACGCATTTTGAGCTGTGGCCCTATATTCACTTGAATACATGGGTCAAGTCGGTTCGAAGAGGTGGCTCAAGGGAGCATATAGTCACTTACCGGACGTCGACTGGCGAGGAAGTTGAGTGGGAATGCGATGCCATTGCAGTATGCTCCGGTGTGCACGCTGCCCCAAATATTCCGGATTTGCCAGGCATCGAACATGTGCCTGTCGTTATGCATTCCTCCGAATTCAAGTCCCGAGAGCAGTTTGGAAAGGGGAAAACCGTCATGGTCATTGGAAGTGGAGAGACTGGTGCAGACATTTCCTACTTGGCAGTGACTGGGGACACAGACAGAGTGATTTTATGTCATCGCGATGGTTGGCTCGGAGCGCCAAAGGCATGTATTTTTTGTGCTGTTCAACATCAAACTTTTATTTTTTCACGGCAAAATTGTTTCACAGAATGTTGCTAACTTGACTTACAGAGAGTCCCTGGTCAGCGATTCCTGCCCTGGCTCTTTGGCTCCAAACCCTATGAATATCCGCAGCTGCCTCTCGACGTATCTCAAATTACCTTGTTCGACTCCATGTATGTCCATCCTATTGTAAGAGACAGCATGATAATATGGAATTATTACCATTTCGTTGCATTGCCTGCCGGGTGTTGGCTCTGCGGCGGTTCTCCGTATGGAGTCGACCAATTTGTTGGACAAATCTATAGCAAACGATTTCATGCATCACGAGGTATGGAGCATTTATACCCACATTCGTGATATTTCGTTCTCTATCTCTCTCTCTCTCTCTCTCTCTCCCTCTCCCTCTCCGCTTGAATAGCCAAATAGCTGTTTTTATACTGATCCAGTGTCATTCTCAATACTTTAGTCTTCTTCAATAAAGCCTGGCAGCGCATCAGCAATCATGTCTCTACTCCCTGGCGGCCAACAAAGTGGCCTCTCGCGACTCGCATTCGTCGCTTCTTCTTTAACACCGACATCCCTCCCGTCTCGCGCATAATCGAAGTTGCACCGACTCCTTCTCACATCTCCAAGGACGGCGTAGCACACTTCCCTCACAATGGCCGTCCAGAGTCTGACCGCATCAACGAAACCGTCGTCAAGCCAGACGTCGTCGTATTTGCTACTGGCTACCTCCCATCGTTCCCTTTCCTGAATACACCCGACCACGCCAGCGGCAAGCCTTATCCCACAGCATGGGATGCGGATGTCAGGCAGATCTGGAACTCAGATGAACCGACCGTGGGCTTCATTGGCTTTATTCGTCCCGGGTTCGGCGCCATACCGCCGCTAGCTGAAATGCAATCAATGCTCTTTACCATGAATCTGATAAATCGGGTCCCTAAGCCGCTTAATCCAGATGATGAGTGGCATTACCGCATCATACATCCCCCTGACGCGCGTGTTTTCTACGGCGTCGAGCATGATAGCTATGCATATCAACTGGCAAAGGATATTGGTGCGGCACCATCATTCACAGAAGTGCTTAAACTAGCTCTCCGTACGAAAAGGGGCTGGAGATTGCCATACGTTTGGGCCGCGGGAGCATGCTTCAATACAAAGTTTCGCATGACAGGTCCTTGGAAATGGGATGGAGCCGGCGAGGTCATGACTGGCGAGTTATGGGAGACTATTCAGCGCCGCGAAGGTCTATTCGGTAAGTAGCTATCCCACTCTTCAGTCCTTTCTTTCCTCTATACCGGTGACTGTATATAAGACGCTGACATGTGTGTGGCCTCAAGGCAATATTCCACTCAGCATCATCCCAATGATGTATCTTGGCCTCGTCAACCTCTCGTTCTTATGGTACGCGCTCTTCTGGGGGCTCCTTGCGAAACTGCGCCTAGCACGGCCAATAGTCATTCGAAATGAGCCGAAGCGAATCATGCAGGAGATGGAACAGCTGCACCGCTGGGGAGAAGAACGATGAAATATGAGTCCCAGAATCAAGAGGATGCAAGTTGTAAGGACAAATAGAGCATCTGCTGAAATGTCTGCTCTTTTGCAACGTCTCTGAATAATTGGTTATTAAACATAAATTTTAGATTCTTAGATGATACCGACCTTCTTGTATATCCATTTCAATCTTTTACCACTGGTCGAGTTGAGTATTGTGAGTCTTCGTCGTATACTGTATTGGGGGGACACTTTTGGGCGTGCATTTTCATTCAGCTCGGCTCTTAGAATGGAATAGCTTCCGGCTTTAGCATCAATGGCGAGATGGCCGAGTTGGTTATGGCGTCAGGTTAAGGCTACCTTAACAGCAATTCCTGGTGGAGCAATCCGCGTGGGTTCGAGTCCCACTCTCGTCAATGACATCTTTTTTTGCCCTTTTGAGCTTGTACTTCGAGATATGCTTCTTCTTGTTTTTTGTTGTAAAGAGATGGAATGTTCAGCTAAAGCTGTCTCTAAGTTGTATAAATTTCTCTCTTCCATTTTTTTTTTTTTCCCTTCACGCACAATAAATGTCGTCTTCGCATAATTCCTACCAATAGTGCGTTTGCTTTGGTTTGCAAATGGCGTGTCCCAGTCGACTAACACCCTCTAATATCAAACCCCCAGAGGCTTGCAGTACAGACTACTTTAGTTCTGTGTTTTCCGACTAAGACAGACAGTTGTAAGAAGGCATCTTCATTTGCCCGGCAAAGCACATCTCCGGCTACCTATACCTAGCACCACTCCATGTAAGGTGATGATGATACTGCATAGACACTTCTGGGGTCTTTAGTAGCTCCTTTGAAAGACAACTGGTGACCAGTCTCGGTTTATCAATACTTTCTCAACTTATGTAGGGGCAGGGTAGTAGTAATGCAGTATGGCAGATGGTTGCGTCTGTGTGCCAGAATGATGGCTGCGTGCTTGCTAGCCAGGACGACCTTGCTACTTAGTTGGCGCCCGTGTTGAGTGTAGAATTCATGCGAGCGCTATACTCGTACAGCAATAGCGCGCAAGCCGCCATGCAAGCCATCCTATCCGCCGTGCCTTACAGAGCGACTAGACCTATAAAAAGCCGTCCCTAGTACAAGACAATAAGACGAGGTGCTAATATAGTAGCACACAACGCCAGCTACCGGTTTTTGTCTCAGATCTTAATCCAAGAACGGTTTATACATTGTAGATGTACCAGGCAGATATTCCATCTCTCTCGTGACGTGCCGGAGCCGTCAAGAGCACGAGACGCAGTGCCTTTTGCGCCTTTTGCGTGCGATTGTCATCTGCATGGCTGGCCGAGACACGCCGCAGATTCTTCCATGTGCCTTGGTAGATACGAGTGCCGGCTTCCACGTCCATCAGACTACCATGTTCCTTCTTTTTCACCATTTCTTCATCCACCCGGTCTGGGTTGGATCCCCGATCCCCCCATGATTCACTCGGTGCAGCCATCCATCCACCGCCTTTAGCATTCGTTAGCACCTCGACTCCACCATCATCTCCCCTGCCAGGGCTAAGAAATGCCTTGCCGAGACTCCAAGTTTCGCATCTGCAGGTCTGCTGACGCTCCTCCACACCACGGGCGAATGCGGACTCGCCAGCTGATCGACTGCTCCTTGCTCAGCCTTGCCCTATGTGACGTCCCCCCGGCTGCGGCTGCTCCTATACGGCGAGCCTCTCGCTTGGCCAGCCGAGATGATGCGATGTGTCAGAGCCAAGATGCCCAGGCAGAAAGCAGAGTGTTGACAAGTGTCCACCGCTGTCATAGCGGGCAGCCAAACATGTGATGGCACTTCTCATGGGTCCTGTTTCTCCTCGCTCCGGCTGCCTACAGCTACAACTCGCGTGCGACTAGTCACTAGTCGCAGCATTTATAAGATGGATGGCCAGGGGTCAAGTGCCGTGAAGGGAAGAGAATAAAAGGCATATGTTTGCTAGCTCACCACCACTGTCTAGACCTGCGTTTTCTCCAGCTGGCTTCAGCCCTACCTACTACGGTACTTACCCATCTGCGGAGGATACATGAGAGTACAAGCCACAGCCTTTCTCTCCTTTGTTTCCTTTGCGGCGAAACCTTGAGGCGCTTACTGCAGCTGCGTTGTTGGCCCAAGCTGCCAAGTACTACTGCAGCAATATATACCTATCTCCCAGCCGCTCAAATCCACGCACCTCCGCAATGAAACCTCCAGAGATTCCTAACGGCGCATCGCCGAAATCCTTCATGAGCTCCGTCACCGAATTTTACCGCTGCCAAATCGGCGGCGAGACCGTCATCAACTACGCCTATACCGACTTCCCTTTTCGCCTTCTGGCCAAAGATGTCTACTACTTTTTCGCCTACTGTTGGGCGCTGCCTTGGGTCTTCTTCCCTCTACGTCCCTTTGGATCGGGCGAGCTTGATGAACTGTATCCATCGCGGATGAACATATTCTGCCTCACCGTGCACTTCTTCCTGCTAATTTCTCAGATCGCTTTTCTTATCGCTCTGCCATTTGCGATATTTTTCCCAGCCTGGATGGGAATCGCAGCCATCGTTGGCTTTCATTCCCTAAACAGGCTGGTCTGCATGCTGTTGAATGGCAAAGACATCATCTTTCACTCTGATGAGAAGTATGCCAAAGCTCGACCAGAACATGCGCACGAGCAGTGGGTGTTTTTAAACGGCGTCTCTACTGGGTGAGTTGTCCCATCGTAACCTGTAATATATAATTTGTCTATTCTCCATTCACCTAACCTGGATTGAATAACAATAGCGAGCACTGGATGAAGACGAACCTTAATCGTTTAGCTATTACGTTTGGTCGTCCAATTCTCGGCATCCATAATCGTACTTCAGGCGTAGTTTTCGACGTCATCGAATGCCTCATTCAGCGCAACTTTTCATATGCAACCGGCGATATTCGTGCTTGCTATAGACATATTAAAGATATTCTCTATAACCCTAAAAAGACAAAGGTGGTCTTCATCATGCACTCTCAGGGGGCCATAGAAGGTGGCATGGTTCTGGACTGGCTCCTACAAGAGATGCCCCAAGATCTTCTCGCAAAACTCGAAGTATACACTTTTGGCAGTGCCGCCAATCATTTCAATAACCCTCACCGCCACGTAATCTCACAGGACTTGACCCGGTCGAAGCCATTTGAGGCTATGCAGACAATCGTCTCCGAGACTTGCTATGAAACTCCGGTCACCACTCCGCTGGAAGTCAAGAAAGATCCGATGATTTCTGCATCCTTATTACGACGATCCTCCTCTATAGCGTCGTACCATACTGCTTCTGCTGCCAAAGACAGAGCTATTGGCCATATCGAGCATTATACCCACAACACTGACTTTGTCGCTATATGGGGCATTCTTCATTTTGCCACTAATAGAATGGCCTCCAGGCAGCTACCTCGCTTCCTCGGACGTCTTTTCAACCGGTCCAATGGCCACGGCGGACACCTTTTTGTCCAACACTACCTTGATGGCTTGTTTCCTCTAAGGCAGGATCCGGAGACTGGGGAGTTTGTCGGAGTCGACGAAAACAATGCATTCATGGAAGAGGTCATCAAGTTTGGAGTTGAGGGCACCGCCATGGAGAATGTGCGAGAAGCCTTTGAGATTAGTTACGGAGGGACGGGAGGGTTTGGAACAGGCGAGATATCAACCCCGATCGAAGTATACGATCAGTTTTCAGCTCGCAAAAAGCAGAGGAAGGACGTCAAAGTCAAAGAACTTAGCAGGCTGTGGATGTACAGAAATGGGCGGAGCCCACCTGAGATTTCAGCTGCCTTGGCAGCGGAGTTGGCTGGCATAGACCGGAGGAACTCTCTGCTATAAGACGCTTCGTGAGAATTTTTGTCAGTCGCGTCGAGAGTGGCTTTGCGACGTTTGTTTGCATAAATTATGAGTTGACTGCATGCCACGAACACATACGTGTCTAGCTTTATGCATTATTCCCAAATTGCTTCTGCTAATTTTCCTTTTTTATTTCCTACTCCTTTCTTGTATGGGTTACGAATAGAATGAGATATCCGACGGAAAACGAATGATAGATTGATCCCTCTTCAATATTTATGAGGTTACAGGTGTTCAATAAAAGGCACAATATAATATAGGTATTAGATTAATATATTACTATTCATATGGACACTGCGCATCTATCAGTATATACTCACTATATTAATTAAGAAGCAAAGGGCAAAAAGAGAAAAAAGATATGACGAGAGTGGGACTCGAACCCACGCGGATTGCTCCACCAGGAATTGCTGTTAAGGTAGCCTTAACCTGACGCCATAACCAACTCGGCCATCTCGCCAATCACATCGGTTGAAATTCGGCATGCATATTTTGTTATATGAAGCCAGAGCAAAAATGTTTTTCCCGACATGATCTACCCTACCCTAGGACATGATAATGACAGAGCTTGGTATATTGAATCTGCAAGACGTATTTCCTTATGGACTTTGCATTTCAATTATATATATATGTGGGTATGTGTATAATACAAACACATTCTGTATTATGGTCTTGGTGAGCGGCTGTAGAGGTTCTTTGACACAAGGTCCGGTAGCCAAATAGTGTTACTTGTATCAGCCGATGAATGATATCATAGCTAACGGAAGTAGATTGCCCTGTACATCGGACTGGGTGAATGCCACGTTGCAAGATCTGAGAGCAGCCTCATTGGCACTCAAGACAGCTGCCACAGTACAGTGGTGAAAACAGCAGACAAGACTGTGAGATATTCACCCAAACACCAACCAGGCCGCGCAGGTCGCACCACCGCAGCCTGCATCTGGAAGTGCTCAAGGCGGAGTTCCAAGACGTGGCGACTGTGGCAAGGATCCAGCGCCCCCGCCAGCGAATCCCATCGCCCACCTGCCCCTCCAACTCGAGCCCGCCAACTGCTCGCTCTAGCGGCGCATTCTAACATGGAGAGCAGATCACAGGCAGCAAGTTTGTTTGGCTGGCTATTAGTGGAAGCTTGTTTGCGATGACGCAGTCGGGTCTCAGCCGTCGAGCATGCACTGATTTGTTGAGACCCCTACGAAAGATGGCATTTGCCCACTTTATTGCCGTGAACCTCGAAAACACCTTCGTCAACTCATCCTTCAATCTTTCTCCTGCACGTTGCTGCGTCAAGCCCCTGTAAGAGGCACTACCTTGCGCTGCAGGCTCCGACTAGGCCCTTTTCTCCTGACGACGGTTGCTACGACACCTCCAGCTTTGTTTTTTTTCCCCCCCCTCCCCCACCTAGCTCTGCCTACCTACCGTGAATTTCCTCTCGCATTGCTATTTTCCTTGTGCGCACCCTCTGGAAGCAGCAACGACGACTGTCTGTAGGAGAGCAAAGGCAAAAACTCCTGCCACCATGTTCGTCCTTAGAAATGGTAAGTGAAGAAGTGAATGCAACCCCGAAGCATGCAAGGCTCCCCAGAAGCAGCGTAGCTCAGCCCAGCCTTGTTTCCAATAAATGCCCCTCGGTTTCTGTTACCGCCGCTCTTTTTTTAGACTCTGAAATGCTTCCTTCACCCACGTCAGCTTCTTGTTCTACTCTTCTACTCTTCAACGTGTTCTGTTTTTATTATCCCAACGCCTCGCACCACTTCTGCTAACACCAGCCTCCATCTAGTCGGCAAGCTGATCTTCGGCTCAACCGCCCAAGAATCTCTCATCGAGCTTCCTCAAGGCCAGCTGTACCTCGTGCGGCCGCTCTCGCCCAAGGGATACTCAGAACTCATCTTCAAGGACTCTGCTATCCGCATCCGCCGGACCAACCAAGACTTCCAGTACCAGCTCGTCGTGCAGCGAGTCTTCGAAGAGGGAGAGGCCGAACTGCTCGCTGACGAAGAGGGCGAGGACGCTGAGATTGACGCTCTTGTAGGCGAGCGCGACGAGAAGACCTTTTTGCTCGACGAAGCCTTGCGCTTCCGTATCGAAATCAGAGAAGGAGGCGAGGAGACTGTTCTCGCCTGGAAGGACCTGAGCGGCGACAACGGTGATCTCTACGAGTTTGTCTGCGACAGTGTTGTCGCGTCTGCGGAAGTGAAGCGTTTCCTCAGAATAGCTCAAGAGTGCCAATACGAGCGGAAATATCGCAAGCCGCATACGACAGCCTCGGACGAGGACCTCGAGCAGTTCGAGTTCCCCGAAGAGCAACCCATCCCCCCCGCTAGCCCGATTCACAGCCCGACTCTCACCCGGTCTATTGACTCCATCGACGACATGTTTGCCAAGCGAACCGCCAAAATCTCGGCTCAGCGCGGATCCGCGGTAGAACAGCAGCCCGAAGCGGTTGTCGAAGAGGTTGAGGCACCGCAGCAGGCGCCAGAGCCAAAGGCTGCTCCCAAGCCGTTGGAGATCTACGCTGCCGTGTCCGGTGAATTGCATCTCTACGATCCGCAAGCAGGGCATTTCGCCCAAGTTGAAGACACTGTTATTGCTGCTGTTTCTGAAGTCGGCAACTGGCAGTACTGGCTGCAGATCAATGCGGATGACAGGTCGATCCTAGGCACTCCCATTGTTGCCGAAATCAACCCAGTATTTGACTTTGAACATCTCTCTTTCATCTTCAACCACTGGTCTGAAGATGGAACCGGAAGATCGTGGCTTCTCCGATTCAAGGATCAGCCGACATTGGAGAAGTTCCAAGAAGGCGTGATGCAAGCTCTATGGGAGAAGCTGAACGAAACCAAGTGGAAGAAGATTCAAGAGAAAGAACGTGAATATGTCTTGGATGCATTCAATGATCTCACCATGGAGGATGCGCCACCAATTGAAGACGAAGAAGAAGAGGAAGAGGAAGAAGAGGAGGAGAGAGAAGATGATCGCGCCCGATATGACGAAGACGAGGAGTATGACGATGATGAGGAACAACAGCAAAGGGGCGACGGAGAAGTCAACTCTCAGCTTGCCGTTGGCTACAAGCATGATCGCTCCTTTGTCGTTCGCGGTTCCAAGATTGGAGTTTTCACCCACACACCGGATAATCACCTCAAATTCTCCACCAATATTTCCAAGGTGACTGCTCCTGGAGGCAAACTGTTGAACCCAAAGAAGGTCATGCTTCATAAAGAAGACAGAGATCTCATCATGCAAAACAATGTGGACCCGAATAAGCTCTACCGCATGGACATTGAGTACGGCAAGGTTGTTGATGAGTGGAAAGTCCACGACGACATGGCCGTCACAACATTTGCTCCCGAGAACAAGTTTGCACAGATGACTGGAGAACAAACGTTCCTGGGTATCTCCCACAACGCACTTTTCCGGGTCGATCCTCGCCAGGCTGGCAACAAGATTGTCGATTCAGAAACGAAGCAATACGTTTCAAAGAATGATTTCTCCTCCATTGCCACCACCGAGAAGGGCTACATTGCCGTAGCAAGTAACAAGGGTGACATTCGTCTCTTTGACCGCCTTGGAATTCGTGCCAAGACACAGCTTCCCGCTCTTGGTGATCCCATCATTGGCATGGATGTTTCAGCTGATGGCCGATGGATTCTGGGAACTACGAAGAACTACCTCCTCCTCATCGATGCTAAGCAGCACGATGGCAAGAATGAAGGAAAGCTTGGCTTCGAAAAGGCATTCTCTGCAGATTCGAAGCCCCGCCCTCGCCGCCTAGCTCTTTCACCAGAACACGTCGCCCAGTTTTACCACGAGACCGGGCTGCCCGTATCATTTACTCCTGCTAAATTCAACACGGGCGAGGGTGCTTCGGAGACTAGCATCATCACTGCTTCCGGACCATACATCATTGAGTGGAATCTCAAGCGAGTCATTCGCGGCATCAAGACGCCGTATATGATTAAGCGATATGAGGAGAAGGTCATGGCAGATGACTTCAAGTTCGGCTCTGATAAGAACGTCATTGTTGCCCTGCCCAACGAAGTCAACATGGTCGCCAAGAAAAGCCTCAAGGAGCCTACACGAGAAAGTATCATCGGAGACGTCCGACTGCTGGGTGGTGGACGAAAGTCGGGGAGGATTGGTACGGGCAAGAGTGGCCAGTATAAGCTCGGCAGGGATGACATTGTCGAGTCACCTTATTAGAGCGGCTTCAAATATGCTTGATATATATCAACCGTATTGAGAGCACATGGGAAGAATATTGAAGGAACAGATAGGAGATGGGAAACGGACAGGGAAAGGACGGAATGATGACGATGATGATGGGATACCACATGTTGCTTTATATAACACGATTAGGAAGATGGAGTTTGCTGGGTTTACGATGCTGCTTACAATTGTTGTTATTCTTTTCTACTTAGATACTCCAGAGTACATAGTTCATAACGAATCAAGCCAATGGCAATTATTTCGAGATTGCCGATTTCAGTGATTGTGGATGAATATCTACCTGTTCTAATGATAACAATCGTTGACTAATGTGATAAATAAAAAGATTTTGACATACGAATAGTTAAAACTATTTTGCTTTTCAAATTTCTGCTGATGAACAGCTAAATATAATCCACCACGACGCACTACCACTAGCCGTTCCTTTTGTAAACCAGCGACCATAAGTGATACATTCATAGAATATCTAAATAAATGTGTATTTAATTCCCACAGGGACCCAAAAGAGAGAAGAAGTGGGAATTAATATGATATAAAGGGCAATGATGATAATAAATGATGATAATCGACTCATACATACACGTTTTTTTTCACTCGCTAACCCAGCGTAAACAAATACATGACAAGAAAAAAAAAGAAAACCCTGTAGGCTACCAATGACCAGCAATCGGAAAAAAAAAAGATGCAAAAAAAAAAAAATAAAGTAAAGAAAGCAGCTAGTCCAACTATTCAGACGTCTCTGGCGCTCCAGAAGAAGGCTGTTCGCTGCCTATTATCCGGTCTTTGGCCTCTTCAGCAATCTGCTGCACCTTTTGGCCAAGGCCCACGACCGCACCAGAGATGTTGCGTAGCGTCTTGGACTGCGTATTCTCGGCAGACAGTCGCGTCATCTCAGCTACAAAGCTGGCTCCCCACCAGGCGCTCGTATACTTGAACACGTAGCGCTCGAGCTTACGGTAGTTTGCCTCACGCTGCTCGGGGCTCATGGTGACAGCGTCGTGGATGGCGTTGGCGAGCTCCTCAGTGTTCCAGGGGTTGACAATGAGACTGCCGTTGAGGGACTGGGCGGCGCCGGTGAACTCGCTGAGAATCATGACGCCATGGTTGTCACGCTGGGTGGCAATGTACTCGTAAGAGACCAGGTTCATTCCGTCGCGCGTAGACGAGACTAAACACACGTCCGAGACGGCGTACAGCGCTGTGAGCTCTTCAAAGGAAACAGACTGGTGGAGGAAGTGGATGGGCATGAACTCGATGGTGCCGAACTTGCCGTTGATACGGCCAACGAGTTCGTTGACAACAGCTCGAAGGTTTTGATATTCCTCGACATCTTGTCGAGATGGAACGGCAACTTGGACGAGCACGATTTTGCCAATCCATTCAGGGTGCTCTGTCAAGAAGACTTCGAGAGCATGTAGTTTTTGAGGCACACCCTTGATATAATCCAGTCGATCGACGCCAACAATCAGCTTGACGCCCTCAAACTTACGGCTGAGGGCAGAGATGCGCTCTTGGACTTTGGGTCTCTGAAGGCCCTCGACGAATTTCTCGGGGTCGATGCCGATGGGGAAAGCTCCGACAGTAACAAAGCGGCCGTTCCAATCTACACCATTGGGAGTAGTTGGGGTATCAAGAATTCGGGAGCAGCTGCTGAGGAAATGGCGGGCATAGTCGTAGGTGTGGAAGCCAATCAGGTCGCAGTCGAGGAGACCGGTGAGCAGAGCCTCTCGCACAGGCAGAATTCGATAGATTTCGCTGCTGGGGAAAGGCGTGTGCAGGAAGAAGCCAATCTTGACATCCTTCTTTGTGTCGCCGATCTCTTCTCGGAGCATCTGAGGCAGGAGCATCAGGTGGTAGTCGTGGACCCAAATAAGGTCGCCGTCCTGCACATCCTTGATGACTGTCCTCGCGAAGAGACGGTTGACTTCTTGATATGCGCTCCACGCCGACTCGTCAAAGGTAATCTCGCCGGGGTGGTAGTGGAAGAGGGGCCACAGGATAGAGTCTGCAGGAGAAGAGATGAGGCGTCAGAATCATTGACGGTCAAGAGAGCGCGCTTATACAATAGAGACAGAAAGACTCACTAGCAAAGCCGTTATAATGTCTGTCGGCAAGTTCGTCGTCGATGAAGACGGGATGAGCGCCGTACTCGTCCTTTAGACGGCGCTTCATGCCTTCGACCTCATTTTCTGGGACCTCAAGACCCGGCCAGCCATACCACTGGAAGCTGGTCGTTTTGCTGAGGCCGCTGAGGCCGGTGACAAGGCCACCAGACGACATGGAGAAGCTGTAGCTTCCATCGTCGGAGCGCTTGATGGTGATGGGAAGTCGGTTAGAGAGAAGGAGGAGACGGCCGGGGCTGGCCGCTCCGTCGGCACCAACAGCAGCGGGCATTGTGCTTGATTGCGTATCGAGAGATGGCAAGCTCTCAGATCGAATTCGTCACCGTCACTCGTCGTTCGAGATCCGGCGCTTTAATTAGCTGAGCGAAAGATTTTCGAAAGGCAGTTTATTCAGCAGGGCAGTGGTGGCGTCCAACGGCCGAGGGGGCTTGGTTCGACCGCTCGGGATGACGACAATCGAGCGGTGGCTCCGAGACGAGAGCAAAGAAGCAGCTTCGGGAGGCGCAAGCTCAAGAGAGTGATTGCTGTTGCGCACAAATACTCGCAATGGTCATGCGCACTGAGCGGGCAGACGCGAGACTCTTGCTACGGCTTTGATGCTGGAGGAAGCGAAGAATGCGAGGGTGATGCGCGCCGAATGCTACTTATAGCATCTCGTATACCAGAAGCAAA
The DNA here is from genome assembly GCF_020647865.1 of Trichoderma asperellum. Lineage (NCBI taxonomy): Eukaryota > Fungi > Ascomycota > Sordariomycetes > Hypocreales > Hypocreaceae > Trichoderma > Trichoderma asperellum. The sequence goes on from NC_089416.1 coordinate 2,236,957, forward strand.
AAGCTTGGAGAGGAGAGGGGCAGCTCGACGCAGCGGGAGGGGGAGGGGCAGATTTTAGCGGCCATTGCCCGGGCTACGGCGCATTTAGCACAGGCCCAAAGCTGCATTACAGCTCCCTGACGCATGCAGTTGCAGCGCGCACTCGTCACTTGTTACCTACAGGAGGCACATGGCGTGCGTCTACGGCGTTGATGAGGGATATTTTATTTTCTCCTGGACAGCTTGTCGGATAATTAGAAACACGCACGCTCAGATCCAAGGCAACTGGCCAAACGCTGATAAGTTCTGCGAGGCGTTGGCCTGGACGCGCAAATGTTTGTGCATGTGCTCTGACGGAGCAAACAGTCCGTTTTGCGCCTGAAGAGATCAGCGATCTTTGGCCCAGCAGCTGCAGCGGGATCCATCAGCATGGGAAATGGCAAAAATACATGAGTAAACTTCGACGTGATAACATCACCATTTACGTCAGTCTATGGGGCAGATGCTTACTAGGCAGAAGTCTTTTTTTTTTTTTTTTTTTTCTTTTTAATTCACTTTGGCTGATTAGGTATAAACTAGACTATTAGGTGGTATTGAGGTGCGTCAAATTCGGTTCCTGGAGGCCCGGCCAATGGATGATTCTGGATTGGCCATGCATGCACGAGCAAAATATCTTGATTAGGTGATTCATCACCGGGCCGAAGCAACGCAGAGTAAAGCTCAAGTCGTTGATACATTGCATTTTACTTGTACAACAGCCAGGGTGCTATCGTGTTATCACGCGCCTTGTTCGCAACATCTCAGCTGCAAAGCCGTAATGCGCCAAGACAACAAGACTCGTCCAAGCTCAGGCCTATTTCGTCATCCGTCTTTCTCAGTCGTTTACATGGTGGTAACACGGGATAAGCACATGATGCTCACGACTCTCTCTTTGCTGAAGTCTTAACTTGCGCGATGAGCTCCTCCAAAAAAGAGCTGTCTATACAAGAGATATCGAATATTAGGAGATGCTACGAGGGCAGCATAACAAACTAAAGGATCAACCTACTTAGTTAATATAGACAGGCTGCTTGCACTAGATAATTAGGCTTACTTGCCTACCTAGATTGTTAGAGTTCCCTATGCCAGAATAGCAGTGCCCACTTTTGCAGGTCCTTGAGTTGCCACTAAATTCATGAGACAAGACGCGACCCAACTCTGCTAATCAACTTTTTTTTTATCGATAAGCTCTTCCTTGTCCCAGGACTGTATTTTTCGCGGACGGTCAATCGCGGCGCCGACGGCCTCATCATCCTGTCGCTTTTTGGGGGAGCGGTTGATCACAATGGACTCGTCACAAGATTTCAATTCCCTGCAGGAGGCGATCCAAAAGTCGCTTGTCTCGACCGTCAAGTCTGCCAATCGCATCGCATCCCAAGATCTGAGTTTCCAGCGCACCATCAACCCAGATGTTGCTGAGCAGCTCGACGAGAAGACGTCGCGTATTCTCGACCTTTCCACCCGCTTATTAAGTTCGGCAGCTCAAGCATGTGGCCTAAAGCCGATCAAGTTGGAAGACCCCGAAGATGTAGACATGAACTGGCGCGCTGTGGTGGACGTGGTGGACTCGATTCTGGAAAAGGCCGATCGAGCGATCGACGAGTATACGGGTCTTGTCAAACAAAGAGAGAATGGCGACTCAGATTCCGTAAGTCTGCTGCAACCAAAATATATGGATATAGCTCTAATTTCTCTCACACAACCAGAACTCCAAGACGAAGCAATCCAAGTCAACGGGCAAGGTTATTCGCAACGCCAACGTAAAGAAGCCACAGTTGGACTTCGAAATCCAGCCAAATAACTTCCTTGATGGGCCTTGGAAGCCTATTCTGACAGAGAAACCGCATGCAATTGTACCATTGGATGAGAGCCTGGTCACATTTGTTCGAAACGATGGCACAGCTCAGTATGTTTCCATGCTTTCTATTCACCAAGTAGCGATTTCGACACTAATAAAGCCTTCTCAAATTAGATACAGGCACCCATACGAGCATGAGATATCTAGCATGCAATATCCAGACCGAGTATTTCAGATCCAAGATCCGATTCCGCCCCAGCCAGCTGAGACAACGTCAGCTACATGGGTCGACACATATGAGGGCGTTCTTGCTATGCTTGAAGAGCTAAAGGAGGCGAAAGAAATTGCCGTTGATTTAGAACATCACGACTTTAGAACGTATATTGGCCTGGTCTCCTTGTTGCAGATCAGCACCCGAGAAAAGGACTGGGTCGTTGATACGCTGAAGCCATGGCGACATAAACTCCAGGTGCTCAACGAAGTGTTCGCCGATCCTACGATTATCAAGGTAAGGACTCTATCAAGCAAATTTAGTCTATGCTTCTCACAATTTTAAGGTCTTTCATGGCGCATATATGGATATGGTCTGGCTTCAGAGAGATCTTGGCCTCTATGTCAACGGCCTCTTCGACACATTTTTCGCCAGCGATGCCTTGCATTATTCGAGTCGAAGTTTAGCGTTTCTCCTTTCAAAATTCGTCAATTTTGATGCCGACAAGCGATATCAACTGGCTGACTGGAGGATTAGGTATGGTGCAATAGCTCACCTTCACTAAATCGTTTTATTTTCCCCATTTTGCTAACCCTCGCCAGGCCTCTCACCGAGGAAATGATGTACTACGCTCGTTCAGATACCCACTACCTTCTCTACATCTACGACATGATTCGAAACGAACTCGTACAGTCGTCAGACTCTGATAAAGACCTCGTAAAGCGTGTCTTAGAAAGATCGCGAGAGCTTTCACTTTCACGGCATGAGAATCCTGAATGTGACGCAGAAACTGGCGAAGGATCGAGGGGTTGGTTCAACTTTGTACTGAAAAACTCACAACTTGGCTATAAAAGCGATCAGTTCGCGATATTCAGGGCTCTCTGGAAATGGCGAGACCTCACTGCTCGCAAAGAGGATGAAAACCCCAACTTTGTGCTGGGCAACAACAATTTGACCGAGATTGTACGTGTCAACCCACCAGACGCCAAGGCCCTTCACAGCTTACTACCGCTGAGTGCATCCCTGGCTCGATCTAGAGTGAACGAGATATGGACTCAGATGCAAGAGGAAAAGGCTCGAGGAGGTCCGAGCCTGCTACAGTTTTTCTCTTCCCGAGACCCAGCAACACTACAGAGCCAGAGTGGAGTTCTGAGAGTAACAAAAACGCAAAGTCAGGCTCTGAAACCAGACGGAGATGTCACGGCCACTAAACTTGCACGGTCGCAATTATTTGGAAATGTTGCCGTTAGCTCGCGGTGGGATGAAACAAAGGGGGCAGTAGATGCTAAGGAAGACTACTTCCCCTTCCCTTGGCAGCGGTTCATCGGCGATGTTGCAGATGTCGTAGTCGAAGCCGAGCCCCAGCAAGAACCTATAGTAGCTACCCCTGTAAAAGAGGATACTATATCTGCTGCGGAAGTTGATAAAGACGAGGAATTCACGTTGCGGCGAGGACAGAAGAGGAAGGCTGAGGCTGTTGAGAACGACGAGTCAATATCCAGCGAAGCCAACTCAGCTTCCGATGGCGACGAAGAGATGCAAGATGAGAACGTCAATGACGACGCTGTCATTGAGATAGAAGATGAAGATGTTCCTTCTAGGGGGGCGAAGAAGGCAAAGAAGCTAGAGAAGAAGAAGCAGCGAGAGGAAGCCCGGGCGGCTCAGGAACAGCAACGCCTGGAGGTTCGTACTAAGCGACAAGAAGAGAAACTCGCTCGCAAAGAGCAGCGAAAGAATCAGCAACAGGCGAAGGCGGAAGAGCCTACCAAGTACCAAGCTGTTCCTTTCGACTACAGCAAAGCAGCCTCGGTCCTTCATGCGAAGAGAGACGAGACTAAGGAGTCGGCACAGGAAGCTAAGAAGAAGGCATTTGATCCATATGCTAAGACGGGCGACGACGAGATTAAACCTGCAAGAAAGATGCCGCCAGTTAGGGGCGAGAAGAGCGCTACATTTAAGAAATGAAAAGAGAAGCGTCTTGAGAAGATTGGTTATATGTATAGATAATGATAACATTGAGCTACCTATCTATTGGAAGAGAAAAAAGGGAAGGAATGGCGTTGCACATAATTGAATAATTGAGCATCTTAAGATACAAATTACTTTTCTGTTTATACTGGGATCATTCGAGCTGTTATTAATTGATATGTACACTACGAGGGTTATGCTTGGTGCACCCGCTGTTCTGCTACTGCAATAGAGTAGATGCTGTGCAGCTGCCTAATTGCTATCCAGCATCCTCAATTAGCTGTCCACTGCTTGATCTCTTTTTTCTTCGTTTTTTACGAAACTCCTGAAACTACTATTACGCCGGCAAGCATTGAAAATACATCAATTGCTCGGACTATACGGAGCGTTGTAGACACAACTGCATTATACCTTAGCCTGATCAAGCAGCGTGGCGTGACTGATCGTCCGACAACAGCCATATACTTTCTCTCTCGCCGCTACCTTCATGCTGACAACAGCATCACGCTGTATACGCGATTAGACTCCAGGGCTTCTGACATAAAAATAGCGAGTCTGCAACGGCAGCCCATGTTGGTGGCTTCGGCAGCCCCAAGCCATGGCTCAAACTCAATCTTCGCAACGCAACCCATACAGCACACCGCACTGCAGCACATGTTGCAAGGTAAATTTCCATCAGAGGCTGCCAATATATCAGCCCATTCAGCAGGGCTAATTCGACAAGCATTTTCTCGAAATGCATGGCTGATGTAACGCCGTTGCCTCTATTCCAGGAGAGGTCATGTGACACGTGAGGGGAATCGTGAGGGGAAGGCATCTCGACTGCATGCCCCTTGCGTCTTCTCTTCCGTGCATCCGCCCAATTGCATGCATCTTCTGCTTGTCTCCTGCGACTAAACTTTTCAAACAGCCAGAATTTGATTGCACGAGCGCCGACACGATGAATGAGGTCGTTGGTCCGCTCAATTGGAATGAAGCGGTAGGTGACGCAGAAGTGCCGTGATAGACGACCATTAGTAAGTTGTCCCTGGATCATCGATCAAAATCGCAGCTTGCTAACATCCAGTAGAGATATTCCATATCCTGAATCCAATATTGAGCGATAAGATCGCCATCTGAACGCTTGACCAACATGGCGGCTTGTTTTTTTGTCAAAACCTCAAAACGAGTAAATGATTACTCCAATCCACTTGGATCATGAGAACGGCACGCCAAGGATATCCACAATGGCATCTGTCAAAAGACGATGGCTCAATGCCAAGAAAGGCATCGGGTCCCCAGCATGCTCTCCTGCGATCCGAGTATCCAGTGAATAAAGACGATGTTTCGCGAGTAGTCGTTTGACTTTCACGGAGCCTAGCTATAGGCGCGATTCATTAACAGCAATTCGCAAACCAGCTTACCGAAATAGCTAATCGAATTTGCCTATTCGCGAGATCGAAAGCCGCGGGGAAATAAAGGCGTCTCATATTCACCCGTCAAATGAAGTTGATTCAGCTGTCGCACCGAATTCAGACATACGAGACGATTGGTCGGGCGTCATTTCAGCCCTTGGAAAGATGGCATGCGCTGCCTTACAACCAACCATCCTTATTTCTTAAATCGAGAAGTCGAGATATGAACGCCAGCTACTGAGACGCTCTACTGATATATATGGTCTCATGCTCTTCAGTTGATCCACTATGGGGCGCACAGGTCATTCCTTCCTCTTATCTTGTTGAGGTCCACCGGACCATTACTAGGTATTCTCCTCGAGTCCACTCTTGAAACCAGCTCGTCAGCTCGAGTGAAGCACAAAGCAAAACCCCTCCCCCACCATCAGACTCGTCCAACACTTTAACACCGTGTGGAGCAGTTCTTCCTCAGTTTGTGGACACCTTAGTCGATATATCACGCACAGTATAGCCCTCAGTGCTCACCAAGTCGGTGAAAACCACAAAAAATAATCGCTGATGAGCTCCCTACCCGCATGATAGCTATAATTCCAAGAGCTTTACTTGCTGAAATTGAACGCTTCCCTTACCCTGTCATATTAATGGATATGCCCTCTTGACCAAAAGTGGCTTGATAATTTATAACAAGTGTTTGTGAATCAAGTTCCGACATATTTTGGCTGGTGCATCAGATTGAACAGATCAAAGCCCTTCATTTTACTGAAGAGACGGAATGAAAATTGAGGCTTTTTTTTATTTTACAATCGGCTCCATGACGGAGCGTGACGGGTTTTAACCCAAAATCTATGAGACAGAGGACATCATTTTCATCGATGACCAAATTCCCCAATCTCTAACACCGTCTATGATGCATCATCTTCCTTATTTTATTGTGCACGTTGGCACCCCAATTGCATTTGACAAACCATCAAACTCCCAATGGAGGACGGTCCAACGTCGTCCCCTTTTATTAGTTGCTCCATCCACTGGCCGGAGCTGTTCCAATCTCTCGATAGGCAATTTAGGTCTGCGCAATGGTCGGTTAGATTGGATTCCATTAAATGGCTCACGAAATCTCGGAAATACTTACGAACTTGGCCATCAGGGCAATCATGAGGTCGAAAAGAGCGATAGCCTCGACGAAAGCGAAACCCAGAATGGCGTAGGAGAAGAGCTGGCCACGGAGAGCGGGGTTGCGGGCAACACCGTTGATGAGGGCAGCGAAAACAACACCGATACCAACACCAGCACCGGTCAGACCGATGGCAGAAGAACCCATACCCAAGTTCTTGGAGACCTCAACCATGGCCTGGGCGATCTCGGAAGAGTAGGCACGGCGCTGAGCCTGGAAGGCGTTGCGGCCAGCAGCCTGGATGGTCTGGCGCTTCATGGCCTGCATGGGGCTGCCTTTACGAATTGATGTCAGTCATGGCGTTCGCCAATTGGGTTATGCTGATGCCCTCTGGATGATCGAGTACTTCGAGTCGACCATCATTTGCTGAGGGAAAAAGTTTTTTTTTTGACTCACCAGTGGTGATGGTGCGCTTGGCGGCAGCGACGGGAGCACGCATGGCAGGGCGAGCAGCCTTGGTGGCCATCTGGGAGGCCAGGCGGGAGGCGAAGACACGGGAGGCCATTGTGATGGTTTGAGGGGGATTGGAAGGTTGGACTGGATGGATTGGATGGAGTGGTGAAGGTCAAGTCTGGAGGAAGAAGGAGAGAGAGAAAAAGAGAACTGGAGCTGGATAGAGGAATGGCAAGAAAAGAGGACCCACCTTGGGGATTGGCCAAGGAGGTCAGCCGGGGCCAATGTTGGACAAACGAGTGAAATTCCCACCGCCGGAGCCAGTGTGGATGACTGAGGCCGAACGAATTTTTTCTTCGAAAATTATGGTGCACATCTTAGCATCAGTAGGGGGATACCATCGGTGGTCTCTCATCCAATCGGGGGAAGCCGGGTGCGGATTCGCAGGATTCTCAAATGCCTGAGGAAAGCTCTTTGTTTGCACCCTCAGGATTATTACAGCCTGAGGTTTCTACAATGTTTGGTGGTGCTAATTGGACTTCTACACCAGAAAGGTTGAAACTTTGAGCGTTGGCATTCCAATGAAGGGCTCTGAGGCGTCAGCCAGTGGCCATTGACGTTTCTGCCACACAAACCCATTGGGAGAAGGTTTAAATCTCCGCATACAGAGCGGCAGAAGTCATTGGCTCAAACTTTATTCCAACCATATGCATGACAGCCACTACCAACTCCTAAAGGTGTGAAAACTATCAACTTTCAACAAATGATACATATTTCCCCAGATGATACTGAGTGAGAATGACGCCAAGCGTGATGCCAGGTGTGAGTGTTGGCTGCCCAGCGCTGGCTAACAAGCGAAGAAAAATTTTCTGCTTCGTGGTTGTTGTCTGAGGCATAAAGAAAAATTTACTAGCACTACTAGCGAATTTTGACTCCTATTACTCGTGCTATCAGGATCGACTTATCCGATAGAGAATTTTTACCGCGTTCAGATAGCATGAAGTTCTACGAGTGGATGAGGCTCGCTGGCTCATGCCCCCACGCCCCACTTGGTGTCATTGCCAGGAATGAAAAAGAAAGATACGAGTACAGCTCAGAACAGTCGCCTGCAACGCAGGTTTTCCAAAGAGTCGGTGCCTGACACGTGGGTGGATCTACAAGGATGCTCGGCTTTGATTGCAGTTAGTTGGCCTATTGCTGTGATACGGCTTTCTGGGAGGGGTGTGCAAGAGGAAAAGAAGAATCAAGTACATTGAGTCGAGGTATCTCAAAGGGGTTGCTACAACACAGCCAGAAGCAGTTTTGAGCGTCAATTATACTTTATGATCAAGTATACCTTTCCATTCAGATAAGGATGGAGACGAATAGTCACAGCTCATGCTGAAGTGCTCGAAGCTCAAGCTGTAGTCAGATCTGGGCTGGCCCCCCTGATGACTCTTCTGCTGCGTGCAAGAAGCAAAGTTTGCGTAGCAGTATAAAAGGGAAGCCTCCCTGCTGCATCTCTTTCCATCTTTCTTTTTGAAAGATTTGGTGGAATGTCTGACAAGTGCCCTGCTGCAGGCGTAGATATGGATGTGAGCCGAACCCCCTCCATGCAAATGCAGCTGGCAGGGTGACCTTGCTCGGGTCTCAGAGCATTACCTTTTGCCTGCTGCTGCTACTACGACAACATGCGACCTCTACTGCCGAGCTCCGTCCGCCCTTTCGTTTGTCTACCTACCGATCCAAGCCATTTCTTCGGTGCATTATCTAGTACACGATGTATGACACGATGCACTCTTATTGAGTGATGATCATAGCCAGAGACAACAAACCGACGGCTCCGGAACAATACGCAAGCACCAACCAGAGAAGCAGCCCTGCTCACCGCATGCCGTTGACGAACGTCGACTACCGAACCTTGCCGCTTGTTCGCCGCTGCTACTGTGCAGTATGACGTGCTATGGATGCGCTGCGACTTCATCAATCTCGCTGCAACCATTTCCAGCGCCGCGGTGTGTCCAATAGGAGCGAGACGCCCGACACCATCTTCCAACACTATTGCCGCCGCTATTCGTGCCGCCGCGCCGCAGCTACGTTGAAATTGCATGGGGTGGAGCGTTTGGCGGTGTCCGGCCAGTCGCCCGATTGCTCGGCCTAAAATATACACGGAGCGCGCATCCCGAATGGCGCATGCGAAAAATTTTCCATGAGCCCGAGCCTCACTGCTCAGCTGGGAAATTCAGGGTCCCACACGAGCTATCTGGTCACAGGGCATTGCATCCCCGAAGAAGCGGTATCGCAGCGCTTGGAGATCAAATGGCTCAAAATGGCGCATGTCAGCATATGCACGGCTGGTTTCTGGATCATTGAATTTTTAAGATGCGCGAGAGCCATGAAAGAAAAGCTGAATATTTGGCTGGCCGTTTGACATTTGTGCTGCGAAATTGGCGCTTATTCAACTAACCAGCTGAAAGGCGCTTTTCTACTCCACTCTGCGGCTACCTGAGGAGATCCTGGCGTCTTGAGCAAAAATGAAGCTCAGACTGTAATAATACGTAGTAGGATGACGACTTTCGTCCAACTGGAGAAAAGCGATGGAATCCGTCGTTTTGTAAGCAGGCTTGTAGCTGGAGCCGCTCATCGAAGCTCTCGTTCTGGGGGTGAGGTTGCCTTAGGCTTCAACCGGGCGCATGGATCTGTCAATCTGCCGTCCAGCCTCGTTTTCCCACGCCCCCTTGTCCTCAGGCAGGCATTCATCCCACGCAGCATCTGTAGCAAGGGGTTTTATTTCCCACTCACACACGCCTTGGTGCAACGTAGCGGCTATCTTTGCTCCGATTTGCCCAAAAAAGGAGCAGGGGTACAACTGCGTCACAGAGGATCCAAATGTGCCTGCTTGTCTGGCTCCGACTTCACGAGAATTATCCGGATCATGCTGGACCGGCGAGATATCAAGCCTCTGTCTTATATCGCGCATTCATGGCCGAGGTAGCAGAGAGAGACATTTTGTATCTCGGCCCGTTCTCACCTGGTGTCTAACTCTAGACGGGCTCTAGATACAGAACTAAGAGCAGCTTAGAGGCGGGCTCTAAAGCTCCTTTTTGCCGTGGAAGCTACTACTACTAGGTATGTCGCTCTGTGATTCGTAGATGAGCTACATTTCCTCTTCAGGTGAGCCATATAGAGCAGGCTTGTCCGTCAGAGACCTAATTCGGCTATTCCATGATCATCAGAAGCAGAGCTAGAACCGGTTGTTGTGTTCTTTAACGGTAACTAAATCCAAGTGCGAGTGTGCTACTAGTAACGATTAGCCAGAGAAACAGTCTTAGGTAAAACTTGCTTTTAGCATATGAAGAAATGCGTATATTGCACAGATACCATTCACTGAACACATGCATGATTGAGACAGCGCCGGTTGACATATTAATAGATAAATATATGAAAAAAAAGGGGGTATCATTGTAACTCTCGTTGCGCCAGGCCCAGCCGCCATGTTTCTATCATTTTGCCAAAGCCTCGTCTCTGGATTCTGCACTTTCGCTTGATGCCTTCTCGGCTCTCTTCATAGCGTATCCTTCTATGAAACCGTTTGGATCACACGTCTTGTCTAGAATAATTCGATGAGCCGCCACGTATCGCCGTACCGCTTCTTTGTCAAGTCGGACACGAGGAACTTCCTTGACGACCGGTTTCGGCTGTTGTTTCTCTTCTTCTGCCTCGGCTGACGCTCTCTTGCCGCTCTGCTTCCCTTCCTCTTCGCCGGTTGCTTGTTTCTTTTTCTTCTCTTCTTCAGAGAATTGCAAGTGTGTCTCTTCCAAAGGTTCCGGCTTTCCGGGTCCGATACCCGCATCCTCCACGATGCCCATGTCCCTCAACACGCCCAGACAGTCTTCTGGTGAAATCCACGTCGCTTGGCTGCAATCTTCAACGTCGACCAGCGTTTCTGAGGCATTTTCTGAACCCATGGGCGCGATTTCCAGGCCAAGTAGCCAGCGGGCAATCTCTCCGGCCCAAAAACGCTGATATCCCTTCTTACCCAAGTCAGAAATAGGTTTCTCAGGCCCGCCCATGATGCCTTCTCGTCGAGAGATTTCGTAGGAGGCGCCCATCAGAAGGGCACCGAGACCTTTGCGTTGCCAAGGAGGGAACATGAGGATGCATGCCAAGTTGTTGTTATCCCATGACATCTTTTCCTTTGAGAAGAAGCCTGTGATTTGTGGTGTTGCCGGAGGAGCAGCCGTGCCGGATGGTGCCGCCACTGTTGGTGGTGTATATACCAACAGGAAGTAGTTGAAACCAGTCACGTCAAAGAAGACTGACTTGTTATCTAAAAAGAGCTTTGCAAAGAGCGATAGATTCTGACAGAAGAGCTGAGTCAAAGGTTAGATACTGAGATCTGAGAAAAAGTGATAACCTCGGTAATGACTCACCACATCCTGCTCTCCATCCACCTCCCAAAGGCTCCATTCGCCCTCATCCTGCACAACTTCTTCAACGTAGCGTATGTTTCCTTCTCCTCGCCGCTTCTTCTGTCCTGGGCCCCGGCTGCCATCCTGAGCGACGTACACCATCCGCCTGCCTTTGGGATGAACATAAACCTTCTTCCCTGGTACATGAGCTCGCTGCTGGCATAGTTTGACGTGACCCCACCAAGCCACAAGCTCTTTGGCATATTTGAAGCAGCAAGGGCAGACGTACAGCCTCTCTAACATGGGAACGCCGTCCTTCTCTTTCTTTGCTGGCGCCTTTCCGCCTGTCTCCACGGGGCCGTCCTTGCTGCCCCCCTTTGCATTGCCTGATGTAGCCCCCAGCACTTCTTTCCCGTAGTAACTCGGATACCACGTCCGGAAGCACAGGTTCCCCAGAACAACCTTGTCAATATTGCGATCTGTTCTCGGCGGCGGTCGATCGGACACGGGCAATGTCGGTGGCTTAGGTGGCAGTACTGGTGTAATGACCATTGGGGCTGTCGTTATTTTGTCTAGTCTTGGAGGCGGCGCAGAGGGTCCATGAGGCCTCACCAGTGAAGAGAGCCGGCCATGCTGGTTTGCCTGGGGAACGTGATACGTAATCTCCGGTGCGACGAGATCCGAGGGTCGCCTACGCTCTTTGGCAGAGACGCCGCTGGTCAAATCCGCAGCGGCGGCTCCTCGCTTGAGAGGAACCGGTGCGGCTACTCTGATAGAGTTGGGCGACGGCAGCGGCGGTATTATCGTGCTATTTGGAGCAGCGCTATTTGGAGCAGCGGCCTCGAGGCTTGGAAGAGGAACAGGAAGAGGAGATGTCTTCGCGCCAGCTGGGCGAGCGGCAACGCCGTTACGGGCGAGTCGCTTTTGCGGATCGGGCATGAGCATCTGGGGCAGAGGGACGGCCGTCACGGCAGGCAGCGGAGCAGCAGCCATCTTCTGAGTCGCTGGCGGCGGCGGCGGCAGAAGCGCAGACGCGGGAACTGGTGGAGGATGCACAGGAGTCTGACGCGTCGCACGACGCGTGGACGAGGATTGAGAGTCAGGATCGGGCTGTACAGCGGGCTCGTCTGGTCGCTTGCGCTTTTGGGGCATCGCTTGATGCTTTTGGACCAGCAGAAGACGGACGATTGTAGTTATAAGCCGGGCAAGGGAGCCGAGAGCCTCTCGAGTCTTGTGGATTGGATTCGACGATCGACGAGGGGCCGCTGGCTGGGATGTCACGGGACGGCTGTGCGCAGATGAGGATGCGGCGAAGCCATCTAGGAGCAGGAGATCTATCAAATTCCAGTTTTCAGTTTAGAGCATACGAGTAGACGTGCACTGGTTCTCTGGCATGGACTGCTGGAGGAGAGGCCGTGGCGGTCGTTCAGCGAGGTGGGAAGCTCAAGCTTGATCCGTCACGTGGGGCCGCGCAAAGGGCACACATGAGGTCTGGGCCAAGCTATCGGCAGCTCCCAGCAATAGCCACAACCTCCATACGAATACGACGTAAGTCATGGGAATCAACTCTATTGAAGATTCAAATTTGTGAGTTGGATTGGTAGCTTAACAAGACTAAGACTGCATTCAATGACAATATATCACAATACCCCAAATTGCGGGCAGATGGGCACCACGGCGTCTATGCCAGCGACTCGTTTATCACCAACAGGGACATGCGTTTGCAATGACATTGGATTTTTAAGTATCAAATGAAATGATTGACTACTAGGTAGCTAACATTCGATTTCTTTACAGAGAAAAAGGAGGAGGGAACATATTCTTATAAAACATTCATCCTACGGCGCGGCTCAGTGCTGTCCAACATCCATAACCCGCTGCAAAGTCTCATCGCCTTCCTCCCAGTCTTTAACAAGAGTCAGCAAGCGGCGACGAGCTAGCCCGGCATCCCGATTACGATACACGCTGTCGATTTTGCGAACCACTTTGTCGCTAACCAGCCAACGTTTCTCCTCAGCCATGAAGTCAGTGTACGACACGTCTTGGCCAAAAGTTTTCTTCACATTAACCTCAAGGTGCTCTCGGATCGCCTTTTCAGACTTGATCTGCTCTGTAGAGGGCGCATCTGGATGAGGGAATGCCGAGTCAATGGACGGCACAAAAGTCACAGATTTCCTAGACGGGTCCGCCAAGATTGATGTTGCAAAGAAGTATATCAAGCTTGGGTTCTCCAGAATCGCCGGCGTCAGCTTGAGGAGACCAGGCGGCGTGGTGGCGCAATGTCCCAAGTTGAAGTACTGCAGCTGGGGCGTGTTCCTGAAGAGTTCCGATATGGCTGGCACAGCTTCATCTTCGATGTAATTGTACGCTTGGTCAAGGTCTTCGGTGGCATATGCCTGACCCATGTCAAAAGTCCGGATACAGGGATGTCCAGTCAAGGCTTTGCACAGCGCCACGGCACCTTGGGTGCTGACTCCAACCGATTGTACGAGCAGTCGAGCCAGATACGGTGCCTTGGGCAGTGCTTCAGCGAGAGCCTGGACGCCCTCATCTCCAAGCGGGTTGAGTGACATGTAAATCGAAGTTACGCCACAATGCGGCGATTCGAGGAACTTGCCGATGGCAGCGGCTCCCTTGGTCGACATGCCAACGCCATTCAAGTAAATCTGTCGAAGAGGTAGCTTGTTGCCATCAGGGGGGGAATAAGCGGCCAGGCGGGTGAACAATTCAGCAACGCCGCGGTCTCCGAGCTCGGTTTGATCAAGGTCTAGTGTGCTCAAGTTCTTCGTCTCGGTGATGAGACGATACACGTCCTCGGCGGCATCTGGCCCAAGAGGATTGCGTTTCAACCAGATATTAGTCACGGCAGGCGACTTAACCAGCGCATCTACCAGAGTCTTGAAGTTCTCCCCGCCTTGGATGCAATTGCCCGCAAGATACCAAGTGTCCATGCGATCTGGGAAGTCGTTGATGAACTGAGCAATGGCACGGACGCCAGTTGGACCGATGATATTATTGCCCAGCAAGAAGTGCCGAACGTGAGTGTTCGTCCGCAGGCTCTCCATCAACCGCCCGATATGGTCAGGGCCGACGACCATTTTGCAGAGATCCATCCGACCATCTTCATACACGACTCCTCGACGGAACTCTGCGCCACGGACGCTGTAATACGGCTCGCCGTTGCCATCATGAAGCTCAGCAGCACCATCCACGCCGTTAATCTCATGGTCGCCGCTTTTGGATAGATGCTCGAAGAATGGCGCTAGCTCTTCTGCTTGGGCAATCTGTACCGGCATGGGGACAGCTTTCGGACCGCTTACCGATATGGGTTTCTTGACGGCATCCCACGGTCCCTGTCCGGTGATGCGGCTAGCCCAAGCAGGGGCCTGGACGCCAGGCTCGACGCCGCCAGTCATGCCAGGAGCCATTTTGCCATTGCGTTTGGTGGCTTGTAGCAGGTCATAACGACGCTGGAGGGAAGCCCATGCGCGAAGACGAACACGGTCGGCGTCGTAGCGAATGATGGATGTCAGTGAGCCATCGTGAACCGGGTGTAGCAGTGAAGATACAGCCACAGCGAGGTTGTGACGAGTCGATTTCCGGCTAGGCAAGTCGTGTAGGATGTCCTCGATCCTATGCTTGTCGAGTGGCAATTCAAGGATATCATCTGCCGTGTAGCCATGCGAAGGCTTGAGAATGTCGACCATATGAGTATTCAGATCGTTGAGAGCGGTACGACAGAGACCGGCCAAGTAGGCTGCTTCATCCATGGAGACATGAGAGTCGGCATTCGAGCCATCCAATGGTTTGATTTGAAGCGTGAGAGAAGAATTCGAGCTGCCAAGCAGCTTAACTTGTGTAGCCGAGGCCATGGTGCTAGGTGATGGAGCGGTAAGATGCCGGATTGATATTGCTGCTAGATGTGACGACTAATGTCTATCTACCCTCATGAAAAAACACGCGACATCTGATCCTTATATAGAGACAAATATGCACAGATGCATTAATTAGACGAGGCAGATTCCTATACTGCTGCCAGCCATCGCAACGAAAACCCCTACTAATCAGCCTACGCCTCCATCCGCTCGCTCCTCTCCAACATCCTGCAGGCTGAACACACGAACGAATAGGAAATTAACCAATCATCATCATCATTGCACTAAATCAATCGGAGAATAGACACGGCATGCCAAAAGGCGCACGGCACGCAGGCATCCATCCATCTGATGAGTCAAACATACACCGCTAACCGAGAGATCGAATCAGATCGAAGTGCGCCATAGCTGTAGCAAAACCTTCATGCACGTTCCCCGCATTGAGGCGCAGAACATGATTTCCAAGGGCGTCAATGCAAGGTTAAACAATAAAGGATTTTTTAAGACGATCGTTCTCTTTTTCTCCCCCTGTAGAATGTCAAAGGCAAAGGGCGTAAGGCTGCGTATCCATGTCATGTCTTGTGGTGGCTGTGTTGATGCTTGCCTGCTATATGCATGGAACTCGCTTAGAATGCCATGGAAGAATGTGCGATATGCCTATACCATACACATAGTAACTTATATACTACTATCTCTTATGCAGTCTATCTCTTAGGATAAAAATTCTTCCTCCATGTGTTTTTAGGATTCAATTTCCAGATTTCACCTAGAAACAAGTGTGAAATGATAGACCAAATAATGGCAGCTCTCACTACACAGACCTCATCAAAGTATCGTCTCTTAACAACAGAATAAATCTGCATACGGTGCATCAAACTGTTAAAAAATAGATTCAATTACTTCTAATTCCATCTTCTCACGACTTACCTCTCATTAGCCATACGCCCCCAGCCTTCTATAGACCTGATCCTCACTGTTTTGCACGCCTACCAGCACTGTATCAAGTCAATCACACTCATGTGCACTCCTAGTTATCGTCCACTAATAAGCATCTTCAAGACGAAGCACAATCGCTCATCACAAGGTGCAAGCCACCCAATAAATCCTCTGCAGAAATCGGAGCTATTGTTTGGTGTAATAGAAGAAAGTAGCCATAGTAAACATATCAACGTGGGTAAAGATAATTATTAGATGCCATCCAGGTCTCCACCAAGGTCATCGTCGTCCAAGTCGCCCTCCTGAATCTCCTTAGCCATTTCTCGCTCGCGCTCACGCGCCTCTTGGGCGTTCTTCAGTTCAAGGCGATGTTGATTCATGGGGAATCGCATTGCCTGGTAATTAGTTGCGTTAGCTTAAACCGTCAAGAGATATGGGATGATGGGAAAGTATTAAAAAAAGAGGTAAAGTAAAAAAGGCAAAAGAAAACTCACCTTGACGCTCTCATCGTGAAGAGCAAGGCAAGCTCGAATTCGGTCGTGGAAGGCCTCTCCTGGCTCTCTTGTCGCATACACATCGCCCACTTCCTTGCTCTTCATAAATCCGTTTTCTCTATCCAATGTAGCCTCAATCACGCCGTCTCGAATGGCCTTGGCGACAATGTACTCAGCCGACTCCTCACTACCAAGATGCAGACGAATGCAAATGTCGCGCAGAGAAATACGTGAGTATGACAAAGACATCATACGGATGCCAGTCTTGATGACGTTTTGGCGCAGACGGAGAATAAGTGTGTAGGTTCCGTCTCGCTTGAAGATATCAGCGTTATCAGCAATGGTAGTCTCAAAGTCTTCCAAGTTGCCCACTCGCACGGCCCGAACCAGCAGGAAGTATGGGTGTAGAGCATCCTCCAGAGAAGGCTGGCGGAAGGTAGCTCTGTCGGGAATATCTCCCATCAACAGCTCGACAACAAGCAACAGCTTGGTGGCAGTTTGTGAAAAGCCCACGGCACAACCGCTCGACGGCGCCTTACGTGTGGCGGCTGTGAGATGCTCGTGTGCCTCTGTGTATCGCAGTTGGATAGACCGGATCCGACCCAGATAGTACAAGAAACGTGCCACTTGGTTGTTCGCAGCATTCTCGGGGAACTGTGTATGTGAGACAAGCAGGTCGGCTTGCTTGATGTGCGACGTCAGGAGATAATTTCTTAATAGAAGGACGATGACCGAAGCCTGAGTATCAGTGTCCTTGCGCAGCACGGCGGTTCGAAGGACGGCAAGAAGAGTAGGTCGGATAGCCACAATGGGCGATTCGGGAGACGGGGGCAGCGGAGCAATGTACTCGCAAAAGAGCGAAAAGTAAAAGTAGACCTTGGCGGAGAGGCAGTCCAGCGTTCGGCGGTTCAGAGTCTGGATGCGATCAGACAGGAACTTGGAGAAATCGGCTCCTTGCTGGTACTGTTTGGCGTCAAAAAGATAGACTTGAATCAAGATGCCTAGGAAGACGTCGATCTCCGGAATGATCTCCTTGGCTTCCTTCTTGGAAGCTCCGTTCTTGACAGTCTTGAAGTCGCTGTCCACATCCATCTCAGCGCTGGCGGCACGGCCAAGCGCGACATCCTCTCGGCCAACCGCAGCTAGGAGGCTCTTCGCAATGCTGCCTGATGCCGAGTTGGCGGGGTATGTGTCGGCAATCGCCTGTGCAATGACATCTGGTGATAGGTGTTTGCGGATGAGAGAGATGGATCGGAGGGCTCGCAGGGAGAAACGGGCGTCGAAGAGCGCAACAGCTCGGTCAAGAAGAGCAAAGTTGCTTTTGATATCTATATGCAGCGATACAACGAGTGTATATGTCAGCGAAAAAGGACATCTTCACAATAGAAACTTATGCAGCCATCTTTGGATCCTTTTTTGCTTACCTGCTACGGCCTGAACTGCGGGATCAACCTTCTCCTCCTTGCCTTCGGCGTTGTCGACGTCCATTGCCACGTCACCTTCAGCATCGGTCGCCGGCGCAGGCTGCTTGGGAGCTTTCGAGGGGGGTACAACCACAGTCATGCTATCGTCGCCGTCTTTTCCAGCTATTCCATCGTTGATATTAGCTTCCTTGGTCTTCTGGATGTCATTTTTCGAGGGGTCCTCTACCATTGTTGTGGGGTGTTTTGCTAGGCATGGTGATGGCACAGCACTGGATATGCTGCAAAAAGATCCAAATGTTCTTCTCGAAGGTCTTGAAAGATACAAAGCTGATCTATACGATTGGCTCAAAAAGAAAATCGACTGAGTGGATGGACCACCTCTTGCGTTGGGTCCGCTAGACGTCAACGGAAGCGTGTATCTGCCCACAGCACGGAAGCACGGCCGGCGAAAGGCCAAATATGGAGTCGAGAGAGGCAAAGGATTCGAGTTCGTTCGCGGCAGTCGGCCTGAGGCAGTTCGTGAGCGCCGAGCTGGGGACCGCTGAGGCTCGCTTCGTTGTGGTTACTTGGTGTTTGGAGGTGCAAGAAGGCTCGAAGCTTGGAGAACAATTGGGACGGCCAGTGTATGAGGGACAAGGCTAGCGATGTCGCGGTACCCGCAGCTTCGCAGTGATGTGGGCGGGCGTAGAGGTAGCCTAGACTTACCTAATGCCGCATGCTGTAAGCTGTGGTGGCTGTGGGGCTGGGCCGCCACCTTGCCAGGCTGTAGTGACGTTTGCCATCCTGGTGCCTACGGCCAGCTTGGAGCACTGGCAGGCAGAGGCTACTTACTGAAGCAGTCTGTAAAGCAGCAGAACAAGCATAACTGCTGTGCGTCTGATGGATATTTTGAATCCTGGAGTTACAAATTCAGCAACTTGAGTATCTCATACGCCATGGCAATAAGCTCAAAATGGAATGAGAGACGTATTTCGAGGCTATATGATTAAGTAGACGAAGATGCATATATTACTACAGGTACTCCGTATACTAATTAGTATTCAGATATCCCTCGGATACAACTCGCATTAGCAGCAAATAAAATCCCAATCATCGCGTCACTCCAAGTATTCCAATGTCAACGCATTACAAAATCCATTTTCTGTGCTTCCTTACTACCCTTAGTGCCTAAGTTATCGAATCTCATCTCACTCCAGTAGTGCAGATGGCTAGATATCATCATGATTTGCTCACATCTAGCAACATTATATGAGCAGTTCAGCTGCTTGTGGTTCTCATAAAAAGCAAAATAAATAGCCTATATCCACCTAGCCAGGTATCCGTTAGTGTTCCCTAAAACGCCATGTCGTACCAAATCTTATTATCATCCAACCCTGAAAACCAACATCATCCGAAGGGAGAATAGTAGCTGGGCTGAAAGTTCACCCAATTTCATTGAGAAATGCTATTGATAGGTGCTCAGCGCCGCATCACTCGCCCTTTCCGGGCATTACTTTGGCTGCTTGCACAGCGCTCATCTTTGCGATCCAGCCCGTAGACGGTTGAACCTTGCGTACCGTGCGCAGTTCATCAGACGAGTAGCCCGGAACACGAATGTTATAGGTTCGCTCAAGCACGAGCTGAATATCCCGTATTTCGAGGACCTTGGAGCCGCGCTCTTTAGAGTTTCTGCACGCTGCATGAAGGACGTTGTCGACAAAGGAGTCGGCCAGGCTCAAGACGCTCTATTGCACAGTTAGTCACGCACATCACCATAGCTCGTTCTATCAATTAGATATCCTCACCTCCTCTACTTCCGGAGTCAGAAAATTGCCGTCTTGGCCCTCGGCGGGTCCTCCACAGACTTGTCGCACAAGTTCATCCAACTTCTTCTTGCTCAAAACGTGGTCACCTTCAGCATCGTGATTGTAGGCTGGTATTCTGGGCACAGCTGGTTGATTCATGACTCCTCCTACAGTTCCACCACCCTGAGACATGGTTGGTCGTCCAGGAACGACGCCGCCGCCGACTACTACTCCTTGGGGTACTGCAGTGGCCTTTTCTGGCAGTTGCTTGGGGATGGGCATTCTTGGCTGAACAGTAGCTGGCTGCTGCGTAGGGTGAGCATGAGGATGGCCTTGTTGGAGTTGTGCTCCCGATACTCCCATATTGGGATTGTTCACGGTAGCTGCAGCTGCAGCCGTGTTGATGTTTGTAGGCGGATTAGGCAGGGGAGCGCTTCCGGGAGTGCCTCCAGCTGCTCTTTGATTAGCGAGAGACATGGCGGCCGAATGGCTGAGAGCTCGTGTTGGCTGTCCTGGGCCAGTTACGGGAGTTGCAGTTTGTGGGGTTTGCACTCGTGCCGCTGCTTGAGCAGGAGATGCAGTCTGTTGAGCAACCTGAGCCTGGGCAGCAGCTGAAGCGAGAGCGGTGTTGACTGGTGCGGGCCGCGGTGGTTCCGTCTTGACTTGAACCTGTGGCTGAGCTTGTCCCTGGGGCTGACCGTGCATCTGCTGCTGCATTTGTTGCTGTTGCGGTGCTTGCATTTGTGCTTGCATCTGCTGCTGGCCTTGTAGCTGCTGTTGTGCTGTGGCAGCAGGGTTCGGGACCGGTCGTGCTTGCGGTTGCGGTGTAGGCGTAGCTGCAATGCCATTTGGGCCTGCAACACGATTGCCCGCTGCCAGCTGCTGCTGGTTTTTGGCCGCCTCTGCAGCAGCGTTGCCAGGCATTTGCGCTGGCAGGTTGCCATTCTGTGGTTTGTTCGCGGCAGCTGCTACAACTGGCGAAGCGGCTGGCATGGCCGGAGTAGCGTTGCTAGGCTGGCTAGCAGCATGAGCAGCATGAGCAGCACCAGCGGTGCCAGCTGAAGCTTGGTTGGCATGAGCAGCAGCTCCTTGAAAGTTTCCCTGCTGTTTGCGAACACCCTCCACCCATTTATGAGCCTCAGAATAAAGCTTCAGTTGTTGGTCTTTTCTCAGCTGAAACTTTCGAAGTTCCTCGTCTTTGAGGGGATTCCCCTGAGCAGTTCGGTCATTCATCAGCTTTTCCCAGTTGGCAACATTATTCTTCGTTGTATCCATAGTCATGAGCGCCCGTGCAAAACGTTCCTTCATTTCTTCCATCCATTTGGCACCCTCTGCAGATTTATCTGCCAGCTGCACCGGAGGCCGAAGTATAGCGGCGTTGGCCATTTTCATGTAGTTTTCCGGTATCTTAGGCCGTTGCACTGCTGTTGGAGCTGCCGTCGCTGGTGCTTGTCCTTGGGTATTCTGCGCCTGACCAGCTGCACCAGCTGCCGTAACTTCGGCTCCTGCACCTTGTGGCTTCTGCTGCTGAGCCTGAGCCTGAGCTTGTGCCTGTGCCTGAGCCTGAGCCTGAGCCTGAGCCTGAGCCTGGGCTTGGGCTTGCAGAGCTGCGTTCGGCTGCTGCTGCTGTTGTTGTTGCAATTGTTGCTGTTGCGGCTGCTGTTGGGGTTGTGCACCTGGCGGCCGTGCTTGAGGCTGCTGCTGGCCTTGCTGCTGAGCGGCAAGAGTCCTTCTCTGCTGGATCTTCCCAATCAGCATTCTAGAGAATTCAATAATCTTCTGTCGCGCTGCGATCTGGTCAGGGCTGTTGGTTGGGGACCCGTTCATCTTGGTCCATAGGCCGCGCAATCCTTGCTCATATTTGGTCTTCTCTTCGTCACTAAGGAAGGGCAGGTTTTTGATCTGCCCAGGCTGATACATGGGAGGCCGGTTTTGAGCAGCAGGAGCCTGTGCGCCTTGAGGCTGAGGCTGGCCTTGCTGGGCCATTTGGCCCGGGGCGGGATTCATCGTCCTTCGCAGACCGGATTCGGCCGAAGCAGGGATAGCCGGTGTTATAGAAGCAGGTATCTCGAATAAAATCAGTAATTAGAGGTTGTGAAAAGCGATTCCAGAGGGACGAAGCAGCGACGAAGCAGCGACGAAGCAGCGACGAACGTACGACGCGTTCTGAAGTTGAAAGTTAGCAGAGAAGGCTGTCACAGATGCCTCGCAGCTGGCGCTGTCTACCAATTAAAATCGCCGAGCATGGGTCAATCTGTCTGCACCAGTAAGACTCGGAGCTTTTATCGGTCCGCGACGTGGTTGACTGGTGATTACATAATTCAATATTGTCTGCTGTAGACACAAGGTTAATGAGCATGTATGAAGCTGAGAGATGTAGGTGAGTCGATTGCAATACATAGAAGTTGATTCTCAAATTTGATTTTATTACTCCCGCCAAGTCTCTAGTTAATACGAAATTCCAGCTAGCTTTGTTCTCATATGCAATATAGTTATATCCATCCAGGTAAGACTTAAGAGGCTCCAGTTGGCTCTATGTATAACCTAATATCCAACTTCAAATTTATATTCTTCCAAAATTAAATAAAGTCGACTCTCTTCCATCATTTGTTATGCTTGAGTACGCGAAATTTCATCAGCACAAAACTTATTCATCATGGAAAAAATTCTTGCGCTTTGGTCTTGGAGCCATTGCTGTTGGAGAAGAAGTCTGCATAGATTGACATGCTGGGCATCAAGACAGCATACTAGGTTGAAACCAGAGCCGCTATTGAGATTCAATTCTATTCATAGAGCAACCAAGGGCCCTTCTTTCCAACTTTGGAAGAACAGTGGCACTCATTCACACGTCAAGGGGCATTATAGCCCCCATCTTCATAGAGAAAGAAGCGAGAGAGCATAATGATCTAGCAATGCTCCGTGGAGAGTTCCCCTGATGGCTGCATAAATATGTTTCTCGCAACAGCTATTCCTGTTTCCGTGGGTCCTCCGGATGCTGCATGCGCTTGCTTGCTAAAAACTCTAGCGTATGCTCCGTAGTGCTATATTGTTGTGATCGCTAGGTGTGTGGATTAAACATAGGCGTACCTATAGTAGTTATCTCCGCTATCATATAGGCCTACATACTGCGGGAGTGCTCGACGCGGAGAAGATCCCAAGCAGCTGAAATTACACGTGTACAGTTCTATCACTATGAGCACTTACTATCAGATGGTGTCTCTTTAGAGCAACATAAAGCTAAGCTGGATTAGTGTCAATAAGATATTAGTGGTTAGTATGTTTGCTACGCAATATGCTTCATGTTGAGAAATGCCTTGTGGTCAATGCACTTACATCTGCCATCTAGACTCGTGTCGCATGGCCAACTTCTCCTAACTCCTGAACAGACAGATTCACCTCCTGGATTGGCACATTCCCCCTGATCCGGAGTTATCACACCTCACTTGATCGCCTTGTCATGCATCGCGATTGTCCAGTAATACGAGCCAATTCTTCGGGCGGCGAGCACATCCTTTATGCGGTTATTTGCCGCGGCCACCCAATCAAGCAGCCCAGCTGTGCAGCTCAGCTGCACACCCCTTGACCGCACGCTACGGTAGTGCTGCTATTAGTGTTTGTTCCAGAAGCAGGCACGAAGTTGGTCTAGCAGCACCATAAGTAAGATGGCTGAACCGTAGATTCGCAATAAGCCAGCCATGCGCCAGGACACGCCAATAGCATGGCTCATCAGGCAGTTTCATTTTACGAACGCGCGCGCGCAAGAGAGAAGGTCGGGACTTTGAGAGGAAGAAAAAATTTTCCCCATTAGATTCCGGTTATTTCCACCCAAGATGGAATTCGTGCATCTTGTTTCGATAGAAAGCAGGTTTGAGAGCAGTCTAAGTGGGCAATAAGGCCACTGATGGGTTGGAAGCATTGCTGCCCGATGACTGGGTGGATCATGTAGGCACTCGTACCTGCAGTACGGTGTTTGTGTAGTACGTGTAGGATCTGTACTCCATACTGCCAATTGCGCCAAGGAACTGTCAGAACTTGCCAGGATTGCGCCAGCGAGAAGACGGAGAAAGATGCTGGAGGGATGGATGCGCCGCAAATAGTGATGCTGTGTAGGTTTGGGATAAGATTCGCAGCGCGGCCGCACTTCTGAGCTGGGAAGGGGATGATGCTGTGCCACACCACCCGCCCAAGTGAGCAGCTACATACCACGGCATCAATTTGGAAAGACACCACAAGACAGTTGGGGTTTCGTCGTTTCTATTCTCGCGCTGGATGGGCGGGCCGAGCCTGATGCGGCCAGGGAGTAGCCATGTGCATACTATACTTACAGGCACCATCACTAAGGTACCTAAGCTATGTACTACGCCATGCAATAGTACTACTCCGTACTTTGTCAAATCTGCTCGTTTCTCTTTGTGGTTCTGGTGTTTATGCACCGCAAGCTACTTCGTCCGCAGCGCCACTTTTGTTGGCTGCATTGCGTCCGGCCTTTCTCCAGACGCTGAAACAAGGTTCGTCAGCCCGTCGACCCGACGCTTCGGCTGATGCACATGGAGTTACATGTTGTCCTGCCGCTTAAAAAGGCCTCGCCGTCCAGCCAAGGCCGGTTATTCGCCTGTCGCCTGCAGCCCTCGCTCGTCTGCAGCAGCATCCAGGCAGCAGATCGCAGATCCGCCAGGGCTGAATTTGGCCCTTTTCGTCTATTCCAAACCCGTCCTTGTGTGCCTGGCGCTGCTTTTGTTTTCCATTTCCTTTCGGTTGGCTGGTTCCCTCAGCCTTTCTCGCTTTCTTCTTTTCGTCCTTCATCTTTGTTTCTCCCTCTTGTTTCTTCCCTTCGTTCCCCCCTCCCTCTTCCACGCTCTCCTCCCGTCCTATATACCGCCGCCGCCACCGTCCCAGCGCCATCTTCCCTGTTTCTCCCTCCAAGTCTCCAACCAGCAGCTGCTGTTTTATAGTAGCCGCGCCGTGGGCGTCAATCAAGGTGTTACCAACACGCCGACAGCCAGCACCTGGCCTTCCAGAAATTTTATCATGCCCTTGACAGCAAACAACGTCTTTTCTTCTCCACGCTGGAGGTTCCTACTTGGGACCCTGACTCCTTGACACCGCTATTGTCTCCATCTCCTGTATCAGTTACCTACTACGAAAGCAGAGCCCCTCGCAATTAGCCTGGTTCCTGCGCAATCACAAGTAACTGCTACTACGCTGTATGTCATGATTCCTGCTGCTTCTCCCCTGCGCTGATGCTGATGGCCGCCACCCCGCGCAGCAAACTACTCTTTATTTTTCTCGCTCTCCCTCTTCTCTCATTCCAAGCAAAAGTACCCCACGCCATCTAAAAAGGCCCGCGCGGCCAATTGATCGCAACTTTCTCGCGACTCTAGTCCGAGACACGACCAGCTTAGAGGACCGAGACAACGGAACTACCCCGTGGCCAGATAAAAAGAGAGACAGCCC
Organism: Trichoderma asperellum; assembly: GCF_020647865.1. Taxonomy (NCBI): domain Eukaryota; kingdom Fungi; phylum Ascomycota; class Sordariomycetes; order Hypocreales; family Hypocreaceae; genus Trichoderma; species Trichoderma asperellum. The sequence goes on from NC_089416.1 coordinate 2,262,268, forward strand.
CCAGCGACTCATTCGGTCACACGTTTCACACGGACTGGAGCTGCTCATCTACGTTTCTCTCCACCTCCATTACTACTATTACTACGCACGACCATGGTTCGATACGACAGAAATCCGCGGAGGCGGTCATCAACGCCAAATTTAAAGCTGTCGCCAGCCCAAATGGCCGCGCTGCAGACTGCGGACCCAGCTTCACCGCCCGACACTCCTGTCACCTCACCAGACTTCCCCCGCAAGGATAACCCAGCGGCATTTTACCTGTTGGCGAATTCCCTTGCTCAAGACCCAAATATCAGGCCATATGGGAGTGGCCATCAGTTCAGTTATCGCCCGCTGGAACAATTGAGCCCGCGATCATCATCCTCGTCCGAAGCCGACAAGGAGCATTCGATTAGTGGCGATTCTTCCGATAGCGCTAGCGTTGTTAGCCTGCCAACCTCGGCGCAGCGATTGCGACATGATGCTTCGGTCGAAAAGAATGCCTTGGAGTTGCACGAGCTGGATGCATCTGGGGATGCAGATGCAGATGCAGAATCTGAGTCTGAGGCTGATTGCGAGGCGGAGACAGACAAGCTTAAGCGAGCAAGGCTTGCGCACGGCCCCGCGACAAGCATCCCTGAGCGCTGCGACTTTACGATTGACTTTACGATTGAGGATATGGATCCGATGGACAGTGAGTGGGAAGGCCTGGATGTCGTCTACCCCACTGAGATTGAGAGTGAATCCGATGTCGAGGCGCCTCTAAGCCAGTCTGCGTCTCAGCAGAGGGATCTGGACCAAGACATGATGCAAGACCTCGAGAATCTTAATTGCAGCAACGAGGCATCTGATGATGAGACTGAGGATGACGAAGAGTCGGAGTTCATGAGAAGGCAGCAGGAGCTGAAGCGCATTCGAAGAGTGAGCATGTCGAGCAGCTTCGGTAAGAGGACGCACAGCGAGCTGAGCGACTCGGACGACAACGACTGCGCCCTTGACGTCAATGAGGCCGGCTCCAGCGCTCGGCGATTTCGCAAGAGGGTCCACCGCGGAAGCTTACTGTTCCAGGATCCCCCCGCGCCTCGAATTGATGAGCTAGAAGAGCCCAATTCGAGCGAGGATGAATATGCCAACGAGATGCGCCTTGCGCAGGAGCTACCATACCATGCAATGGAGATTATGGATACAGACTCGAGTTGACGATAAAGAGAAAGAAACAAAACAAATCATGACACAAAAAAAAAAAAAAAGGCAAAGCCAAAAAGGAAAAAAGAAAAAAAATTCAAGAGCTCTCCAGAGGGCATTCATGGCTATTAGACAGCGAGCTTGCTTTATTATACACGACGACGAATGATGTAACGAGAATATTAGAGAGGCACGTCGAAGCCTCAAGCGAAGTTCCCATGGGACGCTGATATTTACTTATACGGCACGGTGAATATACAAGATAAATTATTTGGATATTCCCAACCAGGCGAGGTATTAGCCTCATAGCAAAGAAAGCAAAGTCTAAGGCGAAGGCATTCCAAGTTGCTCGCCACTGCGTCAATTATTTTTACGTTTCAGCATGTATCGAAATGGCTTTCCTTCTTCGATACCTTTATAGATAGATCACTGCGCTTGCATCATGTTTGTTATCGATTTTCTTTTTTATTTCAGATTATCGGGAAGACGGAGGTAGACTTGCTTGATATCTTGATATTTATATATAGCTGATATCTGAGAGATGCTTGATAGACAATAGATGGACATTCCTACTGCTTAAATTTGCCTTCCATAAAGTAGGTACCTTAGTACTTAGAAGTCGCCGCACATGTAGATTCCTCTTCTATCTTGGAGCGGGACACAGCAGATAAGCCCCGCTGTGGACCGCTGTTTGACGCTCCAAGCTGCCACAGATCTTGGTGGGGTGGGCGCCAATACCGCTACCACTTTGTTGTGACTACCTTAGTACCTTAAGCTACTGTTATCAATCTCGTATCATCGAAAAACATCCCGCGATAAACGGCCCTTACCACCTGGGTATAAGCATTCTTTGGCTTCTTTGTGTCTCACAATTTTCTATCTAGTCCTTGCTGCAACCTGATAACATCTACATCCGCCTTTTCATTGCCCTAGCTCCGCCAAACGCGTCGACCGCGGCCAACAGAAGCCATGGACTCAACTCTGATGTCAGTTCATCTCGAGCAAATACAAAGCTCTTGCCAGGGAATTGACTCTCTTCCGTAAGACAATGTCATATGTGAAAGGTAGAATAGCATTTTCTTACTAGACCTACAGCTTCCCGCCTGCGAAAATATTCGCCAATGCAATGCTCTCCAACAACGACATCACATCCTTAATCCGAGACACCGAGGCTCACGAACGCGCTCTTTTCTCTGTCCCCCCTCCACCTCCAGCCGCTGCCACGGCGTCAAAGTTCTCAAAAGCAGCCGAAGCCGAAGCCGAAGCCAAACCCAAGAACCGCCGGCAAACAGTCTTCAACGTCGCCTCGGGCGAAGTAACGACGGGCCCGCCGACACGAAGGGCGCCCCATCGCCGTACAGCGGTGGCGGCAGTCCTGGGCGGCGAGATGCACGAACAGCTGCGGAGGGGAGAAACAGATCGCAAGGGCGACTTGGACGTGGAAGTGCTCTTGCGCGGTGCCGAGAAGCTCTGTGGAGTGTATGAATTGCCGGGAGCTCGCGAGCGCATTGTGGCGTTACGGTCCAGATACCGAAATGGGAAGAATACAATGGCTTATTACGAGGCAAAGGTGGCTGAACAGGCTGAGCAGCTGGCCAGCATGAATAAGGACTGGATGGACCAGGACCAGGACAAGGACAAGGAAGCGGATGAGCCTCAGCAGAGCGGCAGTGATGGGTGGACTGAAGAAGATTTGAGGAGAGAGGAAGAGGAGGCGAAGCAGATGGAGACGAAGAAGAGGGAGTTACAGGCTAGGCTAAAGTCCATGGAGAGAGATATTGGAGGGCTAAGAAACATGTAAGGCTATGGAATTAGGAGACCAAAAACTATGATACCCCCAAATATACGCGATAGAGTGCTTGCCTCTACATAGAATTGTACTACACCGGCTAGCACAGCACGCCGAAATTGCAATGATGGAGGGTTAGAGGGGTGATGAAAAGGAAAGAGGAGCTTTTATCCATATAATGCAGACTTGGCCCATTTTGATGGCTTATATTATCCTAGCTATTTTATATGACAACATCGCCAACCCGCTGAATAGCAGTGGCAAACACAATCTATAATTATCTATTCAACTTACACCTGCACTTGAATCTCACCCTTGTCCTTCTCCTCCTTTGCCTTGTAAAGCTGCTCAAACATGTCCGTCACATCATCCGCGCCCTCAATCACAAACTTGTCATCTATCAAGATCCTCGGCACACCCTTCATCCCCAACTTCTCAATCTCGTCCACTTCCTGATCAACATCCTCGCCTCCAGATCCATCCTCAAGCCACTTCCTCGCCACGCCCCCCTCAATACCAGCCTTCTCCCCCGCAGCGACCAAGTCATCATAGCTCGTGATATCGCCGCCCTCCTCGAAAAACATCTTCATCACGGCCACCTGCACCCTATCTTCCAGCTCAAACCCGCCCAACTTTCTGCCTAGATGCGACATCCTATGAGAATCCCTCGTATTGCCAATGCGGCCGCTGAATGTGAACCCGAAGCCTTCCTGGTCGCCCATCTGCGCCATCCGCGCGCGCTTGGAAGCCAGACGGTCGGCGCCAAAGCGCTCTACGGCGATGTCCTGCACCCTGGTGGATTGGCCCTGCGGTATGGACCTGTCTAGCTGGAAGGCGTGCCAGCGGATGGTGAATGTGGACGACGATGCGCCGGGGACGGTTTTCTTGAAGAGGGCGATGGCGCGGCCGAGGCGAGCTCGGGCGAGGTAGCAGAAGGGACAGACGGTGTCGGAGATGATTTTGATGTCGTAGTTTGCCATTTCGACTTATTGTTATTATAATCTTCTTGTTTTTGCTTACGAATGGGAAAATAGGAGGTTTGAATGGTGAGAAGTTGAACGTTGTCTTGTTTGATAGAGGCGTGCAATAATGTGAGCTTGGTTGGACATGCCTACATTCTTATATGTCATTTATCCTACACATTCATCTGAACCAAAAAATTTAATCTAAACTAAACAAACAGGAGCTGAAATAAACTACCGGCTGCCTAGACGAATCCCAAGTTTCAGTTTAAACCTGGTTGCGTGTCGTCTGTGGTTTTAGTATCTAGACTTACATGGATCGGATCTTTTGCGGAAAACAACTGCCAGTAGTGGCCCTGGATTTTCCGCCGCTCGACTAACAAATGGGCCAGGCAGACAATATCCAGACCTCTTCCACGACTGGCTCTTCTAAATTTAATGCAATTCTATTATGAAGATGCCTAAAAACTCCTATTTTAATTGCCTATCTATGGTACGGGTATCATTTTCTTCTATTATGCAGCCAAAGTAACTCCCAAATACGCCTGCCCTACGAGCTTTCATGCTCCTCATAGACTGCCACTCCTTAAGCGCCTCTCTCTTTTCTTCGCCTACCACGAGTATATGGCTCACGCCTTGATTTCCGCATCTCTTCTCGGGAGCCTCGAGCTGGTCCTGGGCGGTAATAGTCTCCTCTAGATCGCACCTGGTTCTGATTGTGCCGTATTTGAGGCGCATCCTCATTTCGGCTCCGCCCTGGCGCCGGTCCGGATGGAGACTCCTCTGTTGAAACCGGATCATACTGCACCGCTCGATCCCAGTCTTCGAGCTTTGTAAATGGACTTCTAAGCCATGATCGTAGCTCATGCAAAAATACTCGCGTATTATCTCGTCCAAGAAATTCTGATAGCATGTCCTCAGCTTGGCCAGCGCTGCCCATGATATCCACAGTCTTCAGAATTGCAACAATATACTCCAACAAGAACTCGGCGTTGTTTGCTCTTCTCCGTGCTTGAGCTTCGTCTGGACGAGATGTAGCAGAAGTAGAAGCAGGCTCCTCAGCTGTGAGAAAGGAAAATACCTGCAGTTCACGGCGGATCCACATGCGTGCCCGAGACACGAGATGCTCGTCGCTACAGAAGAGCCTTGGTGTCAGCTCCCGATATAGAGAGAGCCGGTTGGACCCAACATGCTTTGAGAATCTCTTATGCAGGTAAACATCACGCCGAAGGGTTTGAACTCGTTCTGCGGCATTATTATGAGCCGTAAATCTGGGGGTCCTCGCCGCTCTAGCTCTAGGACGAGGAAATGATGGTTGATGGGAGTATGTCGTAGTTGAAGATGGCTGCGGCTTCGGTTCTATGATGGTCGTTTCTCGGCGCTCAGGAGGGCCTCGTTGTACTTTGGTTACATCCCTCTTGCAAAGGGGACATAGGGGCTTATCGTAAAGCCAGTTCAATATACAAACATAGTCAAAACTATCATGCCCGCATGGCAAAAGTTCGCAGACATCGCTAACAGTGTCTAAGCAGATGACACAGCACTTGGTGGCGTTATCCGACTGTTCTCTTGCAGCCACCTCTTGCAGCGTATTCTGGAGGACCTTGCGATGTATTTCATCATTTTCATCAACCAGCCCGCTTTCCATGGGGTTAGCGCGACGATAACGAGGATGCAACGAAGATGCCGTGGTGAAGATGCAAGAGAAGAAGATGGGAGAAGTTACGATATCGACGCTTCATTACTTAGTCTAGTGGTTGCTTGGTGGGGCAATTGACAGCCTGTAGGACTGCTCCGTACAGGGCGCTGCTTCAGTGGGGTCGGCCTGTGGCGGTGGCGGCCGTTTTTAAGTGCTTCTTCTGCAGGACGCGCTTTTCTAATGGATGACAAGCAGCGCGCTTGCGTGCGCGACTTGCAGTTCCCCACATGACGCTTTTCGACGAAGGAGGATTCAAGTATACAAAACAAATCCTCTTCAGCTCTTTGGGTCTGTTTCTTTATAAACCTGCCTCTCGTTCTTGTTTTGGCCACGTTTGAGTTCCGTTGGCGTTCTTGTAAAAGACATGTCTCTTCTGATATCCTGATTCACTGCCTTCGATTTCAATTGGCGTATACCTACCTCTGTGCATCTCCAGCTTCTGACGCTGCAATGGAAGAGAAAGCAAAGAAAGAGTATGAAGCAAGAGCCCAGAAAGTGCGAGCTGATCTGAAGCAATGGGAGGGAGACTGGGCAAAGACTCATGGCGGGAAGAAGCCAGGCAGAGAGGACATCAAGAATAACCCGGATATAGGTAAGCTCGCATGCTAACTGCCCACTTACAATCTGCCCTCGCTAAACTCGCAAAAGCCCAGAAGTATAAAGACTATAACAAGCTTCGCGATATAATAACTGGAAAGCTGGCTCCTCTCTCAGACGCCTCCGCCCCCAAAAGCAAGCATGACAAGCGTAAAGCAGCTCACGTATCGGCGGCCGAGACTCCAATGAAGCGAGCAAAACATGCCGAGACACCTTCGAAACGACTGGCCCCGAGCGGCGACGAATATATGAATAGCCCGGCTATTTCCAGGAAGCTCTTTAGCCCTGCACCTGTGACAGCCATTGGCCCGACACCTCAGCGGGACGGGAAAGTCCTTGGGCTGTTTGATCTGTTGGTGGAAAAAGAGTTCAAGAGTCCGTTGAAGGGGGTGAAGGAGATCGGTCGCCCTGCTAGTTCCCATGCAACTCCTAGCAAGCGCAAAAGCAACTTAAGCGAAGATGCTATAGTCAAACTAGGACTTACTCCAAGCTCTGCCAGCAAACGAAAGCTGTTTTCGACACCAATGAAGAAGAGGGAAGGACAGAATATGGCCGGAACGCCCACGTCCGTATCCAAGCTCCAGTTTGATACCCCTGCATTTCTAAAGAGGCATTCACTTCCAACACTAGACGAAAACACAACATTTGATGCTCCACCTCTAAGGCTGCCGCGAAAGCCTCTGGTTCGTGGCTTGAGCGAAATCGTAGCCAGTCTTCGAAAGGTCGAGGAGGAACAGCTGGATGATGACCTTGAGGCGCTGCGCGCAGTCGAGGCCGAAATGGAATCTGGTGGCCCTCCTCCGCCCATGATCAAGATACAAAAGCCGGAGCCGAAGCAAGACATTTTGGAGCCAGATAGCCAGGCTAAACAGCTGCCTTTAGGTGGATTCGACGATGAGGGGTTGTATGACAGCCCTACAGAAGATGCTGTGGATCGTGACGGACAACCAATGAGGGTGTTTAAGAAGAAGGGGCAGAAGAGAACAACACGACGAGTAAACATGCGGCCGGTTCGAACTAAGCGACCAACAAACCTGGCTGAGAAGAACGGGAGTGATGAAGATGAAGATGAAGATGGTCAAGATACCATTCCAGATACCCAAGCTCATGTTGACAAATCAGATGTCGCAGGCGAGTCTGATGGCGAGTTTGAAGATGACCATGATACCCAGGATGCGAAGACTGAGAAGAAGCCCGCCAAGGAAGAAGGGGTGGTAAAGAAGGCAGCCCGCAAAGTGAACCAGCTGGCACATGCAAACTTCCAACGGCTGAAGCTGCGGAACAATGGTGCCAAAGGCGGACCAGGCTATAATAGCCGGTTCCGAAGAAAGAGATGAAGGAATAAGGGATTGGGCGGGTAATATCATTTTCGGGACAATGTGCGAGATAGGATCTACCATGGCGTGGGCTTGATGGGAAATGCATACATGGCGTTCTTCAGGATGGGACGGACATTCAATACATACACTCAAGCGGAATGGACTTGAGAGCGATATATTTTTGTGCTTGAAACAATCAGGGTTCTTATTCTTATGAAGCATGCATTACGCTATTGAGTCTATTGTCTTATTTGCGATGTTATGAAACAATAGGCCCAAGTTGGCTACCTTCATCCTCACTTTTACATGACTTTACAGGTATCATCGGATAGATCTTTCATTTCATTTCATTTTTATTTTTGAATTTTTCTTCCTTTTCAATCCTCTTTCATTCTCTTCTTGTTTTCTCTCCACAAAGCCAATAGCTAGCTAAGGAAGCATCTCAAAAGCCCAAAAATAGCCATCCCTCCCAAGAACAAAGAGGCCTTTCACCTTTGCGGTTTACGGCTCGTCCTTTTATTCTCCCCCTCATCCTTCGGTTTCATGCCGAGAAGCCTTCCGAGAAACCTTCCGAAGATTTGGCACGTCGTCTTCGAAGCCTCTCTTATACCCTCGGATACCATCGGATACAAGATCAGATTATGATACGAGTATGCTCTTGATTGCTACCTAAGGTTACATGAGTATTTCGACTTGCAGGATCTCAGTTTTCATTTTTGCGGTTCCAATTTTTTACCGCAGCTTTTATCTTGTTTTACGGAAATATCTCGAAATCCTTCGTCTCAGCTAGACTCACCTGCAAACACCCGCTTTCCCCCCAGTGGACTTATTACCAAATCGCTGCAGCCGCCTGCAGCTGGCAGAGTACGGAGTCCCAATTTAGCACTCCATTTTTGTTCTTGAATTCCTTTCTCGAGTCGCATATATCCTTTTTGATCTCATTTCTGTTTTCCCTCCTGCTTTTTTCTTTGGCCATTTGCAAATTTTGGTGGGAGTTTGATTTGGTTTTGAAGTTTTGACACTCCCCTTTTCTGTTCTTTTGGGATTTCACTTGGAGTCATACAACCGGTCTAGGGGTAATTGTTCTGCTTTCTTTTCGCCATAATCACGACCTATTTGCTTTGACTCAATTCCGTGGCTAATAATCAACATCCGGTTTTGTTGTCTATCTTTGAGATTTGGAAAGGGGCCTGGAAAGGGGGGAGGATGGAGCACAGCGCAGTGTCCAGCAACGCAGCTCAGAAACTGATTGCTTCACCAAGAAGGAAACTTGTAACCAAGAAAGCTGAAATCTGCTTGAGAACCAATGCTTCCAGGATTCAGGCCTGGTGCGCTACCGTCTCAAGTTTCAACAGCCGCAGATCAGCATCGCCATCGCCTTTTACCTGTTATCGATTGCTACCTCTTGACTTGGACGACACTACATTGGACTCTAACAGGACCCTGACTGGTCCTATCGAGCCAAGCCAATCCTTATCTCGTCCTAGCTCACCGCCTTCATTCCGCTCAAGCATTGAGGACTCCGAAGCTACTGATCCTTCATCAGCTAGTCCCTGTCGGGGTGGTCGCCAACCACACTCAACTGACAACCCATCTTCAACTACACTTTTTAATGTTGATATACCTGAATGCCTGCTACCCGCACCAAAATCTAGCTATGTGGGCTTCGAGTCTCCCAATGGCATGCCAATCATGCCCGAGAGGAGGGCTCTTCAAACGCTCTCCCCATATTTGGATAAATCGCAGACAAATAATCGAGTTCAGGGTTTCACAGAGATACTGCTCGATGACTTTTCAATATACCTCGATACCAACGACTATCCGGAAGAGATGCGGTCTCTCCATCACCTAAACACAAAAAATAGACACAAAAACTTCTTTTTTGACGGCTTTCTTGGCATTGGCAACAAGAGAGTATATGTGCGTCGTGTACAGATAGTTGCGGTTCCCATCGGAAACTACGGCTCTCTCTCTAAGCGCACTGTGCAGGGAAACATCTGGCTACAGTCTTCTTTAGGTTCTAAACAGGCGTTATTTTACAAATTGGGAAACCCGGCAAGGGAATATGGGCGTTTCTTTTACCCCTTCTTATGGGTTGCGGATTTGGCGAAACATTTTGTGGATTTTCTTTGCATCATGGGGGAAAACAGGCGCAAGGTTTCTATTCATCACTTTCGATCGACTTTTGCTGCATGGCTGAGGAAGAGCCACATGGAATCCCCAGAGTTTATTGAGTGGCTAAGCCAACACCCAAGCGAAGACTATCGAAGCTCGGTTGTTGCTAACATCAAATTTCTCTACAAGGAGACTATAGGAGTGCTGGGTCACCTCAAATCTTCCTTTCACACTATATGGGCTGAAGTTTTGGAATTTCAGCTGTTTAAGAGCTTGCCTATGAAAGCAGATCCCCCAACAATCGTTACTCAGTACATATTCGATTGCTTTGAACATTTGCCGTTTGGCGATCGTCTTCAGGTCATCCCTTTGAGTATAGAGACTACTAATCTTCGCAATGATTTGATCCGACAAAGGCACTTGGAATACCCGTCAAACTTGCATCAGATAGCCAAGGATCTGTCTGCGCCATCACAAGAAAGTATCAATAATATTAAACCAGGCGACACCATATCAACCCACCGGGATGATGTGGCATCGGGGACGTTATGGAAGAGAGAACTATCCAAGGGCTTCTCAGACGTTGACAGATGGTTTGCCCTGGTACAATCTGTCCACGTTAACAGGAATGGACTGCGCACGTTTGATGTGATCTGGTACTATCGGCCAGTGGATACACTCTGTGGTTTGATGAAATATCCATGGAATAATGAACTATTCCTCTCAGACCACTGTTCTTGTTCCGAGCCATCCAAAATCGACGAAAATGAGATTCTCGGCGTCCATGACGTCGAGTTTTGGGGTACATCCACGACAAAAGCAGAGTTCTTTTGCCGTCAGACCTATCTCCAAGAAGAAAGAAGATGGGTGACTTTGAAGGAAAGCCACTTATGGTGTGAGCATACTTGGGTACAATCTAAGACGAACTCCACACCGGCATATCGACCCGGACAGCCATATTTGTTGCACTTGGATCTAAGTACTGCCATTTCAGAACCTTGCGAATTTATAACCTCTTTTAGAGAAAGCGGCACCAGAGTTTATCAATTCAGACGACTTCTGCGCCGTAAACAAGTTGATCCAAATGCTCCGAACGCGCGACCAAACGAGCTTGTATACAGCGAGCAAACTGTCAAAGTGAAGAAGAGTCAAATCTTAACCACTTGCTCAGTGAGGTTCTTTCGAGATGGTGATAAAATCCCTACGCCATATGATCGTGATGGTACGGGAAATCTCTTCTACATCACTCACCAGAAAATTTTCATTGGCGGAACTGCATTTTACATCCCGTTGGAAAGAGCACCAGCTTCTCTGCATCAAGGATATGATCCCCTCCAAGCAATAGAAAAACTCTGTGGAATTGACTTATTCTGTGGAGGAGGTAACTTTGGCAGGGGTCTTGAAGATGGCGGATGCATTCAAATGAAATGGGCAAACGACTATGACAGTAAAGCAATTCACACCTACATGGCGAATGTAAAAAACCCCGAAGACGTTCATCCATTTCTCGGCTCCATTGACGATTTGCAACGACTGTCTATGCAAGGCGAATTCGCAAAGAATGTACCCAAGATTGGAGATGTCGACTTTGTGTCTGGTGGCAGCCCCTGTCCTGGCTTCTCTGCTCTTACCAACGACAAGACCACCGCAGCACAGAGGAAGAACCAGTCGCTTGTCGCAGCTTTTGCATCCTTCATAGACCTCTACCGGCCAAAATATGGCGTCTTGGAGAATGTGCCCGGCATAGTCAACAAGAAAACAGCACGAGACCAAGATGTTTTCAGCCAGCTTATCTGCGCTCTAGTCGGCCTAGGCTACCAGACGCAATTCTTCTTCCTTGACGCATCGTCATGCGGGTCGCCACAGCGCAGATCTCGCATCTTTGTCGTCTTTGCCGCCCCTGGCCTCGAGCTACCAAAGAAACCGGCGCAAACGCATTCGCATCCTCCAAACACGCGAGAACTCGGCATCGGATACCTGCCCAACGGCCAACACATGGCAGCTCGGGAAATGGCCAAAACCACTCCATTCAAGTACGTGTCCGCAGAAGAAGCGGTGTCAGACCTGCCTTGCATCTACGACGCCCAGCCTGATATCTGCGTTCCATATCCCGACCACCGCGTCACGAGAGGCTTTACCAGAACGCAGCGAGCTCGCATATCTGCCGTACCAACTCAGCCATGGGGCATGGACTTCTCGCAGGCCTGGTATGGAGAAGCCCGATCCAAAGCACAAGCCGGCGCGGGCACAATGACGGCAGCTGAACGAGACATGTTTGCCAAGGCGAGCGATTCGTCCTCGAAACAACCCATGAACACGCTTCCTGCCTCGAAGGCATACGGGAGAATGTTCCCAAACAAGCTGTTTGAGACGATTGTGACGGCGACAACCCCAACCGATGCCAAGAACGGGCGAGTGCTCCACTGGCGAGAAAACAGGCTCATAACCGTCATGGAAGCACGAAGGGCACAGGGTTTCCGCGACGAAGAGGTCCTCCTGGGCGACCCCGCGACGCAGTATAAAATCGTTGGCAACAGCGTGGCAAGGCAAGTCGCCGTCGCTCTCGGGGTTACGTTCCGCGAAGCATGGGTTACGAGTCTACAAAGACAGAACAAGCGCGGGCTTTCAAGTCGTCGTCGACAAGCTGCGCGAGAGACAGACGCAATGGATGCTACGTATGAGCCCATCGTATCGGACATCATGTCGGCCTCCCAGTCTGGGACCCTTACTCCCAATACTACGACGACCCAGACGACTGTTTCTAGGGACTCGACGCCTCTGACATCTGTAGAGAGCGTGCGACACGGTGGCTGTAGCTCAGTTCAACAGACAAAACTCACCACAGCTGGCTATAAACGTGCGTCGTCGGGGACTCTTGTTGTGGAGATTCCTCAATCCCTAAAGAGACGAAGGTTGGGCGGTGGAGCTTGAATGCTTGAATGCCTGAATGCCCTGCCCACCTATAAGCAGCAGAGTTGGCAAATAGCAAGATTGCTACCTCCTTTGGCAAATTTAGGTACATACATGCTGCTACCATTAGTATATGGCGATAAGATCACAGGACAGAGTTTAAGTTGTTTTTAAAGTTAACATAGCAATCTATTAAGAGAAATAAAATGGACCATGTAACGCTCAGATCTAGTAACCTATGCACTCATTCGTTGAGTCGAGTTGACAGGAGTGTTTCTATTCGAGCTATTGTAATGCACCATAACTTTACTTGCATCTGCGCTGCTATACAATGGAACCCGCACATAAGCAGGTACTTGAATGTATCGTATCTACAGTGCAGTGTAGCACTCGAAACGACCTCTGCTGCAAGTGGATATCCTTGTCCTGCAAAATGCGATCTGTCAAATCAAACCGCGTGAGATCTACGGGAATACCATTTTAGCACGATTTGCATCGGGAAGGCCTCATTTCCGGGTTTCGTTTTTAGCCTTATATCGCCTGATATTAAGCGCTTAACGAATGCAGCCGACAGCAGGGCACAGCAGGGCTCCTCTGCCGAGTAATTAGGGTAGCAGTAGTACATACTGTCTCGATATTCCCTTGCCTCGTTCGCCACTATGCTTACGTTAAGGAGTTTGTTCTTCGTATAAAGATTGTCAATCCAGCCACGTCAGATCACGACCTACGAGTGCGAGTACCTGCTCCATACCGTGCTTTTACATACTGCCGACAACTCCACGCAGAGTCGCACACACGTCGCCCCTGATACCTAGTAGTAGTAATAACAAATCATGCACTCTGCAGTACAGTAGAGAGAGTCCTCTTTAGATGAACCCGAAGACTCGGCACTCGGGCGCGCTGAGGATGACAAAAAGGACCGAAAATAAAGCAGGCTCTCGGGACACGATCGACAGGCTAGTTGTTTCGGACGATGTCGACCCTCGGCCTGCTCATCTCCATCATCGACTTTTTGGTGGTTGAAGCTATTTCGGCGTTGCTCACGCAATTTCCCCATCGGGTAACCTCTCGTTGCAAGGGTCTGGTGCTAGCTCTGACGTATCGACAGGATACCCAGTCAATGTGCGCGGTTGGCGATATTGTCTCCATATTAGACGGGAGGCTTGCTCGTACCTGTACCAGGACACGCAAGTAATACTAGTAGTACTAACATAGTTACCATCTTGGCAGTAAGCCGAATCGCAAAGAAGAGGGCAGAGGACGACGGCTTCGCAAGCTTACTGCAAGTCTTGGTAAAGCGCAGCCCCGATGCTGACTGTGTATTCTCACACATGGCTCGCACAAGGCGTTCATGGCTTGGTTGCATTGCCCACGGCGCATGCCACACGCATGCCACATGCATGTGCGTCCCCGACTGATGGGTAAGCTAAGCTGAGAGCAGAGGCCCTGCCCCTGTCCCTTGAAGCTCAATCTGCGACCATTCGCAGAACGCCTGGCCGGGGGCCGCGGTCACGCATGCAAAGCCAGAATGCCATCTCCATGGGGTAAGGGATGCGGTTCTGGGCACGAATTGGCGCCGTGCTCGGGATTCCGCTCCGGACGCAAAACCTGCACTCCGGCTCCCATCTTTGCGCCAGCTTCACATGTTTGGCTCTTCCTCGCTGTTATACATGGCATGCACTTTTTCTCTTTCCTCCCCGCGGAGCACAGGGCCGGGCAAAGATGCCGTTTCTTGCCTGCTGCGCCGGTGGATTGCGGACACCAATCCTGGACGAGTTTCACCGAGGGCAGCACACACACAGCTGCTGAAAGGAGGCCGTCATCTTCCTTTGCTACCCCTCACACCACGCAGACTTTATATGCCGCGTCGCACGAGCGGCTTGAGGAAAATTTGGGGCGGCGTGATATCCATAGGTGCTTGCAAGATCCCAGGCCGAGATGGTGTGCGACGAGCATTCTTTGTGCTCGGACTGGCTGCTCGTGCCGCGACAGGGCGATACAGTCTGTATGGCTGATTGCCAGAAGGCTGGAGGCGGAATATCCATCCGTATCCCAGCAGCCCAGTCGCAGGATTGGCCGTGCTTTCTTGTGCTTCGTGCTCCATATGAGGCGGTGATGAAAATGCGCTTTCGGGCTCGAGAGCACCCGTGGCCGATGATATTCACAATCCCGACGCCACGTGGGCGATACGGACCAGCAGCAGCAGCAGCAGCAGGCGAGCCTAGCTTGGCTTGAAGAGGCTCCATGTCAAATACTGCCGGGAACGAAAACGAAGATGCATCCATTGTGTAGCCCTTGTCGCAGCCAGGAACCCGAGTCGTGGCGCTGGTTCGAGAGTTGCCTGTGCAAGGTACGCATGTAAGTGGGTGCCAGGAGGCGAACAAGCGAGCGCGCAAATCGACGTCGCCAAGTTTCCGAAAGTACCGACAGGGAGCGGAAACCGCGACAGGGGACCCAGCGGTGCTTTATACGGCACGAGACGCTGCACGAGCACTTGGATGATATATTGATTGCCAGGCCTTGCATCCAAGCCGCTGCGAGTCGAGCTTTGGGTGTCATACCTACTATGTAGTACTTGGCATGTCGAACTTTACATGTCATACTTTACAAGTCTTTACAAGTGATATACTACATACAGCACCTTGGCCCGCGTACAAATACGGCAGCTACTCGACTACAAGGCGTGGTTTGGCACCTCGCACATGCTATGTACTGTAATAGCAGCGGCCCTGACAAGGGCCACCAAACGGGTATATCGTGTATCTGCGACCTGGGCTCTGCCTGCTCGTAGCAAAAGTGACGCTATGGTTTGTGGCTGGCATTAGGTGCTACGTTGCCGGGTAATACAGCGAGAAAAGAGCAAGGTGAGATAGCCTTGCAACTAAAAGCGCTACTATTAGTAGTAGCAAGAGGTAATAGTATGCAAGACTCGCAGGATAAGCAACCCAGGGCAAAAGCCATCGTACGACCAAGAGCATAAGAAGGATCAAGTACAGTAGCCTGGCTTACCTACTAGGTAGTTTTACCTAGTACCTGGTAATGAGTGCCAATTAGCTAGATCTGCAGGTACGGGGTTTCTGCTCCCGACAGAGCGAATGACTTGAAGCTGCCGTCTCCATCCGGTGACAGTTGGCGTCAAGACGAGCTTCAGCCTATCACAGGACGCGGCTTCATAATATGGAGAACAAGTTCAGCGCACATGCGCCGGCGGAGATACTTGCCTGCATTCCCTTTGCCTGAGGAGCTCCGGCGAGAGCGAAGACGGCGGCCATTGTTCTTTCTCTCCTTTCTCTCTCTCTCGCTATTCAGCCTCTTTTGATGTGCCGGGCCCAGTGCGCTGATCGTCGGAAATGGCGAACAGCAACAATACGAATACTGCTAGCACGCGTCCTTGTGCCACCCGGACAGCTAGCAGCCTAGCTCTGTTGCTTGGACAAGACGGCCCCCCGAAAAAGACGAAAAGATGGGGGCGATGGAGCCGTGCCTCTTGAAACCGGCGCCGATTCGGGCATGGCCGACACCTCAAAGCGTCGAGTCGAGCCTTTCACGCCCAACACACCAGCAGCACAGCAGGACAAGCAGTACAAGTAGTACAAGCAGTGCAACTACTAAGGTAGTGCGCTTGTGCTGCTAGTGCTGGCACCAGGTGCGGGTACTATGCCCAATGAAGTACCGAGCAAGTACTTGTGCAGGCACTCTCAGGATGAGCGAACTCTGGAGGAGAACATTTCGAGTCCCTTGAAAGTATTCCGTCTGCCTGCCTACCTGCTACCTGGCAGTCAACTCCTCGTGCGAGCTTGAGATTGCAACATGCCACTATACGGTGCCAGGCATGGCTATGGAACCAGAGCGAACCTGCCTGGTGTCTGGCGCCTTGCCCTGGACCGGTGCCTGGCTTTTGACATGTCCCAACGGGGCGAGCAACGGGCAGGACGGACGAATCAAAGCGGCAGTGAAAGATGACAGAGGCACATGCATGCGGTGCTTGGTCTTTGGATTTGAAAGAAACCAAGGCCGTCTTGCTAGCCCGACTCCGCAGCGCATGGGGCGGTTGCAGGGCCTCGCTGGACCAACGGCGGCTAGCCTTTAGCCCTCGACTTATTTTTCTTTCTGGAAACTGGCGAGGAACGTTTGGTTCGGCGGCCGGGACCTCGGGAGAAAACGACCGCCCAAAATAAGGCATGCCCGGCACAGTTTCGCCTCGCACGGAGTTGATGCGGCTTGATGGAGCCGTGCCCTCCTACAGGCGTCCCATGCCATCGAGGCCGCTCGCCTTTGCTTTGCCTAATGCGCTGTCCGTTCCTGGCTGGGCGGCCCCCGGCTGCTTGGCACAGGAACTTTATCCATTGCCGCACCCTCGCTTGCTGGTCAAACACGCTGGATGATTACTCAGTCATGCACGGCGGCTTTTGAAACTCTGTGCTCTGCCATCGCACCGCCGGGGATGGAGTGCCTACTGCCCTGTTCATCAAAGAGAGTTCAATGCGACGGCTGGAATTGCCGTACTCGGGCAAGACGGCGAATGAGAGTTTGAGCGAAACTAAGTCGTCGACCCTAGCGCCTTTTGGCACCGGCACGGCTCCCTACTCGGCCGTGTGGCCTTGGCTGGAGAGGCTAAACCGCCAGTGCCGCATCGCCTCTGTGCGAGAGAATAATTGCGCGTGAACAGCTGGCAAAGTCGCCGCTGCGCCGTGGGTGGACGGGATGGAGCTGCGGAGGAGATTGACGTCGAATGAAAGGCCGATGGACGTCGCCATGGAGCGTGGAGCGTGGAGCAGATGCTTGTCCATGGCCTGGCACAGGCATATCAGGGCGAGCCACATACTGTGTCCCGTTGCAGCAACAAGGACCGGCTGTCGCCGCTCCCACGCCTGCTCCGAGCTGCGCCTGCGTCTCAAGCCTGGTCGACGGCTACTTCGATCTACGCACTGCATACAGCAGCGCTTCCCTGCTCGCAATGCTGTGCGCCGGCAGTAGGACCTTGTAGCAGCACCTTGGCAGCAGCAGCATCGTTCAGACAATGCCATGTCCAAGCACAAAAGTCAACGCCAGCAGGGCACCACGGCACTACGCCGGTCGCCACCTGCCGCCGAATCAAATCGCACAAGTACCTGCCAAGTACCCACGTCGAACGACTTGTTTTGCGGCTTGGTGCTGGTGCTGGTGCTGGTGCTGGCTGGCGGTCCCCACCGCAAGCGCCTAGACCACCCCATCTTTAATCAATCAAGACTGCCGGCCCTGCACGCACGAAAATAGCCAGCCAGCGAGCCTCCTTCAATTGAAAGGCACCGGCATCTCATTTTCCTTCCTGCCATTTGCTCCCGAAGAGCTCCCCCAAGCTTACAAGGATTCCGTCACTCCTCTTTTTTTTTTTTTTTCCTTCTTCTACTTCGTCCCATCCATTCCCATCTTCTTTCTTTCTCATCGCCCCAGGCTATTACCATTCACAGCGCATTGGGCCTCGTCGGGTTCGACGGAATTGGTCTCGTTGCTTTTATCTGCATCTTCTTCATCGCGGCATCTAATCCTCCCGTCTTCGAAAGGCATTTCTTTCTCCTTCTTTTTTCCCATCAGCTTCTACCAGGTCACGAGATTACCGTTTTCGATACTTCACGCACACAACCCCACACACTACGCAAGACGGGGCTTTGAACGTGTGTTGGAGACGTCAGTTTTCTGTATCAAGTAGTCGACAGAGTGTCTCAGAAAAAAGTGAGACAGACCAAGGGAGCGACGAAACCTGCGCGGCTGGACGCGCAGAGTGGCGAGTGCGACTTACATCGACGGCTTTTTTATGACCTGTTACCAGGTTACAGCCTTACCAAGCACCCACGTCCAACGTTGGAATTAATCATCCCGACCAGGGCCTCCCAGCCCACGCACGCCCGAGTCCTCGTGTACGCCGGCATACAAAGAGCTTGCAAACGGATTGTCGACGACCAACATTCGACTCCTTTCTCTCGCAGAAAAACATTGGGCTCAAGCGCAGGTCGTTGGGATATTCTCTGCAGCCACGCACGAATACCATCATCATCTGTCACCAACGCTGCTGCAGATAATCGTGGAATACTTATTTGCACGACGACCATAGGCTATCTCGTGGCCTAGCTTTCAACGCTTCCCGCGTGGACCACGTCTACCTCGTCTCCTTTTTTTTTTCCTGCTTTTTTTCTTTTTTTACCTTTTTTTCTTCTTTTGGCCACTCGATATCATTGTACCGCTCAACTACGTGCGCCATGACATATATTGTAAGTCGCTTCATATCTGCGTCAGAATGTCTCTACTGCACGTCACATGCTTCTCCGTCCTCCTCCATTCGCTTCCCTCTCTCGCTTCCCTGCTTAGCCTTTTCGAAATGGCCCAATGCAATGCCATTTACTCCTCTCTCATGCATGTTGCATGCAATCCTGGTCCGCTATGCAGCATGTGCATATGCGCAACCCAACTCATCTTCCAAAGCTGCACTTCGTGTTCGACATGGCTCTCCAATCGAACAGCGCCACATTCAACCTCCAACGCAACGGTCCCCCTTTTTAGCCTTTCTTTTCTTTTTCTTCCCCTATTATCACATTTCTCGTCTTGCTTGCTGGTCAACCTACTGGCTCTTCACCTACATAAGCTTTGCCCGCCTGGTCTTGTTGGCGATGGGCCGTCCGGCTTGGCCTTTTGCTAGCTGCAGCTTGGAAGTGTGCGTTGGGGGCTGCTGGCAGCCTCGAGTGCCGTCACCATGATGACCGTCGCCATCGTCACCTTTGGTCGGCAGCGGAGCGGTGCACGATGTCTGTTATATGCAGACTCGGAAGTGTACATGCTCACTCGCACACACCGCTTCCACCAGTCTGCTTTCCTATGCTACCCACATGACTTCTATTACTGGCTTCATCCATGCTGCCCGCAACCTTGCTGGAGTGAGTCGGGGGAGCACAGTTGCCTTCCAGATGCTATGTATGCTTGAATGATTGGTCCCATTGGACGAGTGTCCTGGCCTCTAGGAGAGCCAAGAATAAGGGCTGCGACACGCTTGGTCGAGGCTCATATCACAAGCATTCCTGCGTGTCGCTGTTATTCCGCACGCTTCTCAACTCTACTTCAAGGGGTCAAGGGACGCCCTTGCTGCCTGTGCGAGTGCATTTCCTCTTATCTCGCTGTGGCCCTATGGTTTCATAGCAGCAGCCGGTTATTAGTTTTCAACGTCATCTAGACATGTCCCTTGGGGAAAGTCGACCCATATTCACTTTATATCCCTTCTCTTACATCTCATAACTCTGACTCTCCTGGCTACCTATTCACTCGCTTCGGTCAACAAAAATTTCTTCTGAGCAGATCATGGATCTGACACTTTTGCTTACGCTTAATCTACAGTTATGTCTGGCTCATTATTGTGACATCCATGGGCCGACTCCCCTGATGGTCACCGAAGGGCTGGCGGCAGCTTGCAGTACATGTAACGAGGGTCCAGCCGTAACAATCGACAAGCCCCCGCGCTCCGCCCCAGCCGCACCAGAATCGCAGCTTCGAACAACCTCAGCCGCACTTGCCGACGGTATTCGAGATCTGAACCTATCTCAAGATGCCCAATCTCAACGCCCGGCCCTGCGTCGATCTCCAGGCACTGGCCCTAGCGCGTCCAAAGATGGCTCAGCGATAACAGGTCTCGACACACCTCCTGAGAGCCCACGACCCTTGTCTCAACAGCCACGACGGGACTCGAGCTATCGCAGGACTTATGACGAAACTGTCACCCGGAAACAAGGCCCCTGCGACAACTGCGCTATGACGTTGCCCCGCCGACAGCAGAATGCCGCCGCAGTCCCGGAGGATGTTATTGACACGCGATCACCAACCTTGCGTACCCGTGCGCCAGCTGAGCGTGTCTTTCTTCCTGTCGATCCAGTCGCCTCGCCGCCAAATTCGCAGTCATCTAGTGATACTGACGCGGATCATGACCTGCCTAGACAGGCACGCAGTAGAAGAAACGTGTCTAATGTGAGCTCGCGCACAACGTCGTGCTCTAGCACATCCACGACTTCGGAACGCCACCCCAGTCATATCCACTACGTAGACTATACGTCTACCCATGAGCCGATTCTCGCCGAGTCCTTTTCCCTGATTCGAGCTTCATGCCTGCGAGCTCTGACATTTGAAACTCTTCCTCGAGCTCCTTCAACTATAACGCCAACGTCTTCTCCCCAGCATCACAACTCCCCCTCTTTTGTAACCACTCAAAGCGCCGGGGCGGCTGCATCGGGCGGGGCCATCTTTTTCGGAGATTCTGCAACTGGATATACTACGGCCTACATTTTTCGAATTCCCGATGTCCATGCTCGAGGGCATAAACGTGTGTACGCCTTTTTGGCTCTCAGCACTCACAAAGAGAGACTTGCCATGAAGTCATTCACCGGGATTTCTTCTACCTTCCGCGAGCTCGCTATTTGGATCCAAACCCTCGCCGAGGCCGAGGCAGAGCGCACTGCAGAATCGTCTCCTATCGGCAGCGTCATGCACAGCGGTGGACCGAGCAGCCATGTGGCGGCATCATCATCCACCGCTGATGCGCCGAACGTGGACCGCAGCGGCAGCAGCTTTCTGACAGGTGGAAGTGGCTTCACCCGACGTATGGGAGGTCCTGGCGGCGTTTCTGCGCTCAAAGCTCGTGGACTTGCCGAGCTAGTTGGCCAACCAGACTTCTTCATCACTCTGCACAAAAAGTTTGTGCAGCTGTTGTTCGAAGTGGGCGTGTCTCTAAATTCATAATGGATTCACGAAGCTTGCTCCACGCCTCAACACTGAGGTTTTCTTATATTGTATTATTCTTTTCCTATAATAGTTTCTACTGATACCCGCCGAACGGCATTGCGAAACATTATTCCAAAGGATAATTGGGACTTACTTGACGTACACGCCTAATCTTCCTTCAAACGTCTCTCGGAGCATGATTCCATGCCCTTGATACTGTGTTCATTGTCAGCATAGCACCGGTGTTTTGTCTATTCTTGTCTGCACGAAACGAAGGCGTAACGGGTAGTGGTTATGCGAGCAAGCTCGCTCATTACGGCCCAACGCCTGGGGCTCAACTCATTCTTTAATTGTCTTTTCGACCTGCATTGATTTGTCCTTATTGTTTGCAATGCGGTGACTATGATACACCCACATTTTCTTCAGGCCATGGGCCATGTGTCACTTCTTATTAGCGAGGGAAAAGGATCAAGGCAAGGCGAAACAAAATAACGCATTTCTCATAGACGGAAGCCATTGGATAGGAAAAAGGGACCAGTTTGGATTACAGAAATTGTCAAAAAGAAGAAGAAAAAAAGGGAACAAAGGGCGGTAGGCGCTCTTTGATGGAAGGATTCAATGGTTTTAATAGCAAATAGGCTCTACTTGATAAATTTCCTAATGGATAAGATTTCAGTGCACCCGATGACTACGTCTTTGTGATATTGTGCTCATCACTATATTGAATGCTAGGCATTCCATGCAACAACCTTGTACAAAACTCTCTCCCAACTGTGCCGGTGATGGTGTTATAAATACAACTAGAAGACGTGTAGAAGTACATCACCGCATCGAAAAGGGACGACTAGATAGATTCCAACGCCGTAGGTTCATTATTAAAGACGTCACCAACAGCTATCCTTTCTTTTTTGTCTTTTACGTTATAATCCCAGAGTTACTCAACTCCCTTGTCCCCCTCCCATCATTCCTTTCCCAGATACTTCCCATAGTAATGCATAAGAAAGAAGAGAAGAGAGAAAGAAAAAGCTATGGATGTGTGTCTAATAGAAGGCAGCCTTTCCCCTCTCCTCTTTTCCCCACCACCACCACCACCACCAGTCGCCGCCCATCCTATATCATCAAAAAAGCAAGCTCATTGAGTATTCGATAACAACCAATGAGATAGATGCAATATGAACTTTTTTATTTGTAAAAGTCGAATTTGTTATCGTCGCTGGTTCCCTTTACCTGGCTTGAATAAGCATCTTCGAGATCGGTCTGGATGATGTTGTATCTGTTCTTGCGGACAGCCCGGAGACCGGCCTCCTGCATGATGGCAGCGATGACGGCACCGGAGAGCGGGTCGTTTCGTACAATCAAGCTGTCTAGATCTACCTCGGGGGCCAGGCTCATCTTGCTAGCAATGGTGGTGAAGATGAGACGGCGCTCGCGACGATCTCGCAGAGAGGGGAACTCAATCTTTCGATCCAGACGTCCGGGACGCAGCAGGGCAGGATCCAAAGTATCGGCACGGTTTGTGGCCATGATGACCTTGACATTGGAGGTCTGATCGAAGCCGTCCATCTGGTTGAGCAGCTCGAGCAGGATACGCTGGACTTCACGATCGGCACCGGTCTGAGCGTCGAATCGCTTCGTAGCAATGGCATCGATTTCGTCGATGAAGATGATGGCGGGTGAGTTCTCACGCGCCATGCGGAAGACGTCACGAACCATTCGGGGACCCTCTCCCAGGTATTTCTGAACAAATTCAGAGCCGACAACACGGATGAAGCTGGCAGTTGTGGAGTTGGCGACAGCCTTGACAAGCATGGTCTTGCCGGTACCAGGCGGGCCGTATAGCAGGACGCCGCGAGGGGGGTCAATACCAATCTGCTTGTAAAGATCAAAGTGCGTCAGAGGCAGCTCGACGGCCTCTCGGATTTCCTGCTTCTGCATGTCCAAACCACCAACGTCGGCATATGTCACATCGGGCTTCTCATCGGCGCCAAGCATGGCAATGGAGGAGTCGGCTTCCGGGGGCAGGATATCGACGAGGGCATTGGAGTGTCTGTGCAGCGCAACTGAGGAGGAGGGTTTGAGCAATTCGCGGTCGAGAGTGGATAGAATGCGGACGACATAGTTGGAGCCTGTGCTTGACTGGACAATGCCGGTGCTGAAGTGAGTGTGTTAGAATGGCGTTTTTTTTTTTTCTCCAGGACAGTTCTGGTGGGAGGAAAGGGCTGTTTACTTTTGATCGATGGCCTCCATAAATTGGCCAATGACGAGGGGTACGCTCTGGATACGCTTGATCTCTTCTTGAGCTCTCACTAGCTCTCGCTTCAGACTCCTAAAGGATGAAGGAGAAACAGGTTAGCGATTCGGTTTGCATGGTATGGCATGCACATAGATTAAAGGACAAAACGAACCTCTGCTCATCTTTGATGTATTCCTCTTGCAGCTGGATGTATCTGAAATGCGGGTTAGCAATCATGATCCAAGTCAGCGTTGAGGCGGCGGTCTTCTGCGGGGCGAAGCTCTGCGCGGAACGCCGGGATAAGGGGGAGGAGCATTACTCCAACTGCCTCTGAAGCTTCTTCAAGGTCGCATAGTCATCCTCTCCGTCGGTCGGTAAGCCTTCGAAGTCGTCAATGTTGGGAATCGCTGAAGGGGCGGCCTTCTTGTGAGGTGGCACCGTGGTGGCCTGGCTTTCCACAGCGACGTCTCCCATGGTTTCTGCGTGTACCAAGTGCTATTCGTGCAATTAAGCAGACGTTATCGTAAATAATGCAAAGATGGAGAAAGGATTCGGGTTCAGGGCGATGTGCAGAGAAACGTTGAGTTGGTAGCCGCGAGACTTCAACTGTTAGCCAGCTACTTCGTTACGCAACCAAAGCTATCGCTAACCAGGCGTCAACACAAGACGCAGCCTTTCCCAGGCTCTGCTTAGTCAACGCACGTGATATGGACGTTATCGCGATACGGAAATGTGGAGTAAGAGTACGCTTTACCAAGACAAAGCCGAGCTAAGCCAAATCCGGCGCCAATTGGCTGCCAACGGGGCTGGCTTAGAGCTCCGCCCGATGCGGAACCTTGAATCTTAGTGCTTGCATTTGATGCCTAAAAACAGCTTCGAGGAGGGTGTCTCAAGCTGTTCAGTGGTCTCCGGCAGAGCCTTTCGGCGCACTTTCAGCACACCTCAGCACAGCTGGCCACGGTGAAGTGCCCCCCCAGGAGCGCAGCCCAGCCAGCCTTAGGCGATCAGCCCCTCTCCGATTGGATCAAGCGCTCTGGCGCCATGGAGACTCCAGCCCCATACAGACCCTTGCTCGTGGCTGGGCCTCGAGGTCGCCGCTACCTGCGGCTGCTAAGGCCCAGCGCCAGCAGTGACAGCCAGTGCTAATGCCGCGCAGGTACCGGTGCCCAGCACCTTGACGCCCGCTGGGCATCACGGGTTGGCATGATGGGGCATTGATGTCAAAGACCCAGCCCGATCTGAATCAGGCCTGTGACAGCACTGTACGGAGGTACTGGCTACCTGCCGCACCATGGTGGGTGTTGCGCGACTGGAGAGCCGTGCCGGCATCGCACGATGTATGGGGTACTTGCCTTGGCTGCCTGGCAACCTCAGACTGTTTGCTCCATCGAGGTACTGTACAGACAGGATCAATGCAATGCACTGCAGTGCTTTGTCTGCCATTGGCGGCTCGAGATAAGGTACCTAGACATCGTCACCCATGCACGTACGGTGCTGCAAGTGGCCGGTACTGCTACATGCTGTGCGGGCCTCCATCGCGCCACAGTCGCAGCACAGCGACGTCCAGTCACCTTGAGAGGTCGACTTATCGCCAATACAAGGTTTCCGCTACCAGGGAGCAGACGCCCTTAGTGCTCGTACCTGGTACGAAGCCATCCTCTTGAGCTGTTTCCCGCCCAATGCCGGCTTGCTGGAGCAGTGCGAAGTACCGGGTACTGACTGGCTGTCGGCAAGGCGAGTGAGGTGCTCCGTAGGCCGGACTGTCTTGCAACTGTTCTCCATGCTCATCTCGCCTCTGCCATCTTTTGGCCTCACCTCGCACCTCATCCCGCAACTCTCGCCGGCTCTCTCACGCTCTTCGCAGGTCGCCGTCGGCATTTCTCTCCACATCAGCCTTCGATAGTTCTTTCCAGCCTCTTTGCCCGGCTTTTGTTTATTGCCCTTGTGCCGACCCGTCTCTTCAGCTCTCTCCGGCGCCGACTCGCCTCTTTTGCGTCATTCACGATCCTTGCGTGATCAGCGCCTCCACGTGCCCTGCCTCTGCCACGGGCTGGTCTAGACAGCTTCTGCCTCGTCTCCAAGCATGTCTTCGTCAATCAACATCCCGGCGGCCAGATACAGCGTCTCTTCGGAGACGGCCGGCAGCTCGTCAGACTGCTCATACTCGAGCTCGCCATCGACCTCGAGCCCATCCGCCTCCCCCAAGGGCAAGGAAAAGGCCACGGCACTGGCCAGTCGTCGTCCCAGTCTGCTGAGTACGTCCACCTCTGATTCTAATCTTGTGGTGCGGATCATGGCCGGTGAGGGAGCTGCCAGTCGGCACAGCCCAATAAGCCGTGTGGTCCGCCTTATGTTCCACCCGTTTGCTGACCACGTTGTACAGGCACGGCCCTTTCCAAGCAAGAGTGCACTGTTATCAACATTGGAGCCCCAGATGGCCCTCCCCGACTCGTATGTTTTCCTCTCCTCTACACTAGCCTTGTCGTGATGGCCGTTGCTTGTGCTAACCATGAATTAGATTTCGTATTTATCCTCGGGCCAGGGCTTCATGTGGAATCCTGGTATGTTTCTTTCATCTTGCACCATGGGGCTTCGAGAGAAGTGGTAATCCGGTGGCTAACTCGGCTCCCTTTTCTAGAAATCTTCCTTCCCTCCTACGTCGACTGCTACTACGTCCCTTTGGAGAATAGACGAGATCCCGTACACGAGATCCACCTGACCGATGAGGAGATAAAGAATATGTTTCCGGAGTAAAACATACAACACTGCCATTATCGTCACGCATCATACTCTTTTACTTTCTCGCTTCCCTCGGGACTCTGAATTATCTAGATACCTTTTTCTTTTCTTCTTCTTCTTTTCTCGCAAGATGCTTGCTTGGCTTTGTTGTATTCATTAGTGTCGGTCAGCACCCGACGGCGCTGACGGCTTTGGGATTTGTTGAATGTTTGGCCTCTTGGTTTTCGATTGGGGTGTATATTGCTGGCAGGAAGTACCACTGTGGTGGCTTGGCGTGGAGTATGGATGACCACTCTGGTTTTTATTTCTTTTGGAGGACAGTCCTTGCAGGGCTGCCCGGCGTTTATATCCGAGTTTGGGAGAAGTGTATTGGGGCATCTATTCTGGTCTTTCGTTGTATTGGTTCGGTACTTTACAGGTTATTGGTTCCTAGCATCCCGCCGGATCGGCAGCTGAGGAAACTCTTTGAGATTTGGACTTTGTTTGGCAATCAAGGCACTGGGTTATTAGGCAATTAGGTAGATAGGTACATTCCTACTCTTGTATTCATGTACCCTTTGGTATACCTAGGTGCCCTGTGTTGTGTTGTGTATTGCGCATCATGCGTCGTAAAAGGTGTTTGTCTTGTATGCGATTCGTGTGATCCTCTCCGGCGTGTAAGACTGGGGGTTGCGCCGTGCTGTGCTTACTGCCTGCAACCCAAACGCTGGGAGCGGCATATGCATACAGATGTCCTCGCTTCAAATGGGGCTTGCCGCGTTATGGACTACCTACCTAGGTATATGCATCATGCCTTAGCTTGCTTGGTGCTGCTCCCTCCCAGCATCGTATGATATGCTTTGTGCAAAGCTTCGTCCAGGACTCAGCAACGTTCACTTGGGAGGTGAAAGCCAATTGGTTTAAGCGTTTGGGGCTGCCCCGCATGCGGCTGTGGGGATGAGAGCCACAGATATCTCCCTCTTTGTACCACCAAAGTATGGAGTACCTGCTGGCCTAGGACTGCTACCCCACAGATCGACCATTTTAGCCTGTTCGGAGCTGACTGCCTGTTGGTTTTCTAAGGGGGGTTCAAAGTACAAGCAACTTGGGCTGGAGCTCAGAAATACACGCACATGCTGTGTGGGAATGCGGGACCCCGAATTCGAACTAAGCTACTACAACAGATAGCTTTTGTCTTAGGGGTCTCACCACGTTGAAGTAGTACCTATACCTAGTAGTATTAGATGGAGCTACAAAAGCAAGAGAACTTTTTGTGTTTGGCAAGAACTGAGTTTTTCTGCGGTATCTATGCTCTTTTTTTTTTTTTTTTTTTTTTTTTTTTTTTTTTTTTTTTTTTCGTTTTTTTGTCTAAAAAAGCACTAGAGAAATAGAGAAATAATAATTACAGCCCGCTAAAGCATAAGTGCTGTGTCCGTATTTAGCCGTGCATCACAAATGCTACATGCGCACGTCGAAGAGAAGTACTAGTTGCGCTGGTGCGCCTTGCGACGAAGCAGCTGAGGCATTGATTGCTGCGGTTAAATGCTTTATGGAATGTGAAGCTGCATATTGGTGGGCAGGCGCTGGCGGTGACGAAAAATGCTGCATTAGTAGAGCTGCCTGCTTGGCTGGATTGATCGAAGAGAAGGCAGAAGAGTTGCTCAAGTACCGTCCTTTACCTTGGGTATTGGTCTCGTTCGTTGATAATGTAGATGCTTATAGAAAAAATGCCAGGAACATTTACCAGCGTACTTGGATGCCTACTGGTGTGGTTAATAGTAGAGGTACGTCTTTGTTTGCCGCATCCAGGATGGCAGTGCAGGAATATACTAGTAGGTGTCCAACTGGTCAGGGGTTGATACCTTGATGGCCTCGGTGACTTGGGAGCTCCCTGTATGTATACCTACCTATGTATATATATATATACTAGGTAGTAGTACTATATTGGAGTTTGCTTGTATCAATCCCATTTAGTCTGGCACATCTGGTCGATCTGCTCTGTACGACTGATTGCAGGAGTGCTTGTATATCCCGAAAGCTGCTGCGGAAGAAGAAGCAAGGACGCTGTTCCGCCGATATACCATGCGACATCTGCGGCACATGTTAAACAAACGCATCTCAACGATTCCTTCTGCGCACTCGCCTATAAATCTATATATAGAGCCTCACAATGCATCCTGGATGGATTCTTTTCAACAGTCTTTTCCGTCAATAACAGCATCCATCTCAGGCATCAAACGCCATGCCCCACCCCCCACCAAAGCTGGCACTACTACTACCACGCAGTTACTAGCACCACCGACGTAATGCACTTCCTCTTTTCGACCATCTTCTTCCCAATTCATCCCACCAACGCGACACACAACGCGTTTTCCGCCCGCCGCGATATCGCCGTTTTTGTTTTTTTTATTTGCACAATCTCATCGTTCTTTTTTTTTTCTTTTCTGCTGGTTTCTTCTGCCTCTCCTACTTGATACTAATCCCTAAGATCTTGACAAAGCGCGATCAGAAGCATCTCTCTATAAACTCGCCTCTTCCGCTGATCGCATAGTCAACAGATCACCACCGAACTGGGAAAAGAAAGAAAGAAAGAAAGTCAACAAGAAGCAAAGAAAAAAAGACAAATCAACACAAAATTTTGACACATAATCGCCATTTGATCGTTGATTACAGCACATGGATTCCGACTCCGTCGTCTCGCAGGTCCAGCGCAAGATCGAGCTGCAGAGCCCCGATGATCTCGCCTACCTCATCACAAACGTGCGCAACGCAGCAATCGAGCACCTCAATGAGGCGTTCCCGCTGGTCGAGGGGGCAGATGGAGGAGAGGACGAGCTGCGCAACCAGATTGAATTGCTCGTGAATGAGGTAAAAGAGAAAAAAAAAAAACACATTTTTTTTTATTCTAAAACAATACGGCTACTCTTCTCTTGTAGAGAGAGCGCAAAAGAAAGAAGATCGCTAACTCATGAAAAAAACCAAACAGTACATCAACAAGACCTTCTCTCTCGCCGCTCCCAACCTCACCATCAACGGCCTCCCCGTCGCACCCGAATCCTTCGTCGGCACCGCCGTCCCCGCGCCAAACACCGTCTACGAGCCCTTCGACGCCCGCAAGCGCCGCCAGGTCGCCGACCTCATCACGCAGGAGGAGAAGCTGCTCGAGGACGTCGCCGCGCTCAAGCGCTCCGTGCCCGCAAAAGTGGCCGCCGACCACGCCGAGCGCATCCGCGCGGCCATGCGGCAGGACGAGGACGATCTCCGCGAGCGGGTCGCCAGGGACGCTTCGGCGGCGGAGGCTGACGAGGCCGGCACGGCGGCTGGAGCTGCGAGAGGCCCGCCGCTGGCTGCGCGGCTGCAGAGGCAGGAGGGTGTTGAGGGGGGCTTCAAGAGCGCGGTTCAGGGGCTGAACCGGCTCAAGAGGGATATGCCGGCTGTCGTGGCCAAGATGGAGAGGGCTAGAGTAGCGGGCGAGTACGTCGTTTCCAAAGGGCGGTGATGAAGTTAAGAAAAAAAGAAGAAGAAGAAGAAGCGGTGTTGAGCGATCTCATCTTGTGTGAGGGAGAGGTGCATATGCAGCATTGCTTTTTGGTGTTTTTTGGGACCCTCGTATCGGTGGTGCTGCTGCCCCCCATGTGGTTTGGTTCTGGTGTTTGATTCGGGCATTTTTCTGCCAGCTGCTTTGCTTAGCTCCCGGCCAATATTGTGGGATTCTACCAGGGTGGCCGCTGTTCTTTTGTTGTTGGCATTCAGGCGTCAAGGGCACGGCGTTATCAAGTTTACGACTGCGGAGTACTACTACTGCGATTTTACATGTTGAGTTTCAACCTTGTTTGGCTTTTATAGTGTTTTCATTGAATACATTGGGGGAGTCTAGAATTATCATTTGTGCTGTCTATTTTTTTTTTTTCCTATCTCCCTATCAAGAAGACGGAGATTGCATTGCGTAAGCAGACACTTTTTACCATAGAGATGGGGCGAGATCTAGAACAAATAATTTCAAAAGGGGCTGCCTTATTCGGCACCGTCCGGTATAAACGAAATGGCAAGCAATAACTCTTCCGTCTCACAAGGCTTAGAACCACAGATGAACAAAACTTTAGGCAAGGCGGCCTCTTCTCTGGCAATTGCAAACATCAAAAACCCCTGACATGTGTATACGAAAGTCTGGCTATCCCTGTAAACGATGTAAAAGAGCTAGCTTTCTCTGCTCCATCCCTTGTGTATCCCTCTTCCCTCTCCAGTCTAAGTAATCCTGCTTCCCACTTTAACCCAATATGATAATTTTTTGAAGAGCTCTCCTCTTCTTCTACTCGGACAGGTCTTGATTAAAAAAAAAGACAGAAATGAGCATCCAGAAGACCTTCTTCGTAGTAATAATATTCCTCTTCCCACCATACACCAAACCAAAACAGACAAAATCACAGCTTTCTCATTTAAGCCGCAGCAGGCGCCGCGTCAGTAGCGACCTCCTCCTCAGCAACAGCGGGAGCAGGGGCTGGGGCAGCGGCAGGGGCAGCGGCACTGTCGGCCTTCTGCTCCCACTTGGCAGGCCTAGCCCACTGAGGGTCGTGCCATGGGCCGGCGTCGCTATTCTCGCAACCTCCCGCGCATTCGCAGGTACCGCCAAACTCCTTGGGGATGTTCTCGGCAGGAATGTGCTTCTTCAGCTCAGACTGGTAGCTGCTTCCGAGGATGTTGATCTTCTTGACGGTGACGGGGTCCAACCAGCCCTTTACAACACTCCAGACAGTTGAGAAGCCCCAGGGAGCATTGATCAGGAACAGCTTGCCCAGACGCTCGGGGTAGTAGTTCTGGGAAATGACAGACGCCTGCTTGACGTATGAGTAGACCTGGGGGACCTTTGTGAGGGTGACGCCCTTGAGATCCATGATGGTGCAGCAGGTCTCGAGGAGGTGGCCAGCCTTGCGGGAGCAGGCAGGCAGACGTGGGTCAGCCACGCGCTCATACTCGACAGCAAGGTTGGTAAGCATGCGCTCTGCAGTCGAGATCTTGTACATGGCCGTCAGGTCAATGCCACCGAGGGTTTCGATGTAAACGGGGCGGCCATCCTAGTCCGAAGCTGTTAGTTTCTGAATATAGACGGAGCTCGCGCGAACAGTCTCACGTTATCAATCTTGTGGTAGAACTGCTTGTAGTATTTGGAGATCTCAGGCTTCTCGGGGTAGTCCCAGGTGGGAAGAATCTCGTCGAGCTTGGTCTCCTTACGCCACTTCTCGGTGTCGAGGAACCTGCAGCATAGCGGTCAGAATTGAGAACCCACGCCAGGATTGAGCCAGGGGAACTTACATCTGCTTGGCAAGCTCAACGTCGAACTTTCGTGCTCGCAGGAATCGCAGCTACAGCCATGGCACGTTAGACGTGTTCTTGTCCCATAATTGTTCACCGTGTCATCGGAGCCCGACTCCGCGCCATCCAAGCTTGGGAATCCATACCAGAGTCAGTGAATCCAGGCGCTCGGTGACACCCTCGGCCTCGAGCAGCATGCGCAGCTGGTGGACCTTGGCCTGCTGTTCGGCGGTCAAGTTTCCGGAGTGGCCCTCCTGAGGCTCGGGGGCCTCAATGGGGTAGTCATAGTTGTCATATTTCTCGCTGAGTTCTATGGACGCCATGGTGGGGGATGGTTAGGTGTGAGGGGTTAGGAGCGAGACGAAGGTATTGTCAGGAAGAATAGAGGGAAGAGGAAAGAGAAGAGACGAGTTCTCGAAGCCCAGAGAGCGGGTGCAAAATTATATAAAAAGGGGAGCGCGCGCTGGAGGCCCTGGAGGAGGTTGAAGGAGAATCCCTGGCTGGATGGGGTTGGCAACGTAACTTGTAATTACCACCAAATACGGCGTGGCGGTATAATAATGGCAGCCACGGGTACTTTGGCCTGCGATGGTGGGGCGCTCTTCTCGTCATTGGCGGCAAGGCGGTGTCTGGCTGGGCCGCTGGGGCGTAGCGCAGGTGGCCGAAGGAGCACGGCCTGGCAACCTGGGCGCAGCGCATGTGATGGGTCACATGGCGATAGCAGGTCTTATCGTCTGTGAAATCATCTCCATCGGTTCAGACACCTACTCTCCGCGTAACGAGCACCATAGAGAAAAGAAGAAGTAGAAGAGGCCCGTTTTTCTTTTTTTTTTTTTTCCTTTTTTTTTCCTTCCATGGCGAGCAGCAGCTGCAGCCGCCGCCGCCGACTTCCACCATGATTAGGAGCCCTTCGCTGCGCATCTCCGCCAACCTCGTCGCCCGCCACATCCACAGCTCCAGCATCGTGGCCGCTGTGCCTCGTCCCCGCCGCCGCTCGTTTCATCTCACCACATCCGCCAGCCTACCCCGGAAACGCAACTTTTTCACATCAAACCCATATCTGTCGTCTCAGACCGGCGATGGCGACGAAGCCTCTTCTCGAAGCACCGAGCAGCAATCCGGCGCTGCTAGCAGCCCCAATGCCTCTTCTCCGGTAGCAAAACGAAAGCCGACTCGAGCCACGCCGACCAAAAACTCCCTTCGTCGAGTTGCCATTATCGCTCAGCAGCCGAAGCGGGGCAGCAGTGAGCATGGCAAGCTCGGTCTAGACGCCACAGAGGCCGATCCGTCTAATATGATCAGCGCAACATGCATCGCCGAGGCCTTTAACATGCCCGTTGTTCTGGAGATCTTGTCGTCGCATGGCTTCGCAATTGACCCCGACGGCACCAGCTTCGACGCCGCAGAGGTTGTCCATGCAAGGGGCGTCAATGGCGGGGATATCTTCGTATTCCCCTCGGGCACAATTGTGACATGGTCGCTGCCCCCGGACGTCGTTACCAAGCAGATACTGCGGGCAGCGGAGGAGCCTCACCCTGAAAAGCTGCGAGAGGTTGAGGATCTCGAGTTCACCACCGACAACGGCCGCGAGACGAGCGCGCTGAAAGGCGACCTTGTCGTGTTAGGCACCCGCAAGGAGCACAAAGAGGGCGATTTTCTCGACACAACGCTGGCCAAGATTGCCTTTTCGTCTGGCCTCGCCCGCAGCACCAAACTGGCTGTTCTCGAGGCCGCACTGACGTCCTACTTCGAAAGCACGCGGAACATCCCGGCCCTGCTCTCCCAGGGAGCCGGCGTCCCGCTCAGCCGGAAATTCATCCTGCAAAAGACTGGCGAGCTGCTCAGCCTCCGCGCCAAGCTCAACCACTACTCGGAGCTGACGGATAACCTTCCGGACATCTTCTGGGACAGCCGGTCCGAGCTGGGGCTGGAGGGCTACTACGACCAGGTCGGCCGCGCACTCGATGTCAACGTGCGCATCCGTGCTCTAAACCAGAAGATGGACTACGCACAGGAGATTGCTACCGTCTTACGCGAAATGTCCAGCGAGCAACATGGCACTCGGCTGGAATGGATAATCATTGTCCTCATTTTCGTCGAGGTCATCTTTGAGCTTAGGAGGATTGTCATTGAGTACAGCGAGAAGGCGCAGGCTGCCAGAGAGCCAGATACCGAGATATAACTGCTTTTCTGGTGCCTTCATTTGTATTTTTTTTATCTTTTCCATTACACGCGTAGATCACTCGTAGATCATTCTCCTCCACTCCCCCCCTTTTAACCTCCTTTAGCTTGCTTCCTTTGTACCACTACTCTATGTACTATTTGTATGCGAAACGAGCGCATCATATTATACGATATTTGAAATGACGATCCGAAAGGGGGAGGCGAGGCGCCTTTAAAAAGGGAAATAGACGGAACGATATGATACGATACCCCTCAGCTCTGTATAAATAATTTCATTTATACTGCACAATTACTTGCATCTCCACCATGTAACAATTATGATAGAAAAAAAATAAAATGACTTACAGGAAGAAATTCCTTTTTTTTCTAACTTGTATAATACAACCACATAAAAAATGTATCCCACGCCACAAGCATTTTCACATTTTGCTCCCGCATTGGATAAAAGAACAATTCAAAGATAAAAAAAAAGAAGATAAAAAAAGGCCCTCCTATCTGGCGTCTATTGAACCCCAATATTTGTCCAACGGTATTTCATACACTACAAAGTAACAGTAACAGAAATCCCAATCAATACCTTTCCCTTGGCCGCTTTTTGTGTTTGTCTTGGAGTGTGCAATCTATGCACACAATCCAAAACCCCTTCTTCCTTGTCAGCTCCTCTTGATCTTTACCCTCCCTGTCTGACTGTCCATCCATCTGATATCCTCTTGCATCACAGTCCCCGCAGATAAAGAAATAATAAAAATGTTCTGTCTAGAAGCCTGTTTGTGCTTCTGACTATTAGTTAATTGCTTCCCAACCCTATTACCTATGCAATCAAATCGACCCTTTCACTAAGCTTCAAAAAAGGAGAAGAAGAAAAAAAGGTGTAAAAATGTGGAAGTGATGGGTCCATACTGCAGTCACCAGGGCTCCTTTGTCATGCCCCCATCATACATTCATGTCCCTTCACGGCCGTATCTCCCACTACCTGTCTCCACCTCCCAGTTCCCGAAACAAACAAACAAACAAAAGGTATCGGAAATAGTCAATCCTTCTCCCATATCAACACCTCATATTCCTCTAACCCGTAAAAGGTTTTTTTTTTTTTTTTTAGGCAATTCTTGCATTATCGTCTTCGAAAGCGTGTAATCATTCTCTCAAGTTAATTTTTGTGCCGGAACTCCTTTATACGAACCCTAACCCCTCTTAACGCCTTTTCAACAACGCCATAAAAGTGTTGCTATTCACAAAAGCGTAACTACCCTCCCATTTCCGTGACATTCGTTTTATGAGTTTACCTAAACTATGAAGTCGGCTTGCGTTGCAGAGTAGGGATGACGGGGACTGGGACTGGAGTCACCTTGTAGGGTACATGGCTTGTTCCCGGTGTCCCATTCACGCCGCCAGGCTTTGAAGGAGTGGGGGACTGCGGTTTATTCTGGTTCGCCATGTTCGCTCGAATAGCCGCGATTCGACTAGCATCAATATTGACACCCAAACCCATGCCTGATAAACCCGACGTGTTCGTTTGTGAGAGTCTATCAGCAAACATGGCCGATCTCTCCTGGGCCGCGACGCGAGCCTTGGCCTGGTCTAAAATCCGCTGTTGCTGGGCTTCCGGGATGACCGTGTGGTATCCAGTCAATCCGGGGCTCTGACTATGGCTCCCCGTTTGAGATGAGCCACTAGGAAAGCGATTCATCTGGCTCGCCATAGTCGGGGCTGGTGCTGAATAACCCTGGTTTTGTGGCACAGCAGGCGACGGGCTGAATGTTTGCCGGGCTCCTACTTGGGGAGACATAGTTCTAGCTGGGATTGCACCCGGGCTGTTAGCGTACGTTCCGTAATTCGCAGGCGCCTGTGGCGTGCCCGGCTGGTGCTGGTAGCCTTGTTGGAAGTTATAGCGAGCGTTTGGAACGCCTTGTTGCGGCATTTGCCCATAGTTGGGTCTCTGCTGGGTTGCGTATTGTTGCGGCAGGCTCTGGTGGCCGTATGGAGTTTGGGCTTTAGCAAGCTGGGTGGCATACTGGTTCGGATAGCCATTGGTACGAGTGTATTGATTCGGTTGAGGAGGCCTTTGCTGAGGAGGAGCTGGTGGCCCCAAGTTGCGAGGCTGCTGATAGTTGGGAGCTGGTGTAGGACGATAGTACTGCTGAGGCTGGGGTGCGGGCCGAGCGGGTGTGCCATACTGGTTTGCCGCCGCCGCATATTGATTAGGATATGGTACAGCAGAAACACTGGGTGTACGCTGCGGCTGTCTGGCATTAGCTTGGGCTGCCTGGGCGGCTTGCTGCTGCGCCTTAAGTCGAGCTTGCGCGCTCGCCTCGTCCTCGTCCATAGTACCACTATATTGATCAGTGCGAACCATTATCTTGGTGCTAATTAAAAGATCGTCAAGCTGGTCGCCGTTCAGCTTAGCCACTGCATACGGCGGCAATGTCTTAATAATGAGCGCCAATTGAGCCTTGAGCATCAGGTAGGTGGCCTGTTCTTCTTCCGAGGGCTGAGGTCCAGCATTGGCCAGCATATCTCCATTAATAGGGTCGCTTGACTGGCGGTTTTGCGAATTTGGCAATGTCAGGTTACGGATGCGCTGGTAAGAGGCTAGCGTCTCGATTAAATCGCTGACCTCTTCGAGAATTTCGTCGACCTCCTTGTCCTGTTCATCGTGCTTGGATCCCATAACGTCGTCTAATGAAGGGTCGACAACTGTCTCATCCCAGTTATCAATAGCTTCTTGCACTGCGGTTTCGTCTAATTCTATTGGCCGCGTGGGGTCGACGGGTTCCGCATCTTGGAGGTCGCCATAGTATTCCACTTCAATCATTCGCTGGAAACTCTGCTTGCCACTGCGCTGCCACCAAAGTCGGCCGGCAACGCTAGACGGCACTACTGCAGCAGTATCATCTTTGCATGGCGCGAACGTGGAAAAAGCCCCTCGGAAGAGGGTCTCCATTTCGGACATTTCTAATTCTGAGAGTGAGGGCTTCCGGCCGGCAAGACTTTGTGCGCGCTCATGCTGCTTTGTCTTTGTCTGCCATGAAGGTGTCGCCTGACTGTAATCTAGATAATAGCCAGTGGACAATTTTGTGTTGAAATACGAGTTGCCCCGGTACCTGGAGCTGTCGGTCAAGTGCGGATGATAAAAATCTAGGCGATTTCCCTTGGCTTGTGTCTTTGGCTGTTTGGGTGGCTGAAGAGGCGGAAGGGGTCGCGGCGGAGCAAATAGCTCGCCGAGAGTTTGCGTTCGGTCTTGAGGGTTGGAAGGGATAACTCGGGTGATGGACACGCCAGGCGGGAGGCTTAGGTCAGACAAATCGACATCTTTGGACAGCGGTAAACTAGAAAACAAGCGCCTTTCCTGGGGCGCATAGCCAACCAGCGATAAAACCATTTCACTCTTTTCGGACGCAGTATGTACCTCGACTTCTCCGTTTGCTGGCTCTTGTCGCGTGTTGGGGTATGCTTTTTCACGACGGAGTAGATCCATGGCTCTGTCTCGGAATTCATTGATCTGCGCAGCCCTTTTCATGCTAACAGCTCTTGCACCAGAATCAGAAGGACCCGAGTCCATTTCAGACAGTGAGGCCTTGACAGCAAAAGCGAGGTCCGCTGCAATGGCATCGAGGGAGGTGTATGCGTCGGCAGCCACTTTATCGGTGATGCTCAGCTTCATTGGCGGCTCGGCCGATTTCTGGCGCTTTGCATGGGGTTCATCTTCAGATTCTGACTCTGGTGCCGATAGTGGGCGACCGAGGATCGAGGGTCCGATGTCAAAACTGGTATTGGTTAGCTTGCATGCTCTCTGGCATTTCCAGGTACACTGGGGACGGAGTTGTTCAAATGACGAAACCCGATGGTAGCGGGACGGAAAATGAGAGAAAAAAGAAAGAGGACAAAAAAAAAAAAGAACCACAGGCGTGGCTCTCGGTAAATGCAATCGTACCTCCGCAGAACCTCAACGAAGGCCTTAATGAGCTCTTTGCTCTTTGTCGTGTCCTCCTCGGGCTCCTGTGTCTTGCTGTCGTCTTCATTTGGCAGCTCGACCTTGTTATCCACATCCATCTCGTCGCCGCCGTCCTCGGCCCGGTCGCCATTGTCGCTGTCGCGCTTTCGCTTCCCGGACGCCGCAACAACATGTCCGTTCTCGCCGGCATCGCCATCTGGTATCCTGATGCCATTAGCATCTTCGGGCGTGGGCTGCGCCATTTTGGCTCGGTGCCTCTGTCAGTCGTCGAGGTGCTGGCCGCGCCCCGTCGCGATACGCGGTTGTAGAAGGGCTGACTTTGGTGCGACTCCAAAACCTTTTCATCAAGGCCGCGCGGGCAGAGCGTCTACATCCAACAGACGAGATGCAATGAAACGCCGCGCCTGCAAATCGCCTCAAACAGCAGCCGGAGATGGTAATAGCGAAATTTCCGCAGATTTCCAGGCGGCTGCAGGATGGAATGCCGTTGTTGAGCCAGCTGGGGAAGAATGTGTCCTGGATCGCCAAGTACTTTCCCTGGACCCAGGATTGCGCTAAGGCCCTCGCGGGAAAAGTCTAAAATTACCGGCACGTGATTTCCTCTCTCTGACGCTGCGAGAACGCCGCCGGCCCGCCGTGGCTCCGCTAAAAGAGCGGTGCTTACAGGCAATTAGCGGTGCTTCGTACTAGTGGATGCTTAAGCTTCATCGATTATGCCTACCTAAGGTGCGGATCGATCTCATTGTAATACTACTACTACCACCATTGGCACTGCTAGCCTTTTAGTATTATATGTTCACCTATTGAACGCACCCAATACTATTGATTACAATAACAATGATTATGCTGCATTGTATCTATAGGAATACAATACACAAAAGGCCACATGGAAGTCATAGTATAGACTTTCTCCATCCTAGCCATATAGCCCAAGTATCCAGTATTGAAGGCCGAAGTGTTTCGGCTTGTAAAGTTTCTTTGTTCTAAATGGCACTATTTCGGCGAGTGCTTTGCCCACCAACTTGGAAGTGCCAGACTACTACTCCTAGTAAGAGTTGGATCCGCTTGGGTGACGAAGGGCCGTTAGATTCAGCACGTCTACAATGCAAGATAAGAGATCGCAAAGAGACTTTTAACTACTATCAAGATATAGTGTTACCAAAAAAATGCTAATGCGCCAAATCCCATATGTAAATTACTACGTTGATACATATTGATGATCTCCTTTGAGCATATAAAAATGTGTTGAAAATAGGTAGATCAATGTACCTACCCTTACGAGAGACCAAACCAGAAAGGATACTACAAAAAACGTACGCACAAAACAGCCACAAACGCCATGGCCAACTCAGTTTTACGCGCCAAGCCATTCACAAAGTAGACGCAGAAGATTAAACACAAATCAGCCTCTGTTCGTAGGTTCAAGTAAAATTAGAGCAGCAAACAAGTACTAGTGTTCCATTATATTACATAAACGGCGCTGCAATCTTGATCCGTACACCTCGCAATACTGTATTCCCGCACGCAAGGCTGCTCAAATAACCAAAACTGCCTTCTGCCAACATATGAGCTGTGTCCCTCCTAGATACACCTTCATTCCACTGTGTATTATTTAATTATTTGGCCTTGGCAAGACCGACAGCTCCCTTGCCGAGGTCATAGACAGAGTAGTATCGGCGCAGGAAAGCATCGCCGAGGATGACCAGGGGGCCGACGGGCTCGGGGAAGTCCATGCCCTGGAAGGTAGAAATGCAGCTACCAGACACCTCGAGGATGTAGTCAGAAGCAGGGAGGCTGTACTTGGAGCCAGCGAGGCTGAAAGTAATGTCGGGGAGGGAGTCACGCTTGGCACAGTCAATGGTGTACTGGCCGCCATAGCCCTTCTTGGCGCCAATCTCAGCATTGAGCAGCTCAGCAATGCCAGAGGGGAGAACGTTGAGGGAGGTACCAGTGTCGAGGATGGCACCAGTGTTCTCAAGCTCAGCTACCTCATCGCCGAAGGCAATGGAGTCGAGGTCAACCTCCCAGTAGGCCTTGCGGCGCAGAGGAATGTACTCAATCTTGCCCGAGAAGTGGGACTCATCAACGCCACCAAAGGTAGCCACAGAACCTTCATCGCTGTTTCCGAGGTAGAACGCGAAAACGGGCTCATCCAGAAGCTTCTGGTTCACCATCTGGTAAAAGGGAGGAACAATGCCATTGACTGAAATGGTATCGTAACCAAGGCCAAGAATGCCATCAAAGCGGCCGAAGGCAAAGGCAAGGCCGGGCTCGCTGGTAGCCTCGGCAAAGTCTTGGCCCTTGATCTTGAGGTCGCCAATGGTGACAACGTCATTGGAGATGAAGCCAGTCAAGCTACCTGATCCGTAGTGGATTTCGAAGTCGGATCCATTCTTCTTGTACGTCGACGAGGAAGACGAATCGTACGTGGAGTGCAGGAAGCAAGCAATGCTGTTGCAGGACTGCGAGGGAACCCAGAGGTTGGAGCTTCCCGTGTCAAGGACGACCTTGAAAGTCTGGGGAGGAGAGCCGATGGTGATCTCGGAGAAGTCTATCCCATTCAAGTTAGTAAAGCGGTGCACTCGCTTGTTGGAGCATTGCCATTGCGCGCTGACTTACATTGGGCATTCATGAAGTTGGTGACGGGGACTGGGTGGCCACCCTTGATCTTGGGCAGATTGTCATTAAACATGACATCGGCACGGCTAGTAGGGCGCACGCCCATGTACTTCTGGCCGAGCTGCTGGACTTGGGCCTCGATAGATGAACCCTCCTGGTGGAAAAAGAGAAGTGTTAGTGCTCGTGCGACTGGGCAGAGGCAGATACGGGCGGCTTCATACCAGCTGCTGCTCCAGGGAAACCTTTTGCAGCTTCATCTTGTGGACGCCGGCTTGGGCGGAGCCAACAAGCGCCGCAGCGGCAATCAATGCGCTCTTCATACTGGGCGACACTTTGGGCTTGATGATGGGGTATTTCTGGTGTGAGAGGTGATGGATGAAGGATGATGAGTTGATGGTTTGGAAGAGCTGCCAGAGGAGAAGGGATGACGAAGCTGCCTTTGTAGTGGGCAGCAGCAGTAGTGCGAACTTAGATAAGAAGGCGGCAGGCAGCTTAGTACTGGTCAGTCACTGTGTAGCATCGGTGGCTGGCGGTGATGCTACCAGTGCTACAGACAAGAGGTCACTGGACCTGGGCTAATCAAACAGGGCGGACGGGGGGGTTAGGCCTCGTGCTCGCCGTTTGCGTGCTGTCGCGCCTATTGGTGCCTGTGCTGACGGGCTGATGACGCACGGCGTCCCTGCAAGGGGGCCTATCGAGTACCTACGCATTGATTGCGGAGGTTCTTTGCCGCCTAAGAAGACGACCAGAGCTACTTCCAATAGCGTACCTGGGTACTTTACCCCAACTTGCCCAGGCCCAAGCCTAACTGGCTGATGGGGCGGCCAAGATCAACAATGTAGTGCCTCAGGCCACATTGTTGTCAACAATGTGCCAGTATTTATCAGGTACCAGGACGATGGTCTTACGGCATCAGAAACAGGAGAGTCATCTCTTGGAATGATTCTCCGAATGGCGCTTTTATCTCCGCAGTAGGCACAACCCGTATCCTGCTACCTGTCGTTTTACGGAGTTGAGCCGCGAATTTCAGCTGTAGGACCTACTACTAGTAGGTACCTGCTTAGCAGAGTAAACGCGGCATAGGTTAATCTGCATTTACGTGTGTTGCGTGTATGTACCGTCATTTATTCGGCCTCGAGAGAAGATGGAGTATCCGCTACAAAGGCATTTCTACGGCCAAGTCTATGGCTTGTCTCGACAATCGGTTAGCCAATAATAACAATATGCATAGTTGCCACCGAGGAGCTCTCATTTATCGAAAGTGAGCACAAAGGTGAGTCAATCACGCAGGTACCCCAAGCGACCCGGACGCAAGGGAGAAATGCTAGTACGAAGTACGGTACATGATACAGAACACTTCCAAGGTAGTACCTGGTACCTTAGTACGCGGTTCTTCCACAGCATTTATTGCTTGGCGCTGTGCCATTTCACCAATGTAGCTGAAACTAGGCACCCCAGCCTCTGATACAGTTCCGAGGCAAACCGGTGCTAGACGCCAATAATAGCACCATCGTCATATCATACCTCCCTTGGTAACAGAATCGTTGACCGCTCCCGGGTAACTATTACAGCTGGGCATCCATCAATTCAGCTGGTATGGAGTAGCAACTTTCTAAATATCAGTGCCTATTATCTACCTGCGCCGCAATACTAGTAGTCTATAATTCTCTTAATTCTTACCCGGTACCTCTATGGAAATTCTTCCTACATTCGTTGCTTGAACATTCAAGCTGAACGAATTGGCCATCCTAAAGATGAGCGTCAATTCGCTAATTAGTTGGGCCTCAATCAAAAGAATAATATAATAGCGTAGCCTCTAGCCACGATATATTACTAGCATTATAGTTGAGTCGCTTTATCTGTCAACAAGATTTATTTCCATTCTAGTAATCACCAATAAATGACTTGCGCCCGACCAAAACTTGAATTCAATTTAGATTATAAAGCTTAGTCCTCAAACCCCCAAAGCAATTCTATACTTCTTTCTACTCTTTTCCCAACCACCGGGCTTTTCCATACCTAGTATTTTATTAAGGGCAAGATATATTTCGTGGGGTGATAGTAGGCGCAGACTCTAAACGAACAACGTCAGCACGCAGGCACTACTGACTTACCAATCCTTTGAATGTGCTTGCTCTTCTTAAAATACTAGGTGTAAGAGTATTGAGATGGGATGGTTGGTATAGTAAGTTCAACTTGTGCGTTACAACCAAAAATCTGCTCTACATCATTTTGTCTAAGTATTCGTCTGGAATCGCATCGATGGCGGAATCTCGCCGGCTGAGCTAACTCTACCATTTCGATGAACGTCTCCTGAATAGATGGCCGAGTGGTATGACCGATAGGTCTATCGTCGGTTTCGTAGCCCGGTGATGGAAAGCGCAGTATAAGATATTGATTCATATAACTAAACACATTCTATTAGTAGCTACGCCGACTGGTCCACTCCTTGTCAAGGCTTTGCTAGTTTTCAGTGACTTTTTCTGGAGATCTAGGAGAATGAGAGTGTAAATACATAGCTTGTCAGACTGCGAAGAAATGTACAGAGAAAGTGATGGTACGTTTTTACACAGCGCAGAATTCACTGTTGGATGCAAGGGCTCCGTCTTTATGATGAGGGATGAGGCCTCGGCAGTTCTGGCTATTGTGTTCTGACAATGTACTTACATGAAGAAATTGATACCGTGCTGTTTCTTGACAATACATATCTCAGCCATCATCAATTCGCTTAGGCACCTTGGGCATGCTTACCAGAAAAAGTCGGCATCCCTCTTTGTGTTCAAGGAATGCTCAAGAAGTCTGGATGCTTGCAATAGCAAGAGATTCTACGGGCTGTCGGCTCTCATAGGACATAAAGATAAGGTATATCGCTGGCAATAGCTGCTTTCCCTCCCTAAACTGATGGATGAATACATTGTTAGCCTCCAACTGCATCTACGTCCCTGACTAACCCTCTCCATGTAGCTATTTATTTCCAATATATCCACAAATATCTACCAGCCTTTATGTGTGTCTATGTGCCTCTCTGCTTTCTTTTTGTTATCCGAATCCATGCGTTGGAATCTATTTCGCCGCCTTGCATATTTCCCTCAGCATAGGCCACCATGCGTCTTGACCTTTGACAACGATATGCTTGGTATTTCTACGACGATTCAACACTCAATATTTCAATGTAAAATTTAAATGACCGTTATTAGACACTTTGTGCTGATATTGATATCCAAGCGAATCTGATTTATGCCTAATGGTGGCATCAACATCAATCTGTATCTGCGCTATCTACCTAGTATACCATCAGTGAAATTCACCTAGTATCATACGAAGGGCTATTTTGTATATGAAGAAAAGCGTAATAGCGTTAGATTATACACCTTGATAAAGTGCGATATATACATAGCGAGTCTTAAAATCACCATAACCCAAAACTAGAAGGTATCCAAAAGGATCGACCGACATGTTGGGTAAGCTATTTTAAATATCGTATATGTTAATCTTAATGTTATAGAAATTATAGCCTCATAACGGCATGTAGCAGCTTCCCTATGGGACTCGGAGCGAGCTGTCGCATCACATAACATACAATATACAATAGTCTACGGGACATGGGGCGAAGTGTTAACATACTAATACTAGAATCAAGCACTTGCTATCAACTTCGAAGGCATTTGACTTATGGTGGGACTTTTAGGTACTTAACATAGATACTGCATTGTGCTTGGTACATATATGGCAGCTCGTAGATCACATTGTATATTTTCCATCAAAGGCCGAGGCCTAGGAAACCGAGCATCGGATGCCCTACGCGGCATCAACCACTCTTTGGAATACTTCCAATAAAGTGGGCTGTTATTTTTAGAACTCACAAGCCTTCTCAATATGCACGCAATGCTCTCCTTTTACACGCATTGC
Source organism: Trichoderma asperellum (assembly GCF_020647865.1). Lineage (NCBI taxonomy): Eukaryota > Fungi > Ascomycota > Sordariomycetes > Hypocreales > Hypocreaceae > Trichoderma > Trichoderma asperellum. The sequence continues at coordinate 2,306,484 of NC_089416.1, forward strand.
TTAGATCTCATGGCCAATGCGAGATGAGGGTGCCCAAGCGCAGAACAACTGGAACGGCCTGGGTTATTGATCAAATTCTTGATGATTAATAGCCATTCACGGAAGCTTCGGGGCATAACACAGGGAGGAACCATGTACCTATTGGTTGAAAAATGGTAGTGGTAGTAGCAGTTGGCACTAGTAGTAGTATGTAGGAACTTCGGCCTCGGAAGGCATCTTCTTAATGCTGTTAGCTAGCTACATACTTGTGGGCTCCGATTTTACCTTGGCATCTTGGGTGGCTGTACTCCGTCGTTGCATTAGGATATCGTCTGGACGCCGAGTTGGGCAAGCCCTATACATCATGGCCCATGCATGTATTGCATGATAAGGCAGGCAAACGAGCAGCGTTGCGAATACGCAAGCACGTACATATGCACATAGCCAGTCGTGATACTGCAGGGGAAAAAGCCAACGAGAGGTTTTACAAGGGGAGCAAATACTACTGCAGTACGGAATTCTGGTAGTGCATATTGGCACAGCAGAAAGCCGGTTTGTGTTGATATCCGCTCTGCATGCACGGAAAGCAGTCTTGATCGTTTACTTACTCCGCACAGGTGCTTGTAGCAATGTACGGTACAAAACAGCAAGCGGTGAAGGTGAGATCGCGTCCTCACTGACAATGCCATCCTTGTGGCCGTGCTTACCTAGGGATGGAGGACCCGCAGCGGTGCGTCCTCGTCCACAACAGAAGAGGGCTTTTCGGCGCAAGTTCGAGAAGAGGATGAGCACTCGTAAAAAACAGGGAACAAGGCGCATGGCGGCATTGACACTGAGATGATACTCCTCCATCCTAGCGGAGACACACGTGTTCGGCGCCGAAGAAGAAGCTAAGGCTCCCACCTCCAATCAACAGCAGCTTGGCTGCCCGCCGCCAAGTAAACATCTCGATCTTCGCCTCGCTACCGTGATGTGCAGCGGGAGCCGACGAATCGGGCAGAGATAGACGATATGCGTGAGGATATGAAGCATTGAGGGAACTCGTCGCTGTCGCAAGTTGGCACGAAGGAGGGTCGCGCTGTCTCAGCTTTGCGACCATCAAGGCGCCAAATTCGACGTGGCTGCAAGAGAATGAATCAAGACGGCGGGTGTACAGGTACCCGCGGCCCACAATTGGGTGCACGTCGAGTTATGCATGCACAGGCTGGTGCTGATGTCGAGTTGTGCGTTGACTGGATAGAGTAGTGATATGAAACGTGCTGCTCTCCTATTATTATGGAGCCCATGGGCCTCTGCGTTCCCTTTTTCGCTAGGCGCAACACGAGCAAGGCCTCGGAGGTCGCACGACGACGCATCAGCAGCCGACTCTGTGCCTTTAATATTAGCCAGTTGGTCTGATCCCTGTCGATGGCGGGCGGCCGTTGGAGAGGCCGGGCCCAGCGCGATAACAGGCCGCTATTCCCTCAATTTGCCTCGCGGCTCGACATCGCATCGCCACAAACAGGACAAATACGGGATGGAAATGACGGGCAGCTAGCCGTGTCTGCCGGGTCTCGCGCAGGTTGCTCAAGTGAACTAAATATACTCGTGCTCGTTGCTGGCAGTGCCGTGTCGTCGTTATTATTGGAATGCCTGATGAAGGTTGCATTGTGTGTGTGGAAGAGCTTTTGATTGAGGTGGAGTTGGGAAATAGGACGGAACGCCACTCGGACGCCGTCTGCAGGAGCTTCTGAATGTATCCGCGACGCCGATTCCAGGCTCAATCCAGGGACGCCGTTAAGGTTTGTGCGCGCGCGCAGTGCTGCAGCACTAACACGGCCGAGGCACAGCCCCCGTATGCGCTACCTCTGGCGCAGTGCTGCTCCACGCGTCCCTTTTTCCCCAGCCTGTAGCGTAGCTGTTCCTGAAGTTTTTTTCTGGCTGTTTGGGCGCCACCGTGACAGGTTCGGGCCTTGCAGGCCTAGCCTGCTAGCGGCCTAGCTGGCGGGTGCCGACGCGCTGAGCAGCCCAATAGGCCCGCTGCATTCCAGCATGGCGCCTGCGATTGGCTGCGTGGGCGGCGCATTAGGCAAGGATGCCGGCGACACAAGACTGCACTTGGCCAGGGGCTGGAGCTGCTTTGCTGAGCTTCGCGCCAGCTCCAGGAACGAGATGTTTTTTCCCTTTGGCGGATCGCGGCACTGCATTGCTGTGGCGGTACCTGCAGGCAATATTTTCTCCCTGCATTAGTAGCAGTACGTGCAAGTGCGCGGTGTGCTTCGGCGCAGCAGCATCAATATTGACAACAAAGAGAGCATGACGAGGAGGAGAGCATCCAAGGGCAGTCCAGCACGTCAATAGATCTGCTGCGATGCCAGTCGGCGGCACTATCTGGCACCCAGCAGGTGCTATGCCTGTGCGGTGAATCATTCACGCAAGCACCGCGCAGGTACAAGTACACGCACCAGCTTCGTATCCCCCCAGCCCCGGTACCTCAGCGGCCTGCAGCGTCCTGTACTTGCATTTCGTAGCTTCCGGAGTAGGCACTCGCACGCAGCCAAAGCGCCAGCACCGGGCGGGCCAGCGCACTAATTTCCCCTTAACCACACCAACTGGCCTAATCCCAGCTCCCTGATCCGTGTACGAGTACCTGGCGGTACGTACTGCCACCTCGACACGGAGCCACCCCCCCAGGCCGTCCTGCTTGCCTTGGCCGCCCCCCCCGAATCTGTCGTTTCTCCTTCTCGTCTCCTCTCCCTTTCAACAAAACAAGTCACGCCTCTAGGACGCTCGTTCCAGTTCATTCCTTCTTTCGACGACACCGACTCCCTACAGCGTTTCTCAAAGCCCATCGGGTCAAAGAAATCAGATGCAGTCGGTCTTTGCTCTGATATCTTGAGAAATTCCAACTTCCACCAGCAAAGGCGTCTGTCTGTCGAGCCTCTCGTTTCTCGTCCTGCCACTCGCCGCCGAACCAAGTCATACGAATCCCCCGACTGTTGCAGGCCCATCGAATATAAAGGAGAAAAACTCGCATAATCGCCATACAAAGGCGAACCGCCGCCGAAGTCCAACAGCTTTCTTCTCCTGCCAAACTCTCGTCTCTTTCCTTTATTCTTTGACAAACTCCCCGGTGGAGCCAGCCTGATATTAATCTTTTATTTCTGCCTGTTTCGAATCGACCTTCAAGCCGTAGCCTCCACTCTGAGGCTCTTTTTTTTTTCGACCTGATTTACTTTGACAACTCTCTTCTCTTTCACACGCTCGCTCTATCAACATGAAATCGTCAACGATCATTTCCGGTGCCTTGGTGGCCGCATCTCAATTTTACACAGCTCTCGGCGCAACCCCTGTGAGAGTCGACGAGATCAGCCATGTGATCCGAGCCAATCTTCAAGTGCCATCAGCACCGCCTGTGCCAGGCGCCGTTCGATCACAGGGCTGCTGGAGTTCCCGAGGAAACATGACGGCCACTACCGCCGTCAAGGCCACAGAAGTTTCTTCCGGTTCGTGCAACAAGTACTGCACGGCCCAGAAATTCGCCGTTTCAGGACTGCAGGCTGATGTGTGCTACTGCGGAATGGTTTATCCTCCCGCCGATGATGTGGTTGATGACAACAAATGCAATTTCCCTTGCCCCGGCTATGGCAATGAGGCCTGCGGCAGTCTTGGAAACCCAGGTTTCTACAGCATATGGAACACTGGTATCAACATCAATCCCCCCAATTATGTGCCCCCGTCAACGACATCGTCGCCTTCTTCTTCTTCAACCAGCTCGACATCTGATTCTGAGAAATCATCGGCCGCCGCCAACCCTTCAAGCCCGGCTTCTCAGTCTGCAGAGGCAACTCCATCAGATGCACCATCGGGAGGCTCAAAGAAAACCAACGTCGCTGGTATCGCTGCGGGCACTGTTGTTGGCGTTGTCGTCCTGGGAGGCCTTCTGGGAGCTGCCTTTTTCACCATGAGGCGAAGACGGAATGCCGAAATCGAGGAGGAACACCGCCGCAATGCCGCCGTCAATGCCTTCATCAACGGCTCCAAGCCACCTTCTACCAGCGGTAGCATTTCCATGACCGACTCTCGCCTTGACCCCATCATGGCCCACCGCAGGCTCAGTGATGGCAGTATCGCAGACAATGAGGATTACTCTCGTCGTATCTTGCGGGTATGTTGTGGTTGCCGCACTAGTGGCTCATATTTAAGAGTTTGTTTTTGATTGGCTAACGATTTTACAGGTCACCAACGCATGAGCAAATAGCCACATATCCACTTAACGACGAGCGAATTTGCCTTTTACTTGGCCTCACCAATTTCTCCTTCAATCATGGGCATTTACGGCGTTATCGGGATGGTAGCTCATGTCCATTTGGTTGACCCCCCTCTTGGCCCGATGGCCTAGCGGCGTTTTGACATTTTCTCTTTCTCTTTTTTCTTTTATTTCAGGCGTAGGGATAGACTTTTACTACACAGGGAAATGAATGAGTTTGGCCATCTTCAACATCATACCCCGGCTTTCCCTACGCCGTCCACTCCTTGTGTGTCCGATTGACTCTTACAATTTAATTTTTTTGGCGATTAGAGAGCGAGGAATGCAACGGCATTGGCTCCTCGTCTTCACAACTTTTATGAAGAAAAGGGGAGGCGCAAGGCTGCCCGATTAACACGCTTTGCTTTGTCGGCCCAGCGTGTTTTTTTTTTTTTAACAATTCCCATTTCCAGGAACTCCCTGTGTATAAACTTGTTGGCGTGGGGAGAGAGGCATTAACCGAGCTATCAATGCTTCGGGTGTATGTATGAAAGAGATAAAGACCAGGGACGTGCGTTTGTGTGAAGGAGCTAGAAGATAAAATATGGTTGCTAACTGAGTTGTTTACTTCCTTTTTCTTTTTTCGGACGTGGGCGATGGATCTTGGGTGGGATTGTGTATGTAGGGATTGCGCATAGTAACCAAGTACCGTCATGTCGAAACAAAAAAAAAATTATTCATTGAGATTGTGAGCGCTATTGATTTGTTCTGCCTAAGCCGCTTGAGAGTGAAGATGCCCTTCCTGGTAAAGAATGTGTTTCATGAACTACGCCGGTTGTGAGTTGTGTTCTGCTCGGGAGATTTCTTCAAGAATAACTCATTTTCTTTTGCTACCTCGGCGTTTAGATATTTATTATGGCTAATGGTATATCGAGTTGCGTTTTATTGCTCGCCAACTTAGAGTAATCATCGAGTATGCAGCATTTAACGTCTAGGGGCGCTGATCAAATACTGCCATTAAGGGTAGCCAATTGGCCGCAGCTATAGTCAGTTTTTCCCGTTGAATGCCAATAATGCACAACTATTTCATCATAATTGCACTTCTGACTCTTCTCTTTTTTGCCTCTTCTCATTTTTGGGTTTTCTCCATGTGCGTGCTAATGATGAACATCTATAACGAAGAAAGTCAAGGAGACGCGTTTGGAGTAACTAGATAGATACTGGGAAATCGTTAGTAAGATTTAGATAAATATTTCGCTAGCATCCACGAAACATTGTTATGTCAATTGAATATTCTGTGTCTATTTTTAATCTTAATAACTGAGCCAGCTACCTGATGCTATCGGTACATACACATGGAAGTTCATTTTAGCCAGTCCCTAGCAGCTTATATGTACTTTATACTCTGTGGTTCTGACAAGGCAACGTATAAAAAGTTTCAAGGCCAACAATCGCTATACAAAATCGAGACCAAACGCGATAAATCTTGAAAGCAACACAAACATCTGTCATCTGATTTAATTTATTTGAAGGCCCCATAGGCATAATCTACGTTGGCACATGGCATATGAAGCCTGATTTTCAGGGCAGAGGTTGATGGGTAGTTGCGCGCATCACGTGACATAAATTTTCTAGAGCTTCTTGCTGCTAGCATGTCGCGTCAAGGAAAAGTTCCCATACAAAGCCAACCATTGAAATCCATCAAGCACTCCTACTTTGTAATTTGGCTGCAAACAATGCACTAAAGTCTACCGACGCGAAAAAACCCAGAGCTTCTTACAATATTGCTCTCACCTTAGGGAGTGTGTCCATAAACAGATCATCTCGCAATGGGCCCTGCAGCCACGCCTAGAATACGTCGAACGGCGCAGAATACGCAGTTTACGTGAGTCTGCAACGAAAGCATCGCTTAGCATGTGGCTAATTCCAAGATCACAGGTACAATCTATCACGGCGGGTAAACGATGTCCAGACATACCCGGTTCAATCTCCCCAGGGAGCTACCATATTAATCTATGGGCACGATAATGGCGTAACTTTGGTCTGGCGAGGCGGTCGACGGTTTAAAGCTTCCAACGAAGCTCCAAAACAGCCAGCAAACCACAAAGAGCAGAGGAATGGAGCTTCTGAAGATTCTGTCATGATTATTGATTCCGATGATGACGAGCCGCCGGCGAAATCACAAGCTACCCAGGGCTATGTCGACAAGCCTGAATTCGAAGACACCGTCGAGAGGAATCCTTACCCCGAAACTATTCAGACATTGGACTTAGCTTTTGGGACGGCTGTGTTGAAAGTTGCGGTAATGCCGCTAGTACCGTGTTCTTCAGCTGAAACGGCATCTAACGGCGAGCCAATCTTGGCCAAAAAGATGGTATTTGCGGTTTCCTGCGCCACAAACGATGCCTATCTTGTCACCTTGCCCTTGACGCCACCTTCTCCCCAAAGCAAGGCGCGACCAGAGCTCAGAGCAGATCTCTTGGCTGGGCAAGCTGGATCTGGATCCTGGGGTGAGTCGCTGACTCTTCTTAGCGGCCAGACAAAACACAGCGACGGCTTAGCCATCACTCTGATTGCCCCAAGGTCTATTGAATCATCAAGCAAGACGCCAAGGGCAGTGGTAGCTGCCTTCTCAAGGCAGGCATCTGGCGTTCTACATCTGTGGGATATCGCACTTGAAGACAAGATGCCTTCCAATCGGCCAGTTGAGCCTTTTCAAAGCGAGTTTCTCCCTACTCCCCTTACGAGCATCTCGTTCAACCCCACAAATACTTCACAGCTCCTTGCGGTATCGTCGCCTCACGCTGTAAGGATATACGACTTTGCGCAGCCATCATTACCTCCGGATTTAGATGCCCGAGGACCATTCCCGGCTCAAGGCTCGTGGCTACTCTCATTATATCAACCATTTGCCAAAGCATCTTCCTCACGCAAGCCGATCTTGGATGCCGCATGGATAGCTCATGGCCGGGCAGTCTTCGCTTTATTAGCAGATGGCATGTGGGGCATCTGGGACATTGAAGGCGCGAAGCCGCTGCAATCGGGAGCCGCTATATCGAGTAAATTGAAATCGGGCGTTCAGGGGGCTGCCTTGACTGCCTTTAGTGTCTCCGGATATGTTGAGGGAACGGGCGCACTACGCACCATTGCGACACAGCAGAAAGATAAGCATGCTGGTGACTTTGCACCTATGACGCCTCATACTCGTAAACAGGCTGCCACATCTTTGACTGCCGCCACCAGCCTTGATCGCCTATTCGCAGTTCGCGGAGGTGTGAAAGTGATTGGACTTCCTTCAACTCCTGGCAAAGCACTCCAAGACGAAAGCCTGGCTTTATGGATAGGGGGCCTGGAACATGTCTGCGTCATCCCAGGTGTGTTGAGATTCTGGGATTCACAACTACGAAGAGGATCCGGTGGTGGCGTCAATCTATTTAGTGGTGCTCAGCCTACTAGAATGGTCAAGCTGGTTGATCTTGCCACTGGTCTTCTAGGAGAAAGATGCTGTGGAGTTGGTCTGATTCCAGATATTTCCAAGAATGACGATGATATTCCTGACGATGGCGGTCTCCCGGTTGACGTACTCATCCGAGGAGAATCAAGAATAGTCATCGTACGAGAGGGAGAAGACGGCCCAGGAAGAAAGATTGGCGACGTCGTTGCTAGCCGCAGAAAACGCCTATTCTCAAGAAATGAGAAATCGGAAGCTATCATAGTTCACGGCAAGCAGGACAGATCAGCAAGCTTGTCGTTCAACTTGAGTACTGTTAAACCCGGAACTCTAAGACAGAAGCAGGTTGCCAGAGGTGAGAATGAAGGAAACGGAAATGGAAGCGGAGCGAATGATAAATCAGATGACGTGCCGACCCCGGTTGCTCGATCGCGTGCCGGCTTTGGATTTGCTGATACCTTAAGCGCAGCGGCAGACGTCACAGCAGATTTCACTACTCGGAACGTGGAGGCAGAAATGCTTGACATCATGGAGATCGACCAAGCATTAAATAACATGGAGGATTATAGAGGCAGTGGGAGGAAGAAGGTGTTCTTTGAGGAAGACTGATTATAATTAGACATTTCAAGGCGACTGATGAGAACAGGAATACTAGCGGCATTGTCAAATGACAACAACTTTAACATGCGCCAAGATGGCACAGTGTACGATACCCCGGACTAATAGGATATTCAGGGACGGCCTAATGAGCCAGCCCGTGAAATTACTTGGGCCTTGGTTTGAGCCCCATTGACCTTTCGCCCGGTGAATGTCTCCCCCCATTATCTTCTTTTCTCTTTTAAATGCATGTGACTGAAGAAGCTTCTCATTGCTGAGAATGCTTGTTTTCCGCACGGCAAGGTGGAGCGCAAGGCGAGAATCATCCTTGACTGCTCTGTATTCCGAGCGGTATATTAAACATTTTAACTCGATGGCATCTACAAGGGATAGGGAGAGGAAGGGATTTATACAAATGACCATTTGCTTTCCTGATCTGAGGGGCGCCCTGCTATCTACTGTCCGCTCACAGTTGCGTGCTTCTCGGGGCAGGCTCTGCCTTGCCCCGAAGGCTGCTGACTGTTGAAGACGGTGGGGGGCGTACTTCCTTGGTTAGGTGGTGGTGACTGTCGAGACATTTTGATAGCATCTTAGGCACTAGAGCAGCATCATATGCCTGCAGTAATATACTAGTAGTACATACTAAAGATATTTGCCGTGATTTCATTGTGGCAACTGGGCTTAGCCATCTAATTTATATACATTTTTCCAAGAAGACGAAAATGTGGATTTCATCTTGCCTTGTTAAACAGTTGCTACCTTTTTCCTCGACTTTCTTGTTGCTTTTGATGATGCTGCGCGCTGGCTACGTATCTGGAAAAAAAGTGGAAACCACTTAACATGCCACTATCGAATTCGCGAATCGGCGCGTCATTCACCATCTTCAGCGCGTATCCATCATCTGCCATTAAATAGCCGTTCTTTTTTCTCCATTTTCTTCAAGAGGGCTAGGCAGCCGCACGACTGCTGAAAGAGGGCTCTAAAGCTAATTGACAGTTGGTGCAACCAAACAAGCTCTTTTCTTCTCTCTTCTTCTCTCATTTCTTCCTTTTGCTTTCTTCGCTACGAGCCGCTGCATCGTGAATTAGCTTCTGAAGACAGCTCCGCCGCAACCATGGGTATCAAGCAGCTATTCCAGATTGTCAAGGAGGAGGCTCCGGACGCCATCAAAGAGGGCGAAATCAAAAACCAGTTTGGGCGCAAAGTTGCTATTGTGCGTTGACAGCTTGCCATAGCTATTTCGTGGTGGCTGCCGTTGCTAATTAGCCATCTCTTTACCTTATCTAGGATGCCTCCATGAGTATATACAGCTTTCTGATTGCTGTACGATCCGATGGCCAACAGCTCATGAACGAGAGTGGCGAGACAACGTCGCACCTGATGGGCATGTTCTACCGCACTCTGCGCATGGTGGACAACGGTATCAAACCCCTCTACGTTTTCGACGGCGCACCACCGAAGCTCAAATCCGGCGAATTGGCGAAGCGATTTCAGCGCAAGCAAGAGGCCACAGAAGGCCTTGAAGAGGCAAAGGAAACAGGTACTGCAGAAGACGTGGAGAAGTTCTCTAGGCGAACGGTTCGAGTTACGAGAGAACACAATGCCGAGTGCCAGCGCTTGCTCAAGCTCATGGGTATCCCATACATTATTGCGCCTACAGAGGCTGAGGCCCAGTGCGCAGTTTTGGCAAGAGCTGGAAAAGTGTATGCTGCGGCGAGTGAGGATATGGACACTCTGTGTTTCAATACTCCTATCCTGCTGCGCCACCTTACCTTTAGTGAGCAGAGAAAGGAGCCTATCCAGGAGATTCACTTGGACAAGGTCCTGGAGGGGTTGAACATGGAGCGAAAACAGGTACGTGATTTCATGGCATTAATGTACAACCAAGTCTTTATAGTATATTTCTAACGCTGATTTTTTCCCCCTTAGTTCGTTGACCTCTGCATCCTGCTAGGCTGCGACTATCTCGATCCGATCCCTAAAGTTGGTCCCACCACGGCTCTGAAACTGATCCGGGAGCATGGCTCTCTGGAAAAGATTGTCGAGGCTATTGAAAAAGATAGTAAGAAGAAGTACACGCTGCCTGAGGACTGGCCTTATAAGGACGCGCGAGAACTATTTTTTAACCCAGATGTGCGCCAAGCGGACGATCCCCTTTGCGACTTCAAGTGGGAAAAGCCTGACATGGACGGGTTGGTTAAATTCCTGGTCACTGAAAAGGGGTTCTCCGAGGATCGTGTTCGCAGTGCAGGCGCTCGGCTAGAGAAGAATCTAAAGAGCTCTCAACAGGCACGTCTAGAGGGATTCTTCAAGCCTGTCCCGAAGACTGATGCAGAAAAAGCTGCGCATAAGCGCAAGCTGGATGAGAAGAATGAAGAGAAAAAGAAGAAGCTCAAGCAGGAGAAGAAAGACAAGGCTACGGCCAAAGCCAAGCCTCGTGGCGGCGCATAAGTAATATCTAGAAGGAATGATATAAGCTAAGATGGAGTAGAATGGGCGAAAAAAAACTTGACATCTGGTCATCTTTAGTGGTGTATATGGAGATGACTGGATGCCTGGCATTGGCAATGGAACCGGAAGGTTTAGGACATTTACATGGCTTGGCTCGGTTTGCTTTCAGGAGTGCAGTATTATGGAGTTTTTGGCGTGCAGAAGGAGGATATTACGCTGTTATATCTGGTATTTGTGTATTTTACTGAAGCCTGCCTACAGAGGTAGATTCGTTCAATGGAAGTGAAAAGAATGAAAACTTGCCATATCTAGTTTGCTTTTGGCGTATTTGAGCATTGAGTCAGCGAACAAGTAGACGAAGGACTTCCCGATGAGCGCGGTATTCGCTGGTGCCAAGAGTGTAAAGAGTCATTACAAGTTATAACAAGGATATAATGATAGTTTATTCAATCTATAGATCGCTCTGTTTGTGATATAGTAAACAGAAGTTATTCCTATGGAAAAGCACCTTAAAAAAGCAATAAATGTTTCCATATCTCAAAGAGACGTAGTCGTACAAATCATATACACGGCAATCCCAATAATTTTGCACCGACTCCAAAGCAATACACAGGGTTATCCCCGCATCGGTATTATTAGTTTACTCTTTTCATCATTTCCCTTTACAGCTTCATGCCCATGGCCTTGGCCACTCTCAAAGATTGTCTCATGCTGAGATCCAGCATGATTTCTTCAGAGCCACCGGGGATAGCATAGGCACGGACGTCACGGTACAGACGCTCGACCTTGGCACCCTGGCCACCGCGGGAGTAGGACAGGCCGCCAAAGATCTGACTGGCCTCACGAGCACAGAACTCAAAGGTAACAGTAGCCTGAGCCTTGAGGCCGGCAATAGGGCCACCGAGGCGGAGCATGGCCTCGGTCTCGCCCATCTTTTCGCACTGGTAGATGAGGTTCTCGAGCCAGTTGTATGAGGCCTCAATCTGGCGAGCCATGTGCGCCAGCTTCATGCGGATGACAGGATGCTCGATGAGCTTCTTGCCAAAAGTGCGACGCTTGTTGGCGTACTTGACGGACTCTTCGTAGCACACACGGGCGAATCGTAGAGACTGGATGATAATACCCATGCGCTCGTGGTTGAAGTTGGTCATGATGACTGGATAGTTTGTTAGCAAAACTCATCGGATGCATGCTACTCGGGATACCATGTTTTGTGGGTACTTACCTCGGAAGCCCTGGTTCTGCTTGCCGAGCAGGTTCTCAACAGGGACCTTGACATCCTCAAAGGTGATGTATGTGGTGCCGGAAGACCAGACACCCTGGCAGTCCATACGGCGAGTGGTGACACCAGGGCCACGCTCAATGAGCAGCAGAGAAACGCCGTTCATGCCCGGGCCGCCGGTTCGCACGGCGGTGGTGAAGTAGTCGGACCAAATACCATTGGTGATCCACTTCTTCTCGCCGTTGACGATGAAGTGCTTGCCATCCTCGCTCAGCTTGGCCTCGCAAGTGAGGTTGGCAACGTCAGAGCCAGCATCGGGCTCAGTAATGGCCAAGCAGATGCGCTTGTCACCGCTCAAGATGCCGGGGCCGAGGCGCTCCTTGAGAGCCTTGGAGCCGAACTTGAACAGTGGTGGGCCACCGATGCCGAAACCTCCAATCAGGTTCCAGACAAAGCCGCCAGAGCCGGTGCGCGACAGCTCATCGGTCACGATCATCTCGTGGAACAGATCCCACTTCTCAGGAGGGACGGACTTGACGCCTGCCGGCACGAAGTCGGTCGGGTACTTGATGCCCAGCAGACCAGCCAGGTAACCTCGGCGACCCATCTCCTTGTAAATCTCCTCGGGAACACGCTTCGCCTCATCCCACTCGGTCACATGAGGCTCAATATCGGTCTCAATCCATTGGCGCAGTTCGGCGCGCAGAGCCGCGTGGGTTTCATTGAAGTAGGGAGAGTGGTAGTTTTGGTACCAGCTGGGGTCGGCGAAGGGAATCTGGTCGCCGAAAGCCTCGAGAGGCTCTGAGTCTTCCTGGCTGTGGCTGCTACTTGAAGCCTTGACAACCGCCTTGGGAGCAGGGGCGGGAGCGGGCTCGGGCTTGGGCTCCTCCTTGGGCTTGGTATCGAGGGAGCCGACCTGGAGCTTGGCCTTGTACTTCTTCAAGATGCCCTCGTTGTGGTATTTCCAGAACTGCTTGGAGGCGTCCTTGCCGGCAACACGCTGCAGAATCTTCTTACCACCTATAGTTTTTTTTTGGCAGTTAGAATGTTGGGGTTCTACAAGGGCAGCGAGCAGAAGAAACGAGAGAACAAAAGAGGTGCTCACCAGGGTGGTCATCTTGGAACTTGGTTAAATCATAGACATCGCCGTCAATGGTGATGTACAAGCTGTCAGGCTTGTTGTGCGAGGAAACCTCGGCAGCTGTGAACACCTTGGTCATGGTGGAAATATAATAGAACGATGAAGCACGGGTTAAAAAAAATCCGAATGCAGAGAAAAATATGGGAGAGAAAGAGAAAGAAGACGACCCTGAATAGCAGACAAGAAACGGTATTTAACAATCCGTCGGCAAACGTCAATCACATGCTCCGACAAGCAACCCAAGGCGGCGCGTGTGTCAATCCAGCTTATACGGAGTACAAGCCACTACCCAGATCCTACTCCAAAACCAGCCATCCGAAACGCTGTTCTCCCGGGCATTTCCCCCACAAAATTCCCCATGCGCTCCGCAAACCTGGGCCTATCCCGGCGCTTGCAATGGCAATTCAGATTGCTGCTCTGTTTTTGCTCCTACACTAGTACCAACGCGAGAGGCACCGCTGTCATGTGCCGCTGGCTTTTTGAGTCGTGACAAGCAACTACTAGGTATACTAGGGGGGCGCGTTTCTGACACCGTCAGCCAGGAAGCATGTGAAAACTGCACGTCACTCTAAAACAGAAGGAACAAAAAAAAAAAAAACAGACTTCCAGTGCTGATGTCATGGGCTTTTCCCCCCGACGTAGCCGCAACCGCAGCCATAGCGGAGCCAGGGAGATGCCGAGGCACTGGCTAAATCCCCTTTGGCAGGCGCCCACTCTGGTAATTTCATCCAACGCGCTCAAGGCTATGATTGTTCGTGTTTTGCTGTTTCCACTTGCCGAATGCAAGGGGCGTGCAAGGGGAAATATTTGTGTGTCCGGAGATGGGCTATTGGCGAGTAGCTGGTGCGGGAGGAGCGCTTTGTGCTGTAGGTGCAGTGAGACAGCACAGCAGTATCCAAGCGGGAGAATAAAGGAGGAAGAAACAGTACCCGGAAAATAAAAACCAATATTTACAGTGTATATGCAAACAAGCTACTACGGAGTAGAGCTGTTTTATTTCGGAATGCATGCGTGCTTTCACCTTGCAAACTCTTATTATTCTGGCCTTGGCCTCTAGTAGACGGTTGCCTTACGATAGCCATGGCTTAGCACCGCGTATAGTTGACGCTATTCGTAGGCCGCAGCATGACTTGTAGACTCTTTTTGGCCTTCTGAATCTTTGTGTTTTCCTTTTCACCGTGATCATCATCGTTGTATTCTTCGTCTTTATCTAAAAAAGGAGAATATAATAGTCGACAGGAAGGAGAAGCATAGGTACCTAAGTCAAGGTAGTAGGTAGTCAAATGCTTGCTACTTGGCCAGTGACAGCCAAGGCGATTCTTGGTGTTTTAAATGCTCAAGCAGGATACCCGTGTATAACGTAATCAAGTAGCTTGAATACGTGTACTGTAATGCGTTTCATTGGCTTGTCTCAGTTTACACGAATATCAGCCATTCACGTATCAATCAATAGTGGCACTCCTTCTTTGGAGAGGCGCCAGATCAGTTCTCTGTGCGGAGTAGAGAGTACCTGCTCCCTTGTACCATCTGGGGTAAGATGCAGCTGCTTAGGGCCTAACTTGTCAGATAAAACAGGGGGATGGTTAATCGCATGCGACTACCGTCATCTTTGGCCTGCGCTGTGTACTTTAATCCCACCTCTATTGACGCCGTAGTTCTTCTGAAATATCCACTGGACACTAAAATGATCAGTAGCATGGCAGCTAAATTATAACCTAAATGTGACATGGGCCTTATACTGCCTCTTGAGCGGTGAGGCAAACAAGGCGAGGAATCCAGGAGAGGCTGAAAGGCTGGAGCGCAGCCAGAGAGCCCCGCTAGCACGTGACTCACACTAAAACGGCCTCTCTGCATCTCAGTTGCTTCATCTGCCTCTTATCTATCAGGATCCTTTCCAATTCTCAATTCTCTCCTCCCATCTCATACATACCATCTCCACACGATTATAGGCCTTTGCGCCACAATAATTTCCTAGCGAATAGACAAACGGCGATATTGTCGACCTCAACAACCCGGGCTCCTTCACCACTGAATTGCCTACTTCCCTCTCCTCCTCTCCCTCTCCGCTGCTACCCAAAGTCGTATCCTTTCTTCAAAGAACAGGTTCGACTCATCCGTTTCTTCGACTATATCACATTAGATACGAGACCGAAATTACAACCACTTCCATCTCGCAACCGTAAAGTTGCAGGGCCCCTTGAACCGCCCGTCATACGAACCGAAAAAAAAAATTGAAAGACTTGGACGCCTCGAAGACTCGAGGCTCAGACTCCGCCAAGAATGGCCAGCCAGCTAGCAGATCAGTTGCAAAACACCCAGTTGAGGTTCGCATGGATTTTAATTACTTTACTCAGAGAGCCAAAGATTTTGGTTTGTCCCTGAGTAAGGAGGAGATTCATCCGTTCATCCATTGCTAACGGGCTGCCACTATTAGTGATGGCGCTTCCCCACGAAATGAAGACTGGAAACAGAACCTGAATATCCCTGCCAAGGATACCCGACTGCAAACAGAGGTTTGTTCTTCTCTTTTGCCTGATAGCCCGCTATGGCTCGATTGATGGCTGATGATCCGCTGCTTCTTATCAAATAATAGGATGTCACAAAAACCAAGGGTCTCGAGTTTGAGAACTTTGCTTTAAAGCGAGATTTGCTCATGGGAATCTTTGAAGCTGGCTTTGAGAAGCCTTCTCCCATCCAAGAAGAAGCCATCCCCGTTGCATTAACTGGCCGTGACATATTAGCCCGAGCCAAAAATGGCACGGGAAAAACCGCCGCCTTTGTCATCCCCGCTCTGGAACGCATCAACCCCAAAGTCTCAAAAATTCAATGTCTTATCCTCGTCCCCACTCGCGAGCTGGCTATGCAAACGTCTCAAGTGTGCAAGATGCTGGGCAAGCACCTCGGCGTTAATGTCATGGTAACAACTGGTGGTACTGGTCTACGAGATGACATCCTCCGTTTACAGGAGCCCGTCCATATTGTGGTCGGTACTCCGGGCCGAATCCTAGATCTTGCAGGAAAGAATGTTGCAGATCTCAGCGAATGTCCCATGTTCATCATGGACGAGGCTGACAAACTTCTCTCCATTGAATTCACCCCTGTTATCGAGCAGCTGCTTCAATTCCATCCCAAGGACCGACAGGTCATGCTCTTCTCCGCCACTTTCCCCCTCTCGGTTAAGGACTTCTCCGATAAAAATATGACCAGCCCCTACGAAATCAATCTCATGGACGAACTCACCTTGCGAGGTATTACTCAATACTATGCCTTCGTCGAAGAGAAGCAGAAGGTTCACTGCTTGAACACACTCTTCTCAAAGCTGCAAATCAACCAATCCATCATCTTCTGCAACTCGACCAACCGAGTCGAGCTGCTTGCTAAGAAAATCACCGAACTCGGTTACTCATGCTTCTACAGCCATGCTAGGATGCAACAGCATGCTCGAAACCGGGTCTTCCACGACTTTCGTAATGGCGTTTGCCGAAACTTGGTTTGCTCAGATCTTCTCACCCGAGGTATTGATATCCAAGCCGTGAACGTCGTCATCAACTTTGACTTCCCTAAGAACGCCGAAACCTATTTGCACCGTATTGGTCGATCTGGTCGCTTTGGTCACCTTGGTCTGGCCATCAATTTGATCAACTGGGACGACCGGTTCAACCTATACAACATTGAGAGGGATCTTGGCACTGAAATTCAACCCATCCCTGCGAGCATCGACAAGAGCCTTTACGTCTATGAACATCCTGAATCCATCCCTCGTCCCATTTCGAACCTTCCCAAGAACGCCATGCCTCAGCAGCAGGCTCTCCTAGCTCCGGCGTTGAGCCAACCAGCTTACCATCAACAACCCCAAGGAAACTGGCAGGCTCAAAATGGTCAACAGAACGGCAATGCCCAATTCAACGGTGGACGTGGCAGAGGTGGCCGAGGCCGTGGATACCGAGGTCGAGGCGGCAGCAGCGGCGGCAATGGCAGAGGTCGCGGTCAGCCACCACGAGACCCTCAATCCTAATCTACCTTACCCTTATTTTCTTAAGAAGGAACAGGTGGATGGTCGATGATGTTGGAGGACGACATTTTTTTTTTAACCTTTTCTTATTTTTTTACACCTTCTTTTGATTTCAGCATGATTTTTCTGTAGGACTTGGGGCAGTTTTAATTGTTGGATTGTATATTATCCGCACGAGTATTGGCGCACGAGCGGAACGGCGAACCGGACTATATTGCTGATGAACTCTGAACAAGCCACATTCTTGGGGGTCCCTGGTTCAGCTTTTTCTTTACCTCATCTACAAAGCGCACGAAACGAACCTGAGAAAAAAAAGGATGCTATACTAGTTTTAAAACGGCCAGCTCCTCGTTTATATCGTCTTCGGCTTTTCTGTGTCTTCGAGCAGCGCTTTTTGTCGACTTTATACATTCTGCTATCGGCTCTGGAAAATCTTTTCTCTTTTTGTTCTTTGCATGGCTGATGGCGTTGACGAATGAATAAAGGATCGGACGAATTGGGGACCTAGGAATTAGTAAGAGAGAGCGGGATGGATACCACTTTTCAAGGAGAGGCAGTGGACAGAACTTGTTGCTAGGGGGCTGGCGTAGTTAGACGCAAGGGGAGGAAGAAGCATGCATCACGGCGTACCTGTTTTTTTCTCAGTATCTTGATGCTGGCTCCTTGCATTTTGGAGGAAAGCAGTTGCGATTCTCTGTTGAAAGGATCGGTTAGGTCAGGTGCAGCGACGAGACGGCTATGATACCTTTTTGATGAATCATCACGTTGGACGAACGGAACCTTGATGACGAGGGTTTGGAAGAAGTCAATCTTCTACACGCATTTTGAGGATCTTCTTGGAACAAGCGAGGGACAGCTTTGGAAGGCCGAGCGCTCTGTATCCTGTCAGCTCACGCATTGACGAGTTTTTACGTCCTACCTTTGACAATGATCGCTTATATACGACTTTGGACGATTATTGACAGGCATCAGAACACACGGCAGAGAAAGATGAAAACAAGCGGATAAAATATTTACAAAAAAACAGAAAAAAAAACTTTTTTTTTTTCTTTTGAGAGAGGAATTGTAGGGCTTAGAATGAGGAATTTGATGACTTTCAGGCTAACTGGAAAACTCACTCACACAATAGGGATCATTTGGTCTCTGGATGTTAGGCAAGAGTATTTGGCAGATTGTGAGTAGGATGTTCTTGACTAGGCTAGACAAATTCAATCGTTTCTCTCTCATTTTAGGTGGTGTATGTGACTGGCGTAGATACTTGTGGTTTCCAAGAAGTGGCCGTATTAGACATGTAGTGGAATATGTTTGTGGAATTAGCTGAATGAAGGCGGGAATTTGGCTGGCCCATTGCCAACGCTCACCCCATCAAGACATCCATGAAGTTGGAGTCGCTAGGTATGTACCTGTATAACGGTATTATTATATGCATTTATGCTGCTGATATCTTCCGAGGGTGTTGCTCTTCTTAATGTATAACTCTGGAATGTTTTGGTTTTGAGCTCTAGTTGAGTATCATCTCTTTCGAAGTATTGATGCATAGCCTACTTGTAATAACATATTTTGCCATACTTTTGTTTATAACCCTATTGACGTACTGAGATCCCTACTGTGCTCCTCCAATGTATAAACAATGTGCAAAATGAAAAAAAGAAAAAGAAGAAAAGAAAAGAAGGGGACAAAGTTGAGCCATCATCTAAGAAACACATAAAAACACCCATACAAAAAAAAGGGGAGGCATAATTAACAAGTCAGTTTTTCTTAAACGCCCTGTTCAGCCGCGCAACTGCTCTTCGCCTCGCCTCTTCACTTGACTCGCACACCGCGCATATGCCGATTATTTCTTGGTCCACCTTTTTGGATACATATCGTCCGCATGCGCCGTTTTGGCAGAGGAGAACCCCTCCCGTGGCTAGCTCGGAGATTGGTCGTCGGCAGGATCTGCAAACGAGGGTGCCGATGAGAGTGAAGCACATTTTGTTAGATTTGTTGATTCTGCTTTTTGCTCTGTGTGGTGAGAAGTAGTTTGTTTTGTTGGTTTGGTTCAGAATTTGGTGGAAATTGTGAGAATTGGGTTTGGGAAATGTTGATGTATGGAAGTGAAGTTGAGGAATATTAAAAAAGGTAAGGGAGAAGAGAAGAAAATTAACAATTATATATATATATAGTTAAGAAACGCAAAGAATGATGGAGAGTCGTCGTTGTGAAAGGGACCGCATCGAATCACTGTTGTTCAGGGGCAGTAGCTGAACAGCCTACGAATAGAATCAAAAGATAGTCTCACAAGGCTAGATGTGAAGAGTCCTGGCTAGCAGTGAATATCATGTTGATAACTGGATCTAAAGTAATCATACATATATGTCTGTTCCCATATTCATTTAGCCGCGAAAGTAGTTTGTACACATTATCCCGCCTTTCCTAGATCTACCATTCAAAAGAGAGCGAGAGAGTGACAGAAAGCATCAATCCTGAACCCCTAGCTAGGTTCTTCTTATTCCTCTCCTCATGCACCTGCCACAACCGCCAAATTATCGTAAATCGCCCTCTTGACTTCATAAAGTGTGCTCCTCTTCCCGCCAAGCGGGAGACCCACGCTCTCAACGTCGATACGACCTTCGGCCGTCTTGCGTACTGCCACCGAGCCGTCCACGACAAGAGTACCCTCGCCGCGAAACTCGGCAGAGTGACCAGCGCTTTGCATCGCACGACGTAGATCAGCAAGTCGCAGATCACCAACGTGAAGGGACTGAGCGGCCGAGCGGGCAGCCGAGATGAGGTTCGCGGGAAGGACATCCAGAGTGGGCATAGTGGCCGTGTCGGCTGCGTTGGTGAGCGTAACGGCTGTAGATGTAGACGACTCCGTCTTTTGCCTCTTATTTGCCATGTCTTCTTGCGTTTGGCCTTCTGCTTCTTGAGCCAGGGCCGAGGCAAGCAGCTGACCTGTGATTGTGACGATGCCTAGGCCCCGGACGTTCTGCCACTTAAGCTTCTTCACTAGAGGATCTGCCAGCTTCACGACCCAAGCGTTTGTATCCATGCTGGCGTCCACCCATGTGCCTATTTCGGGTGTGAACACATCGACGGAGCGATCTCCATCGGACGCCAGTGCGGTCCGGCAGTCTGTTGCCAGAGCCATAGTCTCTTCCTGAGTGCCTCCCACAAGAATCAACTTCCGTGGCTGGATGAGGGGTATCAACATGTTTAGACTTCGTTTGTCGTGCAGTCCGCTAAAGTCTATAAATGCAATCCGCAGGTTGACTGCCACTGTTTCTGTGTTGTATACCAATTTGCATGGTCCTGTGGGTTCCTCTGGTTCAGTGTCTTCAACCATGTCCAGTTCGTCCGCGACAGCACCATCTGCCAGGTCCATAGCCTCCGTATCGTCTGCTGTGGCTGTTCTGTTCATGCTAGGCCGCTTGTTGGCGCCAGCCACCTGCTTGACGACATCATCCCACTTGCGCTTTTTACCAAGCTTTTCGTCTTCTGCAGCGACCTGAGCACTGTCAACTGCGTCGTCTTCCTTCTCCTCTGCTCGTAAATAATCTTCTGGGCGAATCAATTCGCCAAAATCATCATGTCTCTTCCGTCTAATGGCCATGGGGAACGATCGTTCTCTACCCCTTTTACCTCGTGTGTCAAAGTCGTACACCGTTTTCTTCTTAATTAAGATATTAATGCCCAAGTCTTCATCCTTAAGGACTACATTCTTACGGCCAGCCTGGCCCATTGTGGCGGAAACATTGAGTGCTTTACCCTGTTGTTCGCCTTCCTCTTCAGAGTCGGATGATGATTCAGATGATGCGTCGTCCACAACATCAGCAGATGCTTCCAGCGCACCCGCTCCACCGGCTTGCTGAGTTGCCTGCAGCTGTCTCTGGGTAGCCAACCACTGTTGATAGATGGCAAGTTCGTCTCCTTCCAAAGGTTCGCGGCGAGCTTCGCGAACCTCCAATTCACGGCCACCGCTGTAGATCGTCTCAAGGCTGTCTCCGCTGCTGGCATGCTCCGTAGAAATGCCATCTCTTCTTTCCTTCCACCATTCCCACATCGTTCTCGAGATGGAGGGAGCATTGGCATTGGCCAAACTAGGCCGCTCTGTTAAAATGACCAGGTTGCGAGTGTCCTTCGCCAGACCCTTTACCAAGTCCTTGGAAAATCCCCAATCCATGCTAACATCGCTGGCTAGAATCACACGTCCCTGCGTTTCCCCATTCTCAATGCTCTGGCTTAAAAGCTTTGCGATCTGGGCTTTCCGTTCTAATAGGCGCAGGTATTTGAAATCGAATGGTGCTCCTTCTTTTTTCTCGCTACCCCCATTGGTTTTCCTCTGACCCTCTGCAAAAGCTTCAAATTCTTGGACAATATTGTTGTCCATCCACTCCAGCATGCTGCGCGCATATCTCATGGTACTAGACACATTTCGTCCCGCGAGATACAGCTTTGAAAACTTTAGCACTCCATCTTTATTAGCCGCATCTGTCCTCCAAGCATTTTCCAGAAGATACGATATCTCCAAAACTCTGGCACTAGAATCTACAGGTATGAGAACCGTGCCACCTCGACCAACACAAGATTTGATCATTTCAATCAGATGCTCGTCTCGCTTGGCACGACCACCCGCCTGCGCAGTTTTATCAGCACCGCGGGAGCTGCAAATCAGAGCGGTTGGTTTGCGTAGTTGCTCAATAACCTCTGCACCGCCGCCCCCTGCACCACCAAGCCAAGCAGCTCCAGCAAATACATTCTCGCGGGCCTGGTTCCAATCCACAGCATATACGATAGACTCTAGCCCGTGTTGAATATGCCAGATTGTGCCACCAAGAGTGTGGCCAGAGTTGTAGGCCGTGATCGTGAGTCCATTTAGCGGCGGAGAGAACGGCGAAGATAAGGGTTGATGTGGTTGTGAGTATTTGAGCGGCTGGATGAGGGAGAAGTATCGCGCAATCTCTTCGGGGGTGGGGGATTGGAGAAGGAGATTCTGCGCAGTTGTAGCCGTCTGTGAATATGCGTATGTCGTCTCAGAAAGAGAGCTTTGGCGAATCGTTGTAGCAGCTGCGGGCGTGGAAGAGTAGAGGTCTTGGGTGAGCGTTCGTCCCAGATCGATGACCGGCCGAGTCGCATAGACGGGGATGCGTGTGAAGAGAGCAATATTTTTGCAGCAGTGGGCGTAAGCAGCAAGATGCGATACCGTCGCATGTGTTAGAAGAATAAGAGACAGGGTGGGCACTTGTCTAGAGGCTCAAGTTAGCTGTAATGCTCTGTTTGCTCTGATTCTCCAAGTCTCTGGACAATCCACGGCCAGCACCCACTTTTCCAGCTCCTCGAGCTTCTCACTGCTGAAAGACTCGTCCCATCCCAGGTCGACCAGCACCTTGACCCCTCCATCGAGCTCCAAGAGGGATTGCGACGCGAGCGACTCCGAAAGAGCGCCCTGAAGCGGGCAGAAGGTGAACATGATAGACCTCCCGTTGCGATCGCAATGATTCAGTCGTGTTCCTGCAGCATGATTCGTTGTATGGGGAGCAGGAGTTGTTGCGAATCGCTCAGGTCGATTGGTTGAGAAGCTTCAAAAGCCCAGTGTTGTATGGAAATGGCAGCCAATCTGATAGCCGAATCGCGTCGACACATTTGATGCGATTCGACGAATTGCCTGTGACAGGGATGTAGATAGCGGGTCGGAGATACTTTATTCCAGAGGTTGGGAGACCTTCCCTTTTAGGCAATTTGCTTCTCGGCGACTAATATAGCAGATCGAGCAGGATCTAATGGATTTACTACGGAGCACATGCTAGTATCCAATTGTTTGAATCCAGATTTCTTCATTATTGTATATACGAATGGTGGAAGCAGAGGATTTCTCAAGTAAACCTTATTTTGGTAATGAGTCATAGGACATGCTCTATAAATAGATCGACTGAATTCTGCAAATGAACTACAGCCTAGAGAGGCCCATTTTAAACATTCTAGAATCAATCAGCTCTTGGCCCAGACTTTTACATTGGCTTCTACAGATAACATCTAGGCCGCAGTTGGTGGTACATATATGTACAAATATGCGTGCGTACTGAAAAAGAACAAAGTTGTAGCTAGTATTTCTTCGTAGCAAGTAGTTAAATCACTAATGTCATATCTCGAATCCTCCAAGAAGAGATGAGATACGTGCAAGTTTTGCGGTGGCAGGATTCGTTTTTGGTTTTAATGTTCTACTTGAAAATCATGTATAGTCACGGTAATGGTTGACATTGAGAAATTACTTGCGGATATAGCTCTTTATACCAATGACACTACCTAACTGAGGAGTTTGGAGAGCGTAAGTACATGTACATGCGGTGGAGCATCTACTAGGTAGTTTACAAGCAATCATGTCGTCAAGTTTAGTATTGTATACAGTATCAAGACTTCGAAGACTTGTATCAAAGTATCTATGCGATACTCGACCACTGCGGCAATGGCTTATGATAGGCTCAAGTTTCATGGAGTATCCATCCAAGGCTAAAGATAGCCGGGCCCTGAAGCCCAACACTCTTATAATTCGAAGAGGCCCGATTACAAAGTCTATCCATGTATATAAATATTCGTATTGAATAAGCTAGAGTTATGCTTTCGTTCCGGGCCGACTTAGGCATACATATAATCGTTAAACCGCACGAGTGTATGGTAATCCCAGACAGAGCTCTATTAAACAGTCACTTGGTAAGCTGATCAGCTACGAGAACCCAAATCATATCATATACAATGTCTTATTCCACGACCATTGCATGTCAATGCAATCACTTTTATTTACGCCAATGTTCCCTTTGCATCACGGACTCGGACGTCGAGATACCCACTATAAAAGACGCATGGTCTCCTCAATGGCTACTAAAATCCTTTGATAATGAAGATGACAACAAGGGTGCCGCCGCCAAAATGTTGCGATACAGGATTAAACTGATGCTTTACACCCTGAGTTCTACGCGTTTTGGCAATTACAAACTACCATGTCCAGAATTACCGCCTATAGTGCGACCATTTCGGTGGCTAATCTCATATCACGTTCTCCCCAAAGGATATCGTTTCACCAATCAGTATCAAACTCCGCCATGGCGTATGCTCTTGCGGTGCCTTCTCATCGACCTCCCCTCACAATTGGCTTCTCCAAATCATCTGCTAGATATAAAGTCGTGGAAACAATATCCATTAGGGGGGAAGAACAAAGTTTATGATTATACAGAAGAAAATCCTTATAATATCACATGCGGGAAACGAGTCGTCTTTTCGAAGCAAACGAATGGCTCAAAGCCGGTCCTCCGTGGAGATTGGCTTTTTGTGGCCTATCTGTGGTCCGCTGATCGGTCATGGGTAGAGCATATTAATGTTGCAGACTTGCTTAATTTTGCAAAGCCATTTTGGTAAGTATATTAGAATTTCTGTCCTGATCTCAGCCGTTTGCCTATTTATTGCTTACGATATCATTTATCTTAGTATTCAAGGATGGGAATGGGCTGATACAGTTGGCGCATCTGCCGACAAACCAATTTTATTCCATGAATTAAAGACAAGGGAAGAGAATTACGAATGGGAAGATTACGGTGTGCCTTTGATAGGCAGATCAATCCCCAATTCACGAGAAAGAGTGTCTGAACTGCGCCGTCTTGTGAACCTTCACGCTAGTGACCTCCTTTAAACGGCTTGTGAGGGACAAGGAATGACCTGCTCAACAGTTTCATGCTATCATAGTCTGATTGTAAGTATATTCAAGAAATTTGGCGCAAGTATTTGGTTCTAATGATATAAGTCTCCAACAAGGAAGGTGAACTTTGTCAGAGGGTGTATAATACTATGGGATACGGGATGTTTAGCAGATGGCGCAAAGTTATATAAGCGAGTTGACTTACTTAGTTTCATGAATTAATCTTGGTTATTTAGCCTATTTAAGCTGAAATCCAACACTTATATGAAGAGGTACAGTTTCGATGGATCTTCTTTCTAGATCTTAATACCAGTGTGTTTTAAAATATGGGCTCCCAGCCATGTGCACTGTGTTGTTGTTGTATTATCGTTCGCCCCGCAATTGGAAATGGAGAGACTAGTCAGCTGGCGCTTTCATCAAGTCAATTCTTCTACATATTTCACAATGTATTGATATAGTTGATCGATTTCAAGCCTCATGCCAGTGTCTATGTTTGAGTTGCTTTTAACTGGCTTCATTTTACACCTCTCCTCTCATATAGTAGACCTACCGTGTACGTTACAATCTCTCTATTGAGATTTTAAAAACGCCCTGGCTTTCTAGTTATCCAGCTGCGGTGCCTCACGTTTGGGTGCCATGTTCATCTAAAGGAAAGAAGTCTCAGTACTTTTGATCCATATTCACCGTAGGCCATATCATTAGAATAACATATGATCTCATATATATTTCATTATTGGTTAATTTTCCTGATTTTTACCACCACCAATAAGCCATGATTGTTAATTATTAAACATTACTTGGTTCTCAATTCATCAAATTGCAATTAATTACACAGAGCATCACATATCACCCCACCATGGCTGAAGGGAATCTACATGACATGGAAAGACTATGGGCCTGAGAATGACCGTGATGGTGAATGCTTTAGCCAACACTTGATGTATGGCCATCTATAGATGAGCTGATAAGAATTAAGCTCTTAATATGAATAGTATACCTACTCTTCTCCAAAATAGTGCACATATCCGTCTGCTTCATTTGTAGGGAGCTCTACTATTGCAGATGTTGTCAAAGCAAGCGCCTCACCTTCTCTTATTTTAGGAAGGCAAAGCATGCTTCGCGTGAATAGCATCCGAGGGTTATTTTGGCCTTCTGGAGGGTCATCGAATTCAAGCACTGGGAACTCGGCCTCTCCCTTCCCGCGCGCCTGACCAGTCACCCACAATTGTCGGAAGTGTTCTTCCCATTCTGGCGAGGTATCTTCTTCCTTATCAATGTCGTCTTCAATAGAAGTATAGAACATACGAGACACAACAGTCACTCTGGCGTCAGGGTTCTGCTCTTTCAGACGGGCCTCAAGGTCTGGGCGCTCAGAATTAGGCGAAAGCTGTCGTAATTTCTTGCAGCGTCCCTGGTCGAAATCGTAGAGATAGAGGATTCGGAACTCTCCAAACGAGCGAGCATTGTGATACCCACGGAATTTTTCTTCATCATGGCCATATTCAAGTTCCTCTTCCACTAGAAGCTTGTTGCTGACTAGACTAGAGAGGCCCTCATTCAGCGTACCTTTGAGCGTTCGCGCGCTAAACTTGTCCGTGAAGACATGAAAGAGGTCCTTGAATAGATTTGGATCCATGAAATACCCCGGCGTTGGGAGTGACTCAGACTATTCGTTGTTATCAGTTTCAGCTCAATTAGGCTGACTAGTTTGACTTACCGGAATTTCACCTGTGAGCAAACCCACGTCTGCGACTGTGAAGCGACCGCCACTATGATGATAGTGAACAATAACATCATTACTAGCAGAACTACCTGCAATTGCTAGTGCATCATTGTTGTTTGAGAACTCAAAGTTCTCGTGATGGTGGAAATATCGACCAGCCTGCTTCTCTGAAGGAATAGTTGAGATTGATCTTAGGACAGCGTATGCTTTGTCATGATCAGGGTCAATATGACCACCCAGAGCGATGCAGGAAGGCGTGACAAACGTAAAATTACCACTATGCTAAAGAAGTTCTTAGTGAAAGGGTATATGGAGATATAGTTCGTTTGGTTTGCTCAACTTACACACTGAGGGGCGCGGTCGTCTTGGGGAATGTCGATCCTTGTTAAGTCTCCTGATTCTAGATTCCAGATTAAAATCTGGCTCAATGTGCGGGAACCATTAATGCAGTATCCTTTTTTGAGTTCATTGTCCACGCAAAGGGCAACAGATGAGCCATTAACGACGAGTCTCCCGTCAATCGAGGCCGCAACTACTGTTATTTCTCTGGTAGTATTTCCGTCCCAGTCGTGCGTGCGTAATATCAATGTCTTTTCGCTAGATGTAAGTTTAGTAACATTATTTCCAAGGATTTATTGGCTTGAAAATATTTACTCCTCTCTGAACTCTGCGGTGACGAACCCCGCTCGGTCGCTCAATAGCCTTGACCTTGCAGCGTTGAACGGCAGCTTAACGATTTTTCTGAACTCGACGACGTCGTCAGCTTTTCCCAAAATATCGTGAATATCAGCCAGGAAAACAGAAGACGGATGTATTATGACTGTGCCGTCTGCCTCTTCTTCGAACGTTAACAGGATCTGATCGTCCATGACGCTCCATCGAGCCCCGTATGAGCAATATCGTGATGAAAACTCAAGAGGCGGGCGCAAATTGAAAACTCGCTGGGGCCGGCCGCTAAGCCAGCTCATACGGACTGCTTCGTCTTTCATTGCGAAGGACACAGAGAGATATTAAAAGCTACTTGCTATGGGGTTGATAAAGCTCGTATGCTGGCTGGCGAGACAAGTAGGGAAGGGGAGGGTTTTTTTTCTACCCTTTTTTTTTTAATGTTTAGTAAACTTATCCTCCAGCTTGGTTCTCGGTCATTACCAAAAGCGGCAACAAAGTCTATGCCTACGGTGACACGTTAGACTACGCACTCGCTCCTGGGAAAAGCCATAGTGTCCACAAAATAAGGCAATTAAACAATTAGAAAAAAGTGTTGTGTATGCGCAATACAATTGCCATCTTTCATCTATTACAGCGCTTCATAGAAAGCTATAGCACTTATAGCACGGCACTATTGCAAGGCTGATTTTTAGCTTTCTTATAAAGGGGTAACAGTAGTAACTACAAAAGCGGAGTCACTTATGTAAAGTAGGGATAACCTCAATGATAGTTGGATGACTTGTGTTTGCTAGAAGTAGATAGCATTGATAAAAGTAGATATTATTGATAAAAGTAGCTCATTATGCTCGACGAGGTAACCTTGATTTATGTAACTTGGCTACTATATTGGGTATCTTGACACATATTTAAACAATGATTGGAACTTTTTTAGTCATTGAACTTCTCTTTCCTTCTCAAAAATTTTACTCAGAGTCTGGCGAGTATATTCTTTGAAGTGCTTTTCCCTCCACATCTGTGTGAACCAACATATGGGCGATGATTTCGATCCTCAGCCCAGGCCGCCTCAAACCACGAGTCTTAGGACAAGAAAAAACACCATTCACTTCCTTGCGAGTTTGCTGTGCGATTAGTTGTGACTTTGCCAGCTGGCGGCCATCCGCTACCGTACGGTGCGTCAAATCACAACTTCATCTTTTATCTTTTAACTCATGCTGCTTCGTGCCATTTTCGCCGGATACTTCCACGGTCTAATTCTGGAACGCGAGATTTAAGTTCCTGAAACCAAAGTTGTTGTTGCAACTGATACCGTTCCCATGACCTGAAATGGTCTTCAAAAACATCAGACCCAAAAAAGTCTGTGGCACCCCCGGAGAACTGGGAGTGGTTCTCAAGAGTAGAATCTTGCTTAAAAACTATCTGAGAGAAGGGTGTAAGGGGTCCGGCGGAATAATCCCAAAGTTTATCGCTTGGGGAGCGGCATGGCCCAAGACAATGGTAAATGCTTATATTCAAGTGCGTTTCGTTGTTGCTCGGTCCCTGGTTGAGTGTAATGTTGTAATCTGTGCTGCATAATAGGCACGAATCCTGCTCTGGGTCAAATTCGATTGCTTTTCCATCATCCTGAGGATAAGGTACTGCTGATCGAATGTATGGACAAGAGCACGAGTATTGCTTTGGTAAACAACACGGTGGGTAGGCCGAGCAAATGAGATGGTGGCAGATTGGTATTGACATACTTCTGATAAGCCTTTTGATGTGCTCTTCAGACACTGTAGGTCCGACTATTGTATAAAATCTGGCAATAAAGAGCTTGTCATCAATAATTTTCGGCGTGTATCGAAGGGAAAATTTCCAGGTGTTTTTCATCCTTGATAAAGCTTCGAGACTCTCTCCTGGAAGCTGGGTTTTAGGATCGACGATTCCATTCCTTATGACATCTTTCTTTCCACTGCGCCTCCATGGTTTATAGAAGCAGGTGCACCTTTGATACTTGCATCCCGGTTTATGGGATCTGACGCATTTGCCAAATTCGAGGATATGCTCAAATGACTTGTATCGTTCTAGGCTCTGAAGAGGTATACCATGAGAGAAACCGTAAAAATGTCGACTCATGACCAAATTGGCTTCCATAAAGGAGATTTGGGTGCTGAACAGGGAGTGCCGAAACTTTTCCGGAAGGGAGACGTGCTGGGCATTGCATGAATCGGGCAACCAGTATGAATTCCGGAAATCACGAAGAGTCCATGCATGGGCTTGGCTTTCCCACTTGAGATTGGGGTCAAGCAGACGCAACTTATGACAACAATAGCAAAAAAACGTGTTAGGAATATCCTTTTGCAAAGTGAAAAGGAATTCAGTCAGCTCTTCGCCTTCGAGACGCGGGAGGGCGCTTCTATGAGTCAGTTCCGTGAAATATTTGCATGTTAAAGCCAAAGAAAACCTCCATGGCAGCGGCAGGTTGTCTATGATCAGCAGTAGAATTTCGGTTGGAAGCACCAATATATCCGAACATAGGAGTCTCTTTTTGGACGCCTTTGCCTCCATGAGGTGCTGGCTGCGTCGCTTGCCCGTGGAGTGTCCGTCGTTCTGGCGCATTTTGTGTTCTAGAAAGTAATTTTCCAGATTCAAGATGAATCTGATGGAGGGGGGTTTGCTTTGTAAAATACAAATAGAGAACTCAACCCAGCTGTGCAGAATTTTATTTGCATGTGGCAGGCTGTGCAGGGTGATGCTTTATGGGTCGTGACACTGATGCGCAGCTATTACGCATGCTGTTCCTCTGTGCTACATAGCTCGGCAATTTATGTTGGGAAAGTGGCAGA
Source organism: Trichoderma asperellum (assembly GCF_020647865.1). Classification (NCBI taxonomy): domain Eukaryota; kingdom Fungi; phylum Ascomycota; class Sordariomycetes; order Hypocreales; family Hypocreaceae; genus Trichoderma; species Trichoderma asperellum. The sequence goes on from NC_089416.1 coordinate 2,336,448, forward strand.
AAACTCTCTGCTCCAAGGGAAAGCCACCGGGGGCCATAGTTCCACGCAGGCTGAAGCTTGGTTCTGGAGGGATCCCATTGGTAGATGTCTTAGAACCAGCATCAGCATTTTGAGCATTGATGCCTTTCGCATAAAAATTAAGTGGATGATCTCCATGTAGCCGGATCATTACAACTGAATACCAAGGAAGATCACCACAGGGATGCTCTCAGCATTTTGTGAACACTCCTTTTCCAGCATATGAGTTTAAAAAAGCATATTTGTAGATAGTAAAACTTGAGTAAAAGATCAACGATTAGCATAATTGAGAGTGTAGCATGTGCCTATATGCCGCTTAGGCTGTGATGACTGAGCTCCTGTTCATTAGTTTCTTCTACCCCTATACATTGTTGATGGGAATTTCCGTGCTCTGAAAAGGTCTCTCTTAGCTACTTATCATCTCTATCTTACTGTCGTTGCAATAGAACATATCCAAGCTTCAGCACTTAGATAATAGCTGCTGAAGCCCAGAATCATCCTTGTAGCGTTGTAATGCCACGGCCTTCCACTCCTCTCATTCCAATCCCTGGTCAACTGCCGCTGCATCGCGAAGGCCCTGAAAAAGGCCTACAAAGCCATCCCAGTCTTCGAGATCGTATCCGCAACAGAACTCGAATCTATGCTGGAGCCGACCCTTCCATACGCAGTCGGCAAGATCCTGTCGGCCTTTTTCTTCAAAAAGGCGGGCAAAGACAATCTCGTCATCTCCAAGATCGTTGCTGCCATCGTAAAACTCTTGGACTGGCAAGAATCCTGTTGGCGATTTAAAAGCTTGAAAGGCTGGAGCGGTTTGGGCCCATTCCCAATCGATAATTCCGGTGATGTTGAAATCTTGATCAACCAGTATGTGGTCTCCTTTATCATCCGTATGCCTTAGATAAAAAAACGTATCGCTATTTTGTGAGCAAGACGAGGTCACTAATGGAACCAGGTCGATGAGAAATATGTGTATTAAGTAGGCGTCGACTGCCACTTGAGAATACATCTCTTCTTGTACAATCATACTCAGGATTTTTTGAAGCAAAGAATAGTGATACTGCTCTGGGCAAGAAAAGGGCCCAATGGTGCGCATTTTCGAGTGCTCAAAGTCCATGAGCAGCTCGTGGGCAATTGCACCTACCTGAGGTTCACTACTAGTGCCGTTATTATTAAACGAACCAAGTAGAGTGAAAGGGTATCTGTGAAGCTCAATGAAAATGTCTGTCATTTGCTGCATGACCTTTTTCTTTTGTTCTTGAGTTGTAGTGTCCCATTGTAGAGCTTTGCCCTGTAGCTTCTCCATGAGGATGAAGCCGACACCAACCGGGTTGCCTGGTTGCTCAAGCGCAAAATCAAAGACTTTGGGAACAGGTACATTCGTTTGATGAAGGAATTTGAGCGTCGCAACCTCACTCTGGATAATATAGTCTCTCACTGCCGGTGAGGGGGATTTACTATTAGACCTTCGGATACGAGCGATCCATATCATTCCATCACTAAAGCGAATTTCGACATGGCAGTTCATCCCTCCCATCAGGGAATTCACGTCATGGCTAGTAAGAGGGGTGATGGAGCAAGATATACCATGCCGCAAATGAGTAGCTTTGTCTTCAAGAGCACGGATGTTGATTCTAGCAATGAGCGCCTCGAGTTCATTCTCTTTGGCCACTCCAGCCGCAGGATCATATGCATCTTCATCCTGTTTGTTGTGTTTAGTTAGTAGGTGTTTAATATATATATAGGTATATTCTAGGTTCAGGATGAAATAAAACGAACCTTCCACTGAGGGCATGTATGGTGGCTGGGCAGCAGATGAATCGAGCATAGATGGCGGTTGCAGAGCAGACAGTCACCCGATTTGCGGACAGCTGGTCGGCAACAATTTTCGAAATCGCACATCCATAGCGGCATTATTGGCAAGTGTGTTGAAGATATGGAGGAGATAAAGTTGTTAATATTCATGAAAGGAGTAGCTAGGAACTTGAGCTCGGAGTCCCGCTTGGTGCTGAGTCTGTGGATGTTGAAGCACAGTTATGAAGAAACGGCCTTCAAGCTACATTGAACTCTTCTTTTGCAGATTGGAGGTAGGCAGCGACTGGCTGCAATATTTTTTTTTTTTTTTTTTTTTTTTTTTTCCCTCAGCCGTGTCAGTAACGGCTGCGAAATATAGGTACGGGTAGAAATTCTCTCTCATCATAAATTCACTTCGCGCTAGGTCTGAGCGCTCGCGTTTGTAGGTAGTATATGCAGGTTACATGCAGCTCTTCCGGTTTATTTTCTTGATTACTACTGATAAAAGATCTTAATTAATAACGCTCAGCTCCTTATACTGCGTGTACGACGTACACCAATCCGTTTTGCATTTACGGCAGCACAAAGTTTTGCTCTGCGCGCTGTTCAACAAATCTAGTGGACAAGACCACGTCAGGAAACATGGATATAGATGTTGTGCTTCCTTGTAAACGAATCAATTTTAATTAATCGTTCCGGTGTGGCGTTTATTATTGGAAACACATGTGACAGCCGCCCAACGTCAGTCGGAGTGCCGCAGCCATGTATAAAAAAGACAGGTGGCTCACAATTATTCGGTTTGATTCTTGCCTATTACAACGGAGAGTGTCAGTGGAATCAGGCTCAATTAATTTTGATCTATTTCTCATCGTAGAAACCAATTCAACATACCCGGTCCAGCAATCAGATGCGTGAAACCAGGTTGCACAAATTGGGCGCTGAGTAATTCTCGATACTGCCGAGCCCGTTTGTCTCTCTCCGTTTCTCAAGGCCATGTACGGCAACTAACAGATTGCTCTATAGACGCGAGAAACAGGAGACAAATAGACGGAGTTATACCGTCAACCTCAAACGCTACGCATAAGCAGACGCAGACGCAGACTATATAAATTTCTGCCTTGATAAGATAAAGGCGGCAGCTAATAGAGAAAGTGACACGGTTATCAAGTGGCCTTGAAGAAATTATAGATGAGGTTTCTCGACATCTTCGATGTTATGAAACCCCCTTGCCTCAAACTTCGGACTTTATGCTTTAGGGAAACAGCAAGGCTAACTATTGGAACTTAAAGGATACTCAGATCACCTTAATAACGACATATAGTAGCTTGTGACGAAGCCATGAATGATCTTAAGATAGCTGATAGACGAAGCTATCGTACATAAATGAATTTATATTGTATGTGTTTGTCTTAGCTGATGCAAACTCGGCGCTGTGTTGACGAGAACTATTCAATTACTTGGTTAATTACCGATAAATTAGGGCAGGTAGAGTATATTATTATTATCAGCCAGTAGAGTTGCCAATGATGTCTCTTTTTTGACGCCTTTTGACTGTTTTGTCTGTTTGTTTTTACCCATGCATAGTCCCCAGCGGGCAATGAGGTCGGCTGGAGTCAACCAAAATCTTAATCCCTTTTACATAGGCTCGTTTCTTCAAGCCCAGCTAAATATCAAGTAAGCTAATTACTAATTGCCGCAAGTATCGGCCTTATAACCGTTGCGCAGCGCGTCTAGTTACATAAGAAAAGAGAAAAGAAACAGCAAAGGATAAGGAAATACAGGTTTCTACAGGCAAGTAGCAGGAAGGCTGTAGCATAAGGCTTATATATAGAAATACGGCCGATCCGTCCAACGAGCTCCCTCAGCTCAACTGGGACAGTTGATTGGTTATCAATCACGTGATTGCCCGGTTAGCTCAATCGGTAGAGCGTGAGACTCTTAAGACACACGTTCTGTAATCTCAAGGTTGCGGGTTCGACCCCCGCATTGGGCTTTTCCTATAAATTCTCAGATTGAAGGGGTTCAATTTTTTGTCTTTTTATTTTTTTGTTCCCATCATAAATTTAATTAACTTTTCTTTTTATTCTTATTAATATGTATAGTGGCAGTAACAGAATCTCTCTGTATAGTTTTCTTCAAAGAAATTATTCCGTCATTTTTTTTTTTCTCTCCCCCTCTTCTCTCAAAGTGATATAGCTGTGGCGTATGCTTTGTCCAAGAGCTTACTCGACTTAAGCTTCCTGCCGATCTGCTTGCGTGAGCTTCTCAGAAAGTAAGCCCGCGCTTAAACCTTCCTTAGAGAGAGGTGTAATTACAGTTAGGATAAAACAAGGAAGGGAGGAACCTCTCGAAGAAGCTTCTCCACGTGTCGTCCATTAGAGTTAATTCCATCGTGAACCTTCAGTCTCGGTACCGGATCCGCTTCGCGCAGTAGTGAAAGCAGCTAAAAGGATACATACATACAGCAGCAGCATTGGATGCAAAAAGTAAAAACACCAAAAAATGGCTTTCCGCTAAAGCACACATGCAGTTTCTTTGAAGAGAAAATAAAATAGCCATTCCGGCACTACAAGGTGCATAAATCTTTTTGTCTTGGGTTTAATTGATATAAAAGTAAGGCTGCGGAGAAAATGCAACCCAACAATCTCAAGCCTCTTGTTTCGCCTCATAAGCTTATTAAATTTACGAAGAACCTACTTTTACTGCTAGCCGTACTCAACATTAAGCCACCACCCGCATGCATAAACGACAGAAAACAATCATATCCCCAGAACAGCCCACACAACTCGGGCCAAAGTGCGCTCTCTCCTCAATTTCTCTCTCTTTTCGCAAACTATTTATTGCATAGACTATATCTGTCTGTCTTAATTAACTTTTGTCTTTCCCCATCCTGTTCCCTGCCCTGTGCAAATTAAAACACGCCCCTCTGCCCCAACTCGCACCCCGTCTCCCCTCTCCCGGCATTTCCTTGCCGCGGGCTCACACAGGTTTGGCCGAATACGGATGGTGTCAAATAATCGCAAAATGGGGGATGACGCGGCCTCTTTGATAGAAAGGGTCCCCACAGATTATGCTACCGAGTTATGCTTTCCCGTCAATTTCGACTGCGTTTTGCTTATTTATCCACTAGCGGCCAATACTATACAGTACGAACGACATAGTAAGTTATATCACTTATAATGGCATGACATGGGGATGATGGCTCTACTTTTTGGCGTTTTCTTTTGCGGCAGCAACTTTGACAATCAAATTGTAACATGGACTGAGATAGGGCAGCTATATATAATTACGGCCACTTTATTCAGGATTATAACACGCTGAAAAAAAAAAAATTAAAAAAATTTGGAAGGATAAGAAAAAAGCGTACGTAGTGTATACCGCAAAGGACCAAAGATCCAAGCTCAACAAAGCATATATATTCGTAATTTTCATTCTCTGGAATAGCGGAACATGCCGTTGGGAAACCATAATGATAAAGTAGATGGCTGAAACAAAGGACCGAAACGTCTAAATGTAAGCAGACACCATATCACCGATGCGAGGTTGAAAGCCATGTATAGTTGCGTGTAAAATAATTTGTTGAACCAGATGTAAAATAAAATTATAACGAGAGTTGGTCAGGCAACAACTTAGATTATTACCAATTGCCAACATCACTTTACGCAAGCACAGCCACGTCAGATATCAAGGAAACTCAATCGAAATAGTAAAGAATAGCTCTCTTCCCTACCAGCTATCTTATATACAGTACTCAAAAAGAACAAACTCCTAAACTCAGCCCGAATATTTCCCTGTAAACTCAAATAACCTTCTTCCCTTCAGCGAGGCCGAATCCCCCCGTTGTGGCCATTTCCTAGTTTCCCACCGGCCCAAAAGTCCAGCCAATCCCAGGTCCAAATAGACATATCGCTAGCTCCTCCTTTAGACGCCAGAACAATGCATCAGATCAGATATAACAACAGAATCGTAACTCCCAAAGCCCTAGTATTTCTATACGAATGAAAGAGAGAGAAAATAAGTATAGAGACGAAGAGCAGTTTTTGTGTTTTTATGGTGGATTTTTTTTTTGTTTAAATGAAAAAAAAAAAAAAAGTAAGAAAAGGGGAAGAAGAAAAAGGAAGAAAGAAAGAAGGGTAGTGAAGTTCAGATCTACAATCATTCTAGATGCAGAACTTTCGATCAAGCATTCTCAGTGCTCGCGCATCTTCGCTCGCGCCACCCTTTTCTGCGAGAGTGACGTTACCGGTTCTTGGGCTGCTGTGAGCGCTGCCATTTGCACCAGATTCAGCAGTTTGAGCTGGAGTGGGGTGCAATAGAGCAGATAAGCTCGCCTTATTGCCGCTAGTACTGTGCATCTCCAAATGAGAACTCTGAGGTGGACTAGCGCTCATTGTTCGGTTTGGAGGCGTGTGTAGACCATTGTGCTGAGGAGCACCAGATCCGTTGGCAATTGGGCCCAGGGCTGGTAGAGGGCCCTGTGGTTTCTTATCATTCAATGCCCGAGAGTCACCAATGGCAGCTTGAGCAGCGGCTTGTAACGTTTGTTGGTGAGGAGAATCGTGGATTCGCGGCGGAGTGGGTCCTTGTGAATATGGCTGGCTGTGGTACAAAGGCCCAGACGTTGGCTTCGGGGGGTTTTGCAGAGGAGGCAATGAAGTGCGTTCGTAATTGAGAGATGGCGGCGGAACGTGTGCATAGTGATGAGGTGGCGGCGGAGCTGCTGTGATATAGCCATGATGTGCTGGCGGAGGGGGGGCTGGCGAGGCGTAAGGCGGAGGGAGATGGTGACCAGCAGGAGGATAAGGCGCGGGAGCGTAATGTCCATACGGAGGTGTAGCAACTGGCGATGGAGGCCATCCGTAGCCTGGCTGCGCATAATGAGGGGCGTATGGCTGATGTCCTGGATGAGCGTGGTGATGCTGAGGAGCAATCATGTACGGCTGCTGCATTGGGGCCCTGGTAAGAGCAGGAGTCTGGTTTGTCTCGCCCATGCTAGACTCAGGATACATGCCTTTAACAGGTACGATTCCCCGCAAAGTTGGATCGGTGGTCGGTTGTGGCAGTTCTGGTTGTCCAGGCTGTGGTCGGGAATAGTAGGATATCAAGTGCAGGTGCTGGCCGGTCGATGTCGTGATGCTGAAAGACTGCTTCATAAGTCCATCGGCCTTGTATCGGTATCCTTCAGGTTCGCCATCGTCATGGTCCTCGTCACTACCGCGACCAGATTCGGGCGTCTTGCCGTTGCCTCGTCTCCCTCCACCAAAACCGCCTCCTCGCTTCCCTTCCATTTCGCGGTACGTCAAAAAGCTTCCGGATACTCTGCTGGCGCTCCATGATTTGCCATCTGTCCAGCGCCTCATGCCAGCTTCCCGCTCATCCCATACAAAGACCGAACCGGATCTGATAGATTGTCTTTCCTTTTCTGAGAGTCGTCGTTGCACGCGAGGTAGAAGTCCCAGCCGGCAAGCCTCGAACAGCTTGATGGCATCAGCTGGAGTACGTACATAACCGTGGTACGTCTCCATCTTCTCCGACGCTATTGAGTCTGTTTTGTACATGTGATAGACCAGTTGTCCGATTTAACGGACGATTCCTCCCCTGATGATGGTAAAAAGAGGGCCGGATCACTCAGACACACGAGTCTGGAGTGTTCTCTCGTTGGCCGTTTAAGTATGTCAACTACTGTCAAGCAAGACGGTAGATGCGTCACCGATAGAGCTGAGTTATAGCCTTGTTTTTTGGTCAATGGCACTACGAATATGGTTGTTAGTTTGTTACACGCGGGGATTTTTGAAGATGAAGATGCTATCAGAAATGAATGAGTGAGGGTTTTGAAAGGTAAGGGAAGGAAATTCGACAGGAGAGAAAATGCTCCATCAGAGATCAAAGAGGGCCTGTCTGCATCATTATGTGCTCCTTGGCTCAGGATGGGAGAGTCGGTAGACCCGCTAAACAAAGTAGCACACTAAATGCAGAGGATAGAATTCTCTCGATAGAGCAACGGCCAAGGCCTTGCCTGGTCCAGTGAGTTCTTCCATTTGGCCCTTTCTTGTCTGATTTGACGGCGGTGCCGACGGAGCACTTGCAACGACAAAAGGATGGATGCGTTTGCGGTCCCATGGACGTCGTAACTGGCCATTGGCTGGCTCCCGGCACGTCCTGGTTACGCCGTGCACAGGACCGCATTCTCACACATTCCATGGGCCCTGAGGTGGCAGACCGAGCTCTCCCAAAGCCTTTCTTCTCTTTCTACTTTTTCTTTCTGCTCTTTGTTTTCCTTTCTCACCTTTCCCCCTGTCATACAGCCCGCTCAAGGCGAAGAGACTGAGACGGAAAGCACAAAGGGCGTACAGCCAGCGCCTCAGTATGGGAACACTAGATCCATGCAGGCAGCCTCGGGAAACAAAACCACAGGTTTTGCCGTGGAGGCACGCGGATGTCGTCGCAAAGGAGGCCAGGAAAAGGCAGGAGATGGAGGGACAAAGGGAAGATGGGAGGCTCACCTAGAACAATGGAGCGTATATATATATATATATATATAGGTACAAGGTATATATATATATAAAGACGGCGGAAGAGCCAACAAGTGAGAAGTAGAAGAAAGGATAAGGCCGCTGCAATATAGTTATTCTGCAATGGCCGTTGAAAGAACCACGTCGTCTGTTGCGCCTTTGTCGTCACGCCGAAGTGAAATTCGGGGGAAACGGATGAGTCTGCACACGGAACAAGGTTAAAACTAGCACATATAAGCCTCAAAAGGTAAAAAAGAAGAAGAAGACAAAAAAGATGGAGGAGAGAGGGAGAATTAAGGTTGGGCCAGCCAAGTGCGCAGGGTGTGGTCATGGATGGATAAATCGGCTCGTAGACGCAGGGACGTTGTGGGGTACGGTGGGCTTGGGGGGGCGTCGGGGGGGTGGCGGTAGCGGGCAGGTCTCAGGTGGCCGCTGGCTGGGAATTTTTGGGGAGATTCGGCGCTTCTTTTGCCTGCTAAGAGGTGCACGTATCTTTGCCTATTTTGCTGGTGCTTCAGGTGGCTGTCTGGCGATGCAGGAGCGCTGGATGCGGAGTAGCGATGGCCGCTGTGGAAAAAGACACTTGTACTCTGTACAGTGTGTTGCTGGAATCCACGTTTGTGCACGCGACTGAGCGCCGCACAACAAAGACATCTATATTTAAACATATAAGCATCCTTTCTTTACTTTTTTTTTTTTTTTTTTTTTTTTTTTTTTTTTTTTTTGCTTTTCTTTTTCTTCTTCTTTTCGCTTTTTCTCTTCTTCACTTAACAAAGACAGAACGCAAGATGAGTGGGAAAAGAATGCAAAAGACGAAGGAAAAGAGATATCCTCTTGTCGTCCTTGTTCAGGTATATCCGCTGGTAACTGTACTCGTGTCCTTTACTTCACTCAGCAGCGAATTCCGCAAGCATTTCGGAGTACAAAGTACAATGCAATCAGTGCATACCTTATACAAATAGTCTCATCAAGTGTCTGTAGTAATCATGTTAAAAAAAAAACGGCTTCTCACTTGCCGTGTTAGCCTCCAGGCTTGCGTGCCGAGCGCCGTCTTGCCCTGTTGGCTCAATATGTGTGGCGGAAATCGGCTTCGTTCTCCAGTCTGTCATGTACAGCAACAGTTTCTTGCCGCCTGGGTGAATCCTCCGGCTTATTTCGCCCAGTTCCGTAAGGTTGGGACAGCAAAGTACAAGGGGGAAAAATTAAAACATAAAAATAAAGGTTGGGCGTGCCGCTTCTTAGAAAGAATGACAACTCTTTAGTCCCCTGTCATAGTAGAAGAGCGAGGCAGTTTAATGAGTGACAAAGCGTATTATACAGACAAAGAAACAAAGGCGAAAAAAAAAAACCCATAGAAAGGGCTGATTAGAGATATCGGCATCTTCATCTCATCTCATCGCATCTCACACTCGTACCATGTCATTCCTTGTCTCTTTACAAATACGTCCAGCAAATCGCCAAAACGCAACTCTGCGCGGCCTGGTCACCAACAGCCTGGCCACCATGGAAAAGACGGCAATTAAGGGACGACACACGGCCGGTGTGGGGTGTACAGAAGAACAGACCCAGCGTCCTAGCATTGTAGTCTTGGCACTTGGCTACTTGCTAGACACCGGGAATAATGCGCGGGATTCTATCAGCTGTGCGCCAAGGCGACAGAAGAGAAAGGGAATTTGCCAACCCTAAAAAGGGCTCCTCAAAAAGTCCGGTTGTTCGGTGCCGGGCTTGCCAGAGACGATGACTCGTGTTGGCGAACCCCCCCTCCCCATTCTTTTTGTTCGGAGATGGGAGCAACCCAGATTTTGCAAGATTACCTCGCTGTAGTGAGTTGTTCTTATTTGACTGACACGCCTCGGTCTCAATTTCTGCCGCCGGGCCGAGAGAGGACAAGGACTAAACCGCACGGCATGATTAATACTACTAGCACCAGCAAGCCTCCGACGGGATGGGCGGCATCGGCTTGTCAGAAATGGTCATTTGGCCAGCAACACAAGAGCGGGAGACGATGTCGAGAAGTGCAGAGCCACGAGTTCCGAGCCCGAGCCCGCGTACGTGGACAGCCCAGAGTTGTTGTTTTCGCATCATCATCGTCATCAACACAGCCACGCATTCACGCGTTCTTCCTCATTCTCATTGCACAAGAAGGGAATAAGGAAAAAAGAAGAAGAAAAGAACCACCACCACCACAGTATTCACCAAACGCTATGTCCTCGTGCATAATCAGCGCCGCGCCGCTACGGGACTGGCGGTATAATAAGGTCATAGAATTCCTCCTAAGCTTATTTTCAATACTCGCTGACGAAAAGGCTTAGCCTGCCGCCACTGACTACATAGCGCCAATTCGCGACAAGGATTCCCTGCTCGTTTGCCGTTTACTGTAGCAATCTTTTAGGAATCGTCCTGTTCCTTCAATTCCTGCTGCGGACACCCCCTCCCCTTTTTTTTTTCCCTTATTTCCCCTTCTATTCTCTTTTCTCCCCGGTGCCGTTTTGCCCGCTGAAGTGAATAGTTTGTGTTTGAGGAGGGCGTGAGCTTGTGTACTTTTTTTTTTTTTTTCTATTCTCAGTGCACTTTTTCTGCGCCTCCCCTAATAGTAGCAGCCCCTAAAAAAAGAAGAGCCCGTGCCAGGAGCCGATATTCTGGATAAATCGGCACGAGGGCTTTTTTTCCCCTTCTCCTTGGCCATGGCTGGGGAGGTTTACGCGTTGTTGAGGCTTGACGACTGACTGCTGCCATTTTACGGGCGATAACAGATCCAGTTGCACCGCATTAAACGGCATATTAGTCTACGGCTATAGGTGGTGCTAGGGATGCTTTTTGGGTGACACGCCGCCATGCTTAATCTCAGCGACGTTGAAGTGAGATAAAGTAAAGTAAAACATCCGTCAAATAAAGTAATGAGGCAAAATAAACAAAGAAAAAGGTTACCAAAAAGAAGAATGGCGTTATTCATCCATTACCCTTTTCAGGTCCGTGTGACTGCTGCATAGGTAGGGAAATCAATGGCGATCTAGCCAAGGCGAGCGTATAATAGATTAATTAAAAAAGACAATAGATTGCCATCCCACGTTGGATTTCTCGGCGATGCGGCCAAGCGTGTACATGCGCTGCTAGCAATTTAACAGCGGCTGGCAAGGTAACTCCACGGGTATTGCGGCTTTTTGCGGCTATCTGGCCTCATCCCTCACAGAGCGCTAACAGTCGCTTCTCCAGAGCACCAAGTGCCGTAGCTGCCGATGAAGGGGGGGCCGTGCAGAAACTTTGATTGCGTTTGGGTTTTTATCCTTTTATCTCATCTGCGCTTTCGTGCTTCGGGCTATTCTAGCGACACTACTCGGCGCCTGCTATCCACTGGGGGCCCTTTTTCCCTCTCGATTTCCCACATCCCGAGGCCATTTTGTTCTGGCCGATGGGGCCTTTTTGAGAATCCACCGGAGCTTGAGGGGCCGAACTTCCGACGAGCGCATGCGTATACAGTCGCAGTATACGTGCCGTTCTACCCAAATACGGGCTTCGTGACGAAGCAAATGCTCTTATACGAGAATTGTCTGGTCTCCTTTAATCGCTGTGGGAGCCAAGGAGGGACGAGAAGCGTCTATTCTTAGCAACAGTCATTACGAGATGGAAAGAGGAAAGGGGGAGTCGATCTCGCCAGCTGCGATTTTCCGGCCAAAACTCAAGACTCAAGATTGCGCCATCACATAGGCGATATTCAATCCTCTCGCTTCATCCCATATTCCTGGTACAGCTTGACCAGTCGCTAGACGGATTAGGCCATAGAAATTAAGGTGTCGCATAAGGTCAGTAACTGACAGCCATACAAGGAAGGAGGATCTCCAGGCGGCTACTCGGCTCCAGGAACTACTCCTATACAGGCACAAGCTACTAGTAGGACGTGGATAGCCTCCTGCTAATGCTTGCATGTATTCGGACTACCACCTGAACCTGCATCTCCTACGGTTCGCCATTTCCCCACGATATCGAATTGTCCGAAAAATCGGCGACCAAAGTATAGAGCCTGAGTAGTGGTAGAGGTATTATACCTTGAAGCGGCAAATCAAACCAGCCTCCCCCAGCTAGAGCTATACTAGCAGATACTATCTGTCCATGCAGCCTACCTATTGTAGAAAATGTGGCCGGAGCACAAGCACAGAGCTGGCCACGTAATGCCTTGGGGCTATGTACGAGCGTACTACATGCTATCTACTATAAGAGGCAGAGGATATTTTTCCGTTCGAGAAGGGGAAAAAGGCTTTCCCAGGCAGTTGCGGGAGCGTCTTCGGGAGTTATTTGCCGCGTGGGCTGTTTCGCGATGGAGAATGGTGCCGATATCCATAAGGCACGGGCCACCTCTTCTTTCTGATGCTTCTTTGATTTATGCCTTGTGCTAAGCATTTGCCCAGGCAAGACAGGCAATGTGAGACGTTGTGCCGATCCCATGAGGTTAACGGGTAAGCATGTTTGCACTAGGCCCGTAGAGGGAATTGGCAAAGTGCAAGATCAGCGCCTCTGCCATTATGGCGTATCTAAAATCTCTCGAGAGATTGCGCTGCTCATTGATGTGCAAGCAAAGTACGTACAGCATGTACCTACGCTCCTCTTCCCTTTGGTTCAAACATGCTTATCCATGCCACTGGCGCTGCTGGCATGCCCCCCTCCAAAAGAGGAGGCAAGCAAACAATAATGCATGCGACTAAGGGCACGTAAATGACGTGACGACAGATACGCCGCGGCTGGTCAGCAAGGCGCGCGAGATTCGGTTCAGACGGCCAGCCTTGCCTTGGGGTGTCGGGAGATAGGCGCACGCCCCTAGTCAGTCGCCGGAACGGGCCTAGAGGGATACCGACGAGGAAAGAAGCACCACAGTGCCTTTTCCCTCTCAGCGCCCCGTAATGACGTCGCCATCAGCACGCCGAGCCGGCTGCGGCGGCCCTCGAAAGGGCTGGATGAGTGCTAAGACACGCTTTCGTTCTTGGCTCTGCAAGGCAGAGAAAAGAGGATCAAGGGGACAGATGAAGGTGCATAAGATATAACGCGACATGGAAATTAACTCTAAAAATCGACATGCGCTTGGATACGAAGGACGCGGGCTTTCTTTTTCGTTTCCTAATCTGCAGTAATAAGCGAGCGACAGATCAGCAGCGCACAGTGCGAAGCCATCCAACATATGCCTTTTTGGGTCCAACAGGCGACACTGATAAGCTGCTAGTCTAGACTCTTGATCGGCCTGCCGTCCGGGTAATCGGCTTCCACATCGCTTCCATCCCACAGTCTGGGTTTCAGAAAATGGAACTGGGCTTGCTTCACTGGGAAAGTGCAAGACAGATGACCTTCCCAATCTCTCAAGGCGCCGAGATGTGCATCTCGATATCTTTTTTTTTTTTTTTGTCTTTTGATCGTCTTTCGTTTATAAATGGCCCAGTTAGTTACTACTAATACTTTTCGCTTCGACGCGAAATTTGATGAAAATCTTTGAGCGGCCGTTTTGCCAAGCCAAGATTGGCGATCCAGGGCCCGCATCCCGTCTCTGGCGGCCTAGGGGAGAAACCTGGCACATACTGTATGCTACGTAGCATACTTGTATCTCTCCTTGGAAAAGAATGACCCTGTTTGAGAAAAGACAAGCTCGTGCTGAATTCTCAATTTTACGACACACTATGTGATGCTACTATGAACATTCTGTAGCACCTCCCAGCATGTTCGTCTCCAGACAGACAGGGAATTGGCCGGGGGGATCTTATCTCGACCCATTCCCCTCGCGGTCGTTATAGCCTGCAGTATGCTGTACAGAGTGCAAGCTGTTACATGCAATAGCTCCCATTCAGCAATTCTGCGCCTTGGCAAAGCAGAAACTGGACAGCTGCGGCTGCAGGCAACAGAAGAGCAGCCATAGAGGATGGGAAAGAAGGTCATTGAGAATGACCGGGGTGGATAAAACTTGGTGGAAACGTCAGCCGTTATTGGACGCAGCTGAGTGCTGAGTGGGGACGCTACGGAAAAGTCGGCCGGGGAAAAAGTGTCTTTTGCTTTCTTTTTTATTTTCTTCATTTGTGCGGCGGTTCCACCCTAAAGCCAAGCTTGCGCGTTTAAGCATGAATTTAAGCGTTGTCAGCCACTATGCTTGGCACGGCAACTACTCCCATCTGCAAAGGGCAAAGGGCGTGGCTATATGAATGCCTTTTCCAGCATGCATTCGGCGGCGTCAGATGGTGCGCGCGTGGATTTGATTTCGAAGGCGCCTCCCCGCGCATCACGGCGCCTTGCCTGCGCTCGCTGCAGCGGGTTTCAAGCATGCAAAATGGCCCAGAGCTGGCGCCTTGTCGCCATTCCTCTTCGCCAGTCGCGGTGGAAACGGTGGCTTGCCATCGGTGGAGCCGCTGAAGCACTTGGCGCAAATCTAAGATGCCGTGCTTGCCGACTTGGCTCGCAGGGAGAGGGGGTGTGGAGTTTGGCGACGGCCATGGCAAGGGCGTCTCGTGGCATTGGCCAGTGCTAAAGACGCCGAGCCTTGCTGATCCTGAGCTTGGCAGCGTATTCTAATCATAGCAGCTGGACCGGACAATGGACGGATTACGGAGTGCTTTGTCGAGCTTCATTTCCGCGTATCACGACGACAGCCAAGGCGTCTTTTTACCACTTGTCGGCGTCTGATTAAGCAGCGATTCCCTCGGGTGGTACGTAATACGAACCCAGTCCCAGTTCTAGACACACAGTGTGTGCTGCAGCAGAGAAGCAGAGAAGCAGAGAAGACAAGAAGCAGAGAGAAATGGGCACAGCACAGGCCGCGACGCATTCAAGGTCCGATTATCCGACCTTTTGAGCACGGCACTAGTCTCAGCGCCGGGCTCGTCTCTAGCATAAGGTTAATTCATTGGTCTGCTTCAGCGCAAGGGCTCGTGACCCCCAGCAGGCAGGACTAATTCAACACGCCTTGGGCTCGGGTGCTTACTCGCGACGTGCTAAAGGCGAGATAGAAGCCAATTTGTAATGCTGCCTCTCGCTAGCAGGCGTGCTATGTGGATGCCTGCTCTGGGAGAGGCACCAGCTGTCTTTGCTGGCTTTTTCACACACTCAATTGTGATATCCTACAGCTCGAGTGCGGGATCATATATCGCACATGTACTGTAGCGGCGCACGTAAATACGCCTCTTTTTTCTTTTTTCTTTTTTCTTTTTTTTTTTTTAACCCTGCTCCAATCTGCTGCTTCGGGAAAGACCTTCGCCGGTGTTGAATAGTCCGAGCCTGGCCGGAGGGTTTTTCTCAAGCAACATATGCAGTATGCTTATCCAGGCTTACTTCGACGACATGGATGGTTTATAAATGGATGCCCGCAGAGCGCCCAATAGCTGCGTGCTAAGGAACATTAAGTTTCGATCATGACAATGTAGGGTAAGCAGAGAGGCAGCCAACTGGACCGGTCTGTGGACTTTAATAGCAAGCGTATTTTTAGCTCAACTGGAGGATCAATAAAGCACCAGCGGGCACTTCGCTTTGTTGATCGCCCGCGCAGAGCCCGTTTTCTGGCAGTCGATCGCTTTTTTTACGAATCGCATGAGCAAGTTATGGGTATTAGAGGAGCCACCGTATGGAGTATGGATTATATCATACACGAGCGAGCTGCAGATTGGAGTGGGCAACACTCCGTATGGGACAAGATACTTGCAGCTATATTGCGGTCCTGCATGTACTAAGGACTAAGCTACTTACTAGCATTGAGAAAAGAGAAAAGAACTAGCCAAGTCTCGCTCTTTGCTTGGCACTCGGGGCTGTTAGTCAATAGGTACTAAGCCAAGACTGCGCACATGTGCAGTATCTGCACTTATACTCGACGCGCATGGGGCTATACGACAAGCCAAGCTCTCTCCAATGGCCGACGAGGCACCTACAGAACATGATATGGAGTCAGGCCATGCTTTTTTAGTCATGTAGACCATCAGTAAAGTAAACAAGTCCAAAACTAGCTAGATCACCCTCCATCAGCGTAAAGGACATCTCCGGATGCACACCTGTGCTACCACCACCTTGACACTTTATCCTGGCAGGGAGCACAAGGCCTTCCCGTACTTGCAAATTCAATGATTCCATGCCGTTGAGAGGGGTAATAATAAAAACAATAATAAAAACGGCGCCATGTGTTGAAAGGCGTCAAGATTGCCTTCTTTGCCGAGGAAAGAAGAGGAGAAAAAGCTTGGCCTCGTTAGTCATGGAGACGATTGGCTGCACACGACTTGGAGAAGCTCCAAGCTTTCTCTTCACCCTTAAATGCCTTTCCCATGCATTAGCGGGCATGGCGTAACCTTACTTTTAATCCTATCGTGGTTGCCAAGAAAGGGCGCATCTGGATGGTGCGACGCTGACAACTCTTTTTGTTTTATTCGCTTTCTTGGAGGGGGGGTTTGTTTCCGGCATGGTTGTCACATGTTTGAGATATGTGACGAAAAGGCCTGTTTGGCATGGGATGAGGATTGCGTATCTTTTTTCTTCTTTTTCTTCTTATCTGTTCTCTCCCATGTATATGCATGTGCAGTTAAGCAGCGACATGCACTGTGAGTGGGAGGGCTACCTATAATAGCGGATGAACCGGAACAGAGCAGCGGTGGTCTTTTTTTGGACTCTAAAGACTGGGTGTCAAGCCTGTGGCGTGCCCCCCGCGGCCGACATTTCTGGCTATCGGCGCGAATGGTAACAGAGTCTTGAGAGTCGAGCCAAAGGGAGAAGAAGAAAAAAAAAGATATTAATCATCTTTGCGCTTCACAGGGAGAAGTAGACGGAGTATAAGCGTTCTGATTAGAAAAACAGAGTGCGCTGTTGTGGAAGAAAGGCATGCGTATGAAGTACGTGGCTTGCATTGAATGGGTTGAAGTTGACTCAGTATACTGATGGCTTGCTGCTGCCTACTTATTTGCCAAGTTGAAGGCATACATCAGCTTGCCAATCTGATAGAGGTCCATGCCATTACGACTCTACAAACCTGAAGTTTTGAGCTACTATTGTCGTTGTAGAGGTGGAAGCAATCGCTCTCCCATAGGCTGTAGATAAAAGCAAGGCTATTGCTATTGTTCCTTGTTTCTCCTATTGAATGGTTTATGCTTTCCCCATAAATATCCGAATATCCGGCAAAAGAGAATCGGACAGTTCTCTGGTCGAGCTCACTCTTTCCAGTAACCTTTACGTCCTCTCGGAGAATATCCTCGGCATAAGCAGGCAGGCATGTGCATCTCCTGCAACTAACCGTACAAACCAGAGTAACTACACTGATCTAATTACCAACCCAAGGATCAATGCATTTGGACTATTCTATATTCGAACGTTATAAATTTATCCCAGAAACGTATTGGCGCTGTTTCTTATATTAGAAAGGTGCTGCATAACGATACTGACAATCGCATCGATGAAATCATAACCAACATTATAAATTATAATTAACATTGCATCTTAATGCTTACATCTCCTTGCAGATAACCGTCCTGTTTTCTCTTTCCTAGAATACTTTCTTATATAACTCAATATTGGAGGATAAACTCTGTATAGATGTATACGGGCAGCTTGCGAGACTTGTAAGGCCATTTTCTCTAGCTGGAGAGAGCAGTTCCATTACATGTCTCCTAACAATGACTTCATAATATTATTTGGAGCTGCAGCAATAAAATTTGTTCACTGGAAATAACACAACGGCACGCATTATTGGCCGCGAGCCAGAATGATATCTCCAAGCCAACTAGTCGTCTTGGAACTTCAGCAGATTACACCATTTAAGCATCAGTTGCAACTTTACCTACTTTATATTCCTAGTAGTACATTTGTTCAGCTTAGAATCCACTTGAATAGAGTCATCCCCGAAGACTGGGCCGTTTGATCTCCGGGACCTACGAGGTGGCTCGAATACGATGGCTAAGTGTAGAAAAGCAGAGTACTCTGGTCTGGAGTCAACAATGTCCTATTATAGGTACATCACTATTGAAAATCGAATTTTGATACTAGTGTACTTGGTACGCACACGACGTACTGACCGCATATAACGAAGATGACGTTGGAAGTAGACCGCAGAGCAGCATATGATTCAAGGCCGCGCACATATTTCATGAATCATTTCTTTAATTGGTTCATGCTCGTGCTCCACACGCGTGTGAGATTATAGTACAATGCTATAACCGTCTATGATCGTCCATATAGTAGAAGATGGTTATTGTCATGTAAAATTAGTTTGATGATGATAGAGTGGCATATAAGACAGGACGCGCAAGCAATATATACGTACACGTATATACATGCATATTACATATGTAAATCTCTACATTTGGCTCAGTTTTAAGCTTATTTGCTCGAGCTAGCCACTGAAATTTGATGCCTCTAGTCATTCCGCCTTCATATACTCTCTCATATCAACGACCAGATTCGAAGCTCAATGGCACATCATGCATACTTCGTGCTGGATACATGCCACCTAGTAGGTATCTCGGAGATGAAGTGAGCGCATTATTGCATATCCGAATTTATCACTACTGTACGTAATCAGCGCAGGAGTGTCTTGCAATTTCTGGCAAGATTGAGTAGTAATCAACTATCCTAAGCCTCGCTGACATGGATCCATAATGGTTCGCACGCATGCTTCTATTTTTTTTTTTTTTTTTTTTTTTTTTTTTCAAATAAAGAAGAGGTTCAGTTCCTGGACGATTCCAATTCTGTCATTCTTAGCTTCTAATGTATAACTGTTATTGTTGTCTATAGATGGTACATATTGCAAAACAGTTCGTCTATTTGATGAGATGTTGTGCTACTGCATCATTCGGAGCACGTCTGTTGCCAAGGTGTATGTATACATATATATCTACATAAGTAGGAAGAGGAAATTGAATTGATTTAAAATTGGAAGACATTTAAAATTTTGGGACTCTGCTATTTAATCCTACAGTAGAAGAATAAGGTAGCCAGTAAGCAAGCAAAAATACCTAGGTAGTTCGTATTACTGCAGATGCATCCTCCTCCTCGTATGTGCTTAGTCTAGCCGAGTTTTGGGTGATGGATACTACATGGAGCAGCCTCCGCCTATAACTCCGGACTGATAGAAATCGAACTCGGGCGTATGCTTATTCATTCGGATATGCTTCCTTTGCATCAAGCGCTGTCCCCATTCCTGCTAGCGTTTCATCACCGGCATCTAGCATCCGGAATAGACACATGAAAGGGCCCTCGCACGAGTCTCACAATGGCAAAACAAGCCTTTTTGCCTAATCTCGCAGCAGAGAATACGTAGCATCCCGCCTAAGCTCCGTCTTGTGCAACTTGCATAACCAGCGGCTCACAGATAGGCTCAACCGCCAATGCGCTGCCTCGAGGTTACCCTTTTCGGTAACAGCCTCGTCTACTGACATTCTCTCTGCCTTTCCTACTATCGGTACGAATTACTCCAGCTTAAACAAACAATCCTATGCGGTTGTTTTATTTTATTTTATTTTCTTTTCTTTTATTTTCTTTTCCCCCTTCTTATTCCCTCTTCTCTTCTCCCCACGCCCCCTCCCCCCTCCATTTATTCCTCTCTTGCAGTGTGTATTCTTTTTCCTGGTTTTATTATCTCAAACCCACCCCCTCCCACGCCAACTCGGTTCGTACGGCACGGCGGCCCAGCTTCCCCTCCATTTTCTCCAAAGATTCCTGTCCTTCTTCTAGATTACTATACTCCTCCCCCCACCAACCGGTAAAAGGAAAAAAAAAAAAAAAAAAAAGCACTTCGCCAACAGGGGAAAGGAAAAAGCCACAGCGTCAACGGCCCCTTCAGCCTTTTGCGTCTCAAATAATCCCTAGCTCAGCAGGCGATGCTTCCAGCAGAAGCAAATCCGTTCGAACGAGGAAGGGGGTCATTCGCCTCTTTTTTCCCGCTCCGGCCACAAGCAAGGATTAAAGAAAAAAAAGCAAGCAAGTAAGGAATAAGATAAAAGTGACGCTTGTACTGTGCTTGTGTGCGCTGACAGTCCCATGTGCGTTTGGCTCCCATGTGGATTCATCCAGATATGGTTGATTATGCTTATGCGAAACTGGCCCCCATCAGAAAAAGCCCAGTCCCAACCCCATGTCCTGCCCAAATTCCTAGGCTGGCTGAAAGCAAGGCCTGGTTCCAACAAAACCCTTTGCTGCATCGTTCCTTTGCCCTTTTGGATGCGCTATTCGTTGCGCCACGCCACTAGTTATCAAATGGTCTGTTGGCTCGCCGGCCGAGCTTCTCCGTGGCGTCTTCAAGGGCTGGAAACAAGCAAAAAGACCCTTGAGAAATACGGGGTAGCGCGTACCGACCTTCTGCTCAAGCCCTGGCTTGCTGTTGATACCCGTTGGCCTGGCTGCTTCGAGCTGGAGCTGAAGAGGGGGGGGGGGCCTTATCAAACGGCTGAGGCATTTCAAATGACAAACAGCTAAACACGCAACCATCTCCTTCGTGGCGCCGCCCGTGGTCTTTCAGCAGGTGTTAGCTCAGCGCTGGGAGGCGTCTCGGTTTCTGTCATTGGGGGCGATATTTGATTTCCCCATGCAATGCCCGCGCTACTTCCAATAGCAATTAACCCGCACGAGGGCATCATCATGCTCTCTAGTTCACCATGAATCCTCCGCCACAGCTGCGGATACTGCGGATATCGACAAGACCGCGGCATATTCGTAGGAAGCGATTGGGCAAAATTACAGATGGTTCTTTTCCACTCGGTTGTCCGGCAAGTGAAACTTGCATGGGAAGGAATCCTGTTCAAAATGTCGTCGTTTGTAAGAACGAAAAATGCTTCTCCGGGGCGCACACCCATATACCGCAAAAAATCTGGCGAGGCTCTGGTAAACGCTGGGTGTGCGGGCAATAAGTTGAAGCTGAGCTGACGCCTAGGGATGGCTGCAAGCCTCAAATAGGTAAGGAACAAATAACTCAGCTTTGGATGATTAGAGATCCCAAGATTCGGTGCTTTTGATTGTCTTAGCGACGGCGGTGATGGTACTTGCTAGATTTGGGAATCAAAGCTACTCGGTAGGCAGGGTCTGTAGCTACGGGGTTTCATCTGTCAGTGACTGAGTGCCTTCATACATGATACTAAGTGCTATGATACCATTGCTTCCTCTGTTTCGCTGTAGAATTATATATAATGAATATGCTTGTTCTATAGAGCGAGCCGCGGAGCCGGTCGCCGTCTTCCAAGTATATACCCAAAGGCTAGCCTTGAACTCCATGTCCATAGCATCGTCCATAAAGCAAATGAGTTGTGGTAGCTGCGGGATCAATATCTCCTGGAGCTCTGTTCAAATATGCTGTAGTCACTTTTTCAATGGAGCAGGGGTTCGACACAACTTATTCGCCATTCTCTGATAATTGATAGGGGGGTTTTTATTCTCCATTTCATCATCCAAACAGCGTGTTTTACAGTATCTTACATATAGCCAACAAGTCAAGCTGGTATCATAGTACGAGATGAGGGCTTCTCAAACGTATTCTTCTTCTTCTTCATCCTATGCATTCATACATACCCTATCCATGTACGGTCCCAATTTGGTAATATTTGAACGGAATACAACAAAATCAGATCTCCGAATCCACCGCAGCACGGCTAGATGCGTCCCTGCAGCGTCACGTTCATCATAAGCTGTGTTATCGTGACTAGGAAAAAGGGAGCCAATACTTGGGTTTGGGTAGCATATCTCTGAACATAATAGGTGAGGCTGGGGCTGAGAGTAGAAATAATGCAAGTCGCCGAACACCAAATGAAAAGAATCTCATCGCCTTCCCGCATAATCGCGCCCATTGTCGCAGATGGCCAAGTCACACAAGATCTAATTTCTCCATTCATGAGTGGCAACCACGCTCGCTGAGTGGGATCCAATCGCTACCGGAGCATCAGTGTCGGCCCCCCCGCCTCGCGCGTAAGGTGCTCAGATATAAATAAGAAAAGAGACTTGAACATTGGCACATGCAGCTTCCCACAAAGCCCTTCTCGTCTTTGAACCCCAAGATCGGGTTACGTAGTGTAACAATAAGTCGCGGCGTGGCGTTGCGTCATGCAATCGGTCCCCTGACGCAGATCGCCGTTTGCTGCTGCTGTGCGAGCAGGCTTGCCTGAAATGAAACAGTCCGAGGTAGGCAAGCATTGACGAGCACAACAGGCTGGTTGCTTATCATTTCCCGAGACGTCGGGGCAATGTCCTGTCTTAGTGACGAAGCTTGATGTGCCACGGAGAGTCGAAAAGATAGCCGCATTTAGCAATCGCAGCGCTCGAAATGGCGTGGAAATGGCACTACATCACGGACGTTGGGTACACCAGTCAAATAGCTTAACAGGCGGTCAAACCCAAGACCAAATCCTCCATGGGGAGGACATCCCCAGCGTCTCAGATCTAGATACCACCCCATGTCGTTGGATCTGGCTTTCCGGTGTGTTGGGACCTCTAGGCCATGCAAGCGCATGTTGTCCTCAAGTTGGGCAAGCCGATACTCCCTCATGGATCCTCCCGCAAGCTCTCCAAGATTAGGAACAAGGAGGTCGAAGCAATCGACCGTCTGCCCCTGAGGCGGGGGAGACTGTGACTGGAGCATGTAGAAAGCTTTGATATCTCGTGGGTATTGGGTGACAAAGATGGGTAGCAACGCGTCGCTTGCTGCATCATATCCGATCTTCTCAGCCAAGTATTTTTCATGTTCTGACTGAAGGCCTGATCCCCAGACGGGCTTATGTTCGAACATATGGGCCACGGGTTCG
Organism: Trichoderma asperellum; assembly: GCF_020647865.1. Taxonomy (NCBI): domain Eukaryota; kingdom Fungi; phylum Ascomycota; class Sordariomycetes; order Hypocreales; family Hypocreaceae; genus Trichoderma; species Trichoderma asperellum. The sequence goes on from NC_089416.1 coordinate 2,359,489, forward strand.
AGGATTTTGATGGCTTCTGTGTACGTCACCCGTGGCCATCTAGTCGGCGCCATAAGACCCCTCCATCGCTGTTGTAGTTCCTTGATATCTACAAGGTCCTCAAATGCTAAACGTTCCGCAGGGTCTCTGGAATCAAGCCGGTGCTTTTCGAGTTCCTGCGCGGCACTGCGCTGGCTGAGCCCGCTAGCAAGCGACGCCAGCATTTTTTGGGCGAGGTCCATGACCTCATCCATGTCTTGAACGAAGCTCATTTCAGCTTCAAGCATATAAAACTCACTCAGGTGCCGAGAGGTGTCACTTTGCTCGGCTCGGAAGGTAGGCGATAGAGTCCATACATTTCCCAGCGCTTGAGCTAGAGCCTCTAGATGAAGCTGTGATGAGACAGTGAGGTACTTGGGGTCTCTGAAGAACTCGGAAGGCGCGCCGCTCTTGACGGTGAATGCTTCACCAGCACCCTCGCAGTCTGATGAGGTGATGATCGGGGGGTGGGTCTGCTGAAACTGCTCATTGAAGAAAAATTGGGTTAGGATGGCCATGGCATCTGACCTTAGCCGAAGCAGTGTCGAGTTGAGAGGAGTTCGCGGCCGAAGATGGGATATTGCTCGCAAGCTTTCTGGTGTTTGATACTTGTTCTGAATTGGATATGTCTTGAAAAACGTCAGAATAGATGAACGCTTGCTTCAGGGGGGAAACTATTTGCAAAACGGCTTCAGCCTTACATGGGGATCAGACGAGCCGAGGATTTCCACCTGGCTGACTTGTAATTCAGCCATAGCTGAGGCCTGGGTTTGGCCACGGCTTGTTACCGTGGTGCTAGACGCCCCTCCTTCTTGCACTGATATCGAGGACGATGACGGCGGCAAGCTTGCTGCTGAGGCCTGTTCTGAACTGCGGCCGGGGTTGTTCGAACTCGGCTGGTGGCCAGCCGGGGTTTGGATGCCTGCAATTGGACTACGACGAGCAAGGCTGTCACCTTGAGACTCTACGTTGGACAGCAATTTAGAGGCGCTACTGTGCCAGACGCCCGTGAGGCGAACGGCTGCACCTGGGCGTATACTACGAGGCCTGTCAGCTGCTGCTCGCCATAATGCCGGGACGAGGGCTGACGTACTCTGCGGCCAAGCTCTTGTCAATCACAGCCTGCATTGGCCTCATGGACGACCCGTCTGTGATGTCAACGAACCGCACACTGGAGCTCTTGCGAACCGACCTGACCCAGCCGCAGACTTGCACATCCGAGACACGGCGTTCAGGCTGCCATTCTTTCAAGTCTGCCACTGTCCTGATGTCCCGGAAGCTCTGGCCCTCGCCGCCACCGTCGCCAGGGACACGCACCGAATAGCATCGCCTATAAGGAAAAGGATGGCGTCGGTAGCGCCTGGCAAGCAGGCGGAAGGGATGAGACATGGTTGGATGTTGGCCGCTCACGGGGGCTTCAGCAAGGCAGCAGAACGTGGGCAGTCCGTCTCATGACGTGTGCCCTCCTTTCAGGCCGGCAGGGAGATGGCGCAGGGTTTGTCTTTGGTTCTGCGCCGTATTGCAAGCCAGTGGCTGTCATATGTTTCGTCTTTAGATTGCAGAGAGGTTGCTTTTTTGGTGGGCTGAGAGCTGGGAGCAGGGATTTGGCAGAATGAGAAAAAAAGGAAAAACTGTTGCGCCGCTGGCTGTAGGCCCAGAGCGGTGAATGGTGGTACCACGCAACGTTATTAGCGTATACCTGGCGCATGCACTATGAGATGCGTCTTGGCCAGTGCTGCTCTACATGTAATTGCATTCGAGTACTAGCATTGGTTCTCTATGCCTGGCTTTCCACCCTCCCGGTGCTCTCGTTGTCTATGATATCAAGTAGAAGCAGTGCTAGGCTGTCAAGATAGACAGCAGCGCTAATGAAAGGAGAAAGAAAAGGCATCTCGGTAGCGCCAGGTAGTGGTGCTGTGGCGTTGCGGATAGCCACCGTTAGAGGCGTATTCCTCCTTGCAGCCTGGCTACCAGCCGCTGCAGGTATCTTGCATGGTGCCGCCTCATCGCTCTCGCCTCATATTTAGTACCCGCTGCCTGAGCGAGCGTACTGTAGCGTGTACTCTAGCCGCGGGAGATTGCCCAAGAACCTTACCTGCTACTAGCCTTAGTAGGGACTTAGGGACCTGGGTAGGCATGCTACAGCACGTCAACCGCCAACGGCAAGGCATCGTCGACGAGGTGCGCTCGACATGTTTGCTTGCCTGCACACTGCACAGAACAGACCTCAACGCCGCCTCGCCTCTGCCTCTTGCAAGGCTCTGGATAGCCGAAACGCATGCTCTGGGAGGGCGTTTCGCATCCTTCGCCCGCCTAATCTCCCTTCTCCTCTCTTGTCTTGTTGGCTGGCGGCCACCGAGTGATGAGCGCCTCCTCTGAATGGCCGTGAGAAAGACGCCATGTTCCACTCGCACCCACCACCTGTCTGGCGACTACGGCCCTTCTCATCATATCCAGAAGAAGCCATGTCGCTTCCACGAGATTGGCTCTTGATAAGCTGTAGGCGGCGTCCCGGCTAGTGATCGTCCAACCAGCTGGTCTTTGCATGTCTCAGCTCGAGGCTGGCCGTCCATCTCCAATCCTCAGCCCGCCGCCGAGCATCATGCCCATCCCAAGCGAGTGCCCTGGGATTGGGCCGTCGATACGACCAGCAACGCCCAACAAGACATAGCCGCTGCTCTTGGCCTCATGAGTGTGCGTGCCATACAATAAATACCACACGTACGGCAGATCCGTCACCCAGACCCGGGGGCCTCGAACCCCCCGGCCCTTGTCCTGCGCCGACGCAGACTAGTTCAGATCCTTGCAAGGTTCAACAGGGCGAGATGAGGTATCACAGATCTTATGCGCATGCGTCCGCAGCTACACTCCGGCCTATGCCAAAAGCAACAGTCACGAGTGCGCCTCGTCATGACTTCCGTCCGCTATGCTCGCCTGGACGTATTCTTGCCGTTGCTGGCCCTTATCGAACCCAATGAGCAAGCGCATTCGGCTCCGCCCACTGGGTACCCCCAGTGGTGTGAAGCCAGAAGCTTCATAGTGAACCATGAACGCTGTCCAAGAATGTCTAAGAGGCCCGCGGGGCACACCGTATCATGTCTCTCTGGCTTTCGACCGGGGGCTGTCGGCCAGGACCAGTGCTGTTGAGATCCCGCAGGTCTCTGATCCAAGGGTCAAATACTCCTTACTCTATCCTGGACGTTAATACCTCCCACCGTGCGTGTCCCGCCAGTTTGGCTGCTGGCGCCCTCGTGGGTCCCGGTATGTATTCCTGTCTTGCCGGCGAGACATCATCTAGCCCCCCTAGCGGCGGTCTTTCAAGCGATACTTGACGCTCTTTTCAACTTGAACATCACGGGCCTCTGAGTTGATCCTTCTAACCCTGTCTGCTCGCCTGTCGTTGGTTTTTGTTCTAAACATTTGGTTCAGATTCTGGACATATTGGGTCGTACAATTAATTGCAGCCCCTACACCTCGCTTCACTCTCTCTATGGATGTTCGCCTCTGAATCACTGCCTGCCTCATTGGTCACTGGCAACTGCTTGAAGAAGAGGAAACAAGGGCAGAGAAAAAAAAAAGGGAATTCATATCAGGCTGAGACAGTGATATATAAATGCGCTTCGCCCGCCCTGCGAAATGGTTTTACTTCCCTGAGAACGCAAAACAAACATCGAGCCCTCAAATTATTATTAAACCTGCACACCTTTCTTTACAATCCGGCTTGCATCTCGTCTTTGTCCCCTTTGCTTACTCTGCTACACCCTTTGCTATTGCCTAGGCACAGTCTTTGAGTATGGCTCCAACTAGATCAAGCAAGGTAAGGCCGTCCGATGTGGCGGCCGATACAAAGAGGAACTTTATACCTCTAGTCAAAGCAAACTACTCGGAAATGTTTCCACCGTACTCCATTCTTTATCGACATCCTGCGGCGCAGCTCGATATCCCGCGCCAGAAGCCGAGTACTCGTCCTCCACAGTTTCGGGTAGAATCTGGTGATCCTGTCATGAAAGCCATCTACTATGCCACCATGGATAGTGAGACTAGTGAAGGAGCAAGAGGACCAAGAATTCGGGTCCCTTTCCTCTGCGCCGCGAATGAGCGACGTCCGGGGGGAGACTGGGAGACTGGTTGTTCTGGCTATGAAGAGAAGCTGTGCCGACGAAGCAACCTCTCCGCTACGCTGGGCAGCCCCTGGCCTGCGACGGGAGAGGTCATCAACTATCCTATCCCATCTGTTGGAGCTATTCTCTCAGACTCAGTGGTAGTATGCCGTGGGCCTCACGATCGCTACGAGCCACTCGATCGCTGGTACGACCTGCCAGTCATCTCCGTCCCGCCAACACGCTGGCCCAAACTCAAAGAGAATGGAACCAAGTATTCCTTCTCGGAAGAGCGGGACATGATACGGGAAAAGATCCGGGGCGCCCTTCGGATTTGCTTATACAACAACTACGATCGAGTTGTGATTGGCGATTTTGGCCTCGGCAATGGTTATCGCAATCCACCCAAGGAACTTGCGGAAATCTGGCGGGATATTTTCCTATTTGACCCGGATCTCCGTGGGCAATTCTCCTACGTTGTTTTCGTCTTTGAAGATCCCACCCAGAGCACGACTCGCTTGATCCATGAGGAAATGGCCAAGAAAGACCGAAAGAGTAGCAGCATTTCAAAGACAAAGATGCCTCTTGGCCTTGGTGTAAACGGCGCTACTGACATGGAAATCTTTGAGCACACTTTTGACTGTGAGGAAATTGAGCGTGTTCTTTGCCGGCCAGATCCCCGATACGGTCTTGACATGATTACTTCATGAAGCCTTTTCGTTGCTGCCGTGATGGCATCTATGGAATAGTTACGAGGAGGGCATCTGGCGAAGACGGAGGTGGGCAACCAGGGCTGGAAGGCTTTCAACTGACGTTTCAACGCTAGGCAAAAGTCCCTTCCCCCATCCCTTTCCCATTTTCGCCTTCTCTCTCTCTCTCTCTCTCTCTCTCTCTCTCTCTTTTCTCCCTTCCTTTTCTTTATTGGAGCTTGATTAAAAGTGAGTTGTTACAGAGAGGGGGGAGAGCTGTATTTGTTCGCTATTGGTGGCCTTGTATGTCTTTGAAAATTTATTGGCCGTTTGGTGTCCTCTCCTGCTTCAGGCGGAGAAGGACTTGAGCGTCTGGGGTTGGGGCACTAGGAGGATGGTTCGGTATGTATGCGGGTGGATAGGTTTGGATGGATGGGCTAGACTATTCTATCAAGGGTATCACATATCAGGATAAGCTCTTTCCTTTTGTGTAACTTATGTCTCTTTTTGCCTTCTCATGGAGCCATTGTGCGCGTGTGATTGGTTGGCTGCTGATGCAAAGTGGTTGCGGGCGGGCTGAGGTCAAGCACCCCCAGCTGGCTCTCGGAGCTGCCAAGGTGCGGTGAACCCAAGCAAGAGGCCCCATTTCCTTTTCCCTGAAATCAAAGATGCGCAGACGTCAATAATTTTGTGACAGAAGACAGACAGCTGACATCAGACCCCCCTTCGCTGGGAATGAGCTGGCTGAGACAAAGAATGGCACTACGACACAAGGGGCGCCTGGGGTGCCAGCTTTGGGGGCTAGTGTCTACAAGCACTCTCATACTAGGTCTATGGTGGCTTTTTATTTCCTACCTTTTTACTCTTCTTTTCTTTTTTACCCTTCCTTTCCTTTTTCCTTCAAGGCTCAATTTATGACCTGAAGTGACCGTCACTTGACTGCCAGAAAACACGAACACAAAGTCTAGGCGGACCAAAGTAATTTGACATTATGACACAGGAGTATGAGGATACCGATGCTTACTCGTATGTTAGCAAATGACCCCAAAGACGAGCTATTGGCATTGAATCATCTGCTCTAGTACTTCGTGTTCCGTGCTCTTTCCGAACCAAGTGAGGATACCGCCTTGGATAAGCTACCAGGATATCTCCGTCGCGTTCCGGAGTTCCGCAGTGCTATCACCAGAGCTCGTCTTTCTGGAATCCCTTGCATTGTATGCGTTAGCCGACTGATGCTAATCGAAACCGGTGAAAGCTGGATGGGCAGAGCGCTAAAATATCATGGCCTTCTGTGATTCGCGGCTAACTCGATCTGCAGATATCCATTACCGGGACGCTATATCCAGGCGTGTGATTGTGATGACTTGGTTGAGTTAGTGAACATCGCTAGCTGCACCAGCCGTTTGAGTTGCAAGGGTTATGGTTCTATCGAAAATACAGCCTGGCCGTCTAGAAGCGGGGGCCGGGTCGCCTACATATACGGAATACGTATTTGAACTGGCAAATACTACCAATACTCACAACCATTTCCCCCATGTAGGGGAGCAGGGGAGCTACATATGCATCATCGCCGATCTGCTTGCAACCCTCCCGGCCCTCAGACAAGTCATGTAATCCTCCCGGCCTCCACCACTAGTCATGAGGAACGGCCCCCGTTCCCATGTTTGCTGCATTCAGCCGTAGCATGTCGCTGTGCGGAATGAAAGCAAAAAACGAGGAAGCGTTGCAGTGCATAACCTCTGGAGTCTGGGCTGCTCCACCCGAGGATCTGGGAAGCTCTTGGAAGACTCTCTCTCTCTCCTTTCTCTCCCCCCCCTCTCTTTTAGGTAGCAATGTTGCATTAGCGGGGATTGCATACCTCACCCTCATCAACGGAAATTGCGGAACTCGCACAATCCTTCCAACTAGCTCCCAACTTCCTTCCAACTCCCTATGCTATACAATACTGAGATATCCAAGATACACAAGCTAGTTACGCAAAAGAAACACCACCATGTCCAGAGGGTGCCAGTGGCGCAACAAGCGTTCTTCGGGGCTTAAATTCTGCGGCCGCACGGGAGCCTGACTAGCATCTAGCTGCTTTCATCCATTAGGAAGGCCGGCATCTGCGTTGTAAGAAGCGCAACGCATGGGACAAGGCAACGCCAAATTTGCATTAGCTTCATAGCCATACCCGTACAATATGTACGCTTGGTGTTAATATCAACGGGTGCTCGGGGTACTCCGTAAGAGAACACGCACTCGTACGAGGACGCGCTATGTTTTTACGCAATGTCCCCGTCCTACCCACTGTCATCTGAAGATGCCAGTGGGGGGCTCGCAATTGCTTTCCCTCTTCAGACGTCTTGGCGAATGTCACCAGCTCTCCGCCGCTGTTGTTCTAGCAGTGTGATGATGGTGGTGGTGACTGAGCAGCACATCTTTCCTAGCACTCTTGCCTCGCTACTTTCAATAATGCGTACTACTTTGTTGATTTTACGAGACATCGTCAGATTGCGATCTCGGTACGGGAAAACGGCTCAGCGGGCAAGATTACGCAGGTCGCTCATCCATCGGACGTTAAGATGGCGCACAAGTCGTATCGCGTTTACACACATGCGTATCTTTAAACGCTCTCCTTACAAGCGCCGCCACCCCCCTTTTTTTTCTCCTCTCTCCCTCCTTCACACACACACAAACACACGACAACCATAAAATAGGAAGGCTAATACATGCTAGTATACAATACTAAAGCAGCAACTAAGCAGATATGACATGTCACTCAGGCCAAAGTCGACCAAGAAACATTTAGCCCGCATCAATCATCAATGGGCCTCTCGTTCCTCCCGCGCCAGAGCTTCTTTAGCAAACGAACTTGTCGAAAGGTCAAAGATATCTCGCAGCATAGATGCTGGCAACCAATAACATTGTGTGCTAATTATTCAGCATCTGTGGGCTGACCATTTACTGTTCAATATATGTGTACTGAGCATTCGCAATCGCTTCTCATACATGTTTTCTGACCACTTGCTGTTCCATGTAAAGCAGAGACTATCGGCGCAATAGTACTGCGACCATGTACATGATTTTCCGTCCAAGCTCCTCTCACGGACACGATCCGTATCGCGACAACTAGGCTAGGGCATGAAATAGCGTGGGCAAAGCAGGAATCCTGACCATCGGTTTTTTTGGACTGCACCCCTCCTCCACAGCAACGCAGGTGTGGCCTAAGGAGGAATCCTTGACAGCATAAGGCTGTGGGTTACGGTTCGCCTTTCATCGTGTCTTGTCTCTTTTGTTTCCCTGACATTTTTTTTAGGTCCACCCCGCCATGTTTCTTCTTCATCTCTCTCTCTCAGCTCTATAATCCTTAGCCTTTTACTTTACAACTAGTACGTGAAAGCTGAATCTCAGAGGAACAAATATCCGTTTTAGGTTGCCTAGTTGTGTATTAGTGAACTTTTATTTGAGTCAACGCGCCTCGCTATTCCGATTACACAGTAAACCTGATCTCTTTCCATGACTGAGCGAGAAAATTATACGCCGCAATGTTCTATATATGGTCATCTTCACCACAGTACAGAGTAGATATTGGTAGTCGATTAAGGTAGGAAGATAGAGCCCTTTTACTGGCCACAATAGCCTGCTGCACCTCCTTGATATCATGGAGATCGGTCCTTTCGCTCGGCCGAAAGTAAGACTGCGGCTCCCGCCCCCATATGCATGCGAACGGTAGACGGATCCTCAGCAGCACAGCAACAGGCAGCAAGTAGGATTTATCGAGCCGGGGGAAAATTCCCTATCTGGTATTTTACTGTAGATTTGCTTACCAATTCCTACTCTTTTGGTAACCAGAAAATCATGAGATTAATTTATCTAAACTACTTCCTTCCCGCAACCACTCAGTACTTGTTAGTTTGTGTCCTCTCTTCCTCTCCCTTGCTTGGGGAAAAAATTCCAACTTGCCATCTCACCATAATCAAACTGAAACAAAAACCCCATTTTCTGGCCCCCTCTCGGCTCCTCCCCCGTAAAAAGAACTGAAAGGGAAAAAGAGGCAAAAACGGACTTTAATTTCAGCCGAATGGCTGTACGGAGTACATCTCCGAAGAAAAAAAAAAAAAAAAAAAAAAAAAAGGCCTGAAGGGCGAATTTGAGGCTTGACTTCAAACTAATTGTTTGCCACGACCTGAATCCTTCGGGGGTTCGTTCCGGGGGTGGTTACACAATACGCACGTAATGGCGTGTTATGTCGTATTGTATCTCAATGACTCGGTGACAGGCTGAGTTGCTACGCCACAATCCTAGTTCTACGCAGCACATCAAAGCGAGAGAGATTCGCTTCGTAATTTTTAGTAATGGCCTCTCTCTCTCTCTCTCTCTCTCTCTCTCTTTTCCAAATTGATCTCTCTCTCGTTTTCCAAATTGAGTTTTGACTTCTTTCTTTACTATCTTATCCTTTTGTTTATATCACTTAAAGTAATGACAGTGCTAGGAATCGGTTCATATGCATCAAAACTAGAAAACATGTATATGTTCATTTTTAATATAGTATAAAACAAAGGCTATCCGTAGCAAAGATTTAACGACGTATTAATGCAACGCAATACATACACATTAGTGTTGCAGCGTCTCCCGCAAATGTCAAACATCAAAACAATTACTTTCAATGCTTGGATTGGGGGGCAATTTAGCATTTGCGTATTGTGCTGGCACTATTTGTGCCATATTTACTTAAAGCGTACGCCTCGCGAATGAATCAGCGTTGACTTCCCCCCACACCGGCTATACTAGACACCTCTTTTCTTCTTTATGAGAGTCTTATGGGATAGCGAGCAATAAATAATGCACAAATTTGGGTTGCTTTTTTTGGAGCTTCACAATCGACGCAATGACTACTGTTCACCAGTACGATGGCCTCAGCCCCGCAAAGTTTGCCATCACAGCCGTGGCTTCTCCATCATCCTTCTTACGCTGTCCGCTCAACTATTGAAAAACACCAGGGTTAGCCATATTAGATTCTAGTAGGAATTGGGATGGGCACAAAACATTGTTACATAGAACATACCTCAAGCTGAACTCCTCGGTGAACGTGAACGAGCCAATCGACGTAGCTTTGCGCTTCATTATTCCGATCTTCCACCAACGTTCGTGCAAATTCATACTCTGCTCCGTCAATTCCCTGGCGCGCCAACTGTATTGTCAAGCCTTTGGATCCCCTCATGCTCTTCAAAAACTCGAGGATGTTGCGGACCTGAGCGCTGAGGTGGGTCTCCAGCACTGGAAGTGATGATGTGTAGGCATCCAAGCCCTTGAGCGAGTCGTGGCCTTCGCCAAAGAGGTCGGTAATCAAGTTTGGCGATGTCAGAGAATGGAACCACAGCAAACACTGCTGTCCGTTATCTACCAAATAAACACCACCCTGCTCGACGCGTGAGAATGATGCTCGGACAGAAGGCGGCAGCTTGAGTTGACCAGTTTCTGCGTCTGCAAACCCTTCCTCAGGCTGAAGATTATGGATAGCAATCATCCTGGGGTAGATATACAAGCTGAGCTCCAAAGGCCCCATGCTCCTAATCATACGAAGATCGTGGACTCTCCGATCTGAATTTTCCACACCACCTTTGAAGGCTCTGCATTTTAAGAGACCCAACATGTACATGCAGTATTCCTTTAGCTTTTCGGGCATGACCAGTTGGCCTGGTGGGTATTGATTCGCAGAATGCTTCCTATAACTGGCCATGATATCAATTGTTCGCTCCGTCAACCAATTCCTGATATCCTTAAGATTGCTTGAGGTAGTAGCAAGCTTAGTGCTGGCCTCCTTGGCCAAGATACCAATCACGGCGTCTTGATCAGCAAACTTCATGCACTGCCGAATAGCTTGTTCTTTGGTGTTTGACTCCTTGGATGTATCGCTTACGCTGGCAATCACATTGGAGCATCGTACACGCCGCTGGCCAGACGCAGCAGTGTAGAGAAGAGCCGTCTGGAAATGGGCATCCAGCTTCGGGTCCAGCTTGCCGTCGTAGCTAAAGGAAACACCGAGCGCCTTGTCCGCATCGATGACTCCAATTTCTAAATCGGCGCCAAAAGTATGCTGGACGAAGTTGCCATGGTACCCCTCCACTTGCAGTCCATTCGAACAACGGACCTTCATGAGCGCCTGATAACCTGTTTCTCTCGTAACGGCATGCGTGATCTCCAGTGACAGCTTGGCGCCATCTCGCGGAGAGATGAAGTTGGGGTAGTAGAAAGTCTCGCCACCAGTTGTTGCAGCAACATGGCCTATGGTGGCAACGTCCAGATAACCGCCAGACGGTGCAGCAAGGAAAAAGTCGACACCAATTCCTGAGGAAGTCATCTTCTCGGAGACTTTCTTCCAAGCAGGGTGCTCCGTCGTGTACAGCTTCTTGTCCAGCTCGCCACCAGGGTGGTTGCCATCATCACGCATGAACAGCCTACCGGGGCCCCAAGTAGGCAAACTGGAGCAGGAGCAAATTACCTTGCCTCCCGTTGCCTCCAGCGCTGCCACAGCAGCGTTGAGCGTAGCAAGCAGAGCAGGTTCTGGGTTTTTGATGGTAGAAAACATCTCAGGGAGACGAGTTAGCAGAGAGGTGATGATGGCTTTTGATTCATAGGGATCGACAAAGAGTCCCTCGCCAAGAGGAAGGAATGGATCCTCTAAATCGGGCATAATCATCATATGCGCCTGGTCTAGTTGTGGCTAGATTTCCAATGTCAACAAGTCGATATAAAATCGTTCAATCATTTAGTATTATCCCACTTACGTTGATGTTGTAAAAATGAATGTCCTTGTCGTATGTGATGAAGCCAACTTTGGCTCCCTCGGGTATCCTTCGCTTCGGCTCATTGTTCTCGTCTTTCTCCTCATCATCTCCTCCGTACAAGGCAGAGAGAATACCTTCGCAGAATGTCTCCAGGAAACCCTTGTTATACGATTCTTGAGTGACATCGATGACAAACAACCACCTAAGGCCGACCGGCTCTCTGGTCCAGTACTCCTTGGGAACAACAAACTCGACAGTACCGCGGTGAAGCTCTGGTCGTTGATCTCGGTCTAGCCGCACTCCTTGAGGGCTGATGGCGCAGAAATACTCTGGCGGCGTGTCGTTGGGGTATGAGCAAAGGTTGCACACAAACTTATTGCCGCCAGATCGGAACATCATGAACGGGTTGATGTAGGCTCGACATCTTCGGCAACGTGGCGGGCCGGCTTCTCCATAGTCAAGGACAGGGATTTCTGCTTCGCCGGCCTGGAGAGGAGCCAGGGGTTGAATGAGCATGCCAAGAGGCAGACCGGTTGCGTGGAGGCCCTCGGACGTTGTTGGAATATTGTTTAGCGTGAGTCGAGTATATTTAGGGGAGGAATTGCCCTGGTCAAAAGCTACGAACGAGACTGTTGCAGGAGGAGGAACATGGCGCTCAAATGTCGGGTACACATTCTTGAAGAAGTGCTGTTGGATCGAGTCTCTTGCCGCCGGTACACTGGGCATGTCGTCTGCCGAGAGCTGGCCGCCGGAGCCCGCAGGGCCCGTGGGTGGCCCGATGGGTTCGTCGTCGTCGTCGGCAGTGAGATAGCGTTCGGCAAATTCGTGTGACGATGCAAGGTTTGCGGGAGAGAATGGAGCTCCGACAGGCACCGGGAATTGGTTTGGATTGGCCATCTGAGGCGTCGGCATGGGGCTTGCCAGAGGACTTGCAAATTGCCCCCCGAGAGCCGGAATGCCCTGCGGGTTGTTGACATTGAGGAACTGCTCGGTAGGCGTTCCTGGTGGCAATCCATTGAAGGCCTGTGACGAGCCAGTCGGCTCAACGGTATGGTAGGCGTGCCTATCCTTCTTCTTCTTCCTTGCGGAAGCGGCACCCCCCGCATCGGCGCCCAAGTTCATCCCCCCAAACTGCGCTGCAAGGGCACCATCCTGCGGTGCCATTGGAGATCCAGGAAAGCTCTGCGGCGGACCATAGCCAGGAGTCTGCGGCGCGAAGCCTGGGGTCATTGGCGGCCCATAGCCTGGAGTAGTCGGTGGCCCGTAGCTGGGAGTTCGCGGCGGCGGCATGCCCAGGTGAGCTCCATACTGGGGAGCGCCGAAGGCTGCCTGAGGTGCATATGGCGATGGAGGAACCGGCTGCTGGAACTGCTGAGGAGCCGGAGCCGACGTCTTGTTGGGATCGTTGGGATCGAGGGGCTCGCCGTGGCCCAGCGCGTGATACTGAGTATAATCCATTGTTGTTGTGTGGAAGTGGCGATATCAGAACGAGCATGCGCCTACAAAAAGCTGGCAAAACGAGGGGTCTGTTGCGAGACAAGCGCAGAAGAGGCAGAACCAACAAAGCAAAGTAAAATAGGTCAGTGACTTGTAGACAAGCTCAGGAACGCTTCCATGATCCTCATCCACAAGGCCGGCTCGCAAAAGGTCGTGAAGCTGGAAAGCGCCCTCACGGTCTAATGAAGCTGTTCCTTGCCTCGGTGGCCTTTTCGCGACTTTCTACAATCGTGGCTTCAGAACCTCGTTGCCGCTTGTCCTTGATTGGCTTAGCCGGCCTCTGAGCTATCAGTGGCTTATCGGTGCCTATCGCGGCAAGGGGCTTTGCCCCACATGCATGTACAGAGCATCGATCGCTGTATCGGGTCTCTCTCTATGAACCGCTAGTCTAGCCACTCTGTGTAAGTCGAAAGATGGAGACGGTCTAGGGAGAGGGTCATATATACAAAAAAGCGAAGGGTCGGGCTTGAAAAACGCATGAGGTATGCGGCCCCTAGCAGCGGCGGAAGGTTTCGTGGAAAAGCTTTTTTTCTTCCATGGACCATTATATGCTTTTCACTGACGGCTAAGCGACTGTCCAATGGCTAATTTAAGAATACACGTGCGTGGACATGTATATAGCAGGACGTTGGGCCAATCCGCTGCAGGTTGGGTTATATTGCATGATAAGCACATACAGACGCGCTTTTGGATTCGCAGAACTCTGTTTTTTCCGATGTAATTTTTTTTCTCTCTCTCTGTCTCTTTTTTTTCGGGGCAATTTGGAATTGATAGCAGCACTAAAAGCACTATCAATTATAAATTTGCAGGTGCCCTGGTGACCGGATTGGTGTGCCTTGCTTCGTCCACGGAGCGCCACAGTCACCAAGCAGGACATGATTCAGGCATCTGTGAGGCATATGTGAGCCATCATTCGACAGCAGGCCCTGCACCAGGCCCTTCCCGATAGGTCGCATACATGGAAGAGACAGGTGTCCCTATCCGACCGAGTACTGGCAATTGGTTAACTGTCTACTCCTGCAAGATGAATTGTTTGGTCCTCCCGCTGCGGGAGCCGTGGAGCAACCGGGCGTGTTATTGGCGGACAGCAGCGTATAAGACGTTAACAAGTCAAGCAGGAGTCTGCATCAATGCCTAGCACTCCCGCAATTTGAAAAGTGATTGATTCAAATAGATGAAATCCGAAGAAGCTGTCTGTCTAGGTTGGGCACAGCTGGTGAAAGTGGTTGGGCTACGTGTTGTGGCAGAGTGGAAGTGCGGGGATCGCAGAGGTGATGACGGCGTCGCGCCAGGTGCCAGATACTGTCGCAAAACAAGGTATAAAACAGCCATTTGAACGAGGAAAAAAGGAAGTCGTCTCATTTAAAGCAATGAAATGTTCGATGCCGCAATAAAATATGCATGCTGGTGTTGTTATGCGTCGCTATGCGGCCATATAGGCTGCTGGGTGGTCATTGGACCCTGGAAAGGATGACATGACATGGTGCAACAATCCGGAGCTACGAAGCCGCGGCGCAAGAGTGTAGCAGGACGTAATTTGAAACTCGGGAGGGATGAAATAGAGCGGAAGAGCTGCCATGGCCCAGCGGAAATGAACAAACGCATCATGGCAAAAGAATAGTTGGAGATATGATCTCGAGAGTGGCAAATGTGAGATGGTGACTGAACCTTCGGTCGCATGACCATCCGCCACTCCGGCCGCGGGCAGTTTTGGAATCGCAGTAACTCACCGCACAAGTAGGCCAGAGCTATACAAAAAGATGAAATCAATTCACAGTTTACCCAAGTTTATGCTAGAAGCAAAAAAGACAAAATTAAAAGGGCTGTTGTGAGGCTGTGTGGCGAAAAAGTGTTGCGACGGCGATCTCTGGATAGCTTCACGGGTGCATCGTCAGCGACCGGCGCGACACACGGTCAAAAAAGTGACTTTGACTATCAACGGCAAAAGAGGCACCAAGACGAGCAGGAGTCGGAATAAAAATAGCACTGGCGAAAAGCCCAAGAAACAAGCATTCACAATCAGCCATTCACGGGGTCGCGAACGGGGGGTGCCGTCGCGCAATTCAGAATGCGACAACGACCATAGGGCGAGCGACACCTTGGACCATCAAACGCAAACCACGTCTCTGGCGATGACCCGCCGCCAAAACGCAGCGCTTACAACATACAATACTACGGCCGCATCTGGGATTCCTGACGTCAAAGAGCGCGGCAGATGAAAGACCAGTTCTAAAAATGACTCACTGGACAAGGCAAAGGAGGGTCGCAGGCAAAAAATGCGAGCAGAAAAACAAAGAGAAGAGAGGGACAGGAATTCTGGCAACGTCGAGGTTTGGGGGGAGCGGTCGAGCCTCAGATCAGAGGTCGAGGTACACGGCGGACGAGGTGATGTTGGCGCTGGCCAATCAGAAAATTGGTCACGAGGCAAGGGATTATTTTCGCAGCCGAACTGGCGTCGATTTTTACTTTGGAAGCATAACAAGACTTGTGGGGCGCGCCAGAGGTAGGGACTTTGTACCGGTACATCCGAACCGCAAGGTACCGGAGGACGACAATGCGGGCCATTGCTTTGGGCAGCCCTTTTTTTTTTTTTCCCTTTTTTTCCCTTTCTGTTTTCCGAAATAGTTGTCCCCCCTCCATTTCCTCGCTTTGTTTCTTCTTTGAGCAGCATCGCTATGCTTGTCCTTGCTCCTTTGTGGTGTGGCCGGACAAGGACGGGAATAAATCTTCTCATCGTACACCGGTCGAAGCTGAGCAAGCCGGATCAGAGAGTTTGGAGTTGGGATAATGGAGCTCTTTCTCCAGCGCAAAAGAAGTGGAAAGTTTCTTTTCTTTCACACCATGGTGCTGGTAAAAGAAAAATTAGCTTGGACGCTGTGCTGGCACCATAAAAAGGACGCCGGCAGGGTATTAGTTAGACACAATAGAGTAACGGCAGAGAGCGCGCGAGAGAGAAAGAGAGCGACGTGGTGGTGGGTGGTGGGCGTGCCAAGCTGCTCGATGCGATGTGTACATGGATGGATGGCTGGCACCGCAGATGGTCAGAAAAGCCATCCAAAGTGCTAAGATTTGGCTTGCGCAGGATCGCTTCCCGGCCGGGGAGAAGAGGGGCGCTGCCACGCTTGGCTTGTACCGGTACTTGCGCTAGAAGGCGGCCTCGAAGCAGCAACGCAGGTGTGCCGCCGGGATCGCGGCCAAACAAAGGCCAGCGCTGTAGGTGTGGGTGACGGTGACGACGAGGGTCTGGCCACTGGCCCGCTGGCGGGGGCTCCACCAGAGCTCTAGCGGCCTGGAGGTACATGCTGCCGTGGCTTTGTGGCAGACAGGGGACCAGCTGCCCGCCCAGAGCTGCGAAGCTAGCAGCGCAGAGCTCAGGACCTACTGATTGCGGCGCTGCCCCCGCCCCGTATATAAACAAGCCCCATCGCCCTCCCACGCGCCCGACGAGTTGTCGGTTCCCGCTGTCTCTGCTCCTCGACCTTCATCGCTCGCAATCTCCAGTCGCGTCTCTCAATCACAGTCGAACACGTTCGCCCGTACATCCACACCATCCATCCATCCATCGCCATGCCTCCCAAGAAGTCCGAAGGCGCTGCTGCCCCCAAGGCCAAGTCTGGCTCTACTCACGCCAGCTACCAGGTTCGTAGCCGTCGGCCGCATGCCGGCATCACCTGTTTCTTTACCACTTTTGTGCGCGCGCGAGGCTAATGCGAGGACTGCAGGACATGATTACCGATGCCATTGTTAATGTACGTTGGCACAGCCCTCTGTTGCACAAGCGCTGTTGTCTGCGCCTTATCTTCTCCCTCCCTCCCCCTTCTCGTCTCACTGGGCAAGCTGTCTTGTAGCCGCTTTGCTGTGCCCTTTTCATTTCCTTTGATTTCATCTTGTCACATCACATCACCTCATTCAGTCGTCGCGTAGTATTTCACGTCGATTGGCTTATTGGGATTCACCGCAAACGATTGGTGAAGAATAAAAAACTAACCCGCTCTTTTTCGCACTCAAACAGCTCAAGGATCGCAATGGTTCTAGGTAAGGAATCCCAATGACTCTTATTTTCCCCCAACTGTCCTAGCAAAGCAATTCGGGGCAGTGTACAGAGACAAAAGTAACTAACATGTTGCCACAGCCGTCAGTC
Source organism: Trichoderma asperellum (assembly GCF_020647865.1). Classification (NCBI taxonomy): domain Eukaryota; kingdom Fungi; phylum Ascomycota; class Sordariomycetes; order Hypocreales; family Hypocreaceae; genus Trichoderma; species Trichoderma asperellum. The sequence continues at coordinate 2,376,704 of NC_089416.1, forward strand.
TCTGAAGAAGTATGTCAAGGCCAACAACACTTTGAACGTTTCGGACAACATGTTCGATTCTCTCTTCAACAAGGCCCTCAAGGCCGGTGTTGAGAAGGGTTTCTTCGCCCAGCCCAAGGGTCCCTCTGGAGGTACCAAGCTGGCCAAGAAGAAGCCCGAGGCTAAGAAGGCTGTTGCTCCCAAGAAGGAGAAGGACGCCTCTGCTAAGAAGGCCACTACCACCAAGAAGGCTGCCGCCCCCAAGAAGGCCAAGGAGGGCGAGAAGAAGGAGAAGAAGGAAAAGAAGGAGAGCACTACCACTAAGAAGGCTGCCGCTCCCAAGAAAGCTGCTGCTCCCAAGAAGGCCAAGGAGACTGCCACCAAGGTATGTTCATAGATTCACATTCATCTTTGTCCCTATTCTAACTCCCAAACCCCCCTTCAGCCCGAGAAGCCTGAAACCGTTCTGACCAAGACAAAGTCCGGCCGTGTTGCCAAGGCCCAGAAGCCCGCTGCCGCCACCAAGAAGGCTGCACCAAAGAAGGCCGCCGCTCCCAAGAAGGAGAAGGCCGCCGCCGCTCCCGCGGCTGCTGCTGTGAAGGCGTAAATGTAACCTATCCTTCGCGTGAAGCAAAAGCGGCCTTTATTTTACTTTCTTGTATCCTTGATGAATGTGGCACGGCGTTTTTGGGGCTTGCAATTTATTACTACGGGTCGGGCAAAGGAGAGCCTGGGTTGGCTCGGGATTGATTGATTGCTGTTTTTGGCGGTGCGCAGGAATGATGTTTGTTTTGATACGCGCAATCTCAGACGCGCTGGGCCTGGCATTATCGCACTATATATGTGACTTTCCTGGAATGAGCCTCCCAGTGGGGGGGCGGATCATTTATACTATTTACTATTTTTTTTCCACATTACTATTTTCGCCTACCCTTTTTTTCTCTCTCTCTTTTTCTCTGCCTGTGAATTTTTTTTTTTTTTTTTTTTTTTACCTTCTCTTGGCGCGATTTCAATTTTCATCGGTGGGGAGGTTTATGGGTTTATTTGAAAGAAAAGAGGAACAACGGAGCAACGTCTGAGGAGTTGATGCGCGCGACTCTACAAACTTTTTTCCTCGACTTATTTTGAGAGTATATTACCTGGCGTATATAATTATAATCCTAGAAAAAATCAAAATTTATAGTAATATTTGAGAAATGGGGGCTTCATTTTTAATTTTGTTTCTTTTTTTACAGCCTAGAGATGGCGAATAAACTGTGTTTTAGGTGTAGGTATTTTTCCAAGCCTCCAGATAAATACGTAATTGAGCGAAATTCTAATTTTTTTTTTTTTTTTTTTTCTTTCTTCCCCTAGCTTTATTATTGAGACTTAGGACTTAATCAAGCAGGCTACACGCGTAGCGAGGTATGGGGCACATAAATTGAGACTCTCACTACCGCCGTAAGGTAAGATTTAATGGTGAGATGCGTGTAAGACATAATTCAGCGCAGAGGCTCCTCCTCTGTTTACGGCATGGGTATTGCCGAATCTATCGTCTATAAGCAATATTGGACCATGCATTCTCATTACCATCTCAAGATAGTATGAGACGCTGCCCCATCTTCATCTATTACCGCGAATTTCAATTTACAGTTTTGAGAGACAAAAAACAAAAAGGAGAAGGACATCAGCTCATAGGTAGGAAATGGCATGTTTCAACAATGCCTCGGCCCAGTTCCGCTACAGTTTGGCGCTACCCCATGCCGTGGATGTCGCTCAGCCTCGTCTGGTTGGTCACCATGACGTTGATGCCTGCTCCAGCGCACATTTCTCATCGTCGAGGGTTTTCGGGGGGCAGTCAAGCCAAATAGGTACATGTACTTGCTTGCATTTGCTCTGCTTGTTTGCAGCACACCATCCGCCATCGTCACCGACTTGGAGCCCCCCGGCTCTCCAGCGCAGCGCTATCTATATACGGGTGTGCGAGGTAGTATCAGTGTCAGTAGCGCGAAGCATCTGTACAAGTACCCTGTAGCTGCATGTTTTGTTCCTGCGGCTCGCTGCCACGTCAACCCAGGCCAACATGAATGCAAAGAAGCTCCAGGGTACGGCCAGTACCCAAATCGTAGCATGTACATTACTAGTAGGTAGGTGGCAGTTCTTGGTAGCAACTCCTCCGTCCTCCATGGCTGGTTGGGCCCCCTCTTTAGGTATTGTTTAAACTTTTGTCTTTTCTTTTTGTGTCTTTTTTCTTGTAAGTCGTCAGGTCCTTACTAAGACGTCCGTCTTGTCCCCTCTTCGGCGCCCCCCCTCCCCGGTTCATTTTTATTGGCACTTATTCATGCCAAGGTCACCGGACGTAGCCTCGCCGTCAGCGAATCTCGTCAGCGCATCCCGTCATGGCCGACCGGATCAGGAACAGGCGGTACCTGGCCAGAACAGCTGGCGGGCCCGTGCGAGACACCGGGCCATGTACAGGGCTGCGATGGACAGATACCTGCGGCTGCTGTGCATTTGCCAGCCATGCGCCGCCACCGTCAGTAGCGCGGCCAGGTATATGCTTAACTCGGAGTGGGCGCTCCCCTCAGCCAGACACATGTCACTGACGCACGACCGTTTACGTACCTTCCTGTAGCTCTCCCCCTTCTGGAGGAACCGATTCTTCCGGACGGACTCACTTGCACCTCGTTCCCTGGCCACACTCCCGATTGTTAAGCTAGACAAGGTTTCATATATCCTGTCGACAACGGAGCAGAGTGCCATCACCGGTTTTTTCTCCATTCTATCGTTTGACGCTGGAAGATGGCGGACGACTGCTGTCTCTTTCTGTCATGACCCATGGGAAATAGAGGAATCTACTTAAGCAATACAGCGCCGTATAATAGCTCGGACATATCCACTAACTAGCCACGCCCGTCACGATGGCGTCGTCATCGAATCCCTTCCGCAAGCCTGCGACGCAGCATGCAGAGAGTCGCTATCCGGCAATCGATTCTATAAGCTCCGTCCAGCTGTTTCCGCCTCCCAAGACGAGCTTCCGCGACGAAAATGTGCCTCCTGCGGCCGCGCAATCACCCTCCCAGAAAGCCAAGGTGGTGAAAAAGGTCCGCGTGCTGTCACCGCCTCCGCGGTCGCCCGACTCGCCAGAGTTGACGGCCAGCTACTTCAACCCTGCCGTACAAGCACAATCATATGCACAAGATCAAGATCCCTTCAGCAACGCTGTGGTCGACGAGAACAGCTGGGAGGATGCATCCGCTACCCCACCCCCTCAGCCGGCTCTTCCGCAGGCACGGCAACCGCTGATGGAGACGCAGACGCAGAGGCCGGTGCAGACCGTGGTCAATCCCTTCAGCAAGAAGAAGGCGCAAGACGCTGGCAATTCTAAGGACCTGAAGGAAGATCTGCGGGAGGAGGGCGAGGCGCTGAGGGCGGCCCAGTCTGCAAGGCGGTCCTTGAACGTCGATTCATTCAAGCGATTGCTTATGACGGGCGATGCGAGCCCGCTCAACTCCACATCTCCAACGGACTCTCCATCCGACCACGATCGGATCGATCGTCCAAAGCCTACACAGGATGCTCCAGCTGCAGCACGAACCAACAAGGAGAAGAAAGCTCCTCCACCGCCTCCAAGCTCCAGACACGGAAAGGTGATCAAGTCCGAGCAGAATGTCACCAGCTCTGAGAGTACTATCAGCAGCCCCGTAGAAAAGCTAGCTGAGCCGGTTGCGCAACACAAGGAACCGTCTCGGCCTGTGCTGTCTCGAGAGAGCTCGGCAAGCAGCAACTCTTCGATAGAGGATCTACCTGTGAAATTTGATAGTCACCCTGCCGAGTTTACATCCAGCCCCGATCAAATGGATGCTTCTACAACCCCTCCAAACACTGCCAAAAAGGCTGTACCGGTCCCTCCACCCAGACGACAGCCTCGGATCGAGGTGAAAACAAACGCCCTGGATTCTCAAGAGAATGAACCGCCTCCACGCACGTCGATGGACTCGGTTCTGTCCAGGTCCGGCAGTGTCCGCCAGAGCACCAATGCGCCAGCGCCTCCGCCACCCCGGAGAACAACTTCGAGCTCGAGGCCTCCAAGCTATGCAGGCACACCGCAATCTTCTACACACATATATGCCCCCGAATTTGATCCACCAAGAACCTCCCTCGACTCAGCAAGGCCCATGGCGCCTCCACCACCACCCACGCGCAATCCATCTACTCGCCGCCCTCAGAGTTTATACGGCCTAGAGTCCTCTCAACGGAGAGCCATGACCGAAATTAAACCACGAGATACCGTGGCCCCTCCACCGCCCCCTTCAAGGAGTCAAAGCAGCACAGGTGGGCGGTCTGGACGAACAAGCCTAGATTCGGCCAGAAAACCAAGAACATCTGCAGATGATTTTAGCGACCTCAATGAGCAATACCTGGGCCAAAGCGTGGACATACTCGCTGACCTTGAATCGCTACAAAGAGAGGTGGATGCTTTGAGAGGGAAGATAAATTGATGCGGATATATACGGTTGCTTCGTTAGCGAATATATACGCAGTAATGAACTTGAAGGGTTGACAGAGGGAGTTTAGCCAAAGATGATACCAGAAGGAAGGAAATGACCATATTAGAGGAGTATGAGACGGGGGGAAAAGAAATGGAGTCCGCTGTATAGTATATATGGGAGGCGTTTCTCTTATTTTTATTTCTTATATTTTACATGAGCTTGGGTATATCGCGACGCAAAACTTCTTTCTTTTGCCTTTGTTTTGCACAAGGAGGGTGTCGTTAATGTAGTCCGTCCGAGTTGCACTATCGTAGCGATCCAATGCGCTTTGTAGTTGGATACAGCATGAAATCTCTGCTAGAAATCTGGTTCGCCCGTATAATGTGGGATATAGATACATTACTGATCTTTGATTTCCATTTTCTCTCTTCTTTTTCTATTTCAAGGTCAACGTGGTGCCATTTATCCCTTTCCCAGAGAACAGCGACTGTCTATGTAGCACTCTCCTGATTATATCCCAAAATAAACGCCGAATAATGCACGCTTTTTTATAGATTATTAGTATACATCCCAATTTTAATGCCGATCTTTGACTAAAAATATTCCGTCTATTATTGTTTCCCGGCCTTGATTTTGCTCTATGTCGAGGGCTTTATCTGGCCCATTTCGTATTCTCCCGCCATACTCGATTCGCCCATCCCGTCTTCCACGTCGGGAGGCAGCGCATCGCCCATGGCTCCCGTGCTCCTATTCGTCGTAGGGCCGGCCGTGCCGGACCCGAGGATCCTGCCACCGAGGAAGAAGACGGGTTGCAGCTCGCGGTAACGGCATCCCCACATGCCCAGGCCGACGGCGGTGGCGGAGGAGGCGACCATGGTGAACCACCACATGGAGTGGCGAGGAAGGGAGCGCGTGTAGAGGCATGTGAAGAGGAGGTGGAGGAAGTGGATTGTGAGGGCGAAGTCGGGAACGAGTTTACTGCGCGCGATGAGGATGACCATGGCGAGAGACCTGTTGATGAAACAAGGATGTTAGCTTCTTTAGTTTTCATGACTTGGCAAAAAGGAGCGCGAAAATGACGTTGTGAAGGGTGTGAACTCACATGCAAAAGCCTCCGTTGAGAATCCACACAAAGGCCAAGAGCCACCCTTGCGTTGTATCGCCACGAACGCGATCCCATCCGAGTATTAGGTTGAAGTTGAATGACATGCCGGCGACGAGGGCAGTGAAGAGCATGAGGACGAGGGCGGCAAGGTAATAGAGGGCCTGGAGGCTTGCTATCTGGGCGGCGATTTTGAGAGGTTGGAGCTCTGTGAGAGCGCCGGCGCGAGGAGGCCTGCGTCGGCGGGCCATGGTTTTTTAACTTTTTTTTTTGTTTTATTCTTTGATTCTGTTTTTGCTTGAAAATAGAACGGAGAACTGTGGTGTCTTGAATGGGCGACGGGTCGTTGCGTAGCTATTTGGAGATGCTGGAGGATGGATGAGGCGTCGGAGTACTGCTGTACATTGGTTTCGAGTCTCGCGCTCCTAATCCATGCTGAGAGGATTCGTGTTAACGAGTCGAAGGAGATGCCGAGTTCGGAAACCGGCGAAGGCGAATGCTCGGCAAGTAGCGCTGCCTGGCGCAAGAAAAGAGTGTGCTGGTGCAGACGCTGGTGACGGCACGAGAAATGGCTTGGGGATGAACACATACATGATACGCCAGCCAGGTGACCACAGCCAAAGGGGACTCGGGCGTTGAACTTGGCGCTAAGCTGGATGGGGTGCTGCTGCGGCTGACCGCCCGCAGGATTCTGCCGAGTCTTCTCATCGTCATTACCCGCTGGCGGCTCACTAGTTGCGGCTTTGGTAGCTCATAGCAGCTTGGGACGGGTCTTTTAGTCTCCAGTCACTACTCTACGTCCACGGGCTTGAGATAATCTCAATTCCACACAGCTGGCAAATCACTGATTTTTTCATGACTCAATTGGCTTATTGAGGTATCAGTCTTGGTACTATCATCAAGTCTCAAGGGCATAACAACTACCCCTCATTACAAAGCAAGAAAACGTGCCAGAGGAAGCAATTGTCTCAGTATAAAGTCTTCGCCGGAGGTTTCTTTGGCCAGGAAAATCAAACAATTACACAACTACACATACAATCTACAACTACATATATATAAAAATGGGTTGGTGGCCGTTTTCCGCAGATACCCGCCAGGATGCCATCCGCACCGGCACCGCCATTCCGAACCGAGAGGAGCGCGCCCTTTGCTGGGCCGCTCGGGATGCCTATTTTCTGTGCCTAGACGCGAACAACATCCTCGATGCGAACAAGGATGCCTCTGCGGCTGCTAAGGCGTGCCCCAAGCAGACTGCTGAGTTTGAGCGCGACTGCTCTGCCGCCTGGGTCAAGTACTTCAAGCAGTGGCGGGTCGCCGATCTGCAGAAGAAGAGGAGGCTGGAAGAGCTGCGCAAGCAGGGCGCTGTCGAGATGGAGGTTTCTTCAAGCTTTGCACCGGAGGGAGGTGCTGGAGCCAAGGGTGGCAAGGGAAAGGGCGATATCCAGGATATGCTGGATCAGAAGAGAGGGAGGTAAATGGAGGCATGCATGTATGACTGCTGCGGCTGAGGTTTTGGGGCCTTGTGACGGTTAAGGTTCACAAGGATGGAATGAAATGGAATGATGATGTATGTATTATAAAAGGGTGGGTGACTGTGTACAACAACAAACAGTATTTGTATATTATGATGGATGGGTATTGGGGATTTGGCAGGGCTCAAAAACGGACTCACCCTTCTCTTTTGAAAGTTTTGAATAGATTTGAACGAATTCAGCTCAGAAACTTGGCGGCGCGCAGCTTAGTTGGCCCCAGCGGCAGTATTCTTCATACATGCTTAAAAGGGACCAAAAAAAGGGTGACATTATGCATGATTCAATAAACGATATAATACTCTGTAGACAACACGATCGAATTCGAGGTATCAAAAAAAAATGAGATGATACCAAAAAGAAGTTGCGCGCCTATGGCTCGCATTGCAATGGACGAACGGGGAATCGAACCCCGGACCTTTCCCAGGCGGGTGCGGCAACTCGGAAGTTGCGCTATGCTAAGGGAAAATTATACCACTAAACCATCCGCCCATTTGACTCGTGATGCCAAATTTGGCCGGTGGAATCACCTAAAACGGTAGGGATCGCACCGCGGATAAGATGTTCTTTGGATGGCTGAAGATGATCTCTTTAACTCGCGTAGCAGGGGATTTAAAGGGCTGGCTGGGTTTTACGCAACACACGTATGAGCTCCCTACGTGTAGTTGTCGACTTAGGTAAAAGCCTATAGATTAGCGAGAGTATATCCATATAACGTATCAAAGCTGTCTCGTCTATATAACTGAATGCTAGGCGTATGCCCTTTTCTTTTGGCGCATGTCATGTCGTGCGTTCTTGGCCTGGCAGGCTACCCTAGATGCGTCAAGGAATTATCTTTGTTTTCACTATTATGCATAATCGGATCACGGCGGATGTAAAATTACGTGTTTCTATGGGCATGTGTTTAAATATTAATGCTGCATGTTAATTTTATTTGCTCACGGCAGATGGCCATCTATGTGTAGATTTGAGTTGTACTGGTATATCATTTACTGCCCCCTTGAGTGAGGTGGGTTGAATATCGTATCGAGAAAAGACGCGCTCAAGACGCGCCGATCGTCATTTAAAAAGCAAAGAATTAGGGCTTTGTCGAAAATCAACCGCCTCTTGGCCCTTCAACTGCGTAAAACTACAAGTCAAATACGCAGCGCTATGGTCTATTACCACGGTGCCTCAGCGAGCCAAGTTTTCCATGTCATGGGCGGAAGAGCAGTAAGCCGTGCTCAACCAGTTTATTTTTAACTCAGCAGCAGCGGTTGTACGCTTCCCAGCAGCGCGCACAGATTGCACGATGCACACTATGGCGGAATGGTGTTTTAGGCAACACAATGCTGGGTGGCGAAGTGATACAGCGCAAGGAGGCCACTCTCGCGTAGGTCCAACATGCACGCAATATCGCGTCGTTCATGTGAATGATCCCGCATTAAGCAAATCTTACTTGAGGACGACTGCCAAGACTGCTCATAGTAAATGTCTATTCCACGCTTGAGGCTGGTCCAGCGCCAGATGAACAGGCCTCAGGGCCGGATGCTGGGCATCATCCGAACAGTCGTGTTCCAGGCAATGCTTTGCACGCTTTTCTCTCTCTTGGCGGCGTCTCCTGGTGGTTTCACAGCTTAGCTCTTTCTGTTTCATGAAACGTCCCCTCTTTCTCGTGCTTGGCCCTTGAAGCATAGTGATTGGGTGGCCGGTGTCGTATCCCTGCTCTCTTTGTTGGTGCCCTGCGCCAGCGAAAGGGAGCCAATCTTTAGCCGCGGTTTTTAAGTTATCTGGGCGCTGATCGTGGATAGAGGCTTTGGTTCGCCAGGGGGCAACCGAAGCTTGGGTGCACTACTCGGTATAGCGTCGCCCAATCAAGTTTGGGAATTCTGAAGGCGGGATTCTAGCTCGTGGGACCCCTTGGAGAGCATGTCATGATTCACGATCCTATGCGTGGTGGGATATTGAGGGAGCTGTATAAAAGGGACTTGATCTGTCCCTGGTGGCGAGTGTGAATGCAGGGCATTGTTCGTTACCACGTTCAACTATACATTCATTTCTTTTCTTGCGCTGGATCGCGCTCTCTATTGTTTGCGCACGCTATTCACTTCATTTACTGTTCAATTTTTTCTTGCTCAACGTGGTTGTTTTATTTTCCAAGTTGAACAGCTCTTCTGTATAAAGGACCTGGTGTTCTTTGTTGCAATTTCTCTCGTCTCTCCCTATATATATCTATATCCCTGCAAACGAAATATTTGCACAACTCCAAGCTACATCATAGACTTCTTCGCATCGACATTCTTCATAACCATTCACGATGCACTTCTCAACTGCCGCCTCGCTCGTCCTGAGCCTCGCCGCCATCGCGGCGGCCCAGCTTCCTGCTGTCCCCATCATCAAGCAAATCGCTCCCGGAGCCGAAAACTGCGCCGACACTACCGAATGCCGCACTGCTGAGCAGGCGGCCCCCTTCATTGCCAAGAGCATGTCCGACTACAAGATCTACAACGTGGCCGAGATGGCTGCCATCATCTCCCTCATGGCCTTTGAGTCCGTCGACTTCAAGTTCAAGCACAACGTCTCTCCTGGCCGCCCTGGCCAAGGCACTGCCAACATGCAGATGGCCAACTTCAACCTGCTCTACGCCCAGAGCATCGACAGTGTCAAAAGCAAAGTTTCTAAATTTACCACCACCGATGGGTTGAGCCCCGATGATCTGAATCACATCCTGTCCTTGGTTCAGCCCGATGAGTTCAACTTTGCCAGTGGCGCCTGGTTTTACTCTACGCACTGCGATGCCTCAGTTAAAGCCGCCTTAAAGGCGAACCCCGATGACGGATTCAAGAAGTATATTACAGCCTGTGTCGGCACGTCGGTCACAGATGAGCGGTTGGCATACTTCACAAGGGCAAAGAAGGCCTTTGGACTGAAATAAATGCAACATGCAAGAAGGCTGCTATTACCAGCGCCGAACCGTCAGCGTTTTATTTTGTTGGAGCTTGTATTAGTATTAAGTTTTTATATATAGAGAGTATAGACCTTGTCAATAAAAGAAAACTTTGTCCTTTTCCATTTTTTCCCTGTTTAAATCTGCTTCTATTCATTAGATATACGAAGCCAATGAATGTGGTTGACCCCAGAATGCTACGGACCAGCAGTTAAAGAACGATAGCATCAACTGGGTTTAGACTGTGCATAAACGAGCATCTAACAGATTACGCTGGCTCGTATTGACAGGGACTTAATCCTTTGACTCACCTACGGCAGCACGTAATGCCGAAAATGACGTGCGCCTGCACTTCTGTCTATGGTGGAACATGAATTATCATATACATAAGCGGGCCCAAGAAGAAAGAGCTCCCAAAAGATCTCCCTTAAACGGCTCATCGTCGCGATCTTCAACAAGACAATCAGTGCGATGCTCAGTTAGAGAGCGCGTGCTGTTGGACGGAATTTAAAAAATGGAGCTAAATATTAGCATTCAACTTCTCTACTCGCTTACCTTGGTAACTTCGCTTGCGTTCATTGTTTTTGGCTTCCATCGATTATGGGCTCTGCGTTATGAGTTAGTGAAGGTAGAGCCGAATTGGCTCGGTGTTATTAAACCCGTACGCATCCTCTCCACGCGACGCGTTTCCAAGTGATAAATCGCCGCTGACTCTATCGTGCAAATTAATAGTTTGTAGCTTCGGCGCTTCCATTGCTGCTGCTCAACGATTTGGTGTACGATTTGATAGATGGAAATATAGAATGGCTGAGAATCGCGTCATGTAGTGCATCTTTGACTGCATCAGTCGGCTTGGTCTGGTTGACGATTACTGAGCATAAGCGGTCCATCCGCCCTTCAAGATTAAATGAGCTCTACTTGCTGCTAATGTGTACTTGGGACGTTTTCGCGTTGACGTATGATGGCCTCTTTCATGATCAAAATGGCTCTAAAGGCAGCATAGGCCTCAAGCTCGCGACTCGACTTGCGATACTGGCCCTCGAGTGCCAAGAAAAGACATCCATCTTGAAACCGAAATATCGTCAAGATTCGCCCGAAGAAACGGCCGGATTGTTAAGCTCTCTTTTATTTTGGTGGCTGAATGGGCTGTTGAGTCGTGGCAATAGGAGCATACTGCGCAGCAGCCATCTTCCTGGCCTGGGGAAGAAGATGAAAGCTGAGAATCTGCATCGCGGTATTCTCTTATGCTGGGATCGCAGAGGTATGTTCAACTTCTCAATGGGGACTCGTGGAGCCCGGATATCCAGATCCTTGCTCCAGTTCTGACGTGACATAATAGCAAAACCAGAGACAGTCTTGACGCTGCCAAAAGTCTTGTTACAGTGTCTCACAGGACCATTTGTAGTAGCGATATTTCCACGCTTAAGTCTTCTGATTTTAACATCTAGTCAGCCGATTTTAATCGAACAGGCCGTTCGCTTTGTCCAGGGATATACAATTGGAGACAGCGACCATGGAGGATATTGGCTAATTGTAGCTGCTGCCGTCGTCTACTTGGGCCAGACTGTGAGTGCAAACTGGTGTTGGAAGTGAAACTCATGAATTAATTTCTCGTGTCTAGTTTTCAGCCTCAATGTACTACCATCGCCTCAATAAGCTTGAGCTTATGATACGTGGATCCCTTACGACCTTAATCTACAACAAAGCCCTGACCATTGAATCAAACGTCTCCGATACGGGCAAAGTAATAACGATTATGAGCACAGATATTGATGGTGCGGCAGAAGCAGGAAAAATGCTGCATGAGGCCTGGGCAAAGTTCTTTGAGCTTGTGATCGGTGTAGTACTTTTGGTCCGAGAAATCAAATGGCTTGCTCCGCTTCCCTTTGTCATAATTATTTGTAAGTTGGCCCGACTCTGACCATATATTTGCTGCTATGGTATTCTAATAGCTATAACTATAGTCTGTTCTCAGATCAGCCGTTATGTGGCGCAGAATATTCGATCCAGACAAAAGGGTTGGAGTATGGCTACCCAGCGGCGGATATCCGCCTTGAGTTCAATTCTCATGTCTATGAAAAGCGTCAAAGCACTGGGGGTATCAGACGCCATGACGAAATATGTCGACAATCTCAGGCAAGATGAAATTAAGAGCGCCAACAGCGTCCGTTATATGAATGCTGTGTATAATGCAAGCGGTAAGATTCGGCCAAGTTTTTTCATTCTGGTAGCATACTGATTCTGAGATAGCAAATGCGCTTGGGATCTTTGCACCTGCACTTACTTTAGTGGTATTTGCTCTCGTGGCTCGCTTACAAGGTTCCCAGATGGATGTTAGCACCGCTTTCACGACTGTTGCTATTTTAGCACTCGTAACAGAGCCCGCAAACATGATTATGACGATTGTGCCTAAAGCGTTTGCAACTTCGGCCAATTTCGAGAGAATACAAGCTTACCTACTTGAACCATCTCGAAAAGACAAGCGTCAGGTCAGTTCTCGGCTGTCAGATATGCCGAGCACAGGCGTGACGGAAGCTGCCGTTGATATTGATGGAGTAACGATAGAGTCACCATCATCAAACAAGGTCCTTTTGCAGGATATCAAGCTGATACTTCACCGAGGTTCCACAACTGCCTGCTCTGGTGCCGTTGGTAGCGGTAAATCGATACTTGCAAAGGCAATATTAGGTGAAATTGCCCCTTCTGAGGGCAAGATTACAATTACATTTGCATCGATTGGCTTTTGCGATCAGCAAGCTTGGCTACCTACAGGAACAGTCAAGCAAATTATATGTGGATTTTCTATGGCTATTGACGGCGAGAGATATGAAGCTGCCATCCATGCTTGTTGCCTTGACCATGATCTACGCACGTTTCCTAATGGTGACAGCACTATTGTTGGCAGTCGTGGAATCAATCTTTCTGGTGGACAAAGGCAGAGACTAGTAAGATACCAGCACTGTGTCTGCGTTGAACGGAGATATAATTGACAAAATGTGTATTAGGCACTGGCGCGCTTAGTATACTCTCTCCACGATATCGTGGTGCTAGATGATCCGTTTAGCGCATTGGATGGCAATACGGAGAATGCGGTTGTAGACAATTTGCTTGGGCCGAACGGCTGGTTCAAGAAGAGAAATACGGCTGTGTTTTTGGTCACAAACTCTGGTAATTCTTCACATCCCTCAAGTAACACAGCTTTAGGACTAAACATTTCAATAGCGCAACATTTCCACATTGCAGACGAAATTCTGGTTCTCGAAAAGGGTCGCATTATATCTCGGGGCTCGTGGGATGAACTGAAGACTACTTTGTCTAACTTGTCCAAATTTACATTTGCGCAGACAGACAAGAGGCCAGAAGCGATTCCACGAGCTGCTAGATTGATACCACAGACTAGTACTGAGGCAGAGAATGACCTCTATCGGAAAACGGGCGACTTCTCTCTTTACTGTGAGCTTTAAGCATATATGTGATGGAAGGAGATGAGCTGATCAAATAACTAGCGTACTATCTAAAATCTGCTGGCTTCAGGAACGTGGCCCTATTACTTGGGCTTACGATGGTTTATTCCTTCTCCATTACCTACCCTCAGTATTGGGTCAAATCTTGGACAGAAGGCTCTCCAAGTGATTCAACGTATTACATGATTGGCTACGTCCTGTTAGCTGTGACTGCTTGGACAACGACTAATGGAATGATGCTGTAAGTCTTCAAACACGTCTACCGGGAACGAATTCAATTCATCAAAGTTCTCACAACATATACTTGTAGGTCCACATTATTTTTGATAGCTACGACATCTGGGGAAGTGCTGCACCGATCTCTCCTTGGGACTATTTTTGGGTAAGGTGAACAAAACAAATCGATGTAGTAGAAGGTGCTGACTCTCTAAGCGCTCCGCTGCTGTTATTTTCCACAACAGATGTTGGTGTTACAATTAATAGGTAAATGCGGGATACTTTTTTAATATTGAATGTGGGAAAGTCTAACTTGATCACAGATTCAGTCAAGATATTTCCTACGTGGACAGACAACTACCATTGACTCTGTCATCCATGTTCGTTCGTAAGAAGCCTCATAGTTCTTCCCTGGGCGTCCAGCCAGTACTAATGTTTGCTTGTATCATTGTAGAAACGTTCAAAATGGCAAATCAACTGGCTGTGATTATGATTGTTCAGAAAGGACTAGCCCTTTCTCTCCCTGTTTGCATCGTTGCTGTCTATTTCGTACAGAAGATATATCTCAGGACATCACGCCAGCTGCGTGTCTTGGAACTTGAAAACCAAGCGACTCTCTTCCAATGGTTTTTAGAGACCGTAGAGGGCGTTGTCACTATACGGTCTTTTGGCTGGTCTTCTGCAGCCGAAGAGAAGAGCTTTGAAGTGCTTAACTGGTCACTTCAGCCTCGCTATGCTCTCATGTGTGTCCAGCGATGGCTGAGTCTAGTGCTTAATTTGATTGTCAGCGGAATTGCTATTGGCTTAATTGCTCTCGCTGTGAAATTTAAGGGGACGACCACTGGTGGAGATATCGGTGCAGCTCTCAATTTGATCATGGTTACTAATACGACGCTGGTAAAACTGGTAGAGTACTGGGCGTCCCTGGAGGTGTCCTTGGGTGCAATTGCACGACTCAGAAATGTGGAATTGTACACCCCTCGAGAAGACTTACCTGAGGAAGATCTTGTGACATATGCCGGGTGGCCGACCAAGGGAGAAGCTTACATAGCAGATCTTGACGCGGGTTATAGGTGATTTTAAACACTTCATCGTATCACACTCTAAGAGAATTTTAAGACTAATGCGAATAGCTCGGATCATCAAATTTTACACAAAGTCAACCTCGATATTTACGAGGGCCAAAAGCTCGTCATTTGTGGTCGAACTGGCAGGTAAGCAGATAATAATCCCCATATCGCATCACTCGTTGTTGACAGACGATTATAGTGGCAAAAGTACTATTCTTGCCGCTTTGCTGCACTTAATTGATTGCAATGGGATTATCAGGGTGGATGGGCAAGACTTGCTTCGCACTCCTAGGTCAATTATCCGCAAACGGTGTTTCATAACCATTTCTCAGGAGGCATTCATAATACCTCAGGCTACGTTACGCTTCAACTTGGATCCTGATTCCACTGTTACCGATGAGGTCCTTCAGACGGCCTTGCAGAAAGTTGGCATTTGGTCGCTGCTTTGCAGCGGGGCTGGTGCACCAGCAGACGTGCTAAACGCCGAGTTTTCATCATTGCCCGTGCTGTCTGTGGGACAACAACAGCTACTCGCTATGGCTCGTGCCATTATTCGAAAGCATGCCTTAGCAGTACCGGATTATCCTGGAAATGATGCACCGAAACCGATCCTCCTTCTGGACGAGGCCACTTCATCGCTCGATTCGATGACTGAAGCAGCCGTTTACGATGTATTAGAAAGTGAATTTATCCAAGAAGGATATACAGCTGTCATTGTGGCTCATAAATTGAGTGTAGTTGCTGGCAGGATGAGGCCAGAGAAAGATAGAGTAGCTTGGGTTGAGGATGGAAGGATTGTAAAGGTTGGCGAGTATGAAGAAATAATGCGGTTTGCAGATACAGAATAGGCATATAGTAGTCATTATTGGCTTTAATACATTGTGTGTCAAGAATTATATGCTCCTTGATTCTGGACAAACGCTTGTTCATTAGCTTTTATATCCGACTGGAAAGCAAGATAATACAAATTTTCTTGGATGGAGTCTGGTTATTGAAACAAAGTAAATAAGGATGAATTTTCTTTATCGTAATATACTATATACACCTTGCTTAATGAAATGTTATTCCTAAGTTTCCGCGGTCAAACCGTGGCTGGTAAGACCTCTTAGCTGGAGCAGAAGTGTGGGCGACACTGCTACTATTATACGGGCTCAAACTTGGCGGGAGGTCTTCCACCCTTGTACCCCACGAACTCTCCTTACTACCCAAGGTGAGGACGAGCTCTTTTCCTTCGAGGAAGAAGCTATGGTCGATCCAATTCTTGGTGTAAGGTTTACCATTCAAAGTAGCTTTTTGAATGAACACATTCTGATAGGTGGGGTCGAAGTTGATGTTGCGAATAGTTGCAGTCTTTCCCGTGATGGGGCTCTTGATGCTGACACTTTCGAAGTAAGGTGGAATAATAAGGTAGACATCTTGACCGGGGTTGGGGAATAAGCCCATCATGGAAAATGCGACGAAGCTGCCCATGGCGCCGCTGTCATCGTTGCCTGGTAAACCGTCTGGAGTGGGAGCAAAGAACTTGGGAATGTAAAAATGGCTTCGCTGAGCCGACAAAGCGGGGCGGCCAGCGTAATGGTATTGGAATACAGTGAGGAAACTCGGCTCGTTGCCGATACTGAAAGTCTTGTTAGAACGTCTCTGCATGGATTTTCCCTTTGATATGCCTTACTATGTAATCTCTTGATCGTGCATGTAAGAAAGGCGATTAACGAAAGAGTCAGAGCCTCCATAAAGGCTAAGAAGGCTAGCCTGATCGTGAGGCACGAAACTATAGGCAAAGTGAATTAGTCTAAAGAGAATAGAGACACTCCAGAGGATATCACCATAGAAGGAAGAATTATAACTCACAAGCCATATTCCCAAATGCTACTCTCAAATGTCTCGGCGCCAGAATTTTGCAGTGAGCATACACTGGTGGAATCCAAGTTGCTGCATTTCAAAGGATCCTGGTTGAACCAGGTCTGGTTTAAAAACTTGGCCTGGAAAAATCCCTTGAAGCCGGTGTCTGTCCCGTTTCTGAACGAAGTCTGATCAGCCTTGAACAGATTTTTCCAATTACCACTGGATTCGATATATTTCTCTTGGTCTGACTTCTTGCCCAGACCTCCGGCAATCTGAGAAATGCAAAAGTCGTTGTAGCTATACTCAAGAGTTCGACTTATAGAACGTGTCATAGTTCCGAAGCCCTTGTAGTCAAAGTCTTGGACGGGAATGTAGTGGAGACTTTTCCAGCTGTCCAGGCCACCGCGGCCTTCTACGCTCCATGCATAGGGCTCAACTTCTGCGTCCTTCACCACAGCCTCGTATCCTTTTTGCCAGTCGATGCCATCCTTGAGGCCTTTGAGGTAAGCATCCGCGAGAACGTTATCCGCATTGGAGCCGCCCTGCGTATATCCTGAACAAAGACTCATACGGCAATCAGGAAGCCAGCCAACATTTTCATAAATTGAGATTAGGGAGCGAATTTGCTCCGTAAGACTTGCAGGATCTAAAATTGTCATGAAAGGCATCTGCGATCTAAACAGGTCCCAAATACAATAGAACGAATCGTAGTACGGTTCGCCATCGTCCCAATAAGGATTCTCTCCAGTGTAATTCTGTGGGTTGACCAAGGTGCGATAAATTCCTGAGTAGAATGACGTGATAAAGTCCTTGCTAACTCCCGTAGTATTGACCGTGATGGGAGAGAGCTTCTCTCGCCAAATACTGGTGGCCTCATTGACGTATTTGTTAAGATCCCAGTGTGTAATCTCACTTTCTGCGTTGGAACATGCTTTAGCACTGCTGATGAAGCTGACGCCGGTACGAGCATATATCGGATTTTGAGCGCTGGCAAAGCGGACAAAGGCGCCACCTGGCAAGGGGTAGCCATTGATAGAGCGAGAGATGGTAAGATCCTTGACACTGGTACTGGCACGCGAGTTTGCAAAGATGCCATTGTCGTAAATCTGTGCACCTGAGAAGTCTGTACAAAAGTGTAGCTTGTAGGTCCCGCTGCCAAAGCTTGGGACGAAGACGGCATTGCCAGTAATGCGGCCAGTTTTTGCGTCAACGCTCACGGTGCCGTTATCCTGGCGCGAATTTGAGAGATCTGTCAGATCCTGCAAAATAAGCGGCTTATCGCCAGGCCCAGCATTAGGGAACGTGAATTTGAACAGCGCTGCGTGCTGTGATGTTGTCATCTCAACTTTGGGACCGCTATTCAGAGTGATGCCAAAGTATCCTGGCTTCGCAACAACGCTGTTGTTGGAGAAGCTACCAAATTTGGCACGATCATTCTTGGGAAATGAACATCCGTCAATTTCACCACCCGGACAAGATGTGTATGGGAAGAGTGGGAAGTTGCCAAGAGACGGCGAGCCTCCAGTGCCAGAGTCGTGCATGACACTGAAGCCAGTGACACTGGAGCCATCTAACGTGAAGCCGCCTTGATTGCTACCACTGTTCGTATCGGCAACAGCCTTGGCCATGCCAAACGGAAGGGTAGCTCCTGGGAAAACATTGCCGCCATTGTTGCTGCCAATGAGCAAGTCGACGTAGGTTAGAGGATCAAAAGCGGCGGCTTGGGCCTGGATAGTGGCTCCAAGTCCACATAGCAAGCTTATAGCCTTGACGGCTCTGGTTTTCGGTGCCATATTATCACAGCCCTTACTGCAATGGTGACAAATGGGGGGACATAGAGAACATCTTATATGATAGGGTGCCATTCGGACTTCATATGTATTCCATTGGCTCTCCCCGACCGCTTCAACCCCTCAAGCCCAGTGGTCTTATTTCACTTCTTCATGTTACATCGTTCGCTCCTTCTCGCAAAGCCAACAGAGCGCCCGTTCAACAATTTGAAGGGCACGCCGGAATTCACGCTCCGTACTAGCAAGCTATGTTGTGAGACATTTACCGTTATTGCGATGAGCATGTCTTGAACCAAGAGGGGGAGAGTGCATTACCACTTTATGAAATGCCGGCTCATAACCCCTGGAATGGCTAAATGGCTGCAACCCCAGTCGGCGCCATACCGTCACAGCGCATTAATTGAATGTCTTGCCCCCCTCTTTCAGAAGAGCGTCGAATCTAGAGAGTTTTACGATTGGTGGGGTGCAATAAAGATCTACTATTAGATCTTGATCTATGTACTATTACTGAGACATTCGGAGTAATTGCATATAGGGACTAATACCGGCGCTCGACTAAAGGAAACTGGAACTCTAGCCGTTCCCAAGCCTTTCTGGGCTTGCCTCCAAATCCAGCAACGGCTAATTCATAGTAGTGCGCACTACAGAGCATCTGTGACGTATGACTACAGATTTCATGTGGTGCGAGGTAGACACAGTGGAGCTTATTGTTCTAAAGCTATCCGTTGTTTCCACCGGCGATAACGAACTGCCCAATCCATGTTAATGTCGTAACATTATTGGCATGCGGAGCATTAAATGGAGAGGCGGGGGAACTTACAGGATCAAGAATTTTGTGAGCTAAAGTCACATGCGGTGCAAGTGTGGTATTCCCTGCCACTTCTGGTAAGAATATCGACAGTTGCAAGGCTTCTAAGAATGCGAAGCAGATACGATAACGCCGACTTTTGCTCCGACTTGTTCTTCGAGATATATTGGCAGGCAACATTACTCTCTTGAAGATCTCATTACTGACTGGTAACCCTATAATCCTTACCCCGCAGTCCTAATAGTGTCTGTAACACATGCATGCACTCTAGGATCAGGGCAAGCCAGGGATGGTAGTGGCAAGAGATGGCGATAATTAGCTATCAATATGTAATCTTCAAAAAAAGGACGGCATACAGGTTCAAAGTGAGCTCGTTACTTATTATATAATCGTAAATTCCAAAATCTTTGCAATACATTCTCAGTATTTCCAACTGTTCTCAAGCCCCAAGATCATACCGAGTGCCACGCAGAGCCTTGGCCGGTCCGTTGCCAAGGTTTATCTCATCAAGATTCGTCAAACCATAGGCCCTTCCACTCCGCCATAAATAAAGTCGGAAGCCAAGGAGGGATAAGGCAATCACTGGCAATGTGATATACGAAGCAAAGAAGTTTGAAACTGAAAACTTGTGGATGAAGGACTGGAAACCGTTAAAAAACAGAATAACAGTAAAAGAGACGATGCAAATCCATGCCATATACGGCTGGAACCACCCTCTGAGGTCAAGATTCTTTCTGTCGATGCCCTGGACTTTCAGGGCACTGTAGAATCGCACGAAGCAGGTGCAGATACTGATCCATGCAATTAAGCTACTGAGAGCTAAGATTCAAATATTGTTAGCAAGCCTAGAAATAGAGCGGAACGATTAAGAGCTTACCTGAAAGATTCGACAACCAAATGAAAGCTTGATCAGAACCATTGGATACTGAGAGGAAGCCTAATAATCCAAAGCAAAAGGCTACTAAGACACCCCAGAATGGTGTGCCCAAGCGGCTTACCCTTAGGAAGCATCTAGGCAAATAGTCTAAGTTGTGGGCTATTAGCATATAAAGAATAGTGACTAGAAGTAGGAGGTAGTCTTACGTTGACGAGATAGTGCGAACAGCGTCCTCGCTACAGCAAAAATATTCTCGTTGCATGATGACAAAGCAGAGGTCATGACCTTAATTTGGTTTTAGCATATATCTATCTCCAGAGATGAGATTCATTGGTTTCTTACCACAGCGTTGATCACACTTGGGAGGACTTTAACGCCAGTCTGCTGGCAGATGACTACAAAGGGCGATGATGCTGCAGTCGAACCGCCCTTTGAGACTGCGTCGAGCAGGGCCGGAGAATGCTGGCTGACATTGAGAGAGATAATCAAGACAGTGAGGAGGTACAGTCCAACTGGAATGGTTCTATTAGATACGTTTTCTCGCGGTTCGTGTTCTTCCACTTACCAATTCGATAGAAGACCGTTCTGACAGCCCTTCTCATGGTCTTCCTGGGATTGTGCGCTTCACCAGCCAGCACGCTAATACCCTCAATGCCACCAAACGCAAAGGCTGCTTGAGTGAGAACTTTCCAAAATCCGAGGAATCCTGCAAACGAGACTGGTGACAGGTTTGCGAATGTGTTATTGAATGGCTCGTCCCTCCAGTAGCGGCCGCCAGTGTATACACCATTAACTCCACCGAGGTCGGCGATTAGGCCAAACAATATGAGGGCAACGAGCATCAAAACTTTGATACAAGCAAATACAAATTCTACTTCACCAAAGTATTTAACCCCAAGGAGGTTGATGCCTATGCTGAGGACTAGGAAGGACGCAATGTACGCTGATACATGAGTCGTGACGGGATCCCAATAGCTGATCATAACGGCAGCTGCTGTGATCTCCGTCGGGACGGCGAAGCCGGTTTGCAAGATATAATTGATGCCCATGGCGAATCCTGCTTCGGGAGAGATGTATTTGGTGCCCATTTCGATGAAACCGCCAATATTGGGTGAATACACCGTCCTATACGCTAATTGTTAGCAAAGCAAGAATAGATAACAGCATGCATCACTTTGAGACATACATTTCGCCTAGACAAAACATCATCATGCCTACTAGACAGCCAACGATGGTGTAGCCGAGAAAGAAACCCACAGGGCCACCGTTCACTAGCGCAGCACCAGATCCTAAGAAAAGACCAGTTCCGATGGTACCAGCAACTGCTATCATGGACACTTGACGAGGTTTCTATCGACAAGTATAATTAGTCGATCTTCTATTTGTAGAATACGCATGGGAAAAACAAAACAATATTCAGTAACTCACCAGGTCACGCTTCGTGCCAAATTCTCCCTTGTGAGTCGATTCGGCTTCATTTTGGACGTCTGGGTCTGCGAAGTCTTGCAAAACACCGCTCGCCGCTCCAGGGCGAAAAGACGACACGGTCTGCAGATCCCGCTCATCCTTCTCTTTGGAATCTCGAAACACGGCCATTCTGTGGGAGTCAAATCGCTCGGATCTGAAATATGTCTGAGATTCTCTATTGGCTCACGGATAATACTGCCGAACTCAAAACGGATGGTGGTAGGACGTCGCGTCCGATTGCTCTTCTAATTGGACCAATGTCCTAAGAACACAGAGAAAGGAAGAGTGGCAAGATAGGGACAATGAAGCGTGATTGGTGCCGACAGGGCGGCTATCTCAGGGTTGCATTCGGATGCAAGCAATACTGCATGGTAACTCGGTTCTTCTTAATATACCTCCTCGCCTACGTCGTACACGCCTTCGAAAGAGCACTGCTTCTGCTTCAAACGCAGGTGGGGGAACTGAAGTGGACGAGAGAAGATCTTCCCCACGTCTGCTCTTGTGATAAAAGAAGCGAGCTAAAGACAGCTACCGAAAAGAAGTCCGGTTAATTGCCGATGGCAGCGATATCATGAGACTAATATGCCGATTTACATGGCTTATAAGACAGTGTGGATAGATTTGGGGATGGCTAAACGCTCAGCGGTTGTTCGTGGGGGCTTTTAGCTCAGAATGAAGACTGATAGCAGGGGCATAAACGGGGGGTTTGGGAGCTAGCTCCATGATAAGTCCTCCTCCGCATTTGAACCTTCTTCAGTGGGGTTGGAGAAGCAGCGGACGATATCCGTTGATGCATCCATGTTGTAATCTCTCATCTACGTGGTTGGTGATAGTAGAAAGTAGAGAATATCAAGCGTTACCCCAACGATAACATCCCCCACGTACGCGTATAGAGAATGGCCCCAATGGCCCCCATCCTAGTAGGAGAAATCCGGATTCTGGAAATGGCAATTGCCTTTGCCTACTACACAGTGCTGGCACAGCCCGTCGGATATTCTTTGAGGATCCTTGCTGCTCGTGACCCGATTGCAAGGGTATCAGTCGAAATGATAAGAATGCTCTTTGGCTAGTTACATATGTGGCCACGGTCATGTCCGTATCTTTACAGCCAAAGCAGCATGATCCCGTGTGTCGCCTGTAATTTAGAGCGCACTTCTACTATGTTAGATATCAGCTGTCACGGAGAGGCTTCACTATGTCAGATTTCAATCTGAAGCTTGCACATGGCAAAGCAACAGATCCTCTCGTGTCACTTCAAAGGCAATCAATCGCCTCCGACGGCCCTGATGGAAAACATAAACTCAAAGAAGTGGCTGAGGGCAGAGTTTTGCAACACGTGTGAACAATCATATTGCCACTTCTAGAAAGCCTGCTGAACACACGCATGCTTTCACACGCATTCCTATCATCCTATCGACCTATAATACCAGACCTGTGGCCGTTAGCGTCGGAGGCTTCATCTTGGTGCGCCGCCACGGTGATATAATTCGGTGCAGAGGCTAGACTACATGTATGAGACCCCACTAACACGTTTTACGGGGTAGTTGAAGGTGTTAATTTGCGGATGGCAGTATGGTAATTGGTTAGTTACAGAAATCTTCGGCATATTATCCGTTTTGTTGTAAAGGGATGCTCTATCTTGTTGCACTTGTTAATAAGCTCCGGTTGTCAAGTTGACTCTCTCTCTACATGTATCGCATCCATATAAGATATGCTAAGGCAGACTGAAAAATGCCTGAAAAAACCCCAGATACTAGCCGTCTATTTTTTAACACGGGGAATAACTATCAAATACAGTTCTTCATTCTTCAGCTCTGTCTGTCTCTCCAAAATAGAGCCGGGCGTTAGGCATACGTTCATGAGATATAGTTAAGAGTCCTAAATGGTCACGTCAAATTGCGCAACTTTGCTCTCCCAGAGACCACATCCCTTGTACCGCCTGCAAAACAACGTGGCCTTGCCATTCGCATAGTCAGGTAGCGCTACATTGACGCTGGTGAATCGTTGAGATATTGGTATAACAGGCAAATCATCCGCTATTGATGGATCTGGTATGCTGCAGCTCGGTATGATTTCAATTCCGTCGTAGATTCTGCCTTCCTCGAGTCTGATGAGAGCCTTGCCCATACGAATCACCGTGGGTCCATCCCAAGCGCCTTCACGATGTGGAACTCGTTTGAGGAGCTCGAGAACCATTCTCCGAAGACTTGGCTGACGGCACTTGGCAAGTGTATAGTAGAGAGGAGGTATGAAGCCCATATCAATGGTAAATGTGTTGTTGCCTGGCATCATAACAGCTTTTTTGCGAATATATTCTGCTACTTCGTGGAGCATCCTATCGCGCAGAGTAGACGACTGTTTGACTAGTAGTTCAAAATCCTGTAGATGACTGTCGAATATCATTTCGTCGACCCCGCGTAAAGCAGTAGCCGCCATGATTTTTGCCATCGTGTGATGTAGGAATAACATTGGTACGCCGATTATATTGCGCCAAGTTGCGCCAATTGGACTTCTACTTAGCTCTTCGCGGCTTGACTTCAAAGTGATAAGGAACTTCGTCAATGCCGTCTCCAGCTTATTTTGGTTCTGGTACAGTGTCTCCGGGAAGGGCTGCCGCTCAAGAAGCAGCTGCGTAGCCTGTTGTGCTAGCGAATGCGATCCATTGATGAGAGAATCTATATGTTTCTTTGCTTCTCTAATGGATGAGAATGCTGGCGGTATGTCGTATGTTCGCGGTGCCTGACCAGTGTCCCCTACAAATAGAAGATATGCAGAAACGTGACCAAATAGCGCAGTTTGTAAATTAAGCCGCGAGAAAACCTCAACAAGCGTATCTTCCACAGATTGTGCGCGCGATCGTAGGATAATCTCATTATTGGTTGTGATTCCGTCGCGCCTCTGAATCTCATGAAGAATGCGCAGACCATTGCTGAGATGCGCATACCCGGCCTTGAAGCCTCCCCTCAACAACTCAATACACACAAATAGTAAACAAGTGATGAGGGACACTCGGAGGGCATCCCTGTCGGAGCTGTTTAGGCTCTGTCGCAGATGCTGGATTGCCTTGTTATACTCAATCAGCGAGATGTGTTCGTCGTTCTTGTGCGCTGCTCCCAGTGCCGTCACGGCATGCAGAACAGCTGGTTCCTGGTCACTTGCTTGAAGCACCAGAGAATCCCAAAATCCAGATTCGAACAGACCGGGGAGTTTAGTAGATGTATATCTGCGGAAGTACTCAAAGCCGATGCTCGCGGGTCGGCCCGCGATTCTATGCATCTGTGACATGGATACAATGTTCAGTGGGACCGGCATCTTCTTGTAATGGGTTAGAGACAATTTAGATAATGATGGAGCCTTATTGGAGCTTCCATAAGCATTTCCTCCTCCCCATATCCCATACCCATCACATACACGGCCAGTAGAGATACACCTCTGACATGCTGGCTTCTCCTCGTCGCATTTCACACGACGCTTTCTACCCACTGTGTGTTAGCAAAATACTATCATAAATCTCATAGTAATCCATAGAATGCGCATACTTGCAGGTCTGACATCCGGTCTTTACTTTCCGATTTCCAGTCTTCGCTTTAGGGACTTTGGAGAGCTTGGGCAACTTTTCCATTTGAGATTTAGTGATTTAGCCAGATTTCTTTAGTAATACTACCTATTTAGTATAATATTGTTATCATGTGTAGATTATATGATTAAAAAGACGTCTAACATTCATGGAGATGGATAAATGAAAGTAACCAAGGAGATGCTCGAAAGAACCGACTTTCATCTGCTGTGGGGCCATCCTGGAGGACTCGGATCCCTTTTTCGTTAGAGTAAAATGCGGATTCTCTGGCATAGTTGACTATTGGTTCGCTCGCAAACTCTGGCTTCTAATTGGCTGGCGCCCGGGTTGTTGTGTCATCTCTAGTGTTAGTATGGTGAGGTCCTAATCGTGCGCAACAAGATATGGATGGATACATGCATGAAGATAGTAACTGCTGATAATTAAAAGACATGAATATCTATATCAAGTGTAATGAAAGGTCTATCTATATCATGTCTCGCCTGCGATTATTCTAGCAAGCCCTTGCCACGAAGCTCTGTCTCAGTCCACTGCCACAGCTTCTCTGCCAGGCTCTCATCTTGTGCGTGCTTGCTTGGCGTTCCAATTTTTGCATATGGCACGATATAAGCTCCCGAGTCCGACTTCTTGAAGTCGCTACTAGCAATAGCGAAGAGTGAAGACCAGGCTCCTTTCTCCTGTGCATCCAGAATTCCGAGACACCTCATGACTGGTGTGACCGAACGGAGGACGAACCCTGGCGCAGTCCCGGTGGCTTGTTTGTTCAGATCACTAGCTTCTCATTAATCGTCTGGTGATAAATTAAGCCGAAATTCGGTGCCTTTAAGACTTACGTATTGATGTGGCCAGGATGCACGGCTGCAAACCAAACTGCCCCGTTCTGAGATTCGCTAGAATCGGGACCGTATCTCTTGTTTAGTTGCGCTGTGTGCAAGATGTTTGCTAATTTGCTCTGACAATATCTCTTCATAGAACCTTCTTTCTCTAGGCCGAGGTCTTCAAAGTGGATTCCGTCGGAAGGCGGAAACCTTGCGTGCCCATCCGATGTCAGATTGGCCAATCGGACAGTTCCTTCGGGGTTTGATCGAGCAGTAGATTGAAGAAGAGGAAGGAGATGATAGGTTAGGAGCCAATGCGACAAGTAATTGGTCTAAATGAATTTAGCCCGCTGAGCTTTTGTGTACTGTTGAATAAAAACGACAGCTTCTTAGATCTCCCGATAACGTACCTGTAATTGGATCTCATAGCCGTCTGCTGTCACAGAATAAGGTACACCCATGATGCCGGCATTATTAACGAGCCCATGCAGTGCAGTTTCCTCATCCCGAATCTTTTTGGCGGCAGCCATGACACTGGAAAAGTTGGACAAGTCGAGGTCGAGAAAATGAATGTCAGCCGACGGATACGTTTCTTGTATTTCTTCAATGGCAGCAATGGCCTTGTCTTTGCTGCGCGCACCCATAAAAACTTTGGCCCCGCGAGCTGCCAAACCAATAACGGTTTCTTTCCCACTAAAATTTTCTGATGTTATTTATTGGGTTTCTAGAATATGTCGCGTTCGGTGGTGGACATACCAGCCGGCGTTACCTCCTGTAACGAGATAGACTCGCCCTGAAAGATCGGGAATCGAGCTCGGTGAAAAGTTGGATGAAGGCATGATAATTGCACTGATATTATAGGGCTGAAATATCGAAAAGAGAATAATGAATCTTGCCCTTTTATTATTATTATTATTCATTTATTTCCATGGTCTATCGAAGTCGTCTCGTCACCTCGTACTTATATTCTCTATCATACTGTATTGTCATGGGTTACTTCTGAAGAGACTGCGAACAAAACTGAAGTCATTGTCCGCTCCGCTCAACTCACGTTACAGCATACATCGAGTTTCGGTGTCAGCCCAATTTACCTCATTTGGTTGGTATAAAACAACAAACCACGAGCTTATGGACCAGCTGCTAACTGTATGTTGCATGGGTCGCCACTAATGTCGGGTTCTTGCGCAGTTCGCTAAATGGATATAAGCGGCCGGTGAAGCAGCCGCTTCTGTCGGCTAACTCCGCAGAGTCATCGAAATTCCGCAGACGTAATAGGAGGCAGTAGGCAATACAGATTTGACCAAAATATCCATAATTTCGCCCTATGACTCCAAATTAAATATTATTGATATCACCAGTCTTATTGCAATGCATTTTGATTTGGATGTGTGCTTTGTTAATAATGCCCTACTTGGAACGAAGTTTTTCAAGAAATGTGGCATGTAAGAGCGAATACATGTATACAAGAGTAGGATTTTTAAAATAAATCATGAATGTAATTATTTCCATAAAAGGGGACTATATGAAGTACTCAAGCTGATACATATTCATCTCCATCTAAGCGGCAACAAAATGTTTTATCTTTAGCTATGACAGCTCATCCATAACGAACTTGAGCACCATCTTCTCTAAACCAATCGTCCGCTGCAGCCTCATTCCCAGAAGCATAATTAATGATGATACTTTTCGTCGTCGTATACGCGTAATATGCCTCAACTCCATTTTCACTTCCAACGCCACTTGCAGTAGTTGCTCCACCCCATGGGCTGCTCGGATCGTTCCGATGGTGCGTGTTCACCCAAACAATACCAGACTCAATCTGCTCAGATACTCTAAAAGCTTGACTTAAATCATCGGTCCACAGTGCTGCTCCCAAGCCGAATTCGCTATCGTTGGCGAGCTCTAGCGCTTCTTGTTCGCTTTCAAACTCAACAAGTAGAATGACTGGACCAAATGCCTCCTCGCGCCAGATTCTAGTCTTGGTAATGTCGCATTCTGGGCTGGAAGCCAAAATTGTTGGTGGGAAGAAATAGCCCTCGGCGAAATTCGTACCATCGAGTTCAGATGTACCAGCCATTCTCCTTCCGCCGCAGACAACTCTTGCGCCATTTGCAACAGCATCGTCAACAAGGTTAACGACATTTCCAAGTTGTTTAGATGATATAAGAGGGCCCATGGAGGAATTTGTGTTTGTAGGCGAGCCCATACGTCGTGCAATAGATCTGGCTTTTTGAGAAAGCTTCTCTTCTACGGTTGTGAGAATACTTTTGTGAATGATGATCCGAGTGGCTGCAACGCAAGTCTGACCAGTCGCGATGAATGATCCGAATGCGACACCATTGACAGCAAGTTCAAGATTGGCTTTTTCGAATATGATCAAAGGCGCCTTTCCACCTAGCTCTGCATTATAACGTGCCAAGTTATTACCGACAATTGAACCGATTGCTCTCCCGGCAACCGTTCCTCCGGTAATGTCAACTTTCCGTACAAGCGGGTGACTTACGAGGTCACGTCCCGTTGTAGCTCCAAGGCCGGGTAGAACGTTGAAAACGCCATCGGGAAGCCCTGCTTCTTTCAAAATCGGCCCTAATAGTAAACTTGTGAGCGGTGTGAGCTCGCTCGGCTTGAGCACAACACTATTCCCTGCCGCTAGAGCAGGGGCAAGTTTCTTAACTGCGATGAGCAAGGGATGGTTGAATGGAGTGATCTGAACAACAACGCCGAGCGGAACCCGTTCTATCCAGTTATGCAGCTTGCCCATAGTTGGTAGGACAGGGCGCTCTTCAGTGCGAAGCACAGCAGCAAAGTAACGAAACCAACGAACCAAGGATGGGACCTGGGCTTGCATCTCTCTGATCGCCCTTCCTGTCTGCTCCACTTCCAACGGGATTAGCACAGAAAGCCTCGAGGTGAGAAGTTCAGCTGCTTTATCCAGCACGTCAGCTCGCGTGTGTCGAGGAGCTTTGGCCCAGACTCCTGATTTGAAGACTTTGTGAGCAAGTTGGACAGCGTCATCGACATCCCGAGGCGATGCAGAATGGCATCTAGACAGAAAGTTAGAACATACATGAAACAGTTTAAGGAAATCAATTATTTAAAGAAAGAGGGACATCCTTACTCTGCAAATACCGCCATGTTTGCTGGATTTTCTACAGCTATGCTATGCAAGCAACTTCAGCTTCGTCTTATGAGCGTACATAGAGGTCGGTAGTATTTGAACTTACGGTTCACCAGTGCCCACTACTTCCCTGCCGCCCACCCATAGCATGTACGGCTTAGACATTCCGAGTTAATTTCCTGTAGTTTTTATAAACAAAATATTCATGCAGTTATTGTGACGAGGTGACTTTCTGCTCAGCACTGTCTAAGGTTACATACATGTGGATAATGGAGAGCTTATCGAACCGTGCGGGGAGAACTATCACGTGTCGTCATGCTGCAGGTATTTCAATGCCTGCATGATAGATAAGTCGTTCGCAATCTAATCGCCTTTGCTAATAGTCCATATATAAGCCTATTTTAATGAATGCGGCCGTTTATACATTCCTGACATAAACATGGCCAGTATGTAGTACTGAAACAACATGACTCGGAAGTCGGCTCCTAAGTAGCCGAGTACGAATAGCGCATGCATGTACAAGTGGTCAACAAAAGTGAGACAGACAGGCGACACACTTGAGGTCTTTCCGACAGCTGCAATTGATCTATGTAGTGTTTTATAATTATATACGGAGTGCTAGATAATACTTGATATACTTGCTGAAGACATCAAGAAGAGCATGGGCGCGAATAGACAACCATGCCTGTCCGATAAAGTTGCAATGAAGCATCGCTTTGCAGATATCATCGTCAACGCCCTTACATAGTCAATGCGACACCATTCGTAGACCAGAATTCACACCGCCGCTTCAATTCCGAGTCAACGCGGATCATTTCCGTCAGGCCCCCAGTTTGAAACGTCAGACGATTTTGTGCCTTGTCTCCCCACGCTTCCCACTTGGTATATTTGCTGGTGGAATCGATAGGCCGCCCGTTGGGGTTGTAATATTTGATGAAATTCAACCAGTAGTGTTGTATAGCGGACGAGGCATTGGCATTGATCTGGCCATCGAGGTAGCTCGCCGGCGCGTCGGGGAAATAGTTGGCCCCCCACAGAGCAGCCAGCTCGACAGTATGGGGAACGCCCAGCCCAGAGGCCATCTGCTCAGGATCCTCGACGTTCCATCGATATACCCAAGCGTTTTGCCCATGCTTCGCGACAACCGAGCTAACATACATGCCAGGACACATGTAACGGGCCTCTTGATACACATTGCTAGCATGTCTCCAATAGCAGCCGATAGCAGGGCAGCTGTTGTTTGGATTAGAGTACAGCTCGTTAATTTGCCCGAGCATATTCAATGTGAGCTCAGGATACTGGTCCAATACATAACTATTACTTTGTTGGATAGTGGCTGTATCCTTAGGAGCGAACTTGGTCCCTCCGTTGGTATCGTCGCCATAGATAGTGGGAACTTTGATGAACTTTCCTTTTTGAAATGTTCGATATGGGAAATCCTGTACAAATTCGTGGTCGAGCACAGGCAACCACATATAGTTGGGTGGCTTGGAAGCACCTGGCAAAGGAATATTGAAGTTGCTTGTTTGAAGTTCCACCGCTGTCTTGTTTCGCATACAAGTGAGGCTGTCCTTGCCGACGCAGCCCACGCGAGTTGCAAATTGGGTGTACATGTATTGAGACTGAGTCACTGTAAGAGTTGTAGCAAAGGAAGGAGACTCAGCAATAGCGGCATGAAATTGTCCTCGGTCGGTGCCGTTGTTGGCGGTTAGATGATATGTGACACTGGCTGCCCCGGCACTGCTTCCACCAAGAGTAACGTGATTTGGATTGCCGCCAAATCGAGAAATATGCTTCTGCACCCAGTCCAAGACTTTTTGCTGGTCACGGAGGCCATTGTTAGGAAGTATTTTATCGCTGTCCGTCATGAATCCGTATGGACCAACGCGATAGTTGAGGCTCACCACCACGATGCCGTAGCCGCTGTTTATAATCAGACCTGACGCGTTTGTGTTGGGGTTCGAATTGAGACTGAAGCCACCGCCCTGGATGTAGAGGAAGACTGGGAGTTTTGAACCGACTGTAGCTTGAGTCGGAGCTTGCACGTCTAAAAATAAACAGTCCTCCGATGTATCCGTATCTGTAGGTGACCGACCAGTCCCAAGACAATATTTACCGTGCTATGCAGTTTATCATTGAGTGATATTTGCCAATTTGCGCTACTATGGGCGTGGAAACTAACCTGTGTGGCATCTTGTATGCCTTCTGTATGGGGAGGATCCTGTGGCGGCGCAAATCGCAGCTCACCCAGCGGCGGTGCTGCATATCGAATTCCTAGCCATTGGCTTACGCCATTTGGCAGAGCTTGTCCTTTATATATAGAATAGCCAACATTAACCGTCTCATCGACGGCTTCGGCTATTGAAAATAAGAGGGTAGGTATGAGAAGTCGCGGTACCAACATTTTTGTCGTCTGAATATCAAGACGCGGGAAGTTCCCATCCAAACAGCAAGGTCTCGGACGCGACTCTCCCTCGATATATATACATATGTACTATATATATGCAGGATCCGCTGGGCGTTCTACGTAATTCTGGATCCTACTCGCCCTACTCGCCGACGAGCTGATCACGCCCCATGGTCATTCTCCCTGCAGCTCCTCTTCGAGCTTGATTGCAAGCTCTGCCTGCGGTAGACAAAGAGATCCCGTTGGAAGTGTGGGGTAAAACTGAAATCAAGTTCTTGCTCCCAGTTCGGGGAGGGAATGACTTGAAGGGCGGGCGGAATTACATGACCGTTTGCGGACCAAACCGGGCTGACAAGAAGATGGAAAATATGAAATTGGGCAGAAATAAGTAACATGTATACTCCTTCTTCGTACTTCTGGGCGGAAGCGGCTGTAATAGCACGCATTAAGAGCACTCAGCTTAATACAAGACAAAGCTGTTGGCGGCTTTCGGAACAGCTCTGAGCCATGGTCCCGCCACCGCCGTCACTCAAACCTCTCCGATGTGGAGACGAGCCTCGAGTGTATTCACTTTGAGGTCTCACAAGACTCAACAATCAATGCCCCATTAGGCAGCTCATGTAGATGGCACTCTGTTAAATGCCGTAGTTCACTAATCAAGTCTGGGACGCCGGAGTATCATTAGGATCTAGCCTTACCCATTAAGCTTAAAAGACAGGAATAAAGCGACTTTCTTTTCTCCAGGCATAAGAAAATGAGAGACGTTTGCATGATAAAATTGGACAACACTGTGTAACCGCCAAACTACCGCGGCCCGACTAGCGGTTGGCACTGAGACAATCGGAAATGAATTAATCAACTGACAACTGGGTGATTGGTACTACTACTACTACTACACCCTTGGCATTCGCGCTTATTTTAAGAAATGGAAGAATCCAGTCCTTATGCTGGTGAACTAACATGGCTTTCGGCACTTGGTGCAAGATATTAATAGTTAGGCGCTGATCCTCTAGCCCTGCATGCAATCCTATTTTCATCTCAGCCAACATTCCGATTTCTTCTGCTTTACCAGAAAAGAAGGAATGCGTAAGTTGGAATAATCTGTTCACTCTGATTAAAATAGATCGGGCTAAGTGGGAGAACAGTCGAAGGATCCATGTATACTAATCTACTATGCCACTATCGAAATAATTAAATAGTAGATAAGCTGGAGGCTTCCCCTTGCTGAGGAAGCCCATAGGATTTTCTTTTTTCTATATGCTATACCGGTCTGTTTCATCGTTCGCAGGACGATACAAGAAATAGTCAAACGTGGCTTTCTTCTCCGTTCCATTCAAGTCCGAACAGGCCACGCCGACGAAAGATCCCGTGAAGCTGCCATGTGCCTGATGGCCACCACACTCGTCTGAGACAATTGAGGCATCTAAAACAGGCCCAAAGCTTTTTAGCGCTTCCTGCTCGCCCTTGTCCACGAGGACGGCATAGTAGAACTGTAATTTGCTCCCACGAATGGTGGCCGCAAGCTTGATCTTGCCTTCCTGAGGAAGGGCTATGGCATAGGCGCTCGAGCCGCGATCTGTGAGCTTGCCCTCTGGCCAGGATGCCTCTGATCTCATAATCTGGAGCTCACGCTGACCGTCCGAGTGTGATGTCACAACGAGATAGAAGAAATTGTATCGACAGTAGTACAACGTCAAGCCGGCGAATTGACGTTCATCCTCGGGTAAAAATTCAATGACTGTTTCAGCATCGAAAGAGAAATGCGTCTGTCTTCGAGCTACGAGTGACTGTTCAAACCAAGAGCCGATGGATTCTCTTCCTGTAAGCACAAGCTTGCCGTCTTCGATGCCGAATATGCGTTCTGGCTCTGGCGTGCGCAACCATTGGAAATCTTTGTGAAGCCCATCTTTGAATGTATAACGTTTTTCCTCCCAGTAGACGTTTTCATCACGCACTCCTGGCACATCAACCACCAATGATGGAACTGGACCATTCTTAACGTACAACCAATCATCGTCGCCCCAGTATGCTTCTTGTATGGCCGTCTCTCGCCCCAACACGCATCTTCGTTTCTGTCCAATTGGCCGACCGGCAAGATGCACCAGATATGATTTCCCATCTGGTGTTTCTACAAGGTCGGCATGGCCAGCTCTTTGTAGAGCCGCAAATGGAGTGTCCTTGGAAGATATGATGTGATTTTGTGGGTGAAGTTCATAAGGACCCCAAATAGA
The DNA here is from genome assembly GCF_020647865.1 of Trichoderma asperellum. Classification (NCBI taxonomy): domain Eukaryota; kingdom Fungi; phylum Ascomycota; class Sordariomycetes; order Hypocreales; family Hypocreaceae; genus Trichoderma; species Trichoderma asperellum. Next base: position 2,410,400 of record NC_089416.1, read on the forward strand.
TTTTGATCGGGCAAGTGTCGCAGCATGCTCGTATCCAGTGCCCCCTTCAGCCGTCAAGAGATAGTACCATCCATTTCGCTTATATAGATGCGGTCCTTCTACCAGTCCCAAATCAGTACCGTGGAAAATAATCTTTCGAGGGCCAACCAGCTTGCGCTTGATCGGATCGAACTCTTGTAGCGCAATCCCTGAAAAGGTATTCGGTCTTGCTCGATGGTCCCAGGTCATGTTGACAAACCATTTGCGGCCGTCTCCATCGTGAAAGAGGGAGGGGTCGAACCCAGATGAATTGGCGTAGATAGGATCAGACCAGGGACCTTCAATCGTAGGCGCCGTTACGATATAATTGTGCGTATCTTTGAACGAGCCATCCTTGCGCTTCACATCGGTATAGACAAGCCAAAACTTATCGCCATCATGCGTCAAGCAGGGAGCCCAAACTCCGCAGCTATCTGGCTCGCCGCGCAAATCGATCTGGTTTCGGCGGGTCAAGGGACGCACTACGAGCTCCCAGTTCGCCAAATCCTTGGAATGGTGTATCTGCACACCGGGATACCACTCAAATGTCGATGTAGCAATATAGTAATCCGCACCAACCCTCACTATAGAAGGGTCGGCATTAAATCCCGGCAGGATGGGATTGCGAACCAATGGCATGGCGAAGAAATGATATTATGCGTTATGCTATTGGAGTCTCTTTCAATCAAAACAATTTCCCAGTTTGCAATCACGTCGAGTGCATCTTCTACTCCTTCTCTCCGAGCCTTCTTTTAATGGCTATTATGGAAAATCGGCTTCATGAGGAGAAGGTTGCATGTGCTTAGCCGTGCGGAGACGTCTTCAATTAGGCTAATCACGCAGACCTCTATCGTCTGCATTTTGCGGTGCCGCTACCGTAGCTTAGTTTTCAAGGTTATCATGAAACAAGTGCTGTCATAAAATACTAGTCAGAATAGTAGGGCCGCCAAGATTCTTGGCTAGAAACACTCCACTCTCTTGGTATTTACTTACCTGTGTTCACTTCTTCCACGAACATCTACAAAGTACGTACACCTGAAAAGTATATGCGCCGAGAGGCTGCTAGAAATTCCATTACTGTTTCTATTCTTCCCAATCAATGCATATGATATAGCCCACCATGTACACCGCCAAATCTTTTGATACGCCTCATTAAACCCAATTTGCCCATTGACCGCAGTCCCGCTTCGGTCTCCATTTACCAAACAAACATCTCTTCAAAGAGCTCAACGTCAACGTGAACTTTCCTTGTCTGCCTAATCACGGCCTGCCGTGTTGTGTCAGCAATCTCAGCCGGGCCGCAGACAAATACGGCCGCTCGGCCTTGAGATTGGTTTACAAAGTTGTCAATCATCGAGTGAATATCAGGACGCATTCTCTTGAACCTAGTGTCAGAAATGGCATTTCCTGTTTCCTTTGACACTGGTGTAGGAGTAGAAGTTCCCGAAGCTCCCGAAGTGATGTAGAACTCCATGCTAAGTTTCGATGCTGCCAAGGCAGATCCCTCAGTAGCTCTGAGGTCATTGGCAAGCACGTCTCGAACGAAACCCTCGTCTCGCACGGCCCAAGCTAGGTGCACACTCGGAGGTGTTTGAGATGCTTGGTCTTCGAAGAACATACGGAGGTACGGCAGCACTGTCGTGATTCCACTGCCTCCGGCAATGAAGAGAATATCGTCGAAATGGTCGAGGCGCGCAGGAGTACCATATGGACCCTCAAGGAAGACCCTGACACGAAGCGGGCCGGATTCACCTTTGCTCACTAGTTTGTCTCGTAGTCTTTGAGTCATTCCATCCCGAGGGCGGATCATGAAGGTCATGTGCGTATCGCCTTGTTCCGAGTTCAACTCGGTCACGCGAGGAGATTGTGTGCCCTTCTCCTTGTCGCTTGGCTGATCGCTGCTGCTGTTGTATGTTGAAACATCTTCAATCTGCCTGGACCTTCCAGCCAAAGTGAATGGGTGTGTCTCCCAAAAGCGCATTCCTGGAAAGTATACGAAATAATAAGTTCCCGGAGTTTGGCGGCTGCTGTTGATAGAAGGCTTGACCTGAAGTCGAATCATGCCAGTCTCTTCGCTGTAACTAGCCATTGCTAAGGAGCCTTGTCCGAGGAACGTCTTATAATTCATGACAAGAACTCGCAGCAGACGAAGGACATGATCACCTGCCCATAGGCCAACGCAAGCCCAAACCCAGACCTTGTACATGCCTTTGAATTGGTCCTTGATGTGACTAGCATTTTATTAGCAAATGAAGATGCAAATTAGGCTTTTTAGTCTTACTAAAACAATGCGGCAATGAAGACAGCCGTCAGCGAAATGTGAGTGGCTTTAAAAAATTCGTAGATTCGGTTGCGAATAGGGCCAATGGCAAAAGCTGCGGAAATTCCCAATGAAATCACCATCTAAATTCTATGTAAGCATCTTGAAGGCGGCCATCGTGTATACAATTGTAGCTTACAAGAAGTCCGTAAAGGAAAGTGGGATCAGAAGACAGCTCCTCGTGGTAGCCATCCCATCCCTGTTCTATATGATTGTGAGCATCATTTCCTTTTGAGCGTGGTAAAAGTACACTTACCATTGACATAGTAAGCTGAAAATACGATACCGTGAATAACACCCTCCAAGGTTAAGATCAGTGCTATCCAGCGATGAAAGATACTGAATGTCCTATAACTCCATCCGGTGAGGTAAATGAAGATGTTTGATCGTCCAGCAAAAAGGAAAAGTAATGGCAGCTCAGCCGTCATGAAGATACCAAGTCTATCTCCTAAAATTCGGCAAACTTGGCCTGTGATGGTTTTGTAGCTGACAATTTGTTAGCAAAGTATTACATAGAATCATGGCAGCCGATAGTGATCCATACTAAAAATTATTTGAGAACACAGGGTAATGAAAAGCTAGCATGAATATTTGGGTGATGATATAACCAGCGATGACCATGGATTGCAGCCGAAGCGGAACGATGAACCATCCCAAGGGCTGATGGTGATGGTATGAGAATGTAGGTGCCATCATAAGGTTGCGATGGAACCATCCTTTTATTTTCGCTGCTGCGTTGTTCTTTCGGACTGGCTGGTTTGAGCGTTTCACTGGAATCGATGCAATTGCGTGACTGACTGTGCCCAGGAAAAGCACCAATCCCCAGTAGGCATAAGGGATCCATCTATAAATCATCTATTAGCGAATGCACTAGAGGAACGGGTGCCATAGTAAAGTTATTTACCTCAACTTCTGGTGGTATACGATGTTAGTCCAGTAAGTGAGGACACTTCGATGAACCTGGTTCCAATTCGACTCCGAGGGCATCGACACAGCATCAACGATGGCCTTCTGCCCTTGATCCACAGTGGGAAGGCTATTAATGTATGCTTGCGTGACATTGGCGGTGGCGCTTTCGTATGATTTGAGGTTGACCACCTTAGAAGACTTCTTGCATGTCGAAGCCCACCAGTCGATACCTGGTGCTATTTCCTGTTCCTCACAGTGTTCCCAGATGCATAAATACGTTGACGTGACACGCAACGGGTGAGTGCAAAGTGTTTGCTCTGTCGTGTTATCAGAGGCGAATTTGGCCTTGCTTAACGTGTAATAGCAAGAAGCACCGCAAACCTGTTTTCCGAGGGGCTTAGCCGCCAGAGCACAGACAGCGAAAAGCAGGCATACGAGGTAGTGTATTCGTGACAGCATCTTGATATCTTGATCCCGTAGGGTGGTCTACGATGACTGAGAGCTGATAGCCAGGGAATAGAGCTCTTGCGGCAGAGGCCATGATATATACGCCTATGTAACCCGGGTCTCGAACACTTTTACCGGATACACTAGGTATCCACACAGAACTTGGCTACGGTGGACTTATGGAATATTCAGGTAGTATCCGAGGTATCAATAGTGTATCAACGCTTCTCTATCCACACGAATCTGGCAATAAACTTGGCCAGGGCCACTACCGAAGCTTAAACAGTCCACATTTCGGAGGAACTAAAGCTATGGCCTCGACTCAGATATTACAATGTACATCGGAGTCGGATTTCGGGACAACGTTGTGTAGGGCTAGGATAGAGTCGGTAGGGGTACCTAGCTCAGATCTCAACAACCAAAACGAAACAATGCGTGAGTGAGTGTGTGCGAGAAAGTTAAATCAGTAACTGCCCTGGAACCTTGAGCATAATGAGAATGGGCTGCGGAGCCTGCAGGCTCTCTCGCCCGGGCCTGGATGCTAGTAGTAGTTCCAAACGTGTGGGGACAGCGCCTAGACTAAACATTTGGACACCTTCCCAACCCGTCTTGCTTGTAATGGTGATTAAGAATGAATGAGACGAAGCAAAAGCGACATTTACTTTAATTAGAATTACCAATGCAACGGTAAGCGGTACCAAAAGGGACATGCGCGTGACATACGAGGGCCAATTCAGATGCGGAAAACTGCCATCTCGATGCCACACTGCTTCTCACGAAAACAGTTTTTCTGGCGGTTCCCGCATGATAATCGGGACCGCCGAGGTCGCACGCCGTTTCCACGGCTTAAGACCAACTATGTGGGTAGAACTGGATACAAGCCCAGGGGTGGTGGAGTGATGATGCCCGCTAGAGATTAGATGGATTGATAAGATGATCAGATAAAAATTTTCACAACCTGCTACATCGCAAGTATATAATCTTACTCCTCTCTTACTCATGTGGCTCCATTGAATCCCGCCCTCTTGATTGGCTTGTTAGGTCCCAATCTGGCATTCTGTTTGAGCGGAGCCCACAAGAAACCGAAAATGCCTCGACTTGTCTCTCTCAAGCACGCCATTTATAATCGTCCCCTCTCAACAAAGCTTTTTTTCTCCATTTAAACCCAATGCATGAGGTCGAGATTTGGCAAATTGAGCCGAAAGCCGCCTGGCGAACTGCGGCATGGCTGGAAGCTCAAGAATTTGCCAGAATGAAGAATGGTGGAGGGAAGTCGTGCAGTCTCTCGTATGCCTCGTCGTCATAGCAGGTGACCCGAATAATCACACCGGTTACCCCATACTATAAATTAACGGCCACAATCCGTCGTTCAAAGTAACATTAGCCTAGGCTGTTAAAATGAATGCCAACAGGCTGTCACCGACGTCAAATACCGGTTCCAGGTTTTGAGCTCTTGAAGGGGGGCCACAACCCTGGTCACAATGCCACACCTAGGTTTTGCAGCCGACCGACTACGGCAAAATACTTGACGCAAAGTCTTTCCGGGCGAGCGGCCGGGGCACGACAGGCTCTAGCTACTGTCACCCACACAGATATATAGGTACTGTGCTGAGATAGGCTATTGGATGGGGCACCAAATGCCGCAGATCGATAACGTTGATGGAGGTATGGCCAAGCACTGTCATTCAGGAATTTCGCCGAATTTGCCGAGTTTGGAAGTCTGTTCGCTTCTATGACTGCTTTGGTTTCGTGTATATGCGAGCTTTCGTTATTGATTACTATAAACTCTTATGGACTCTTATGGACTGATGGTTGCATATACGCGTATAGAGATGCTTCTTACGAATTTGCAGCAGGACGACGACGTGATGACTCGGAATATGGGTCTATCCGAGGAGTATCTCCGCATCTATATCGTTTTTCTATATATAGCTCTGGGGAATGGAGAATGCAACGCTGCGGATGACTGCGGATGATGTTATACAATCACTTAGGCCGTCGCAGTATATAGCCAAGCCGTCGACTCCGTCATATCAATATTTAGATTATTTATCTACCTGAGAAGTACGGATACGATGAATCATACTTTGCGCCGCTGTATGGTTGGCGCAGCAAAAATGCCGTAGCTCCCTAGACCAGTAAACGTGGCATAGCAGGGCATTCGCACAGCTTGCTATGCGTAAAATCAACACTTTTTTTTTTTTTACCTACCACTTCTGATTACCGCAATTTTGCAAAGTAAAGAGAAATAGTGAGGAAGAACAGAAAAACATGCAGCCTCGATATCACAGATCGATCTTGGCAGCAACGACGTTGTAAGAATGATAGCTCGAGACAAAGAGCCACGCGCGTCGTCTGCCTTGCTCTTCTTTGGGATCAATAGCCAGCAACACAGAGGCGCTGGCGGTTCGGACTCTTTGCCCGTCATCTTGGAAGATGACTTTGACATCCCAGTCTTCCTCCCCTTTTGCAGCACCTTCTTCTTTCTGTCCGCTGAACCTTGGCGAGGCCATCCACACCATACTAGGATCCAGAACACTCTCCATTGCCTTATTTTTCATCCAGTCTACGGCTCTAGTGGGCCCAGAGGCAACAACCCCGCTTGCATCGAAAGTCTTGTTAGCATAAGGATCCTTGAAATAGGTTGGATTGTCGATAGGTATGCCAAATTCGATGGTTTTGCTGACGTCGATGATTTTCTCGGCTTCCTTTCCCTCGAGGATTTTGCCCACATGCATGAGACCGCTGCCACAGCCGGTTACGAACACTTCATCTTCAGTTCGACCGTGTCCGATCCCGTTTAAGTTATGCAGTTTGTCCAGTGCAACTGACGCGTGGACTCCTGAGTCATCATCTTCAACCGGCTTCAGGTCCTGGACCTGGACATGAACAGTATTTGTGCGTGTGATTAGAGTCGTAATATCTTCCAAGGCGCGTAGAAATCCGGTCCTGAAGTAGTGATCGTTGGTTACCAAAAACGACGTTGGAGACATGGCAAATATGTCATTTGGCGTCGTGATGAGAGGATGCCATATAGTCCTGACGTGACTTGCTTTGCCTGATCCAACAACGTGACGGAACAGCTCCACGACTGAATAACACCGCGGAGCATTGACATCTCCATTCTCACCATAATGTTTGGGATTAGGCCTATGATTAACCGCAAATATGTAAACTGCTTCGCCCTTTGGCTTCTCTGGGTCATCAATGACATCAATGCCATGAGTCACGAATGGACCGCTAAAGCCTTCAAGCTCCAGAACCTGCGCCTTGAATGTCTGCGCTGAAGTGTTTAATATTTTTTTCTTACTCTATAAAATATACCTTAGTCATCACTCTTACCTTTGGATCAATGATTTGGAGATTTCCCTTATGGAGCCCAGGGTTTGATGGCTCAAAAAAGTGGTCGATCGGAGGGAACCATTTCAGACGGCTCCCTTTGAAGCCTTCGCAAGCAGTGAAGATTAGACCGGTAGAGTCGTGATAATGCAGGTCCTCGCAGTGTAATGTGCTGTCAATAACAATAAAATCTCCAGAAGCCAATTCTGTGCTTCCTGGTTGTCGAAATGCGCCAATTACAAAGAGCAGTCGCTGCAAATAGGCGTTGTATACATAGCCGAGTAGCACAGCAAGCAGCACAGCGGCGATGGAGGCGCGGGACGCCATGGTAACGAACACGCAAATAGTAGATTCTCTACAAGGGCATCAACAGGAGAAAAAAAAATTTGGAAAAACCGGTGCGACGCAATTAAATATTATGTTATTGTCCACGATATAAAAACTGCGACGCTGCGTCACCCCGGCTCGTAGGAATGCGGGGGACCGAGGCCCAGAGCTGGGGAAGCCTTTCTTATACAAGGTGAGGTAAGATAGTATCACATAGTTACTCCGCACGTCTGACTGGCTTGTAAAGCCACTTGTATAGGAACAAAGCGGAGATTTTTCTTCAATCCAGTTAATGATTGACGAGCAATTACCGGAAAGAGACTGGATTGGAGCGAAAAAGAAAAAGCTATAGAATATCAAGAGTGGTGATTGGCTCGTGCACGCGTCGGTTGAGCTGCGATGCTTACACGTATGTTCTGAGCTAGTAGTTGATACGACTATAGCGTTGCACGTTCTCCTAGGGTTGACGGAATACAGCAGGGTTCGCTCAAAATGGAACTTTGAATTTATTTATTTCTCTTTCCCTCGCTTGCTTCTTGTTATCACACCTGCAAACCAAGTCTATTTCATGTTCTGTAGCAAATACTTCAAGCCTGCATATGCTTCCTCTCCGCTGGGTTGGATCTGGCTAGCGGGAAGGACGAAGCCGTATCTGCCAGTATCTCGAAGCTCAGAAGTAAAGGTATAGTCCGATCCGATGACATCATTCACATAGTCAACGCTGGAACCAGTGGCTTGGTAGATAGTCGAGCAGATGGGGCCGTAAGCAAACGACGTTCCATGGACGGCCCTAATGGCGGCAACAGCGCCCTTGGCGAGAGATTGCAGCTCGCTATCGTTGGGAGCGACGGCGTCGCAAGAGTATCCATAGGCTAGAATCACGGTTAGTATTTATCTTTAGCTAATTATGAAGTCATCTAATACTTACGAGTCATGAAGAGTTGAGAGTAAGAGTGATAGTCGATATATAACTTGAGGCCTTGCGCATTCTTGATACCTTGGATGTATGAAGACAGAGCCTTGAACTCGACAGTGTCGCCCGCACTAACACCTTTGTAATCCTCGGCACAGGGATCGGTGGATGCGCCTCCAGGAACATCCCACATGTAGTTCCAGTTCCGGTTGATATCACGACCGACACATGAGCTTCCAGAATTTGTTTGGCGGTTCTTACGCCACAGACGGTCGCTGGTCTGGGTATATAAGAATCCTACAATTGTAAGTATTAGGATTGCATCGCACGAGATATGTCAAGAAGCTTACCATCAGGGTTCACTACTGGGAAGACGTAAAAGTCATATTTGTTCAGAAAGCTCTTTGTTGTAGCGTCGGTGCTTGTTAGGAGAGTATAGGCAAAGTATTCGACAACCATGGTAGCAATCCATTCTCTAGCATGAACAGTTCCGTGCAAGATGACGGCCGGATTCGCACCTTTACCTCCGCTCCCCCAGAAGTGAATGCCAGTAATGGGATTACCGTTCAAGGAGTTGCCAGAGGTGACAATCTCCGAAGTGTTGGGAAACTGTGTGTGCAGATCTGTGAGGAACTGAAGGTGGTCTGCATAGGCATGGTATGAGCTGAACCATGTGCTGTTGACGGCACCAACAGCGTAGGGCTGGAAAGCAGCTTCTTCCGCAATTGAGGCACCGAGATTCTCGTGCATGACGATGGTCTTCAGACCGAATGTCTCTTTATTGAAAGCTTCCAGCTGGCTAGGCTCGACAACGATATCTGTGAAGGAGCCTGTTTTCTCAGCAGACTTCCACGTCTGAAGATTCAACTTATCAATAACGCCATTAATACGATGAATATTGTCGCCTTCGACAGCTAGTCGGAAGACCTTGTATCCATCATAAGACACCTTCGGGGGGTGGACAGCGGCAGCCAATGCCGAAGCAAAGAAAGCCGGTAGTAGTGCAAGAGACTTCATAGTGAAGGCTAATGGGATCAAAGAAATTTCACTTTGTGCACCGGTAGTACCGAGCGAATGTCTTGGCAGAGGCTGACGTCTTTCTCAGTTCAGTACGTTGGCGTCTCGTAATATATAGTCAGCACTTTTGCATCATTTAGACCGACTATATTTTCTTGTTATTGGAATCAAAGTCCGTATGAATACGCCTTTTTACCACGATTAGAAGGTAGTAGCCGGGAATGGAAAATACAGCGATAGCAAGTTGCGCCAATAGCCCAGTCAAATAAACGAGAGCAGTGCAACGCTGTAAAGCGATGAGTAGCAAACAAATAGCAGCGAAAAAAGATCTTATTACCTCTAGAGCTTAAGACCGAGGATGATAAAATGCTCTGACTTGCTCGTTGATTGGATCACGTCTAGAGGGTCCGCATTCACGCAGATCCTCCTAAAGTCCTCCCCGCTCACGGCTTTAGATCCCAGCAATGCTTCTGGGCTTTGAACTAAGTGAGTCTGCTTGAAGGAACTGCCGAAGAAGGCTGGTTTTCCGTGAATATGTAGCAGAGGGGGGGTCGAATTTAACAGCAATCGCATAGCACTTTGGTCGACCTGCCAGAACGAGACGCGCAGATTCGCTCCACGCGATGGGACTTTTGGCAGGCAACAGTCGATCACAAATAGAGAAAGATGCGAGGCCACCAAGAGCTGGGGCTGATGCAATAAAAAGCTTAAGCTCAAAGGGCGAGTGGCAAGCCTCAAGTGTCTCTAATAGCCCGCTGCTTTCTAATGACTTGCTGTCTCACTACATGTATCATTCCCTCCTCTTAGAGTTAATACATAACGTGGCAGACAATGTCTTATCTTTGGACTTTGAACGCCATTCCCGAGCATTTATAGCGTATTTCATGCAAGCCGCCCTTCAAAAGTGCCCTGTGGTTATAGGCCCTTTGCCTCCGCTTAGGGTGGTACCGAATGTGACGGTATGCCAACATGGACCAAGTACCGCCAACCAGGCATTGATAATTATATATTGAGGCGCTCTAAAGTTCCTTTTAAGCATGTTCGAGCTAATCGAGCACTAGGGTTTCCTGCAGCTATCCCACTCGGCACATATAATTGGCAGCTTCTGCGTAGTTTGAGTCGGAAATAGCACTGTGGCGCCACTCAACAAGCTGTCACCATAATCTAGTTCGGGGTGTTGATTACAGTAGCACAGTGCCAATGTTCACAAAAGCCTGCGTACGCCTTGTGGCGGAGGGCTATGTGTTTGTTTTCTTTCAAACTACAGCTTTGTGTAGCTCGGCGATAGAATCCGGAAGTCAATATTCTCTAAGCCTTATGTATATGTAGGTCGCGGCTACCAAATCAGCTAATAACAATCAAGATATAGGCAAGGGCAAGGATGAAGAATGACAATGGAGATAGCAGCACCCTACTCATCTGTTACTAAAAACCTTTCCAGCAAAAGTGCATTATCCGGAGTCATGCAAATCTAATGGCATTCTTATTTTTCAAGTTCGATATTATTCAGAGATTTTTTTGCACGAATGGATTTCGGTGCAATTTCTGTGGTACTTTAGTGGGAAATATAAACTGATTTCAAGGAAATCTCGTACAGTGTGCGTGTAGAAATAGAAGGTAGTAGCAAGGGCAGATATAGGTAACCACTAGTAGAATAGATGGCGTGAAAATCGAAGCACTACGTAGAAATAAGAAAATACAGAGCATTATTATCTCTCTCTTGCCGCTTGCTGGGGCAATATCGCCAGTGAAGCGCCTATCGTCAAGCTTCGCCTTGGCGATTGATTAGCGAGCTTCCGACCCGTCTTGGTATCTTGGCTTCTTGGCTTCTTGGCTTAACGATCGAATAATTTTATTGGGGAAAAGAAAAAGAGCCCTGTTTTTGAGAGACAGAACTCTGCAGAATTCTCTCTCTCCTCTTGTGGTATATGTAATAGTAGAACGCTTACTAACTGCCGATTCCTTCGTCGTCGATTTGAACAAGTTATTATGCAATTACACATAATTGAGGGCAATCACGAGCCCTTCTGAGCATTGATGGCGCTAGCTATGGCAACCCTTTACCACAGTATATGTTCGTGCTCTATAATGTAGTTATATCGACAACTAAGTACAGCGAAAAAAATTTAAATTTGAGATGTTGTCATGTCGAATTTATATTCTTTTTTGGGGCGATATGCTACGGCAGTCGGCTGCTCCTTTATTGCGTGCTGCTTTGGGGATGAAACCTCGGAAGTACAAGTGGAGGCTGCTGCGGGAATTTGATCATAGTGTCAGCGGCAGTGCCAATAACCCAAGACTGCTGCGCACAAAACGCTTGTATCCATCGTAAAAAGGCTAGGAGTTAAGGCATGAGGAACAGAAAAGTATAACAGAACGCTGCCGAGCGAAATCTGAATAGCAGCGCGCTTTCGACTGACATGCAGGAAAACAAGGAGCCGTCAACGAAGATGGTGTGAGATATCACTGTTAGCTTTTCAAAACATGTCACAGCGCGCTGTGATGCATGGAATAAGCTTTTAACTTTCATTAGCATCAACCACTAACAGCTGCTTATTTCATCCAGCATATTTGTAGATCACGTAGATCGGTCAAATATACATGTATAAGTACATTGATATTTCAGTTGAAGCATCCGTATTGCCACTCACAATGCTATATTACAGCCATTGGAAAGTATAGTCAGTATTCATTATTCATGTTGAATTTCTTGCGGGAATGCGAGCGTGATCTAGACCCAGAATATTGATACGGCGTGCCAAGTAAACAAAAAGCCGCTGTAGCCGGCGGCGTCAATGCCGAATGAGTTTTAGGACCGTATTAGCTCTTCTTACTACGCCGTAATGAGGGCAAGGGTAATCTTAGCTGAGGTGGCGGGCGTCTACTCCCCTGAACGGGGGCAATATTTCCGGCAAGGCCCGCACACAAAGCGGTCCAGGAAATCTGGCAGCATGAAACTAGGCGTAACTAGGCGCTTCAACAGCTGCAGGCAGACTTTTTCTCTCCTGGCAAAAGGGGACAGCGCTCGAGTTGTTTAGGAGATGACTTCCGGGTTGATACAGCTTGAGCCCGTTGTGACATCACGACACATAGAGCAGCCCTATGGACTTCTTGGCTGCAATAAGACCTTTATTTATTTTTTTCCGAGTGCCGGTGTTCCGGACCAGTTCCTCCACTCTATTCTTTGAAACGCACCTCTTGCGAAGGAGTACTTAGCATCTCGTATCTACATATAGTAATACGTGCAAATTCTTACAGACTATGGGTACTAGCGCGGGCTGGTCGCAGAACATGACGATGGTTAAGAAACACTAGGTATTAGAGCCATAATAGTACTGCCCCTTTTCTGCATGTTATTCCAGGGCGGACGAATAATACTACTTGAAGCACCAGGTGATGCTCTGGATTGACAGCTCGTCTACGTCAGATACTTGAGCATTGGTGGCGTATTATCACACCAGACTCTGTAGCCAAGAAGTCAACATGGATATCCCGCAGGCTAGCGCTTACCAATTCTTCCTTCGGTTATCGTTTATATGATTAGTCCCGTCCCCCGTCTGCAATCAATATAGTAGTAGTCCTATTAATGGCCGCGTTTCGTGGAGACGCTTTAGGCTATAATATGGAGTTGAATCATCGTAAGAAAGATCCCTGCGAGGCGTCTTTCATATTAGTAGTGCCTTGCCAGCTTTGGAACTCTGACAAAACCACTCCTTTCCTGTTATCTTGTTTTCTGCCTGCGGACAGACGATTAAAGCATTTTGGCCCTCGCTCGGCATACGTAGCAAAAGAATGCCCTAATGACTAAATCATCTCCTTCGTTCTCACGTTTTATTATCGATCTCCGGGTGATCAACTTTGTTCTTGGCTTAATTTGGCTTATTACTTTCCGATACCTTCAACAGACTACCTACTACGACCCGTCTTCATTCTTCTTTCGCTGGGATGCCGCGTATCAGCCGCTTTACTCTGCTGTAAGGGAGCAGGAAGCCGATGCGTTCCTCGCCTCAAGTCAGTCGCAAAAGAGTAGATTATTAAAAGGGTCAGAAGAGAGTCTTGGTTACGCCGCGCCATACTGTATCGGCATCCCAACTCTCCAAAGAGAGCGCGCGCAATTTTTCGCTAAAACAGCAGCGTCCCTCGTCGATACCTTGACAGCCGAAGAACGAAATTCAATATATATTGTTGTTCTTTTATCCGATACCGATGCGACAGTGAATTCAGCATTCGGGCAGCATTGGCTTCATGCAATCGCCGACACCGTTGTGGTTCATGAGGATACGCCCAAGGGCCTAGTTGCTGAAAATGGCTACCAGACGATACCGCGGCATCCCGAATTTGCGGCCAGAGACGAACGAGTAAGACGCGACTACTCTGTGCTCTCTGAAATCTGTCGTCAAAACGACTCCGAATATTTTATCCTAGTCGAAGATGATGTTATTGCTGCGAGAGACTGGCTCCAGCGACTTCAAGACGCAACACCACAAGTAAACGAGCGCGCGGTTGCCAAAGATCGAGACTGGCTTTACCTCAGACTTTTTTACACCGAGACTTATATGGGCTGGAACTCGGAGGAATGGCCTATTTATATACGAAATATTCTCTTGATATACGTGGCCGTATCGGGAGCCATGATTGCCATTCGACATGTCTACCACATGGCGCAGCCCTCTGCCAAAGAGCGAACCTCCAAAGTTTCGAAATTTCTGATGGCGAATATACTTTTCATATGGATGCCCTTATTTATTGGGCTAGGGTTTATGGCTGGTCGGTTAACAGTCAGTCCACTACCGTTCGGCGTCCAAGAGATGCCGCGGTACGGTTGTTGTAGCCAGAGCTTAGTTATACCAAGTCGGCATCTCACCACACTTGAAGAGAAGCTAAAAGAGCCCCCTTTTGACCTTCCTGCTGATTCTACTATCGAAAGGATAGCAGACAGCCTTGAGCTTGACAAGTGGGCGCTTGTGCCTAGTGCCTTTCAGCATATTGGAGCAAGGGGATCGTCAGCCAGAGGAGGCGCTCTTAAGTCGACGTGGAACTTCAGTTTCGAGAGGCTCTATTCAGCATAAATGTCATCCATATATGCATGGTATTTGATTGCATTGGCATTTTTTGATAATATATATAGGATAGAGGGCAAGCGCGGTCTTTTTTTTTTTTCGTTTTATTTGATGTTATTGGAAGCTAGTTATCAGAAACTAAACAAAGAGAACCGCATATACCTCGTTTATGCCACTACTGCGTATGGAGAAAAAAAAATCAAGATGATTCAAAGTTAAAAAAAAAATCATTTTATTAAGACCTTGATGTGACAACCTTGCCGTCGCTATAGCTTTTCGTGTCTACGTGAAATGATGTTCTCACAACTTCAACTTTTGAGATATCGTGAGCAATCAGCGTCTCGGAACTACTACCGTTTTCTTTAACACTCTCTCTGATAATGCATAGCTCATCACTTTTTCTCCCCAATGTTGTTCCAGGACCGGAAATGGATACGACTTGGCGGCCGCGTCCTCCTCCACGCCACAAAGCAGGGTTAGCCGCTTGTCTAGGTAGGCTGGATAGAGCAAAGGTCCCTTTGCCTAGTGCTCTATCGTCTTCATAATTAGAGTTCCTCACACTTGAACCGAAGATATGAGGCAACGTCCGAGCTAATGGCTGCCTGAGAGCAGGAAGACAGGCACCGATAATGCCTGAGTTCGCCTCAATTAACGTCCATATTCCGCGATCGATAAAGCTCCACGTGTTATCGGATTTGTTGGCAAGCGAGTTCTGTACAGACACCGCTCTGAGGATAGATGTGACAGTAACGCTACGGAAAGAGCGTTTAGCAATTAGCATTTATTATAGATGCGCGAGAAAAGGTCAACTTACAATCCACCCATCAAGAAGATGGCGCATATCATCAATTTGTTGCGTATGCACAGCTGAAGCTCCATAATGGGTACAATAGGAAGAGTCAAAACCATGACATCTGTCAAGATGTTCATAACAGCATATGCAATCCAGAATATGTCCGAGTTAATACATTTTGCGTCAACTGTCCTATTCCAGGCACCCGCAATTGGCACACACTGAAAAATCGTTGATGCCACAGCTCCAATGGTCAAAGCGATGATGATTCCCATGACAGTATAGGCAGCGATCTGGAATTTTTGCGTAACAAATATACGCAGGTAGAGCAAGATGGTGGCCACTTTATTGAGGCAAATGGTTACTTTGTAAGGCGTTTGGGCGATAAAAAACCACCGGAGCGCCGTCTCAAGCTCAATGGCGGTGAGGTCAGCTTTATGCATACCGTAACCATTTCCAATTGCAAGCTGAACAGCAACGGAGAGAATGATTGAGAACAGCTAAATTGAAGGAACCAAGTCATTGAAAGATCAGAAAACGTCTATTGCTGTTGAAATTCAGAATATGGCAGAGTTGGGAGGGTGCTCACCAATGAAATGATAATCACAATATCATCAGCACCAAAGTTGTAGAGAGATACTCGGCTTATGCATCTAACAACAACAGCCAACCCAGCAAGTATAATCATCACCAAAGATGTAATGTGCAGCTTCCAGCCATGATTGTCTACTCCGTCAGTAGGGAAGCCCATACCCTTTGGTCCCATCGTGGATTGCTGTTGTGTTGTAACTTCGACTAAAGTTCGGTAACGAGATACATGGCTAGGCAACGAACTTAGCATCCAGGTGCCTAGTCTGTTAGAAACCTGAATTCTGAGACTCTGGTTACAAGTATTGATCCAAAAGTCGAAAGATGAAGGCCGCTCTCCCGAAGAGGAAAGCTGTGTGACTTTCGGATACCTTGAAAGGAGAGCACTGAGCCTGTCACGATAAGCAAACTCCTGGAATTGATAATTTACCGTTGCCGATCACATACGACGTGCTACCCCTTGAGTGCTTGTATCAATGTGAGCGTCAGATGCCATCAATCTCCAGAGAGAAAAAACTCATCCACCGAAGAGCAGCAATGGCATTTTGAGTAACACTACCATCCAGTGCAGCTAGGAAGATTTTGTTTTGTACCAACATATTTAACGCTACTCTCTTAGTCGGCAGATTCAGCTTCAATGGTCTGTGCTATGCTCACAAGATCAGCCTGCAGCTTCAGGCTGTCGGTGGGAACAATAGCAGGTCTGAGCTGCCCAGGTATAACAGCAAGTGGAGCATGCCTCATAACTCGGCGAAATGAGGCAGTCTCTTGTGCTTTTTTTAATGAGGGAATACTGTAGTAGCTGAATAAGGCTGCGTATACTCCATATGAATGCTAATAAATCAGGGACCATCGGTAGAATTCTCACTTTCCTCGCATACACTAGGTCGAGTGGCATTCTGCAATCGTTCTATATGTACTGATGAGAAAAGAGATATGCGTTCAGCCTAGAGGCATATCCACCTCATGTGTTTCTCTTGTTGCGAGAACAGGAGTCCCTTCGCTTCGCATATCAGCAGTATATACCGACTCCGGAACACTCTCACTACAGCTCTACAGGCAATATGGATGAACTAAAAGCAACTCAGTGCTTTTTGTATTGGAGTTAGTCGGAGCACTAAATACGAGGGCTTTCGCTTGTGACGAGATGATTGTCTTACTTGAATTTCTCGGAACATATTCGGCCCCATCCACAGTGCCTGTCAGGGGCTCTTTTGTCTGCAAAGAAAAGTGCTGATGAGAACCGCTTCTACTACGAAGTGGCAGGGCCACGCATTGCTCAGGGAGCTGAACCGGGGCTCCGACTCCATTGTCTCCACTCAGCCAAGAGAGCAACCCAACCGTGCAGTGGTTAGGAAGGATTGTTGGTTCAGAATCATGCAATCATGAGGCTCCGTTGTACTTGTACAAGTGAATTTACGAGAGGGGATACAATGATGCCTCTGTGTCGCCCTGCCCAGAGAGCTCTTCCCCATGCCGGCAATAGACTGACTTGCGTTTACGCACTGCACGACTCATGCGTAGCCGATGAGCTGAGTTAATCGCCAACTCTAATTCTTTTGACAGCGGCTCAGGGACTAGAGGCCAAGGAGCCAGACGCCCAAACAGTCAATAATGCGCTAATTTGACCCCTAGAAAGATGGCTGCCTTACATCTCCGTTGTCCGTGAACCAAAGCCCACTTCAAAGTTATCGCACAATTTTACTAACTTGCGGCTAGTATTCTTAGCTGATGGTATAAGTCGTTGTGTCTAATGAGAAGTAAAATATCTCAAGGAGCACGCGCAGTTTTGTCTTGGACGTACCATATTCCAAGCACCTAATCGGCCCTTGCCTATGACAAATGCTCATACGAGAAAGACTCCTTATTATAGCATTGGGAAGAACAAGGATTAGTACATCTAGTTGTATGTACGCTGGGCCGCCGATGTTGGCTACTAGGATGCTTCCGATGCCGAGGGTACCGGCTCAATTGGTCCTTAGAAGAGCGAGGATTGGTATGCTGCAAGAAACAAACTTCAAAGCAACTGGGAGTTTTGGTAGAAATCGGCATACAAGGGTCTTAGCACCTGCATACGGATGGGCCCATCGTTGCTTCATACTTGCTCTAGCTATATTGATCCGACTACAGAGTACCGCTGTCCAGGATGCAATCATTGCTCAAACATTTTCTTGACTGCAAATTCGCAAGCTTCCGGCGGGGATTGTTTCCGTCTTTTTTTGGAGAATGTTGGCCGATGAATATCCCTGCCAATTGTTTAGGCAAGTCTTCAGGACGCGAGATTTTGCATGCACATCCGAAGTAGGTACTCGCATCAACCAACCAAGGCGAACGCAAAGCGAGCTCTATTTAACCGCATTCTGGAGCTGGGGCCTCCACAGTTGACTCAGATATTATATAGCAATGTTTGTACCTGCAGAAACAGTTGGCGGCGTACTTACTGCATCGGGCTGTAGCTGCGAGCCCTTTAATCTGGTCAAGGGCAATCAACATGGAGTTTAGCAAACGACGGGTGCTGGAATTATCCATGAGCCGCCGTATCCACGCCGCACATCGGACTGGGGTGGGCAAAATCTGGAATCCATGACAAACCAGATATCCGAGAGCTATATATCGATGAAGATACTATGGGCACTCGTTGGCTAACAGCAGGCGCATCAAGCTTCGGCGACTCACCAATACATCTCCGCCCGCCTCAGTTCCACCGCGCCCATGCTTTTCTTCAAGGCCAAGAGCGCGGTCTTGATCCTAAGCGCTGCCACTGCCGCAACTGCTTCCGTGGACGACACAGCATCCACATGTAACACACAGCGGTTCCTCACCGTTTCGACGTCCAACGGCCCAGTTATAGGCCACGCTGCTTCCAACTCAGACTGCGTTATCGAGTACCTAGGCATTCCCTTTGCACAACCACCTGTTGGAGACCTGCGATTCGCGCCACCTGCTAAGATCACGTCCAAGAGTTCTTATGAGGCGACCAATTATGGAGCTGATTGTCCTCTGACGCCTTCAAAGCCTGTGGCCTATCCCGGATTCACGCCTCAAGCGCAGCAGATTGTCAATTATTTCGCCTCGGCCGCAGGCACACCCCAGAGCGAGGACTGCCTTACTCTGAACATTTGGTCGAAGGCGACGCAGAATTCACTGAAGGCAACGAAGCCCGTGCTGGTCTTCTTTTACGGCGGCAGTAAGTAATTTCAATTTTCAAGTAAGAGTTGATAGCAAAGACTCTCAATCACTCACACAAGAGCAGGGTTTACCATTGGAAACACCGATAGCCCTTTTTACACCGGCAAATACTTCGCCGACGCCGAGGACATCGTGGTCGTCACCGTCAACTACCGACTCAATATCTTTGGTTTCCCGGGTGCCCCAGGCTCGACTCAAAATCTCGGGCTCCGCGACCAGCGAGCCGCTGTTGAATGGGTACGCGACAACATCAAGCAATTCGGCGGCGATCCAAACAGGATTACCATCTCTGGCCAGTCCGCCGGTGGTGTGGCGGTAGATTACTGGACCTATGCATACGAGAAGGACCCCATTGTCAACGGTGTCATTGCGCACTCGGGCAACGTTTTCAGCTTTCCCGTCAATGCCCCCGGTGTCCCTGAAAAGAACTGGGATACTGTTGTGGCTGCTGTGAACTGTGCCTCTGCTTCCGATGTCATGGCCTGTATGCGTGAGGCAGATTGGCAAGCTATCAAAGCCGCCGCAGCCGGCATCAAGCCTACACCAAGCACCAGTGTCCTGCGTTCCATTCCTGCGTTCTACCCAATGCCAGATGAGGAGATTGTGTTTTCGGATTATGTCAACTTAACCAGCTCTGGTAGCTTTGCAAAGGTGCCCATGCTGCTGGGAAACAACCATGATGAAGATGGATATTATCGTATCCCTGCCTATGCCGCCGGAATCATACCGACGGATGCCCAAGTCGCGTCTTTTCTCCTCGAGTCTTTCACCTGCCCCGTTTCTCACCAGGCTAGTGCTCGCCGAGCTCATGGCGTGCCAGCCTGGGCTTACCGATACATGGCTGATTGGAACAATACTCGTTTGTACCCTACCAGCGGCGCGTATCATGGAGTCGACCTACACATGATTTTTGGAGCGTCAGCAGATGTCAGTGGCTTGCCTACAACTGCGGACCAGAGGAGTCTGACGAAGCTGATGCAGCACGCCTGGTACTCCTTCAGCAATAATCCATCGTCTGGGCTTAGAAGCATTGGGTGGCCTCAGTTCAACCAGAAAACGGACTCATTGATAGTCCTTGGTCAGAACAATGCTCCCAAAGCACAATTTGTGCACCCGTCAATTTTCAACTCTCCATGCCCCAATGTGACATTAGCAGGTTCAGGAACAGTTGGATCAGCAATAGCAAATTGATTATCACCGCCACAATAAATGTATGGAATGGGAGGCTCAAAATGAATGATACAAGTTATGCTAGATACGTACGACCTATAAATTGATCACGCCAGATTTCCTGATACTAAGAGATTACTTAATTCCACAAGTATATAATCAGGACTGCCAAAACAAAAAAGCTACGTGTAAAAATAGACTACAGTATACATATTCATCGCATACGATAGAGCTATTCCTCGCTGTGAAAAAGGCGCATGGACACGATAAAAAAAGATTTTTCCTAATGCTGGTTATCAATTCAAGCTACTCATTATTATGACAGCTCCAAAAAGGTACGTTAGCTCCATCCTATCAGCACAGCCCACCACGGGAATATCACTTCATTATCACGGATATTATCGGAGCCATGGAACAACCTTGACTCTATGCGCGATATCTGAACCACGATTATGACATAACTGATACCCACTGTGAGATTGAGGGGTAAGTCTTTCAAAACTTTGACTCTGCTCTCGAACCCCTCCTCGTCTTTTCTTCTTTACAACTCATTTTTGCTTCCAAATTGCCAAGCTTTCGATCGCACAAAATAACAATCCCATTGAAAAAATCCATTGGTACGACACGCGTCTACAAGGAGTCATGTCACCTGTCGCAATGGAACTATCCAGCCATCGAGGTAAAGTAGACTGAGCAAGCATCCGGGTGTTCGATCTGCTGTATTGTGTTGTCTCTTTCTTTCTATCTATCTACTCGTTGATGGTCGATTCATTCGATGTCAACCTAGTTTGTAGTATTAGAGAAGAGACAACATGATAAGGCGGATTGATCTGAGAAATACCGGCGAACTTGATCTGGATAATACCAGCGAAAGGATCTGCTTCTTGGGCTTCCCCTGCTCTCCTTGTACCATTTTGCGCAGACTAACCCACGTAGCTTTTTGCTCGATCATCCATAATGTCGACGGATAAGATCACGTTCTTGACGAACTGGTCAGACTTATCCTCGTCAATTGAGTCGGGCCAATTGAGCTAACCAAGACACAGGCACGCTACCCCGTACCACGCACCGCTGTACCTCGCTCAAGCGAAAGGATATTTCAAGGAAGAAGGCATCAAGGTCGCTCTCTTGGAGCCCAATGACCCTAGCGTATGTGACTTGTTCGGTTCTCAACACAATGATACAGAAAACTTATTGTTACTACTAGGATGTTACTGAGATCATCGGATCTGGTAAAGTGGATCTCGGATTCAAAGCAATGATTCATACTCTTGCTGTAAGATTGTCCTCCATCAATGAGTACACTGACTGTTTACTGACAATTATTCAAGGCCAAAGCCCGTGGTTTCCCTGTCCTCTCCATTGGTAGCCTCCTTGACGAGCCATTCACTGGTGTGATTTATCTCAAGGAGTCGGGCATCACCACTGACTTTCGCTCCCTCAAGGGCAAGCGGATTGGCTACGTGGGCGAGTTCGGCAAAATCCAAATTGACGAACTGACCTCTCACTATGGTCTCACTCCAGAAGACTATACTGCCGTTCGCTGCGGAATGAACGTTTCCAAGGCTATCATCACTGGCGAAATTGATGCTGGTATTGGCTTGGAGAATGTTCAGATGGTGGAGCTTGAGGAGTGGCTCGACAAGCAGGGCCGCCCAAAGACAGACGTCCAAATGCTCCGCATTGATGAACTCGCTGAATTGGGCTGCTGCTGTTTCTGCACCATCCTTTACATTGGCAATGAGTCCTTCATTGAGAAGAACCCGGAGAAAGTCCGCGCTTTTCTTCGTGCTGTTAAAAAGGCTACTGACTTTGTGCTTGCTGAGCCGAGCAAGGCCTGGGCAGAGTACATTGACTTCAAGCCCGTGATGGGAACTGAGCTGAACCGAAAGATGTTTGAGCGCAGCTTCGCATACTTTTCCAAGGATTTGAAGAACGTGCAACGTGACTGGAACAAGGTCACCAAGTATGGACAGAGGCTCGGCGTCCTTGATGCCCAGTTCAAGTCCAACTATACCAATGAGTTCCTTAGCTGGGAGCTTGAGGCTGACTCTCAAGATCCTACCGGCGACCAGAAGCGCATGGTTGAACTGCAGTGCGACGTTGCTTGCCGAGGCGGCTTCCGTCGACTTCCACCTAGCATCAAAGCCTAATTTGATCAAGACAGCCTTCAGCCACTCTGGCCGAGCATATGCGTGGTTGCGTCTTCGCTCGTTGTAGACGCATACAGATCTGGCACCTCTACGTTCATTGCTGCCTCAGTCACTCTCTTAGCTGTATAGCTCTCTACCAAAGATAAATAAAATATTGATGCCAGACACAAAACGTTGCTTGATTCCATTTTTGAACGAGGATTTGATGCTGCTACACAATATTGGCCATTGTAAAATTACTCTCCTTTCCGGGTACACGTAGTCGGAGTACCTGCAGCGCCTGATATGTGGAACCATCAAACGGTGTACGTTTCAACATTGAGTAGAAACATCCAGTAAACAATTCAATATCATTCATCTAGAATTTTTAACGTCGGAGCTATATGAGCATACGCGATCTCTCTCGTATGAGGGCAGTCGGGCCAGGCCGCTATTTGCTTATGCTGCTCTGGTAGCGGACCGCGCTTGCAATTATGCTCGGCGCCTTGATAGATGTAGATGACTGTGTAGGCACTTATAGAAGTCTGAGAAAAGTAGAACAAAGGAAACAAGAAAGTTGCGAACGAAATGTGGAAAAGGGTTGGCGTTGAAGCTTGCACTAGGCCTGTACGTTCTTGACAGCTGCCAGCAGCTACTTGACTGCCACTCATATCAAAATACTACCAGCGAAATACCGCTTGACCGCCAATAGCACTATCTTTCATCTATTTACGAATTCTTTCAATCTCATTTGAGGCAGCTCTCTTTGCTCCATTTGCAATCTACGAACAAGACCACATAATATGACGAACACATCTCCGGATGCTGCCTCACATGGCCTCCCGTGGGGAAGGGCTTGTTATCTGAAGCAAACATTCGTTATAAACTAAGAGCCGACAAAAATGCTAGCTTCGCTGCAAGTATTTGCCGTCGTCGCTCGAGAGAATCATGGACGCCAAGAAGTGAGTTACAAGAGCCCATCTTATGCTCTGTTTTTTTCGTATACGGAAACGTCATTGCTAACTGTAATAGATCATAAGCTTCATAAAATTAGAAACATTCAGAAATTTATCCGTTTTCGGTCGCCAGAAGGAGGTTTCCAACGGATTGTTCACGACATACCCGACGAGATAAAGCCTGGTATTCGCTTCCAGTCAAGAGCGTTTGCTGTCCTCCAAGAAGCAATCAAGTCATTTGCAACAACCTACTTCACAAGTAAGTTCTTTGTAATTATATAAATTCTTTATCAGATGATTGTTACATGCAATGCTAACTCCTTAGCTATGAGATTAAACGCCAACCATGCTAATCGCGTTACGATCTGGCTCGAGGATAACAATCTTGTGGACATGTTGCGATCTGGTACCCACCCCACCCATTAGCAAAGAAGAAGTGATATCAGTCACATTGATTCGCCCAACTATGACACCTAGCGCATTTGACAGATTGAGGATATTGCGATTTGGGCAACATAGAAGCCGCGAAGGAGAGATATACTTAAGAGGGGGGAGTATAGGATCACTTGAAAATGATGGCTATATATGATCCATTTTGACAAAACTAGCGGCTATATGGACGAGATCGCTCAAAAAAGACAAAACAGTCCTGTTGACAATCATTGCATTGTGATTAGGCGTGTACATCTTCTGGTCTCGGTTCATCGCTCATCAAATGATATTTAGTACTACTCACAAAACCATTATGGTGCTTTCTCAGCAATTTGCGTTATGCAAGATGGTCTATTGTAGATGTCGCTATAAACGCAGCACTCTCTGGGATTAGCGTCTGGATCACAGCATTCGTTTCTTGGAACAGGAATACATGCGTCTGCCATGGAAGAGTTGTAACAACTCAGATAACTTTAATACTGATACTTGATATTGAGTTGCCTAAAAAAGGTACAAATATGCCAGGAATCGTTACAGACCAACGTTCGTTTAAATCTAGGTACATGATATAAACCACTGAAAAATAACATATTCCACTCTGTAACGATCCGTTATACCGTTGAGCCAACAGGGCAAAAGATTAGGCCAATAACCACTATTGTAGCAGTTACTGTAACGGAACCAGCTGCCATTAAGGGATTCGTAGTTACGGTGAACCAGGTCGTAACACACTCTAGAATCTCAACAGGTAAGTGATATATGTGTAGTAAAAAGGCTGTTTTATTTACAATGATATTCACCGCAAATATGCAAATTGTCAAGATTTGGGATACTTGTATAAGCAATCATCATCAAAGTCAGTCGTATATTCTGTCATAAGCAGTCATTATATACTATATACTTCTAGAAACCCCCCTCCACCTCGTACCTCTCTGTACAATCTATCAAACAAAATCAATCGCGTACATAAGCAAACGTGGTACCCAAGCAAATAAACGAACGAAGAAAAAAAATATTGGGGTATACGATTAAAAAATGAGAAGACTTTTTGGTTACCACGCAACCTTAGCAACAGGTCCGTTAGGGAAGAGTCTAACAATCAACTTGCGGAACTCATCCAGGACCAAAATACCCAGAGCCAGGGGAATAGGAATCAACCAAAACTCAATGGGAACCGACGCCGTGAGGAACAATGTCTGGAGGCCTGGAACCTCAGTAACGAAAATAGCAATGGCAAGACTGATAAGCATGCCGAGGAGCAGCCAGGGGTTGCGACGCTTCTTTGTGAACGGATCGGCTTGAACAATGCTGAGACGGCGGTTGCGCACAGAGAGAATGTTACCCCACTGGAGAATGACAAGGGTAACAAAGTAAACGCATTGGCCGGTGTAGTTGAACTGGTTAAGCTGATCCTGAGTGTAGCCGTGGAAGCCGTCGGTGTAACCCTCGAAAAGGAAGAAGAGCTGGTGAACAGGAATGCCGGCCGCCTTCCACATATAGAAGAAGAACATGGAATGGGCACAGATGGTCTCAGCAGTACCAGTGAAGAGGTATGCTTGGCCGTAGATCTTCAAGTTGATAAGATGGTCCTTCTTGTGGTTTCGAGGAGGCAGCGAAAGGAGATCAAACTCTTCCTTCTCCATAATCAGGGAAAGAGACAGGAACAGATCGGTGAAGACGCAAATCATGATCATGAGGAAGGAGCTCAGCGGAAGAGGAACACCAAAGAAGACGTTGAGAATAACGGGCCAGATCTCAGACCAACTACCGGCAGGGAGCAGGTAGGCAATGACCTTTTGCAGATTTTGGAACACGAGACGGCCGAGACGGATGGCGTCAATGATGGAGTCGAAACGATCGAGCAAGACGAGATCAGCTGCCTCGATGGCAACATCACTGCCAGAGACAATGGCGACGCCGACGTCTGCAGCGCGAAGGGCAGGCGCATCGTTGACTCCGTCACCAGTGACAGCCACAACGTTGTCTCGTTTGCGGAATTCTTCCACGATACGAAGCTTCTGTTCAGGCGTTGTTCGAGCAAAAACAATCTCTTGATATTCACAGACAATACTCCAATCCTCATCAGAGAGACTACCAAGACTCTGTCCCTCAAGGAGAAGACTGCGGCATTCACCAGCAATGCGGGCCTCATTGAGCTTCTTAACGGCATCGGCGTCGTTGTTAGCCTTGATGGTGGCGATAGTATCGGGATCTCTCTCGCTAGTAATGATGCCGACGTTGCGAGCAATAGCAGCGGCAGTGAGGCCGTAGTCACCAGTAACCATGAAGAATCTAGTTCCAGCACGGCGACACTCTTGAACAGTGCTGAGGGTCTCCGGGCGAGGGGGGTCAGTGATACCAAGAATGCCGACAACTGTAAGATCTTCGGTGGCTCGGCTAGTGACTTCATCGCCAAAGTGGTTGGTGCCAATGGGTTCGTCGACAGTCATGTTTTTCATGCAGAGAACAATAACACGCTCAGCGTTCTTGGACAACTTGTCTTGGTATTCCTTGAAGGCAATCTTTGCGGGGCCGTCGAGGGGCATAACACACTTTGACTTGCGAGACCAGTAGGCTGTGCAGGATGGCAGGAGGACATCGGGGGCTCCCTTGACGAAAACTTGGAACTCGTTGGTCGCTTGGCTCTCAGAGGGGATTTTGTACATTGTAAGCATCCACTTGTTCTTGGAGTTGAAGGGAATCTGGAAGACCTTGGTGGGTTGGTCTGCTGCCTTCTCGTTGCTTGTAGGAGCGCCAGCAGAGAATCTGAGAACAGCACCGTCTGTGGCGTTGCCTTGGATGGTACGAGAGGCAACGGGGAGGTGAAGAGTGGATGGCTCAAACGTGGCATCGTTGCACAGAGAAGCAGCCTGGTGAAGCTTCTTCATTCCAGCATCGACTTTGTCGCTAGAGAGACTGTTGTAGAGGTCCTGAATAGCAATAGGCTCGTCGAGGAAGGCGATGGAGTTGACATGCATTTGATTCTGGGTCAAAGTGCCGGTCTTATCAGAGCAGATAACATTGACACAACCCAGCGTCTCAACAGTAGAAAGACCCTTGGGCAAAACATTGGAAGCCTTCATGCGTCTCGCCACCATCATAAGAGTCAGCGCAACCGCGACAGGCATACCCTCGGGAATGAAAGCGACGACACATCCCATGACATTGTTGAGCATGGCCACAACGTTCATGTAATCGGGATGATCTTTGCGCAGCCATCCAAGCCATGTGAAGAGGATGATGAGAGCGAGAACAATGGTCAGGCCAACAATAATGTAGACAAATCGGGTGATTTCTTTCTGGATGAGAGTTGGTCGCTCTTCTGCTGATGCAGTGGCCTTTGCAATACGACCCATGACGGAGCGAGGACCAGTCAGAACAACGACTCCAACACCGCTGCCGTTGACCACTAGAGTACCCATCAGAGCAATGTTGCGACTCTCCAGGAAGTTTTCTTCCGTCTGGTCAACCGAAGCATCGATTTCATCAGACTCTCCGGTCAAGATGGCACGATCAAAGCGAAGGTCTCCAGAATGGTTGATGATACGCATATCCGCAGGCACCTTGTTGCCAATCTGCAGGTGGACAATATCTCCGCTTACAAGTTCAGTAGCCTTGAGTTTCATCAGCTGGCCATCACGACACACCAGAGCATCTGAAGGCAGGAGATCGATGATGGAATTCATAGTACGCGAAGTAGACCAGTCCTGGAAGGCAGAAAAGCCAGCCTGAAGGACAATGACGATGAGGACAAGGATAGCGAGAGCCAAGTTTGTAGGAGAAGGAGGATTGCTCAGGGGGCGCCAGCAGATGAAGAAGATGACGACGCCCACCCACAGAACGGAACAGAAGCCGCCGAAGACGTACATCAGAAGCTTCTTCAGATAGTTCGGTTTGGGGTGAGGGAGCGTGTTTTTGCCATCTCGTTGAATTCTCAGTGCAGCAGCACTCTCCGACAAACCCATCTCCTGAGAGACATTGAGCTGTTGGCAGAGCTGATCAACTTCGAGCTCATGAAAAGTCAAGTTGGAGAAGTACTCCTCCTTGTTGTCCTTCTTCTCCTTGATATCAGGCAAGTTATCAGAATCGACTTGGCGAGATTCGGAGACGTGAATGGACAAGGTACGATATTCAATCTGGACTCCAGAGTAAGGCGAAGAGGGCAGATCGCGACGGCTATTGACCGAACCGCGACTCATAGACCTCTTGCGAGACAAAGGCAGACCCTGCTCGCGGTCATTCGTATGGGTGCGGCCAACACGGCCTGATGGATGTGTAACATCGTTAAAGGTGATGCGGAGGTCGTTGGCTTCCTTTTCGTCCGGCTCGGGGGCAATGTTTTCAGGCATGATTGAAATTGAAGAAAGGGGGTAAAATTGAAAAAAGAAGTATTCAAAAAAAGAAAATGAACTTTTGATTTTTTTTCAAGTCTTCTTGGGCAACTTTGATTGAAACAAGCCAGACAGGGGGAGGGACAGAGAGCCACGTATAAGCCAACTGACCGTCTTTTTCTTTTTTTTTTCCCACAGCAAGTTTTGATACAAAGCGAAGAAGAGCTTGATGGAAGGAGGAAGAGGAAAAGGAGGTGAAAGAAGTGTGAACCTGAAGTAAGTGAAAAAAAAAAGCAGAGGACTAGAGGCCGGCTTTATGCACAACTGAGTCTGAGCGGTCAGGACAGACAAAAATTTTGACCCAGACAGCTGGGCTATGATACCAATAGCACCTGCATGCAGCTCAACTACGTGAGGGATTCAATTCCTACACCCTTTGGGCCCCCTTGTCGCCACCACAGCATTCAGCTTGAACCAAATAAAGCAAACACGTTCCCACGCCCTAGGCTAGGGTTTGGGGTTGTCCGCGATAACTCTGGCCCCCCCAGGCCAGGCCATGATAGGCAAGGCAATAACTACATCCATAACAAAAAAGCTACATACTGATAGGGCGCAGTACTGCGTACACGCACACTACATGATATTACCTACAGATGCAAATACATGGCCATGTATGGAGGTGGTATGTCGACAACGCAGCGTCCCAGCTCTGTCACTCACACACACCCCCATGTATAGACGGAAAAAAAGGGGGGCGTGTCGAGAAGAGAGAAGGGCAAAGCAAGGTATTTCGTAAGTGAAATAACGTATATTCCCGCATACAGCTCATTATTATCCCAACTAGGAAGAAAAAAACAAAGAGGAAAAGGCGTTTATGCTGAGCCTCTGTCTGTCTCTGCCGTCTCAGCTTACCTAAACCAGCTAGTTGGAGACATGGCAAGCCCGAGAAAAAAAAAAAAAAAGAAAAAAAAAAAAAAGCGGCTGAGGGCGTGAAACAACCCAGAAGAAAAAAAATGAAAACCATCACCCAGATCTGGAATGGCCCGAGGAGGGTAGAACCAAAAAAAAGGGGAGGGGGGGTGTCCAGCGTTGGTTTTTCTTCTGGTGGCCGAAATGGATCTCGCAAAAAAGGCAATAATACACGTATCAAAGGGCGCCAGAAAAAAAAAAGACCCCGAAAAATCCAAGCCAAAAGTACACGGTCAGAGTCGCGGGTACAAGCGCCTCCTCCGCCAGCTCAAGCTTCGCACAGTGCGCTACTGGCGTGTGGCCTCGGGGCCCGCCAGCCGAGCTGTGGATAATATGCAATTGTATGAGGGAATTATTCTCGCTGCTGCCAGCGGACTCTGGGCTACCGCGTGCAATTATTGCATCACAGCGGGACAATGGACTTACCGCATCAAGTATCGCCTTTTACGTACATCAACCTTCAGGCCAAAAGTTCACGGGCCTGGCCTTGCGCGCGGCTCCCGCTCAGCACACAGCGCTCGTTTCTTTTTATTTTGACTTTTCAACCTCCGTCAGCTTTTCTACACCTATGGCCTGTCATGAGCCTTTTTTTCCTGTATTTTTATCCGTCAAACTGCTGGCGTTCTAGTTCGCCGAAAGTGACGCATTGCTTGCGCTCGCATCTCAATCTCACTCCCCCCCTTTAGCACATGTGGCCATGCATGCGCCTCACTACAAGGGTCCAACCCCCTCTTTATGCAATGCGCATGCACGTCCCCCTCCTCGGCACTCGACCTTGATTCTGCCATTTTGCCATTTTGCGGGCCATGTGTGCTTCCAAGGTCTCGACGCCATCTTCCCACCACCGTTTCACCAAGTCCATCTCATCTCATCTCATCTCATCGTGTGTGTACTTGGCATACCACCTCGTATATTGCCTCCCAGTCGCTTTGATTTAATTTATTCGCCCTCAAATCTCATTCATCAACAAGTTTGCTCAATATAAATACCGCATGTTCCACACTATACTCCCATTTCTTCTGTTTTCACTTATACCACTGCCTCCTCCTGGTGGTAAATATCCTCCCGTCTCCCTTTTTTTTTTTTTTTTTTTCAAAATTCTCTCTCTCACCTTCCAACGGGGGTACATGCCCTAATGCAGACAAATGAATCATGATTCGTAGTGTCCATATATGTATAAAGAGAAATCATCTCAAGCATACATACATACCTCATCCAGCCATACTCCTGACTGCTTTTAATTCGGTGTAAAACAGCACACATGTTTTTATAGCTTACGAGCAAAACCCCCGTATAATGGACCTACCCCAAGGTATCTTTATTTCTGCTTCGAGTCATTGCAAAAGCTTGATTCATGCCCCAAGCCAGGCAGACATTTGCAAGCTTACCATGCGTTTGCTCCGCCTCACCTCACAATCCCAGCAGTGGTGCCACTCGCTCAATGCCTACATATTGAGTGGCAATAGCCTGGATTCGTGTAGCAGTAGTAATAGTTTCAATGTGTGATATGCACAGCAAACTCCGCAGATAATGCAAGGAGGCATTCATTCATTGGATGTCGGTAAAGCCGTCAAGATACGCCCTCAAAATCGTACGTTACAGCTGCAAGCATGCACATGGCGATCCACCTTGAAAGAAACCTCCCTCTGTAAATAAACAGCATCAGTAATAAAAAAAAAGCCATATTAGTAGTAGTAGTATATGCACTCCATCGGCAGAGAAGCTCTCCATCTGATCCACACGCACACATACGCGCGTAAATCCCCAGATACGCAAAAAGTCTTGGCATCGTGACCCGTTGCCTGACCCTGCACGTGGCCAGCCCTTTGGTGTGTGGGGTCCCGCACTTGGCCGGCACGTTCCGGGCGTCTTTATTGGGCCGTTGTGCGAGCACAGGACAAGTCGAGAAAGACAAGGACTACTAGTAGCACTAAGTAAGTAAGGGGGAGAGGGAGGGAGTCAGGATAGCATGAGAAGGGAATGAATGAATGATAGTATTAGATAAGTATATATGTATATATTGACTATATAAAAGAGGGTATTTTTTTTCTTTTTGGTATATAGATTTTATAGCGTCCAATGATTTGCTAACCGTGCCGGCGTATAACGAGTGGTATCATCAACAAGACCGTTTGCAGCCACACCTCATATGCACGTGTAAGGTTCATGAGCCTAATTAAAAAAGAAAAATAAATAAATAAATAATGGAACCAGAGAACCTCGTCGCCTTCAACGCCGTAACTCATCGCAAAGTTTTATCTAAGCAAGAGCCTTAGGAGACTCACCATCGGCCGAGATCATGGTGACGACCTCAGAGCCGGGGCGAACGATGGGGTCATCGTGGTGGGTAACGGCATAGTCATCCTCACCGCTGAGCTCTTCAAGCGTCTTGCGAGCAGTCTCGGGGATGAAAATGGTGGTGAAGCAGCCGAGCAACATGAAGAGAGCATAGATCTCAAGGACGTGGTCCATCCAAGGAGCAGCGACCTGCTTGGTGGCTCCACGAGTGCGCAGAGTAGCGATGGCACCCTGGCCGATGATGGATCCGATCTTGCCGGAGGCAGCGGAGATACCGTGGGAGGTGGAACGGTAACGGGTGGGGAACACCTCACCGGGGACAACGAAGGTGGTCGTGTTGGGGCCTGTGTCGCGTGCTCGTTAGCTTTTTCTAGAGACGGAAAAAAAAAATAGATTGACACAAAATTCACTTACCAAAGTTGAAGAAGAACTGGGCAATGACATAGATGGCAAGGAGGCCGTTGGAGCTCAGCTTGTTGTAGGCGAAACCCATAACGATGAAGAGAATGGTCAGGATAGCGAAGCCACCAAACTGAATGGTCTTACGGCCCAGAGTATCAATGGTAGCAACAGAAACCCAGTATCCAGGGACGGCACCAGCGAGGACAATGACGATGTTACCAACAGCAGTGTTGTACAAGTACTCGTAGACGTTGCTGACGTTCTTGGTAGAGTAGCCAATGACGTTCAGGATGGTACCGTTGTTCAAAGAGAGACCATAAAAGGCGACATCAAGGCAGAACCATGAACCAGCAGTGCCGAACAGGACGAGGAAGTTCTTGAGCTTGCCGTAGTGGGCGAGGAAGTCCTTGAAGCTGGCCTTGGGAACCTGGAGGCTCTCCTTGGCAGCCTTGTTGGTGGTGATACGGGCAATCTCGTCGGGGTGGCCCTCGCGCTTTCCAGTAACGTAGGCAACGACATCATCGCCAGCTTGCTCGACGTCACGAGCGATATCGAAAGTGTAACGAGGAGTCTCGGGGATGGTAAGACGGTCTGTGAGTCACGGTCAAGTTAGCGACCTCCCCCCACATGGAACTCTTGTCAATTGGTTCTTTTTTTTTTCCTTGTCACTTACAGTAGAGGGCAATGCAGGCAGGGACAGCGCCAAGACCGATCAGGGTACGCCACATCTTGTCGACAGCGAGCTGGCAAACACCAGTGCACTCAGCAGTCTTGGCGGCAGAGGACAGTGAACCCTTGAAGCCGAGAGTGACGAAGAGCATGACAAGAGCAGCAGTGAGCTGGCCGAGGCCCTGCATAGCAAAGACAGCGCTCATCATGGCACCACGCCACCTGGTAGTGGCGAACCTATATAACAGCAACTAGTGTAAGCAAAGCCCCCATCCACCAAAGCACTCCATCTAGAAGAGAGAGTAAAACACTTACTCAGAGGTAATAATGGATGAAAGGGGGTAGTCACCGCCAATACCAATACCCATAATAACACGCCAGAAGATGATGAGGCCGATGATATCGCAGGCGGGGGAGCCACTGGTCAGGGCCTGACCGATGGTAGCGAAGATGATGACAATAAGTTCGAGACCGTACATGCGCTTACGACCAACCAAATCAGCCATGATACCGAATCCAACCTGACCAATGACGGTACCGGCAGAAGTAGCGAGCTTGATGGCGCTGTCAGATGAGGTAGGCATGGAACCAACACCTGGGAAGTAGACGATGCCCAGCATGATGGTCAACATAGAGGCAGTGAAGATATCGTAAGAGTCCGTGAAGAAACCAACACCAGCGACCACGATGGCACGGACATGGTACCAGCCGAAAGGAGCCTTGTCGATCTCAGCAAGGGCCAGGCGGCGGCGCTCGTTCAGATCCTGGACGTGGAGAAAATCATTGTTATAGTTGTGGTAGGCACTGTTGCCTCCGGAAGTCTTTCCGAAGGCCATTGTGATTGTATTTTTATAAAATCAAATAAAACAAGAAGAAAGTAATAAAATGTAATGAAAGGCAACAACACAAGCCAAAGAAGCTTGGTATCACTCTTCTTCTAGGAGAAGAGGAAAAGACAAGGGCGGTCTTGAACACTTGTGGTTGAGAAACAAGGAGAGAAGGGGGAAAGAGAAGGCCAGCTAGATACAAGGGACAGGCTCAGGGGAAATATATAGGTACTACTACCACACTGCTTCACATCTCTGTCCCAAGGAGAATTAATTTTAATCTTTTTCAGGCAGCTTGATCCATCGTGGATCGATTCCTCGGGGCCTTTTCCCAGCCAAGACGACCGAGTCCAATATTGGTCTTGGTCTGCCTCTCGGAGCGGGCCAGACTGATAATGGAAGACGCGAATGCAGCCACAGACGGAGATGGAAGGGCAGAAGATCAGGCACTCTAACACCATTCTAGTAAATCTATTGGTCGCAGATGCCTGTCAACGTGTAGATAATAAGCCCAGAGCGTGGTCGACCCGACATGGCTTCTATGCTGGTTTGCGTCGATGCATGTGGAGGATCGGCCAATGGGGGGCTCGCAAATCGGCACGTTGTCGAGATAACCCCATCTGTATGGGGGACGAACCTCTCCACAATTGTATATGCTTGAAATTTAGCTGCATCGCGCAAGGAGTCCCGAGAGTCAAGAGCCACCAAAGACTATGGCTATACGGCTCCGACTTGCGGCTTGGCAAGCTCTTTGCTGCCAAAAATACTGCCTCGTGAGGATGCCAATGCCTTATCTGCAGCTGCCGGTCGTCTGGTTTGGCGACCGAGACATGGTGAGGCTAAGGGTCTCAGGCGCGGATCCGGTCAATTGCCTAATAGGGACACCGAGTGTGGCGACTCCCGGCGCCGGATCCATGCTGGGCTCGCCTCGTCTTCAAAGCTCTCCACGCATAAGCATGCCTGCATTGTCCCACGTGCTTGCCCCAAGGCATCTCAATCTCTGCGATTTCTGGCGGCGATTCAGTAGAAGATCGTGTTATAATCCACTGTCCTAGAGGGCCATTCCACTCGATGAGCTGCTGATCAATTCCAAATTCGCACGTGTGCGCCACTTCAGCTTCGTTCAATAAGCCTGCATGCAGGACGGAATAGCTCCCACTTCTGCAGCTTACTTTTAAGGTTGATTTTTACTCTGAGCGGTTTTCTTCCTCTTTGCCTGTTTTTGATCGTGTGAGCGGAAAAGCAGGAAAACAAGGGTTTGGGATCTTCTGTATGTGCCATCTCAGCCTCGCACCTAATCGGCCTCAACCCTAGTACAAGCCCAGCCCGGGATCTATTTTTTTTTCCCCTCAGCTCAGCCATCACCATCAAATCTTACCATGTCTCTCACAACACACACACAAACCATGGCAGAGAAGCCAAAAAGCGACAGCAGTGACACCAAAGACGCGCTTGACGGCGTGCTGCCGCTCTCATATAGAGTGGTCACGCGAGACCGCGAGAAACAAGACGCGCTGCACCTGGTGGCGGATAGCATTGCGCAGCAACGTCAAGCTGCCTCTGCCGCCATAATCTTCAACCCACTCTGCCTCGCAGGTTTATTAGCCACGTGCGCCGGCGTATATCGCCAATACCTGTATGCCGGCTACGGTACCGTGTTGACGATGCTTTGCGGCGTCGTCATCGTGTACCTGTCTTTCGTGCGATATTATACATCGAGGTACCTTGAGCTGGCGGAGAAATTTCGTTGGAAGGACTGGATCACCGGCCCCAATGGCAAGGAAGATGTTATCATTACTGCCGTCTTTGGCGACGAGATAATCGGTACCCTTGTTCTCAGACTGAAGGGAGATAAGTTGAACAAGAAGAAGGGTACTGCGCAGGCTGGCTCAGATGGCCAAGGCATCATCCGCGCCTGGACCACGAAGCTGCGATACCGAGGAAAGGGAGTTGGCTCAGATCTGCTGCACTTTGCAGTCCAGACCACATACCGCGAGTTTGGCTCGAGCGCCAGCGTAGAGTTTGCTGCAGATCATGCAAACAGCGTCAATCCTCTTCCTGATATGTTTCTCCGACCATTCAAGAAGCGCCAAGAAAAAGCAGGCAAGGCGCTGAAGCAAGCTTTGAAGGATCAAGGGAACCCGAAATAATCCCTAGCACTTGGATATAGATACACACTCATTCTGTAATATAAAATATATAATAATAATGGCAATGAACATTACGCATCATCTGGGTTCACGAAAATAAACTTGACTTTTGGTTACTCATTGGCAGTAGCGATATGTCACACACACGTGATGCATGCGCAGCTTCGTATAGTCTCGATCGATCACGGGAATTACAACTTGGCGTTGATGATGAGTTAAATCCGTACGATACTACTGCGACCGATTGATCCAGCAGTAGGGCAATTGAGCATGCGACACCTTGGCTGCAGACGAGTTTCAAAAGGAATATGCCAGCCAAGGAACTTGGCGATGCCACCATCATACTTGGCGATGAGGAATGCATTGCGCAGGTGTTGATGGTGGTAACATGATTTATCCACCGGTCTCTTGTTCCATTGCCAACAGCTCCGTTATCCGAGTTCTAGATGGCCGTCTAGATGGCGCATTCGAGTCATCGACAAAGGGACTTTCGTAAAACACCTGGTGTTGGCCATTGAACATTTGAAGATGGTGGCGAGAGCGAATTGGTGCAGCCAAATGCAGCCAGAGCTTTGGCACGTGGCATCGCAACAGAAACCAATATTCGAAACGGAACCGAAACCGCCCGACAAAGGGCTGCGGGCGCCGCGAGGACTTTTGGCGCGTATCCATCTGACAGTGGCAGCTCACGCACGTGGGCGACGAAATAATGTCTCATCGGGTCGTACCCACTCCAACTCTTGCTTGGCTGCAGAACTATTGACGGTGACCCAACAGCATGGGCCGACTATTATTATTTTTTTCCAACCCGTCCACCTTCGTGTTGAAAATAGAAATTCTTCCATCAAAATTTTACCCTCGGAATCGTTAAAAAAAAAAATCCGAATGAAGGCGATTGCTGAAATATTAGAAGCGGGTTGCACACTGTCCTGCTGGCCATCAAAGATCCGGCGTAGTGTCCCTCTCTGCTCATAATGCCCACACGGCAATACTATTAGCCATGCTGTAACACGCAAGAATCATACTGTCTCACATGGCGGAGAGCGAGGTTTCACCATCCCTTTCACACAACCAACAACGAAGTGATATGGAGATGATATATGAGAAAGATGCAGCGACAAGCCGCAGAATCGAGTGCTGCGCCTGCACCAGCATCAAGAAAGGAAGGTCGGTTCCATTGCAGTTTCATTTCTCACGGCAGTGCCTCGTATTTGGGCAACGCATCGCACTTGGTGCAAGTCGTGTTGCGCAAGTGAGTTCGCGCAGACGATAGCGTTGCGTCGCTAGAATCCTGGTAAAAGATCCACGGTGGGCTGCTCGCCTCCTCTCAGTAGGTAGTCATACGAAGCACCCGCATACAGTACATAAGAGGACAGATCCCCCCTCTCCTAACAAGCCCTGTCACTTGTTCTCAGGATGGACTGCCTGGTTCTGGGGCGCCAGGGAGAAACTTTTTAAAAATTTGCCAGCCGGGCTCCATAGAGAGTAGTCTGGTCACATTGTCTAGCGCTTCGGAATCGGTTGTCTAAAATTGACAGAATCTGCTGTTATAGTAATGCCGCGAATTGCCATTCTTAATGCCTTGTTAGTGGCATGGTGGTTTGCAACTATGTCGATTGAAGGATATGTGGCTTTCGCAGTCGTGGCGCGAGAACAGGCAGTTCTCCCACTAGAGCACTGGTGTCCGCGCTCGCATATTCCACTAAGACATGACTTATGGCGTAGGCTGTTCTTATGTTTCTAGTGAGCCAGTAGAACCATATTGTAGCCACTTTTCTACCGGCGCAATTTTTATGGCCGCGTGGACCTTAGCTTTGTGCTAAAGG
This sequence comes from Trichoderma asperellum, assembly GCF_020647865.1. NCBI lineage: Eukaryota > Fungi > Ascomycota > Sordariomycetes > Hypocreales > Hypocreaceae > Trichoderma > Trichoderma asperellum. Next base: position 2,447,482 of record NC_089416.1, read on the forward strand.
ATGAAATGAGGTGCTGTGTCTTTATTAGCCTCCCTTCCGCAAGTCACATTGAATAGGACTGCTGAACGAGCCCGAGCTGAGCAGGTTACGAGGGTCCAACATCTTGGTACTCTGCAACCTACTCTATGCCAGCAGCAACCCACAGCATAGCAGTCATCCGCAGCTACAGCGCTTGGCCATCAAAAGTAAAAGAAACCCATAGAAAGAAAGCATTGCGCATTGTCTCAGTCGCAACACATTGATCCAGCCTTATCGAACACGCCGTTGCTATGCCAAGCATCGCTCGGGCCATCCATTTCGTCGTCTTGCTGCATTTGTCGCTCCTCTCGATGGATGGTGCCTGTGATAGGCGGAGCTCGCGACACTACCGGAGTCGTCAACGCAATTAGCCGCCGCTAAATTGTCGCTGCCGAACAATGCTGTCCGCTTTTAGTGGTTTAGGGCTGGGAGCTGTAGTACCCTTAGCAGACATGTGGAGTGGCAGAGGGTTCCTTTTATAGAGAGCTCTGCTCAACGCTGTAGCTCCCAGACAGTTGTATGCTGGGGATTTTCTGCCGGTGCTTCGTCTATGCTTGCGTCTGTACATCCATGATGCGTGAATATCTCTCAGCCTCGGTGCTGGGCGAGGACTCGGGGACACATAAAGGTGGGAGGCGGCGAGAGGCACCTTGGCCGAGTCGTTGGTACAGCAGATGGGGAAAGGCGAGTGAGGTCATGGCCATCAAACGACAAGTTGTAGGGGCGTGTGCGTCTGCTTGCGCGCGGTGCATGTTCCTAGATGCCAAGGCTCGCTCTGTGATAAGCTCATGGCAAAATATGGGGTGCGGCCCAGGAAATTCGCGATGAGGGGCGGCCGTGGCAACGATCCGGTTAGACGGGCGGATCCAGGGCATGCAGCAACGCAATGATGGCGTGCGACGATGCTTCAAGGCGGAGATATATGCAGCAATGGGGGCGTAATATGCTTGTACGCGCACTCTGGCGTGCAGCCCGTGCATGATGGAGCGGCCAGTGCGGGCTGTCTTGCGTCGGCACTGTGCGTCCGAGCTCGCCAAAGTACCGAGTACCCGCTAAGGGTCCTCTGACGGACATGGCTTAGGGCTACAGGGAGCAGCAAGCATCGACCAGCCGCTCCCCAGACTTGTGCGGTTTGACGATTCCCTCTGTGCTCTCTCTACCTTTTGCTGTGGCTCACTTGTGTTTGAATGTTTTGTGCTATCCATGCAGTATTAGCTGGCGATGCTACTGCAACACGGAGGCTAGCACGTGCAGTTTATTCTCCGACCCTGGAGCGGTGAGACTTGGGCCCGTGTGTAAGTAAATACGGCAGCATACGTCCAGTAGTACATGATAGCATCAAGAGCAGGTATATGTGTAGGCATCAATGGAGTAGATGCAATGGAGCATACTCCATGCATACGTGTATAACTCAGCAACTGCTACTAACTTAGTCTTGCTGGAGCTTTGCTGTACTTACTAACCGCCAGAAAAAAAAAAAGAAAAAGAAAAAAAAGGCCAAGAAGCATATGGCATATACGAGGACACTGCCAGGCTCCATTACGGCCACTGCAAACGAGTTCTCGACTGGCGCGGCAAACTCCGCATCTGCCGCTGTCTCTGTCCTCCTGCACAGCGATCGACTCTGGGCTGGGAATTGGACTGGTCTAGACACGGTGAAAAGCTTCACCGCAAGACACAGCACAGCCATCCCCCGGCCCAAAGCCAAATGCCTCATACTATCGCTATATCGAGAGGGAGGCCTCCTCGCCCAGCAGACGTGACGTAGGATGACGATGCCGCCTGGTCGAATCGAGCTGGCCGTCTGCAGCCCCCGAGAGCCTCAAGCCGTTTTCGAGCCCTATTTGCCTGTTTGCCCGCCTTTTCTGTTCTGCGTTGCTTCAACTTACTGCTTCCGTCCTAAAGCGTGGCCGGGGGCGTGGCCGCTCGCCAATCACAGCCGGCGTATTTATGCATCTGGCAACTATTCACTCCTCTGCCGATCCCCATAGTCCCGGCTGCTCGCTCCGTATTAGTGCGGCCCTGCTAGCGAGCAGGTAGCGAGGAAAAAAATTCCCAGCCCAGCAGGCGCCAGGTGCCTCCAACGTATATCGCTCATAGCCATTGCTCTCGTGGGTTCGCCGGTGATACTTCACTTCTGTTATGGGAGACAACACCAGGGCTAACGTCGCGGCCGCCGGGGTGCCCATGCCCTCATCGCAAAACCGGGACAAAGGGACAGAAACAACATGGCAGGATTTTTCCTCACGCCGCCGCTTTCACTGTTATTATGGATCAGTTGCTCCCTTCACTCCCCCAAAGTCTAGTCTTGCCTGGGCCCAATGCCGCGGTATGCCACGACGTTGGAACAATTGATCCCTTGTTTCACTTTCTTGCTGCACGGCATGTGATGTTTTTTTACTTCCTAGAAGGGTATCACGTAGTGCTCTTACACACCAAAAGGCTTTTGCCAAAATCAAATGGCTCTCCCAACCAGCGTCGCTTTAGCAGTCGCCGATGCAGTCTCCTCACCCCCCTTTTTTTCTTGTGTAGTATAGCAGGGCAAGGTCAATATTCTTTACTTTTTCCATCTCAATTATTGCCCTAATTATTTTCTTTCTACGCGCGTTAGCCTAGGCGTATCAATTCTGTTTTCTTTACTACTGAAAAGAAAAAGCAAAGAAAAAATGAATCATGTTATCCCCTATTATTCAGGGCCGGAGTGCTCTGCTGCCCCCTTTTCACCATATTTCTTTACAGCTCAAAATTTCTCTTCCATCTCCTTCACTCGCATAGAGTTAGTCGTACAGAGTCAGCCTTTCACGTCGCCCGCATAAACTAAAAGCTTGAGGTGGTGAAGACATAGGTCGAATCTCTGCCACCCATCTGGGAATATGAGCTGGTAGATTGTGCCAAGTTTCCAACCTTTTCATGAGCCCCTCCCCGACAATCCAGCTTGAAGTTGCTCACGATGGCCATTCTGCCATGATAGGAAGGCGACAAATACAAGCTTAACTGCCCTACGCGTCATTCATAGGAAGCGAGCAAGAGAAGTCTGAACTGCAATTAAAGGGAGAGCTGCCTGTGTCGACAGCAATTCAGTTTGACGTTATCCCTCTCTTTGCTTTTGCTAATCTGGTAAATAGTCATTTGATGGTTGATCTATCCAAGATAGCACTCTCCTCCGACCTACAACGACCCCTCAAGTACCTATACTACTACTGGCTACTTTCCAACACACGAAGCGATGTTACAATTGAAGATTTTCATACACGTTCATTACAACCTTCATCAAGCTTCTGTTGTATTCCTTGATCTACACATTCCCCTTTTCTAAGAGTTGGCACGTGCCCTTCATCCAGGTGACCAACAATAGAACAGAGGCATTTCAACCGCAATATCCTTGTGAAATATGCCTGAACATTCCCTAGCTATTCAAGATCATCCCTTGTTGGCTTGATCAACGTCCATACGTCCATACGCCCTCCACTTGTGCCCTATTGCTGTTGGGAAGTCACTATCCGACATCGTATATTAGCTACGTACGAGGTCTCATAGTAACTTGGAAAAAGCAAGCCTGGTTACCCTCCAATTTTGATCCCTTTGTTTTGTAACAAACGTATCAAATGGAGGATATCAGCCCATGTACTCTATCGAACGTGAACCGATACAATTGCCGACTAACGAATTGAAGGATATGCCAACTACCACAAATGCATTATCATTCTTTCTTCTTTCTTGTCTAAATAGTGGGAGAAGAGAGAGAAGAGAGGAAGAAAGAATTATGTATTGTTGCTTCTCGACCATGCACCTTATCAATAACCATTTCAACGACTCAAGAGAGGTGGCAATCTCTTCTAGATGCAGCAGATTTCTTTGATCTACGCATATAAAGTATTAATGCGAAAATTCGATTCTTAATTTGAATTATACTGCACACCATTAGTTCATTGCTTTGCGATATAATTGCAGTACCCCAAATAGGGACCCAAACATTTCAATACTTTCCCTCTATAACACCTACAAGGCATCTGCGTTGGGTTATATAAAAAGAACAAAGACATTATTATCAAAAGAGAGAAATGTTCCAAGGATTTGGTTTCTCCAAGAGAGAGAAGCACGCTAAGCACGCTACTCCGCTTTTCAGTACCTAAGCTTGGGCAACAGATAAAAAGTGTCAACTGATGTATGCAGCCGAAATCAGTAAATCTGAGCAACATTTTTGCCCTTCAGTTTGAAACTCTTATTCCCATGCCGCTACATGATGTTTTCCCCCTTCAATTTTCTCATGTCTGTAAAGTGCCAAGCCCTTCGTGCACGGCGATGATTCCGCATAAACAACACGATAAACAGCACCAAACACTATTCGCACTATCAACAGAAATTATCAAGCAAATTTTATCAGATGGACCCCTTTCATGACAAACGAGATGACGCAGAAGCTCATGTCACTGTCAAATTCGGGGACTCCAATGGCACCAGTGACACCGGCAGCAATAGGAATAAGAGGGTCGAAAGGGAAGACAGCCTAAGGCGTTGGGCCCATATCTCGAAAAGCTTCAAGTTCAATATATATTCTATCATTTTCCTTGTTAGTACTTGAGAGTGCAAAGTTGATTTAAATGATTTTGAAGAGCATGACTGTTAAGGGGTATTAGAAGGATAAGATCGCTTTGAGGAGCTAACTATGGATTGAAGATAAATTGCCTATCCCTTGTGAGGTGGTAAATTCATTGCCCCAGACTTTACCAGTCCAATAAAGAAAGACTCATGAGCATCACTTCATCCGTTACAGTAGAAGAGGATGCGCTAACTGGAACACGCAAACCTCATGCGCATACATAGCAAGTACTGTAATTGATACTAAAGCAAGAATAATATAGTCGCTAGCAAAGGCCATATATAGACATGTAAACATCAAATCTGCAGGTTTCGCATAAGCAGATGTATAGGTCATTCAAGTATTCCAAAGCTCAATGTACAAAACAGGTATCATATCCATCATGACGAGGCACCGCCTGCCTTGGCCTGCACGACTAACAGGTCCGTCGTCACGCCGCTAGCAACAAAATGAGCAGCAAGTTTACCCAAGCAGCCCTGGACATCATCTCTGGGCCTGTCTGGGAGCTTGCCTTCCTCCAATGTGACTCCTCCACTGCGACCCAAAACAACCAATGTCGGCTTGTTGACTTCTGACTCACTGGCATTGGGGGCGGGATCGGCGAAGTTAAGCAGATCTTGAACGGTAGGTGCTATAGAGTGTTTCTCGACCATGATCCGTGAAGATATATCTTGGGAGAGTTTGCTAATGACTAAATCAATGATATTGTCATTTTCTGATGAAGACTTCTCGGTAACCTCAGCGACGTTGACGATGGTTGCGGTTACATGTTCGCGCTCCAAGAGCTGGATAACGAGATTAAGAGCAAGATTGTCATCGCGCCCCCCAGTATAGACGAAGAAGATCTTGTGAATACGAGAAACTAGGGGTGCAGTGGGAAAGTCGCGTCTCGATACGTCATAAGAGTACTGTCGGCGGAGCTTGGCTTGCTGACTTCCCTGGTTCTTGCTCTTTACGTCATCTTGACTCCTCGTGAAGAGTACGCCAATGTTAAGTTCAGGAGCGCGAAGGACAGATTTAACAAACAACATATAACTAGACGCAAGCCGGTCTTCGACATTGGCTGAAGAAACAATCTGAGCATCACCCATGCTACCAGTCTCAGTCCAAGGTAGGAGAAGGAGATCCGATGTCATGTTGGACGAGCGCGAGACGAGAGTATCAGCAAAACGATCTTCTGGCATAATGGCAACTTCACCAGATGCTGAAATGTTATGAAGCTGACCGACGCTGCGGAAAATATTGACGACAGGGTCGTGCTTGGTGTATTCATCGACTTGGGCCACCGTCATGACAGATGAATCACGATCTGTTAATTCGAGGAGTCTCAGACCATGAGCTCGGACAGGTACTTTGGCATCATCATCGTAATTTCCCTTGTCTTTGGAGTCTCCAGAGCCGCTTGACGCCTCCGAGGCACGAGAGCGTCCGAATAACGACAGAAGGTTGAGTAGCGCGGGCATGTTGTCCAATCTAAGGTAAACCAGCAGCCGCCTAACTCTCCTATTCTCTGACTCAGCCGTAGGGGTCACCGTTATTTGAGTAATTGGAGAACCAGTTTCCCAATCAATCTCGCCACGCTTCCAGGCAGCAATCTTTTTCTGATACCAAGGAGGATACAGGTAAGAGACGGCAGGAGTCGTAAAGAAGGTGGTGAGGAGAGCCATGACAACAAAGATGGTGAAAGTCCTAACGCTGAGAATTTGAGCTTGAAGACCAATATTCTAAAATGCATAGATGTCAGTCATTTTACTTGAGAGAAGGGGAATAAAACATTTCTTCCACTTTAACTTACCAAAGCAATGAGTTCCACGAGGCCTTTGCAACTCATCAAGACACCAATAGCGAAAGATTCTCTCCAAACCAAGCCATTAAGCCGAGCGGCTACAGATGCGCCAACGATTTTGGTGATGAGAGCGACAAAAGTAGTGGCAAATACGTAGCCCCATGTCGTTCCTGTGTTGAGAAGGCCGAGGTTTGTGCTGAGACCAGAGAGAGTAAAGTAAAGAGGCAGGAAAATAGAACCAATGAGATCTTCGAGTTTCTCAATGACGATGATGTTGAAGCCGTGCTCACGTGGAATGATCAATCCAGCGGCAAATCCTCCAAAGATGGGATGAATTCCGATAATTCCAGTGAAGAAGGCGGAGGCAAGAGCAATGAGAAGAATAAGAGCGATAGCGCTTTGTGAAGGGCCATTCTCAAGGTTGTTCGTCTTCCGCAAGGTGAACCGAAGGACAGGTTTAACAGCAACTACGAGGAAAATAATGTAACCGATGGCAACAAGTAGAATCCACAGCGCTGTAATACCCTTGCCAGCATTGACTAAGGCAACACAGAGCGCCAACAAGATCCATCCTAGGAATCGTATAAGTAAAAGATCGTGAAGACAAGATTTCCAGCAGTACTCACCAACGACATCGTTTGCAACACCTGCCGATAGAGTAATAATACCGACCGGCGTATCAAGCAGCTTGAGCTCTGTCAAGATACGGCAAAGGACGGGGAACGCCTAGGGGAGGTTAGGGCACGAGCGGTCATTCAATTGGACGCATCAATTTCATCGGGCAGACTAACAGTGATGGCAACTGCGATACCAACGAACAGCATGTACACGCTGAAGCTGATTGGCTTGACCCCAGGATCATCGCGAAAGGCGTTGTATATACCCCAGGCGAGGGCGCAGCCAACGCCAAATGGCAGTGCGAGTCCAGCAAAGGCAACAGAGGTTGCAACACGCCAATTGCTCAGAAGGAATCGAACATCGGTCTCAAGTCCAATCATGAATAAGTAAAGGACAAGACCGAGATTTGCGACAAGCGTCAGGTTGGGGATCGAAGCCGCAGGGAAGATGGCATCTTGAAACCCGGGAATGTGGCCCATAACAGAGGGGCCAAGGATGATGCCTCCAATAACTTCGGCAATGACTCGGGGTTGCCGAATCTTGGACAGAGGCCAATGCAAGATGTGGCAGAGGATGACGATGAGGGAGATCTAATTGCGCTGGCGTTAGCATCTCTTGCCGTCACAGAGCGGAGGGCTACGGCTTCGCTTGCGGCACCGACCTGGATGATGAAGATGGTGATGGGATTCTTGGGATCGTACACCGACGGGTTTCCGCCCTCCAAGATACCGCCCTGCGGCGCGACTCGGACGGTCGAAGTCGGCGCAGCCGAAGTTGTCGTCGAGGTCGCCATGATGAACGCGGCTGGCGGTAGAGTTGCAGCCGTGAAGGCGCAAACTGGAATGCGAAACGGGCCTCCCCTTGGATAAACAAACAACCTCAGAGCTCTCCGCACTCTAAGCTCGCAAGGATGCCAGCCAGATTAGATGAGAGGGGAGAGAGAAGATAGTTGGGAAGAAGAGAGTCTCTCGTGAGAGAAGAAAGGCGGATGAAGTTGCGTCGGCGACTTAGCTGTGACGATATATCGGCGTAGGCTGCGCTATGTACGCTGCCCACAAGGGTCCTTGGCGACCCTCTAGCTACCCAGTAGGCCGCTGGAAGGTCACTGATCAGTTGACAAGCGTCGCGCCAAGATCAAGTTCCAGGCAGTGTTGGCGGGGGCGGAATGTTGCTTAGCGCCACTCACCGCTAAACCTTACGCCATGTGAAGGACGGTACACGCAAAGATGCGCACTGCCCAGAGCAGAATATCTGGCATCAAACTACTACTATTGATTTGTGAACATACATATGGTAAGTAAATACTGCCATTCGGACAAGGGCCTTGCCACCATATTTTGGTTGTACCAGTCAAAAAAGAAATAGAAATAGGCTAGCATGGCGGCCTGCAAGTTGTAAGGGTAGTGGCCAGGTTTGTCTTGCTGACGATGGGTTTCGCAACAGGATGGCGATCACCAAGACCGACCACGGCAAGGACGGGAGTATGATTTGCGCATAAACCAGTTGACCCAGCGCAGTGGCAGTGCTTCTACTAACTGTAAGAATTCATGTTCGTTTTGTTCAGCTATCCTCGCGCTAATACAGTCGAGCCTCGGCGCTGGAACCAAATCAGATCCCTTCTCTGCATTTTAGTGAGACCTGGCGGGCCGTTGTCTCGCAAGCCTTAGATGCAACGCTATTCAGGGACATGTGGCAAATGTTCAGCTCAAACTGCAAGCCCAAGTTGGCTGTTGCTACTCTGGAAAACTGTGTCAGTCAATGCTGCGCTACGTTGGCGGCCAACACGAAACAGCCTGTTACTCGGACTGTCTGCGTCTGCTAGATGGGTGGACGGAGGGATGGATATTCCCCCCAGTCAACGTCTATTGTATGCATTCGAACTGCTATAGATACCTAGGTATATGACAAGTTTGTCCCAGCTGAGATGCTAAATTTGTGCCATCAAGCAGACATGCCTTGGCAAGAACATGACCAACGCTACACAGCAGTCTTAGCGCTCAACCCCGCATTATCGAGCTCGACTGATGCTTCAAGGTTCTCCAAGCCACACAACCACTGGCACTTCAGCTGCTCGCAAATGGCGTCTGGATTTCGCGTCTTACCTGCAGAGAAACTCTGGCTGCGGAAGTCATGCGTGGCAACAGGCATCTCGGCTGAAAAACGAAACCGAAGTAGATGCCTTTTGGCATTACGACATGACGCATCTCCATCATCCGCTGGCAACCTGCCCTCCGACCTTGCGCCTAACCGACTCAGACCACCCACTGTTAACGTCCGCGCCATTAGTATGGCGCAATTAAGGCTGTGGGCCACCTAGAGATCAGATCTCTGATATGCAGTCGACCAAATCTCACCTCAGGCCATCATGTGCCCCTCGCAAGCGGCCTATGTGAGCACTCCAACAAGCACGCGCGTGCAACTACCGACCCAACATGCGGCAGCACCCTCATGTAAACCACGACGCTCACCCCTCCTCATCGTCCCTCCACCGCCAGCTTAGCAATCAGAGCAGCAGCTGCCTTGTCCCCTCCATATCGTAGTCCCTTTTCTGAAAGCGCCTTGGCCTTCTCCCGCATGGCCACGCTGGTCTCGCCGCCCAGCACCTTGAGGAATGCCTCTGTGAGGGCTGCGGCCACCCACCCCGGTGATGTCTCCTTGGATGGCCAAATACCAACACCGAGGTATTCTGCTGTTTGTGCATATCGGTAGTGGTCTGCCCATTGCGGGAGGATGACGCTTGGGAGACCAGCTCTATGGACAAGCCGAGCCTCGATCAGCAAAACAACGTCTTTCAAATTGACCAACTTCGGAAGTCAGTGGGAAGAAATCTGGGCATTACTCACAGCAACGCTTCATAGAAGCAGTTGGCGCCTCCATGATGTACCGACGCCACAATATCGCCGGTATTATACAGGGAAGTGGGATCGACGTCGAGCCAGGATTCCAGTCGCAGCCTTCTGTTCATAATATACTTCTTGGCCGGCTCCAGGAACTCATCACCGAATTCTCCTCGCTTCTTCATCTTCCATAGGATCTGGACATTCTCAGCCTCCAAGACGGGAACAATTGCTTCCACCATAGCTCGGGCCATTGCTTCGTCGTATACCACTATACTACCCAAGTTGATGAGCATGGTGGGAGCCCTCTTCACCCAGCCCGCTAATTCTGCACTCTGCGTCTCAGCTGGTGCTGCATCAAGAACTAGAGGACCTGCCACATAAATGTTGTCTGGAATAAAGTCCAATGGGAACTCTGCTTCAGGAAAACTCATGGCAATCCATGGTACCACCGGGTTATCTATCTCGGTGAGAGTAATAGCATGTCTGATGCCTTTTTCCTGAAGCCAGGAACGCTTGCTCCTAATGGCAGACGATCCAAGGATTTGCATCAGGGAATAAGCTTGCTGGTATATATTTTTCGGGATATCTTTCCAAGGAATCGGAAACGGAATGCCCGTGGCCATGCTAGCCCAGCGTCAATACATCATTTTCGCCTGATCCCAAACAGATTTGATATCGGCATACTTACCCAGGATATTTCCAAAAATGTGCTCCAAGGGGCTGTCTCACGCTCAAGTCATCCAGCAGTGCATTCGGTGAAACGTAAACACGCCTTCGGTTCAGACTTCGCGCGGCATCAATGCCTGGTCGGAACCATGGGTCGAGGACGATGACGGAAGGGTCTACCTCTTCAATGATATCTACAATCCTCCGATACAGCTCTAAATGAGCTTCTTTGGACCATGCAGCCATAAAGAATGAGATGATATCTCCAAATGCATGCAGCCCAGGCAGCCCAGGAGGAGTCCTGATCCCGCTGGCGCCACCCTTATGGACTTCAGCCTCATCTGCGAGACTAGGAGCATCGAATTCATACCAATGCACCTTGGCATACGGGTTTTTTGCTCTTGCATTCGTTTCGATACGCTCAAGCTTTGTTGCCAAGCTGGGAAAGGAGGCATAGTGAATTTCCAGTGCCGGATGGCTCTCGACCAGCTCCGAGACTGCGGCAAGGTGAGCGTTGCACAATCCAGGGTGGCTATCAGTGAGGACGAGGACAGTATTATTGCGGCCACCGACCAATGTCTCATGTTCTTGGACAGGGCGCTGGGTAAGAAACGTCGCAATGAGTGAGCCGAGAATGGCGATCGCTGTCAGATCCCGCCGAGTCATCATGTATGTTTGACTGAGTATTAAATATACATTGGCAAGCCTGGCAGAGAGGATGAGGAGAAACGAACATTTGTTGCTGGTCCTTCAACGCCCGTTATGCTCTCCTTTTAAGATGATCCTGCCAGGCAGGTATGACATGGTTCTTGACTAGCTTATCACTGGCAGTGCTAAGTTTCATGCAAGTGGAGTCTATCAATTCCATCATTTGTTTGTTCGTCTCATTCAGTACCGGGGACTCCTCTCTTACGATGGATGACGCATATAATTTTCGGATAAAGAAGGCCGGATCCGGCTTCGACTCCAGATATGCGGGTTCACTACGTATTCTACACATATATCCGCTTCACGGAGGTTGGTTGCAATAGAAAGCAGAGGTCAAACATCCTGACCGGGGTCCCCCCCCCCTGGCTACACAGTATCACAGTTTCTTACCAAGAAAGCCTAGTTGTTCTCACAGCTCCCTCTTCAACTTCATCGACCTGCCTTGCCTGACGGGCTTGTTGTGTAATATCTGCTAAACAGGCGTGTTTTTCTTGAGAGTTGAGATAATAATTCTGGCAGGAGGCGTCTTTCTTTATAGAGATTGCCTTATTCCAGGAGCAGCGCCCCTCAGATATGAGTGGAGATTTATTGAAGGAGGCATTGGAGCTTGTTTTGAGAGGCAGCTTGCCAATTCTCTTTTCAGCCCTTTCCATTATTGGGACCGCTTAGGGCTTTGAGAACAAGCAGTCCTGAATGTTGTCTTTTTGTGCCAATTCCGCTATTTTGCTTTTTTTCATTCTCTGTAAATCCAATCTGCGGCTGTTTTTCGGAATTTCCTTTGTTAAGGGATAAACAAGAGAGGTCATTTACAACCTCTGGCTCTTGTTAGGCCTAGCACTACACCAGGCTATCCTATATCCAGGGTTGTTTATATCGGTTGAGGTTAGTAATGTGATAATTGAGCGTAACTTTGCCTTTTTCTACTACTTTGCCCCCTCCCCCCCTTTTTTTAGCTAGCTGATATCGTCGATATGCCTTGGCGCTGATTTCTACTTAATTTTACAGCTTGTGCCGCCTTTGCTTTTGAGAGTTATAGCATAGCTCTGGAAGTAATATTAATATGTTATACTGAGGCGTTTTTTGGTCTTGGGAGCAAGTTATTGGCAGTTGAGCAAGCTTGATATACAAACGTCGTCGTCTTTTCTACAGTAAATAGGGGTTGTAATAAACAGTGCGTTGCAAGGAATATATTCATACTGTGTGGCCGGGGAGTGCCCCAGTTTAGACGTTTGACATTTCCTTTGGAACCAATCTTCGTATCCCTTATCAAATTAATTGGCCCTCGTGAATGGCAGAAAAGCTGTCAAGTTAGGGTGCCGTCGGCAGTTGATTTAATGAAAACGAACTGCCGACAGCTTTGAAAGAGAATCCAAGGCCAGGGTATAATTGCCGGGTTCTGGCTGCAGATTCTAATCTAACGATAACCTCATTGTAGCTTTGTAGCACCGATTCGCGAAGGCATCTATCAAAGCGTCTGCGTTCGCTGTGCAATATCCAATAGGGTAGTATCGCCTCTAGAGATCAATATCGCTAAAATATGCTTAAATCCTCGCAATGGTAATTGCCTATGAAGCGAATATGCCATTTCATCTAGCCGTCCTAGGCCGATCTCGCGCTCCGTTTTTTTCAAGAGGTATATGGATTGATGGCCTGGGATCTACATCTTCATGGCCCTTGTCAGGCTTTTTCTTATTTTCTTTGAAGCTTCTCGTTTTTTTTTTCTACGCCAGTGTTGTGTGGCTTGTTCAACTATTGGGATCTTTGCCAATACTAGTCGTTAGTAATTATATCAGGAGATATTATGCTGCCTCCGTCGTAGCAAGACAAACATCGAGCTTCTCTACCAACAGCTCAGCGAAGGAAGTTAAGAAAAGAGCATTATCAGTACTATCCATAAATTTGATATCGCACCATCGCAACAATCAGCAACCGCAAAACTTACGAGTGAATGTGAGGGTTGTAGGGTAGGATTGACAGCATCGTGCACGTTCCACGCGTGTAGTAATATTAAGCTACCCACATCCAATAATTGCCGACTACTTAGCTCGGTAATGAGAAAACTAGTAAACCAATAGCATGCCTCTATGAGGTTAGAATGGTAAAGGGACAAAGAGGGCCAGTTCCACATCGCTAACTAGCGTTCGTTACCAACTCTGCTGCTGAAACTACGAGGAAGATGTCGAGCGGATAAACTCTGGGAGTACAGGTTTTACGCAAGCCTAATAAAAAAAGAGAATACCTACTCTCTCTAGTAAACAAAGATCTACACATCTATTGAATGCTTAATCCGTCTCTCTCCTCTCTTCCCTAGAGCCATTCTTCTTCTATGTAGTGATTCACCACGTACCTCGTTATACGTAATATAGATCGCTTCTATAACCCTTCGCTCATCGAGTGAAACGACTGACTCGATGCCATGAAACTAAAAGAGAAAGCAAGAATGCTAGACGCACAGTCAGGGGAAAGAAGAAGGGCAAAAATGTAATAAATCTGCAAGTGAGAGAACTAGCAGCAGGTAATACAGGCACACTCGCAAACCTATTCACATGTCAAGAGCCAAAATAAGACGCATCAAGACAACTTACAAATCCTTCTCCCGCCTTCTCACCTCAAAACGATCGGGCCGTCTATGCGATTGCAAATATCGTAACTACGGCAACAAAAACTCCGCTCTCCCAAAATCTCTCAAAAAAACATGGGCCGAATAGAAAAAAAAAAAAAATAAAAATAAAAAAATAAAAATCTATTTTTATGCCGAGCAGCAATAATAGGTAACTCTACCAACAGCATGCACATCTGGATTTTATCTACCCCATTCCCCCGCGGTATATACCCCACGGGTCGAGCGCTGTATATTAAAAGAAACAAGACAAAGATAACCTTCCGCTTGTTCCGCCAGCAAAAATAGAAAAGGGCCGCGGCGCCGGCAACACGCGTATATATATTTCATGCAAGATAGGCCATACTTGCCCCATGATTTGACCGTGAAATCTGCAATCCTACATGGACGGTAATAACCTCAACGCATGGCTCTTAACCCCACATATCTTCCTTCCCACCTTGCTGTTCGAAACATGTGAATAGAACTCACGAACAAAAATCTCACCTATGCGTATTTGTACTTTTATCAGCCAATAATATCTAATCGGGCCTCGCAGCAGCATATCGCCCACCTCAAGTTTAATAAAGACATGACAGATAGAGTATATACCCTCCCTCTTCCTCTCAAGGGATCCGACAATCCCAACCAAGGACACACCCCATTTCGACTTTTTGCATTGTTATGGCCTCATTCACGAGCTCAATACTACGCTCCCAGACTTTACATACATGTGCATATATGATTGCCCCTCTCACCTCTTCAATCCGACTGGTTCAGTTCCAGATGAAGGATCGGCGCCAGGGTCCATCCTTTCCAGGTTTGCATGGACATGATTGGACTGGCCATTGCTGTAATATAACTCAGCGTGGTAGAATGAATTGGATGCTGCGGCCGTTGGGCCACCTCGCACTCTATTGGTGTAGGAATATGCATGCAGACACGACAGGGAGTGGGAGTACCTGTAGTAGCACAAAGCCTCCCCCCCAGAAGCAATGAAACCCAATCCTGCAGAGTCCAAAGAGGACGCCCTCAGGTTAGCTACGTTAGTTACCCATTTTCAATCGAACTGCATGCACGAAGCACTAGGTAGTGTAGTTAACAGCATTTGGGAGGGGTGGTACTGCATCCTCCCTGCATCCATCATGTAGCAGCAGTACGAAGCATGGGAAATGAAAGAGGGCTATCCTCTAAAAGATTTTCACCGAAGCACGTTGGGCAGCTGGATGAGTGTAACCTCCATCCTTGCCCGGCGTATTGCGACTACCACCTTGTGGCTAAAAGTTCTTCCTTTTTTCCCCGTAACGTGTGTGTCGCTTATAGCCAAATTGCACGGTACAAAGAGCTCCATTGGTAGAGACTGCTAGTTGATACGTCGTAGAATATCTTTACCCAGTGGTGAAATCGCCAGGCTGCGGTATACTGCCGTTATTCGTACATATCCAGTGTATACTTGTAGTGCATATTTATAATGCGACGGAGGAACTGCTTTGGCTAAATATACCGCCACGGATATATCAGTAATACTTGTAGTCTGTGTTTTGAATAGTACCTAGTTACTTGGCTTTTGAGTGTGAGAAACGAGCACAAGCACGCTGGCAGTAAAGTAAGCATGGCCTGGGGAACAATACTACCTATATTGGATCGAGCCAGGCTCTCAGCCCTGGGTTGTATAAGCGGATGAGGGAATATGAACGCGTCCTCGACTCGAGATGCAAAACTATTAATTTTGGGTGAGCAGACTTGTACACGCAAATCGGCAAGCTGACCAGAGTGACATTTAACCTGTCCCCAGGCAATATGTTGCGCTAACAGGACGCCCTCCCCATGCGCTGCTTGCTCTTGGCGACGCATGCATAATGCATTGCTAAGAGATGCCGCGGTAACGGGCAGTCAGTTTTTCTGTCGGGACCGGGCCAAGACAAGTCAACCCTGCAAAGTCTGGGTTGGGCGTAGGCTTGGTGGCAACACCATGGAACAGTGACTGATTCATAGTTGGTAGGTGGTAATTTCAGGGACACCACATCTGGCGATGCTGCATCGGGTCGCCGCCCCCGATTAAGGCACAAAGATCCACCATCTTTTTTTCAGTCTATCGATGGCCATCGCGCGATCCTAGGTTGTTTCTTTGAATTGTTGTATATACCCTCTCCCAAGCGATGTCGCTGGCTGATAGAGACGCTGCTTTGGTATTAAGCATCGTGCAGGGGCGGGATAGCTGCCACCATCTTCGGGGTCTCTCGGCCATTCAGCATCCCTCTCTGCCGTTGTGTCTGGCCGTGCTGACCGCCGCCAACTGCTTTCCTCTCATGCCTTGCCTGTGAGAATGGGGACCCGGTGGGACTCCCCTTTGTTGTGCGTTGGTAGACGGAGCAAGTCGCAAATCGTCATACTAGCAATACCAGTAGTACGTATATACGACCGAGGGCACTCCGCGAAAACTGCCGGTGCTCGGCGTTTTCGTATAGTGTAGCAGCTTTCTGCGGATACTACACGACGATGACGAGGAATAAGAACCGGGAACATACGAGAATTACAGTTGGATATGACATCTAGCGAAGTCAATAATCAAATAGGCCGAGAGGCGTTCACTAAAGGCTAATTCCCTTCTGGGGAAATTTGTGTGGCTTTTTCAGTTTGGCCGGAATGTGGGCTGCCACGCTGCTCGGCGAGAGAGCCAAGAGTGCATGTAATACCTAATGTAGGTGCTTCACACCATGCTCATACTCTCTCGATGCCCTGCCTTGGCGACTGCCTCGTCTCAGGCCCATGGATGGTTTGGTGCCTTCGCGCCCCGATGCAGCTACGGCAAGCCACAATGCCACGCGATGAAGTGCCATGGGGCGAGACGAACGAACGCTTCATGATCACCATACAGCAGCTTGTGGTCCGAGGGTTCGCTACGGAGCACCATGCCTCGGCAGCTGAGCCGGATCTGAATATGGCAGCGCTGAACCCGGCGTTCGCGAGTACGCTCTCAGCTAGATTTTTTTTTTTTTTTTTTTTTTTTTGGCCATCTTCCTTGGTCACCGTGTCAGAGTATTGGTCCCGTGATGTCAAGGCCGAAAATTTTCTTCACCCCTTCTTCCCCATAATCCCCTGTCCCCCCGTATGTTCATCCCTTCATCAGATGAGCAAATACGGGGCGGCTTTCGGCCTCGATCTGGCGTCTCGATGGGTCTAGAAACTCGCCGGCATGTGTCGGCTAGCAGCCAATGCCTGCGCCGGTACGAGCTGGTACGTACCTCTGGTGGAAGGCTGGCGTGCATCCTGTCGAATCAGCGCAGCAAGGCGGCGCGGCTGAAGGGGCCCTTGGCTCAGCTAGGTTTGGCGTCCCGGAAATCCCCCAAGAGCCAGCAGATGCCAGGCTGCGCGTAGAGCAAGCCCCCGTCCACTGGCGTGAGAAGGATTTTTTTTTTTTCCTGATATTAACGTGACCTGAAATTTGCAGAGAAGCTCCGCATTGTGGGCGTACATGTGGAGTGGTGTTTCGGTCCGGAGACGTGCATGGTGAGGCATGCTAGCTGGCGTATGGAGTGCGAGCTGGGGGGTGCCCGAGCATTGGGTCCGGTTCGCCTGTTTTCTGGTCGTGAGTTTATTAGTCAGAGGGGAGCGAGCAGTAGCTGGGTAGATTTAGCCACGGCGATGGAGACAAGGTTTATTTTTGTGTGTATTGCAGGGAATGCCACGATGGCGATACTGCTGCTAGACGTCTGGTGTTGGATCATGTCAATGGCTGTTGGGCGTAGACATGTCAACAGCCCCTAGTATGAGGAGGCAAATAGTAACGCCGAATGGCCAAACTGCCTAGTATGATTCTGTGAGATGATGCTAATCCACTTGATCACGGAGCCGGGAGCATCCCCAGAGGAGGCTGAAAGTTTGGAGGCGGTTTGAAGCCAGAGACCAAAGCAGTGGGTTTGACTGATCAACGACGTCAAAGAATCATGAAACGGGCTGGCATATTGGCCGGGGAAGTATTAGGGCCATCTTTGTTTCGGCCAAAGAGATCCGAGACAGCTATCTCGACTCCAGCATCTAACTCAAACCTCGCTCTGGGCGCCATCGTCGCGAGGTGCAGTAGCATCCCGTTTTCAGCCTCGCCGGTGGGCAGATCTTGGCATCGGCCATCGGCCAAGCTGTCACATTCTACAAGGAGACCTGTAGAAATGCACTATTGATTGTGATGAGTGTGATGAGGCACATGGCCTGCCGTGCTGTAGGTGCTCTGCCTGAACGCAGCGACGAGGCCAGGCATGATCCGATCGACCTGTCGATGCGGTGATGGGCGGATGCACATTGGACGCGTGACAATTGGGTGTTGGTTAAGAATAGAGCCAGCACTAGTGAATCCGGCAAACCGCCGAAGAGGCGCCCGTGATGCGATGGGATGCGGGCGAGACGCAGCCAGAGCAAATACGCAACGGCTCACACGACACGAGATGACTCCGCGTATAGCACTCGAGGCCTGTAGTCCTGACCTGGTGGCGCATGACTTCCGCGTATTGCCGCAAAATGCTGTGGCCGTTAGCTGTCGCGCCTTTGGCTGGCAGCGAGTCAGCAGCAGCAGTTCGGAGATGATTCCAGATTGCAGATTTGCGCGGTGGCCAATTGGCCGCCAAGCCGCCCCTAGCTCGGTCAATTACCAGCAGCAGCACGCCTGCGGTGGGAGAGACGCTGAACGCGGGCAGCAAAGCACCCCTCCAACCACCAACAGGAGGGTCCATCCAGGGCAAAATAATAGCGCCGCTGAGTACGACCGAAAATTGGCCCTTTGGGAGGCAGCGCCGGTGCCCTCTCCAGCTTTTCGACCCCGACTTCCCCCACGCTGGCCCAACGCAGCTGTCAGCGCGGCGCCCATGGGGAAAATAGAGTGCGCATGGAATACGGGGAGAAACAAAGGCGATGGGAGGGAAGCGCCGAAAAGGGCCAATTGCTCAGGCTGGGCGGTGGCTAGCGAATGCCGTCAACGCCATCGAGCGAGCGACGCTTTTGGAGAATCCAGATGCCCGTATTCAGCGACCGGTCAGCCCTGCTCGCTCTGCTCGGCTAGCACACCGCAATAGTGTGTCTTTGTACGTAACAGCCGTGAGATTTTTTTTTTGGCTCTGTCCAGCGGGAGAGGCCCTAGCGTTCGCTGCTCGCCAGTGCAGATGCTGGCATCGTAGCATGGCATGGCCTGGCATGGCATGACATGGGCTGGGATGGATCGACGGACGGACCTCGATGCGTTTTTCCTTGGCCAGATTAGATAATCCGGTACTGCGGTACATGCTGCGGTACTGCCGCAGTGGCTTTTCTTTAGAAGAGCAGCCAACACGAACAGAAGTTCCACGGCGACTTCCACAACGGAGCCTAGCATCATGCACACAATAAGTGCAAATGCCATCCGGCGCTAGTGCCCGAGGATGAGCAGCCACCAGGCGCGAAGTCTAATGAATTGCGCCGATGAAGAAATTTGATGGAAGTAGTTGGGTGTGCTGGACGAAGAGGAACTAAGATGCCAGAGTTTGGTACGTACCCCGGATTGAGGTGCTTGCTGTTGTTGGATCGGATACAGGCACTCTAGCAGGCACAAACCTAAACATGTAACCAGCCAGGTAACCTCTGTCAAGCACACGTACTATGTACCCTCCATGTACCCTGTCGTCCACTCCGCATCTCGCATCTGACTCTGCCCCAGGTATTGCTCACCAGATGATACTACCTCATTCACACCTTGCTTGTACCTGCCTGCACTGGCTCAAATACCCAGGTATCTACAGTACGATGCAAGCATATGCCATTGCTGCCTGCTGCCCAATGCCTCGCACAGCAGTCCAATTTCAAATAACATTGATTTTGCCAATAGGTGCTGCTAGTGCAGGTAACTGTGATGCATGTGTCATGCTAGAACACCGGCAGCAGACATTTGGCTCTCGGCCAGGCGCTACTAGTACATAGCATGTACATAGGCACAGTACATAGGCCAGCAGCGAGCCCCTACTGCCGGCCCTTCTCGGCGCTTCTCTGCTTCGTCCGGGGCTAGGGGTCCAGCCACGGGCCACTCATGGCTTGCGACCGTCGCTGCACTGCGTCGGCCTTACTTCGTAGCTCAGCAGCCTCCGGGCCCCGCAGATCCCCCATGCGGGCTTCCCCAGACGCGTCTGGACGGTGCAGCAGCTGTGGGAGGCTCTCGCAGCGTCCTCCAGCACCGCGGCCAAGCTTCTAGCGCCCAGCGCCAGGGGCCACTCAATCTCCTTTCCCGGCGACCAGGGGCCTCCCTTGCCCGCAAGCCTAGATTTGGGCGGTGCCTCTGCCACATGCCTGCTCTCGCGTGCGCCTCCACCCCGGCCCCTATTGCAGCGCTGTAGGCCTATTCGACGGCTCGATTTTCGCAGCTGCAGACTGATGGACAGCCAGAAAGACTGCAAGGTTGCATTTGCCTCGTAGCGGCCGGCCAATGGACTGCTGTTTGTCCCGCCGGGCGGTGATGAATTTGATTGCGCTGCTGACCGGACACAGCGAGCACGGCCAATAGCCTCGCCGCCCGCGCCTGATCGACGGTGGCTATGGCGGACGCTCCCCTGGCCTGGGCTGCACGAGATGCGCTGCAGCCAATGTCGCCACAGGCCAACTGCAAAAATTTTCTTCTTCAATCCCACCAGGACTGCTAACATTAGAATTGCAGCCGTGCCTGGACTCAGGCAGCTGGGGCGCTAGGCCAGACCCGAACGCCGGGCTAGGAGAATAGCTTGTGGGTGAGGCCGAGCGCCACACCAGGCGCACCTCCACTTCTCCACCGCGCCCTCGTACCTAGTCTTAGCCTCTGCATCATGCACCACCAGGAACATGCAATTCCACGGCCAATGCCAATTGCACTCTCACAAACCGCCGGCACCATGCAGAGGCATAGGCTCTGACCCTGCCTCTGACTCTCTCGCCCACCCCCTCAACCCACCCCCCGCGCGCTCTCGCTCGATCCAGGCCCCTGTCGGAGGGGCGTGGCCCTTCTCCAGGTAGCGTCTAGAGCCAACCTTCCCCAAAGCCTCTCCACCATCGACTCTGGACGACGGCTGGCGTCACGATAATAAAAAGGTCGGCCTGCCTCCCGTCCCTTCCCTGGTTTCCTGTCTTGCCTCGTCGATCTCTGTCTCACTGCAAAGAACCCGTTCCGTTCGCTCGGCCCGGGAGTTTCCTCTTCTTCCATTCCAGTTCTCTGCCATCGCTCCAACAAACACAGACGAGAGAATTCCAGCATTCGACGCCATGTCCGACTCGCCCGAAGTCAACGCCCCGGAGGGCCGCAAGCAATCCGTGGGCATCCACACTACCCAAGACGTTGAGCACATCGAGGCTCCCATCACCTGGCAGGCGTACATGATCTGTGCCTTTGCCTCCTTTGGTGGTATCTTCTTCGGTTATGACTCCGGTTACATCAACGGTGTCAACGGCTCTCCCATCTTCTACAAGGCCGTCGAGGGCGCCCTCGCCACCAAGCTCACCGACAGCCACACCTCCCTGATTACCTCTATCCTGTCCTGCGGTACCTTCTTCGGTGCCCTGATTGCCGGTGATGTTTCCGACTGGATCGGCCGAAAGTGGACCGTCATCATGGGCTGTGTCATCTACATGATCGGTGTCATTATCCAGATGGTTACCTCTCCCGAGCACGCTCTTGGCCCCATTGTTGCCGGTCGTCTGATTGCCGGTCTCGGTGTCGGTTTCGAGTCTGCCATTGTCATTCTGTACATGTCTGAGATTGTAAGTCTAGCTCATGCATATCTACATTCCAGTCACCATTTCCCGGCCGCTAACTTGATTCTCCTTGACAGTGCCCTCGCAAGGTCCGTGGTGCTCTCGTTGCTGGTTACCAGTTCTGCATTACCATCGGTATCCTGCTCGCCTCTTGCATTGTCTACGGCACTAAGGACTACAACAACACTGGCGCCTACCGTGTCCCCATCGCCATTCAGTTCCCCTGGGCTCTGATTCTCGGTGGTGGTCTGCTCTTCCTCCCCGACTCCCCCCGTTACTTCGTCAAGAAGGGTGAGATCCAGAAGGCTATCAACTCCCTGTCCCGTGTCCGAGGCCAGCCTGAGGACTCCGAGTATGTCCAGAACGAGCTTGCTGAGATTATCGCCAACGAGGAGTACGAGCGTGCCCTGATCCCCTCCACCACCTGGTTCGGCTCTTGGGCCAACTGCTTCAAGGGTTCTCTCTGGACCGGCAAGTCTAACCTGCGACGAACCATCCTCGGTACCTCTCTCCAGATGATGCAGCAGTGGACTGGTGTCAACTTCATCTTCTACTACTCCACTCCCTTCCTCCAGTCTACCGGCGCCATCAGCAACTCCTTCTTGATCTCCCTGATCTTCTCCCTGGTCAACGTCTGCTCCACTCCCCTGTCTTTCTGGACCGTTGAGCGATTTGGTCGTCGTACTATCCTCATTCTTGGTGCTCTTGGTATGCTTATCTGCCAGTTCCTGGTCGCCATCATTGGTGTTACTATTGGTTTCAACAAGACCCACCCCGATCCCAGCGACCCCAGCCAGAACCTTGCCGACAACATTCCTGCCGTCAACGCTCAGATTGCTTTCATCGCCATCTTCATCTTCTTCTTCGCCTCCACCTGGGGTCCCGGTGCCTGGATTGTCATTGGTGAGATCTTCCCTCTGCCTATCCGATCTCGTGGTGTTGCTCTGTCCACTGCTTCCAACTGGCTGTGGAACACCATCATCGCCGTCATCACCCCCTACATGGTCGGTACCGATAAGGGCAACCTGAAGTCCTCCGTCTTCTTCATCTGGGGAGGTCTCTGCACTTGCGCTTTCGTCTACTCCTACTTCCTGATCCCCGAGACCAAGGGTCTGTCCCTCGAGCAGGTCGACAAGATGATGGAGGAGACCACCCCCCGAACCTCTGCCGGCTGGAAGCCCACTACCACCTTTGCCGCTCAGATGGGCACTGGTGACTACCTGGAGAAGGCTACCGTTGAGGTATAAGCGATCTAGACGTCTTGCTGCATCTGCTCCTCTTAGAACAAAATAGTGTTCTTTTTTTCATTTTATATTTTTCAGCTTTTTATTTTTTTAACCTATTTCCTTTATACGCGGTTGGGTGGATGGCTGCAAGTAATGGTATACTGCAGATTTTTGATGAAATCATACCCAGGGTACGGTGGATGTACCCCAAGAGATGTTTTTTGACGTGGCGACGTTTTTGTAATGCGGTAGAAGCCAAACATAACTATATTACTAGTTAAAAATGTTAACCCAAAGATCCAAAAAAAACTTTCTTTCTCGCGCTTTTAGGATGCGAAATAACCCCCTCAAGTTTTTTCACAGATTCCCTTCTAGCAAACCCTGTTTTACTACTATTATTTTATCTTAATAAGATCATTATTTGATCTACTTCTCTTTTTGTCATCTTCCCTTTGTGTGTGTGTGTGCGTGTCATTGCTTGCTTCTTAAGGCTCTCTTGTCTATGATGCACGGTTGATCTGCCCTTTACTCTCTCTCTCTCTCGTGCAATTTGACACGCCTCGCCTTTTTTTGATTTTCTGTCCTTAGCTGAGGTGAGATTTTTCCACTTCGGCTCTTGGCACCTGATGCCTGAAACTCCACCAATCAGCGTTTGCGGGCGATTGAACGAACACAAGTCTTAGTGCCACAAGAGGCGCACGTGTAGCCGAATTTGGCAACTCGTAGGAACGTGTAGAAAAAAGGGAGGTGAAGGGGTGTAAGGGGGGGGATAAAGGTATTCGCTTTTTGTATGTCTGATCGGCGCTACGTGGCGTGTAATTATTAAATTGCTGAGATGGAGAAATAGGAGTAATGATGATGACGATGAACTTGATTTGCTTGGTGGTTTCTACGGAGAACGTATTGGAGTTGGTATGGCTAATAATAGGTTTCATATGAGCTTGGTTTGGAACCATTGTGTCTTGCTTGTGAGTAGCGTAGACATGGTGCCCCCTATCGAGTGATATTGACTAATTGCTTTATGCTATGCGGTGACTTGTATGCCCTGATTCATTACTCATCGAATAAGCTGAGGTGACGTGTCGAAACTAATAGATCGAGATGTATAGTAGAGAATGTCACATCCTACATGGACGCTGAATTGATTTCTCCATGCAGACCGTCTCTAGGTTATTATTAAGACCATATTGGGGTATCTTTAAATACATGTTTGGTATATCTTGGCACATCGACTTTCGTGAATGTAGAAATGACAAAGCAATAGCAACTCTTGCGTTCGCTTGAACCACCCAGAAAAACAAAAACAAAAACAAAGAGCAACATCATGTTAGTAAGCTGTAGACTGCATCAGTCGACATGTCTCCTCGCAGAAGAAGCAGCCTGCTCATGGGATCTAGCCCCGTCGCTCGCCTCGCTCGCCTCGCTCACTGAGGCTACAGGCCCCTGTAATATATTCTCCGTGCTCTTCTCGCCTTCATTCTCCCTATCAACGCCGCTGCCCAGGGGTCTCATCCCATTCTTCGTCACCCTCCACGACTGCAGCGCGAAGCCGCCATCTCCGCCAGGCCGAACCGGTGTATTGCTGCTACCGCCGCTGCGTGTCTTCTCTGCGAAGTATGTGACGAGGGGCGCGAGCGTGGGCACGCAGGCGATGATGATGCCCACGTTGGTTTCGACGATGGACCACTTGATGGCCTCGGCTGAGTCGAGGTAGTTGACGAGGCTAGCGATGGTTTGGATGCGGATGATTTGGACGATGGTGACGAAGATGCCTAGGGCAAAGAGGCACAGCAGGGCGATTTTTCGACGACGCTTCATCTGGAGCTTGATGAGGACAGGGAAAGGGAGGACGAGCCTGGTTGGTATGAGTTAGAGATGCAAATGTCTCTTAGAATCGAAAGATTGGTTTGCCTGGAAACTTACGTGATCACGTCAAAGATAATTGTGAGGGATGAAAACGTGATATAAAAGGGGACCGCCTGGCCACAGTGACCTGGCGTGGTGGGTATCCATTGTTTTCGAACCTAGGTAGGCACAATGAACAATTAGTATAAATGTCACACATGGATTTTATGAAAGAGAGACATACTGGAATGCACAGAAGCAAGAAAACGAGCAGAAAGGCGATATGTGCCAAAGTAACAATCACAGCCAGCGAAATGGGCACTAATCGATATGTGCCAGGTACCAGGCGGACGTAGGATACGAGTAGGCTGGTTTTAAAACCCCAGATACCAAGGACATAGCTGAGGCGGGCATTTGTAAGTATAACAGCCATCCTGCAGGAAGAGGCAAAAAGGAAAGAGTTGGCTTACAATGGTGCTCCGACATATTGTGTCTAGAAGATTGTTAGTATATTTGAGAAATAGAACAAAATAATAGGACGAGGGCGGGCTGGACGCACAAAGCCAAAGTTAACTACGTTTTTATCAGGCATG
Source organism: Trichoderma asperellum (assembly GCF_020647865.1). NCBI lineage: Eukaryota > Fungi > Ascomycota > Sordariomycetes > Hypocreales > Hypocreaceae > Trichoderma > Trichoderma asperellum. Next base: position 2,472,718 of record NC_089416.1, read on the forward strand.
TCGTTGAGTGAAGTAAGTCCAAGACCCCATTTCGTCTCTGTGAAGTTGTTAAAAGTTTGTTGAAGTCGAGATAGAGTTAGAGTATTAACGTACGGACAACAATTGCGGATGCGTACCCGCAAGCTCCAATCTATTACAGTTGCGAATGCGAGTCAGTTAACCTTTCTGTTTATCCACCACGGGCGAGCTTTAGCGAAAACCTAAAACAAGGCAATCGAGAGACAGTAACCGCAGATGATGTAAACATACCCAGCCAGCGATGATCAGCCAGTCGTCTGTGTGCATGACAATTCTTTAATTAGCCCATTGCCCTATCCAGATCGAAGCGGTGAAACACAAAAATGGCGATCAACGGGCGCCAAGAACCCGCTTGTTCAGATACGTACCTAAACCGACGGCCTTTGCGATCCTCGTCCGGACATAGAGCCGTAGACATAGCGCGACGAGAGACAATGCTGTTACCGCCAAAGCAATGGAGGCTATCATGGACCCATTGTTTGGTGTGCCCTCCTGCGTGTTGTACGCCCACGCCATTGTCGTTCCACTTGCTGTATATCAAAACAACAAAACAAACGAGATGTAGAGAATATTGGGAAATCTGGCGGCTAAAAACCAGAAATAGTGGAGGTGGGACACCCTTGGTATTTTTTGCACAATACCAAGAAAAAAAAAGGGGAGCTTGTAATCCAGAGTGTCGGGTTCCCTAGGACAGGGTATTAAAGTGAGAGTGAGTGAGTGAGCGAGTGAGAGAGGTAGCGAGAAGGGGGGTTATTATTATGTGCGCAAGACACACACGCACACACACACACTTCCGAGGAGAATGCTCTCAGAATATTCATACCCTGATGCCTGCTGCAGAGGAGTTTAGCAATATCGCAGATGATGAAACGCAGGGACTATTCGCGAGAGCCGGCATCGTGGTAGAAACTCCAGATGGAAAGCTGTGCCTATGTGGCTTGCAGCTAGGCAAGTGTTAAAAAAGCCACAGGGCAGGAAAAGGGTAAAGAAGCGAAAAGAGAAAACCGTCAGCATGCAGAGAGAGGCATGTCTCAGTCCATTTTAACGGTCCTAGGCGTCCAATACTACCCTCAGATTTGATGCTAAAAAAAAAAAAGCCCCCTCTCCCAAAAAGAGGTGGGAGTAAGAAAATGGAAGGCGAGAATTTGGAAGCAAGAAACTTCGCTGACATGGGGTTTCATTGACTGCCGGCCCCCCAGAGCAGAGAAGAGGGTGAGTGTGTCAGCTAATGCCGTGCCCCATGTTTATTTTCATTGGCCCTTTTCCTGTTTCTTCTCTTCCGAATGGTGTCAAAATGCCTTTTAAGGGAAGGAGTTCCGCCAGCCCTCATTACTGGCGTACTATGTGTGTTGCTCTCTCACTGCTACCATTACTTGTGCCATAGTAATAGTTGTCGGTCTAGATTATATTAACAAGCTTCCTATCTCCTCTAGCTGATTCATCTAGTGCTAGCTACCGTCGCATCGGCACCAAAACGGGGACAGCCAGAACGACTTGTGTGGCTTCAATGCGAGGGCCGAACATGGGGCTGGTTGTCTAGTCTTGATCCCCCATCATCTGGCTCTCAGTTGGCTTGCTCACAGATCTCGAACAGCCAAGTTGGAAATGAAAGGCCACTAGCATTGACCGGAATTTCATTTCAACGCTACTAAACCAGCTCAAACCCCGAACGCACTTTCTTTTTGCCCTTTTCTCTCTCTTGGCGTTTTTGTTTTATTTTCCTTTTCTCCGCACCCTCTTGCCTTTTGTCCCTTGTTATTAGCAAATCGTTCTGGCATACATACCCAAGATCCTTGAGAGGGTAGCATCTACAGGTAAGAGTCGTAGAAGACAAGTGGGCGGCTGTAGGGATCGCCTTGGGCAGCGGGCGGTCTACCCAGATGACGGAGATGACTCGACTTCACGTGAACCTAGACCAGCAGAACACAAAGTATGCTGTATGAGGGGCAACCTGCTAGCTCGGTTGCATTCGGCCTTTGACACGGCGTGATATCCTATGGTGATGACAGCTTGGGAGCTGGAATTGACGCCGCAAAGAAATGGTTTGTGAGATCTGATCTGCAAGCCATGACGCCAGTCTACCTGACGCATCACCTTGTCCAAGAAACAGCACTATTGCGCGCTCTAGACTCGTGGAGCATGAATATGATCTCTGTAACGGGAACGACCATCCCGTCGTTACTAATCCCAAGTTCTTTAGTTCCCATGCTATCCAGCTTTGGCGCGCGGAAGACGGCCTATCTTTCCCCAAGCCTCGGGCGATGTCTTATTCTGTCTGTTCTGTCTCAGTCTTATTTCGCCTCAGGTTTACTTTACTTCGCCTACGGAACGCCACCAAGCGTGCCGTAAACCGGCTTCCCCGACTTCCCCGTCCCCCTAGCCGCTTCGGGAACTCCACTCTTGAAGAGCCGGCAGCCACAGCGCGCGTTCTTTTCCAAGAAGAGACATGGTTTCAGAAGTAGTAGGCTGCTAGCAGCATTTAGCAGCGGGAGCCTAGTTACCTGTTGCTCTGTAAAACATCAATTAGACAAAAGTTCGAGAGCCGCGAGAAAGAAGACGTTTTGCGTCGAGCAATGGGGGCATTGATGACATATTCAGTGCGAGGATGGCATGCATGAAAATCTCGCTAGGCACGAGCATCCGAAGGGCAAATTACACATCATTTACAAAGTCAGAAAGGGAAAGCAGAAACCTTACCTTTTCGTTCTAGCGAGTGAACGTTGCAGGCATTGAATACGACGCAGCAATGCAATGCCGAACAGCACCAAGCCCTTCTGCGTGTCCCTGAAGCCTTATCCCTGTCGGCATGCAGGAGAGCTGTCGACTTTTTTTTTGATTTTCTTTCGCAGCAAGCGCAGCTTCAGCTCGCCACTAAAAACACACAAATCTCTCAGTTACACCAGGGATCTTGGGGCACAGCAGCAGTATTCAGAAGCACTAGGCAAGCTTGTTGCAGTAGTGCTGGGACGATGCAAGCCTGCAACCCTTTCCAAAGCGACGGTGACGGAGGCACACTGAGGTTTCGAGATGGAGGTCCAGACTTGAACAGAACATCGGCAAGGCTTTTTTTTTATTTCATTCCTTTGATTTGATTACCTGTTATCGGCCGAATTGACTGCCGAACCACGGGGTATTAGGAGATTTTTTGCTCGAATACTACCTCACCAGCATATATACACACTTATATGCCGGCACTGGTGCTCCTAGCAGCATCGGCACATAGAAAACCAGAACACATGGTGTAATGGTCGTGCTAATAAGAAGAAGGACATGGCCTCCAGATCCTTCTCCAACTCTTTCACCAAAACCCCTCTTCAGCTCTCCCTCTTCTCTGCTTCGTATGAAGTTCCCTTGTCTCTGCATTGGCCAATAACATCTTCACATACCGGGTTATTTGGGGTCACGTTCTCATACGTACGCCGAAAGGAGCGCGGTCTTGTTCTTCCCCCAGTCAAGCCTTTTGAAAGAGGGGGCCCTTTTTTAGCCCCAGCCGAGCACCAAAAAAATACTACACGTTACTGAGGAGCAGAGCACGTCTCTGCGGCCGCGGACTTGGCAAAGCAAACAATTGGGGCTTTGCAGCCCGCGCATCGCGGTGGTTTGATTAAGCTGCTAGCATTAGACTCGCAACTATCGACTGATGATGTCGCCTGAAAGAGAAGTAGACCGATTAAACCGGCACGCATAGTGCCGAGATGGGTAAACCGGAGACGCAAGATGGAAGGGCTGTAAATCGAGCACACATGGACGCTGGATATAAGTCTGCCGGCCCGCGCATCCTCGCCGCATAATAGCTAGTTCATCCATCTTTGCTTTCCTCAGCGTTCTCTTCACCGTCGCTCCACCTCAAAAGATGCATCGTCTAGGAGCTGCGTTGCTTGCCATTGCGGGCTTTGCAGGTCTCGCTCATGCTGCACCCGCAAGCACGACGCCATGTTGCAAATGCTTTCCAGGCGATGCTTGCTGGCCCAGCGCCAGCGACTGGGCTGCGTTCAACAAGACCGTCAACGGGCGGTTGATTGCGACGGTTCCTTTGGGATCGCCGTGCCACGGTGATTCTTACAATGCGACGGAATGCCAGTTTCTGCAGGACAATTGGCTATATTCTCCGATTCAGTAAGTAGTGGAATGCGTTTGGTAGCATCTTCAAGATATTTCCCCAGATAATGCACGTACCATTCTTTGCCCCCGATCTCGTCTGACAGAGAGTCTGCGCGTCAGCTACAACTCGTCCTCGTCGGTTATGGCGCCCCTGTTCGCCAACGCGAGCTGCGATCCCTTTCAGCCAGAGGACACTCCTTGCACGCTCGGCAACTATGTGCGATATGCGGTCAACGTGTCCACTGCAGCCCATGTTTCGGCAACTCTCCAATTTGCGGCCAAGCGCAACATTCGCTTTGTCATTCGCAACACGGGACACGATTACAACGGCCGCTCGACCGGTGCAGGTGCCCTTTCTGTCTGGACTCACCACCTCAAGGACACCGAGATTTTGGATTGGGACGACCAGTTTTATACCGGCAAGGCCCTCAAGGTGGGAGCCGGTATCCAGGGCTTTGAGGCGCTTGAAGCCGCACACGCCGCAAACTTGATTGTGGTGACGGGAGAATGCCCTACTGTTGGTCTTGCTGGAGGCTACGTTCAAGGCGCCGGGCACTCAGCTCTTAGCACCATCTACGGCTTAGCAGCCGACAATGCCCTCTCATACGATGTGGTGACTCCCAACGGCACGCTCGTTACCGCAACCCGTACCCAGAACAAGGACCTCTACTGGGCGCTCAGCGGTGGCGGCGGCGGTAACTACGGCGTTGTCATCTCCATGGTGTTCCGTGCCCATCCAGACGATGTCGTCGCTGGTGCCAAGTTTGCCATTGATACTTCCTCGCTAGGTGATAGCGTGCTGTACTCAGTCATTGATGCTTTCCACGCAGCGCTGCCTGCCATTGTAGACTCGGGCGTGATGATCATCTACTTCTTCGGCCCAGGCTTCTTCCAGGTGCCCGCCATGACTGCGTACGGCAAGACCCAGGACGAGGTCGAGGCCATCCTGGAGCCCTTTGTCAGTGCGCTCGCTGAGCTCAACATCGACCTGGCTCCCACGTACACGCAATTCCCCAGCTACTTCCAGCACTTCCAGAACTACTGGGGCCCGCTTCCCGCAGGAAACATTCAGGTCGGCACCGACTTGTTTGGAGGCCGATTGATCCCCCGCTCGGTGCTCCCGAATTTCTCGCCGACGGCGCAGAAGCTAGTCGAGCTCGGCGTCACCTTCATCGGCGTGGGCCTCAACGTGTCAAACTTTGGCCTCGACAACGCCAATGCCGTGCTGCCGCAGTGGCGCTCGTCCATCGTCGAGGCCTCGCTTACGCTGCCGTACAGCTTCCAGGTGCCCTTCCAGGACATGATTAACACCCAGGACACAATCACCAACGTCGTGCAGCCCGTCATCGAGGCTGCCACGCCCAATGCCGGTGCCTACATGAACGAGGCTGATTTCCAGCAGCCTGACTTCCAGGACGTCTTCTTCGGCGTCAACTACCCGAAGCTGCTGCAGATTAAGCACAAGTATGACCCTAACAGCCTGCTGTATGCGAGAGCAGCAGTGGGCAGCGAGGTGTGGACAGTGGCTGAGAACGGCCGGATGTGCAGAACTCAGTCATGATGCGGTGACTGATTCGTGACGGCATGGAAAAATTCATGGTAGTGCTTTATTGATGTATGATGCGGTCTTCTAAAGACTTGGGATGAGATGATGCAATCCATAGCATAGTGATATTTTATAGCGCTGAACTTAAACAAAGAGAACAGAACAGATACAGGAAGATACCTGATAGCAGTACAGTAAAGATGACATCAAGGAAAATCAATCACTTACAGCCCGAGCCTCACCCCATATCGTGCACCCATCTTAGTACCACTTACCAGCACCCTGAACCTGGATATTCCCGTAGCGCCGATGCCGATAGATAAAACGCTGTACGCGGGCCCTATTATTAGATTGCCAAGATTACAAGATCTAGCGCAAGAGACGGACGCTTGTGTGATTAGTGGGTTGTAATGCACCATCTCGATCGGCACATGCCAGCCACTTTCGCTTCTGAGGATCAAGCAGATTGACTGCAGCAGTGCGGGATGCTACAGCGGAGTTTTTCTCTTCTGACTCGCTGCAACTGCACACAATAACAGAGGAGCTGCGTGTTATGCATCGTCTGCAGCGCCTTGGCTCGATTCGGGGTAATACCTACATATGTAACTCATACAAGAAGGATTTGTCTGCACTCCGTATGCATCTCGCTCTTCGGAGCACGAGCCTCGAGGATTTATTAGACGACGGATGCATGCAGTGCGGCAATTTTCCATTTTCAGCCTCGCAGAACTACGCGAGGGTTGACGCCTGCAAGCTTCATGTCGCCGGACCCTCTCGGCATCCAACCGCGTCTTGCTGCTACAGCCACAAGCAAGATGTTTGTAGACAGCATTGCATTTCCGTAAAATACGGCTTGTTTATCCGTAATACATGTGTTCATAATATCCGAAGGTGAATCTCGGCTTGGCGGAGTTAAAAGACGACGGGCCTTTTTTCTCTGGTTCTCTTTTTTAAGCTCGCATATTAAACGACGGAAGTTTATGCGGCGACAAGGTACTGTTACTCCGAGGAGAATCAATACCGTTCTCATCATCACTGCGCGCGCTCTCTGCCAGGCATATCAAAACATTACGAGGACAGAATTCTGAAATGGGCAACTGTGAAGGGAATATCGAATCAAACCAGCCCCTTTGTGGCGATCTGACCGTGATGCTTTAAATTCTGTACAACTCGGTACACGGAGCAACTCGGTATAAATACGGAGAGCAACGCACCCTACGCCACTTGCAACACATGTATACGTAGCATGTAGGATTAACGGCCATCTACTACTACTAAGTAACGGTACATGTGGCTTTTGCACTGTCAAATTCAGGGTCTTGGCTCTACTAGGCTATTCTTAGGACGGCCAAACTAGACGAAAGAAAAAAAAAAAAGGTTCCGGTTTCTCCGCTACTGTTCCGAGCATAGTTCCAGCACGCCGTATCTAGCTTTAGTTTCCATGATATCGACGCAGCCGTTAAATACTACAATGTTCCTCCTCGCCCACTCCACAATGCCTCTCTCTGCTGCCCTGCCATAACAAACCCGGCTGTTCAAGCCGTCAAGACTGTCGCAATGGGAGCCTCGCGAATGCCGCTCTCGCAGGTGCTGCCGCCCCTCATCCTGGGCACGGCCACCTTCAACCACCAGTATCATCCAGATCCCTCGCGCATGCCCTACGTCGATATTGTCCGGAGAGCGCTCGAGCACGGAATCAATGCCTTCGACACATCGCCCTACTACGGCCCTTCTGAGATCCTGCTGGGCCAAGCTCTGCGGCTCCTCACGCCGCCCCCGCCGCGAGAAGGATATTTCCTTGTAACAAAGGCCGGCCGAATCAAGTCCGACGAGTTCGACTACTCTCCAGCTTGGGTGCGCTACAGCGTCTGCCGCAGCTTGGAGCGTCTGGGCACGCGGTACCTGGACCTGGTGTATATGCACGACGTCGAATTTGTGTCTGCGGCCGAGGTTCTCCAGGCTGTCAAGGAGTTGCGCCGACTGCGCGACCAGGGCCTGATTCGCTATGTTGGTATAAGCGGATACCCTGTCGAGACCCTCGCCTCTCTGGCCGAGATGATACTGAGAGAGACTGGCGAACCCCTTGACGCTGTTCTCTCTTATGGCAACTTTTGCCTGCAAAACACTCAGCTCGGCCGGTCTGATTTCCTGCAACGGTTCCAAGCAGCCAGAGTCGAGTGTCTGCTAAACGCCAGCATGCTCAACATGGGCCTGCTGACGACCCGAGGTGTTGATAATGGCCCAATGGTGTCTTGGCATCCTTCGCCGCCAGAACTGCGAAAGGCCTGCACAAAGCTATCGCAAATCGCCAAGGACAATGGCGAGCACCTCGAGGGAGTGGCCATCCGGTGGGCTCTGGAACAATGGGCCCGCGCCGGAAAAGACTTTGGCACAACGGCCTATGTCGGGGCTGGCCCTCGCATCGGCGCAAGCGTCATGGGAGTGACGGCCATTACAGAACTCGACGAGACCTGGGATCTATGGAGAAGCGTTATTGGACCCGTGATTGGCGCCAAAGACGATGTCGCAACGCAGAGGAGTGACAAGATTACGAAGCTTGTTGAGGACAAGATGTGGCCTAGCCTGGGATCGTGGAAGGACCACGCCTGGGAGAGTGGTGGCGAGACGTTTGTGAATACCCGAGTCAATCCTGGACAGATTCCCAATGATGATGTGGCGGAGAGATGGGGGCTGGTTCCTTCAACAGCAGTTGTAGTTTCCAAGTTATAACGTGCAACGCCTAATAGTATATAGACTAGCATACCTTTTTCTTGTTATTTCATTTCGTTTCTCACATAAATTCCTAAAGTACATACCACCGCAATACACCAATTACCATAATCACCGAATCTCGCAAGAAGCCTCGCCAATAAAAAATCTGTCAAATGTTCACAACTGCCCATAGCTGTCTCCTTGATAGGCCACTGCGCTCCCCTTTACTCTCGTTACTTCAAACTTGTGATTTACCCTGACAGCTGGGACCTGACCAATGAGACCACTGGCAATGCGGTCGTCTTCCATTTTGATGTGTTATATCTCTCGATGAGAGACTGTGATTTAAGGCAGCGATTTCTTCAAGAGGCTAATAACTCTAGTTATGTCTTGGAGAAGTGTGTCATAAGATCTCTTTGGCTTCTTTTCAAAGCTCCTTGATATCCTCTAATATATTGCTAAGGAATCGCTCAGCGACTTCAGCCGTATCTGCGTCATCATTGACTGCTTGACTCTCTCTTGTTTGGGCATCCGGAAGAGTACCACTACAGATTTCCCGCTAGTCATCTCTGCAGTTTCGACTTCGAGATGCATCTCACTTACAAAAGCAAGTACTTGCGCTTTTGGCAGATCTCTCTGGGTTGTTAGAGGATGCCTTGGATATTTTACGGGGAAGCAAGGTGCCGTGGGATCAAATTGAAGACGACGATATCTCGGACGATGAACCTGACCCATTGGAAGATGCCGGTGAAGACGGCGAGTTTCCAACCACTGAACTAGAGCAAATCGCCTCCATCGTACCAGATACTGTCAATTGTCTTCTAAGGTTAAGCGTCGCTATAAGAAATCCGGCTCCTCACGATCGTTTTGCGGCATCCATTCCAATAGCTGTATCAGATTATGAGTTCTTCGATATTCAACATGTCCACGCGAAGTTTCCAAAAATAGACAGCCTCCTAGCTCGGAGGCTAGGAAATACAATTTCTAGGCGACGACAGTACTTCAGATATCGGGAAAGCCACCATTTGAAGCTTGCTCATGGCTTAGACCCCAAACAACCCAAAGATCAAGCAGATGGCGAAAGTACTATTGCAAGCTCAATACCGGATCACACTAAGAGTGCTGGCTTTGGTAATATATTGCCTGCGATAGATGAAGATGCTATCTCGGATGCAGGTATTTCACAAACATCGTTTGCATCTTCCTTTGCAGGCACAGAGAGACTTCGCATTCCACCTTTTCTCAAAGGCGCCGAAAGTGGTCCTTTTGAATGCCCTTTTTGTTACATGATTATCACAGCTACAAACAGAGCGTCATGGAAGTAAGTTAAGAACATCGAAATCTCTGCCCCCTTTCATGTAATACAATGGACGCTGACAACAGCCATGAAGGCGGCATGTATTTGCCAACCTCAAGCCATATGTCTGTCTCGCAGAGGATTGTACAGCAACAGAAAAGTGGTTTGCCAGAAGGCATGAATGGATTTTACACGAGATCCAAAGCCATTGGAAGTTATACGCATGTCCATACTCATGCAGCAAGATATTTCAGTCCCGATCTAAGTGCGTGGAACATGTTCAGAAAAGCCACTCTGATTTGACCCCAGAACATCAGCTTGAGGCTATGATAAATCTCAGTTCTAGACCTATTGAAACTGGAAATGGTGTGCTTTGCCCCATGTGCCAGGAGAGCCTTAACACGGTGGGAAAGTATCAGCGCCATGTCGGAAGACACCAAGAACAGCTTGCAATTTTCGCTCTTCCCTCTACGCAATTTCGAGATACTGAAGATGACCATGATAGCGACAAGAGCAGCCCTCATCGGAGCGATGTGGAATATGATAGTATTGATTCTGCCGATGATGGGGTACATTTAGAGAAGGTCAGTTTTGATGATGAAAATCCAACAAGAGAACGTTATCCAGGCATATCCAACCCCGATCCCGAAAATTATGATAGCGATAGTAAACGCCAACGTATCGATGAAAGAGGAATGGATGGCAATAATCCTATTCAAAGTGAACAGCTCTACTCTCAGTACAGCAGCGATGAAGAGAGCACTATATACCAACTTGATGATGCACGAAGCTCTCGCATAGACCGCAAGGCACTACCTCATCGCCCTGGCGCAACCAGCCAGTCCGGTGTCCACAGCCGCATTTATTCTCCGCTGCGTGGCCCATATGAGGATGCCCCGTATGAGCATATTCCATTTGAACCCTATGACTCTGAACACATTACTTATGAACACGCATCCTACGACCCATCTCTAGATCCTCACGATTATTCATGATTACGGCTACAGAAAAGTATGTACAATGAATAAATTGAATTTACGAAAGTACAATACACTTAACTGGGACCGCAACAATGCAGGCACATGGCGCAAGTGTATCATCTTTATACATCGAAGTTAGCGAGATCAATAAATGCCTCTCAAGTACCCTACCAATCCCTTTCACTGTTGAATCATTATACCAGGCATCTAAATGTGAAGACACCGCTGCCAACCCATCTAGGCAAGAGGGCACCAAAAATTTGGACCACGCAAGTACATGTAGCATCGTTGCTGCATCTGGCTTAACCGACGAATCCCTGGAACAAAATTATAAATCTCCTAGGGTCAATTTGAGAAGCAGCGAGATGCGTAGTTGTTAGAAGCAGCCAAACATACGCGTTGCCTTTGATAATCTGGAGCGGAATCTCACGAGCCAGTTACTTATAAGCATACGCCTTACGACCCTTCGCTTGCTACTAGTAACATTTAAATTAGCTGAAGTTGAACGCAAAAAAGGCGAAATCGCCACTTGTAGGAGTAAAGGAGGTAAGAAGCCTCAGACCCCTTTGCCTAAAAAACTGGCATATATCTCAGAAATTCCAGAATCTCTTCTCATCTTCCGTTCAAGAGAGGGCCTTAATCTCCTTCTAAACTCATGAAGGAATAGTCTAATCATACGAGATGCGTCCCATAGTCGCAAGTTCGGTATATCCCCTAAGGAGGCGAGGCACGTTCGCCTGGCGTCCTTCCTGTACAAATTGTCTAGCTTACCTAGTGGACGAAAACAATGAAACAAACATATATGTATCTTTACAAAGCGATCCTTGTGACGCATCCCGTCTCTCCCTCGTATACAATACCAGTTGTGTATATCACTACCAATGAACATTAGCCATTGTATGTTATTTTCTTTTTTTTGAGTTCCATTTAGATTTATAAATCGTACCTTCAATGTAGTATGTGGTAGATATTTGATAGCTAACAACTACTTCGTCAAAAATACAGATTTGTCTTCATGATGAATTCTGTGAGTGCCCCTCTATATTACATACCTATAAGACTAATAAGTCGACTTTCATAATCTTTTAGTTCCAACATATTCGCATATTGTGCACAAAAATACCAATATTTGACTCTCTTGGATGATCACTATAATTTGGTGCAAGCCGAAAGTCTGGACAATGGAGTTTTTTAGTACTTGTTTATCATGGAGTGATCGTTCAACTCTAGTCTGACATTAAATTGTTCAGAATCTCTATGTCCCCCCAATTAAGATGAAATGCGTTCCCTGTGTAAAGCAAAGAAGCGCCGCAATCTTTTTGTAGTCTACAATGCCTGAAGAGCTGTCGATCGAAGTTTGTCTGGAAAATCGGTTACTATTAACTTTTAGCATTGAGTATGTCTTAAAAATCAAGAAGATGATATCGCCAAGAGAGCTTTTAGTTGCTTTCCCATCTCTTGGAAGATACTGTGAAAGTAAGACACAATCCCCTTATCACTGTAACCCATATTCATTGTGACATTGCCTCCCAGTTGCTGCGCCAGTTGCTGCCGTAACTGAACAGGTCTGCAATAAATGGACCTGAAATGGCGTAATAAAGTTTTATGTTAGACTCGTCGCTCTCTCAGGCCTTTTCACGATCTCATATATTTAGCTACCCGCCGATAAGATGATTACGGGTGATTTGACGCCTCAGTCCTTCGGCGTCTGACGATAGGCGACTACCCCAGGCAATAAATTTTCTTAGCGACAGGTGATCCAGTTACAGAAGATTTGGTGGACCAAAAAAAATATGAGTTCTCTACGTTATCGATGGAGTCATGCCACGTATCATAATCCTCCACGGTAAAGAGCTTCCCCCCTGTACCAACGCCTTGAAGAACTCTCTTCTCCAAGCGAGTTACTCTTGTTTTTTTTTTTTTTGGAGACCCTTGAACTGTTGTTCAAAGAAATCCCAAGCATTGCCGGAAAATATACATTAGTCTTCCGCGGCTTGATGGATACGATGGTTGGGAATATCTTTATGAAAAAGCAGAGCTAATATGCGCTGATAATTGTCATCAATTTTCTCAACTGTTTTGAGTATTTTGAACACATTATATACCCTTTCGTTTCGCGATACTTCACCATGTACTCTAATTCTGGGCGTGGCCGGAGGGGCCTGTCGACGTACTCCATGTAAAATTCTGGTGGCGGCATTCATATTCTTAGCTTTTAATGTTAGTAGCCAGCGATATTGTTGTCAAAAGGGCTTAAAATTGAAGTATAGGTTAATTGTGGGCATAAAGAACGTAAAGAATATTGACTGTGAATAGATACTAATCAGGTAGCAGTGGCTGCACAGCATGCATGTCTTCACCTTGGCGACAAAAAGATAGGTTTTCCAATATACATTTCTATTTTGCATGTAAGAAGCGGCATATCCTACATGGCCATGCTACAAATTGAGAAATTCCACTGACTTCAATTACAATGACTATATGGTCTGCATTTCAGTCTGGCAGCTTGGGTGGTTGTAAAGGGCTGCCATAATATTACCTTGCAGCCAAAACAATCATTGACATTGAACAAGCAGTTTTGCAGTACAAGAAAATCATTGGTGTTAAACCATTGACCTTTATTTATAACTACGAAGACCATCCAATATAGAAAATCGCTCCAAGACTCGGAAATGGAGGTTTTAGGTTGCTCAGTAGACAATGGGTGATGTCGGGTTACGACACTTATGTAATACCAGCAGCTCAGACAACTGCACCCGAGGCTTTCCACTTTTGGCTGGAGCTTTTGCATCCATCCCACTCTCTTCCGGCTTTTCGCGAATTCGGATCTTCTCCTCTCTTCCACCACATGGCGGGAGGTCGCAAGCCCAAGGTCGCGGCTCCAGCTCGCCCTCAGAACACGCTCGTCCTCGACAATGGCGCCTGGACGCTGAAGGCGGGCCTCGTTTGCGGCGGCTCCATCCCCGAGCCTCGCGTTATCCCAAACTGCATCGCGCGCGATCGCTCAAGGAAGATTTACGTTGCGTCGGAGCTCGACAAATGCCGCGACTTTAGCGAGATCCAGTTCCGGCGGCCCGTAGAGAAGGGCTATTTGGTCAACTGGGAGGCACAGAAGGAGATTTGGGACCAGGAGCTGTTTGGCGACAAGGCACAGTTCAAATGCGACCCCAGCGAGACCAGGCTGATGCTCACGGAGCAGCCAAATGCGCTGCCCGTGCTGCAGACGAACTGCGACCAGATTGTCTTTGAGGAGTATGGCTTCTCCAGCTACTACAGAGGCATTGGTATGTCGTCGTTGAGCAACCTAGCTGGCATGGATATGATCCCATACTAACTCGCATACGCTACCAGGGTCGACGTTCAATGCGTACCACGACCTGCAAAGCCTCTTCCGTACGCCCAAAGACGCCCTTACAGCTGCCAACACACCGGCTGAGATCATGCTGGTCGTCGATTCTGGCTTTTCGCACACAACAATCACTCCCCTCCTCGGCGGACGACCCCTCCACTCGGCCATCAGAAGAATCGACATTGGCGGCAAATTTCTAACAAATTACATGGCTCGCCTCATTTCCCTGCGCCATTTCGACATGCGTAACGACTTGTACATTGTCAACGAGATGAAGGAAGCGTCGTGCTACGTCTCTGCCGACTTCAAGAGCGATCTAGAACGTACATGGAAAGGAACCAGAGGAGAGAAGCGCGAGGATTACGTATCCGGAGCTGGGATCGTCAAAGATTACGTTCTGCCAGATTTCCACACTAGGCATAAAGGCATCCTCCGTGAATACGATCCCGCCCAGCATGCAAAATCCAGAAAGCTTGCCGCAACAGGACACTCGGAAGAGGACGTTTTGACACTACGTAACGAACGCTTCACCGTCCCGGAACTAATCTTCCGCCCGTCGGATGTAGGTATGCGACAGCCCGGTCTTGCAGACGCCATTCAGCAATCTCTACACGAGCTACCGATTGGACTTTGGCCCGGCCTCCTCGCCAACATTGTTGTGGTCGGCGGAAGCTCTCTGTTTGACGGGTTTATTCAGCGGCTGCAGAAGGAGCTCGTGCAGCTTGTCCCCGATGACTGCATCGTCCGCGTTGCACGCCCTGCAGATCCCATCACCAACACATGGTACGGAGCGGCCAACATGGCAAATCACCCAAATATAGAGAAAGTGGTCGTCACGAAGCAAGAGTACGAAGAAAACGGCAGTGCATGGATAGCCCGCAAATTCTCAACAGGTCTCTTGACTCCCTGAACAAGGGCAAAGCCTTGGACGTTTCATTGACACCCTGCAGCGTCTCTGTTGCCTAGTGTTTAATTTTCTGAGCCGCCCAAATGTGAAATGAGGCGGCCTGGGCGCCGGATAGGCTGTCACGACTACTCACTATGATCGGATATGAACGCGGATGTGTGTCTGGACACGCCGAGAAAAGAGAAAGCAGAACGAGTTGGAGTAATTGGCTGTTACATATAGCAAGACATTACCACGACGGCAACGAATTTCCCACGTCTTGGCATACAATATCAGAGGATGTTTATACGCCACAGCGGAGCTTTCGGTTGAACCAAATGCAAGGAAATTCCGCCAAGCAGACGAATTATCACTGTCTCGGGGAACGTTAAACTGCTACATGTACAGCAAGACGCTTAGATTACGCCGAGACGCGCGTCATGTCATCCATGCAGTCGCACTGCAGCAAAACCAAGACACTGAACTTATGCAACGAGAAGAGAGGGGTTTGCGGGGAGAGGCTACAGTCAGTCAATTGATTTGATTTCAGAGCCTAGGCTAAGTATACTCAAATAACAAGCCATCCAGTCAGGTCTCATCTGGCTGATTTCCCCATCAAATCACTCAAAGCGGAGTATCAATTACGTCTATCGCGCTTAAAAAAAAAAGAGAAAAAAACTTTCGATACAGCTCGTACTTCGCACTTCTCGGCATGCTTCGGTGTTTCGGCATCCTCTAGTTTATATGCATCGCGCTTATCACTGGGTATTATCGAGCTAGATTGAGTGTGGATGAAGGTGGCTTGATGCAAAGTTGAAAGGAGATTCGCTCATCATACTCCATACGCCGTCATGAGTTGGGAGTTTTATGCCCGAACTGTTCAAGGGGAGAGGTTCCATTCATTGGTGGGACAAATTAGAGGAAGAAGAGATTCTTTGTCGATCAAAGACGACCTAGGCCTCGGCCTCGAGACACACACCCTACATCAATAGTTAGCACTTGCACTCTAGCTTAGAATTCAAGTCAAAGGGAGGTGAGCATTACAGTCGCACTATCATCTGATGCGTTAGCAATCGGTGAATTCGTTTACCATTTTGGCGTGATACTTACGTGGTTCATTGAACATCCTTCGTTGTGTGTGGTACAATAGCCAGCGCAGCATTTCTTGCATACTCGCTGGGTACGATAAATGCAGTCATCGCACTATGTTTTGATCACCATATCAGTTCTCTGGTAGAGTAATAACCACGAATGAAGCAGGAATAATACTCACGTTGTTGCCGCATTCCCAGCAGCTCTTAGATACTCGTGGCTACGCATTAAACTGTCAGCGGAACGTTCTCCATGAATAATGCACTGTAACGATGCCTCTTTTGACGCTGTAGCAGCTGCTACAGCGTCAAAGGAGGCTAGAGTTGGAACAAACGCTGCGTACAAATTCGAGAGGTCTGTTTTCGAGACTGGCCTGATCGGCTGGTCCAACCCATCCCGGCTCGTCATGTCGCAGGCTTTTTTTTTTTTTTTTTTTTTTTGTTTCTTCAAGGGCCATTTGTCTCCTCCTCCTGGGCTCGAGCGAGTGTACATGGGTGACAGAGACCGTTTCGTACCTTGACTTTCATAGTCGGAGCTTCAAGATCCAAATCGCCAAAGTCATTGACCGTATCGTCGTCAACGATGGCGATTTGTGTTGCATAATGGCCTCCTGAAATCTGGCCGGGAAACTCATAGCATGATTCACACCACCATTTATTGCAGCATGTGCAGTACCGCTCGCGGATGCAATCCATACATCTGGGCACAAATGAAGTCTCTTGGTCTTTGGGCGTAGTTGCCGCCCGAAAGGATGAAGAGAGAAGAGGCAACGGAGCCAGCAGCGGCAAGCTGGCATCTGGGCTAATACCGTTCGGATAAGTGAAGCCTTCGGGGGCTTTGTGGCAATTCTCACAGCCTGACAGGGCATATGTAGCCACGGCGGGAGCGCTGTCAGCATCGGATCCGCCCTTAAAGACGGGCGAGTTGCGATGGCGCGGGCCTTGGCAAAGCACAGCATCGAAGGCGATGATGCCTCGACAAGCAAGCATGCAGTTGGCCCACTCCTGACTGACAGGTCGAGGGATGATGCGGCCTTTCTTGGACCACCAAGCGTCTCCCTCCTGCTTCAAAGAAGATGCCAGAGCAGTTTGGCTCTTCTTATTCCACTCCGTGCTAATAGACGATGCGGATGGGCCGGACGGCTTCGCCGCAGCCAAGACGTCCTTTGAACCGAAGACGTAGAGCGCCTTGAGCTTGGGAGAGCCTGCTCGCCGAGTTGAACGACAAGCATACTGCAGTGCCTGGCGAAGTTTGGCCTGGTTCAGGTTCTTGACATCCCGGATAGATAAAACGCGGACATTGAAGGCCGCATCGTTGATAATCTCATGGCAGAGTTCCGAAGTCACGGAAAGCCCGTCGAGAACTAGAGTCTGGACATTTTCCAGAATGTGCTGTCGTCTAAGGGTCGACAAGATGCCCCTCAGCGGGCCAGAGTAGAAGCTGCGGTAAAAGTGAGCTTAGGATCGTACGACATTGATGACGATGCAGGGGCTTTGCTCTTTGCACTCACTCATCTTCAGTGACGTTTTCATCTAGTTGGACATTGCGCCAGACCTCGCCTCCATGGTCGATCTTGTCAATCTCAAACTTGAGAGCCTTGATGTGAGTAAGATCAAGATGGCGAAACACTCCCGGGGTGCCAAAGAGGAGGGCTCGGAAAGCTCGGTTCGTGGCAGCTAGGCTTAAGATGCTCGAGATGGACAAGTAGGGAATAACGTGGCTTAGGACAAGGGAGTTGTGGATGGTGTCATAGAGGGAAGTGGTTGGTTCCTCTGTCACCGTCGAGGCCAGTAGTTGGAGCTCTTCGCGCGTTGGGTCGTTGAAGGTAGCTAAGCTCATGTCAGGCTACCAGACCTCGCAGCACAAGAGACTTCGCGGGCGATGGGAGAACGTCGCAGGCGAGGTAGGAAAGATATGCGTGAGCTCGTAATGGCTAAATTGAACCACGACGAGGAAATATAGATGAAGAAAAACAAAACAATACAGCTTTTTGAGGATGCAGATGAGAAGGTGGGGGTGAGTTTTGGGGAAAGCCTTCCGTGTACTTCAAGTAGCAGCACTGTAAGGCAGATGGCAGCTGGAATAGCTTTCAGACACAGTGGGATCTAGAAATCAGCGCTCAACGCTTTATTCTAGAAAGCATGTATGTCAATGGATTAGAGAAAGATGAAGGATGCTGAGAGTGAGCACAGCATGAGGGTTGGGAGCTGTGATATAGGTAGGCAATAGACAGCCGTCTGTAATACGATTGGCGGATTGCCCGAAATGGATGCCCTACCTAATAAGCTACAAGTAATAGCTATTACTACCTCCTCACCTTGCTTAGATGGCGCCTGTACGCTGCGGGCACACGTGTTATACGCCGGTACAACCTTGTTTATAAGCAGTAAGACAGCTCTCAGATTACACGTCGCTGGGAACCAGAACCGCCAGTCAGAGCAGAGCGGGCTACTTGCTCGTGCGTTGCTGGCGCGCATAGAGCAAGACGTGGCCGAAGCTTGCTGTATGGAACCGTCTGAATGGGAGCGCGAGAGGGCTGCCACATAGAGTATAGAGCTAGCTTGGCTAAGACAGGGCCATCTTGGACTAAAACAGCACTTTCTCCTTATCAGGTTATGGTGGCCAATCCAGATGCAACGGGAGATTGGGGGCGCCGGATGGCCAGATGGGGGGCCAGCTGTATGTGCTTCTGGCGGGTAGCTCGTGCGCTGAGCTCCTAATTTCCCAGCAGCGCCAGCGGCGGCTGTATGATGGTTCGATCGGTTGATGGGTGCTGCAACGAACCGGCTCGACTAGACCAGGCGAGGCCAGGTGAGCCCAAGGGGAGAAGCGCCGAGCACCGAAGCCTCCACCAAACCAGGCCCTTCCTACGGATATGGATCGGCTGAGATGGAGGGTTTGTTTGTGGCGAATGGGCGGCCAAGACGTAATGCGTTTATGTAGCACATCTGGTCGGTATGTAACGTCCCTAGAGATTCGTCATTTGCAGTGCCATGATCTGGCTGGGCATCTAGCGGGCGAGTCAGGGCGGGCAATGATTAGCAGCAGCTTGGAGGTTGGTCCGCAGCTCTCATCGTCCCAACGGCTGCCACCCCAATATCTGAAATCCTGCCTCCCTATTCACTGAGGATCACTGTTGAGGCGGCCGCAGGCCGAATCTGGCGACATGGAGTGCGGGGGACCACCACCTCAGTAAGAGACAGACAAGCGAAGGGCGTTTGTTCGTCGCATTGTTGATTCACTCCAAATTCCAAAATCCTATACTCGGCACCATGACCTCGAGTACACAAGCACTTGCTATTGATTCGCCCACCTACTCATATCATAAAATGTTGCTGCCTTGACTAGGTGCTATTCCATTCTTGATTTTTTTAGGCGCCCCTCTTAACGCCTCTTTCGTTTCATTCAGGGTCTTTATGTGCCGGAAGTGCGGAGCCCTGCCGCTCACCGTCCGGACTGATGAGCAAGATCGCTCGGCGTGGGGGAGAGCTCTTGATTTGGCCGTATCGCGGCTGAATAGTGAGTGGTGCTATTTGCGGGGGCATCGTGGCCCTTCTGTGGCATAACAGAGCTCCCATAACTTTTTTCCCCTCTCTGTTTTCTAATCAACTTTACCTGGTTGCGCTTGTGTATGCAATAATCAGTGCCTCCTGTACTGAAAGCAACTCCAAATTTGGTCGTTACCCAGATAATAAGCCCATGATGGGAAGGAATTCGATTCAACGAAGGGGATGCCAGGCAGTACACGTGATCTAGCACGTGTAGCCTATCTTATCAAAAGGCGCCAAGAACTCTCCCTGCATCTGTGCAACGCCATGGAAATTGGCGGAATGCTGACTTATCGCCATTGCCCCTCTAGGCGTTTCTGGCCGCGTCTTCAGCTGTCGCCTCGTGATGGCGTACAAGTAATGCTGGCCTTCAATTTTTAATCTTTAGAATCGCGATAGCTATGAACCGGAAGCTATTTGTATTGATCGACTTCTGTGCAATTCTGTAGCTCTTTGCCCTCGTCTTCCTCCTGCAATCCACCTACCATCTATACCTTGTTGCATAGCGAAAAAGCTGCCTTTGGGCGCCGTATAAGACCGAATAGGCAGCACCATGGACGAGCCAATCTCTCTCCGGTGGTCAGACACGTTCGCCATCCTCCCTCACTCCGATCCGAGCTGCAGCAAGCTCCCGGGAGACAAGATCATTCTCCCTCCGTCTGCCCTTCAACAGCTGCTCTCGGCTGCGTCTTCTCGGGCAGCACCGTCTGGCAGCAACGGCTACTTCGGCTCCAGCCACTTTAGCACTCCAGTATACGGACAGGAAACTCAACAGCTCCCTAACCCTTTGATATTCCGACTTGTTAATCCGAAAAATCATAATGTGGTGTATGCTGGAATCAGAGAATTTTCGGCTCCCGAGGGGACCATGGGCTTGAGTTCATTGCTCCTCGAGGCTCTTGCCATTGGACCCGATGATTACGTATCGTTGAGCTCTGATAATGCTGAGGTTGAAGATGCTGAGGATTCCACAAACCAAAATGCCGTCCCCAAGGGCGGCCGGATAACAGTACATGCTGAACAACTTCAAAAAGGAACGTACGTGCGACTGCGACCTCTCGAAGCTGGATATAACCCGGACGATTGGAAGCCATTGCTAGAACGCCAGCTCCGGCAAAACTTTACAACATTGACAAAGAACACAGTCATTCCTGTTCAGGGCTCACAGGGAGAAAGCTTCAAGCTGCTCGTGGATAAGTTTGCGCCTGATGGTGACGGTGTCTGTGTGATTGATACGGATCTGGAGGTTGATATTGAGGCGCTGAACGAAGAGCAAGCCAGAGAGACAATGCGCCAAATCATGGCACAGGGACAATCGGGCTCCTCTGGCAGTTCCAAGGGTGGCGATTTGGACATCTGGAAAGATGTTGAAGGTCGGGTGGTGCCCGGCGAATACGTCGACTATACGCTTCCGTCTTGGGACCGATCACAAGATTTAGTCGTCACTCTAAGTGGCATATCTGATGCGGACAGCTTAGATCTTTTCATCACACCGAAATCGCGACAACAGAGGGCATTGCCTCGAGAAGCTGTCCATGTCTTTGGAGATTTTTCACCTGCTCAGTACGGTGTCAAATCCATTACGATATCGCCAACCAATATCGAGCTCGAGGATGCGGAGAGTCTACTCATTTCTGTCCACGGTTATCAAGATCCCGACTCGGGCGTAAAATCGACAACGCCAGTTGCCTACACTATCCGGGCAAAGGTTGCTCCCTTGGAAGGAATTATAAGCGAGGCACCCATGGAACTTGACAAAGAAGAACATTCCGCGGATGAAGAGCAATGTACAAACTGTTTACAGTGGGTCCCCAAGCGAACTATGGTTCTACACCAGAATTTCTGTTTGAGAAACAATATTCTCTGCCCCGTCTGCAAGTCGGTATTCAAAAAAGGTTCGCCCGAGTATGAGGCCCACTGGCACTGCGATCATGATGAGGCTCATGGAGATTCGCCCCTGAGCAAAGCCAAGCACGATAGGCTGTTTCACACGGATTACAACTGCCCGTCTTGTGAATTTTCGACCAACTCGCTCTCAGATCTAGCACGTCACCGCACAACCGTGTGCCCTGGCAAGATTATCCTCTGTCGATTTTGCCATCTTGAAGTTCCTCAAGAAGGAGACCCCTTTAACCCGTCACCCGAGGTTGTGCTTTCAGGAATGACAGCCCATGAATTGGCGGACGGTGCTCGTACTACCGAGTGCCATCTATGTGATAAGATCATTCGCCTACGAGACATGGAAACTCACCTGAAGCACCATGAACTCGACAAGGCGGTCCGATCGAAGCCCATTGTCTGTCGAAATGTCAATTGTGGACGAACGCTGTACGGCATTGGGCAAAGGGGCCAGATTGGCACTCCGAGCTCACCCGTCAGAGGCCCAGCAAACGACATTGGTCTCTGCTCAATATGCTTTGGGCCCCTGTATGTCAGCATGCATGATCCGGAAGGAAAGTCTCTACGGCGAAGAATAGAGAGGCGATACCTCAGTCAACTGATTACGGGATGTGGGAAAGCGCACTGCACCAACGAATGGTGCAAAACTGGGCGAGTGAATTCTGGACTTGAGCCCAAACGGTCATCCGCCGCAGCAGTACTCCCTATCGTTAAGCCCCTTTTACCTGGGGCACTCAATCCGTCGGAGCCAGCATATCTCTGTGTTGACGAAACGAGTCAGACCAGCCGCAAACTGGCAGAGCTTGTGGCTGCTGAAAAGGGTTGGGATCTGGAATGGTGCGTTGCCGCTGCTGAAGGCGAAAGGGCAGATATTGATAGGATGAGAGATTGGCTGCAATCATGGGCACCGAGAAGATGACTCGGCAGTGGGATAATGAAATGATGAACAATTGTTGCATGGGATTGCATTGCATTACATTACATTGCATTGTATTGCGTTGATCAAAGATAGATACCCTGAGGATGTTGGAGCTCTACACTTGAGACGAAGAATGAGACAGTTACCTAATTATGAACAGCATATATAGACTCGCCATAGAATTATAGCATTTTCATTCTCCTTTTGAAACATATAAGCCTTGAACAATCGGTTTTTACACACATCTACAGCTAGTGAGAATCAGCCAATCTCTTGACGGGCTAAATGCTTCCCACGGCCGGGCCGGAAGCTAGGGGCACTATTTCACATGCGTGCCCTGATGATGACGTTAACTCGCAGGGCGTGCCGATCAATGATCTCACCATGAGCGACCACCTTTCCTTACGAGGCAATTCAATAAATGGTAACAACTTGAAGTCTTCCTTGTGAAACTACTTTTGCAAAGGCTGTTATTTCCATATACAACAGGGACAAAATAAAGCAGACAAGCAAGAAAAGCCAAGGTGCACTACACCGCCAGATACCGGATAATAGTGCGCGCGCAGCAGCCGGAAGGATTGCGGGCTAACGGTTTTGTGCATTTGCTGGATGAGGCTTGACTGAGACCAAAAGTCCGGTTCCGGCAGTGACAGGGTTCAGTGAAAATTCAAGAAGCAGCAGCGTAAGGCATGGATGGCTGGCTAGCTGTTGGATAGATTGTTGAGTAAAAGGATAATACAACCCAATCCAGTGGTGAGCAATAAGCAGCCCGGGGATTACAATTAACAAGCCCATCATCGTTGCGCGTAACAATTAAATACCAGTAGTAGGTACTGTACATGGCTTTGCTGCGGTCTTTTAACACTAAGGCACGTACGCGTACGAGTGGACTGAATCCGGCTGTCCCGAAAGTAGCTTTTCGCAGCGCGGTACCTCTGGGGCTGCTGACTGGATTATTCTATAAAGACCTGGATTGCATCTTGGGAGAGCCAGTGCAGTACTATGTATTTATAATATTTGACTGTCGGTGAGGAATGGCTGATGATAGGCAGGGCTAGAAAATCAAGTGCACAGTTTTTTTGTTTGTGAAATGGTAAGGCTGAAAGAACCTTGTTGGCACATGTGTAGCTGCATGTTTCAGGTACCGTCGGCTCAACCGTATTCAGCGCAAGCCAGTTGGCATACAGCGTGTGAAGGCTGTTTGTTGGTGGCGTGCTGGGCTTCCTTTGCTGAGACTGAGGCACCAAAAGAATGCCACAGCAGCCATGGCGGGGAGCGAGAAGAGATGGGGGCATGCTGTAGCCATGAGCACACGCACACAGCTCTCCCCATCACGATGCCTGGTGTTATCGCATGAGCAGCTGCTGCATGCAATAAGAGGCCTCCTATATGCAGGAGAGTATTCTATAATTGGCGCAGTTTACATAATGTTGTTTACATAGTACATACGTCCAAGTATACCTGGTCGTGTGCTGCATGGGCTACAACATAATGGCTCTCACAAGCGCTTCTGCTGCACGAGTAGTCTACGTCAAGAGGTACTTGGTATACTGCGTCGACTGCACGACTGTACGACTGCTATTTCTGCTGATTACATGTCAATGTTGATATTCGACTTCAGTCATTGCCCCCTCAGAATCAAAATGATGTAAGCTTCTAGATACAAGATAGCTCTTTTATATCTAGTGTCGTATTGTCGTATTGGCGGTTGTTGAGCAGCTCCGGACTCCGGGATTTGTACCTCCCCTGGCTGGGGTACTTTGGCGTTTGTTGGCGCAGCCCGGAGCTCTCCATCTTCTGCGTCTTTCAGAAGGTGGGGGAGCAGCAATTCTGCCCAGGCTGACCGCGGCCGATAGAATCACCTCCAAGCAGTGGCTTTGTGCGTTTGTCGTCCCGCTTTCAACAACAACAACAGCCCCAAAGCAGCATCGCATTCGCATCCGCACATCGTTAACCTCGTCTCCCTCTACACCAGTCTCTCCCTCCCCTTTCTCCTCTTCATCCACGCTTCAACGCCCATCCGCAGCTGCTGCTCCTCCAGTGCCCGCCCGCTTTTGCGCATTGCGCTATCGCCAAAGCCAATATCCATCCGGCCCCGCTACTGGCTGGTCGGATCGAGTTACTGCTACGAGCCGCGAGCTGCTCCTCGCCACCGGCATCTTTCGAAAGTTCGCCCCAGCACCGCGCCCGACAAATCTCTGGCTGCAGCGAGGCTCTGGCTGCCTGTCACGGGCGTCAATTCCGAAGAAACCACTATGCAACATCTGCCCTGTGCAGCAGTTTGAAGTAGCTGAAGTCGCTCCTGTTGCTTGTGTGGCGGATCGCAAGGAAGCTGAGGCCTGGTGCTAGCCGCTCAGCTACTCCTCTTCGTGCCACTGTTTGCACTCCCAGCCATCGAGCGCCGTCTTCTCGCGCATGCTTCCTGGGCATCTCTGCACCAGCTGTTGCGAATAGGGTGCATCCAGTCCGGGTAGACGACTTGAGGCTGGACAAGGCTTGGCTTGCAGTCGACTCGACGATAGGTCGTTACCTGACTGTTCCCCGAACGCTGTCCCGCTTCGGAAACCCATTTCCCATCCACAGTACTATCTGAGTCCTTTGCTGCTTTTTCTTTACGCCTTCTTTTTCTATCCTCTTTTTCCTCACATTTTTAGCGCATACTTATTCACAATGGGTAACACCAACACGAAAGAGTCTCGCTCCGATTATCCCGAGGGCCTCTCCGATGGCCGGGAGCGACGCTTTGATATGGGAGACTCCCGCGGCATCTTGGGTGATCCACGCCTTCAGCTCGGAAGGACTGAGCGTAGCTTTCTGAGCATAGGAAATGGCTCTTCGTCTCGAAATAGAGACCGACCAGATGCCCCGTTCGAGCATCGCGAGACAAAGCAAGAACGAGAAGCCCGGAAGCTTGAGCGCGAGCGAGTCCTACGAGCCCAAGAGCGTGAACGGAGTATACGAGAAGAACATGTTGACGGAGGATATCTCGTCACCATGGGGACGTATGTAGGGACTGAGGATTTCAACAAAGCTGTTGTCAGACAGCTGCAGGTGCGTTTGCTGCTACTCAAGGTCGACGTTGTCACTGGCATCTAACTGGGAAGAACTAGGTTGAGCGAAAGCTGGCACCCTTCTGGCGTGGCCTTAATGACTGGTCCTCTAGCTGGGCTGAACACCAGCTCATCGCAGTCGCTCGTGGTCTGCCTCTCCCGGCGGCCGATGCGCCTCCTGATCCTGAATTGTTGCCTCGACCGCCGCCGCCGTCAAGTGACTTCCTCGCAGGGCCCAGCCTTAGCAATCTGACGGTAGAGATGGGACCCAGGACGCTCTCAACTGCCTCAGATGTTAGCGGCTCAGGCACGAATTCTGCGTTACCGTCTCCATCGACGGCCGGGCCCTTGAAGGGCTCCATTAAGCCAAGGGCGAGAGCATTAGCTGCTGCTTTAAGTGTAGGCTCTCGCAATGCATCATCCACTGACTTGGGCCCCAAGGAGATCAATCTTCCCCATGATCCGTTTGTTAACGGCCAGCCGCTCGAGGTTTATCTTTACAAAGATGCAGACGAATGCCCCATTTGTTTCTTGACCTACCCCCCTTACCTCAACCGTACCAGATGCTGTGACCAGCCAATTTGCAGTGAATGCTTTGTCCAAATCAAGCGATCCGATCCTCATCTTCCCGAACATCACCCTGACGGTCAAGCACGGGATCCAAATGAGGGTCTTTCTGCGGAGGACTCCCCAGATATGCTGATATCAGAGCCTTCTGCTTGTCCCTACTGCCAAGTACCCGAGTTTGGCGTTACATACGAACCACCTCCCTTTCGGCGCGGCTTGGCCATTGCACCAACAGCGTCTTCCACCGCCGCCTCAAATACCGCCATGTCTTCTCAAAGCTCCCTTAGCTCTACGTTGGTACCGGGTACTGCGACGACCGGGCGGAGAAGGGCGCATAGTTTGTCCGTCAACGCACCCAACGTCATCACTACTGATCGCATCCGACCGGACTGGGCTACGAAGCTGGCCGCGGCTCGTGCGCATCAGGCACGTCGTGCTGCAGCGGCCACTGCTCTCCACACCGCAGCCTTTTTGATAGGAGGCAATGAGTCTCGGTCAAGAATACGCACGGGCAGGTTTGGCAGGAGAAACACGGGGAGCAGCGGCGGCACAACCACTCCCGGAGGAGGACAAAGCGCGGGCGGAACCGATGCGCCAGAGGGCCAGGATCCTGCTGAAAGAACCCCGAGCCGGAATCCAGATGGCACTCGTCGTTCTAGAATGGAGGAACTTGAGGATATGATGCTTAGGGAAGCCGTTCGATTGTCTCTTGCCACCGAAGAAGAACGAAAACGCAAGGTAGAAAAGGCACTTCAAAAGGAAGCCAAGAAGCGAGAAAAGGAGCGTGAAAAGGCGGAGCGAAAAGCTCTCAAGAAGCAGGGCAAAGATCCTTATGGGGGCGGCCTGAGCGGAGCCAGTGGAAGCAGTCTCTCCTTGGGTCTGGGCCGTAAGCGAGGCAACAGTGCAGCCAGTAATCTCAGACTGGAGGCAGCAATGCAAGCGGCATCGCAATCATCCAGAGGACCAGATGCTCCGGATCACGATAAGAAAGCAGAAAGCGCCGGCGACAAGGGAAAGGGGGTTGATCGTGGCCCGCAGCCTCAATCTGGAGCAACGGAAGCGACTTCATCAACCTCGCTTCCTATTCCT
Organism: Trichoderma asperellum; assembly: GCF_020647865.1. NCBI lineage: Eukaryota > Fungi > Ascomycota > Sordariomycetes > Hypocreales > Hypocreaceae > Trichoderma > Trichoderma asperellum. The sequence goes on from NC_089416.1 coordinate 2,499,771, forward strand.
GCCTCAAGCCCTCGGGGAGGGTCGCATCTAAGGCATATGAGCAACGCATCATCAATTGGTTCTTCGTCAGCGGATAGTCCTTCGGGAAGTTACCCTGGGCAGGGACTCGCCGGTGCGGATGCCAATGCTACTAAGAGACAAAGCATGGGCAATCGCAGCGACAGTGGTGACGGTGAGACGGAGAGCGAGCCCATGCTAAATTTCCGGAGCTTGGCTGAAATTGTTGGCGTCAACATTGATGATGGCTCTGTCATTAACCAGACAGAGACGGCTGAGGGCATGACCAGTTCACTTCCCCAGGTTGAAGAAGAAAAGGAGGAGACTGGCGCTGAGCATATAGAGCGAAGCCTTAGGGTTGAAACTTCCGACATGAGCAAGGAGTCTACTTCTAATGCTAGCGAGGCAGCGAACAGCTCACGAAACATACCCCCGTTCCTCGACACGCCAGAGTTGACAATTACTCCCGACACTCCCACAGTCGAAGATGGTGCTGAAGATAAGCAGCTTGGGCAATCTAGTGTGCTTGAACATGAGACTACTCAGACCACGCATTAAGGAGTGAAGGGGACTTGAACGGTATAATAATACTGTGGAGCAGTTGGAGTATGGGGGCAGGGGGGGTTCCATTCGTTTGATCAATTTTGATATGGAGTTGATGGTAGCTTTATGAGCCAGGACGGCAGCGTTGAATGGACTTGCCGGTTGGACTTTTGACGTGTAGTATAGGTATATAGTGTGTATGGTGTATGCATTTAGCGATTGTGGGACGATGTGCTATGAATTAGATTAGCATCACAAGATGAATACTGAACAGCGGTCTTTTTTTCTTTTTCTTAGCTTGAGAAAAGAATGAAAATTTCGTAGTTGTTTCGTGTCAGTGTCATCGGAGCGCCAGTTATGAACGCGTTTCTCTTAAAGAGTCAAGTAGCTATACAATCTAGCCCGTCCTGGCGCGCGAGATTATTTCCAATTTTGGAAAGGATTATGGAATACGAGTCTTGAACAGAGCGTGAGGCGTCGTAATGTTCTCTGGAAGTATTATTTGCAAGGGTGGCTTGTATTCTGTATGACCGACTTTTGAAAGAAATATATATAGCGAGGTGAAGATACGAAGCAGCAAAGAAAGTTTGGCACAGCAGCATTCAACAGCACACAACTTCTCTCACTTTAATAGCACACAGCTTTTCACTTTGCAGATTTGATACCGGGGCATCATCCTATTTACTAGAACCACTTTAAAATATTCAGAGTTGACTTTAGCTATGGCTTCAAAATATGTGATCGTTGACATTGTGGGAAGCATACCTCTGCTAGGGAAATGGAGAGAATGGCTTGGTTGGCTGAATGCGATGATAAGCCTGCAGTGGTGGAATTCAGTTGCTGGAGGCAGACAAGAAAAGGAGGCGCAAAAAGAGTGAATGTGGGGGACGGGAAGTGGCTTGGGGTGGTAAATATGTTCATTGCTGGTTGATATGCTACTGTGAAAAAAAAATAAGTCTACTATCTAAGTTTTTATACGCTGTCCTACATCTTATACCTAACAGAGATTGCGCTACCTATTTGATATCTTATGCCTTCTTAATCTCCTTTTGGAACTTTCCTGTCCAATCTGTAAACTCATCTCTTGAGCCATCCCAGCTCTCGCTCAGCAGCTCGCTGATGGCAAACGCATCGAGGAAGCACTGGTCCATGGCGTCGTCAATCTCCTTAGGCTGCAGCTCGTAAAAGGAACAGGCAAGGTCTCCGAAGCTATCGGGGAGTTTCTGCAGCAGGGGGGCAAGTTCGTTTAATCGCTGTGTTGTCGTGCTGCTGCTGGTGTCGCTCTGTGGGAAAGAAGGGAGTTTCTTCATGCGGCGCTTGGTGATGGCTGTGTACAGGAGGATGACGAGGCGGAGACGGCGGAGGGATGATTCGAGGCGAGGACGGATACCGTCTGGGTCGGAGGCGGGGATGCTGTGGTGCGAGCTCATGAGATCGTCGAGCATATTTTGGGCTGAGATGTGGGTTGATTCGACTTGATCTGCAAGATCATCCACCTCGTCGGCAGCATCGTCGTCGTCTTCTTCATCTTCTTCGTCGGTCTCTTCGTCTCCCCATTCCTTGATCTCTTCCATGATATCACTGAGAGTATCCTTCCACTCGGTCATCTTCTCCACGAAGAATCCGCTAACGCTGCCATTGGCAAGACTAACAAGACTGTCGCAGGCAGACCAGAGAACGCCAGTCGATGCGATGCTGCCCTTTCCCCCAGCGCCGAACCCTTCCTTCTCCTTTGACAAGACTTTACCATCCTTGGGTATTCTTACTAGGAGTTCGGCCAGCCCTGACAACACGTTTTGGCATCTTGACGCCATCTCACGCCGAAAGGCCAGAGTGTAGATATTTGGATCGCATGCTTGGACGGATGCCGCAAGACCAGGTATAGGGCCCTTGACTAGCTCACGGATGACAGACGAGACTGCTGTGGGGGTGAAGGGCTCGTTTATTATGAGCAGAGAGACTTTGGTGGCATGGGCCCTGATCAGGGTCGCTGAGTCGCGGGCGAGGGCGAGAGCATCGAGTGGCGTTGTTGAGGCTGAAGAGGTAGCTGGTGTTGAGGCATGGTCTGGATTGTTTCGAATTTCGCCGAGGACCTCTCGGAGCTGCTTCAAGAGAGTTCCTGCCGTTTCAATGAGGGTTTCGAGGCTCTGAAGAGCCGTGGCATCGGGTGCAGGGGCCATCGTTGCTAGAGAATAAAAGAGCGTGGTGGTTTTGTATACTAATTAGAAGCTGTAATAACAAAATGAGGCTGAATGACTTGTATATTTTTTTTTCCTTTCCGGTTGGAGGGCTTAGAGGGGTACTTTTTTCCTGGTACCCCGCGATGTGGGGAGCGACCACCTTATCTTAGTGTGCCGGAGCTTTGCCGGATTATAGCTAGGCCAAAGCCCGCCGAACCAGTGGAGTGGAGAGAGCTGCCACTTTGTCTACTTGGAGTTGGCGACAGCTTGAGCTTGGGCTTCTCTTCCAAGTCATCTTCGTCTCGACATTGCCCCAATTCCCCCCGCCATTTGCCCGCGATGCAGCACCCAAAGTCGTTGGCTCTCTTGGGTGCCGTGTGCTCCTTCACGGTGGCTGCTGCTGGCAGCGTGCCACGTGGAGTTGGACCCGAGTGTAAGTTTGAGCCAGCCCTCGTGTTATCCGTGCTATGTTGCAACTATTAGCTAGCTGGCCCATTGTTGTCACTGGCCCAATTGGAGTCCGATTGCTAATATGTAAACGCCAATGGCATCTAGTCGTCTCCTATTACCAGGATAAGGATGTATTTACTTGCATCTCCAACCCGTCCATCAAAATCAGCCTAGATCGTGTCAACGACCACTCCTGCGACTGTCCAGATGGCTCAGACGAACCCGGCACCGCAGCCTGTGCCTTCATCGACCCTCTTTCCCCTGAACAGCCCCTGATTGGCAGCCCGTCTGGGACTACAAATGCCACTCAGTCCTTGCCTGGATTCTGGTGTGCCAACAAGGGTCACATTGGAGCCTACATTCCATTCTCCTACGTCAATGACGGCATCTGCGATTACGATGTCTGCTGCGATGGATCAGAAGAGTATGGACATGTCAATGGCGTCAAGTGCAACGACCGCTGTGCGGAGATTGGCAAAGAATACCGAAAGCTCGCTGAAGCTAGAAGGAAAAGCGTTGAAAAGGCCAGCGTGATAAAGCAGCAAATGCTTAAGGAGGCAAAGCAGCTCCGTCAGGAGGTCGAGCGTCGCGTTACAATACTAGAGCAGGATAAAAAGAACATTGAAGCTAGAAAGGCAGATCTGGAACAGAAATATGCCGAAGCTCTGAAGGAAGACAGCAACAGGGTTGTTAAGAGCGAAGGCGCTGGCGGCAAGCTTGGTGTCTTGGTTGGCCTTGCTAAAGATAGGGTTGAGGAGCTGCGAGAAGCTCTCAGACTGGTTACAGAAGATCGCGAAGCCCTGCGTGCCAAGAAGAACGAGCTCGAGGCCATTCTCAAGCAGTTCAAGGAAGACTACAACCCCAACTTCAACGACGAAGGAGTCAAGGCCGCCGTTAGATCATGGGAAGACTACGCGGCCCGTGAAGCTTCGTCTGACCAGTCCGAGTTCCATGAGTCTGACATCAACGAGATTCTTCAAGAGGATGACGAGACCAATGGAGTAAACTGGAAAGCATTCGATGAGTTTGGCGAGGACACAGACGTCCGTAAGTACTTTCAGCTTATCCCTGTTGCTGTTTTCTATCTTTATAAAAGTTTTATTGCTCTGCGTTTTGCTAACTCTGAGAGCCGCTTCGGTCAAAGTATACAACTTCAATGCTTACCTGCCTCCATTTATTCGCAATGTGGTTCAAGAAAAACTCCGGTCTATTCGCAAATGGCTCGTCGAAAATGGCCTGATTGCTGCTGCTCCCAGCACTGGGTCAGAATCAAACGAAGTCAGGATTGCCCGAGAGTACGCCGAAGCAGCTGACGTGGATCTCAGAAACAAGATCAGGGATCTCGAGGCAGACCAGTCAGATCTTCAGAAGGACTATGGCCCATCTGACATTTTCCGCGCTATCAAGGGCAAGTGTGCTGAGATTGATTCCGGCGAATACACTTATGAAATCTGTTGGCTCGACAAGACAATGCAGAAATCCAAGAAGGGCCACGGATCCACCAACATGGGCAACTTTGATAGGATCGATATTGAAATGGCAGATGATGACGAGAGGGTGGATGGTAAGAGTCTTGGCAGTGGTCCTAGGATGGTAATGCGGTACAACAACGGCCAGACATGCTGGAACGGCCCTCAGAGACGAACCGACGTCTGGCTCGGATGCGCGGAGAAGGAAGAAGTCTGGAGAGTGACCGAGGCCGAGAAGTGCGTCTACAAGATGGAGGTAGGAACACCAGCCGCCTGTGAGTATGAAGAGGATGTGAAAAACTCTCACAACAAGGATGAACTATAAACGGGCAGTAGAGCGATAACGGCCGAGGTGCCATGTGATGGAGACAGATAATGCAGTTACGGCAGGTGGCGACTATTGCGGAAAATACGACATTAGAGGGGCGCGGATAAAGTCGAATGATAATTGGATTGACTATGATGCTGACGACGACGATGATGATAATGATGATTCTTGCCTTGATAGCTAAAAGAACTGGGGTTGAAGCTTTTTCTATATTCAGTATTTGCTAACAGATGTGTGAAAGTGGGAACGTGTGGTTCGCAGATAACGGCACTCATGTTCCCACAACCAACTTTTCGCGGCTGAAAACCCGATAACTAAATGCATACGGGCCAACACGCACCACGACAGCCCACTGTCTAGTTCCAACACGGAAATACATCTAAAATTGGATCCTATACAGATCGCATCTCCGATGCTACAGTACTACCAACGAATATAATAGCCGTAAGACAAACTGGCTCAGTCTCTGCCGAGTGGCGCCAGATGCTACTCCATTCTATCGCCAAAATCTCCCGATCACACACCAAGACAAGGGCAAGGACAAGGGCAAGGATGAGGCGGGATTCACAATGGGGTGGGGACGTGCGGAATTGTCTTTGAACAGCAGTCTGTCAAACAGCACCAGTGACGCCCAGGCACATGGAGACTGGCCCATGGCTGGGCTCGCGGCGCGAAGCTGAAGCTAGGAGTCGAAGAGCTCGGGCGGGGCCAACGTCTCGGCGTCGAGCGAGTCTAGTAACAGCCCGCGCTATTTGGAGAATTAGTGCATGGGAGCTTGTCTGAAAGTCCCCAAGTTTCCCAGGGCTGAGACTTCACCGCATTGAGCTTGACGCACCAATTCCGCAGTGCCGCGCAGAATCCAGCCTGATTGGGCCACATGTCGGATTTGGAGCCTGTCGCACGGGCGACTAGAACCTATCGGCTCTCTACGACGCGCGACTTCGGTGATTAATGGGTAAAATAAAGGGCATGGCCATGCCGAAGGACGAATGATGGCGAATGGCGAAACGGGCTTCGCTGACACCATCAGACCTTTTGTCCATTTGCTTGCTACGAACATTGAAGAGCCGGGACAGAATTGGTGGATCACGAAAGATATTAGTGCCCTAGATCCAGGATACCCACCCTTAATATCAAGGTGACAAATGATGATGCTAACAATGAAGAGAGGGGAGGCCAAGGAGCTTATGGGCAGTTTATAGTCTTGGTTTCTGCACTAATCGCACGTTCTATATATATATATATATATATATATACGAGATATATGCCAGTTTGTATATGTGGTTGATAAGACTGTAGTCTGTTGGTTTCCAAACTTTCTTTCGACATAAAGCCATATCCCCCCTTTCTTCGACCCTGCATCTTGATTCTCTGCATTACAACTCCATGGAATTTCAGCCCTCTTATATGGCAGCAATGAGTGAGTCTGATACAGCACGTTTGAAGCCGCAAGTGGAGCAGAATGCCGGCTCGGCCACTTACACGCCCTTCTTGCTACGACTTTACGATTTCTGGGTTCTTGGGGTATCAAATCACTTTGCTTGGCAATGCTCAACAACAAAAGTCCAACTTCCCCTCTTCAAAGCTACAATAGGAAAAAGGCATCTCGATGTTGGCGTCGGGACGGGATATTATCCAGCCAAATCCGTCGAAACCGAAACGCCATGCAAAGAGATCACACTCGTCGACCTAAATCCGAACACGCTAAATCAAGCTGCCGCTCGTATCAACGAAGCACAGAAAAACATAAAAGTAAACACCGTCGTTGCCAACATCTACGAGCCGTTGCCTCTGCCCACTGGCGAAAAGTTCGACTCTATCAGCACCTTTTACCTCCTCCACTGCCTCGCCGGCCCCCCTGAAAGCAAGACACAAGTATTCGACGTCTTAAAAAAATACGTTGCCGACGATGGCGTCTTCGTGGGCACCACCATCCTCGGCAAGGAGAGGCCGATGAACTTCTTCGCCGGGCGACTAATGAAACTCTACAACGAAAAGGGCATCTTTGACAACTGGCAAGACAGCAAGGCCGTGTTCGAGGAAGGCCTACGGCGGAACTTTGACGAGGTCGATATCCAGATCATTGGAAGGAGTATGGTCTGGACGGCCAGGAGGCCCAAGAAGGAAGCATGATGCGCCGGGCGAGCCCGGCATCACATGATGCTTCAGGGGGTGGGGGGTGATTGGATGACGAAGATATAAGAGGGTAGAAAGTGCGAAGCGGCGTCGGCACCTTTTTTTTTTCCACATTTGATTTGTGGACAAACATACGTAGTCTTCCGCACGGTGATACATGAAAGGTTTCTATTACTTTTTTTTTTTTTTCTTTGTTATTCTGTTGCCGTTCATAATGTTTTGTTTGCATCCAGATTATACCAGCATAGAAGAATAGCATGTAGCCTCTCTCTCTCTCTCTCTGACTTTTTTTTTAGTGTCGACATGAAGATAAACCCCCTTTTCTTATTTACTTATATACTTCTCTTTATGCTCAACATTCTACACCGTTCACACTCCCTACTCCTTTAGCCGCATTAAAGCTGAAATGTGCAGGGGCGGGGTCCCCATGCAGGATGACTCTCAGCTGCCAGAACGTCCCAGTTTCTTATGCTCATCAATCAAGGGCGTACAGAGTAAGATGGTGGTGACATTTATTGCTCCAGTTTTACTGCCAGTTTGGACTACTTGTTGTTATACAAGAAAAAAGTATCCCCAACCAACGCTTGTGATGAGATTTCTTCCTTCGCAAGGGTCCGTGAGTGGACTAACGGAGATACGCACTGCAAACGAGTTTTTTTTTTTTTTTTTTTTTTTTTTTTAACAATCTCAGACGGGGCTATTACCAGTCTTATCTTTCCTATTAGGATACAATTATAATTTACTCTTTACTCTATTTGTATGATTTGGGATGTGCTTGATGCACTCTAGCCTCTAGCATACGAAAGTTTCATCATGAGTGTAATATGGGCGGCCAATTGCATTTTGCTTAGACGGTTAAACTTACACCTATTGATGCTTCTCTTACTATTTCGTATTTAGACAAACAATCATTTCGGATGGCGAAAATGCTTCCAATGTTGGTGATAAGTTAAACCACCCAAATCATCTGACCCACCAAGGCGCACACCTGCAGCGACATACTCAATTCCGATCGTTATGTTGCCCCACGATGAGCCTGTGTACGCAAATCTATTCACTAGAACAATAAGATAAACCACTATGGATGCTGAGAAGCCTTAGCTGCAAGATACATCGGCTTCCTGATTTACATGTTGGTGGCAGACGCCAGGCATAGACAGGGGGCAGTTCATAAACAAGTTCACTGTAACTAAGCTAACTCTACTTGTAGCAGCCTTGCTTCACATGTTTCACTTTCTTTCTAAAGATAGACCTAAAGATAGACCTACTCTCATTAACTGTCCTTTTCCCCAACACGTCTTCATCTCACTGTTGAGTGGCGCCACGAAACCTAGGATATTACACTTCCCCTTATACCGCGATGAATAAAGCTCTGTCTTTAAAGAAAGCCCCAGTATCCGGCGAAGCAGAAAACGGGTACCAGCGCTATTCGTAATGAGCTTTACCATAAAAGATTCTAGTTTAGTAAGACGTCTTTTTTATTATTATTATTATTATTTTCCCCTCTCTTCCTCTCTCAGTCGTAAGAAAAATAAGGTTATGCGGCCAACCTAGTAAAAAGGGGACGACAAAATCCTTACTTGAAGCATACATCAGATTATGGTGAGACGCCTGTCAAAGTTAATTTTGGAATAAGCCAATCGACGGACTTCTCATAGAGGCTTCGTATACTAAACAAGTTGCTCATATGGCGCAAACAGGAAGACCTATAAAAACCTCGGAGGATGTGTAAGGTACAGTGCATATTGTTGCTGACCATGGAAGTAAAAGTAACCGATCTCGTTTATATCATTTTCAATCATGTCCACCAAATAAAATAACATAACATAAAAATAATCAGGGATGCCAATTGAAATTCGCCACCACAAATAATCACTAGAGCTGTTATAGAATGAGCGGTAAGCTGCACAACACGAGTAGCAAATAGTAAGACTTGGCAAAAGACCGCAAGAGCAAAAATAATCATACGTTAAACTCGAAGTGTCCCCCACTAAGTAATACTACAATGTCATGTGTTATTGAATCGAAAAAAAGAAATAATATTTGCTCGCTCATCAAGATAATTACAATTATACCACTCAGGCCGGCACGCAAACAAACTGCCATAGCCAAAAACCCTGCCCTCCCTTCCAAACTCCCAAGGCCACGCCAGGAGAAGAGAGAGCGATGCATACATATACGTACACGTTTGCCGTAATCCCCCGCTGCCCAAAAATATCCGGATTCGAGTTCGTCCCTAAAAGATATGATGCTAAAGTGCTGCTAATAATTCTGTAGAATGCGCTCTCTCGCTATGCCTTGCCAGGTTCCCTTTTCCGCTTACCATGCCCCATCTCACCAAGCTTACCAGAAACTACACCATCCAATGTAGTGCTGACACAAATTCTCCAGCTTCGTAGCTTCAATAATGAGCTTATTCACTTGATTAATGACATCCAGCTCTTCGTTAGGCTTGAAATCCCGCCCCGTAAGCTTCTGAGAAACCCGATCGAGGACCTCAATTGCTCTGGCGTTCTGGCTCTCTCTCTCTTCGGTGCCATTGGCCTGGATACCATCTGGAAACGCTGAGCTATTGGTACGGGCCCTGTGCCTGGTGGGAGGTGCCGATGACTCAACATTTGCCATCAGCTCAGATGGAGCTACATCAGCGTCCAAAATAGATTGTCGCCGTGCTCGCATGGCATGAGGGCCTGCCAGCGCTGCTTCACGTTCAGACCGGAAAGGTCCGGCGGGGGAAGCGGCATTCGTCAGTCTCCAAGTAAGTAGCGGATCATGAATAAACTATCACGTAGAAAATTAGCTCTAAAGCTCTTGGTTAAGAGATCCTTTTTGTGTTTACAACTTACCGCTTCCAATACAGCCATTACGCTCTCCTTGTTATCTCGCAATACCCTCATTACATGCTCGCATGTAATTCTGAAGCTTCCTTCGATGTTGCTAACCTCCATGGCATATGTCAACATGCGGGTAAGTCGGAAAGGCACTCTCTCGGGGTATTTTTCACGCTTGGTGGCAACTTCAAAGCAGTCACCGAAATCGATATGAATAATCTTGCCCGTAACGCGATCCAACATAAGATTGGACGGGTGGCGATCTCCCAGACCCAAGATATAGCCTACCATAGACATCACGCCCAAGGATCGAGTATAATTCGTCCGCCGTTCTAACCAAGCTTCGGACGATTTAGATTTCAGCCAAAGGACACGGTAAAGGTCTTGGCCTGTTGTGTTATCAAGTGCATATCCAAACACTTCGACCTTTTGCATGAGTGTCAGGTTATCATAATCGGGCGCCATCTGAAGCATTATGCGGTGCTCTATGTTGAGAAGAATTTTGCGACTTTCACGATATTCCCTAATAAGAACATGCAATGTGTCACTATTCGGAACCCAGCCAAGCAGGCCAGAGTTCTGAGAAAGTGGGATGGCGGGGTATCGTTGAATATTAAGGTGTCGTTTATAACATTCGGAATCGTTGGCCAACAGGGTGTTGCACAAGCCAAATAGCTGCATCACACGCTCGTCTTGGCGAATATCTTCATGACCCTTGAGCAGGAAAGCGTATGAAATACCATCGCTGCCATTAACGTTGAGTTTTCTCGGCCTTTGCTTAGAGTTGATGACTGTGAAGGTGGAGTCAAAAGACATGATCCTAACGATGGGCTGTCCGCTCTTGTACGTTCCTGGAACGGCAAGATCAAGATTCTTGGCGTTCAGGAGCTTAGGCGAGCAGTATGTGAGTTCCAAACTTGTGACTTGTGGCAACTGCCTAGTTATACGGCGGAATACCTGGTAGTAAAGATCCCACGCTTGGTTGAGATCGTTTACGTCCCTGCTTGTCTCATATTGATGGCACCAGTCTTGAGCCTCCTTCAGATCTCGTCCGAAAGCCTGTGCAAATGATATCTCCCTCAAAGTCTCTGGTCCTCGCTCCAGTTGTTCGTGAAGCGGCTCCAATGCCGCAAACATGCCCTCGATGTTATGGTCGCCAAAGTATAACCGCGACGCCTCTTCCAGGCCTTCGTGCCAGAGCTCGTGCCAAAGTACAGCCACTCGGATCAGCTCATGACTGACTGTATCTGCTTGGGCAACTAGATTGGCGCTGTGCTGGCGCATGCTATCCATGATTTGCGCCGCGGACCTGGAGCGACGGCTATTCTGCCAAGACTTCATAGCAACTGTGAGTGGGTAGACCAGCGCCTGGGGATGCGCTCGGCCAACGTCGGCAAGGAGATTATGTACAGACTGCTGGACACGCTTGTTTGGCTGATTGATTCTAGCAATAAGTTGAGGGATTACCTCCAGCCAAGTGTCAATGCTGACATTAGCGAAGCCCTCGGTTACAGCCGTGTTTACATCTGAATTGCCTCCGTGCGTGAACCACAGCGTTAATAGACGCAGCGTGTCTTGAAGCGAGCTGCCTGCAGATAGCGCGATAGATTTGAAGAAACCCTGTATAGCTGGAACAACATGTTCAATGATCATCGTCTGATCTGCTCTTGACATCTGCCCTTCATTTCTGGCGGTCAAGGTCTGTACAATCTCAAAATTGGCGAGTGCCCACGCGTGCCAAGCCTTATACCAACGAGGATTATACTTGGTAGCTTGCGAATAAGAGGCCAAAATGTCCTGGATCTTGGTATTCTGCCAGTCATCTTTGTTGAGGGCAATCTGCCACTCTCCTTGTCGCAAGTAGCATTTCGCCAGCAGCACTGTCTGGTCGACCAAGGCGCGTTGCGTTTGCGGGCTCATCACGGACGGGTCAATCTGGTTCTGGAAGCCATATTCGAGAGACAGATTCACGTCACTTCCAGTTTGCGCGGTAAGATGAGCCTTTGCAAGGTCTAGGCGATGGGCCGAGTCATTGGTAAATCGCTGTAAGCAGTACAGAGTCCTCTCGGCAATGCCTGACGCCTTCATGGATGGCTGCTGGCCAAGTTCCCACTGGTACTTGAGCATGCCGTATATGACCTGAGCAGCTGGAGGGGTGCGTGGTGTTTGCCCTTGTTGCTGCTTCTCGATGACCTTGTCGTCATTCCAATATGGGATCAAGGCTTCAAGCGGCGCATCCGAGCCAATCAGTTGCTTTAGTGACTTCTCAGCCAGTCCCATGCGTCCCGATTTGCGACAGAGGTTGGCAAACTTGATCCACATGCGAATGTTTTCTGAAGGAGCAATCACCAAGGCACGCAGTCGCAGCATACGCTGCCAAACCTCGACATTGCGCTGGCATCCTTCCAGTCTCGTCTCCCAGGTCTTGCGCATGGTGGCTTGTTTCTTCTCGTCACACTGCTTGTACACAATCAACTCTTCCAGCTCGGCAAGCATCTGGACTCTGACGACGACCTGATATGCCCGATTATATGATTCGCTGACAAGAGCACTGAGTTCGGTATCCAAGCCCTCTCGAGCTTGCTCAATACAGGCAATGGCCTCTCTGAACTGGTTGCGATGAAGAGCCAAGATGGCGCCAAAGAATGAACGGTCTGGTGAGTATCTCTTGAGAGACGAAAGGTAGTTATCCATTGAATCCCATTTACCAAGACCCCACGCAGCAGCCGTGGCAAGAGGTGCAATCATTCTTTGGACTTCAGGAGCAGAGTTGGCCCATGTGCTGCCAGTTAAGCTGGCGAGCGCATCCCACTCGCCCAGAGCGTGGAGACAGCGCATTTTGCCCATGACAATATCGATGGGGATTGGTTGATCAGCTGGTACCTCCTTCTCACGCTTGTTATAAGAGGACAACGCTTCTTCCCATCGCTCCAGTTTCTCAAACCATGTCTCGCGGAGCTGTATTCCTTCCTTGTACAACTGAGCTTTCCGCAAGATACCAATAGCTGCATCAGACTGTTGTAGCTGGTTGTTGATTACAATAAGAGCTTCCACAGCACCACTGCTTTGATCTTGTAGAAATTCCAATTCTTTGTAATGCAGTGCCTTGGCATAGGCGTGACACCGGGCCGCTTCTCTACCGAGAACCCGGATATCGATGGGGAGCGCCTTGTCATCGTGCTCCATAAACTCAGCCAAATTGAGCAAAAGACCGAGCAGATCGGGGGGTACATTCTCCGATTTGATAGCGCTCTCAATGTTCTGAATCAGTTCGTCTTGAAACTGTTCATACAACTCGCTCCAACAAGAAACGAAGGCCGAATTGAAGAGCTCTCGTGCCAATGGCAAGTAGACGCTTGCAAGACTGGCACACGCTCGTAAGGCATGGTTTGGCGATTCAGTGAGTAGCGTAGTGCTGAATCTTCGTAGCCATTCCTGCCAGTCTTCTTTCGTTGATTTTCCCTTCGTATCCCAAGCAGCCTTCAGGTGAATAGCGTTCATCTCCAGCTTCTTATTATTTAGATCCGCAAAAGGAGTTTCATCTCCAATATCCAAAAGCTGTGCGTCTGATGTCAAGTCTTGCGGTAGAACTTCCCCTTTCTGTAGCTTGCTAACTAGAAGATCGTAGTTTTGGTGTTGGATCTGGTGTTGATTGATGACCTTATTCACGGTTCCCATAAAGTGTATATAGTCCCTTCCAAGCTGTTGCACTAAAGCACAGAGGGTATCCAGTGCAGCAAGTCGGAGCTGTGGTTCCCCAGTATCAAGCACTCTGGTTAGGGGGTGAATAATCTTGGCCGCAAAGTCGTTCAAATTCACTTGACGGGAAATCTTGCCAATGGTGTCAATCGCCTGCTTCCTGAGAAAGGTTGGGTGCCCCTGTTTCTCAAAAGTCCTAACGATAACGGGGATGATGAGATGCATGTACTCTTCAGCACTGGCTCCAAAAACCAAAAAAGCATGAAGTACTTTCTCAGAAGGTGTTCGCTTTGGAGATGCGTCCTTATCAAGCACGCCAAGCATCAGAGGGAGAAGAGATGCCAAGTAGATTTTAAATTCGCCCTCGAGAGATCGTGATATGGCCTCGACCAAATACAGAATCGTGGTTTGCAATGAAGAGGACTTGTTCCAATATTCTTGAAGTATTTCCACGATTTCAGGAAGATAGTTTCTGATGTGTTGCCGCACGATGCTCACCAACGTCGCCAGCTGGTTAAAGTACGACTCCAGACGCGTAGGGGGGGATGATCGAATTACAAGCAGGAACGCAGGAACGATTCTATCCAGGAATGAAACACATTCTAATCCCAAAGTCCTGAAGATATTCATAATGGCTTCAATAACGGCGGCATGATGCTGTGCCAGGGAGTGGTCCTTGAGAATCTGCAAAAGGGCATTGATGACGACCGTGGGGAAGTACTCCTTGTTGGACGGTGTTAATCCAGTCATCATTAATGATATGTCTGTCAACTGGTTTGACTCAGAACGTCGCTGCATTTCAGGTGTTTTCTCCTCAACCTGCTGCATTTAGCCATTAGTAAATTCAGTGTCCATTTCATTCCTGATACATGTTGTTTGAAAAGCAGTGCGACAACCGGGAAGAAAGGGGGTCAAGCAGCTCACCTGGTGCTTATAAGGATCTAATGCACCCAATATACCCATTAATTTGATCGTCTCCTGCCGCAAGGGCCCTCTCTGGTCTTCTGTCCTGATAATGGCTTGCAAGATTTCTAATAGCTGGGGATACTCTAGGTAAGGTGTAATGACATATCCAGAATTGCTGGCCAGCTGGCCAAGAGAGTGGAGAGCCGCCTCTCGCTTGATATTTGAGCTCTGGTCTTGCAGGGCATCGATGATCAGGGGCATCAGGCGATCTTTGTATGGTAGCATGTCTTCTCCGCCAACGGTGGCCAGCTCTCCGATGGCTTTCAGAATGGTAGCAGCGACCGTGGGGCTGGGATCGCTAGCCTTGGGAAGAAGGACTGAGATCATCGGATCGACGTACGGCTTAATGAGAGACTGTGCGTTTTGGACTAAGAGACTCAGCAACTTGGCACTCTCTTCTTTGTTTCGAGCCACGTCTGAGAATTCGAGCTCAGTGAGCATCTGGATGAGAGTCTTTCGCAGTGATGGAATAACATATGCAGGGTTATATCTAGCAAGGCGGCCGATAATAGAAATAGCCACTTCTCTGATGGAGAACACTTCGTCATTTAGGGCAAAGAATAGGATACGAATGTTTTCTGCTTTGGCCAAGTGACGATCGAAACGTTCGTCAAGAGCAGCCAGCACGGTCCGTCGAATATTTGGCTCTGGATCTGAGATACCGACAGTAAGTAGCTTTTCAATGACATCACCAACTACTTGGAGGGCGTGGTAACTGGTCTGGTTGACAATCGGGTCCCGAACGTAGAGCTGGCAACACGTAAGAGCCGCTGCTTCTCTGATTTCGGGATCTTCATCTTCAACGTATTTGATGGCCACATCTCGAACAAATTCGTTGAGAACATGGCCAGAGAAATCAAAACTCCCGAGAGTGTTGAGGGCAAGCTTAATCTCCGTCTTGCGATTTTCATAGGCCTGTGGATCTTTGGCATCCTTGACAATGGTGGGCACTGAGGTTAAGGTGTTTGGCTGCGGCGCGCCGAGAGGCTTGAAAGGTTCACCGCACAGAACAACGCTCAACATATCGAGCAGCCTTTCCTGAATAATAGGCTTGACAGGTGGGATATAAAAGGCCATGTCAACAAGGGCCTGTGTCAGCTTAGGCGTTAAATCGCAGGCAAAGATGGGGTCAAGCAGAGCCTCCATGTATTTGCTCAGGGTCTGGCCGACAGCCACTGCAAGACGGCTGATGCAGTCAAATACTGGGTCAACAGAGCCCCTCTTGCGAGATTGTACACTGAGGCCTTCTCTCACATAGATGAGAACGCCGTCGAGGTACGGAGCAATGGCACTCTTGACGGAATTCGCAATGTTTCCAATGGCGAGGAAAGCATCGTTACGCTCTTTGTCCTTCTTCAACATGCCAGAGAGATAGACCATAAATTTGTGAAGCCAAGTATGAGCGAACTCAGCTGGGGAGTAGCTTGCCAAATCCGGTATCAGCAGTACGACCGTCTTGCGAGTGGTTGGGTCCCGATGGTCCTTGTGCTTAAAGACGATATCGCAGGCTTCCTGGTAATGGTCTTGCATGTACATTCCTCCTTGCTCAAGAAGCTCCTTCAATACAAGCAGGGATGCGTGGATGGATTCGACGGTGTTGACCTTTAAGCCCTGTCTTGCCTCGTTATAGATCTTGCTCATCCATATCTGCTTCATCTCCTGATCTCGTTCACGAATGATTCGGAAACATGCGCTAACAGTCTCGGCTGAGGTTTCGCGGATGAGCTGCCTTGGGTCACGAAGGCCAACCCAGATCCAGTCAAAGATGGTTGGGATATACTGGTACATGAGGGTGGGGGCATTTCGCGCAAGCTCCCTGAGAACAAGAACAGCGCTATAGCGACGTTCCTCCACCCGATCATTCTGCAGCCATTCGAGAGCCGTATTTACTTCTGAATCGACCAACTCAGAAATCATGGCTCCTCCCGGGCGGCAAAGTTTTCCAAGGGCAATTGCAGCGTGCCGCATAGGCATGGTGTCCTTGCCACGAAGGATGGTTTTCAGGTTCTGAGTAAACCGGGTATATTTTGCCGCCACATCCACTCCCTCAAAATCGACGAGAGAGTCCAGGGCATAAATGCCGCCCAGCCTCTCTGCGGAGTCGCTGCCATGTGTGATGAGTTGGGTGATTTTGTTGTTGACGTTGTTGTAGAATGAGAGAAACTGCTCGGGGCTGAGATCTGCGAAGCTGTTAATTGAGCGGTCCCCCAGATGCGGGACGAGGAACACGGCGTCGCCTCACCTCGATGGCATACTACCACCAGCTCTCGAAGCTGGATTGCCGATCGCTTGCGCACATCGTCGTTGGCTCTGAGGATAGACAAGTCAGCCAACTGCTGCGTCATTCAAGTAATTCCCCCACCATGGCGGCTCACCTTGACCGCAATCCCTTTGTAATGTACTCGAGTCGCTCGAGGGCGAGCTGCTGTGCCTGCGCCATCGTCCCCAAGTCGAGCTAGAGCTTCAATGGAAGCACCACATGTAACCGCACCGAGGTTGAGGATCGTGGAGGCTCGGCTCGACTGCGAGGTCGAAACCGCACCAGGTAAACAGGATGACGCGCGACGGACGCCGAGGATATTGCGTAAGGAAAATTCGGAAATTGTCGTCGCAGAATAGTAAATATGAAGAATGTAACACAAACAAAGGAATGCCTCGCTGGCAACCTACGGTCACGCTGTCATGGCGCCCCCGACAGAGTGCTTTGATGGAGTTATGAGGTTGGGTAGGACAAGAAGGGCATGTTAAGCCTCACGTATGGCTGCGCGTTTGTCGGCACTGTACCTGTGCTGCTTTTCTATGGGGGCAGAGCTACTGGTACAGTGCGTAGGCTTTGGTGCCGGCACTGACAGCGGCACATGAGTCGCGGAAAGCTGCTATCGATAGGCCCCAGCAGTGACCCGCGGGTGAGCTCCCATGCCAGCAGAGCCTGGCACTAAGAGCAGCGCCACATCGTCGATACTTTCCGGCGCTTTCTCCGTTGGGAATTCTCACATGCAACGCCACACTTTCCCATGACTTCTGAATGACACATAATCGCCAAACTCTGTGAATCCTTTCAACAGAAATTCTACAACCGCTACCGCACGACGTCACGAGTCACTAGCAGCCATGGGCAACGATGGCGGATCCATCCCCAAGCGCCGCGAGCTTGTGAAGAACGCAGCGCGCGCACCGACGATTTCGGAACTGAAGGCGACGGCCCTCGAGTCTCTCGCCCACGCATGGGCGCACTGCGCCCTCAGCGACGCGCCCATCGACCTGGAAGCAGTCGTTTCGGACTGGCGAGGCCGACTCTACAACTACGAAGCAATTCTCCAGGGCCTAATGCCTTCGGATGACCCTAACGAAGTGACGCCAGCAGCCCTGGGCATCCGCTCGCTACGCGATGTGGCGAAACTGAAATTCTCCAAGATGGGCGACAAGTGGGCTTGCCCAATATCCATGAAGGAGATGGGACCGACAACAAAATCCGTCTATCTGGTGCCATGCGGCCATGTATTTGCAGAGGTTGCCATCACGGAGATCAAAGAAGAGGCCTGCCCGGAGTGTGGCGAAGCCTTCACCCAAGAGAACGTGATAGCCATTCTCCCAACTGCTGAGAAAGACTTAGACAGGTTACAGAAGCGGATCGAAGATTTACAAGCAAACGGCCTCTCACACACGCTGAAGAAGGGCAAGTCGGAAAAGAAGAAGAAGCGCAAGGCCGGAGAAGCAGAAGAGGAGGCAAACGGGGAAAAGAAGGACGAGACATCCAAGAAGAACGATGCCAGCCGAGCAAAGAAGGAAACAGACTCGAGAATCAAGGGCATCAACAACTCGATGGCGGCGACGTTGACGGCCCGCGTCTTGGCCGAACAAGACGAGAGGAACAAACGCAGGAAGCTGGCCGCCCAGGTGGCTTCATGATCCACACTCTCGTACAAGTAAATGCTCGACCATGATTTGCCGCCGGCTGGATGATGGCGTTGTCTCGTTGTAACCCGTAGAAATTGACGTACTACTCCACAAAGTACTAGTATTACTCAGTAGCTATTAATCAAGATACCCCCTTTTCAACCTACATGTCTTGACACTATCGAAGTAAGGTGCTTACGATTAGTCTCAGGATACGCCGAGACGGTGGTGGGGATCTTGTCACCACTCGAGAGGGGCATGGTAGTTGCAGACCAGAATGAGGCTCAAGTCGCTGTTCTAGAAGGACATGGCACATGTATTGTGTGCCTAATAATACACGCACTATTGCTGCTGCTAGGTAGTAGCAGTGCTACTCTGCTACTGCTCCATACTGCTAATAATAACGGTTCCCGCAACCGTAGACTCAAGAACGCGCCCATCACTGCATCTGCATCTACACATGGCGACTCAGCGCCAATCCTTGCTAGCCAGCACCCTTCCAGGTGTAACGCCGAGCAGCGTGACACGATATCCATCATAACTAATTCGTATACACCATTACTCCGCGCTGTGTGATCCATGATTTGTTGGCTTCGGCAATTCTGCTCCATGCCAAGTAAACGCTCGTCCCTCCGACAGACAAGTCCGGCCTCATCTCCCAGTCGTCCTGCCTGCTTGCGAATTTGCAGTTGCTGTTGCATCTGCATTACTCGTGCTTTGCGCCATGTAATACTCCAGCTCAGATGCGCTAGCTTCATGCCCGTTTGGGCGGTTTTGAGTCGCAGCATTAAACGATCTCGCTACTAGGCGATCTGGCAAGCCGGTTCTGTCATACAGGAACCTGGAGAGCATGGCCGGGTTCTGGGCGGCTGTGCTGCTGTAGCATTGTTGTGTTAGCGGACATAGCCGAGCATGGCGACTGTTAGTGGCTGTCTTAGAGGGTGCCGATCTGCCAGTGGGAGAATGGGGCATAGTCTCACTTGTTAGACGGAGATCGGTTGGAGGCTGAGTTGCCGTTGCGAGGTTGCTGAGAACTCATGATGGCCGGAAGGGGAAACACGACTGAATAGTTGTTGGTTGTGATAGTGTCGAGACTTTAGGGCTGAGACTCGAACGATTTTGCAAACAAATGCAGGACTTTGGGAAGTGAAATTGAATTCTGTTGATTGTACTGTCCTCTTCTCAAGTAGACAAGTTCTCTCTTGTCTTCTTATAAACCAGCAGCTTCAAATCATACTATTACATGCCCACCTCTCATCTACTAATACAACCATCTACGAGGCACTGTCCTCGCTCTAAGCCCTAGGCTTTTGAAACTTAGCAACCTCACAAAGACGTTATCACCACCATCGTCATCAGGCCACGACTGTCTACGCGCAAAACTCAGCCAAGAGCCAAACTGCCCTCCATGTAGGTCTACTTCGTAACTCGGCCCCGTAGTAGGGCTATTATAGAATGATGCCACTTCTGAAAGACAAGGCACACTCAGAGCACCGGCGATGTACCAGTTTGTCTCCATGAACCAACGAGAGGACAGAATTGGGTTGTGAATGACCAGATAAACGAGAACTGGACATGGGACACTAAATCTATGGCCACCGCCATCAACTATCTACCGTCACGCCGGTTGTTTTTCCGTCGTCGAACGATATTTTTAACCGGTATCGCTGCTTCAGGTCGTGTTTTTTGGGATCAACTGACACAAATGAAATTAGGATAAACAGCAACATGCTCTTCTTTGGTATTTCCTGCCTCCATAGGCGCTGTGCTAATGCGAGCCGTCCCGCCGGATCAGAGATTTAAGGCACAACCTTCCAGGGGGGCTCCCCTTGGCTCAATGAGACGATGACGGACATTCAGCTGGCGCTTACTGAAGCCCCAAATCGGATGCGCTGTGGTCGCCCATGTCGCCTCAGGCAGGGAAAAAGAGGTTGTCTCTCCATCCCTCCACTTCCAGACCCTTCTTCGTCTGCGAGTACCGCGTCTGGCGGCGTTGACAGGCAGCGAGGCCATATCAGGATGGTGCCAGATCACGGACCAGACGCGACCACTTAGTCCAGGCCTCGTCTCGATGCGAACCATAGGGCTGCCTCGACAGATCGTCTCTGCCTGCGTCAGCAGCGCTCCCCATGTAACAGCCGCCACCATGAGCGAATCAGAGGCGCAGCACCGGCTGCTGTCCCCACGAAGGATGCCTCTTTCTGGCCCATCTAGGCAAAGACGAGCCCCAGCGCGAGACACTAGACAGTCTGGCCAGTAGGCAAAAACCCAGGGCCGGAGTCCAGAGGGCGTCCAGGCTGGCAATTTTAGCACTTCGCAAGGCACTCCCAGCGCCGTTATCTGGGGATGCGGCTTGGAGGGAGGGTCGGCGCTGGTGATACTAAATACAAAGGATCCTGCACCTATCAACGACGAGGCATTCTGGAGAGGCAACCTCCCTTTTCCGGCAATTCTCTTTTATTTTTCCTTTCGTCCCTTCGTTTTCCATCTCAGTTTTTAGTATACTATAATTTTAATGTAGGTTTGGCGTTGTTCTCCCTCCGTTATTCCTTTTGCTCTTCTAAAATAAACACCATTTTCTACAATGGCGCTGACAGGTGGACACAGTCTGCTGGTGTATTCGTGAGCCAGAACGGCTTTCGTTTAATACAAGAGCACGCTGCCGCACTCAATGACCGTTAGGCGAGCGAGTTTCTCCGCGGCTCATTCCATGGCCGATAATTCAATCGATCAGGGAGATCGCACACCAGGCATCGCCGTCAACCATATCCCGCTTCACCTGCGACAGGACTCGCGATCCAAGGACTCACTCAGCGACAAGGCTCCCACCACGCCCCGGTCCAGCATCGAGAGCCAGGGCGTCGCCGCCCCCTTTGCCCAGCGCAAGCAGTTCCCTGAAAATCTGCATTTTGCTCCTCATTCATTCCGCCTGCGCTCAAGGACCGCCTCGACAAGGAGCAGCATCTCCTCGGCCAACGTGCCCGACTCTGCCACCACTTATTCACACTCGACGCTGGCCAGTCCCATCAGCACCAGCTACGCCAGTGACCTCAGCGACTTCTGCGGCCATTCTATCGATACATCACGTCCAGCCAGCCGAGTCTTCCATCGGCGGCACCGCTCTTCCACGGGATCTCTTTGTTCAGCACACGCCAACGACGATGACGACGCTTTTTCTTTTGCAGGATACCCGGACCTCAGCGCTAGGCTACTGGAGATTCACGTAGCCTCCCCAGTCACTCCTGTTCCCTTAAGTGATAGTGACTATCTGGATCCATCTACAAGGCAAGCACAGAAGATCTCTTGAGGCAGCTCATGAGCTCGTGATATTGACTTCTCCTGCTAGCTCGTCCAAGGTCTCTCCTATCAAAGAAGAAGAGGAAAGTTTGACTCCAAGTGACTCCTATCAATGGCCGCCGCTTGAGACCACTACTACTGAGCCGTCTCTCTCGCCCAAGTGGGACACAGCATCGTCCGCTTCAGACGACGTGTCTTCCCAGGACACAGATGCTATTCTAAATTACACCCTTCAATTAGTTTTCGGGGTAGACCTTCAAGAAGAGTCATCTAAAGTGACGCCGGCGGTACGACGCCTTGTATCCAAGTTTGTTGGTGATGTTGGGAGCTCTTTTTGGACCTCGCTATCAGACGCTGATATGACACAAGTCATGTCATCTTCAAGCAACTCCTCGACTCCCTCGCAAGGCGGTAGCTCACAAGGTGGTAGCGGAGGCGGTGACTCCTCGTCCGCAGGCAAGAGAAAGAAGCAAACCCGAGGGGATGAAGATGATGGGGAATTCACCGATGGCGAGGGCTTGGGGTACAATCCTCTCAAGAAGCTGCGCCCAAATCCCAAGGATGACGAGAACTTACGCCTGAGCTGCCCATACAGAAAGAGGAATCCATCGCGTTTTAATGTCAGGGACCATCATTCCTGTGCCATGACATATTTTCCCAAGTTTGCAGAGCTGAGGTAAATACTGTCCAACCACATACGATGTATATACATATGAGACTGCTGCTGACACGCGTCCATAGACAGCACATTGTCAAACAGCACAAGCGAGATGACCCATCTGCCTTCGTTTGCGATAGATGCAACCGTGATTTCCATACTCGAAAAGAGCTTCGTGACCATCAGCGTCTGCCCAAAGAGGAAATGTGCGACATATTGGATCACGATCCAGAGTCAGGGGTCGATGGAACCACCTCGATCAAGCTCCTGTCTCGTAAGAGAGCCAGTGGAGCCTCTCCCGAGGCTCAGTGGAAAGAAATCTGGAATATTCTGTTCCCAGATGATGAAGACCACCAGATTCACCCATACAGTATGCATTCCATCTCTGAAAGCGAAGACAAGATAGAAAATATTGTACGCTCGCTAATTTCATTTGAACAGATTTTACTCCCGTCATCGAGCATTTCGAGCTTTCCAATTACTACATGTCATCTTTCGAAGTCCTACACTCTTCTCTTCGCGACAAGATCTCAAATCCTGCAACGCTTGAGACTTTGACCTCCAAATTCCAACAATGCTTCATGGAGGCCGTAGAGCGATGCATAGGCGCCGCACAGAGCATGCCCTACACAAATCGCAGCAACAAGAGAAACGAGCCTTCTCGCGTGCAGAGCTTCCAAAATCTTATCCCACGAAAGGGAAGGGAAATACTCCCCCGCCCTGACTCTGGCGTTGTCATGATGGATGAATGTTCTGAAGAGAGCGGCAGTATCAAGAACTCTGTTTACGGCCCCCGAGACAGCGTTCGAACCATTGTCAAGGACAGTGGGCAAAGGCGCGGCAGCAATTTGGCTCCCGAACCGTCGACAACGGAACCTACGCCAGCGGCGATGAACATGCTGGATCAGAGCTTTTCGGGACACATGCCATTCATGGCACCCATGGCCGCCACCAACCCGATGGATCCTATGGCTGTTCAGTCTTGGAACAATGGCGTTTCAGATCCTAATGACGGAGACATTGCCAACAGTTTCCCAATGACTGACCAATTCTATGCTCCGGGAGAGCTCACGCCGCACGGAGACCTAGGAAGCTGGGGAGGCGACTATTATCAGTCCGCATTTCAGGGGCTTAATGACCACCATTTCAACCCCTTTAACGACGGGATGAGCTAAATGAAGCTGTAGACATGTGCTGGTTCTATATACAAGATTCCATGCATGAAGAATTATTGTCAATTCTGTATTACTAGATGTACTAATACTCTTATTTTGCTTTTGATTGCTTGAATAATGCTATCGAGCTAATGGCTGCTACATGCAGCTAATATATATATATATATACTATAATACAGTGCCATCCTACGACACTTCTAGTCTCGGGAATCGCCCGGATCGGAGACGCGCCACATCAAATGGCACCAATGGAAGTAAGCCCGATTGATACACAACAAACACATATTACTTTTCTTCCTTCTGCAATTCCATTCTTTACAGCTGGGTCTCTCTTCCGGCACACCAATGAGGATATCCTCCTTGCTTCTGCTAGTCAAACGTGAGACTATACTTTCGTCACTGATTTTGGTTCCAGAACCAGGGAGACTCGTAGCCCATCATCATCCCTTGGCATGGTGGGATCATTGCCCTTATTGGTGGGCGAGGAGCGATTCCCATCTCATTCTGCGCAACCTAAGAAACTGTCGTCGGTTCTCATTTGTTCCATTACCCCTTGAACGAGGGCTCGAGCAAGCATTCCCCAACAGAGGTACCACCTGAATGCTATGGCGGCACAGTAGTACTGGTTCTTTAAAAATGATTTGAGATGCAAGAGATATTGTGCGATAGTGTCTATCGAGGAGGTCTGGAAGTTGGTGAACTTGATGATTTATTCAGTGTGTGTATGTGTGACTGTGACTGTATGACTATGGGGAAAGTAAAAAGCTGGTAACATAGGCTAGTTGGGCTTGATAAATACAGGCAGGACCACGCAACCACTCAACACAGTCATCTGTATTCTGTATTGTCCAGGATTGCTGGCCTTTCCAGGCAGTGTAGACCGGATAGTGTTGGCCATATTTCCAAGAGAAGCGTTATGCCATTTCATGAGCTTCTTTTCAGGAGCAGCAGCAGTTTCTATCATCGCGCGTGCGAGATGATTGTCGTTGTTGATTCAGCATTGCGTGTAGTCGATATTTATGACCAGCTTGGCGATAATCTAGTAAGCGTGGTCCAACCTAACGATGTCTTTCGTGTAATAGCGCATTCTTCCCTTCCAAAAATTCGACGTACCGTCTTTGATTGTGTGGCATTCATCGTGAATGACCAGATATGGTGCAATCGGCATGGAGAATGGCAGCTTGTAAGGCGCTGTTCGACCCAATACTCCGATTTTCACCTTGTGAAATAGATCGGATGGCACGACCCAAGCGTACCGGTTGAACGGTTGGTGAAAGCAAACTTCATCATCGTAAACATCATAACCCCTCTAACTGTCACCGTTATCCACTCCGGTAGTCGATTTCAGCTGACAGCTGTCGTGACCATTTGGTTAGGAGAACTCGTTCCTGGTGGTCATGGGAGGATTCTTTCACTCTCGAGTTGTGACATGTTACTGCCTATTTCTGGCCCAATCTTTCATGCCTTCATTTAGCATCTCCGCTTCGTGAAGATTAGTTGCCGTAAAATTCTCGATTATGCCATATTTGCCCCTTAGGAGATCAACGAGTCCAGCCATAGGGCCATGCCCGGACCGATAAAATATCACGTTCTGGTTGATGAGTATTATAAGATTATAAGCGCGCGTGATATCCATGCCAAATTGTTCGGCGTCGAAAGAAAGACCGGTCGTCTGAAAGATGAATGCCGCAGATGATGACTTTCACTTCATAGTGGGACATGAAGGCATCCTCAACTCGGCGCACCAAATCTCTAACAGGAATGTTGGATGAAACCCCCGCAACTCAGCTTGAACTCGTTTCATTCATGATGCCCGCTATGACAGCAGCCTTGTGTAATGTGTTCTTATAGACGTAGCGAAGGTGCAGCAAGCGCCTCCACCTCCTGGTCGGTTAAGCCCAGTACTCGCCCAAAAGCTTCCTGTGTAGGCTCTGCCATCAGGTCGGACACGGAAGAGGTTATGATGAGGCTGTTCATGCGCGGTTTTGTCTCGAAATTCATGTCTGTCGGAGATTGGAACCCTCTAATAAAAAAAAAGATGTCGCCTGTGTTGAATAACCCATGCGCAGATCGTTTTGATGCTTCCCAGATTCCCCCTGAGTGAAGCAGTTGATGTACATGTATTTTGATGTATAGATTCTAACTTGATATTGCATGATAGTAAATGAGAGGTGTTCTGTGAAGGTCCGGGTGGGCTTTCATAATGAAAGTTTCCAACCCGGCGCTATTATCATATTTCTATAGTTTCTGCAGGTGGTCTCGCCAACTATCGGGCCGTAGCGACGATCGAGCACTATCAGCTTGGCCAGACCATATGCTCCCGCCGCAAGAGCTTGGTTGAAAATATGGCATTCTGGTGGGCGATTACATATGTACCTGATATCCGAAGTGAACTCTCAGAATGCCGCATGAGGTGAGCAGGCGGTGCTGTCCTCTCAGTTATCCAAGGTCTGATCTTCTGCGGTTAGTATGTTTATCTGCTTCGCAAGCAGCTTCGACTCCGGGTAAGAGCCGCAAGAGTCATTCGTCAAGAGCATATGCCTGGGCTCTGTTTGGGTGAGCCCAGCTAGCACAGCCGTCCGATTGCCTGCTATGCCGTGTTACAATTCGAGGCAGCTCCAAGGTTTTTCCATTGTTGCAGTTGGTCTGATAATTGACGCCAAATATCGTCGGGACATGGATTTTACCATCCTTGTGTCGCAAAGAGTAGAATTTTTGGCACAAATTCTCTTTTTAAATGAGCCTGAAAAGAAGAAACTAGCGATAGCTGTTCCCATAGCTCTCGTATAAGCTGAAATATATTGGCAATTGCCTGTCTTGGTTTTTTAGAAATGTATAGCAGGAATTGAGTGGTAGAAATAACTCACTCCTAAATGGTAAGTCCGGTTGCCAGGCAGTTATAATATTTTTAGATGAATTGTATAATTGAAACTTGAGAGGCAGCAAAATGCCACTCTTATACGTATGTCTCTGAGCTGAACACTCCTGTCAATATAAGTTTGAAAGAGTTCATGTGTTGACTTCCATAAATTGTAGTTGAAGGAAAGCATAATACTGTATGCCTGTAAGGATCTGGCAATAAAAGTTCCATGGGCGTGGGAGAGTTATGAGCAGGTATAAATAGCAAATACAGACAGGCCAAATGAACTAATAGTCCTACAAATTTCAAGGCCGATTAACGGAGTGAATTCGGTCATATGTAACATGTGGTGATGGGAACATGCTTAAGCACGGATAACTCCACGGATAATGGCAGCCTTATCGTAAGAGTTGACAAGTCATTCACATAGTCACGTCACAGCGCATGCTATATCCATTTAGTACGTATTTCATATACGCCCAAGAAAATATGGGCCAGTTGTAGCGGAAAATGTGAAAAGTTTGGCATAACATTCATCAATCTACATGTACTCAGTATCTCCACTGGAAAGCCGGATGCTTCCAGTCCAAATTCTCAATCTGTTCCTGAGTCAGGCCGCTCAACTCTGCGTCAATATCTTTGCTTCCCCGTTTCTTATTGTCACGAATCATCCACAGCAGTGTCAGCGTAGCCAGAACCAAGACGGTTCCCGACGTGGCCAAGTTCAGTCCATTTCCGATGTGGTAATTCGGTGCGTCAAAAGGAAGAAACGCCCATCCGCTGATCAATCCGCCGACGCTGCCCATCATGGCGTTGGTGCCTATTGCTGCGCTGCGAGCCGTGTCACCGACAACATTTGCGGCAACTTGCGCATTGGTAAGGGGCCCCAGAGCGAACGCGGAGGACGCGATAAGGAATGTTGCGCCGTAGCGGACCTTTTGATCCGTTGAGCCAAGGAACATTGCATATCCAACCATGACCATAGGAGCAGAGAGGATGATGAAAATCTGCCGCCTGTCGAGGCGCCAACTCAGGAGCGGGAACAAGACGGTGAAGAACCCACCAACAACATACGGTGGCACAGTCAGCAGTTGCTGTTGAGTGGTCGTCTTTCCCTTGAACAGAGTGGCAACGATTGTCGGGGCGAAGAACGCCAGTCCTTGGACTGTGATGTTGTTTAAGAGGAATATAAGAGATGTACTGATTGTCACGG
The DNA here is from genome assembly GCF_020647865.1 of Trichoderma asperellum. Taxonomy (NCBI): domain Eukaryota; kingdom Fungi; phylum Ascomycota; class Sordariomycetes; order Hypocreales; family Hypocreaceae; genus Trichoderma; species Trichoderma asperellum. Next base: position 2,527,470 of record NC_089416.1, read on the forward strand.
GGTTAAAGATTCCTCTCTTAATCCTAACCTTGTCCATGCTATCCAGGATAGTAGTGGTACCAATTCTCTCAGACTTGATACGCGCAATAGCTAGGTCTTTCTCTTCCTGAGACAGCCAGCGCGCCGTTTCTGGGCGATCGGTCAAGGTCAGAAAGCCGAGAAGGCCAAGGCCAATGGTGATGATGCCTTCGACAACGAAAATCATCCGCCATTTATGAACACCTCCAACGTGGTCAAGATTTAGGATGGCAGATGCGAGCAAGCCTCCGAAAGCTCCAGCCAGCGGCGACATGACAATGTATAAAGACAGTCTAAAAGCCAGTTCGGAGCGGCGATACCAGCGAGATAGGTAGTAGGCGATTCCAGGCATCATACCAGCCTCAAAAATACCGAGCAAGAATCGGACAGCGGCCGCCTGGCCCATGGTATTGACATACGCGGTTGATAGCGAGCACACGCCAAACAAAACCGTTATCAGGGGAAGAAACCAGCCTGGTCCTATGTATTTGCAGGCCAAGTTCGCAGGGATCTCGAAAATGATGTAGGAGATGAAGAAGACAGAGATGACGGCATTGTAGTCATATCCTTCCAGTTTGAGGTCACTCGCGAGGCCGGCGATTTTTGCGTTGCCTATGCATCATTTAACCGTTAGAGCGAAACAACGAAACAAATATCAATCAATATCACAGCATCGACCTACCAATGTTTGCGCGATCAATAAAGCAAAAGAGGTACAGCAGCGACACCGTTGGGACGATGTACAAGTCAATTTTTAGCCGCAGCCTGCGCTCGGTTGCAGGATTGTATGCCACGAGAGCTGCGCCATATCTAGATCATCGCAGATATCATCAGCATAACTCATGTTTTTTTTTTCTCATTCTTGTTTCATGCTTCAGGTAGCGGGGAGAGAAAAGACGTCTCTTTACAGCCCGCGCGCCTCTGTTGTGCTCACCTGTCCGTAGCAACCTGGCCAATTTCAGCTGCCTGGTGCACATCATGCGTTGACACTTGGACTTTCTCTTCCGTCTTGAGTGACATTTTAATGTATTATGGCTGCTGGAGGACACTGCCAGGCAAGCAGACAACGACAGAAAATTTCAGAGGGCAGAAAAAAAAAGCTCCTGCGCAGGATCCAAGATAAGTGGAAACCCCATTACATATACGTATCAGCAAGCTGTCTATCGCAGATCACATTCTCTCCAGCTACATAGGAGGCAAGCCAAAATACAACCCTGTCGGGCTTCTTTTCACCACTACCCATCTCCAACTACCCAGGGAGGGGATACGACGCCGGCTCGCATGTGGCCGGCCTTGGCTGAATGCAACCCAGCAGAGTCGCTATTGGTGAGGATCGGGATGCATCTAGAATATAGGCTATCTAGCACCACAACCAGTCACAAGCCCTTGAGACTCGGCAGTGGAAAGCGGCTGTTGGGCATCTCCTCCACGGGAAGGGCACCTTTAGAACGCATTTGTCACGTTTGCATCCCATCCAGGCCTTGGGTCAACAATCCTTGGGCCTAGCTGGGGTCGCTAATGCGGTCCGAGACAAACGGGGGCGGCTATTTTATGCTTCCCCAGAAACTGCTAACCTTAAAATGGTGCTACTGTACCTTGATCTCATTTCAATCGTGTCCCAGCATGCAAGAATGGCATTAGTCAGTGATGACTATGTCCACTGTCGTTCTGGCTTGGGATGGACGCGTGAGGAAGCCATCGTCGTTGTCCGAGCGTATGCCTCTCGTTTCGGTTTAGGGGCAGGGTGTGTGACAGCTCAGGCGGATGAATACGCAAGTCGGTTCTATAGGTTCTAAAAAGCGATATGTGCATCTTTCACGGCATCCCTTATCAGCATTACAACTCCTCCGAGGTTGCCTGCTGCTCAATAGAAACAGTTCCAAGATTCGGCGGTATAAGCGGCGAAGACTTAGCGCACTTTGTATCATAACATCAATCTTCAACAACTCACATGCCTATTAATGGCGCTTTCATCCACGGGTAACTTACACTTTTATCCGTTCCCCCTCGCCACCAAAAAAAGAAAGAAAGAAAGAAAGAAAGAAAGAAAGAAAGTAATATAGCCTCTTATATTCGGACCCGCCATGTAAAGAAAGCATCTCTCAACTTCCGCCGTAGTCAACGATTTATCCAATGCTGTCTTCGCTTTTATAGGGTAGCTCCATACTCAGCTCAACCGTGCTCCATCGTAATGGTCCAGTATCCTAGCCACAAACCATTTAGCAACATTAGAATAGGCACCACGTAATCTTACAAAGAGAGAGAACCAAAAACGAACGATTTGCAATCATCGAGCCACGTAAATGGCTGGTTAGCGCATCTTTCGCATGTTTAGAGAGGCCGCCTCCTGGGCTGCGAGCATATGCTTCGAAATACACCACCTCTGATTGGCCAACCAACTCGCCCCATCTGAGCAGCCAATCAGAATCACTGCAATCTGACCCAAAACCAGTGTCATCAGCCCAGCGGCGTTGAGGCTGAGTGGACCGAGCATCAGGTACAAAAGACGTCACTGTCCGGCCAAGCAAGCATCAAGACATCTCTATCAACTCCTATCCGTGTCTGCATCTACTTCTACAACTCGCATTCAATTCTACACTTACTCACACGCAAAATCCTCTTCTTCAACAAATACCACAATCACCACCATCATCAAAATGACTGTCAAGGCCACCACCTGCTGCCGCCAGGGCACCGACGCCGAGTGTGCTTGTGGTGAGTTTCGTCACTTATACTCTGACTCAAAAACAACGGTGTTCTAACAAGCAATCTTCACAAACAGCCCAGAAAGCCACCTGCTCATGCGGCGAGCAATCTGCTCTTCACTGCACCTGTGCTAAGGCCAACACCGAGAATGTCCTCGAGGGCCCACGCTGCTCATGCCGTGCTCGTCCTGCCGGCCAGTGCACCTGTGACCGAGCCTCTACGGAGAATGCGCCCGTCTCAGGCTCAACCTGCCAGTGCGGTGCTCGACCAGCCAGTAAGTGTTACTCGCCATACCTACGCTTTGCGACTTGGATGCTGACTTTTGGATGTTTTAGCTGGCTGCACTTGCGAGAAAGCCACCGATGGCGGCTACAACCCTTCCAACGAGATCGACTTCACCAACTTCTCCAAATAAATGAAGAGAGCGACTTACGAGATGCGCACTTGAAAAACGCTTGCATAGATCCTCTTTCTTTTCTATAATTTTTTTCTCATCTTATTTCCCTCCCTTTTGGTCCGAGGTGGCGTTTAGGGCGGCATTGGAATGCGGAATCACGGGTTCATAACTTTGGCTGCAGGCTTGCAGCTGCATACATTTTACGAGAGGTTGCATGCACATGCACATATGAATTGGCAGGCCGGCAATCGCCTAATCTGCGGGCGCGTTGCTACATCGGGTCTGGATCTGGGTCTGTCCCGTTGTTATTGTTGTCCCGTACAACACGGCTGGGAAATGGCGTTTGGTGGTCCAAGATATCCTCCCTCGCGAGGCATTTAGATAATAACAATAAATGAAATAAATCAATATAAACATAATAAGCTAAGAATTAGCGCATTGTCTTCAATTTGAAAGGGATTGCGATTCGCTGTCGTTTTTTTTTTTTCTGTTATTCCTCCCTGCCTATTGTCAATGCGAGGTGGCTCATATCACTTTTATTCAATGTCAGCACATCAGCTCACACAAGCGCATTCTTGTCTCTGCTTGTCGTCTTATTAATGGCCGGCTGCGATTCACCGCTCGCGCGAGACGCCAAACAATGAGCTAATTGGCTATTGAAGTTTATACTGCCGGACAATCCAAGAGCGGTCAGCCTCTTCGGGTAGGAGCTATGGTAAAGTTCCTACCTTGTGTGGGGCCGCTTCTCTGTGCCACCCACCAGGGCTGGGCAAAAAATCTCACCTGGTCGCGTCCTGCCATCATCAAGCCACTCCTATATCTATCCCGCAGACCACCTCACATCGCGCTCAGTTTCTTCATCTGTCAGAGAAAAAACTACTTTTGGGTCGTTTGAAAGCATTGCATAGCGTTTGCCTCTGCAATTGAAGCTTTTTCTCTCCCTCGCGCTGATTGAATTCATCCTGTATTCGCGCCCTTTTTGGCTTATCAAAGCAAAAGCAACAGCATCAACAACCCTATAAAACAGCGCGTCACAATGCCTCCCAAGGCCGCCAAGGCTGCTGCCTCCAAGGCAGCTTCAGATGCTAAGAAGCCCGCTGCGACAAAGGCCAGCGCAAAGGCGACTTCCAAGAGTGCCGCTGCTACCAAGGCGACAACGAGCAAGGCCGCCGCCAAGGCTGTCAAGAAGGATGAGAAGCCAGCCAGCGCCCGCGCGAAATCCGCCGAGAAAACTGCAGACGAGCCCTTGACGAATGGCGCCCCGTCAAGCAAGCGCAAGGCTTCAGAGACAGAGAGCGAGCATGATGAAGATGTCGTCATGGAAGAGCCCCAGGCCAAGAAGACCAAGATCGAAGAAGCCCCCGTGCGCGCGGCACCTGTCAAGGCTAAGAAGACCGCCCATGTCGCAATCGGAAAGAAGATCAATGATGCTCCTACGCAAGTCTTTGATGTCTACGTCTTTGGTGAGGGCACATCCGGTGAACTCGGACTGGGAAGCAAGCGCGTCAATGGCAAGAAGCCAATCGACGTTAAGCGTCCTCGATTAAACGACAACCTTTCAGCCAAGACAGTTGGCGTTGTGCAAATTGCCTGCGGCGGTATGCACGTCGTTGCGCTCACCCGCGATAACAAGATTCTCACCTGGGGCGTGAACGATCAAGGTGCTTTGGGCCGAGACACAAACTGGGATGGTGGATTACGCGATGCCGACAAGGCTGAAGATTCAGATTCGGAAGATGAGGACGATACTGGCATCAACCCGAAGGAAAGTACACCTACTGCTCTGTCCGAGGAAGACTTTGCCCCCGGTACCAAGTTTGTTCAGGTTGAGGCAAGCGACAGCGCCTCCTTCGTGCTGACTGAAGACGGACGTGTGTACGGATGGGGAACCTTCCGTTCCAGCGATGGCATCCTAGGCTTTACAGAGACTGTTCGGATTCAGTCACGGCCTGTTCTCCTCCCCGCCCTGAAAAACATCAAGGCTCTCGCTTCCGGAGCCAACCACATTCTTGCTCTCGACCACAAGGGCAATGTTGTCGCCTGGGGATGCGGCCAGCAGAACCAGCTCGGCCGACGTATTATTGAGCGTAACAAGATGTCGTCTCTGATTCCCCAGGGTGTTGGCCTGCCACGAGGCAAGATCGCCAAGATTGCCTGTGGCTCGTATCACAGCTTCGCCATTGACAAGAACGGAGCCGTCTGGGGCTGGGGCTTGAACAACTTTGGTGAGATTGGTGTCGAGAACAGCGCTGGTGAGGATGATGCCGTCATCCTCAAGCCCGTCAAGATTAGCTTCCTTGAGGACCACACAATCACAGATATTGCAGGTGGTATCCACCACTCTCTGGCCTGCTCTTCTAAGGGAGAGCTGTTTGCTTGGGGCCGTATCGATGGATACCAGGTTGGCTTTGAGGCTGAGGCGGTGGAAAAGGTCGACGAGGAGTATGTCATTCGTGACGAGAAGGGCACTGCTAGAATCCTGATCAAGCCCACCAAACATGAAGGCAAGTAGCATTTTTTTCGTCCGTGATTTGCGTTATACTAACATTTTCTTTAGGTGTTTCTGATATTGTGGCTGTCTCTGCCGGCACTGACAACAGCTTTGCCATCAGCAAAGATGGCAAGGTGTACTCATGGGGCTTTTCTAGCAACTACCAGACTGGCCAGGGCACTCTTGACGACATCCACGTTCCTACTTTGATTGACAACTCTGCCATCAGGGGCAAGAAGATCATCGCTGCTGGAGCTGGCGGACAGTTCTCGGTCCTCATTGGCGTACCCGAAGAGGCGGCCACCACGAACGGCGAGGTCAACTAAATCGCCAGCCCTTTTCAACAAATATTATATGTAAAAAGGGGGGGGATAAGTGGCATCTGAAGGGATGCTTTAACACGGTATTTCAAGCTACATAAGCCCATATATCCAAGATTGATGGGGCTTGTTGGCTACTTTAATAATACGAAGGGCTCGGCTCGAAGAGTTTCTGCCATGCATTGTTCATTGTTTCCTCCATTGCCTCACAGAGGAGGCTATAAAACCTGCAAATGGACGGACGGACGGACTTCTCTCTGTAATATAATGACGTGATGGATTTGGTTCTGCAAATGGTGGACTTATATATGGAGCTTTTCGTGTTTGTATAGCCTACTGCTTTGATGACATTGCGCATTGGCGTTGGTACTAGTTGATTTTTGGAATTATATTCATCAAGACCATTCAAAGGGCTTCTCTCGTGAATAACAGTGGCGTGTTCTTTCCAGACATGTACATTTGGAATGCGATATAATCCGGTGTAGGTTAAGCGCGGACTAATGCCACGAACATCCCGTGGACTAGACTGACGGATTGGCCTTTGCGGTATGCATAACTTATTGCCATTCATGGCTTCTAACTCATTCGTCGAGCTGGAATGGCTGTTCCAAATGCAGCATTTCTTGAGAAACGCTAATCCTATGGAGATGAAGCCATATACAAGCCAGTACACATTCTATTTTAAAGCTGACAGGAGTCATTTCCAGCCGATGATTCCGATATACTTTGTGGCATAGCAGTAATACGCTCAACAAAGCTTATTCACTGGTCAAAAAGTTGGCAGACATAACTCGATTCCTTCTCCTCAAAGCCTAAGGCAATTGGGTTCTTGCAAAAAAAACGAAGACCCAACTCGAAGCGAGAGTCGCTCTTCTCTCCCCATGCACGCCAAGGGTGCTAGTAACACTGGAAAGACAACAAACTACGGAGTAGCGAGATTACGTCCAATTTAAACAAGCCAAGAGAGTAGTTAATTTTTTTTCTTCTTCTTGTTTTTCCGTTTTCAAATTTGAGGAGATCTGGATCTTGCCCAGAAAAGGGTGGTGTTGGGTATGGGTCGAATAAGCTTTTTTTTTTTTTCTGGGCATGCAGTAAGGGGGACGGACGGAGGTGGAGAGATGAAGATCCAACGGAGAGAGATGACTTTTGATGGAGGCGAGGTCTTGACCGCTTTGGAGAGTGAACGAGCGGGTGGGCGTTTGACCGCTTTGGAGATGGAGATGTGATGTGCAAGCAGGACACTTAGGACGTGTCTTGATAAGAACCCATTTAGGAGAGTGCCAGCGTTCGATATCGAAGCACAGAAGCGGTATCACAGGCCGATCTCTGGACCGTCTTCCTCGCTTACAGCTAGATTCTCCGCCATGGAAAAATCTCGAACTTGCAAAAAATACTGGGGGAGCACACCGCTGCCAGCACATACAGTAGTCTAGAATGGAGAAACGGAAGGGGGAGGAGACAGCAGTGGAGATTTGCAAAGAGAAAGGAAAAAAAAAAAGGGTCGATTCCAGATTCCAGAAAAGAAGCTCCTCCAGCTGGGATTTGATGGAGCCTGCGGGCAGGGCTTGCAGCCAGCGCTGGATTACGGCCGAGCCGAGTGCCCGCAAGGGGGGGTGTAAAAGGGCCAACATGCACGGTATATACGGTACGTTACTGTTTGCTCCAGCAGTAGAAGATTCAAGGCAAAAAAAAAAAAAAAACAATAAGCTGGATTTCGTTCTTGATTGCCTTGTGCTGCAGTGAGCAAGGGCGGCCAGGGGAGCCGAGATTTGGGCGAGCGCTGGAGCTGTCTGCGAGCAATGCGGGTGGATTATTGCGCCCGGCTGCCACGGAAAAGGACGTGGATGGAGCCTTGTACCTGCAGCAATCCAGGGGCAAAGATACTTTTTTCTTTTTTCTTTTTTTCTTTTTTTTTTTTTCTCTCTTCTAGCTGGTCGGCGCACGAGCTTCTGGAGCTTGGCATAGGGCCTGGGTCCCCCTCCCCTGATGCGCGCTGTGTGTGCACGGCCAGCAAGGGCCTAAATGCGGGTAAATAGAAAACAGCAGAGCAAACTTGCAGCTAAAAGTGAGGGCTGCGTTTCAATAGTATAACGTTTGAAGTTCAATAAATCGTTCCGATCAAGCCAATAGCGCCCTTTGGTTAGGGCGCTGTTAGCTGAGGCGGCACCCGGGTTTTAGCGCTGGCTGCTGCCGAGAGTCCGTCGGCAAAGAAGGCGTCGAATGGCCTGAAACCTGGAAAAATGGAGAGAGAGTGAGCTCCAAGCAGCGTACAGTACAGTATATTTGCCCCAAACGTGTACTGGGAAACCACATCTGCAAAACGGCCGTTAGAATTGGAACCCATAATATTAGTAGTATGTATACATGTATACCTGTTAGTACCTATGTATACAATGTACTCGGAGGAACACATTGAAAAAAAAAAACACCTCAATAATAGTTTCTTGACTCGGCTCGAGCACCTCCTTGTTGCAGAAGGTAAACGAGGGAAATTAATTAATTAATTACTTCCGACTCGTGGTGGTCGTAGCAGTAAGCAGAAAATCCAAAACACAAAAAAGTGAGCCGGGAATTGCTATACTTTGTAATTAGAGAGGCTGTGTCTACACTATTGGCTGCCAGCTATTGTTGATCTGTAACATTCATTTCAATGGAGCGAATGTAATGTGGGCGTTGGTGCTGCCTCTCCAAAACTTTACGGGCATTATTGTTCTATTTTTTGACACACACACGGGATCCGGTTATTTCGCCTCCTGCTCTCCTTGCAGATCGTGTCGGGGATTTTGGCCGTTGCAACTTTGTGATTTGACTGAGTTGATAGCAACACGAGTGCGGTGGCAATATAGCAGCTGTTTATCAAACTCGTACCTTGCATATTGTGGCGCGGTGATCTGTCGGAGAAATTGCCAATGAAATGGCCATCTCCAACGGTTAATCATTTCCATTTATTTCTATTTTAACATTTTTTGGCTAGTGGACACAGTATGTACATACAGTAGTAATTTCAATTCAATGCGAAAAAGAAGGCAGCCGTTTCCGATGCATCGCGATCTTCAAATTTCGCTCCCTCTCCATTGAAACGCTCGGCACGGTTTCACCACAAAGGTAATATGGAGCGCGAGCGTGTGACGTGACATGTCGCTGCTAGTAATACGACTTGTTTATCTATTCGCGTTCTTTTTTCTTTTTTGTACTCTCGGAGTCTTACATGCGCTCTATAACCAGCTTCAGCTAGTGGTGAGGTCTGTGTACATGCACTAGCTGAGCAAATGCGGCAGTTGGTAGATGTGCCGCTAACTAGGCCTGAAAAGAAACAAAAAAAAAAAAAAAAAAAAAAAAAAAAAAAAAGACACCACACGCAGTTCAATGATTGATGCTGACTGTAATTCCAGCTCATCTACCAACCACTGGGCCAGCTGCAGCTTCGTCCAAGTGCATCAAATCCCGCCCATGTCATGGCCCGGCCATCCACGCGAGGCCCAATGCCAAGTTCCAAGGCAGGGGCAGGGAGAAATGGGGGAAGAGGCTCCTCTTCGCGGCCACAGTGGAAGCCAAGCTTTCCCGAGCCATGATCCCAGATCGGCAGACGCACGGCGGTTTGAGGAGATCCACCGTTATATGGAGCGCTTCTCCACTGCTAATCTTCTGGTCTCCTTTAAGCCAGCTTGGCCAACCCTGGCAAATTTACCTTGAAAGGAGAACCGGCTGCGTGCGTTTCAACGGAGGGCAGAGGGAAAAAAGCGGCAAATATGGGACTGCTAGCAGCAAATAGGCCGGAGAGCAGGAAAAACGGTATGCCGGGGTGAAGCAGGGAAGACGAAGTGATAGCTACTACATAGTAGTACATACTACCACCACAAGTAGTACCGTATGTATGTACAAAAGTATGTGCCATATGAACCTGGAAATGGTAAATTTCGACTGGTATCGTCGACGGCTAATTAATGTAAACATACCTAGCACATGCTGTATTGATCCTAGCAATCCTGCTGCTGCTGCCGGTCTATACGACATGTTACACTACAACGCTGCGAGGTGACGGGCAACAAAAAACGCTGATGCTCGCAAGAACAGGCATCCAGCATTGGCCAAATCTCCTCCTCCTCCCCAGTCACGCCATCACCAGGGCCCAATCGCTATCAATGCACCCGCCACGAGCATATCGGATGGGACGGTGCGCTCCCAGTGCCTCTTGTATCGCTTGTATCTCTTTTTTTTGCGCGCGCGCCCACTTTTCTGCCCAGTTTCGAAAAAATTCCCGCCCTTTTATTTTCTCGTAGGTAGTGATGACGCGTATGCCTTTCTTCCCACATCCCAGAAGGGAAAAGAGGAGCCTGAGCGTCGGGTTTGCTGAGCTCGCTCGCTTCGTCCACCCACCAACTCGACGAAAATATTGGATATGGAATGTCGCAGCGGTGGAGCAAGCTCGAAAAAAAGCGTGGGACACAGGTGGGCTCTGGTTTGCTGATCGGTGGTCGGTGGCTTGAGAGGGCGGTGGCTTGCCCCCAGCCCCAGGCTCCGGTACGGAGAGTCAGCTTCGTTCTGCTTGGCTGTTGGTGGCAGCTTATGCTCTGCTCTGCCAACTGCTGCTTCGCTTCGCTTCGCCTCTTGTTTCTCGTCTGTTCCTCAGCAGGCGTGTGGCTTGCGGTGGAGCGGGACGCCCCCAATTAGTGCTACGCTGCTGGATGTGGCACATTGATAATGCCCATTTGGTCACTTGCTGGGCCTAGCTGGAGCGAGTCGAGATAACGCAAAGCTGCTGAGTGGCTAGTGACGGCACTGGCATGCTAGCCGCCGGCCATGGGGAACCAAAAAACCAAGGCAGAGGATGTGACAGAGATACGGAGCACGTCCAGAGATAAGGCTACCATTCTGGAGTGGTGTGGTAATCTATGGGCTGTACTTCATGCGGGCCGGTACTTATCGCGCAGCACAAGCGTCTCACACCCACAGAGTGACGAGACGTCGACATGGACACTGCTGGTACATCATTGGCCCTCTTTTTTTTTTTTTTTCTTTCTCTTTGTTTCCTGCTGCTCTGCTCTCCATCTGATTCATTCCCTTTTTTGTGATTCAGCATAACTCTAATCTCGCTCGTGCCTGTCATCATCTCGAATCTGCGTTATGCAGGAGGCGAAATCTTGTACGGAAAAAGACTTGGCCGGCATACTGTCAACACTCGTTTATACACCCGTATTAGGTACTCAGTAACGCTATCCAAGCTTAAACAGAAAGGAACGTGGCACGGCTAAAGTCAATGGCAGTCCGCCCTATCTCGTACTATGTACTTGGTGGCATTGGATTGGCCTAATTCATCCGGGTGGCACAAACAGGCAGCCCGAAACTGAAAGATCACAAAGCATAAAAAATGAAGTGGTCGGGGCTTCCGGCCACCGCTCTCTCTCAAAGAGAATGGGACAGAAGAGGGCTTGCGTAACTTTTGTCATCAAGGTACCTCGCCGTACACGGCATGGCGAGCGTGTACTTGTGCGCTCCAAGGTCCGGTCTCCGATGGCGAGGAGGTTGTACAAGATAGCAGTACTCGTTACATTTTGAGTGGTACGAGGTGTGGCACAAGCTTAGGTAGTTGTACGAAAGCTACTCGCGGTACTGTAATCTGCCTTGTTCTATATATATACCTACCTCTTATATAAGTAGGATATCGAAATAGCACGTATCCGTAGGCTATGACATGGGGGCTATGTGCATATGTGCATTGGCACAAACGCTGTTAGCGGCATAAGGCAATGAGAAATGACCCATCTCATTCCACATCCACAGCCCCAGTAATCAGGAAATGGGCGAGCCTGCAAGAGAGGGCAAACAGCAGGTATGATGGCTGAGCGCACCATACTCAGAGCAGCTTCAGCGTGGTGGCTTCACTTGGGTATACAATCTATACAACATGCACTATCGTCACCCATCAAGGCAAGGCAAAGTGGCGATACATATGACGCGATAACCAGCCTCCAGCACAGAACGGCCATGACTAACGTGGGATCTGCTGGGATCACGTCCCGACCCACCAGCCCCCTGGAGCCTCCCATACAAGGGGTGGGATAGACAGGGGCGTGGGCGTTTGCAGGTGTTGTGTGTGTGTGTGGGTGGGCTCCTTTTTTTACTCTGGAGCCATGTCATGGAACCGATGGAGCCCACCGTCCATCATCCCATCAGAACAAGATATAAAGGAAGCCAGGCTTTCGCCCTCAGCTGCTTCTCTTTTTTCCTCCTTCTTTATCAACCCAACTTGCAATCTTGAACTCTTCAAGCTTCAACTACATTCGTTAATACCACTCCAACAAACCTTCACCTTCAAACCCAAACCACAAAAACCCCAAACCCCAAAACCATCAAAATGCGTGCTGCCGCTTTCGTCGCTATCTTCGCTGCCACCGCCATGGCCCAGACCGGCGGTCACGCCTCTCCCACCAACGGCACCAACGTCACCAGCACTGGCAAGCCCACCTCTGCTCCCACCAACGCCGCCAACTCCCTGAGCCAGAACGTCCTCCTCGGCGTCGGCGCTGCTGCCGTCCTCGCTGCCGCCCTCTAAGCGACTGGCAGTCAATTTTTTTTTTCCATACTAATGGTTTCCGACGCCTCGAGGACCTAAAAGGGCGTGCTGTGAACTTTTCGGGACCGGGAGGAAAGAGAACCAAAATGAGGGAAACGATGGAGAAGATGCGAAAAAGACATTGAAGTCGCCGGCAATACGCTTTTCTAGAGCGATACCTTCTTTTTTTTACGACCACACTCAATTGGGCGGAAGAGAGAGAGAGCCTCATTTAGAAGAGAGACAATCTACCCTTTTTTGTTGTTTCTTCCCTCTCCGGAGCCGGCGAGCCCGGGGCCGCAACATTTCGGGTCCTCCGCCAACTTTAATTTATATACCACGGCTGGCTCGGGGGAAGGAAATAATAATTCAAGGCGCGGCACAAAAAGACGTTTCTTTGTTTTTTTTAGACCATTTTTCTTTTCAACTTTTATAATCTTTTTGCTTATTTCTCGACTTTTGCATAAAGTGCAGCTACAATACCCATCTATAGATGTGTGTGTGTTTGCTTGCCCCGGGAAAGATGGCGTTTTCTCTACATTTTTGGAATTGGAAATAATTTGTGTGTTTATTTTTATTTTTACTATTGTGATGCGCCGGGCAGATGTGATACGAAACAATTCTTCATTTTCTGGCTTCGGACCTTTTTTTGGATGGGAGTGTGCGAGAAGTTGGTTCGCAAATGCTTTTTTTTCTTTTTTTCTTTGGATAGCCGGATACAGATAATAGTAATTAATGCAAAAGGCAATTCCCTAGAAAAAAAATCTTTGAGTTTTTCGTGTGCGCCCAAAAAGAAATGAGAAAAAAAAAGATAGTAATCGTGACACCGTATTTCTCTTAGTGTGATATGTGACGGGCTTCGAAAAGACGTGATTGTTCAATGCCACTGGAATGAATGGGGGCAACCTAACCAGCTATTGGAACTAGGGGGGGTGTGTGCGAGGTGAGATGATAACAATCCCTGTTATTATTGAAAAAAAAAAGTTGTCTAGAACATAAAAAGTGTTTAATGAAATAATTTTAAGCTGGATTCAACGTTACCGCCTTGATACGAGGGATCCATTTTCGCCATCATACTTGTAGCTTTGCGTGTATTATTTAGTCTTTTTTTTTTCTCCCTTTGCTAGCTGCCTTCCAACCTTTGGTTTACCGCTTATATCTTGTCGCCATTATCCTTGTACACTCGACAAACCTGTCAAAATCGCGCACCAAGCCCGGAAAGTCCTGGATAAGCTCCAACGTCCGAGCCTTGAGCTCTGCGGCCTCGGGCCCAGGCACAGAGGCCGGATCCACGGCGTCACAAGTGGCAGCAGCAGTTGCAATAGGCGAGTCTTTGGCATCGCTGGCAGCCGCCACAGCAGCTGTGTTTGCTCCATCGCCCTCGCCGGTGCCGCGGGAGCCGACGTCAACGATGCTGTCGTCACTTCCAGCGCCAATAGCAGTGGTTTTCCCTCTGTGGCTTTTGTACCAGTGTGTGTTCATGGCCGATAGGCGAAGCTGGAATTCATCCCAGTCGACTTTGCGTAGCGTCTCCTGATTGTCCGGGGAGGGGAAGCGCCGGAACAGTTTAACACCACATCAGCCTCTTTTATTTTTACATTTGATTTAGATTCCGCTGACAGAAGGAAGCGAGAGGAGGGAAGAGGAGTAAAAGAGTATCGCTTGATACATGTAGGTACCCGGCAGGGCAGTTGAAAACTGAGTCATCATAAAAGACCACCCCAGTAAACATGCAATGAACGGCAGCAAAACTCGTAATCGACGGACAGCTATGCTGTTCATCACATGTTAAAAAACAAATAACAGACGGCCATCTTTTTGTGGCTCATGCATTGATCTTCCCTCGTCGCCAAGGTGAGCGGTGGAATGATCATCACATCAGTCATGGCCCGGATGCGGCAAAACCATAAACTCTCTCGCAAGAGCCCAAAAATGCAAAATGCGTCAGGCGCACGTGTTTGTTTGTTCTGGCCGGGCTTACTCGGTGGAGCAGCAGCCGCACAGCTGATGGGAAAAAAACAATATTATGGAGAACGGGCGTTTTTATGGTTATGATGAAGGGGACGAGTAAAAGGGACGGGGAGAGGCGGATGAAAATGGGGCAATGTGGTAGTGCCAAAAGCATGAACGAGGAGAAAAAAAAAATACTCGTAAATGAGGTCATAACATACCTTGGCCAACGCGCCGTAGCGCATCACGAAGAGCATGCTGTCATCTGCGTAGCCGGGGACATTGAGCATGGCGCTGTTGATCTCCGAAGCTCGCTGAGAAGCTCCCGTGCTGCCGCTGGGAGAGCTCATTCTCGCAGGTTTTTCCTGTCCCTTGCCTTCCCTCGTGGTGTCTTTCCTCAGCTGAATTGGGGAAAAAGATATTTATAGCTCGTCTGCTTTGGTTATGGCGGGGCGTGTAAGTTGTTGAGTGTGTGAGTATCGGCGTGGAGGAGGGATGAAAGAGTGTGATGTAATCTTCGTGCGTAGGACAGACAGCTGGCCTAAAACGAAATGCCTTTTCTCGAGGGAGGAGTGGCTGCTGTCTTAGGTACATGTACATGTAGTGTGGCCCATCAGCCGCATGAGCCTCGCTGAGGCGCCCTGGCAGGTCGGTGACTGTAGGAGGAAAAGAGCAAGGTGAGCAGCCCTAAATGATGACTTGGCTTTGCATTTAGAATGTGACCATGGCTATACTAGAGTTGCCCGGCAGCAGTAGCTCCAGTCATGCACGCATCTCATCCGACACAGCCTTGTGACGCCACGTGGGGCGGTGCTCTTGATGTCTAAGTGCTGCTCGGAGATGTCTCAAAATAGCCATCAGCCTCTAACCATTATTCAAGCTGCCCGTTTGTGGGCATTGAGCAGAGAATAGAGCAAGTTTCCTATAAAGGAATACAGTACGCAGAGGTGACCTAGCTGAGCCTAACTTCTGCCTGCCAAGAATCAGCATTCTACAAGGCTGCCTGACGCTGACAGCTAATGCGAAGCTGCAGATGGCCTCTTCTCTGCGGCTTTTTATTGGATAGAGATACGCCAGTAAGGATAGAGTGTGCTTCCTCCTAGCCTCACATTACCGTTGGCAGCTACCAAGTCCCCTTAGAGGCGGCTCCTGCGCTTTTTCAGTAGAAGAAAGAGAGGATGGGCGTATTCTAGTCATCTATGTCAGCGTCTATATTACTAGCGATATGCTTCGCAAACGAAGTCTCTATTCTCGAAGGTAAATGAATCGTATTGGTAAGGAGTATATACAAATAATTCCAAGAGAACATTAGTATTTTGTCAAGCTCTAGCAGAACTTCTGATCAACGTGTACGCAAACTTGGATTGGACGCTATTTTATAAGGGATAGCAACTACGTGGAAGAGTATCCATTCTTCTGGCAAGATCAGATTTAAGAATATCTAAAACATCAAGGAACATAGAAAACAAATGCCTAAAGGGGAAGAAATGCTGTAAATGATGAGCCTCAAGCCAGTCAAGCGGGCTTCACAGCATTTGTATCCTCTCCCACCCTTTGCTTTTACGATCTCAAGTGAAAGACAAACTGTAAGCGATGAGTCTCAAGTGGTACAACATCAAACGAGCTCTCAGCATTTTTAATCATCTCCCGCCCTCTGTCTCTATAAGCCTCATTTTGTCCCGTTTCAGCCATATTTGTCGATAAGATATATAAAAAAGAGCCCCGTGGGAAAAACTAAAGTTGCTATGAAACTGAAAGATAATTTTTTTTTGTGAACTATGAGCGGGCTTTGATAATGAGGATGAAAGTCGCGTCGGAGAGGATTAAAAATGCTGTGAAGAAAAAAATTTCAATGTATTATAAGGGGGGCACATGCATACATGGGAAGGCCTCAGTGACAATAAAAATTGCTGTGAAAACTGGGGGTAATGGAAACCTTGAAGATTTTTTAGTATTATGAGAGGCACGTGTATGTATGAGAATGGCCTCAGGGAGGGTTAAAAATGCTGTGAAGTTTCGCTTAGCTGAGCGGCCCCTTTGATCAAGCACCCCATCTCAAACATAGGACTCTTATTGGTGAGTCTGCGTGATGATCAAGCAGCATGTAAAATTGGTTGACACTATTCCCACTGTTGTAATATAGAATACTTCTGTCTCCTAAAGCGAATTGAAAATGGTATGACACATGTCGAGTTGATGGTTTAGGCATGATGTTCAGTTTTATTCCATGCCATTTGGATGCTAAGCTCAGGGCTTGTAGCGTCACGAAACTGCGGTAGTCTCGAGAAAGACAGCCCTTGCTCTCCACTTCCATGAAATGGCAAATAACATCAAGTGAATTCATTATCCGTATACGCTGGCAGTAATAAATCTCATCTCCTTCATCTTTATATCATGTCTCATTAAATAGAACCTCCTTCAAAGATAGCTTTATCGACAACTGCACCATATCTACACTCTCCTAAGGATTGAGAGGTTTCCTCCCAATGATAAACCGGTAGCTAGTAATGAGCCGGAGGTCTCGATTTCGAAACTCGCTCTTGACACCCTCCATGAGGACATTGGTTTGGTCTCTGGAATAGTTCAATGCGCGAGTGAACAGAGCTGGCGTGTGTGAGTCTACAGCCATTTGCATGTGGGTAAGCTCGAGTCTGCCCAGCTCTTTTAGAGTAGGATCTTTGGCCCATGGTCCAATTGGTATCTTTCCATAGTGGTTGGTGGTTAGTATCCAAAGCTTCTTTTATCCAAGAGGAAGTGAGTATTTACGTACCCTGTATATCCTCTCCTCAACATCTTCGAACCCGGCATCTATCATCCACTGTTTCTGGAACTGTGCAACATTAATCTGCTTGCCGTACAGCTTACTGGCAGCCTCCAGCTTGTCGACCCATCCCATAGTCCACGGAGCGCGGTCACAGCTATCGTCATCGCTGAATATCCACGCGTCATACTCCTGCATCTCGATCCATCCACCCGGCTTGAGGTGCTCCATGACCTGGCTGTAGAACCGCGGCCAGTCACCGGATGTGCCGCAGAGGGCTCGTCCATGTATGTAATCGAATTTCTCGTCCTCTCGGAATGCCCACTGATCTTCGTAATCGTCTACATGGAAATGACAGTTATTCGGCACCCATTCGGGCTGGATTGGCGACAGGTCGATGCCATAGACAGATGAATTTGGACGCTCGTCTGCCATGTCGATAGCCCAAATGCCTGTACCGGTACCCAAATCGAGAATGCGCAGCCCATCATCGCCCTCGGGCGACGCCAACGGTGCCGTGAAGAGTTGGCCGCCTAATAACAGACGCCATATGTGATGCTGATGATCTAATCGTCCTTGCTCCTCCTGATCATTGGGTAGCACGTACTGACCCTTTCTGTAAGCGTGATAGCGACGGCCGTTTTCGTATTGGTAGTTGGAGGTGGAAGAGGCGATAGAGTTAGCATATATAGAGTCCTGATCAGAGCCGTAAGCTGAGTCGAAATCTTCCGGATCGTCTTTGTATGCTTCAGTCTGCTCCCGGATGATTTGTAAGTGATTGTATCATGATGCTTTATACATGGCGTATTCTTTGTTTTTCTTTTCCTTTTTTCCGGTGTCTCTTATTTTCCTCGTATGCTCCGTAGTAATGAGAGTTTATGTGGTAGCATTTATTCATTCATTCATTCATTGGGAAAAACATGTACTCAATTGAGGGATAGCTGTGGGTGATTTTCGCGACTCACATCGACTTGGACAGGAACTGGATTCTCAGCATCGCCAGCCACGGGGCCTGCTAGCGGAGTTGCTACGCCAGCAGATGGAGACGGAGACTGGTGTGGAGATCTGGACGGAGACACTCCGTTGCCTTTGAGAGACGCCATACTAGGGGTCTGTCTTAGCAATATGGTATGAAAAGGGAATCGGCTTATTTCGGCGGTGCTTCTTTGGCGGCAGCCAGATGAGACCCGTAACTTGTTTCCAAGGTCAGGAGTGCTGGAGGGAACAGGCGGGCGCGCAGCATACAGTGCTTTTCCCTCCTTCTGTTGCTCCTTAGTTGGAGCTGCGGGACGCGCATTTTCGGAGCATCTTAGCGGCCGAGGGACGGCAGTTGTTGCGGCACGAATCACGGAGCAGAGATGGACAAACGAGCGGGGAGGTGGCTCAACACGTCTACGATGAGCCGTTCGGGCTCGGGAGGGCTAAGACACAAGAGAACTAGCAGGAACATACAGCGATGTGGGATAAGAAGGTTATTATTACTCCGAATGGAGCACAAGGATTGGCACTATGAGAGAATGAGTTTGGTGATCTGGTATTGATGAGGCATGGTATGTATACATGTAGCTACGTGTAAGCCCGGGGTCAGTGGTGTGGGAGCGGATGCCCTCGCAGAACTGCCGTTGCGGCCTTGCATACATGAGCTAGTCTTTGACATAAGGCTTGGTGTAACCCTCTCTTTCGCTTTTGATTGACTCGAGCTGCATCCGTGGGCCATTACCGCGCTGGCTCTGTGATCACACACCGAAGCGGTTGCTGCCAGGTACGATGTAGCCGGGCATTTCCATCCAACTCTCCGACTTCTCATCCTCGGTCGCGTTCCGCTCTCACGCCATGCCAAGCACTCGCTACTCGTAGGATTGCGCCCATCTCAATTAACTGCAGCCAACCAGGTTAAATCGGAGTTATGGCTCGCCGCGGAGGGGGTTCCGCGGCCGTGATAGGCTGGCGAAGCTCTATGGGATGAATCGAAGATCCACATAACTCTTCAACCCCCTGACCCTGCAGAATCAGAATCATGCCGCACGTGGTTTTAGCCGTCTAATCTCCTGCTTGGGCGTTGTAGCATACGGGGACTGGCCCTTGTAAGAAGCCGAGTTTGAACGAAGACCAGCTGCATTAAATAATAGTAGTATTGCAAATATCTAGATACTATAGGTACCATCTACAGTCGCGTTGGCTCCTCCTAATTGAGGTGCAAGCGCATGTTATGCTGTCGATTGCCCGTCTCGATCCCCTCTCGTGCCGTTGACTGGGCGTATTAATCGTAGTAAAAAGGTTTTAGGCAAAGCTACTATTGCTGGTGTTATAGCCTCTTCTTTGACCGCAGATGTCTCTAAGACTACTTCGCCTTATAATTCTAGTATTTGGTGATATACTGATGCCTTGTTTCTTATAGGAGTTGGAGATTCATTACAATCACGCATCATGACGAACTTGCATGGCTTCACCGTCTCTCTCTGCTCTGTTGCCATTCCCCTGCTGGTTCACACGTCAAACCAGGGTTTGAATTTTGCTGCAATGTAGCTTGAATTTCACATTGACTCTTCTCAGTTCTGCTGTCCCGCGCATAGTGGGAACAAGGAACCTCCTGATTAAGCGCTTCCAGCCCCTTGGTGAAATGGTATTTGTATAAGACCTTCTCGTCGAATCAAAGCATGATACAATTTACTCGTCTACATGTCATATCTTACACTCAACAGTCACAATAAGTTCTCAAGGAGGGAAGCTTATGCATCAACGGAATCCGTGGAATAACCACAGTCCGTGATGCCGGAAGTTATGCATCACAACGCCCAATTTGGTGGATACCTCTAGTGCTAGGAATAGGGAAACTCAAACTCATTTAGATACTCATTTGCCACAAATTGACAATGAACCAAAAGGGACACATGTGAATCATATTATCTGTTGATTCCGCGATTTTGAGCCTGAGATCTTTCGCTCACCAATATTCATTGTAATTCACCGCTCCCAGCCAATCGCAGTCACCGTATCGCTTTATATTTTTTTTTTCGCTGAGTAAGCCAGCCCGATAAGCGATACGCGCAACCACATTTTGATTTTGGCCGTATCGCTGATCAACTTCAATCGCCCAACTTTACAAGCGCAGCGCAGCGCAGCGCATCGTTTCCTGTCTTACTTTGTGTTATTATTGATCTAAAATTTTGCGGCGCTGAAACCAATCATGGTGCGAAACAAGCCGCAGCGGCGGAATGATGACCGCGGACGGAATGGCTACGGCGATGATAGAAATCACCATGGCTTCCGACGCTCACCACCGCGCTTTACTCCATCCCGCGATAGGTCCTATCGCGACTCTGACAACTGGCGACCTGGCGACGGTCGGAGGCCAGATTCGAATTCACGACCCTACAGCGATGATCGCCGTGGAGGGGGCGCCGATTCATACCGGCCGCATGTCCCTCAGGGCGACTTCACTTTCCGCATGGACAAGCCGGCTGGCATCTCCAACTACGTGCCCAACGGCCAGCCGCCGCAAAGGCGCCCCCCGCGAAGAGATGGACGTGGAGGTGGCCCTCGCAGGCCCGGCAGGCCTCGTTGGCAGCCGCCTCCCCACCCCTCTGAACGAGCGTTGATATCGGGCGTCACCACAGGCCTCCCCGAAGAGAGTGTGCATACTGGCGAAGGCGCAAAGTTTCGTGATCTAGACGAGCTTTCGGACGATGACGAGCTTGACATGGACATATCGTCACGATCGTCTCTGTCTGATACCGAAGAACCCTCCAAGAAGCGAGTGCGCACAGCCGTAGCTGACGAGTCTGCTAATGCGGCCCCCAAGTGGTCCAATCCAGACCCGTATACAGCACTGCCGTGCCCAGATGATGCTACGCGCAAGAAGCGGGATGTTGTGAAACTCATTCGCAAGGCTAGATTGGAAGATAACTCAAACAAGCCGCTCGTGTCCACAGAAGCTGAAGATTTCCTCTCATTCGATCTCAGTGACGAGGAAGGTGAGGATGAAAGTGATATCAAAGTTATTAAAGCCTCAGAGCTACCGCCGCCACCACCGCCGCCCAGTGAATTACCACCCCCACCGCCTCCTCCACCAGCTTCTGTAAACTATAACAACAACAACAACAACAACAACAACAACATTGAACCTTTGGGCAGAGGCATCCATTCTCTACCAAACAAACCAGCTGCACCACAAGATAGATCAGATCCTCTCGGTTCTCGCAAGCGCACTCACGACGACGAGATCATTCAACCACCAAATTACAAGCAGTTT
The DNA here is from genome assembly GCF_020647865.1 of Trichoderma asperellum. NCBI lineage: Eukaryota > Fungi > Ascomycota > Sordariomycetes > Hypocreales > Hypocreaceae > Trichoderma > Trichoderma asperellum. Next base: position 2,548,918 of record NC_089416.1, read on the forward strand.
AAGAAGCCCAATATGAGACCCTCAAAAGGAACTCTGGTACCAAACTGGACGCCGAAACCAAATGAAGAGCCTTGTCCATGGGCAACTGTCGACCACTCTGCAACGACCAATATGGCATTTCGGTAAGCTCCATCTATCTCGTCTTTGGCCAACCTTTCAGGATATGTCATGCGCTAACCACTCATGGTCAGACTGCACAAAGAAGTCATGGACTTCTATGAATTCGTTAAGCCATGTGACTTTGAGCAGACGATTCGCAACAATCTGGTTGAAAACTTGAAAAAGGCCATGAAGAGGGACGACAGAAATTTTGCCAACGCCCAGCTTTTCCCGTTTGGTTCATTCATGTCTGGACTATATCTTCCAACGGCTGATATGGATTTGGTTGTTTGCTCTGCCAGCTTCATGCGAGGCGGTCCACCTACCTACTTAAGCGCTAAAAGCTGGCTGTATAAGTTCCGAAAGTTTCTGGTCGCCCAACGAATTGCAGAGCAAGAATCGATCGAGGTTATTGCCCACGCTCGAATCCCGCTGGTAAAATTCATTGATAGGGTTACTGGGCTGAGAGTGGATGTGTCGTTTGAAAACCTCGGCGGAGTCAAGGCCATCGACACCTTTTTGCGTTGGAAGGAGGAGTATCCGGCAATGCCTATCCTTGTCACTGTGATTAAGCATTTTCTTCTGATGAGAGGCTTGAACGAACCTGTCAACGGAGGCCTGGGCGGATTTTCAGTCATTTGTTTGGTCGTCAGCATGCTTCAACTCATGCCACAGGTCCAGAGCCGTAGCCTTGTCCCAGAACACCATCTCGGAGAGATGCTCCTTGAATTCTTTGAGCTATACGGGCGGAACTTTGACTATGAAGTGAATGCCATTTCGCTCACCAGCCCTATTGGATATGTCCGCAAGGTAAGCGTTTTCCAAATCGCGGAAGACGGTCTCTGAAGATAGCCCGCGATCACTTTTTCTCCTTTATTTGCTGACACCCTGCTCTAGAGCCAAGTATCAAGCTTCACATACAAGAAGACGGACCGCCTCTCAATCATTGATCCGAACAACCCTGCTAATGACATCTCTGGCTCTTCGTCTAATACAGAAGGCGTTCTGTCTCGCTTCCATGATGCTTACCTTACTCTACGAGACCGTATGCAACAAGTTGGTAACGATCCTAAATGCGGTGGCATTCTTGATGTGCTTTTCAAGGGCGATTACTCCTCCTTCAGGATGCAGCGGACTTTCCTCCAGCATATCTATGAAAAGCGTGGTTAATCGTGTTCTGGCCGAAGGGATATAAGTTGTTTTATGGCTATTAATGAAGTATTGGCGTTTACGGATACCTATGACTACGAATAGTTGCATTTGGACGGAATGGAGGCTTATAAAAGTGACTGTTTCTGTGGCGCGTGGAAAGAAGGATTCAAGTGTTTTTTTTCTCTTCTATTTTCTTCTTTCTTTTTTACAGCCCCCTTTTTTGTACACTTATCTGTAACGTCCTGGATCACTGCTGAAGTACGGATTATGGGGATTGGCTTTTCTTAACTTTGCTTGATTTAGGAAATTGTTGGTGGCTGCCAACTAATGGATTGATCAGGACTTGCGACAATTTGAACCTACCTGTTACCTACGCTTTCTATCGGCTCGATCGACCGCTATTACTACTAACAGGGCTGTACAGTGATATGAAGAGATGATGGAATTTTTTGACAGCTAACTATAGAGCATAGAGAGATTCTCCGCCTCAGCGACGAAGCTGCCAGGAATGAGGGCTTATTCCTGGTAACCTTTATCACTGGTGGCTGGGATTGGAGTTCACGGTGACTCTGCTCACCATTTTTCTCACTGCAGACTCTGCTTTACGCGAGACTGTGGAGAGGGAAAGCCCCCAGTTTACAGAATACGGTTCTCCGGCTTGAATGGCTTGGAAGCTACGAAAGAACTCTGCTAGCAGGCGGAACAAACTTTTCAAGGTTGCCGAGCAACAAAAACTGTACCTGGTTGTTCTTCCTTTGCTGTGTGATTCGGGGCTGCCTGAAGCGCGATGAGCTTAGCGAAAGTGTTTTTGCAAGAAACGATCCGGTTATTAGCTTGCCGCTCTCAGCATCACATCATCTGCTCGATTTCTCTATACACGTTTGTTTCGCTCTGTAGAGCATAGCTGGGCTGTTATCATACCTTTTTTTTTTTTAGCTTGTTTTCTTTCTTGGTAGGTAAACAATATGCCGTCACTCCATATGTACGAAGTGAAAGCTCTTTCAAACATATGCTGTATTGCCGGCATCGGTAAGTTTCATCACTCATCTGTCTATGGACAGAGGAAGAGAGGGATCGTTTTCTTGCTCCTCAGCGAACATTTCTAAACGAGCTGCCATCTAGGCGGCGCCCTCATCGGCTTCGACATCTCGTCCATGCCCGGCATCCTGGGTATGCAAGCCTACTAGGAGCGCTTTGGCGTCCCCGAGCCGTTTGTGAAGGGAATAATCACTGCCATGATGCCCATCGGCTCGATGTTTGGCGCGCTCTGGTCCTGGTATCTGGTCAAGGCGATGACCGCAAAGTGGGCTTTGGTATATGTGTGCTGTATATGGAATTTTGGATGCATTCTTCAGGTCGCCTTACCGCTCAACTCGATGCTTTATATTGCGAGATTTATTGCCGGAATTGGAGCTGGGGTTATAAGTGCTGTCGTGCCAGTATATCTGGTATGTCTGCCCTTACTCTTGTGGTTGCGAAATCTGGATGATGCTGCGCAAATGGCGGCAACGTCACTAAGTTGGAGCAGGCTGAAGTTGCGCCATGGAAGACTCGGGGACGGATTATTGGGTATGCACTTTTCATTGTTCTTGGCCATGAGAAGGAGCGTATTTGAGCAATGTCTGACCTGCGTTGACAGTATCTATCAATTGGGCATCGCTTGGGGCGTTTGCGCGCAATATCTCATCCAATATGCCGCGGTAAGATTTTCACATAGGCACAAGGACTTTTCTGACCGGCAGGATTTTGCTCTTCGATTGTCATTTGGCATCCAACTAGTCCCTGGAATTACGTTTCTTTTAGGCCTCCTTATCCTTCCTCACAGCCCGCGTTGTTATGCCATGCATGGCCTGTGGGGGTCCGCCGTCGGCCTGATTGCAGATATTCATGCAAAAGGGGATATGAACCATCCCGAAGTCATGGCGCAGTACCGAGAAATGGACGAGGAACTTCGGATTGAGCGCGAAAGGGGCAGTTCCTCGTTCCGAATGTTGCTGCGAAAGCCCCTGGCCAAGAGGCTTCTCCTGGGAATGAGTGTCCAAGCATGGAGTCAACTGTGTGGCATAAACATCATGATGTGTTTGTCTGCCACGCGTCTCTGAAACCCAAGCTTGTTGCTGACACCTATTTCTACAAACATAGACCACGTTTTATACGTCTTGGCTGGAGCCGGAGCTGCTTCGCCGTTTGTGATGGCTTCAGTTCAGTACCTCCTCAGCTATGTCTGCACTGTACCAGCCATATACTTGGTGGACAGGGTAGGCCGAAGACGAGCGATGCTGGCTGGTTCTTTCGTGATGATGACATGTCTCTTGTTCACTGGTGATTATTGCGCTTTATCCCTTGCCATGTTTTACCTGGGGATTCATATGAGGGCTAACTGCTTGAAAGGATTTCTCCAGCAGTACAATGGCCGACCCAGCGTGGGAGAATCAATAAGCGGCAATTTTCATCTCTCCTGGATGATCAACAGAAATAAACATGTCACTAGTGCTATAATATCCTTTTCTTGCATCTTTGTGACTGCGTTTGCTCTGACCTGGGGACCGATTTCGTGGATATACCCAGCAGAGATATTTCCGACTCAAATTCGTGCCAGGGCCGTTGCTTTGTGCACGGCATCGCGTTGGGGTTGCAATGTGGCCGTGGCTTTGGCTGTGCCACATCTGTGTAAGTGGAAAACACACACTCTAAATATTCTCCTGGAAAGGAGAAGCTCGGCTGATATGGTGCTGTTTATAGTATGGACTATCAAGTAGGGAACCCTTTTACGATTTTGAATGATAGCTTACTGACATGGGGGCTCTGAAAGCTACAACACGTATTATCTCTTTGGCGCCTGTACGTTCTCTGTGTAGTAATTTGATACGCTGTGATACTTGACTGATGGATTCTTTTTTAGTCAACGGGCTTGCGCTAATGCATATTTATTATGCCGCCTACGAGACCAAAGGATATACACTGGAGGAAATGCACGAAGCCTTTGACTCGAGGCTGCCCCCATGGAAATTTCGTCAAGGGGAAAGTAGGGTAGAGGCGCTGGCATTACGTATTCGGCAACAACAACGGCAGCAGCAACGAGCCAGTATCAGGAGCAGCAGAGGAACAGGGGCCATTGCTGTTGAAGAAGAAGAAGGATGGCCATTCAGAAGGAGGTCGTCAGTGCAGGCTTGATAAACTGCTAGACATAAAATGGGACGTGAGGACTCTCTCTTGGTGATCCGCTGCTTAGTCAATGGGCTTGCCTCTTTACGAAAGGAATTGAGATGATAGAGATTATAACATTGAAATGAAATATTGGTACTTTTATTTGCACAAGCTTGGCCACGTGGAGAAAGACTGGCTAGATAAGCTGTGTCTTTGGCTTTGTGAAGGTCATACGGAAGAGGCTGAGGCCGTAGCTGTCCCCCAAATTGTATAAATCGCTATCGCCATTGCCTCTCCATTCAATCCCGCGTTATGACCCCCACTGACCAGTAGCAGCATACTTCTTCTCTAGTTTTAGTGATGAAGAGCCACCTCCGCTGTGGGGGAACCGACTCGCAGCCATGGATTGGGGCTAGAAGTCAGACTGTGGAACGTTAGAATGAGGGGCAAATATGGATGAGGGGCAGAGGCTACTACGAGATGAGGTAGATGTAGCAAGCTAGAGAAAAACAATTCATCTTGGATCAGCTGAATCGCAGTCATCCGATGTCGCAGTAAGATCCAAGAAGATTACCCGTATCTATATTCTTCTCTGCTGTAAGCATCCAGCTAATAGCAACAAATTGGACATCGGGCAAAGCTTTGGAATTAAAGGGGGAAAAAAAAATTAACCAAAAGGAATCTCTTCACAACTCCAATTCTTTGCGGAGAAGCTTCGACAAAAAAAAAAAAAAGGACACAATGTCTTCGCTCATCTTCTATCCCACCTCGCCCAAGGAGGCGCTGGTCAAGGAGTTTGTGGGCAAGTCAATCGCCGACGTGCCCACGCCGGCGGCGGTGATGAACGTTGCGGCGGCGAGGCGCAATTGCGAGCGGATGCTGGAGGCTGCGAAGAAGCTTGATTTGGGGTGGAGGGCGCATGTGAAGACGCATAAGGTGAGGAATTTTCCTTTTTTCTCTTCTTCATTCATGGAGGGGATGAGTATGGGGATTGTGCTAATTGCTGTCTTGTGTGTATAGACTGTTGAGCTTACGAGGCTTCAAGTTGGAGAGGATCTGTCGAGGCCGGCGAATTTGATTGTTTCGACGTTGTCGGAGGCGGAGTTTGTTTTGCCTCTGTTGGAGGAGTATAAGAAGAAGGGGAGGCAGGTAAACGTACGTATGAGGGGGACTACTGGAAGAAGAAGAAGAAGAAGAAGAAGAAGGTGAATGGTGTTTGTTTGTTTTTTGGCTAACGAGCGGAATGATAGTTTGTCTACGGCCTTCCTATTTCCAAGGGGGCAGTGCCTCGGTTGGCAGAAGTCGTCAAAGTTCTCGGCGAGGGCAGCATATCTATTCTCCTGGATGACCCTGCACAGCTGGCCGCTGCTGCGGAGCTGAAGAAGCAGTCTGGCGTTGCGCCGCTGGCTCACATCAAGATTGATATGGGAGGACGCCGGGCGGGCGTTGTCGAGAGCAGCGAGCGGTTTGTGGAGGTTGCCAATGCGGCGCTGGAGGCACACAAGGCCGGATCGTTGATTCTGTCTGGGCTGTATTCACATGCTGGGCACTCTTATGGGGGAGACAGCCGTGTGGCGGCCATCAAGATGCTGTATGCGGAGATTGATGCCATGCTGCGAGGTGCGGACAGGCTCTCCCAGAAGGCAAAGGAGCTGGGGGTCCAGATCCCGACGCTGGTGGTGTCTGCGGGAGCTTCTCCTACGGCGCTGTCTGTGCAGAATCTACTTGGTGGACAGGACGAGGCTCAGGATAGCGAGACGGGTACGCCGGAGCTGAAAGCCGCAGTGACTGAACTCTCAGAGCTCTTCAGGACGGTCAAGAGCAAGGGGCACGCAGTTGAGATCCACGCCGGCGTCTACCCAACCCTCGATCTGCAGCAGCTCGCCGCACACAGCCTCAGCTCGTCGACGCTGTCATGGCGCGACATCGCCCTCACCGTCGTGGCCGAAGTGCACAGCGTCTATCCCGGGCGCGGCGAGAACGGCACCGACGAGGCCCTCATCGGCGCGGGCGGCCTGGCGCTGGGCCGCGAGTTCTGCAAGGCCTACGACGGCATGGCGATGGTGACGCCGTGGGGGCGCCAGGGCGTGGAGATGCCGGCCTGCGATGTGGAAGACCACGAGGGCTGGACCGTGGGCAGGTTCTCGCAGGAGCACGGCATCTTGACATGGGCGGCCGGCAAGGGACGACGCGAGAAGACGAAGGAGGGAGCGCTGGGGAAGCCAACGGATGCGGTGGAGGCGGGACAGAAGGTGAGGCTGTGGCCGAATCATGCGTGTATCACGAGCAGCCATTTTGGGTGGTATTTTGTGGTGGATGAAGACAGAGCAGGTCATGAGGACGAGATTGTGGATGTTTGGATCAAGGCCAGGGGGTGGTAAGACGGGATGGGGATTTTTGGGTAGCATAGCATGGCTGAGACACGGTTTGATATGGATTCCGGAGTAGGTACTGTATTGCATACTATGTAACTATATGCGGAATGGATTTGGATTCAAAAGTTTGTCACAAACTGCGTCTCTGATGTAGCGAGATTCATCAATGCTGTCAAAGAGGATGACCATATCAACTTTTGACATCAGTCATCACTCATATTCTGCACTATTGGAGTGATGAACAGTAGACGAGTTATCTGAGAGGGCTGTATGCTGTATCATCGTGGAGAGGGAGCAACTCTAGGCAACGTCAAAGACCCCCACCGATGAAGCAAGGGGGAAGAGAGAACCGCCGGGCTCCTCTCGGAAGACCCTGGGAAATGCAGAGCCAAAGAATTCCAATAGGTTGGTTATAGAGTAGAGCCACACTTCGTATATGCCGGCAATTGCAAAGCTGGCACGTTTTGAAGGGGATCAAAGCATTCCCTCTCGGGAAAATACAAGAATGTCAAGCTGCTTAAGTCTGCAAACTGCTGCAAGGTCCCGAAGGAGGAGAAATAGGTTGGCAATGCGTTAGCAGCTAGTGCTGGGGTTCTTGAGTCAAACTTGGACTAGAACCGGTGGAGCCAAAAGATGGGGAGAGAGCAAGACGGAAGAGCCAAAATTCCCCCACATGTTGCTTGTCTTTATTCCCCCCAAAAAGGACGGGTCACTTTGAAATGTGGCGCCGAGTAAGAAACTCGTGCTGAGCACGGCGTTTGTTCCCCTTGTGGCCAGCGGGAAAGAAGAGTTACTTGTGTGTAAGTTGAGCTAGTGGAATGTGGGATGAAGGAGTTGTTTGCGAGGCAAATATGGAGAATTGCTACTCCAATTTCAGTCTCCGAGATCAGCTGCTCTCTCTCCTGTGATTTGCTTCCCTCTTGCTTTATGGAGAGCGTGGGGGTACCGGCTTTTCTCTAGGCGTTATTGTGTCCTTTTTGGCCGTGCCATGGGAGCACAACATGGCAAATGCGTGCCACTGCTATTGGGATTATGCTTCGGCAAATGAACGTAGCATGGGGATAGAATACCACGGACATCGGAGCTGGCCATGGAGCTGCTAATGTAGGTACCGGAATATCATGTGCCATTCGGGCCCGACTTTCCTGTCTCTCTTCTTCCTTCTTATTTCCCGGGCTCTCTGTTTGTTGTCTCTATAGCTTTTTCTTCTTCTTATGTTGATTTGTCTGTGTGAAGCATTCTGTTGAACTTGAGGCTTGAGAACGAACCAACCAACCCTCTCTCTCTCTTCTCTCATCTTTACCCATCCACACATCTCCTCCATATCACCTTAGTGTTCTCATCATCTCAAAACAAATAAGAGAATCACAGCCGTTACATACCAATAAAGAAACGCCATGTCTCCTTCTGCGGATTCATCTGCTGCGGCGGCCCAAATTGGTGACCGTGCCACACGACCTCTCATCCGAGGAATCTACGTGCCCACTGTAGCCTTTTTCGACAGCGAGACAGATGAGCTGGACATCAAGACCGTATCACGGCACGCCGTCCGCCTCGCAAAGGCTGGTGTATCTGGCCTTGCCGTCCAGGGATCCAACGGAGAAGCAGTCCACCTGGCACTGGACGAGCGCTCAGCCATCACGCGAACCACCAGAGCCGCCCTCGATGCCGCGGGCTTCACATCCATGCCGCTGATTGTCGGCTGCGGCGCCCAGTCCATCATCGAGGCCGTGAAGCTGTGCCGAGACGCAGCGGCCAATGGCGGCGACTACGCGCTGGTGCTGCCGCCGAGCTACTACGCCGGCCTGTTCGACAGCTCCACGGTCGAGAGCTACTTTGTCGGCGTGGCGGATGCCTCGCCCATCCCCATCATCATCTACAACTACCCCGGCGCCACGCCCGGCATCGACATCAACTCGGACACGCTGATCCGGCTGAGCCGCCACGCCAACATCGTCGGCTGCAAGTTCACCTGCGGCAACACGGGCAAGCTGGGCCGTGTGGCGGCCGCGGTCAAGGCTTCGGGCGCCAACTTCCAGTGCTTCGCCGGCAGCTCTGACTTCTTGCTGGCGTCGATGGCCAACGGCGCGGCCGGCGTCATCGGCGGCCTGGCCAATGTTTCTCCCCGGGCCAACGTGCGGCTCTTCAAGCTGGCCGAGGCCGGTGCCGAGAAGGCGGCCGAGGCCTCAGCGCTCCAGGCCGTTTTGGCGGCGGGAGACTGGGTTGCGATCCAGACGGGCGTGGTTGGCGTCAAGGCGGCGCTGCAGGCCTACTTTGGATACGGAGGCTTTGCTCGAAGACCGCTGCCGAGGCCGGATGAGGTCAAGGTCAAGGGCATTGCGGACGGCATGAAGGAGATGATGGCGGTGGAAAATGCGCTGCCAGATGCCGCGTAAAATGATGGATGAAAGACGAAAGCGATGGACAGAATGAGGGGCTCTGAGTACATGTATTGATGACGACTTGCTGCATTTGGAATATATCACGAGGCGTATATACACATTTATGGGATACACGAAATTCACTGCATTTTTATATTACACTGACAATGGTTTGGCCGTGATTGCGACTGCCTATGCATGTGCAAGAACAGATACTTGCCTGTCATTCCCATCACTGGAGCATTCATTTACGGTTGTTGATAACGTCTAACTGAGTGGCATGAGACGAATCAATTGTAAATCACTACAGTACACACAGATAAACAGATAATTTTATAGAAGCGCCCAAAGTTTTATTTTTATTCATAATTGAGCTAATTTCCTTTTGCCAATTCCCGTTTTCGCCTTTTTTTTATTGGTATCTCTATGAATATGCATGTATCATTTACAGAAGAGCAGTGCACTCAATCTCGACGTCGGTGTTCAGGGGCAGAGTCTTGACGGCGACACATCTGAGAAACACACACCGTTAGCTCAATCCTCTTCATTCGAACATACCAGGAGCAACTGCAGCGGATCTGCAAGCAAGGCAATACGTGACGTGACTATGATTTTTTTTCCGTCACAGACCCCCACCACAATGTTGCATCCGATAGCGGGGCGCTTATGTGTATGAGGGGTAGTCGATTCAACAGGATGAGGGGACCTGATGTTTTGACAAAAAAGATGACAAGAAAGAAGCAAGACTTACGTTCGGCAGGGCTTGACGTCGCCCCAGTAGGTGCTGTAGACCTCGTTCATCTTGGCAAAGTCGGCCATGTCGGCGAGGAAGACGTTGACCTTGACGACCTTCTCGAGGGTGGTGCCGGCGGCCTCGAGGATGGCAGACAGGTTCTTGATGCATTGGTGCTGTGAATCATGTTAGTTCTTGAACCGCCCTTGGAGTTGATGCCTCGAGAATGGGCAGAATTCAACGTACGGTGTGAGCCTGGATGTCACCGGGAATGAGCTCCATGGTGACGGGGTCCATGGGCACGGCTCCAGAGACAAAGACCAGGCCATTGGCCTTGATGGCCTGGCTGTAGATGCCGGGGAGGGGCTTGGGAGCGTTGGAGGTGAGGACGGGGACCTTTTCAGACATTTTGGTTGTGGTTGATTTAGAGGGAGGTGGTGACGGATGAGAAGTTGGAGGTTGATTGAGACAGAAGAGAAAGAGAAAGAGAGAGAGAGAGAAATAGTAAAGAAATAGAATTACGCTCGGAGCTAACAAGCTATATATTCACAGTCTGCTGGCATCTTGCTTCCCACTACAATTACTTCATACATACTAGGCCCGGTTGCTATTTACTCCATACTTAGGCATGATCGGGTAAAGCTGGAAAGCAATGGGATTGAAATAGTACAGACGAGGCTCTAAACTCGTGAGAGCTCTCCACTATGTCGCGGAAAGTGGAGCGAAAAGTTGTAGCAGAAAGCAGAGCCACGACTCTTTTGGGAACAACGACCTCCATGAGCTGTTTGGGAATACGGCCATCAAGGGCTCAGAATTCAAAACGTTTTGGGAATACGGTCTAGATTGCCATGGAAATTTCCAACATCGAGAATCTCAGCGTTCGCCCCCCTCTATCTTCGGCAATAATAGGATTCTCCATGGAGATGGCAATGGCATATACAAGCGCGGCTGGCACTAAGATCACGACCACGACCGAGCTACACAATGACGGTTATTAGTCATTCTCCAAATCTCCTCACCAGCATTCAATACCATGTGGCCTCCCAGTTGACCCCCCCTTTCCACGATCCCCCCAACTCAATATTGGTGGACAGAGGGAGCGAGGGTCCGTAGATAGTCATTAACCACGGACAGCTAAGCGCCAAAACCCTGACCCCCGTGTAGACTGTATACCTCCAGCTGTGTTCGTATCTGTAAGTTCAATATCCATCCCCCACGATGATGTTCCCCCACTGAAAGGCGGTCAGATATGGTATTTGGCCGAGAAGTGGCTTTCGTGGCGGCGAGGGCCCAGTTCCTGGAAGGCGAGATTGTTGTTTGAGCGGCAAATCAAGTCTCCATTATGCTCCACTGATTGCACAAACGAGAGCCACGCAGTATCTCATCCGTCTACTGCGCAGATGATCAAGATAACATCTGTGCTCCATTGCAACACAGGCTCCGCAGATCCGAAGATATAGACAGAGTGCTTTGCGGCATGCGTTCCACACCTTGGCAGCGGCGTTTTGCTGCTCACCACCCATCCATTCAATCAATACAATTCCCCTCACCCGGTTAGTCTCCGGATTACCCCCCACCTGGGCCTAAACAGATGGATAATGGCGGGCTAGCGACTCGCCAAAGGCGTCTAGGATTGGAGATGCCGCGGTCCTTGGGGTCAGCCTCTCCTTTCGCGCCGCCCTCCCTTCTGTCAATGCAACGCACGCGCACAAAACCTTATACGTACCTTCATTTGTGCTAGTAGTACGGAATACTCCGTATATGAAGAGAGAAACGAAAAAGTGTGGGGTAAACTGGCCGGCTGGCTTCTCCAGGTTTTTCGTCTCTTCCCCACGGAGAGGATTTCGTGGAGAAGGGGAGACCAGAGGCTTGGGCCTGGGGAAATCCGTGCGCCATCTTGACTCGTTTCGAGAAAGAAGAAAAGAATTCATCCCGCTCAGAGGCTGATGTCCGGCTGACCGAGATGGCTGCATAGCCAAGACGCCGGAGAGATTCGCAGCAGTCCCTATCTCTAGATACCCATCTCTCTCGCCTTCTCTGTTTTCTGGCGGGGATCTAGAAAGAGATAGAGAGATAAGATATTTGGGGGGTTGGTGGATACGGCGCCTTCTAGTGGCCCAGGATTCGTCTCTGCCTTGGGACGAGGTACCTGCTCGCTCAGTGCTAGAGACAGCATCTCAGGGTATTTGGACAATGTGTGTTACCCAATCTTTCCACATCTCCGGGACTCTCTCTCTAATGGTGGCACCGACTATTACTGGTGAGTCCTCACACGGCCTGTCTTATCCGAGCAGTTTGGGGGAAGCAGCCATTGGAGGGGGTCATATTGTCTTTTCCGACTCACATGCAGAGAGAGAGAGAGAGAGCAACGGTTTAAGCCAGGGGACTAGATCATCAGCTAAACAGCTCTTGACGATGACGGGGACCGTCTATCTCTCTTTCTCTTCTTGCAACCACCCCTGATGGCTTGAGTCCTTCATGCATTCTTGTAAACTAACTAACCTGTGCCTGGGCTGGCCATCTACAGTTACATTATCATAAAAAGCGCCTGTCGCCCACCCCCTGCTGCCGAGTTTCCCATCAGCCAGGACGCTCGGGCGCATTCTTTTTTCATCTCTAGCTGTTTGCCCTGTCAGCCTTCGCCTGTTAGCATTGCGCTTAGCTTGGAAAAGCAACTACTAGCTGGTTCTTGGGGCGGTCTTAGCATCCTGGTCGGTGTGAGAGAGTTGCTATACATCAGCTTTTTTATAAGAACCTCCGGCCTGCGACCCAAACTTGGCAACTGTTTGCCTCTGCCGATCTACTTCCTTTTCCTCTTCCTCCTCCTCCTCCTCCTCCTCTCTTCATCACAGACGACCATCGTCTTGAACACTTGATTACTTCTTTATACTTTTACACCTCTCACATCATCAATTGCAGACAAGAGAAGAAGAAAAGCATATAGGAGAAACAGAACATTCGTCGCCATCATGGGTGTTCAAGACGACAACACCGTGTCCAAGGACATGGGTACCAACGACCATCTCGACCGAGTGGAAAGCCAAAAGGATGGCTTCATGGAAGAGACGGCGCGCGTCGTTGACCATCCTGCCGAGCGCGCTCTGTGCTTCAAATTTGATATCCGGATCCTGCCCGTCCTGGCCCTCATGTGTAAGTCGGCGTTTGCTTCTCATAGAATTGCTTGACGCGTTCCAATCGAGATGGGAGAAAGCAAGACAAGCTTCCATCTCTCTTTCCAGAGAGAACACCATCATTGTCATCAAAATCTGTGATTGCTAACTTCTCTTTTATTACAGACCTTTTCAATGCTCTCGACAAAGGAAACTTGGGTAACGCTCAGACCAAAGGCCTCAGCACCGGTACGCATCTCACATACACTCTCTCACCCCCTATCTTGTGCTACTAGTATCAGACTATGAGAAAAACATCAAACTAACGCCATAGCCTCATCCTTCTAGATCTTCACTTCAAGCCCAACCAGTACAACCTCGTCGTCTCCATCTTCTTCGTCCCCTACGTCATCTTCGCTCCCCCCTTCGCCATGCTTGCCAAGAAATTCGGAGCCTCTCGCGCCCTGCCCGTCATGATGCTCACCTTCGGCACCATGACCCTCTGCACGGCTGCCACGCAAAACTTTGGCGGCATCTTTGCCGTTCGCTGGTTCTTGGGAATGGCCGAATCCGCCTTCTTCCCCACCGTCATCTACTACCTGACCACCTTCTACCGCCGTGGAGAGCTCGCCCGCCGTCTGGCCATCTTCTACGCCGCGTCCAACATCGCCAACGCCTTCTCCGGCCTGCTCGCCTTTGGCGTCTTCCACATCAAGGACAGCAGGATCTTCGTCTGGCGCTACCTCTTCATCATCGAGGGCGGCGTCACTTTCCTCTTTGCCATCTTCGCCTACTTCTACCTCCCGCGCAGCGCCTCCGAGGCAAAGTTCCTCTCCGAAGAGGAGCGCTCCCTCGCCTTCCACCGCATCCAGGTCGATTCATCCTCCGAGGTTTCCGAGAAATTCGACTTCAAGGACGCCATCAAGATCTTCACCAAGCCCTGGGCCTATGGCTTCCTTCTCATCGAAATCTGCCTCGGCGTGCCCATTCAATCGGTCTCGCTCTTCTTGCCCCAGATCATCTCGCGACTCCAGTATTCCACCGTCAAGACCAACTTGTACACCGTTGCCCCTAATGTCACCGGCGCCGTCATGCTTCTCATCTTGGCCTTTGCTTCGGATTTCACGCGCCTGCGTTTCCCCTTTATCGTCCTCGGCTTCATGCTGTCCTTTATCGGCTTCATCATCTATGCATCCATCGACGACGTTACCAAGCAGCTGCACGTCGCCTACTTTGCCACTTTTATGATGTGCTGGGGTACTTCAGCTCCCTCCGTCCTCCTCTCGACCTGGTACAACAACAACATTGCACACGAAGGCCGTCGTATCACCCTCACCTCTGTCGGTGTGCCTCTCGCCAACGTCATGGGTCTTGTCTCCAGTAACATCTTCCGCACCCAGGACGCCCCCCGATACGAGCCTGCACTCATCACTACGGCTTGCTTTGGTGCTGCTGGTGCTCTCATTGCTCTCAGCATGGGTCTTTTCATGATTTGGGACAACAAGAGACGTGATCGCCGTGCGGGTGTCAAGATTGACCCTCGTGATATCCCAACTTCACGATTGAGGGATGGCCCCAGCTCTCCCGAATTCAGGTGGTTTTTGTAATGGAAATTTGAAGTTTTGTTTTTAACATTTCTTTTTGTTCTTTTTTGGTCTAGTTGAATGAATGCCGCAGTCTGGCTGAGCGTTACGAGTTTTGGATGAGCATGGATTTTCAAAGTTATGAATATGTATAGTGGCTGTAGCGTGTTGCTATGTCCTCAGGCAGTTGGCCTGGCTCTAATAAAGATATGAATATGAATATATTTCCACACATTAAAGTACTGTTTCTAAACATCCACCTTTTGGCCATAGTATGTTTTTCAGTTGCATTATCGCCACCTATTTGGGGTATCACAATGGTCTTTCCATTAAATTCGACCCATTCCCTGCTTGAGAGAAATCTTCCCCCTGTAAAAACAGCTGCAAATCGCTTAACCCATCATCTCCCTGACTAATGAGATTAAAGTACTGTTCCTGGAATTCCTCCACCGCCAAGTAATGCCCTGGTCCGAGATTTGGTATGGTAATATCATAAGCTGCTGCAGAGTCGTATTCAGCGTGGGGGCTTGAGCGCAGATTCGCGTCTGCAGCTGGTGTGTCTATCGCTGTGCTGGATTTTAGGTCGGTTGCATCTCTACTAGTAGCACTTGGTAAAGGGGGGACTGGAGCATCAGGCTGCATCCCATGCAGTCTAGCGGCGATGGAGCGGTCGAGGTACTGTAAAAAGAGATCGAGTGTGTTATTGTTGATTCGCCAGTACTTTTGGACCTCTTTCAAGCAAAGAAGGCAAGTCTCAGCGCGATGTTCGGCAAGACGCCTTGTAAGGCCTGTGCCTCGGCGGATTGTAATGGTGTGGATACAAAGAGCGGAAAATATGCTTGTGATGCTGTTCCAACATTGTTAAAAATTGAAAAGATTGTCTCCCAAAATGACACATCAAACTTACAGATGCATTTGCCCATAACGGAGTGTTCCTTGAGTACACATGTCTTCGGCGATGCGGCTGATACGGCAAGCTGCTTTGAGGACAATTTGTGAGCCAGGGGTGGTGGATTCAAGGCGCAGGAAGCTATTCCTATGAATCAAGATCTTGAGATGGCTTTATATATTCCAGTTAGTAAGATGAATCTGACGAAACACGCGGAAGGCAAATATTTATTACTTATATGCGAGGTGAAGGAGACATGTCCATACAGAATCTGAGCCTTCTTCTGGGGAGTATTTGATGTGTTCCGGAAGGCTTGTCCTCCAGGCTTCGAGAGAATTGTTGAGATCTCGGAGAGTATTTGAAGAAGTCACAGAGAGTGAAGCGTTACCAGGAACAAAGTGAACATCGATGATTTTACCCACTGAAGAAAAAAAAAAATTGTCAGTCAGCCAATATATTCTTCCATCATCTAGGAGAAGAAAATAAAGGGACAAGGTAAAATAGTGTGCTCACGTAGCTTGGCAATCTCCACCATCTTGATCGCGTACGTAACGTGCTCCGGTAGACACGAGCCAAAGGGAGAGTCGGGGCCACTGTTATCCGTTTCCCAATCCGATGGGCTGAGCGGCTCAATATCACAGTCTTCGTCTCTGATTCTGCTGGGAAGTCCCAAAGACGCAGCCGCTTGCCGCTCCCTTACGTAGATTGACCACCATATCCTTCGTCTCATTCGAGCTGTGTGTGAATCTTTTGACATGGAACGGGATCTTTTAATGATATGAATATTAGTATTCCATCTTCATCAACGAGATGTAAAGTGACACTCACGAGCGATGGAACCCGTACGACTCAGCAAGCGTAATCGCAATTCCAAGCCAGTACCGCACATCTCTCACATCCGTCGGTGTTCCTCTCCAGAAGCTCATCAAGAATAGCGACTGAATCAGCACTGTTTCGTCCTTCTCCCAATCGGTGTGAAAGAGCATCCTGGTTCTCGTGTAAAATGTAGTCTTTGCCTGATATCTGTCCTCGAATCCCATGGCCCGAATTGTTGCTGCGTCGCAGTATGTCGCTCCGATGAAGAGCATTGCCTGCAGCAACATCCGGGACATGTCGACTGAAGAGAACGAGGTGGCATTTGCCAGTCGTCGTGCTATCTGCGCCCTGTCCAAGAGGGGCCAACTCGGATGGAACCAAGTAAAGTACGCCTCCAAAGCTGGTAAACAGCTACGAAGATCCGGGAGAGTTAGGGCACCCTCGTTGCGCAGATAACGCATTGTTCCGGCGCTGATATCAGTACGGCCCTCTGTGGTCTGAGAAGTAGACTGTGGCGTGGCCGGCATGGGGAATGTGAACCGCTGCTTTTGGCTATTGGCGTTGTTGCCTCTTGAGGTGTGAGATCGACTTGAAAAGTCCTCCTCGTCGCTAGGAACCAGAGTGAGAAAGTTTGACTCGCCGTAGAAACGAGTACCCGGCACTGGACTCGGTGAAGATTCCTCAACTTCTTGGTCCTGAGAGTCCTGAGATTCCTGGGGCGCATGGTCTCGCGGATTCGAAGCGTCTGGCCGCACATCTCTATGAGGCGGTACATCAAAAGGAGTTGGATACGCCTTGAGAGAGCCGACAGCTTCACCTGGCGGATGGATGTGCTGTAATAGCCGGCGAGACCTCCGAGGGTATCTTGACGAGTGGCGCCAGTTAGTATATTCAATCTGTCCACAGTTACAGAGTAATGAAATAAATAAGAATTGAGATGGGAAAAATGAGTAAATAAATCAAATTCAATTAATCATACCTTCCTCTGCGCGATGGCAGGATTTCGCAGTTCGCCCCGGCGGCCAGACAATTCGAGCACGGCTGCTTTTCCGTCACATCGCAGCGCACTCGGCGGATGTTGCATTCGCGACATGCGTGCTTGGCCCGCGACTTTTTGCCGTCTACTTTGGCTGGAGATGGTGATGGAGTGAGTTTAGAGGAGCCCATGGTGAAAAGAAGCGGTTGCGAGGCATGTGGGATCTGGAATATCGCCGTGCTGCTCTTGCGAGAATTGTGTTAGTTTTAGGAGTTGCCGAGCCCGGCTACGGGGGTGGTGGAGGATATAAACGGCGTCGGGCGTAGTGGGGCTTTCGATGCTTGTTCCCGGCCGATGAGCTCCTGTTCTAGTAGTAGATGCCAATTGCTGCTTTTCCTTTGCGAATGAGTCATTTTAGAGTGCTGTTTGTCAATATTGGCGACTTGTAGAATACATGTATACAACTAAACTTTAGTTCTAATTAAGAGCTGGCTAAAAAGCAGCAGTTGAACTCGGAGAATGGCACTCTCGTGCGTCTTCCCTCTAATACAACTCTACATACGCGGAAATCCGCAGATTTGTTTATATAGACTTTAGAGTACATATTTTGCCTTTACTAATACGTTAAATTTCACATCTAATAGCTCTTTGGTAGCCCAAGAGCCTTCTCTCCAACATAATTCAAAATCATCTCTCTACTCACCGGCGCAAGTCGCGGCACCAGACACTCTCTAAACCACCGCTCTACATCGTACTCAGCAGCATATCCCATGCCCCCATGGGCCAACACTGCTCTCTCGCACGCCAAAAAGGCAGCCTCTGCGGCCAGATATTTGGCACTATTGGCTGCTACGCCGATGGCCTTCTGTGTGATGGACAAGTCTGTTTTGCTCGCGTCATACAACCTCGCTGCATGGTACGTCGCCAGTTTCGCTGCCTCGAGGTGCATATACGCATCTGCCAAGGGGTGCGCAACACCTTGATTCATGCCGATAGGGCGCTGAAAGACGATCCTTTCGCGGGCATACGACGCGGCTCGAGTTAATGCAGCGTATCCTAGGCCGAGGGCCTCTCCAGCAAGGAGACACCGCTCAGCATTCATGCCGTGAAGAACAATCTTGAAGCCGTGGCCTTCTTTTCCAATGAGGGTATTGGCGGGGATACGGTAGCTGTCGAAGAAGACTTCGTTGGCATCGACAGCCCTGCCGCCCATCTTCTTGATCTTCCGCATTGATAAGCTTGGCTGTGTACGATCCAAGTCGATGCAGAAGAGTGAAAGGCCCTCACTGGGTTTCTGCGCCTCTTCATACGGAGTAGTCCGGGCCAAGAGTATCATCTTGGATGCCACTTGTCCGCACGTTGTCCATATCTTTTGCCCCGAAACCACATACTCGTCGCCCTCTCGCTTCGCCGTGGTGGACAACCGCAGCGTATCCAGTCCGGCATTCGGCTCCGTTACGCCAAAGCACGTCCGCCATTTCCCCGAAATGATTCCCGGAATTGTCTCTCGCAGCTGCTCGTCCGTGCCAAATTTGGCCAGAGGCTGCGTTGCATAGACGTTGGCGTGGACAGCCTGCGCACCAGCCATTCCAGCACCAGACTCGGCAACTGTCTGCATCATCATTGTGGCTTCAGAGATGCCCAGGCCAGAACCTCCGAGATTTTCTGGGAGCGCAATGCCTAGCCATCCCCCGCGTGCAAGAGCCGCATGGAATTCCTTGGGATCTTGCTCATTTTGATCGTGCTCGCGCCAGTATGTATTGGGGAATTTGGAGCAGACTTCACTGACTGCGTGGCGGACGGTAAGCTGAGTCTCGGTGAAGCCCGCTGTTTCCATGAGACGATAATGACATGTCGATGAGAAGGATCTGTGGCTGGCTCTGGTATTATCGGCAGCGATGGCACGACACGTAGTGGCCTTATAAGAGCTGGTTAACCAGCGTCTTAGTGGCCAATATCGTGCGTTTACAGAACAGGCCATGATGAGTTTGAGCCAGTCAAGTTAACGCCAGCATTAACTCGATTGGAATCTTTAAATACCACGCAGGTCTCTGCAAACGTCTTGGCTCATCTTATAGATGGAATTATAACATAAACATGTATCTCATCGTAATACTCCGAGGGCTTAGTGACAGTGGTGGTGGTTCTCGGCTAATTGAATCTGGTTTCAGTGGAGTCGTCGCATCATATAGCCGACTTGATTTTTGGAGCTTCATGTACATGTATACAACGACGACTTGAGATTCGGCCGGACAACCGATCGTAATTGATAATAGCGCGTCTTTTTTATGCATGTGGATATAAAAAGATACTATTACTAGCTACTACCGATCATACTTGTACATACAACTCGATGGATATGGGAGAGCGCTGAACCTGTGATTGCATAGCCAAGTTATGGTAAGCGACTACGCGCACTAACATCATAAGCACATTAACTTAAAGCACCTTCATCTTATCCAAAATGAGACGTATTTAAACATAGTTTCATCATATTATGTATTTAAAATTATGCTACGCTCCCATATTGACTAACATGGCGAGCTGTGAGATCGTCCATCATGCCAATTAAGCAACCGGTGTGTCATGGATACTCTTCCTCCGCTGCATCTGTCCCTGGAACACCTTGCGGAAACGGAGGCTGCAAAGATCCCCTACGGTCTCCTTGACGCCAGCCCAGTTCTCACTCACAATTTCTCTCGTGGGACGAGAGAAGACAGCGTCAATCTCCTCGAGCGTCTTGTCCTTTGTCTCGGGCATGAAGAAGATTTGGTAAATCTCGCCGATGAAGGCGATGCCTCCGTAGAAGCCCAGTGTAAGTCCGGTGCGAGTCATGGCATCCTCCATGGCAGTGAAGTTGTATGTTACAACAAAGGAGGCGAGGAAGAGGAGGGCATCGGAAGTGGTCATGCCGTAACTTCGGAGATAGGTGGGGTATACTTCAGATGGGACAACTGCGAGGAATGTTAGTAAACTGTTATTCGTGCTGGTGGATACAATGATGAGAAGCTCGACTTACCCCATGTCAGACAGGCGTACGAGCCAAAGAACATCATATAGATGATCAGACCGCTGAGGTAAAGACCCTCTGCAGCTTGGAGATGGGTATCGATAGGGATGTGATACGCGATTCCAATCAAAACCAGACCGACGAAGAATCCGGGAAGCATTGTAATGGCCCAGAATCGCCTGCCGCATGTCTCCATGAGGAAAATAGCAGGAATGGTTCCGATCAGCAGAGATCCACCTCCAACAAGAGACATGTATGTAGCCTTCTCGTCGTCGAAGCCAATCTGGTTCATCAGGACAGACATGTAGTACATGATGGCATTTACACCAGTCAACTGTCCGAGAAGAATCATGATGTTTGCATAAACAAGAGCTCGGCGGGCGCGAGGAACACTACCAATTTAGTTAGCAAAGACAGACAGGACAAGGGTTATTTCATTCTAGTTGAGCATCATCACTTACGTGAAAAAGTCCATCCAAGGGAAGCGTGAGTTCTTGGCACCTTCGTTTACAACAACGTCCTCCTGCTTAACGGAATTGGCCATGATGTAGAATTCTTCGCGAGACTCGGGAGATTCTGTGCCGCGGATGCGCTTCCAGACTTTGTAGGAATCGAGGATTCGGCCCTTGTGCATGTACCAACGAGGACTCTCTGGCAGGAACAGCATACTTTATATAAAGATTCATCGTCAGAATAACTATTTAATAAAACAGTTGATTTCATATCAGAGGTGCAACTTACCCAGCGAACATAATGGTAGAGAATAGGAGCGATGAGCCCAAGATGAAGCGCCAGTTGCCAGGAACTTTGAGGAAGATGGCGGCAATAGCATAGCCAAGGACTTCACCAAGGGCAATGTTGAACTGATACAATGACACGAGATTGCCTCGAATGCGACGTTCGACCGTCTCGGCGACATAAACAGGGACTGTGCCACCCTCGAGACCGACACCAAGTCCCAGAATAACACGACCGGCAACAATCATGCCTATAAAAGCACAACATGGTCAGTGTAAGCCCACAAATAGATGTGTGTTTGGCAGAGAAACCATAGGCTCGAACTCACCAAAACTAATAGCACCAGCTTCCAGCGCGGCACCAACAGTGTAGAGGAGAATAGAAATGATAATGGCCCATTTACGTCCACAGTACTCGTTGGCAGGTGACAGCAACAGCGCGCCTCCCACCGCGCCCAGCGGCATGCCCGAGTTCACCAAACTGTTCTGCCTCGAGTCCAGGCCCAAGTCTTTGGGCAAGAAGAGGTTGGCACCAGAAATCAAGCTCTGGTCCAGGCCAGAGAGAAGACCACCCATACTGGCAAACGCGACGAGCAGCCACGTAAAGTGCCGCGGGTCGCGGAACTTGATGTTGAACATGCTTGTCTCGAGACCTCCAGCGGCCTCGAGCTGGGCCTCCATCTCGTCAATAAAGACATTGATGTCTTGGACGTCTGGGGTGATGGGCGCAAAGTCCACATGTCCCTCGATCCCTGCCTTCTCGTCGTGACCGTCGTCCGACATGTTGAACGAGGTACACCTTTCAGGTGTGTGATAAAGTGTAAAAGAAAAAAAGAAATGAAAAGTGATGAAGCTTCCTTCAGCAGACGCGCAGAAGAGAGTGAAACTATGAGGAGGAGAAGATGCAAGACATGCAGGCCCCAAAGGGAGTACCGATCGGCGAGTTTAATGATACCCTCGCACGACCTTATCGCTATTTATACAAATTATACCAGAATGCTAGTCTGCTTCTCTTACACACCACTCTCTCTCTCCTCACCTCGCCCGTCATTCATCGCAAACCTGGTCCATCTCCATATTCCCCCCCACACGCCGATGCTGAAGCAATACGACCGTGACCGGAGCCCCATGGGCCTCCATTCAAGCTTCATGCAAGCATCCCCATCGGAATGGAGATGTGGAGGGGCAAAAAAAAAAAAAGGTGTCTCCCCCATGTCGATCACGTTGGGGAGTTGGATGGGTCGGACAACTCCGCGCAACCACACATAGGATTTACATGCGGGAGGAGATAACGTTTGGGGAAATGCAACGCCATCCAATGATCATGAAAAGCATTAGTCTTCTAGAACGCAAACTCATACAAATTCATATCAAGAGAGCATCGTCTTTGCCTGCCGATATCCGCGTCCTATCGCGCGCTATCCCGCCAAGCGTTGGCTGGTGAAGGGAAGATCATCTTAGTCCGGCAAATGAGAAGCCAAGAGCAATAGCCGGACCACACCATCCAGCGGCAGTTTTGCCGTATGCAATACACCATCGCAGGGGGTCTAGCTGAGACGCCGTGTCCTTCTAGAAGACAGGCGATGGCCAAGGCTAGGGGCAGATCTCGGCCCTGCTCAGCTAGTCCTCCCAATAGCCTTACGCATCAAAACCTGGATGCATCTCGCTTCCATGGCTGCGATATGTCATCTGCTATGCATGGTTGGCGTTTGCCTCCCCAGCCTCGCGTCGAGAGCCGCCGTGCAAAGCTCCTATCTGCGAGGCTTGCTCCCGCGTCGCGCCTCCCGCAGGCTTGAATCATGTCCCCCTCACAGCTGGATATACAAACATCCGGACTCTGCCCGTCCAGACTCCACCACACCGGCACCAGCAAGAAGCTAACGACTCCCCGGGCCTGGGGCCCCATTCTTTTGCGCAACGAGCTTGGATAGCTCCGAGGAGAGTGGCGTTCGCGGTACTGGCAATGGATGCCGTGCTCCGTAGTGCCTCGTGCAGTGCAGTAGTGAGTAGTGGTTGGTAGGAACACTAGACGACTAGTTCCGGTAGTGGTGATATGATCTACTCGATGAATAGACGCTCTATTCTCTGTTCCTTGGCCAGAAAATCTCTCTTCGAACCAGCGCGCTACCTCTTTGAGTAACACTCGGCGTCACTAGCAATGGGTTGCGTTTCCGCCATTGATTGCATTGCAGCAGCTCGCCTGTTCCTTCGTCCAACCAGCCAATCACACTCGAGGGAAGCCGTCCGTCTTGGGAGACTCGCATCTCATGCCACGCTGCCCATGGCATGGCATGGACTGACCTGTGCCAATGCTTGAGTCATTTTTTTTTTCTCCAGCGTTGGTCGAGTCCTCGAATAATCTCTCGCCCGCCAAGTCACCCGTTCGCTGCTCTCTAAAGGCCCGGATGACGTTATAAATTCCACAGTTTACTTCCCGGCCTGTGGAGATTTGAACATTCTGATTGACGGTTGCCTGCTTCACCCCTGCTAGCGAGGTAGCAGCAGCTTATAAGTGCTTACCTAACGCAGAATGCCGTCCAATGTTTGATTCAGTTTCAAGAAGAGTAAAATTCAAGCTCAAAAGACTAAGGTATCTAGACAATACGCCCCTCTCTGTACTCCATATTTACCCCGAGATGCATTCATCATATAGTAAGTTTCGTTTTGATACCACCAGATAATTCCGACATATGGCCCCACCAATATTCCAGTGAATAATATAGTAATAAGAAAAATAATGTCATGTCCCATATCCCAATGACTTTTATACAGAGCGGGTCGAGGCGGAGCACTCGCCCAGAGATTCGGTTTGCGTGCGTATCTCCCTGTCCTTGTGTTGTTGTTTCTCGGTTAATATCTGCTTCTTCTTGTCGTCGCCGTCAAATATATACGCGAGTTCTTCCAACGTCGGTCCCGAGGTCTCCACAAAGAAGAAATATACAAAAACAAAGATAAACGCCACCCAAATGCAGTAATAGATGTAAAATTTCCAGCCAATGTTTTGTAGCGCAATTGGATTAACGTAGTTCCCAAAGATGGTGGCCACTTGGATTGTTAGCAGGACAAAGGCCCACGTCTTGGCTCGCATTTGGTATGTCACCAACTCAAGAGGATATGTCACTACCAAGTTTGTCCAGGCCATTGTGTAAAAAGCTTGAAAGATGAAGATACATGCGAGAACAAGCCGGCCAGCCGGGATAGAACCATGGTCAAGATATTGTTGAGCCCCAATAGTCCAGGCAATAAATGTGAGCGAAACACCTCCAGAACCAATGAGGAAAAATTTGCGTCGTTTAAATTTGTTGATGCAGACTGTGACGGCTAGCGCCACGATATACTGCCAAAGCGACACCATGCCGTTGACAAGAGTGATATCCTTTTGAGACTTTACACCAGTATCTTTCAATATCTGCGTCAGATAGTTTGACACGAGCAGATTACCAGAGCTCTGGCTAAAGACTGCCGTTGCGAAGCAAAGAGATATTCGCTTCAGATTCGGAATAGATGAGAAAAAGTCCACCCAGGTCATGTTATTCGCAGCTTCTTTTGCCAGGACTTGTTCAATCTCAGCGCATTCGACGTTGACAATCTCAGAATTTGGGTCGCATTCGCCGTGATATTTGACCAAAATCTTGCGTGCCTCCTTCATCCGGCCTTTCGCAATCAGCCATCGAGGAGACTCGGGGCAAAAGAATATGAGGCTGAGCTGGTAGGCTGAGGGTATTATTTGAATCAATGTTGGCAGCCTCCAAGACCACGATCCAGGGATGCGAAAGCAGCCGTAGGTTGCCCATGCGCCAATGACATATCCAAGGACGATTGATGTATTATAGAAAGTGGTGATTTGTACTCTTTCTTTCGGATGACTTAATTCTGTGACCAGGACCGGGGCGCCCATTTGGATCAACGAGGACCCAACGCCAAGCACAATCTTGCCTCCGATGTACATGTGAAGCGAGGTAGCGAAGAATTCGAGAAAAACGCCCGCGATGATGACAATGGACCCGAGGGCGGTGGGAATTCGACGCCCGCACTTGTCACTGATCCAGCCGAGGAATATGAACGGTATGACGCCGCCGATGGAGCTCGATGCGCCGAAGAAGCCCAGGCTTGAGCCTTGTGGATGTCCGAACTGATCTTGCCACGTTGGAAGTACCTGCATTCCATTCGTCATTGACTGTGGAAGTTTCCATGTTAGCCCAAGTTTCCGACAGCTCATTGAGGTAATAACCCACTCCGTCAATACCGAGCGCCGCGCTGGCAAGCAGCGACGATGTAAGTAGAAAGTAGAGCAAGATGCCATTCTTGCGCCGCCAAAACGGTGGTATTAATGTGAGGTCAATTGGCGATGAAATGCCATCGGCCGTGTGTGCCGCAGATGGAGCCATGATCTGGCCTCTTCCCTCTCTGCCCAGGCTGCGTCGCAGTGGTGAGGCGAAATTTCAGCCCGGGCTCAGCTCGGACGCTCGATCAGATGGTAGTCGCGCCATTGTTCCCAAGAAGGTTCACCGAGCGCAAAAAAAAAAAGCGACCGGCACCGCCCTGCTTAGTCAACCGGTGGCCATTGTCGGTGTAGGGTGCGCAGCCACGGCGACGGCTCTGGACAGCTGCCATTGCGCCAGCCTCGACATGAAGCAATTCGACGTCTCGATCGTGAACTGCCTCCTCGGATCACGGATGGCAGTCGCCAGATTGATAAAGCTAGGGCTGCAGGGCGATCAGTAAGCGCGCGTGCGTCGTGCAGAAAGACCCTTCCCCACGGGGGGATTAGATCGGTATCTAAATCGGCGATTCGGAGAAATCAGCATCCGCGGTACAGCCAGAAGCCAACCAGAAGCGCTAGCCAAGCAGACTTTGACGAGGCGGATAATTCGACAAAGCCGGCAAAATCCGCATGGCCAATCACTGCGAGGCTGGAGAGCGAGATGCTCGTCCTTATTTCCCCATCGGGGTGTCTCCGTCGCGACGGGCACGGGGTATTGGGGCTCGGGGCACGGTTTTGACGGCCCTGCAGCAGTTTCCCCAGCTCATCTCCCACGTTGGTATATGGGGGACAGCGTACGAATCTCAAGGCTGATGGTCATCTGGAACGTGTTGCTGGGCCTTGGGTGGGTTTTGTTTGCCACGGGGTGCAGGAACCGTTCGTGACGGAACAATGACTCCCGAGTCAAGGGCTCTATGTGTGGGTATAAATGCGTTCCCCCGAGGAGGCCGCTGACTACTGCTGCCATTCTCCCACGATGAGCCTCACCGGGTCGGTCCGTTTCAGTAACGGGCTCTTGTTCCTCCTGTACACTATTAGCCGGCGTGAGGTACTATTCGTGCCGCTGCCCCCGTCCGGATTCTAGCAGACACATACGCACCTACAACAACACAGCCAGGAACAAGCAAAAGTTCAGCCACCAGATTTCTCGAGAATAAGCCAAAATGACCGAGTCGCTAGCTTTGCCGAACGATTTTGAATGGGGCTTTGCTACGGCAGCCTACCAGATCGAAGGAGCTGTCAAGGAGGGCGGCCGCGGGCCTTCCATCTGGGACACGTACTGCCACTTGGAGCCCTCGCGCACAAATGGCGCCAACGGTGATGTTGCTTGTGATCACTATCACCGCTACGACGAGGACTTTGATCTTTTGACCAAGTACGGTGCCAAGGCCTACCGTTTCTCTCTATCTTGGTCTCGTATTATCCCTCTTGGCGGGAGATTAGATCCCGTCAACGAGGAAGGAATAGAGTTTTACAGCAACTTGATCGATGCCTTGTTGAGGAGGGGAATCACGCCTTGGGTGACTCTGTACCACTGGGATCTGCCTCAGGCGCTTCACGATAGGTATGGAGGTTGGTTGAATGTGGAGGAGGTGCAGCTAGACTTCGAGCGGTATGCTCGGCTGTGCTTTGAGCGATTTGGAGACCGAGTGAAAAACTGGATCACCATCAACGAGCCATGGATCCAGTCCATCTATGTGAGTCTTTAAAAGCCCATGTTCGATTCCCTCAGTTTTATCCACATCACGGTCATACATTTAGTCGTAAGTGTACGTCTATGCTAATATCAAGTCAGGGCTATGCCACCGGCAGCAACGCTCCTGGCAGGAGTACCATAAATAAGCACTCCACTGAAGGCGATACAGCCACTGAGCCATGGCTCGCAGGAAAAGCCCAAATCATGAGCCATGCTCGCGCTGTGGCCGTCTACAACTTGGACTTTCGCGCCACCCAAAAGGGGCAAATAGGCATCTCCCTCAACGGTGACTACTACGAGCCTTGGGACATCAATGAGCCTAGAGATAAGGAGGCTGCGGAGCGACGGATGGAGTTCCACATTGGATGGTTTGCGAATCCCATCTTGTGAGTAGCATCAATAGAAACAGCAGTGCCAAAGTTCTTATGTACTAATCTCATATGTAATAGTTTGAAGAAAGACTATCCTGCCAGCATGAAGCAGCAACTGGGCAACAGATTGCCGGCTCTTACTCCTGCTGACTTTGCCATCCTCAAGGCTGGTGAAACTGATTTCTACGGTATGAACTACTATACCTCTCAGTTTGCCCGCCATGCCGACGGCCCCGTCCCTGAGACGGACTACCTCGGTGCCGTCCACGAGCATCAAGAGGACAAGGAGGGAAGCCCTGCCGGAGAAGAGAGCGGTATCCACTGGCTGCGATCTTGCCCAGACATGTTCCGCAAGCATCTCGCCAGGGTTTACGGTCTTTACGGCAAACCCATCTACATCACGGAGAATGGATGTCCTTGCCCCGGCGAAGATAAGATGACTTGCGAGGAGGCGGTCAACGACCCCTTCCGCATTCGATACTTTGACTCGCACTTGGACTCTATATCGAAAGCCATCACCCAGGACGGCGTAACCGTCAAAGGATACTTTGCATGGGCTCTGCTCGACAACCTGGGTATGTATACTAGTATTAAGCTCTTAATCTTATCAAACAGCCCCATTTCTCCCATCTCTTCCTTATCTTCCGCCCTTGCAAGCTAAAACGAGTATTTACGCCAACTAACGAATCTTCTTCTTAAAAATAGAATGGTCAGACGGCTACGGTCCCCGCTTTGGCGTCACTTACACAGATTACAAAACTCTGAAGCGCACGCCAAAGAAGTCTGCGCTGGTGCTAAAGGACATGTTTGCTGAGAGACAGAGGGTTAAAGTGGCTGCTTGAAAATTAGGCTTTTACGGTTTTTTTGGCATCCTCTTTTTTTTTTTTATCCCTCATCCCCTGTCCCCCTGTCATGTCATGCGTATTCTGCCGTTTTCGTTTTTTTTTTTTTTCCTAACGCACGTTCCCGTTTCTTTTTGCCTGTCATTACCCCTTCCCAAGCAAGCTTCTTCTTTGCCTAAGCAGCTTTTAGCAAGTTTAGCCATGAGCCACAATAACCAATGCAATGCTACTGAGCCATTATTTAAAACGGAGGAGAGAAGGCATGGGGGAATGGCCCGTGCTGATTTGAGCTCTCCGTCTCGTATCACTCCGTACCTTGACCTCAGAATATACATACTATTCCTGATGGATTGATAAGAGACGCCATACGTGATCCGTACATAATGTCGGTAAACGACCGAACGGAGAAATCGCCAAGGTCAAGAACGTTACGTCCATGTTTCTCCGACGTTTTCCTGGCATTTCCCCGATGGCTTCGTATTTTTTTTGTCTTAAACTTCTGTCTCTCCCTTCGCTTATTCGTCTCACATGGGTGACAGCTGCATGCGTGTCTCAGGATTAGGTTTTATGCTTCGAAGTGGAGGGGAGCATTAGGGCTGTATGTATGAGGCGGGAGATCTTCGTCAATCTCAATCAGATGTAAAAGAAGAAGAAAAAAAGTATACTAGTACTACTACAATTTGCCCCCCGGTAAAGGTAAAATTACAACCACACATTGTTCGCTTTTTACCCAAAGAGAAGAAGAAACAGGCCCAACTCGCTAAGAGGAATATCCAAAAATAAAAAAAAATCCCTGTCCTATTTACACAATTAATTTTTTTTTTCCCTGTCCCTTGCAGGATTTAGCCAACAACGGTGTTGGAAGTATTCCGAAGCTGATCAGACGCCTTGGAGTCCAGCCGCGTCAGAATATCCAAAAGTACTGAAAAGTCGCCCCTTGCTCGAGTCGCCAGGGGGTTATCCTGGTGCCGATGGATGATGGCTAGTAAACTAGCTCCGATAAGGCGTATCTTTTCAACCTGTCGTATCAGATAACAAGGTTAGCAAATAAGTGCCGAAGTTCAAAAAGTATAAATAACCGCAGGCATTATATAAAGCAAAAAGGAAACACAAGAGGATAGGGAGGGAGGTGTGGGAAAAAGAAAAGCAGCTTACGTTTGGCTCGCCGTTTGCTTGGAGACCCCAAAACGGCGCCTCATTCATCACTCTCAGCATATCCCTCACAATCTCCGACTTCCTCAGGTCTGCTTGCTCTACTCCCGGAGCAAAGTAAGACAGATCCTCAAATTTCTGCGTGATTACCATGCGCAAGCAGTGGAAAGTCACCTGCAGATTAGTGCATTGAATTACGTACTGCTTCGACTCCGCAGACCCATTACCCTCAGCCATAGCCGCCATAGCCAGAGTGCATGATTGGAGGTATGGCGGGAGGTCGTCCAAACAGGTAATGAACCTAACATAGAGGGAGTCGAGGTGCTGCCTGTCCGCAGACGGCAGCACATGATTGGGGGGCAGGTTCCCGCGGAAATGCTGCATCATCTGGTCTTGGAGCACCCTGATTTCCAGTAAAAGATCGGCCGCAGACTGCCAAAGCCGCACATTGGCGTTGAAGCCGGAAATGAAGCTCTTTCTGGGAGGCTCAGACGCCGTAATCAGGAACTCATCCTCAATCCCAGATGGGTACAGGGTGGTGATTCCCGTATCAAAGCAGTATTTGTGGATAGTTATGGGACGGTTGTTCAATATGGCTGCGGATTTGTCCCCCAGATACAGAATCCAGAAGCAACGCCGACGGAACTCTGCCTCAATGGGGACAAGCCCTTCCAGCGAAGCCTCCTCGTGAAGATGCATAACTTGAGCCAGGCGAATCGCCTCGCCAAAGATATGCCACGAGTACTTGGGTTTCCCCGCGGCGTGGAGGCAATTGGAGTGGAAATACCGAATAGCAATGGAGTTTGCCGTCGGATTCTCCAGGTCGGCCTCGAGATGCTGATGAAGACAGTCTCGAGAAGCTTCAAGAAAGATTTCCGAGACGGATTCTCCTTCGGGGAAAATATCTTTGGGTAGCATAAATGCTGCTTCGGCGCAAACAGCTGTGACCAGGGTGAAGGTCGAATCGGCCCAGGGAGCCAACCTGCTGCCAACAGCTCGCGAGCCATTGAGCTGTGCGAAACCGGTCCACGACTCGGCAGCACTGAGGGGGGTGGTCCCGGCCGTCGGGTCTGGCGTGAGCTGCGCGATAGGCGAGGGTTGGTTCATGCCGGGTATGGGTTGCGAGAAGATGTATGCAAGGACCTCCCGCAGGGCCGGCTCGTACACCAGGGGGGTGAGAGGATAGAGGTAGTCAAAGAAGAGGTCGATACATCGCTTCGACACTCGTTCTAGCGTCGTGTTGCGCAGCGTCATGGCCTGGGCAAGGTGTAGCCATCGCTGGCGCGTCGATATGTTCTGGATTGTGGAGAGGCCCGGCAGATCGCCCATCTGCTGCCGCGGCAGCCCGTTCTCCAGGCTGAGCGGCTCGACGGGCTCCCACGGCGTCTCGGGCGACAGAGACGATGAGTTGAAGGGCTGCAGTCCACCTACTGCGGGGCCGGAAAAGGCCAACGGCGGCGGCATCTGGGCGCCGGCTCCACGAGTCCCGGTGGAGAGCGAGCTCGGATCTGAAGGTGGCTGGCCGGGCAGATCGCTTTTCTTCCTGGCTTTGGGACCGCGTCGGGCCAGTGGCAAGTCGAAAGTGCACTGCACGTGTGCATCGCGGCAGTGCGTGCAGCTATCGACGGCGCTGAGGTATTCGCACTTTTGGTGGGGAAGAACATCTGTCAGTGGGGAGATCGCGAGCGTATCAGGGTATAGGACAGAGTAACGCAGCATTAGATAGAAGGGCGGCAGGCGAGTATGTGTGAATATGCAGATGCAGATGAAGATGTGGATGTAGGTGTAAACGTAGATTTGAAGTTATGAATCCATCTACATAGCCATGTATGCACAATGAATCCATGAATGCAGAGAGGAGGAGGAGGAGGAGAGGAGGAGGGCAACGAGAGAGGAGGGCAGCAAAGCGCAGGGACAAGGACCAGGACCAGGTCGCAAGCAAGCTGGAAGACACGGGCATTCGGGCTGCAGCTAGTACTACTCACCTTAGCTTTGCGACGACGGCATCGATCGCAGGCTCTGCTCACAAGACGCCCTCGCGGATGGTGGTGGAACGAGGATGCGGCAGACGGCGCTACGAGCGACTGCTGTGGCGGCGTCGACGTTGAGGCTGCTGGCGAGCCGGGCTGGCTGGACGCTGTGGCCGATTCGGGCGACGTGGTGAGAGCGCCGCCGCCTGTAACAGCTAAACCGGTCGTTAGCACGTCCAAATACAGAACAAGGCCTGACGGTTTGGGGGGCTGCGGCGAGGCCACTACTGTTGGATGCACCGCAGAAGGGCAACAACCGCAACCACAGCTGGGTGCCACTGCAGGCGCAGGAACTGGAACTGGAACTGACCTGACTGCTGCCCTCCCGCTGCTACTGCGCCTGCTGCAGCTGTCACTGCTGATCCTCCTCCTAGCGGTCCTGTGGCCGCTGTGGCCGCTGTGGCCATGGCTCTCTGGGGGGCCGATCGCTGCTGGCGGTTGCTTCCTCTGGCGCTTCGCTCTCCCTCTCCAGCCTCCGCTTCCCTTCCCGCAGGCGCTCGCAGTCAGTCTCGGGTATCGGAGAAACGCAGGGCGCGCAGACGATGTCGCGTTTCCGGTCGGAAACGCCTGGCTGGAGACTCGAGGCGAGACGGGGATTTATCAACGGTCAAATACAGGGAGGAAAAGTGGGCAGAGGCTTTGATTTTTGATGTCCGTTTGGTGCCCTCCACTTTTAAGGGCGTGGAGAAGGAGGAGCCATTTCTCCGCATGGATCCGGATTATCTAAGGCCAGAAGCAGCAGATTTCGTACAGTATGCGCACACTAGCTGCGCTTGTCACTGGCAGCGAGATACAGCGCGCGCGCACTGCATTCTGCGCGGCGCTACTTGTGCCTGGGAGCTGGTGAGATTACCACCACTCCATCGGCTTCATTTCAGAACCTGCCATCCCCAGCCCAGCTCCACGCCGCAGCCCCGGCGCTGGTGCTAGCCGGTCGCTAGCTGCTCCTGAAAGCCTGGGGAAGACATGGGGGCGCCAGCGCGATGCAATACGACGACAGATGCGGCGCGTGTCCCGGGCTCGACCAGCACTTCAGGCTCAGGCCAGCCGGCATCGAGAATCAGCCTCTGCCGCCCATTTTCAGGGTCTTGCGAACGGTGGTCTCACTTAGCCAGTGATCAGGAGGCGCCCTTTTTAGCCATGCAGGCCCTCTATGCGTCCATCCATCCACCCGTTCCCTTTGACGCCGAGAATAGCTTCCTAATGGGCAATATTATAGGCATGCAAATGCGGGGTTTGCAGAGCCACCTGATGGAGGGTGCATGTATAAGCAGTGTATTCTTTTGGCGCTTTCACCGTGCCGTGGCTACCTGCAGTGTACTTTACCGGCTATGCACTGCGGGTGAAGCTCAAGGAATACTACCCTGCCAAGGTTGGCCCCTAACATGCTTAATATAAATTTCAGCGTTTTACGTGCTCGATGCGGACTGAAGATGAGTCGGTCCAGCTCTGGATAATGACGAAGCTGCATGTGTCGTGTCACATTGACCCCATAGTATGACTCCGACTGGCCAGCGAACGCGACTCCAAGAGACAATATAGCCTGAGCAAGTTGATGGGATCCAGGGGCCACACGCAGGACAGCAATTGAGCTTGGAGAGTTTACGATGCTATTGCCAGGTTCCCTTGCAAAGCTAATACCGGCTCGTGAATGCCTTCCTCGTACCATTGCCATTGCCATTGCCCGTCACGGCTGAATCGGCCTTGGAGGCGCGACTTCGCCATAGCTCTCAACGCAGTATTAGCTTCTCTTGCCTCCCGTCTCTACAAATAAAATCAGGGCTGGCACCTCCTTGCCGATTCGCCACCCAATGGTTCCAACGAAGGTGCCGTGTCAAGTGCCAACATGTTGTCGATGGTCTGGAGAGAAATCTGCCAGCGGGGTGCCTGCTGGGAGGGTCAATTGCATCAGGACAATGCTTGATACAGTGCCAGAAATGCGCCGCTGGCATGATGGAGCCCAGATGGACGGGCACGTGGAAGGCGAATTGGGAATCAGCCTTCACGTTGGTACTTTGTACCGCGAGCTAGGAAGTGAGTTGCTTCTCTTTGTTCAGCTCTGCTGTTGAATCTCGCAGTTACACACTATCGACGGCCGCCGTCAAGCATCTAAATAGACGCATGTATAGAGAACGTAGAAACCATAGCGGGAGAGCCGCCCGATTCGCAAATAAGCAATTTGAACGCCCACGCGATCTCAGGCTCACCGCAAGCCACCCGTCTCCTGAACCCCCACACGAGCCCCAGGCCTCCTCTGGTATTGCAATGTCATGGAATTCTATTTGATGCGGAAAACCAGCTTCCGTTACTGTAATACATATCCCGGCCCCGGAGGATCTGTATCCGTGGTATCCGTGGGTCAACAATCGAGCCAGCAGAGACAAGCTTACTGGCCTCGGATTGGGCCAATTGGTGCTCAGGGTTGGATAGGTGGTGATACGGCGCTGCTATCCTCTCGCCATTAGCATCGTCTCTGCAATTTGTTGTTGACTCCTGAATGCAGTCTGCGGATAACCGAGATTTCGCAGAAATCGATAATTTTGAGATGTAGTTGCAATTTCGCAGCTCCAATGAGCACCGACAGATATTTATTATATTTATTGATACTGGCAACCGGAAAGAAGCTCCACAGTTCTGCGAAGAAGTCAAGCAGGACCAGTTTTCAAAGGGTATAGCTGATCAGCAATCATTACAGCCGAAATAGAAAGTAAGGTTGGTTGCTATCAGATGAGCATTTAGAGGGTTGCAGCATGGTATGTTTGAGATACCACATAATGAAGATGCTAATTGCGCGTCGAGGCAGACCTCATTTTTGCCTCTTTCGCATAGCACGCAGACGATCCCCCGACAAATGATACATCGGTCAAAAAGGCTAATCTGATCTTTACTCCTTCTTATCTACGGAGTCGACCCGGAGATGTTTATTCAAAGCCAGCTTTGTTCTCCCAACAATCCATCCCAGGCCCCTGTAGCCTCTCAGTGCTGAGAGAACACAGCATGCACCTCGGCTTCTACCTCCCGGCTCGATGCCTCGACCGATTTCTCAATATAGGCTACACGTCGGTCGTACGGATCAGATCTCTGATCGTTTGGGAGGATATGGAGCACAGAGCAACGCCTTGAGGTTATGACTCTAGTGGCTACCGCTGCTAGGCAAGCCCCAGCTTTCGCAACGGCATCAGGCTCGCTTAGCAGCAGCATGATTAGTACGAAGCGCTGCATGGGTGACCACACCCTCCAACCTATTATACAACCGTGCTTGCATCCAATAACACGCCGTTGACTCCTCGCGAAAGCGCCGGCCGAGCGAAAAACAGCGGATCGAGACGCATCGTCACATCGCCGGACGAGGTAGCAGCGCATAATACCATTTTGCAAAGAGGGAAATGGGCTTTTTCCATGCCGAGTTTGATACTGCGAGCTGCTTGCGACTCGATGTGATATTAGAACGGAACCCGTTTCAAATACTTGAGCCAGACAATGTGCGACTGTCGCGCCCCCCACGGAGAGGAATCAATGATGCAGATTTCGGGAATGCTTTTCCGAGAGGCATGCGGATTGATTTTCATCCATTTTGGCGATATTGTAATCACAAATGCGACTGCAATACGTCATGCGGCTGTTTCTGACTTGTGCTGTAAGGAGTCGTACTATTAGGGCGTATAACAGTTTGGAGCATCAAATAGATACCACAACTTCGTAGGATGTAGCAATAGGCAGGTAATCGAGGTATCGTGGTTTATCGAGAGGTTGCTTTCATAGACCATTTTGGCTTTTCCACTCTCTGCCTAGCATTCCCCCTCTCTTCTGCAATGACGGAGTCGATGGATATCAAATGCCCAATTTCATTTTGAAACCTGCCTTTTGTAGGGTAGCATTATTAGTGGTAGCACCGCTATTAGTAGCGTGTTCGCATCAACAGCAGCTCAAGACCCCTCTAAAATTAGTAATAAATGTTCTGATAGAAACCTTATTAAACTAGTGACATATTCATGGATTGTTATTGGCAATCAAACGTTATAGGGTTCATGTGATTCAACTACTGTACACTCGTCGTTCATGCTCACGAAGCAAGGGCTGCAGTGGTTTCCACAAAACTATTCTCCGCGCTTGTGGCACTTCGTTTGAATACATGCAACGAGTGGGCCTGTACGCTTTCTGAATCTTAGCAAAATTTCGGCCAATGACCTGCTCCGCAGCGACGATGCTGGAGATTCTAGAGGCATATTTTACGCCATGTTCAACAACTTCAAATTGGCAACTATATTTATAGAATCATATTTGTGTAGCCTCCATCTTCTTAGCATTTATCGTGGGAATAGACGATTCCACCAGAGATATCAGTTTCTATCAAACCATGCTGTTTCTCCTTACCAACGGATACACATTCGAGTAGAAAGGATAACTTAGTATACAGTTAGTAAAATACGAAAGATCACATCCCTCCTGAGGTGCTCATTGCTTTCGTTGCAGCAGTTGGGTGAATTTGATTAAGCGACGAGCAGTGTCATCAATTGAGAAAGAGACACAACGGATTCTGGTGCAGAGTTTTCTAGACCTTCGTAGTTACCTGATGATTCGCTCGTCTGAGCTATCTTAATTGCCATCAATCTAACCTATTCACTACCTCCCTGCAACAAAGTCCACAGCAAACCCGCGTCAAGCAGCTTATCCATCTGTGGGGCACGATTGTGGAAGGCGAATAGTTTCATTTTAGCTGCCTCAAGATATACAAGAGCCCGCTTGGCTAAGCGGTATAGCGTGTCACTAGTAAATACTTGACATGACAAGGTGATCAGTTCGACTCTGATAGTGGGCATTCTTTTTTTTATTTGCTAATGAACTTTTTGCTGTGCTGGCTCAATTCTAAGTAGCATGCATGACTCTACCCTGAAAATAGAACCCTGTGACAAAAGAAAAACTGTAGTTGCTGAAAGGGCAGTCCTACCAAATCCTATCCCATTTTCACCAAATCGTGAGGCATAAATATCTAGGCAAGGCATTCCTCCATGGTAAATGCAGTAACATATTTTTCTCCCAATGCTGCTAAGAGCTTGGCTTAAACGCTGAGGG
Source organism: Trichoderma asperellum (assembly GCF_020647865.1). Taxonomy (NCBI): domain Eukaryota; kingdom Fungi; phylum Ascomycota; class Sordariomycetes; order Hypocreales; family Hypocreaceae; genus Trichoderma; species Trichoderma asperellum. The sequence continues at coordinate 2,585,354 of NC_089416.1, forward strand.
TCAAGGCCAGAGAGGCATGAATGCTGCTCAACAGGGTCTGAGACTGCTGGGCAAAAGCCGGAATGCGGGCAATGATGGCACCAGCCAGGTTGACAACGGTTCTCTCAACCAGGTTCAGGACGACAGCAATGGGGCCACGGAGGAGAGAGTTGGAAACGATACCGTTGGGGCCAAGAAAAGCGTTGATGAGCTGAGTGTTGGCACTGACAAGCTGTTACGAGACAGTTAGATACTACCCGTGTTTGCTTCTTCCATTTGACGTTGAGATGCAGCATACCTGAGTGAAAGCAGCGAAGATAGCACGCTGGTCGGCAAGGCTGAAAACCCCGATGACTGGGGTGGTGATGATGCTTCCCACATTTGTCACGAAGGTTCCAGACAGAGAACTAAGGCTGGTAATGATGTTCTAAATACACTCAGTTAGCATATTACAATAGGCAGTTCATTGTATTAATAACTTACGGGAAGCTGCTGAACGAGTGTAGTAGCGGTGATGGCGCTAATTGCGGTTCCAGTGGTGGAGAAGAGGTTGGAGACGGAGTTGAGCGTGCTGGTAATGACAGAAGCATTCAAAGTTGGGGCACCAACAAGCAGAATGCCATCTTGGGCCATCTGCTGAGTGTGGATCGTGTGCGCGAGTTCCTCAAGCTGGTGGATCTGCGTGCTTTGCTCGCTCTGCATGTTCTTCTCGTTCTGCTGAATCTGGCCTTGCTGCGTCGAGGCCATGGCATAGGCAGACTGAGCCGTCAGAACGGCAGCGAGGAAGAGAGCCTTGAACTGCATTTTTGGGGAGTTGTTGTTGGAGCTAGGATAGAAGAACTTAATGAGATGGATGTTTAGGGGCTAAAGATGTAGGATTGAGCTGACATTGAAAGAGTTTATTTTGGCCTGGATATTGCTTTTGTTTTTATATCTAGCAGAGTTGAGTATTGTGAATAAATTAAAGGGCTACGATAAATAAAGAAATGATCTTCTTTCGTGAGAATATTGTCGAATTCGCAGACTTTGTGTAGAATCACTCGACATGGAAACCCATTCCTTGAGCTGGGCATTTCAAGACACGCAAGGGAGTTCTCCAGGGGAGCAGCTAGTACCGCCTTAACGAATAATTCAACGGCTAGCGGCGAATGGACGACAAGTACAGCCTTGGGGAATGTGATGCTGATTCCAATGTTATTGTTGCCAGACTTGTGACTGACGATCAAGGAAGTGCGTTCGGATGTTGAATGAAAGGCTGAAAACAAGTGTGATCTCCCTCTTGGAGTCATGAACTCTCCGTGCCTTGGCAGCCTAGCGAATAAGATGTCCTGAATCATAGTCGTGCATTCCAATTCCGTTCCAGTGTGTCTTTGGTTATCCGGAATGTTGGCAAGGTCTCAAAGGCTCAAGAGACGGAACAAACAGCTCTCCCCCATTCTCTGCGACGCAAAGATAAAAAAAGCACAATGGTAGCATTGAGGCATGATGCTGTATAATATTCGTCACCGTTGATATTGTTCCGGGCCAATAACGCAACGCAGTACTTGTATGGCGTCTACAGAAGGGAGTGTTTACTGTTTGTATGATGACTTTGATACCGGTCCGAATTCCAAGCAGTAGCCGCCGTATATAGTTTGTCTGTTTAGAGCTAGTTCAATTTGGAATTCTCCTTTCAACTATGCTCTGTTGAAATAGGAATAGAATGAATCGTGATTCAAAGTTCTTTGTACGTTGATGCTGGCCGCTATGAATCTAAGACTGAGCTGTAATTTAGCGTCGATCTAGATGTCTCCTCATTGACCAAGACACTGTATCTGATGAATCGTGTTGGTGTCAAACGTTCATATCTTATAGATCACTTGGTTGTGTGCGCTGCATCTTGGGCTCACTCCATTACATGATTGGCTATCCAGGTAAGGCAAAGTGTATGATCTTTATCTCTGCATCTTCTAGATGGTTCAAACATTCCCTGCTTGCACGTGTATTGTCGTAGGAAGCTTAATCCTGGGACGGGAGAAGCTTCCTTTTTCGCCAATGGCCTGCCGTCCCGCGAAATATAGGAGTGCTTTGCCCCGCAAATAACGGTAGACGCCAGGATCTTGCACAGGTGAGGGGCTCAACAAAAAAAAAAGTACTGCCGAAATGACAGGTTCTCAGTTCGAAAAAACCGACAGGGAAAAAAATGATCAAATGTCCGTCACTCTGTAGGTAGCTGATGATAGGGTTATTTGACGACTTTTAGTGGCTTGGATGGGAGGCGTCTAGAAGGCTTCTAAAAATGCACTTCTAAGCGCCAGTAACAGACCAAGTAGCCGCTATGCTTTTTACGCCAAAGCAAGATGGGGAAAAATTATTGGCTACCAGCGTCGGCGGAGAGAGCCGGCGGGCCGCGCGGATCCCAAGCGATAACAGCAAAGCTCTGCCAACGATTTCAAAGCGGATGGTGGTAGCTTTTCGCATCCAAGGAGCTCAGTCTGCAAGGCAGAGAAGGACATAGCGGATAGTTGCCGAACTGGGACTTGCAAAGGTCTCTGGAAAGCCTGCCGAGCCAGGGTCTGCCATTGTACAGGGCGCTACGGAGTGCTGTACAGGCGATATACCTACACGACGCTTACAGGCATCGGCCCAGGCATCGAGCAGCCGCCATCTCGTGTGTCTGCCGAGTCCCAGGCGGAGACGCTTCCAAAGATGCGATGCCCGCCTTCTGGCTCCTTTTCGCTGGATGGAAGTTCGTCTGGAAGGCCGACGGAAAGTTCTAGAGATGCCCCGTGCTCATGGGATATAGGAGGAAATTGCGTGCTTGGGACTGGAAATCTGGTTATCGAAATTGCAGATGGAAATTGACGAGACTGCTCAACATTGTACCTTGCATGAATGGGACGCAGAGAGGACCCTGCGTTTGCATTTTTCTTCTCGCTCCCCTTGGACCATGTCACGGCCATGGCCATGGCCCTTGTCACGGCCCACGCCTGGAAAACAAGGCTAGACTGATGGCAGGGACAGGGCCGATGCTTGCCTAAGGCAAGTCATAGCAGTACCTTAGCTTTGCAGCGGTTTACTGCCATTATGCCGCTGCAGCTACAGAGTAGTGGCTGCAATATTAGATTGAGAGACGCACGCGGTTGACAGCTTGGCAGATGGTCTAGAGCACGGCTGGACTTCTGCAGTTGCGAGGCGCTGCTCTATCCTGCTTAGGCATCCAAGTACAAGTGCGTTACTGCACGTTCATGTATCTCCAGGTCAGAGATTGACGTCTCATCTCATCTACAAAATGCGCTCCTTGCACCGGGGGTTTCGAGCGCGCATTACTCGCAGCACTTACCGCTACAAGCAATAGTGCCCCGTACCCCATACGGAGTAATCCCGGCTGAGCACGGCAATTCCACATGTAATTTTGCTACCAGCAAGGAGACACAGAGAAGCAGAAATAAATAGATATAGACAAACCAGCCATCGTGGCTCAGACCGTCTTTTGGCTTGAGGGTGGCTACTAATTGTCTCAGTTTCACCGCCTTCAGCTCGGTACCCGTGTACTTCGTAGTGCCACTGCTGCTGGGCAGGAGATGCTGTACATAAGGTAGTATGTGTTACTTCGGCATGGCAACTGGGCAGGTGTCTCTTGCCGCGTGAGTCACGAGAGGCTGCCCTCGCTTGTCTCTGGCTTGTGCAAGTGCGGGTGTTACACCTGCTGTGATGAAGATCGGCTGGAAGATCGGTGGAAGGTGACAAACAACTGCCTGCGGCTTCCATGACATGACATGTGAAAGTATGTGCGTATGCAGCGACGCAGACGCTGAACTCTATTTCCTGCTAGTTACAGTAAACACCATTCACCACTCGTGAACGCTGCCAAATCAGTGAGCGGATGAATGAACGATTTTCGGTCTACGAGCTAAATCCGGTCCATGCCTACTGTCAGTAGCTGACGCCCTTGCTCGCCACATGATGCTGCGGCCGACAGAACACGCATACCTGCGTATGCAGCTGAGGCGAGTGGCTTACAGTCTTGCCAACTTGCTTAGCAGACCTTACTCTCTTTCCAGGTCCAGACCGCGCAATCCAGAAGTAAGGGAAACAGAGTAGAATAATTGTCTCCTCTTATTCTTTGCTCCTACGGCCATGACGGGCTGCCTCTTGTTCTGGCCGGAGTAATTGTGGCGGATTGTTTTCCCTAAGCCCCTCCCAATCCGGCCACCATCAGCTACGGCTACACCATCTTCGACTAGAAAATGCAACTGATGATCATGGCGCCTTTTCTATCAGAAAGCCAAGTCCCGTCCCGCAGCTCTCTTCTTACCCGTCTGCCCAATGACAATTCCCGGGTGGCAGCGATCCCAGCGACATCGGATGTCACTGTCCAACCACCACCCTCTAGCCGACCACATTTTGTTTCGATTCGCCCTGCTTCGGCTCAACTGCGCATGACCTCTGGCGCTCAATACCAACCGTTAGCTTTTGCATGCAAGTTGGTGCTGGTACGTGTACGAGTAAAGTATGGCGCTGCAGCGCCACCTCCACTTGGCCTGCAGCAAGCAAGGCACGAACATGTAAGTTTGAACGCCCAGAGCTGCGCGAAAACCAACCACGCGAGACCCTCCAGGGTTGTGTCGCCGCATTTGATTCGCTGCTGCGTGGCGCCATGTGCGTCCGGGCAAGGAGGCACAAGGACCCTTGCGCCCTGGCTTATTATAGCAAATGTAGCCCGTGTACTTGAGACAAGCGGCGACGGGCATCATGACGAGCTGCCTGAGCTGATCTACGCACATGACAGGTACCTGTACGGTAGACACACATGCACAGATAATTCCCTCGGCTGTGATTCTTTGATTCGACTACTTGCCATTATCTTATTAACCTATGATTCCAGCACACGTATTCGCCTCTCCCTCCATCGAAGCCCAAAGGTCTTGGGCCCTTTGTTTGCTTGGTTTTGCAATAGCGCCTCATAGCGCCCTCGTCTGTTCACCATTTCCACTTCTCTGTCATTTAAGCGTTCAAGACCACGCGAAGCGAGAGGACCCGTTGAACAGCTCTCCGCTCTCCACTTCGCACGGAAGACCTAGCACAAGTGCTACTTAACAGACTGGACATCAGCTCCCGCCGCTTGGCAATGGGCCTTTCCCAACCGCCAACCCATCCTGGGCTCTGGATTCTGGGTCCAATCGATTAAACACGCGACGGTCTTTCTGCAAAGTGCCCTCTCTTGGTTACCTATTACGAGACTGGTTGCTTTTCCAACTCCGATCTCGACGCCCTCTCGACGCCTTTTACTTGACTCGGCAGGAATTCTGCTCTTCATTTCGAATAAGCGAGCGACGACTGTTGGCGCCTATCGTTACTGTTTCTGCTACCCACCTAGCCTCATAAGAGCCAGAAAGAGAGAACAGTACATGCGTAAATAGGGAGAAGATACGAAGTAGTCGCCCCTTCAAATCAGGATATCAAATTTTTTTGAATCTCGTCATCGCCCGCCAACCCTTGTTGCCGTGGTTTGCGTATTTGCTCACCGCCGACTGGTGATTCGATTCTGTTGCTCTAAAGACTCCACAACTGAAAGCACAGAGACCCCAGTCCTGCCTACTGTCTAGGCAGGGATCGGCTCACTAGCAACGGGTCCCCCTACAGAGTGGCCCCTTGAACTTTTTTTTTTTCTTTTTACCTGTCCCCGCTTGCCGTGGGCTCTTGAATCGGACGCCGGCAACCGAACCAATCGAGGCGTTTGCCGTTGTCAGTCGCAATCCCGCTTGTCGCTCTCATCGATTCGACAAGACTAGGCGCCTCCGCGAGACCTGGGCGTGCGATTGTTTTATAACTTTGCGTTATGATCCTCCTTTGTGGCTTGTTACTGCCGTAACCCAGACCGCAATTTTTTTCTTGCTTGTTTTGCAATTTCCAGGGGGCCTCCTTTCAGTGCGGGAACACTTGCCAAGATCCTTCTGGGTGATTACAGATATATACTACTCCATATCGTACTCTTGGAATTTTTGCCCTCACAATATTTCTCTATTGACATTTCTCGCGGTTGTGTATTAAAGCCAAAGCTGGCTGCGGCCTTACTTTGATCCAACGCCCTTCCCGGCCCATAGTTTACATCAACTATACTCGTCCTCACTTATACTGTGCCGGTCACAAACGCATCAATAAGTCCAGCACCATGGCTCACTCACCACGGCGCATGTCCGATACCACCTATCGCAGCTTCCATGATATTGAAATGGTAGACCCCCTATCATCGCCTCCCTCGACCTCACGGGGGCGCCAAACTGTCCAGTCTTTCAAGCCTCAAAGAGGACATTCTCCAAGTATCGTCCAGGTTCAACGCAAAGATTCTGGATACGAATCACACACCTCATCACCACGCACTTCAGCCACCTACTTTCGACCTAAGCCTACACGGCGTTCTTCAGGCCTATCCAAATATGGTACATCGTCTGCTCAGTCACTGAGATCTCGTATTCGACCTACCATACGCCGGCCAGCCACCAGTCAAGCCTCCGCCTCATATCAACTCCGGCCTGTTGGAGCTGGCAATCAAATGGCGTACTATCAATTCCCAGCCTCGGATCTGGTTGAAGTTACGGAGACAAGCCAAGAAGCCCCCAGTACTTGCTTGCCGCCGCAGACCACTCATTATTGGACCAGCGACAGGACTCGTCGGTTGGAGTATGCTGCCATTGACGCAGCAAGCAAGGGCGTCAAGGGTTGGATCCGAAGGAACTTGCTTCCCGACTGCTTTTCTGGAAAAAACAGGCACGTGGCCTTTGACGACGACTCTGGCAGTGTTCGTCGCTACAGGCTAGACCTAGAGGACGAACAAGATGAGAAGTGTGTGCCCGACTGTACCGCCTCAACTCCATCTCCGCACAAGAAACGCTTCTCCATCCGCATTCACCGCAAGAGCGTTAGCGCTTAACCTGTTCGATTTTTCCCACCGCTTTACACATGAACCCTTTTGCGATTTTTCCATTTAAACTTTTCGACTTTGCATTTCGGCGCACCCACATTATTCGGCGTTGTATACCCCGACTGCTTTTTTCATTTCTTTCAGGTTTTCGGACGATTTAAGATACCAAAGATTCATATACCAGGAAAGCGAGTTATTTTTTCCTTTTTGGCTTTTTAATTTTCTTTCAATTTGCATAGACATATAGGGGTGGGAAAAGATACCTGGTTTTGTCATAGGGATGAAATGCTTTGTTGCGTCCTGGCTTACACACTTGCGGATGGATAGCGCCAGCAGGCTAGGCAGTGCAGCATTCAACGATCTGGATGAGATGAATGACCAATTTTAGTTTCAGCTGCTGGATGCAATAAAGAATATAAGAGGTCATTGAGATTGGAATGCAGCAGGAGTGAAGAAGCGACGATAGGGGCCTGCGTATGGCCCGTGAGGGTAAGCAAAGCAGAGCCTGGGCCCTTTGTTCCTCAATTCGTTCTTTAAGATTGAACAATCAAAGACAGTGTCACAGTTATTCAATACACAGCTTCAAAACAAACAATGGTCCATAGTTTTCTCTTGTCGTTATAAACCGGATATGCCCTCGTGAATCTCGTCATTGCGAACACTTATTGAATCACTGCACTAAGTCTATGTCGGCGCCGAGCCAATCAAAACAGCGCAATAATTGCGAGTCAACGATAGGAACGGATCAGCTCTCCACTGGGCCAACAGGCAGCTCTGGCATCCCAAGACGAACAATCGCCACCCAATGCACCGCCAGTGTCCGGAACACCACTCCTTCCAGCTCTCACCTCATGTCTTTGCTTCCATCTCCGAAAGGGCTTCCGGCAGACCCACCCGGCGATGGGTCTAATTTGCGGGGCCTAGTTCGGCGGCCCGGCCCAGCACCGCCACAGCATGTTGCAGCAGTGTCAGGGACCATCGCCCCGGGATTCAGAAAAAAAGAGAAGAAGAAGAAGAAGACAGAGAAAGAAATGCTCCAAAAAGTGGCAAACTCGTCACCGCAGTCGGCGGATATACTGGATGGAGTGCCCATGGAGCTGGCGAGAACCGTGGTAAATATGCAGCAGTATTACGCGTCGGGGGTGAATGAGCTTGCAGAGAAATTAGGCACTGTGGAGGAAGAACTGAGGCGAGCGAAGGAAGAGAATTTGAGGATGAAGAAGAGGCTGGATATGCATTTTGGGATGTTGGGACAGGCGGCGGAGTTTATGCAGCGGGTTAGCCAGGGGCTTGGGATGGCGATGCCGGTGGATGAGGAGATGTTGGGAAGAAAGGGAGGAGATGAGGAGTTGAAGCAGGGCTTTGATGGTGATGGTGATTTACCAATGGAGGGAGTGAATATGGAAGTGCCGCCGATGCCGGTGGATGATAGGCCGCCTATGAGGAGTACGGGTCGGATGGCAGGTAATAGACGGATGATGCAGGAGAAGAGTCCTGCTCAGAGGAGGAGAGGAAAGGAGAAGAGGAGGATGGTGGCTGCGGAAGTGTTGCCAATAAGAGAGAAGATGGTGATTCCTCAAGATGATGGAGATGATGATGATGATGATGATGATAACATTGATCGAATGAAGGAATCTAACTCGGAAATCCGGCTGGAGGAAGAGAGTCGCCATAGGCGCGAAGACAACGGCAGCGACGATGCCAAGATACTACAAGGAGCACCCCGTCTACAAGCCCTTATATGTCAAGATGCGATACGTCGAAGTGTCATACGTCAAGACATTACACGTCAATCCCGCTTTACACCAATCAACCGTGTTCCATCTCGCCAAAGCACACCGTCAGTCGACAACGACGCCGACTCAGACGAATACTGCCCTTCCTCCCCGTCATCATCATCATCATCAGACTCCATCTACGAAGAAGAAACAGCCCCATCCTCAACCATCGCAATCTCAAAACCAACTCCCTCACCAAACCATTTACTCCAAACCCCCCTTCCAGCAGCATCATCATCATCATCATCGACATCGACATCATCCCGTCCTTCCAAGCCCCGCTACTCCGTCACAAGACGCACCACAATCCCCCGCTACGCATCCGGCCCACCAGGCAAACCCTTCCGCTTCCACCGCATGGGTCGCACCGTGCTCGACGTCTGGACGGAATACAAGCGCGGCTCGAAGGGGAACCCGGCCATTGAGGCGCTGGAGCGTCAGTACGGCACTGAGTGGCGCACGGGGGAGGATACTCGGGAGTTGAAATACGCGAGCAACTATGTCAGTGTGCGGCAGAAGGTGGTGAGTCAAGTAGAGGAAATGTGCGAGAGGGAAGGGATCAGTGCGATGGAGGCGTGTAGGAGGTTGGATGAGAGGGTGGATGGGAGGATGCAGCTGTTGATTTCGGCGGTGAGGAAGGGACAGGATCCGTTTGTGGTCATACCCAAGAGGTGAATTTGTGTTTAATTTAGTATTGGACAAGCATCAGATGTACGGAAGTTCGAGCCACGTAAATAAATACGACAGTAGCTATATTAAGGTATTAAAAGAAAAGTAGTGTTCCGCTTGAGACTTAAACCAGCTAGTATCTCACTTTACATTTTCCGTCGTCGTCCATTGTCCCTGTTCTGCCATCAAATCCAGTCAAATAAATTGGTATCAATTTTCATTCGTTCCTTCTTTTCCTTCATAAAGCAGACAAACTCATATCTTTAGTATGTAGCCTTGGCTCTAGCCTTCACTCTGACGGAGAAGTCAACTGGGCGAGTATTGAACCATCCGTCTTCCTCGAGATGATACTCTGGGCTCACCGGCTCGAAGTCGAACTCTCTAATGAGCATGGCCAGGATAATGAGACTCCACTGTAGAGCATACTGTTTGCCAATACACTCTCTCTTGCCATTGCCGAACCACTTCTTGGCGCCAGCGGGCAAATTATCAAAGGCCTCGCCAACCATACGCTCGGGCCTGAATGCCAACGGCTCCTCAAACACAGTGGGATCGCGGTTCACTCCTTGCAAAACGATAATCATGGGCTGATTGTGAGCAATCTGGTACTTGCCTCCGCCCAACAGAACAGGGCTCTTGTCGCCCTCTCTTGGTCGTGGTTCAATGTTGAAGCCCGGTGCGACAGAGGATAGGCGGAGTGATTCGCGCATGATGCCTTCAACGTACTTTAATTGTCCAAGATGATCAAATTCAAACTCGCCAGCGCCAATGACTCGGTCCAGTTCTTCGCGAGCTTTGACAACGACCTCTGGATTGCGCTGAAGATAGTAGATGGCGTAGACGAGCAAGCAGGGTGCGGTGCTGCTGCCAATGGGCATTGATACTATCTCATCAATGACCTGCGAAGGGGTCAGGGCCTTTCCAGTCTCCGGATCCGGAGTGGTCATCATGATGGACAGCATATCCTGTCTATCTGTCGGGTTCTCGTTACGGTACTGGACCAGTTCTGAAGCATATTCTCGCATCGCCTTGTTTGAAGACTTGAACTTGCGGCCATACACCAACCAGTTGAGCAATCTAGGTCGTGTAGGGCGCTTCATCGCCTCAGAGGTAGAGTCCTCCATTGCCTGGATCATTGGATGCGGAGGACCAGTCAGTCCATTCAGCCGCTTACCAAAGAAGACATAGGTGTTCGTCTCGAGATTTAGCCTATTGAGCTGATCCAAGGGGGAGATTGTATTGCTGCCTCCGAGGTTCTTCCAAGTATGGAAAAGTTCCCCAGCCAGATTGCGCATTTCTCTAAAGTGAGTAGACACAACTTCGGATTTCAGCTGGGGATAAATGATTCGGTGAGCAATGCCCCAGCTGGCCTCGTTGTCATAGGCCGTGAAGAGCGCATCATGGACGGCAGCTCGAATCTCGACGATGGGTCCACCGACGTACTTGCGGAAGCGCTTCTCGTCACAAAGCTCTTCGGCTAGAGCAACGCTGGCAACGAAGACGAGAGTCTTTCCAAGGACTTTGATCTGAAAAATCTCGCCATACTGGTCAGAGAGCTCCCTGAGCGAGTCCCAAGTGTTGCTGGGATTCACATCAAAGATGTTGCCAAGCAATGGCACGCCAGGTGGCTTCGGAATGGGAGTTGGTGATGCCATGATTTTCCGTATCGTAGATTTGAAAGCACGAAGAGCTATCAAAGGACAGCAGCAGAGCTGGAAAGAAAAGGAGAGGGAAGTGGAAAGAGAAGGAAAAAGGCTGGGGAAGAGGACAACTACGGACAAGCAGGGCCCGATGGGTGTAATATATGGCAGTCTACAGGGTGCCGCCAGCAGGTCGTGGAGCTGTGGCAAGACGTTGGCTTTTCTTTTCGTGCTACCACAATGATAAATACGGCCTGCTTGCTTGGGTTCACGGTGCCAGCTCATCCATGCAGCAGCCACTAGCCCTGCAGCTCCAGGCCAAGAGCAAGCATCCAGAGCTCGAGATGTCTCTGGATCTGGCTCCAAGGCCAGTCGTGGCCCCCTCTTCTCATTTTGGGACCCGCGAATTGCAAGCTGCAGACTGAGACATTCCCCGCCGCGCGGCGTCATTTGGCCCATATCGGGAATCAAGCTGTCTTAGCAGCTCCCCGTCGCAGCAAGATGTGCATTAGACAGTCTGCATCATTAAGTCAGTGCTGTGGTAACATGGTGCTAGTGCCAGCAGTATTACTCGTACTCGCGCTGCTGCTGGCATTGGCAGCAGAGGATCAACAAGCGGCCGGCACATCGCAAGGGCTGCATTAGCGCCCGGAAACTGGACTGGATAGATGGACGGCGACTGGGAATCGGCCTGGCTGTGGTGCAGAAAAGCAAATTGCCGGCCTCCTAGTGGCCACCTCGCGCCGGCAAAGCCCACTTGGATGGATGGATGCCAATCTCATCTCGGATAGCATCTGCTGCGACGCTGGATATCACCGACAGGCGCGGGCACTGGACGCCACACCTGCCAGAGCAAAGCTGAAGACAAGGGTCATTTGTGTGCAACTGGCGAAGAGCTGAAGCGGACGATCGATCCGAACAGACGGATGGCACCCTCAGACTGGGCTGCCTTTTGGGTGGTGAACCGAGCAGACCCAGGTCAAATGACGGCACAGAGGTGTCATTGTGTACAAAGCAGATTCCATACCGAACGGGTAAGAGAAAGAACAGTATGTTAGTAGTATCAAGGTTATTCTTAGGATTAGATAGCAAGGCCAGGAAGCGAGGAGCACAGCAGCGCAACAGATGATGGACATGCCATGCATGTTTGCGTGCGGACAAGCAACTGCTGCAGTTCCACCTGAGGCAGCGGCTTACCTAAGTCACGCCGCCCGCCCCTCTAAAAAATACAGGGTGTTCACAAAAAAACGCGCCAAAGCACCGCAGCGCTGCGCTACACGTCTCGCCTCCAGAGAGCTTCCCCAGGCCCGAGGCGCCACCTGTTTGCTAGAAATCACACACTCGCAAGGGGGAGACGACCGCCGCAAAAACCACCACGCAAGTCCCAATTGCCACGACATCCGGCCATCGCAGACCCCAGCCTCACGCTCATTTTTTGTCATTCTCTCTCGTCGCCCAACATGACGCGCGCTCAGCAGACTATTTCCCTCGGCCTCCTGGTCTCTTCTGTATGAGCTGTCCTTCCCCCTCGAGCTGCTCTCTTGCTCCCCTCCCCTTGTTCCGTCTGAGAGAAAGCCGTGATGCTGCGTCTCGTTGAAGCGAAACTCGATAAGCTAACCAATTGTCACTTTTAACAAACAGCTCTACTTTGCTCTCTTCCTCGAGCTCATTCCTCTCCCTCCTCTCGTCCAGAAGGAAATCGTCCCGGTGGTGCGTTCAACCCAATCCTAAGCCATCCATCTCCGAACCGATCATCATATAACATGCGACCTGACCTCAAACTAACTCCGTCGACTACTTGTAGCTTCCCTTCTGGGCCCTCATTTCCTTCGGCGCGTTGCTCCTATTCCGTCTCGGCTGGGGCGTCTTCACGTTCAACGATGTTCCCGCGGCGCACAAGGAGCTGATGGAGGAGATTGAGATGGCAAAGGTCGACCTGAGGAAGCTTGGTGTTGACGTGGATTAAATCAAGAAGCATTCGTTGGCGCAACTGGAAAGAGATATACCATAATTCATAAAATAGTAGTGGGCAATGCAATATCATGTCACTGTGGGATCAATATAGGTAGTTCTTCATATAATCGAAGCCCCTGTTCAGGCTTACTCTCTCTTTGCCATTTAATGATTTGAGTCAAGCGCTCGTCTCGAACAAGACCAAAACGCCTATTACTTCGACTACCATGGACCTTCCCTTTTATGCATCATAACTCATTAACAGAGAAGCATCTCTACTTCATTGCTCGCCTACAACTAATGCCACAATAGTTTTGACAGCGAGGGATGGGTCCTGCCCGCCCTCCACAAGGTCTTCAAACAGTTTGGGAAGCTTTCCCAGCACTCCCCGTTGATCCGCCTTTCGCCCTGTAGGTAGATCTATTAGCACTTGCACTTGAAAGTTTTGAGAACGAGCTGAGGATTAACTTACATTTGCCTGGTACGCCAATCATGACAGCCACCTTATTTTGCGCCTCCCCAATCCAATCAAAATCAATCTTCCACTCCAACCGTACCGATGATGTAGGGTCTGATCGCTTCTTCGACGGAATATCAAACTCAAATGCCTGCTGGCCCATGAAATGAACCAATTCAGCCTTCTTAAAAGATGGGGTAGATGCTGATTGAGCTTCTTTTTCCAGCTCTTCCGTTGCTGCTCTCCGCGCCGGCTTCTTCTTCCGCGCCTCAGCAATGGCCTGTAAGAATTCTCCCTTGGACGCCAGTTCGCGATCTAGTTTAGACCACAGATATGCCCTTTGAACTGCAGCCTGGTACCATTCCCCCATAGCCCATGAGAGTATCCCTATGTTACGCTGCATGCTCCTGTTGCAATCGCCCTCACATAACTTGGTAACAAATGGCCCCAGCTCAGCCCTTGCTGAAGGCTCCAGGGAATCCACCTTCAGCTCCACGATGCTGGAATTCATTGCGTTCACCACCATCTCGATCTTAGAGGTAAAGAGTCCAGGCGCATCTTTTGACCTGAACGTCATGATGCGCCGTTGTCGCAAAGGCTGTTCCCCATCCGAGTGCAAGATAGCCACAGTCGATGTAACGTCGAATGGACTAAATAGCTGTAGGTATGGCAACTCTTCCTCTGCTGTCATTTTTATGGGATGGTGCGACTTGATATCTGTGATGTTGACTTCATCTTCTGCTGTGGCGACAACGGGAGTCGTTCTCCCAAAGGGCAACAATGCCGCAGGGTTTAATGCCGCTTTCAAAAGTTGCTGCGATGGTGGCGGCGGAGGTTGTGTTTCGGAGTCCACGAGGTGCCGTCGCACCACATTAAACACCTCTTCTTCATCTGCAAAGCTCAAGATACGGCCAGAAGCCTGCATCAGCCGAATTCTATCGTTCTCCTTGCTCACAACCTGCAGATCCCGCTTCAATTTTGCAATCTCTTCATCCAAGGCTAATTTTTCTTTTCTCTTGTCCCCATTTGGATCAAATGATAAGACTTGGCGAGCTGGGTGGGCTTTATCGTCCAAAGAAGGCTCTTGTATGCTGCTTTCGCCTTCCCTTTGCGGTGGTTCGAACCTATGCACCGGCAGTGCAGATTTCTTGCTAGGTTTTTCGAGGGGCCGACTCTTTGAGGGTTTTAAAGGAGAGCTGTGTTTCGTTCTAGGCTTGTCTCTCCATCGCGACGGACTGCTGTGTATGCCTTTCGGTGGGGTGAAGGAAGTGGCGTCTGGGATAGATGGCGGCAGCTCAGGCTCTGGGTATAGAAGCGGTCGGCCGGTGTTTGGTGATCGTCGCTGTCTTCTACCCCAGAATGAATCCGCCTCATCGTCTCCCTCAGGCGCTGGTGGTGGCAGCGGTCGTGGCCTCGGTTTGAAAGGCGATCTTATAGGTATGCTAGGCAAAACGTCGTCGGATTGTCGTGAAGACGGCAGCGACCCAGAGCTCAACGCAGCTCCATTTGTGCCTTGCGCCGGGTCACTCGTTGCTGGCGTAGGAGCGTTGGCTGAGTCGCGAACAGCCTCTCCTACCTCTTTCTCGCTCGAAGATGAAGTCCGCTGTGACTCTGTTGGTGCAGGCCGCGCCTTATCCAGACTCTGCGGCGGATGACGAATCTCATTAGCTCTCGTGGTTGCATCGTCCAGAGGGCGAGTTGTCCGAGCTCTTGCGGGCTTTGAAGGTGTCGACGTCGCGTCGCTGCTGCTGCTGTTGTTGACAGAAGAATTGCGTGGTGAGACCCGACGTCTCTTTGACGCGGGCTCATCCATTGTGGCAGAGCAAGGGAGCGGTGAAATGCAATCCCATCCAACAAGGTGAGGTGTTTGTTTAGCTATGTAAATAAAAAAAGGGAAAAGGGAAAATTATCGCTGACCGGAACAGCTTGGCCATGCGGGATGGTGTTTTTGGCCGGATGGAGCGCGTCACAGCCAAGCTGCAGCCCAAACAATGCGGGCTTGGACCGAAGCGGTAGGCGGTAGCTGCCGGGTGTCTGAGCACTACCCGCTAGCTTTCTAGTGGCCTTAGCACCATCAGAGTGTAATCAACGACTGTTTATGCAGTTATTGGAGATGCCTCTCTCAGGTGTTTTTCTCTCTTTCCAAGCAAAAAAAGAATAGCAAATTCTAATTTCGATTTTGAGAAAAGAAAGATAGTGATTCTCTTAAATTCAAAATCATCCACCTTATGGCACCGCCTCTACCGTTTCCTCTTTCAAGGAGCGCTGAGCCGAGCTCATGAGCTGAGACCCCCATTTGCTCTGCCATCACGTGCGGCTCTCCCAAAAATCCTTGCCGGCTTCCCGCCGATGACGTCCGAATTGCCCCCCACAAAAGCTTTGCGACGCCGAACTGCGAATTCCGGATCTTTGCGTGTCTCTCTTCCCCGGCTTTTTTTTTGTCTTATATATCTGCCCTTTGCGCTGCGTCGCATCTAGCCCGGCTCGATCCTCAAAAGCCTACCAAGCAGCTACCACCATGTCGTCAAGAACACTAATATCGCGGATGGGCCTTGTACGGCCGGGCGCAGCTTTGTCGCACGGGCAATGCTGTCGACGATGCTTTGCCAGCGTCACGGGAACTGGCGCAGATGAGCAATGGCCTCAGAAAACACCGCTTGGAGCATACTACGAAATCATCTTTAAGAATCCTACCGCATATTCACCTACTGCAACACTAGAGAGGGCCCCGTCCCCGGATCAAACTCTGAGTCACAAGCCTCAGGGCAATACGGCCAAGCCTTTGTTTGGTCATGTAAACCCAACAACCACGTTACCGTCTCATAAAGAGCCTGTGCCGACAACCCCAGAAGATAGAGCGCGTGTCGTCTTCGGCTCCCGTCTCCTCGGTCCCGCCGAAGAAGCAGGACGTCTCGCCGCCAAAAAGGCCAAGTCTACATATGTCGCCGGCATCTTGATACCCCCTCGCCCGGAAGAGCCAGACAACTGCTGCATGAGCGGCTGCGTCAATTGCGTGTGGGACCGTTACCGGGAAGATCTGGAAGAATGGTCGATGAAGAAAGCAGAAGCGAAAGCGCGACTAAAAGCCGGAGGCAGCACCATGGATGCCGACGGCGGCGGATCAGAAGCCGCCTGGGCGAGCAAGATTTCAAAGGATATGTGGGATGAAGAGGCCTTTCAGAATGTTCCCGTCGGAATTCGCGAATTCATGAAGCAAGAGAAGAAGCTAAAGGAGCGGCACCAGCGGGAAGGCACATTAGGGGGCTAAAGAAGAAAAAGAAGGAGGAAAAGAAATAGACTGGTAGACACTGGGTCGGAGCTACAGCGGGCGACATGTTTTGACAGTAAACGGACCTACACGGAGTATGATTATGGCATCACGTATAGATTTTAATATCCAGCATGTAACAACGTATTGATAGACGTGGGGAGAATACATTTAGAGCAGGAAACAGGAGCAATGATATAATTGGTATCTTTCACTATTTTTTTTTTCTTTTTTTTTTTTTTTTTATATTTCTATATTTTACTTCCTGGCAAGCTTAAACGACGTGAATGCATTATGCCTTCTGCTGGGCAAGTCTGTCGTGCTCGTCAATGTCGATCGCCTCCCAGGGGTAGTTAATCCAGGCATCGCCGCAGGTGACGGCAGCGGTGTAGCGGCTCTTGACCATTTCCTCGGGCAGCTGGCCCTTCTTGGGCTTGTCCTTGTTCTGTATCGAATGTTAGCAAAAGTCACACCCATTTACCACACTGCAAACATGTCCATCAACGTACGTGGAGAACAAAGATGCTGAACTCGGCCTTGGGCGCATCGGGTCCGAGCCTCTGGCGGGCCTCCTCGACATCCTTCTCCAGCTCCTTGACGGCATACTCGAGCGTCGTCCGGGTGTCGTCGACCTCGTCCACGATCAGGACACGCTTGCCGACGAGGTTCTCCATCTCGCCCAGGGCGGAGAGATCGAGCCACTGGGTGCGGGTGACCTTTGTGCCGATCTCCTCGACCTCGCTGTTGCCGAGGGACTCGTACAGGGAGAGGCCGATGGCCTGGATGGGGATGTTGGGAGATCCGGGCTGCTTGAGGAATGAGCGCAGGATACGCGCAGGGACGTAGCCGCCACCGCCGATGGCGATCATGAGCTGCGGCTTGAACTCCTCGAGGATCTTGGGAGCGGCCTGCTGGCACAGCTTGTGGACCTGCAACAGTGACGCCGGGTTAGCGTTTGTTCACCCTGGGAGCAAGTGCGGAATATCCAGTTCTTTCTGGGGGGTTCGTCATACATCATTGTACGTAACGTAGAGCTTCTCAACCATTGTGGCGGCGGTTGTTAATAGCGAGTCGTGATTCGTTAGGAGGGGTATAAGGCAAGAAAATGAGGCACTATATAAGTGATTTATATAGTGAAAATACGAAAAGATACGGGACGAAGCTGGTGACTTCGGGAGCGACGCAAAATACGCAGAATGCTCAAGAGGAAGAAAGAAAAAGGAAGAGGAGAGGGAAGAAAGAGAAGGAAGAAGAGCGAGGCAATCACCAGAAAATGGCTGCCCACATGCTTTCGGCGGCTTCCGATGATTTTTTTTTTTTTTTTTTTTTTTTTAGACCCATTTCCCCTCCCCCACCATCGAGCGTGCCGTCACTTTGTCTGTGATTGACTTACAGCTTGGCTTGGCCTCAGCATAACCCTTGCATGGCCCCATAAGATGTGGCGGACAATTTTTTCATTTTAGGTTAGAGGATCTTGTGTAAATAAGCATTGGCTTAGCGAGAGTTTTCTGCCACTTTATATCCGGCCTTTGCTAATATCACCAGGCACTCGAAGACAGTCATTATAATACTGCCGTTGTGCTAGTTCGAGTCAAAGCGCAAAGAGGAGAGACAACCTCCGAGCGGGAATGGCCGCAGGCAGCAGCATATTATCCACCCACATGGAGGGAATGGAGGAATACAGGGCGTGACTTAGTCTGTTTGTGGATGGTTTACTAGCTAGGTTGAGAATAGTTGCTGCGGACGAATATAATCATGTCCCCTTTTGGCGTGCTAAAGGATGTGACTAACAAAAGACTTGAGGTTGTTTCCAATTCACCGCCTCAAAAACGATTCAGCTGTGATTTACCCCAAGAATCTTGATAGTTTCACTGCTGAGCTCTTGTATACCATGTGTCTCAGTATCACTTGTCGAGGTGTAGACACACTGCCATATACACAATCATTAAATCATTAAGCATAGCTCATGACTGAACGTGACATCAATAATAGATTGAAGAGCCAACCGAGTGCATCTACCACTCAATGCAATGACGAGGGCTACATAAAGTCTGGTACTTTTATAATCCAAAATCCTATTTAGTAGGCAGGCATAAACACCTCTCTCACTTTTCGGTCCCAGTTATTCTCGTCAGCAAGCTTCCGCATTACGTCTGCCAGGCCATCGCAATACTCATCCATCTCTTCCGCATTCAGCTGCGCTGTATCCCATGAAGCAATGAAAAAGAGATTCTCTTGATCGACCATGAAGGCGCTCCAAAAGAGTCCACTAGCAGCCGGTTGTTAGTCCATCAATCCGTAAAGCAAGTAGCACGATAGATAGTTTGTTGATGAACCTACCAATCTGGCCAGTCATACTTGGCTACTGGCTCGAGAGTGTCAAAATCACTGCGGAATCCTCGAGACGCTGCGACCCCCATGCTCACATCCCACACAAAGGATTGTCGAAATGACGCATCCGTTGCCACTTCGCCTTCTTCTCGAAGCTCTTGCACAACCTTTTCCCACGGTACGTGTTCATGGCGCTGGATATGCTCCTGCTCAAGAACCATGCGCTGGATAAAATCCACGAGCGTCTCTTCACCGTTTACCCCAAACATGTTCAAGATCCATTCGACTGTGGGACCATCTATGCTCATGGCGGGCTGAAGCGCGTTTGCTATCCAGTCAGGCACAAATGGCCATGAACGAGCACTCTCCCAGGAATTGAATAGCGCCACTGGCGACCTTGTCTGAATCACATTGAATAACACCAAAGCGCATTTGGCGAACAGCATTGGCTCCAGGTTATATGAGCTGCGCAATTTGGTTAGGCCTGGTAAGCGAACAATCCTGCTCCGACGTGGGAATCGAAACTCTTCGGCTCTTGCCTGCCATTCTCCTTTCCATATACGATTTCTGGAGATTTGGCGCTCCGAGAAGAAGAATGAATCTTCATCACCGGCTATCATCATTCCGGGAGCGCGTTGTTTGGGCCATATTGCGCTTTTGTAGCGGGAAATACCTCGCAGTCGCTGAACGTGGAATGAAATTGCTTGCTGAGCCGGCAGGCTCTCCTGATATCCTACGAACAAATCTGCGAAAAGTCGATAAGGCATTTGTATGGGTATTATCGTGTTGCAATTGTGTATGAGTCGGTCGATATCTCGATGCCAAGAAAGGAGAGTCAAGGCATCCACTATAGAATGGTTATACGTCAGGCACAGGAGGTATCGGCCCGTCTCTTTCGCCTTTATGATGGTTGCATTGAACATGAACATTGGAGAGTGATTATCTGCAGAGCTGTTTTCATAAACATCTTTTGCTTCCTTTTCCGTTTCTGCGGTGACCTCGCGCACTAGTTTGTGAAAGAGATTGTGACTATGTCGCACGACAATATGATAAAGCAATCCTTGGGCGCCCAAGAGGATTGTTCGTAGGAGAGGTCTATTTGCCAGCCATTTAAACAGTCCGTCATAAATATGAGAAATGGTTGCGTTGTGAACTCGAAAGACAATGCGAGTACGATATGACTGTGGCCTTTGACCAACGACTGCCCGATATATGGAATTTCTTATAGGAATGATGTCCTCAACGTCGGATCTATCCAGATCGAACTCCTCAATTTGATCTTGCGCAGCGGCCAAAGTATCGACAGTTTCGACTTTGGAGACCAAATGTCGGTCAGAGCTGTATCCTTGCTCTCTCCTAGAGAGGGCACTGTGGCCATCATTTTGAATGACGGCTTTTGGTTCGATTCCAGCCCCTGCTCTTGGTGATGGATCTCTAGCAACTAATAGTTGGGCCTGGCCTTCGATTGTATTGCATCTACTTAGATCTTGGAGATAAAGGCGCTTTCCATATACTCGGAGAACGGTGTCGCAGTATCGAAGCAACGTGATGCTGTCAGCTAAGCAGAAAATATCATCAGTCTTAATGGGGTGAACTCCCACCAGCCGTTTCCATATCTCTCCCAACCCTTCTTCTAACATGGCTACTTCGTTATCTTGGCTTTCCATCTCTGAGATTTTACTTCTGCCAACATGCCGTTTTTTTATCACGATATCGGCTAGCATGGCTCTCTTTGGCTTTCCAATAGAAGTTGCTGGGATGCCCCTAAGGCCCAACTCTTCAAGCGTGTATACAGTATCGAGAGTATACTGAGGGCCCAAGAGCCTTGCCTTCTCCATTATTTCTATTTTAGAGACCCTTGAAGCAAGTTTGACAATAGCAACAGGGATTTGACCAGCGATTTCATCTGGCACTCCTACAACAAATGCCTATGAGTCTCATTAGCCGTTGCCCTCTCAAGGTGCTGAGTATAAAACTTCGCCTACTTGCTGAAGACCTGGAACTTCGGACAATGCAGATTCAATTTTCCAGGGATTGATATTCTCGCCTCCCCGAATTATCAAATCGTTGTATCGCCCAAGGATATAAACAACCCCGTTCTTATCAATCATGGCTTGATCCCCTGTCTTTAGCCACCTTCCCGAATTATCGTTGTAGAATTTTTCTTCGTCATCTTCAACATCACCAAAATAGTCATGTATAACCGATGAGCCGGATATATGGAGTTCTCCAACTTCCATTCGAGACAGAATCTCTCGACTACCCTGACGACAAATTCGAACTGCAGCTCCAGCAAGAACTTTGCCAACCCCGGGATGGTAACCATCTACAAGCATCTCATCCTGGCGTGACCAGCTTATGATCGGTGCTCCTTCGCTCATCCCATACGCTTGGATAGCATCTCGTGAACCGAGCCCCTCCTTGCACAGACGCATATGTTCTGGCCCAATGATTGTCCCTGAAATGGAGACGATAGACAGGTTCAGATCCCCAGGACTCGGAAAGGAACTATGAGATAACAGAGCCTTGACTAGAGTTGGAGTGGCCGACATGACAGTGCATTTTTCCTCAACCAAGGCCCTCAGCGTAGCGTCAATGTGGAAAGACTTGGCCGCGAATACGACTGTGCCGCCATGCCGCCACGCACGAAGCGCGTTGTTGATGGCAAAGACATGGCACACAGGGGTGTGGACCAGCCAGCGGTCGACGAACGACAAGTCGACATTGGGATCGTAGTTGTAGGTCTGCGACACCAAGTTGCGGTTTGTGTGAGGGCATCCCTTGGGCTTCCCGGTGGTTCCACTCGTGAAGACAATGAGGGCTGGAGTGTCGCCGTTACTCCCGCACATTCCGTTGGCTCGGGGCGGTCCTTGATCGTCGTCTGTGTCACCAGGCCACTGATCCCCCTGAGATGAGGAATCCCGAGCCAGGAGGTCGTCGAGGCCCATCCAGCCGTCAACCGTGCCACTCCTCCCGCAATGAATACGGATGACGGTGCTCGGGAGGCTGAAGTTTTGCTTGGTCAGGTGCGCGGCCGTGTCTGCATCCTGGACCACCAGTACCCGTGGTGTGGTTGACTCAAGCATATAAGCAAAGTCATCTGTCGCACGAGCATCAATGGGGATGAATGTGGCTCTGGTCTTGGCGCAGGCCCAGAAGAAGAGGCCCCATTCTGCGCAGTTCCAAAGGACTGCGGCGACGTGCATGCCAGCGCCGATTCCTAGTTTCTCCAGAGTGTCCGCAAGATGCTCAGCTCTGTCCCGGAGATTTCCATACGACCATCTGAGACATTCTGATTGCGCGATCGGATTGGGATCCTCTGATGGTCGATTCAAATCTGCAGGTTGCCAGAGAGAGACTATTGCTTCTCTGTGGGGATGAGCAGAAGCTGTTGCTGCGAGCATATCCCAGAGTTGCTGATCGAGATCTGAGAGGGGCTCGCCGTGGATCTCCGCAATGGCAACGTTGGAGGAGGATGCGGATTTGTTTATATGGGTGGTCATATTGAATTCGTTTGTTTGAGAGTTGAGTTATAGAATAACAGATAGTGATGTTATCGGAGGTAAAGATGAATAGAGTCTTGATGTCAAAATTGACGTATCAACAGCAACATATATAATTTGGTTGCTAATGGTAAAATCCAATGTGATAAAGAGCAAAGATATTTGTGAGATTTTTGAGTCATCCGGAACGCTTGCTCTTTTACCCCTTATCTCTAGTCTTCTCTTTCGATGCAACTTCTAGGTATTCATTAGAAGATAACTCTCTGTAACGATCGTGGGCGAAACCGTTTCATGCTCTTCATTAGCTTGGGTACCTAACGCACATTTGATCCACCTTGCAGATGTTGGTCGAGACATACTGCACCTTTGTAATACAATACCCGGCATCTCTCCTATGATTTGCCAAGAACAGCGCCACTCGCCCTGGCAGCGAACCGAATAGAATCTCTACATGAGGTAACACCACCATACCAAGTCCCGGCAAGTAGCGTATGCATTTTTAAGACAGGTGATTCAATAAAGCGTAGGGTATGGCTGAATCTTGACGGCAAATCGGAAAAGGGGGGGGAGACAGAGGGCTGGCGGTAGCTGAATGTTCCCGTGGCTAACTTGTACGAGGCGAAAATAAATAAGCTCTTCAAGGCATGGATTGCTGGTCCGAAGTTGCACACATCTTAAATGTCTGAGACTCTCTGCAGCCATGAAAAAAGTCTAGATGGTACTGACATACTCTATTTCTCGTGGGTAAAGTCAATGTTCGCTTGGTATCCAATCCATTTTCACTCAATTTGCATTCAACTGGGATCTACCATGTTGATACCAGGCAGTTTGAAGGGCCAGTTCAGGCTATTAGCGAAGATTAAATGATAAGTAGAGGTAATACAGGCAGTGAGGAGCCTTCATCCGATACATGACATGAGCGTAACGTAGCAATTAAGCAGAAGCGGGTACGGAGGAAGTATTAGCACCACCTCATCTTTTGTCTCGACCGATGCCGTCTGATTTTTTTGCTTTGGTTAAAATAGATAAACAGTTCGTATAGAAACCTTTGATCAAAATTAATTTGGCGGCATTTTGACAATCTCCCCCCCCCCCCAAGTCAAACTCGACTGCTTCACTATAGATAGGTAGTGATCAAAGTAGATTTACTGGGAGATACCTGACAAATAATTTAAGAACCGATATATTATAGTCTCATACTGTGAATACGGCATGTACTATGTCATTGAGAAACGCATCTCTGATCCAATTCTCCCAAGTCGTGTCTCGAGTGGTTGCATCTCGTAATATCTTCACGTCACTCACACGAGGAGAACCAGCGCCCATTGGCTCCACGTTTCTGCGGCTAACCACTTCGGCGCGGTAATTCCCGGGAGAAAGGGATTGCTTATGCCGGATATCTGCTTTCCTCCACACATGATGGCGTGCAATGCCACTGTCGGATCGGCGTTGAGCTATCTGAGCAGCACGATCCTGTATGGTTGCGAGACATACAGCTGTCAGGATCTTAAACATCCTAGTTTTACATGCTACAAGTAGGCAGTAGATATGAAATGCTGTGTGTGACTGCATGGTGCGGAGAAGGCTAGTGATTGAGATTACATGTTTTCAATCAAGAGCTGGGCCGAGTTTGGATCCAGAGGGGGGGTGCTGTCGAGTCTTCATTAAATGACAGATCACAAATGTGTCAAAGCATTTCCCCTCTGTCATAAAATTTCTATTATTATAATCCTTGACTGCAGATAGAAGCCAGTGACTGAACTTCTACGCGTCAACAAAGGCTTCCATACATGCTTAGCTGCTGCACCCAAAAGTTCCACAGCAGAAAACAGGAACACGAGAAGGAGACTATTGATATTATTCGGTCCTATGTGTGCAAGCACTTGTTGATATATATTGGTGAAACACACCTTTCTTAGAAGTGCTGTGACGTATGTGAAAGGGCATAGAGCGAGCCCCTTTTCCCGAAATCTTGCGTCCGTAGTTGGCTGCCAGGGCCCATGTGCTCCCGGGATTCTGTGCATGCTCCCATGACTTTGTTTCTTAGGAAAGTATGTATGCTGTATGGCAAAGTACCATATATACGTATCGTTCTGAGTCGATTATCGATGTGGCCCCCCAAGATCTGAAGGATGGAAAGCGTGCTACTCAGAGAGATGGCCCCAAAGGAAGAGTCGCGATATTTCATCTTAGCACACCAAGACGCGCCATCGGGACGATTAATACTACTATTTAATTTTGAATTTAATTCCTATACAAATTCTGAGTGATGTCTTCACTTCTTGATACTCGATGTTTAATACTTTGTCTTTTCTTCCTTCTCGCCACTTACACTTTTCACTATATATGCCATCAAATCCACCAGCGCCAAGTTTCACGAGCAAAAGGCTGCAAGGATGCTCAATCCAAAGCTCCAGTAAAAGACCGCTTTATTGGATTTGACTTTATTTACGATTGCCTCTTCACAAAGCCCATCGACAAATATCTCGACTACACTTATAAAACGTTTCGGCAACTGGGACCGACCTATGTATGCCAAAGATGGACATGGGAAGCCACCTACACATGTGATAGCCGGAATATTAAACACATTCTGGCTTCTGGCTTCGATGACTTCAAGCTTCCCCGCCTTCGCGTGAATGCCATGATGGGGCTTCTCGGAAGTGGCATCTTCACCTTGAACGGACACTTGTGGTCACATGCTCGAGCTGTCTTGCGACCTTGTTTCGCGAAGCAGAACAAGGACGACATGGTCAACATGCTTGAAACCCACTTTCAGGCTCTGCTTAGGAGAATCCCTCTTGATGGGGCCACGGTTGATCTACAGCCGCTGTTCTTCTGGCTCACCATGGACTTTGCGACGAATTTCCTCATGGGCCACTCGACGCATGTACTTGATCGCGCGTCCAGCCATGCCAAAGAAAAGCAGTTTGTAGACGATTACTTGACGTGCTCTACGGAGATTGTCAGGAAAATGCAGCTCGGTCCGCTCCAAATGTTTTCATTCAATTTTGCGGCAATGAAGGCACGAAGCCGCGTGTTCCAGTACATTGATGAGTTTATCAGTGCGTCTTTGGACAAAGAGCGAGAGCATGATGAGGCCGCAAACTCTGGACTTAATGTTCTGCAAGGTTTAGCAGCCCTGACAACAGATCGGAAGCAGCTGAGAGACCAGATCCTCCATATACTGGTTGCGAGTCGAGATACCACAGCCTGTCTCCTAAGCAACTTATTTTTTGTGTTGTCTAGGAAGCCGCATATCTATGAAAAACTGAGATACGAAGTTGTTTCAATTGCGGGTACTAAGCCAGCAACAAGCAATCAGCTGAATAGCATGGAGTATCTGAAGTGGTGTGTTCAAGAATGTAATTTCAGGGTGCTCAGTTCGTCATATATGCCATTTAGCTAATGTCGTCAAAAGCTTTGCGACTCCATCCTGTAATTCCGACCAATGCTCGAGAGGCCTCGAAAGACACGATTCTACCACACGGTGGCGGTAAAGACGGCAATTCACCTCTTCTCGTCAAAAAAGGAAACCTCGTCATGTATAATATCTACGCTATGCACCGAGATGCTGGTGTTTTTGGACCTGACCCTGAAGCATTTGTGCCTGAAAGGTGGGATGGACTTAGGCCAGGCTGGGGATATCTGCCGTTTAACGGCGGGCCACGAATCTGTATTGGCCGTAAGTATCGTATGAGAGCTTAAGAGTGTAATGGATACTAATACGCCAAGACAGAAAAGTTTGCCCTCTTGGAAACTCATTATTTAGTATCAAGAATGGTACAGACCTTTGAGACGATTAAGGCAAATGAAGATACAGAGTGGATTGAACTATATGCTCTTGCGACAACTTGCAAGGATGGAGTAAATGTCAGCCTAAAAAGATGATAATATGCGCCAATATCTGTTTAATAGACCTTAGTATGGCGTTTAGGTGCTTGATGATTGTGATAATATACAGTGAGGTGTATTGTGTCTCTGAGCGTGTAGAAATGCATCAGATGGAAACTCTGTAGATCGTATTGTCGGTTAATTTCCCACTTGTGGAAGCGATTGCAATGTATAACAAGCTATTCAAGCTTTTGAATCTAATAGTACCTTCTAGATAAGTCGAGTCTAAATATACCTAGATAATAGCTGCTCTCTCATTCTTCGCGCATGTACTCTCATGAACTGGTGTATGCTTCTTAATCGAGTCAATTTCATTCATGTTCGAAATTGGGAATGACAGATGACTCGGTGTCTCTTTAGCTTACAATCCTCGTCTTCTTATCATCGCCGCTGCCGCCAATGGGTTGTGAATCAGCTTCGATATTACTTCGGCCTGTCAAAGAAGCCTTTCCGCCTAGTGTTATAGCCTCGTCATTAGTACAAATAACCCGTGTAGGGGAGAGTGAAACATGTACTAAAGCCGTAGAGTGCCTTGTTATTATTAGCACCACGCGTACGTTGCTGTTTATTCTACATATATTCGCCTTGATTGCGATTCATTGCAATTCCAAAGAAAGTGCTCTGTATCCTAAGAAGAATGCTTCGCAGCCACCTGGACATTTGCTTGATGGCAGATTCGGAAACTTAACAGTGTCAAACCTCTGGGCAGCTTCCCTCATTTGGTCACGTTTACATTCCAGCCAGCGGCGTTGGACGCGACATTGACAAGCCTTTGGGAATGATACCGACAACAAGAATCTAATGACCCGCGAGACAAGTGTTTGACCTACTAGGAATCGCTGATTCGCAAGAATTTTCCGCTCTAGGCTGCAAAGTTGACTATAACATGACCGTCGTCGAAGTCTATACTAGCCTTGCGAGATAATATATACAAAGAAATGGCAATCTTGATCATCTTAACCATGTACAATATCGCAAGATTGCCTTGCTGGGTGCCCGATTGGACGAATCAAGGAGAGATGCCAATACATTTACGGGCTCGAACCATGTCTAGCATTTCTTTCAATTATCCAAGACTAAAGGTCCATCGCCGAGCGCGCAAGATCTCTAGCCAATCTGTTTGAATCCTATTCTGCAACCGCTCTTTCCATAAAACTCGAAGTACTTCCTCTACAGAGACTATATTCATCATCTTGCTGGCCTCCCTCATGCTCTTGAGTTTCGCCACACACAGTGTCATGTCCACCTCAGAGTTCAGTTCAGCACCAGCCAGGAATAGAACCGGAGTCAGAACAGAGACCACCGCACTGGTCGGGGTTATTCTGGAAACAGTGCACATGATTTGCGATGCTATATGTGGTAAACAATACGATCGGCTGGAATATCGCCGATAGAGCAGAATTAGCGCCGCAAGACGATGACAATCAGCAAGTGCGATCAGATCCAAACGGGTGTTGAGGTCTAAAGTCGATGCCATTTCATCGTCGTACTGCCAGTTTGAAAGGTCAGCTTCAAGCTTGAGAAACTCAGGCGCATCCATGCCAATGAACTGCGAATCTCGACTGGGCAAATCTCTCAGCCGAGTAATGATGCCAAACAAACCCCTGGACAACCCAAGGAGGCAATCAACGCCTTGAGCGACGTTTTCGCCCTGAAGAAATTCCAAGGGAGGGATGGCCGCCGTCGCAACCGCCCGGCCCAACAGATCCTGCGTCCGTGGTGCCGAGAGAGTTGCGGCGCAGTCTCTAAAGAGACCGCTTCTATTCAACAGATGCGCTCGCGTGTCTGGGTCCAGCACATCCTCCATGATGAGAGCCATCACATCGTGATATAAAAAGTGTCTGTGAACGCAATCCATCTCCCATGCACTCCATTTTTTCGCCGCCGTTGTTGGGTATGTTTGAAGCAATTGCCGTACGCAGTTGACCCGTTGCATCCATCTCAGACCTCGACCTCCTGCTTGAGTCTCTAGCCCAATCAGGAGCAAGAGGACGACAACAACCTCAAGCGTGAACTCTCCCGATTCTGAGCGTTCGGGCCGCTCCGTATGTTCTGTTATGAACTCACGCGCTCGCTGCTGGCGCTGGATGGCCATTGAGCTGAGCTCACGGGACTTTTCTGGTTCGCGTACTGACTTTGCAAGATGAGCCGCAGCACAGGCGATGATGGCATCCATGACCCCGGTGCAATGGAAGGCCATGGGAATGTATAGAGACGTGAAAAAGTTGGATGATGACTGGACGACGGTTACTTGAGGAATGAAGGCATGGATGTAGTAGGTCAACAAGTGGCGCTCGAGAGAAGCTTCGGCAGGGCTGGACCGACGTCCAGACGTTGTTTCAACGGCCAAACTCCTTGGTACGCTTCCATGTGCAGTCGTCGATGCTGTCGGATATGCATCTGCTGCCCAACCAACGTCGACATTGCCGGCCTGAGAACTGAACAGTTCCAGATCCGCGGGGGCTGTAGTCGCCGCATCCCGGCTTCTTGGAGCCTTTGCTGCACTGCTGGATCCTGGAATCTGAAGCTTGTCTGGCCACCGGCATTCGGCGTTGAGACGGGTGCAAGTGCGACAAACGGGACGATGAGCGTCGCAACGCTTCCGGCGGGCACGGCAGGTGAGGCAGCCTTGACGGCTTCGCGGAGCATATCGTCTCTGGCGTTGTTGCGGAATCGCATCTTGCTCTGGAGTGCGAGCTGGATGAGCCACGGGCGAGGTGGTGGTCTCTGGCGTTTGCAGGAATGCATCGCACTCCGACTGCAGGCTGAATGCCCCGTCAAGATCAAACAGGCTGTAGAGGTCGGGGGTGTCCATGGCCGTTGATGCGGGAGATGTATCTTGAAAGCCACCTCTCGACAAGACTGCACGAATCTTCGTGGTGAGCTGGACATGGATGGAAGAGAGGCGATGACTGGGCGTGTATGGCGTTTGCGGCGTCTACGGCGCGGTGCTAACACGACCTAGCACGGTCAAGGATGGTCCCGCCAATTCGCACAGAATGCATGAGATGAAATGGCAAAGGCTCGGTTTATCATGAGTAAAAGCATTACTGTGATGGCATCCGTCATCTGCAGAAATGGTCCATTTCATTTCTGCGGTGTGGTGTCTCCTGATACTCGCTGTATGGATACCTTCTCTATGGATCGGATATCTCGAAGCACTTATCTTTGACAGATGCAGTCGCAAAGAGGATGCCAAATTAAAATGGCTAGACTATGCCGCTCTACACGCCGTTGACGCCGTACTTGACTCGAAGAATGCATGCGGAGGTGAGGAAACGATGTTTACACAAGGAATATACTTGATCATATCAAGTAGATTCCCATTCTCACTTCAACCCTACGTCTCTAGAGTGATGAAACATCGTCGGTCTGTTAGCGTTGCGCATATGAACAACAGCATCTTCGCATCCTCTTACCGAAATATCGCAAACAAGCCCACCATCATCCTCATTGGAATCAATCCAGAATGGGTGAAACCCGTCCCGGCTGCAAAGAGGACTTTTGTTCCGCTAGCCAAAGTGACGATGGAACAGCATTGCCCCAAAACGATAGACATGATACCATGAAGCAAGACTTCGACACCGGTGTCAAAGCTTGGCTACAAGTCCTCGGGTCTTTTTTCCTTTACTTCAGTTCATGGTATGAGTGCACACTGTTGTCTATTCTCAATCTTTGTCTCACGGTTTCATATCCAGGGGAATCATCAACTCCTTTGGAGTGTTCGAAACGTACTATGAGCAACGCATTCTATCACACATGTCGCCGTCATCCATTGCTTGGATTGGATCCGTTCAGTCAGCCCTGCTCATGGTAGTTGGCGTCATTAGCGGCCCGCTCTTTGACGCAGGATATTTCTATCTCTTTTACCAACCGGCACTTTTCTTCTTGTTCTTGGCATGATGATGACGAGCCTCTCAACAAAATACTATTAGATCATGCTGGCACAGGGCATCTGTGTTGGGATTGGAGCTGGCTTCTTGTTCGTTCCATCGGTTGCGCTCCTACCGCAATATTTTCACAAGAGGCGAGCTCTGGCAAATGGCATTGCTGCATCCGGCAGTAGTATTGGCGGAGTCCTTTTCCCCATCATGTTTCGTCAGCTTGAAGTAAAGATAGGATTCCCCTGGGCGACCCGCACTATTGCTTTGCTTTCTCTCGCGACTTGTGTCATTTCCATTGGTGTAATGCGACAGCGTTTCAAACCACAGGAAAAAAGAGCGCTGCTGCAGCTTTCTGCATTCAGAGAAGCTCAATACTCGCTCTTTTGCTTGGCCTGCTTCCTAGGTTTCCTAGGCTTTTATAACTTTCTAGTTTACGTACAGCCTTTTGCGATCGAAACTGGGGTTGTGGATGCTAACATTGGCTTCTATCTTGTTGCAATCTTAAATGCTGCGTCGACATTTGGCCGGTTCGGTCCAAACTTTGTTGCGGATTACGCAGGGTCACTTAATATCCTCTTCCCAGCATTGACTATTACGGCTATTCTAGCATACTGTTGGGTTGCTGTAAACAGTGCCTCGGGAATCATCGCGCTTTCTGCGTTGTACGGATTCTTCTCAGGAGCGTTCGTGTCCTTGATAGCGGTGGTCATGATGGAGATTACTCAGGACATCCGCAAGCTTCGGCTTGGGATGTGCTTTGCACTCGAGTCTATTGGGTTACTGATTGGAACTCCAATCGGCGGGACCATAGTCAATCGTACTGGGTCGTATCTTGGTGTCCAGTTGTTCTGCGGCTCGTGTCTTGCTGCCTGCGCTGTAATTCTACTCAGCGTCCGGTTGTTGCGGAGTGGGCCGACACTTATGTACAAGACATAGTTTGAAGTTTGCGTTGTGTAAGACACAAGATTTCAATAGGTATTTATCCTGCATAACATCAAGATGGAATAAAGCAGATATGCTTAACAGATAAACGGAAAATTTGTCTCAAAGATTCAGGAAAATATTCCGACATCGACGATCACTGACCCGGAGACGCGCGTTACATTGTCGGTGGAAGATCTGATTCCTCCCACGGCATGACTCACAATACAGGACAATTGCTACCATATATCACTTTGCGTGTGATGATGGGAGCTAATGGCCCCTGTTATCCAAGTTGACTGTTTCGCAGTGATGAAGCCAATAAAAACCACAATGCAATCAACAAACGGAATATATCATACTGTAACTCAAATTTTGAACTTGTTTATTATATGGGCCTGGATTCAGAACGCACAGTTACTTTCGTGGCTGATTGTTTTCCATCTTCATTAGTCCATCTCAGGCCACCGGCTACCCACGAATACATGAACAAACAACCCATTATACGATATGACCATTACGAGAAAGACGGCTTATCCCGCAACTCTCTGGCTCACACCAGCTATAGATTGCACCCATTCCACCCTCGAGCGCGTAAACACCTCTGC
Organism: Trichoderma asperellum; assembly: GCF_020647865.1. Lineage (NCBI taxonomy): Eukaryota > Fungi > Ascomycota > Sordariomycetes > Hypocreales > Hypocreaceae > Trichoderma > Trichoderma asperellum. The sequence continues at coordinate 2,617,143 of NC_089416.1, forward strand.
ATCAAATACCGCAGTTGATATAATCCTGCGACTGTCATCCAAAGTTCCAGCCTTGACAACTCTATTGGGCCCGCAATTAGCAGATTCACGCCATATCGTACTACCGCAATCACCACAAAAGTAGCTATTGATAATGTTGCCAGAATCAGCAACTTTATTGAACACTTTTGGCGTACCAGTAGTTACTTGGAATGCCGCTTCAGGAATAAGAAGATTAACACTATAGTTGCTGCCACTAATCTTGCGGCAATCGCTGCAGTGACAGAGAACCTGTGATTAAAGTAACCCCAAGTTAGCCACTTTTATTGTTCTGATCGTCCAAAGGATAAAATAAAAAGAAATACTGACTTTCATTGTCGGTTCTGCGCTATACATATAACGGATGTTGCCACAGAGGCAGCCACCGTTGTAGGTGAGCATCTTTCTACCTATTAGTATGGGCTAGGCGTATGACAAGTATGAGATAACTGCTTTATTTAATTAGCAAAATGTTAAAAGAAAGCAAAGCTGGGTGAGAATAGAGTAGAGATGCCTATCGATGTCTCTTATATACACCCAGAGTAATTTCCTTATGAATCAGCTTTCTTAGTAAATGCATACACGATCGTATTATACATATTTCATATATATACTTATAACCCAAGAAATCGGTACGTAAAAAAAAATTATGAATCACTGGCTGAATCGATTGCTTTAGATCAGACTAGCCAGCGACTCTGGAACTCCAGCATGGATAGGAAAATCCAAAGACCAACACAAGGTAATCACAGGTGTTAATGGCTGGATGAGTCAATCTAAATAATAGCATTTGGGAAAAAAAAACAAGCATATAGGGCGTGTAGAGCGTGTAGGGCGTATACAGGAGGTACATCTCAGTCCACATTTACCAAGAACATGTCACTTCCACAGAAGCCGATTCAAAGAGTTATAACCATGAAATTCGCAAGCAAAAGCTATAGTCTCATTATTTTATCATCTCGTTATTCCATTATCCTGCAACGCCATGGCCTCAGTTGCATCAAAGTCGCTGCGTTTCCTGCGTAAATTCATCTCCAACCACCTTATAGAAGACGTCATCCCGAACACGAACATCCACACGGAATTCCATATCTCCTGGACCAGAGACAATGCGAGCCGGAGGCATCTTGATCCAGTCAATCTTGGTCTTGTCGAGGCAACCAAACCTGCGATCCACCCAGACGGTGCCAGGCCGCCACTCCGCCTTGTAGTTGGCACTCCATTTCATCCGGACGGACCACATCCCGTTGGCCAGTTTCGTAAAGTGCTTGGCCTCGAAGCCGTTTGTGAACAGCTTGCCCTGACCGAATCCCTTGAGGGAGAAAAAAACCGCTGCGTTCCAGACCATGTTTTCCTGCGCCATGTTGATGAAGACGCAATGCTTTTCCATCAGTTCCAAGGCGTCATTTAGCTGGGCGAACCTTCGATTGCGTTCTCGGGTCAGCTCCCCCAAGGCGGCATTGTCATCATTGTCTGACTTTCGGGCTGACTTGATCTTCTTAAGCCGAGAGGAGATTGACTTGCGTTCCATGGCCTCTTGTCGTTCCTTTAGCGCTCTTAGCTGTAGGACTTCTTTGACGCCCGTTTCGTATTCGTTGGTGGCGAATTTGGCCAGGAAGCGATAGAGCCGTATGTACTCTTCCAAGTCATCTGTGATGCAGCACCCGTAGATGCCCGTAGTACCCTTCATCGCCGTGAGTACGATTTTGGTGCGGAGCTGGTGGAATATCACGAGGCCGTTCGATATGGCCTCGTCTAGGGTTTTGAACGACCCCATTGGATCTACGGTCGGGGTTGTGAGTTTCTCGATCTCGTTGAGTCTCATAAATTCCCTCATCCTTGTGTTGACGTAGTCTCGGCCATCCTTGGTCGTAAAGCGGCAAGGCTTGCAGCTGGTGAGGTAAGGGCATGTAAGTTCTATTCGTCTTGTTTAGTCCAACTGATGACAAAAGACAAGCGCATAATGGTACAACTGGCTTGAAATAGAATACATACCTTCACCCTTTTGTTTCTCTTTTATGTCCCCAAGGTAGTAGCCTCCCGTTGGGGATGGCATGGCGGGGTACACTTGATGAGGCATCTTGGAGGTGTCGAAGTGAGATGAATGGTAAGAGCTGAGAGAATTATCTGTGCAGTTTGGCAGATATAAAGTTCTGAGCTCTTAATTCGCAAGATGGCTGATGGGGGAAACGAAACGAAACAAAACAAAACAAAACAAAGTAGGTAAGGCGACAGAGCGGTCTTTTATAGGGGCGGGGGGGACACCTTCTGATTGTAAAAGACCAACAGAGGTTTTATTTTACTTTCACCATTGCTATAAGATGAACAGAAAAGCTAATGATGAGAATTTAGACTAGTTTTACAAAGTTCTCTAGATCTCTTCGAGATTTATGTTGCAGCGCTTTGGTCTCAAATGTACATGATGTAGATGAGACTTCGATATATGGTTTAGCCATGTATATACGCTACCAACTGTGGTGAGATAGTACGAATGCGGAAATTATGTACCAAGTCAAACATATTTTCGGCAGTAGGTTCAAGGTTTACTCTGGTACCATCGGCCTAGATATTTATACATGCAAGTATTCGTTCGTGGTGGTGCAATTTGATCGAATTCTGGGTGTATTTATTTGTCTACAGTCTACCTATTAATCCTTCATTCTTCTTTTTCGTAACCCCCAACGTGATGCCTCGCATGGTAGCAATCGCTTGAGCGCTACTTAATATTTACAAAAGAAATCAGCAGCAAAGCTGTACAGGACAGCTATTGCCACGAGCACTGCGAAGGTTGTTTTTTTCCGGATCCAGGTCCTCCTGCGATGAAGACCTTGCCCTAAGTCGTAGTCTTCAAAGCTTCAATAGCTTCAGCGTGTTGGCTTTTTGAAGCGTTCCTCTTCCACGAAGGCGGGAATGCCGGGGAACATGGCCGTGAGGTCCAGCAAGCGACGTTTGGTGAGGGCGTCGAAGGATATCATGTAGCTCCACCATTCGGTGGCCCAGGAGGTTTCTGATACGTTGAGCTTGTTCACAGCACTCTCCTCATTGCGGATGGACTTGTCTTCGACTTCGTATTCGAGGCGGACGATCACTTGTTGGACACTGCGGAGAGGTGTCGTCCATATATTGGCCTTCCCCAACCCAGACCTACCGGTCGCAAGAAAGAAGCACTCGAGGTAGCGTCAGAAGTAGTCAAAAACATTGAGTAAAAGATGTTGTTGTAGGAAACTGCTATCGGAGTGCATCAATGTCAGCATAACGTACATATATATTATATAGTTCTAGTAATAATCAACTTCCTAGATTACACTTAATCCAATCAACAATTCATTTATTATTGTTCAATGAAAGAAACTGAGCAAATAGTCGACGAATACATCACTGTCAACGTCGCGGAGCATCAAGACTCAGCTTCCAGCACTAACAATGCATGGAGCACCGACACTGTCACTGAGAATCAAGACTCAGATTTATCATCACCACTCTTTTCAGTTCCCAAGTTACATTTGCTTGTTTGCATTCGATCTCAGCGCCTTTGGTATTCTAGCTTATTCTCCTTGTTCCCTCATTTCCTTCATTCTTCTTTTTGCGGTCCCCACGTGATCCCTCACATATAATATCTCAACTCACAGATATTGAAGAGTTCGTTGCCTCGGCATTAAGGCGTAAAAGCTTATTGGGGAAAATAGAAATGCCGAAATGGCGTTCAGACGGATACCAGATACGAGACGAGGGGGCAAAACGGACCGAGCTGTGACTTATCGAGTCGAGTTTGATGGGAAATTTACTGGGCCATTTCTGCTTCTAAGTAGTATCGCGAAGACTCTAGTAGATGGAAAGTTTGCTATTTACTAAATATGGTATAAAACAGACTCTAGAGGTATTTCTATAGTACATGTATTTGTATATTTATACAACAATCAAGGTTCATTCATCTCTACGTAAAGTTGTACTCGCAAGTATAGCCTGTTACGCCAGCCCCTTATATCCTCCTTGCATTATCCAAAAGCATATAAATCCACAAACACCACACGTTTGCACCCAAAGAGTTTCTAAAAATCCAGCTACTCATTCCAACACAAACCGTCTCATAATTTCCTCTTTATAGGAATTCGTCACTTTCCACGCCACCGCCGCTATCACAAAAGCAAGCAACGACATCCCGCTGAACAGGATATTGATGCCCACCAGGATAAACTTCAGCACCGTATTATCCACTTGTATGCCTCCCATCCACATAAAAGCTGCAGTAACGGCGGTCAACAGAAGAATAGCGGCTTGGAGGTAGAGAAGCACTATTTCAGAGAGAATGTATATCGCGTGCGCCAGAAACGCACAGAACGAGACGACGAATGCGCAAACGGCTGCCACGAAACGTATGATTTCCAGCCTGAACAATACGCTTGGTTAGTATCCACCATTGGGATTCAAAAAATAGAAATTGCAACGTCAAGACGGGAGGGAAAGAAAAGCATGTATGCAGGCATACGTTTGGCTGGACTCATCACCCAGATCCCCTTCTTCGGCCTTCCACAGGGCCATGCACACAAGCAAGCTCACAATCACCATTGCAAGACTGGTCTGCAACAGCAATACCACCCCGTGTATCCCCGAGTAATGGGCGCGAAACCTCTCCATTTTTTTCATGTATTCCAGGAATTGTAGCGGCGGATCTTCTTCGTCAGCGTCACCTATTGTAGAGCTGGGTAAGTCCAAACTCGGCCAAGAAACTGGAGAGGCGACATTGCTTGCAGCCTGAGACGTGGCCATTGTGGAAGTGGTTGCCATGGAGGTTATTCGTACAGTCTCAGAAGAAAATGTGCGCTGAGACGGATGGCTTGAGATAATGGGGATGATGCCTCAGCGAAAGCAACGTATGATATAAAGTTGTATAGCAAAAAGAAGATGGAAATTGGAAAAGAAAAAGGGAAAAAAAGGAATATCATAGGAGCAAAGTATAGGGAATCAAGGCGTAACCGAGCAAACCTATATATAACAAAGTTAGAAGCCAGTTGTAGTTCGACAGCCACCAGCTGGTTTATCACGACCTCAAAAGAAAAAGTATAAGTCTGAGCTCTCCACAAGTGGGGAAATGATAACATTCTATTTGTTACAAGAAACAGATTCATCATTCTTCATAGAAGCAAAGGCATCAAGGTATATATGCCGATACCGTATCCGCTACTCCCGCCAAATCCAGAAACCCGCTAGCCATGCTGCCACGACAAAAAAGAGGACTGTTGTTACATTGAAAAAAAGAACCTCAAGCCATGTACCCCCCTCCCGAAAAGTCAAGTGTTTGTTGAATCCCCATTCGAAAGCAAGTAGTCAAGTGGGCGTCCCAATAGCCCTTTATTCCAAACTCATACGTGCTTCGTCGCCAATACCCCACTGGCCGCCCTCTTTGCCTTGCTTTTGCAGCTCAAGAGCGACTGAGAAGCCTAATCTACTAGGATCATCTTCCACAGCGATGTCACTAGCCACGTCGCTGGTCCTCCTTGGCCTCTGGCTGCCACTTCGCCGTTTCTCTTGTTTCTGACTGTCCAGGCGGAGACTATCCCCCGACTGGTTAGTTGTGCGCCGTCTCAACGTTGGCCAGAACCGCGATGACGTTGAATGTAGCGATACTGCATCGTCTGCAATCTTTGTGCTCAATTCATCTGGAAATTGGTCTTGGTCTTCATCCGGTTCGACAATCATGGGTTCGGCCCGCATCTTTTCGTTGGCGGTGCTGTAGGACGTGGTATGAAGCGTGGATGAAGATTCAGTAGCATCGAGCTCGTGAGCAAGCTGAGATTCATCCACTTCCACCAGTTCAGCATCGCGATACCACTTTCGGCGGCGCGTCCATCGACCCCAGCCATCTAATCCGCGCCGTCCATTCTGCCACTATAGGAATATATATTAGTTTGACTAATGGTAGTCCAAAAGGCTAGAGATTCGTCAAGTTACCTTGTTATCATAATATATCCACCCATTTTTGCCTTCGGGGCCATCGTAATCCACCGCTCCTTGCTCATCAGGCACGCCGTCGACTCGCCATCGGCTGCCTTCCACCCATCGCCACCGCATTCGACTTCCATCCTCGACTTCAGGAAGTTCAAATTCATCTCTTTGAGGCACCGCGTTGTTGTGTTCGTCTGTCCACGCAGGTCGTTCGTATGCGAAAAGACTGGACGTCCACCCCAAGCCGATCCACCGCCGCTGATTTTCGTATATGATAAATGTGAATTTGACGCCGGCGCTCTTACCGCCCTGTGCGGCACCGTTTCGGCGACGGCTCACTTGTAAGGTAGAAGATCCCAGAAATGATGCCTTGCTCATTTGCGATTCTTTTTCCTTTGCGCCGTCTTTGCCAGAGGCGGACTTGGGAGGACTTTCAAAGTGGAGGCCAGTAATGGCTCCAGCAAGTTTTCTAACAGTTGCGCTTCTCCAAATGATAGTTCTAGAAACTCGCATCACTCTAGCATGCCATGTCAAAACAAGTGTTCCAGCAAGTAGCACAACGCGTCTTGTTGTGATAATCTTGAAAGGTGACATGGTCAAAGCCACCCAGAATGGCGTCACAATAAGAAGACGCATAAACATGGCTGTAAGAGCTGGCCGAGTGGTTGCGCTGGTAGGGGTTCGTTGGGTGCTTAAAAAATCGGTCATCTCGAGAAGAGGGTCCATCAGAACATTGCATCTGCCAGTAAACTCTTTAAGTGTATCGACAATTTCATCCAACGTTTTCTGATGCTTTGTATTGGTGATTTCGGATCTAGCCCTGGTATGGCCCGGCTGCTTTCCGCTTGGTGTCTCCTCTAGATGACTGCTACCATTGGCTCCATTCTTTTTGGAGGCGGCAGCATCTTTGGTTGCCCGTGCCGGCTCAGTCCAGCCACTGGTGCTCAAAGGACTATAACGTCGGCCATACATGCCTGCTATCAGCCCCATGCCGACGACGATGGGGCCGGCTCTCATGAGCACTACATCGCCATATAGAACGACGGCCCAAAAGGCAGACAGCAGCAGGAAGCTCTGCCAAGGATCGCCAGTGCTCCATGTCAGCAGCCCGACGAAGGTATTCAGCGGCAGTAAAAATGGATGGCTATAGGCGAGTGCGCGCGTGATCTGCGGAGGGGTGGCTAGGAGCAGCGGGCTCTTCTGATGGACCAGGACGGTAGATCGACGGCTATTCCTGGAGGGAGTCGTCGCCGAGAGCGTGACGGGGGAGAAGGCAGCGTATGTCGGGGGAGGGGTGGCGCCGAGAACTGGATGCGAGTCGAAGGATGGCGGCGAGGCGCCTAGAGAGGAGTCGTCGCGCGAAGACATTGGCTGGCCAAGCTGTGAGATCCACGGAAGGTCCTGCGAGTCGAAGTGCGCCGCAAAGGGCCAAAAGTCAGCAGTAGTCGCGGGAGATGTCGCATGAAGATGAAGAACAGGCGCAAGGCACCAGCAGCGAGATGGTTCAAGACGCAACGGCACGCAGCGAGAAGACGCGGCCAGGCATCAGGTCTGAGCTTTCGCGCAAATCAAATCGTGGCGTCGAGAGAGCTGACAAGAGACACGAGCCAGCTAAGCCGAGTCTTCATGACATCACTCCAACGAGCCCTATAAAAAAGTGCGGGTTGCCGATCCAATGACGGGCAGCCTTGCATGAGAAAGCATAAACGAAAACAGGGCAGAACAGGAAAAGAACGAGCTGATCCCAACAGCTGGACAATGAAGTAAAAAGGACAGAAAAGCAGGCCAAATTAAAATTGGAATATGGGAGATTGAAGCCTCGCAGGGGAGGCGTACCCGAACCAGCGTGTCATGCCCAGCCCAGGATATGAAAGCGCTGGACAGTGCTTCAAACAGATGATGATGCAACGCAGCAAACACCCTCAGCAAGGGAGGAAACTCACAATGGCAGCCATCTAAGGCAGTTGAACGTTCCGTCGCCTCCGCCTGTGGTCGAGCACCCCGGCAGCCCAAAACGTCATTGGGTGGTCGCGAACGGCCGCGTATCTGTCGGAAGGGAGCTGTGCGGCGCTGCGATGGTGACGGCGGCGTTGCTTTCACATGAACCTCAAGGCCGGGTGGAACATGAGCAGAAAGGAATAAAAGGAAAGGAGCCAGAGCAGACGGGATCGATTAATACTTGTACATCCCACAGGCACAAGCACCGGGAACGGGGGTCAGCAGTCTGCATCTTGTTTGTAGCTGAGGATGACAGCGGGCGTGGCCACGTGAGACCACTTGAATCGATTTCACATGTGAATCCTGGGCAGCATTCCCGACGGTAGCGGTGCAGAGCAGGTAGCGGGTAGCGGGTACCTAAATTGCGGTGAGGGGAGTGGCCAGACAGGGGTACTGAGTACATTTTCACCCCACCGCCTACAGCTACCAACAGCGAGGCGCTGAACAAACACGAAAACGCAGCTGGCAGGGGAGCGCCGTCAGTGCCTTGCAGCGCTCCATACGAAAGCCTAGGCAGGCGGTGATGCCCCGTAGCTCAGGGGGTCTTAGCGGCGGTACATCACTGGAAGCTGCACTTGGCAGGGTGCCCCAGGACTTGTTCGGCTGGCAGCGAGTGCCAAATCTGGGGAAATCCTGGCTGCAGAATGCAGGGTCCCGCTGCAGTACATTGGCACATTCACACGAAGATGAAGCATGCACAGAAAGAAGCATAGAGAGAAAGAAAGACGTTGATTTTATAATTATTTATTTAACCCAGAGTGATTGTTATCCCAAATTCCCCAAAAGTCCTAGTCGAACGCCAAAAAAGAGCGATATCCATCTTCAGATGCCACGTCGGCGTTCTCTTGCGAGCAGTAGTGTATTGTATTGATTGATGTTGTTTAGCAGTGCGTGCTGTAACAAGCCCAGCTATCGTTTATTAATAGGAGCAGTTTGAGCAAGAGCCTGTAATGCGTGTTCAATTAGTCAGATGCTCCATCTATGGCTGATGTCAAAGGCGGAGACACATACAGCTAGAGCCGCAGCCGCAGTCGGCAGTGGAAAAGCAGCCACAGTTTCCCCGGTGCATGTTGGATGAGGAGTTGAAGAAAATAGTAGTGATTTGGTAGTAGGAAGTGGAAATGCTTGTATTTACTTGTTTGTTTGCTTGGTGATGGCAGATTGGAAATTGCACAAGAACAGAACTCGCTGGTCTTATATACATGTTCCCAGCGCTGCGTTGTTTGTGCCGAGCTATTTATGCCGCGCTATTTGTGCTGAGCTGCTTGTGCCGCGCCATTTGTGCCATTCCCAGGCTTTCTAAGCCAAGATGCGTGGTTTGTGCCGCTTGTGGCGGTGGCGGAAACCACCACTCGACCTCAGCTCCATCATTCTAGAAGTCTCCCCAGATGGATGTAACCACGTCTCCATCATCAATCTTGCGATATGATCCATGCCCATATTGTTTACCTGATTTTTAATGATTCCACACAAACTCAAATTACCAGATTCCGTCTTATCAATCAGTGGCCATGTCCCTCGTGGCCCTCCTCCTCGTCATCCCCTGCCCAATCCGGAAACCCATCCTCAAACAGCTCCTCTAGCATTTCTCTCCTTTCTTCCTCCTCTATGCCGTCTTTCCTCATGACCCCTTTCCAGCTCTCATACTCATCATCCGTAAGCAGACACGCATCAAGCATCTGCTCCAAGCCATCATGATCCAGGCCCTCTCCGATAAACACAATCTCCTGCCGTCGGTCTCCCCACTCTCCCCCCTTGGCAATGTCATGCTTGACCAAGGCATCGACATCCTCGCTTCCTGTGGTGTATTCCTCAGCGGGCAAGGTGCAGAACCAAGCTCGCCCGCCGGTGAGAGTGAGCATGGCACCGGCTTGAGACCATTCGCCCGCGCGATGTGGTCTCGTAGCGAGGAAATACTCGCCTTTGGAACGGAAGAGCCGAGCCAGTGTTGGATGAGCCCTCTTGTTGGCTAGAATAGCTTCATTCGAGGGCATAACCATGTCGAGCTCCATAGAATTGCTGTCTTTGCTGTCATCGTGAAGAGACGGAGCGGTTGCAGGAGTTGAAGGGGCATGAGAGGGAGATGATGAAGAAAGTTGCTCGGTGATGTCTCCTGAGGAAGACTCAATGCTTGTGATATCCTCGTAGTCTACCATCTCAGCATCCTCGGTATCTGATCCTTCTTGTTCTTCACCATCCTCTTCGCCATCGTCATCTTCCTCCTCATCAGGGTGTTCCATCTGCAGGATAAACTTATCGTACACCAGAGCATATAGTTTTCTCGGGTGAAATGGTCGGTATCGAGTATAAATAAAGCTTTGAACATTATACTCTTCAGTCTCAGGCTTAGGCGTCACAACATTCTTGCCATTGACCTGTATGGCAGGATATCTTGGTCAGACTAAATGGGGAGAAAATCCTGAATGCGGCTGGGAGCATACCTCGCGAACAGTCATGGCATGCAGATCCTGCAGCCAACCATACCCTGATTGTGCAACTTCAAGTTTGAAGAGCCCAGTGTTGACTAGCTCTTTGACATCCACTTTGCCATACTTGGACTCCAAGATCTTGGCGCGATGGTTTAGCTGCTTAACGAGATCAAGGATTTTGGCCTTGACCTCATCGTTTACCTGACCAGTCGTTAATACTTCATCAATATAAATTCTTGCTGCGTCTAAACTTTACCATATCGATCTTGTTCAAGATAATCACATCAGCAAACTCAATCTGGTCAACCATGAGGTCCGATACAGTTCTCTCATCTTCTGGAGTAACATCGTCTCTTCGACCAGATAACAAATCCGCCGTATCAAAGTCATTGAGCATAGTGAAGGCATCAATGACTGTCACCGTGGTATCCAAGCGAGCAAACTTATCAAGTCCACCAGCTTGCTTCCTATATCACCCCATCAGTACATTAGTGGGAAAGAAGGAATAATAAGTCCCAGTTTAAGCTTACAGCTGGTTCAATACTTTGACCATGTCCTCATCTAAGCCAGCCGTACCCTCGCCCTCGGTCATCAGACTCATCTGTTCCGCCAAGCGCGAATCAAAAGTCTCGGCAACCTGTTCCGGTTCGCTAATACCACTGCTCTCAATGATGATGTAGTCGAACTGTTGTAGCTGGGACAAACGCACAAGCTCTTCCAACAAGTCTCCTCTCAGTGTACAGCAGATGCACCCGTTTTGGAGCGCGATGACTTTTTCTTCAGTCTTGGTAAGACGATGTGTGCTTTTGATGAGAGAGGCATCGACATTGATTCTATACGGATATCAGTATTTTCCTCTTTGCCTGTCCATTGGCTAATATCATGATCCTTACGCTCCAATGTCGTTCACAATGACGGCTATGCGAAGGCCATGATTGCTTCGCAAGATATGCTGTAGGAGTGTAGTCTTGCCCGCGCCCTTGGAGAGAGTTAGTCCACGTAAACCAAACCATATGAAGGCAAAGCAGGTGGGTCAGCTTACCAAGAAGCCAGATAAGAGTGTCACAGGAAGAGGTTTGGACGGCACTACAACATCTTTCTTTGAGCCTCTTCGACCTTTACTGCTCTTCGCTTTGGAAGTTCGTGGTTGGCCCATTGTGACAAGAAGTGAGTAAGGAGAGTTGTAAACGTTTCTTTTTTTTAAAAAAAAAAAAAAAAAAATTTAAGAACGGGAACTTCGGTATACCACATTATATACTATAGATAATGAGAGAAGAGACAATCTGCAGTGAGCCATCAAGGTTGCAAAACCCGTAACCATCAGGGTTGTTGGTGATAGTGGAGATACCCTCACTTACATGCAGTCATTACATACACTAGTGCTCCTATTGGACGGCTTAACGCAGCAAGGAATTCGCTCTTTGGTCTTATCACAAATGAATACTATTGTATTTTCATCTGAGCATCTCGGTGTACCGCCGCACATTCAAAAAATTGCTATGCTATCAATAAAGAATGACTGTATATGCGTCCCGTCCATGTCAAGCAAGGTTCGACACCCAAACTGGTAATATCTGTCTGAAGTCTGTGTACCTGAACAAAAGAATACCTATTCATGAATTCATCCCAAAACCAACCGTAAACTCCACATCGCGCAGGCTTGCTCAGCAAATCGCAGGCAATGTATGCAAAAGCTCAATGCATTCCAAATTCTTTGCCAAGCGGACATATGCACATATCGTTTCACACTCACATAATGCAACAATTTCCCGCATTCAAGCCGTATCCCGCTTGGCACTGCTCCAAGTAGCCTGCATCTTCAGGGTTGCCTTCAGCGACATTGTACTTCCGCACCAGACCTTTGATCGTCAAAGTCTGTTCTCCTTCGGGATGCCACCACTTTAGGAGCTGAAGCAGTGTGCCCTGACTGTTATCAAAGTTGATCTCCCATCTGCCGGCTGAGACTGCGACTTCGCTTTCCTGCTTGGGGAAGTGATATTCGGGAAGGAAGATTACAGTAGGTGTATCGTCAGCCGCAGCCTGAGCAGCGGAAACTTTGATGTTAAAGGTACATTTACGTAAATCAAAGCCAGAAGAGATTAATTTTCCAGCCACAGTTGTCGGTGTTGGTCGAATAAAGGCTTCTGCGGCTCGATAGCCAGGAGCATTTGTCAATTCTGGGTCCTTGTCGGAGGGAGCAGAGCTGATCGATGGATTCGTAAGTGTTCGTTGAAGATTTCCTGGAGTGACGCCCACTTCTTCCAAAGTTTCTGCTGTCACAACAGCAGAGCCAGCTTTGACCAAGCTGGTGGACGACTGGTCGAAAGAAGGTTCACTTAGTATAGATGATGTAGCAGGAAGCTTATCATCGACTGAAATGATGGACAAATCTTCACCGTTCCATTGGTCTCCTCTTTCATGGTCGTTTGTGCTGGAATAGACCCAGAGACAGTATCCTTCCATTCCTGATCCTTCAGCCGCAAAGTAATTGGCATCTAATGCAGCTGATTGGCTGGAATAGTCTCCCGTCTTGTACGCTTTCTTGTCATCCATGTCGTATGGAATACCAAACTCTGTCATCAGACAGGGATGGTTACCCATCCGATCAATACCCTCTTGCCTGAGAGTTGCTAATTGGTCCCTTAGACAATTTCGAATTGCCGTCTCGCCGATTTTGATAGCAAAAGCGGGATGCCAATACTTCCCTCGCAGGACACCGACGACATCGACATTCCAACTGCTATTCCAATGCTTCGTCATGAGAGTAATGCCATCATAAAAGTGCGGCGTAAAAACAAGCTTTGGGTCATCATCCTCGGTACCCTTGATCTGGGGAGGGAGCTCCAGAGTCGGATATTGCATCAGCATGATACAGTCTTTGTGATGATCTCGGCACGCCCGTTTATATTTCCTCCAAAAGTCCATAAAATAGGTATTCGTGAATTCTGGATAATCAATCGTTTTCCCAGTATTAGGATTTTTGGCGAAGTAATCCTTCCTCAGGATGGTGTCCGTCGCGATGTCCCAAACGCCATGCTGCGCCCAGATGCACTCGCCCAACTTCCATCCAGCATCGCGCTTCCATCCATACCTTGAATCGTCATACCCTTCGGGTAACCATGCAAATTCGCCGTGCGGGTCGACGAGCTTGGTTCCTGTCTTGTAAGGACCGAGTCCTCCCATATCCCAGGTATCGATCTCGCATGCTCTGCCCATTCCCGTGAGGAAAGTCTGCCACATAGTTGGGCAAGTTCCCTTTTTGAGAGGATGCTCTTTAGGAATAACGGTCAAATCGGCGTAGCCAGTCATGCCTCTGTTTGGCTCATTCATGCTCTCCCAGCCGATGACGACCTCGTTCTCGAGATCCCCCGCCTCATGAATGCGCTTCGCAAGATGCGCGCATGCGTTGATAAAGTGGCCCTGCAAGTAATCTTGGATATTCACGCCATCAATGATGCATTTCGGAGCAAAATCCTTGCCAGCAAAGAAAAGAGTGAATATTGTCCCGGCAGCAAGTCGATAGTAGTTGGTAGACCAGATCATCTTGGGGAACTGGTCGGGCTCGGGATATGTATTGTGAACAATCGAGGCTTCTGTTGCTGCGAAGCTCTGGGGATTCAACCCGCAGGCGTAGAGCGTCCACATGGGGGCTCCAGAGCCGCCGGTAAACCTTGACCAGACGTCCTGGTGAGGGTCCATGAAAACGTAGAAGCCATAGTGTTTGGCAATTCTCAGGATCTCAATGGTGTGCTTGATGTATTCCTCGTCGTATATCCCCGGCCCGGCCGCCTCAATGGCCTCCCACGTAAACAGGTATCGGATCGTGTTGAAGCCAAACCGCTTGATTCTCGCAAAGTGCATCGGAGCGTCTTGTTTGCTAAAGGGCCGCTCGTGGAACGTCACGTTGTCGCCATCGAAGAAGTCGTCGCCCACGTGAGAGGGCTGGTTGGGTTCGCTGGGCAGTTTGGTGTCTCCAGCGACGTTGATGCCGCGGAGAACGACCTGCCGGCCCTGGCCATCGCGGAATTGGCCGTCTTCGATTGTCAGGCGAAACGATGCCATGATAGCCTTCCGCAGACAATATAGAGCAGTGCGATGCAACGCACTCCTCGACAGCGACGATAAGAGATGGAGTCAGTCCCGGGGAAAGTGACAGACAAAAGGCTGGAGTGGATGACAGACAGTGGTTTGCATTGGGGCCCGAGTAGAGTATGTCACAGGCGCCACTGCAGTAACAGATGGCGGTCTCGCAGTCGCCACAGCGGTGCAGAATAGGCATAGCGCGCGCAATTACCCACAGCGGGCGTCGAAGCCCCGATCTCGTCGGATTCTCCAAATCGGCAGATCCGGCCGTGGAGAAGATGAAGCCGCCCGATGACGATCGCGAATACGAAAGTCGAAACTCAATTCTGGGTGCATGCTATCGCGATTGGCATATTTGTAGTTGATGGCTAAAAGAGCAGCAGGTTGGCAGTCTGGGGTCGATACAGGCATTCATCATGTTCAGCTGCATGTACGCATCACCAACAGCACTCTGCATCAATCAATATTAAATTTCATGAAACAACCTACCCCACTAAGATATTACTAATTTCCATCTTCTTTCCTCGTTATACATAGCACAATAAACATTACACATCTATCAGAGTTAACATGAGATCTCTTCATCGCTTCATCCCTCCCATTACGCCCATCTAAAATCGGGTGCTCACAGGCCCGGCGTTGTTTGTTGCCTTCAAGTCATATTCGCTGGATTTGGCCCTCGCCTTGATGGGGGGGAATTCAAAACCGCGATTCTGCGCTAATTCCACCGCCTCTGGGACTGTTGGCTCATGATAGCGTCCTATAGCATCAGCAGCCCGGAATGGCGACAAGTCTTCGCAATCTGCTGAACCCCAAATCATGTCTTCATAGAGCTCCGGCTTAGGCTGCTTGCTTCCAAAGATACGATGTCGGATTAGCCACGGGAGGTGGTCGCATAACTGGTAGCGCATGAACTTTTTCTTGGAAACAGCAAAGATGTGGTCCAGCTCTTCGAGAGTGCGACGCTTTGTCTCTTCGACTAGCAAAAAGACTAAAACAAAGGCAACGACGTTGAGAACTGCGAAGAGACATAATGCACCAGCTGCTTTGATACTTGAATCAACGCTTTATAACGATTAGCTCCAGTTGACCCATTGTTAGACAGGCGTCTTCGACTTACACTGGGAAGCCGATTGACAAGACACCGGCAAAGGCGAAATTGATGGAAATCGCCCAAGACGTTCCCTAATATACAAAAGAGATTAGCTAGATAAAGCATACAGGTAGTTTGGTGGTGGCAACTGACTGCTTCTCTGTGGGACAAAGGAAAGCTTTCTGACGCGAGAGTAAAAGGGATCGGTCCTAAGCCCGGAGAATACGCCGCTGAAAACACTGTATGACCATTAGATCGATTCCCAGTAGGAATCTAATGACGAATTATATACGTACTGAATAAGAAAAAGGCAGCAACGCCGATTCTAATTCTTGGGGTCTCAATTGTAAAAGCCAAGCCTGCACCGAGCATGAATAGCGCCATGAAAGGAAGCGTTGCCAGCAGCCATTTGCGTCTGCCCAGCGTATCGATACTTCTCACAGCAGGCAGTGCAAACAAAAAGTTGATCGCTCCTATTGAGTTGAGTCGTTAGCTTGGCAGACTATGATGTGAGAGGCCAAGAAAGGATTGTTTACCGAAGCCAAGACTATACGACATTGATACTATTTTCGAGTATTCGCCGCTACTGCCAACGCTGGTGAAGAGGAATCCTGCAACTTGTTAGTATTCTCAAAAGAAACTAAGCGCACTGACCTGGCGTGGAATTTACCAGAGTAGAAAGCCATAACATTGACTGCAGCAGAATTAGTACTTGAAACCACCAAAAAAAAGTCACCATTTTAGGACTGTCTTACTTCCACAGAGCTGCTGAGCCAAATTCACAGTCGAAGCAGAGATCAGAGCATTGTACAAACGTCTCTGCTGAAAAAGCTGCATATACTGTCTAAGAAAGTCTCGGATGACCCAAAAGAATCCCGGCGATCGAAACGCGTTGGCGTCTAAATTGCCTAGACTCATGGACTCATTTTCGAGTGACTTATACACGAGATACATGTCCCGTAGTGCTTGTAGCTGTGAGTCTTTATTAGCCATTTGCGAATCGCGCCGCACGGGACCAAAGGCACTACGAACCTCAGTGTTTCGCAATTTTGTCATACTGATGAATGCTTTTTTGACATCATAGTTGGGGCCTCTTGTAAGATGGTATCGGGGAGATTCAGGGCAGAAGAACATGGCAATAATCAGGAGTATCAGGCTGGGTACCATGGGTGCCGCATTGATAAGAGCCAGTGTAGTTGCGCCCGTTTTAGCTTGTGCGAAGATGACATTAAAAGCGAAGCCAATCATGATGCCAAACGCGACCCTTTGAGTATATGTCAGTCAATGAATTGAACGAGAAGCTAAAGCATGCTGTGTACCATAACTGCCACAGCAAGATGGCAGATCCTCGCCAGAACCCAACAGCAGTCTCTCCGGCTAGAATTGGCGTACTGACGGCCTTGATTCCCATGCCTTGGTACATAGTTAGTGCTAGGACAGTTAAAAAAACAAAAAAAAAAAAAAAAAAAAAAAAAAAAAAAAGATTGAAGAAAGACGCACCGATGCCGTTAAAGACTCTAACGCCTAGCAGACAATACCAAGTTTTTGAGAAAGCTGCCGCTATGGAGCTCGCGAATATCAACATTGCGGCAGCACAAATGCCTCCACGTCTGCCAAACCAGTAATTGATTGGGAGAGCAAGAGGGCAGCCAATAACTGCGGCAACAAAGAAGGGTATTGCGTTAACAGCTCCGAATTTCCAATTCTCAGAACTGTTGATTTTTAGTTGTTCTCCAAGTCCCCACTGTTCTCTGTATAACCCAGCACCATTAAACGACGATTGGACGAAGCCTGTTGCGAAAAATAGACATTAGACATGGATAGAGTTGGCGGTAGGGATCTGTGCCCACCTTGTAGTAGAGCGGCAATGGAAACTGTGATGATGACAATCCGCATGCCCCTTTCACTAAAGGGAACATCCCTTTCCCGACGCAAAGCGCGCTTCTCATCTTCCGTTAGTTGCACCAAGAGGTCGGACTCGACGTGGTATCCTTCTTTCCTCGCAACTTCGTCATATAAACGGACATCTTTCGCAACTCGAGCAGCACGTATGAGATCCTCGTATGCGATAGACGGTATGTGATTCTCCACGAAAGACCGGACGTCCCTCTGCAATTCTTCATCCGTGAGATGGGCTACTTCTGTTAACAGCTTCTTTTCACAAATATTGGTGTTTTGACAGTCATACCTAGGGGATTTTCAATGATTGCGCTGCCATTTGCGCGTCTACCTCGAGTTTGAAGAGAAAGTCGTCCTTCGTTGCGAGTCGACGCACTCGTATTTCGGCCTGATGAAGCCATCACGAACGGCAGAGTATGTGGCCAATTACACCTGTCGCCCGACAGAGAAATGTTGAAAAGATGTTTCTGACAAAAATGAGCATGAGGGAGCGGGCGACCTGTTATTCGAGTGAATAGAAAATAGCAGCGGTAGTGAAAACGCTCGAGGCACGTAGACGACCGGGCGCCTTGCGCATTTGCCTTGCGACCAACTACATCGTATCAATCCGGCTGTCGCCTATTTACTCATCCAGACTGGTCTGTCGAGGCAAGGTGTATTCCTTCATATTTACCAATCGGGATTTTTGCCTATAGAATCGTAGCACAAGGTGTATCGGCATCAAAGCCCTAACTAAAAAAATCAGGCTTTCATGAAAATCATTCGCGGAATTATTAAGAACTGAAAGGCTCGGCTACAAAGGAAAGCGCCTGTATAAAAGAACAATGGGCTGTGCGTGTGGCCGGGCCATGAGGCGATCCCATGCTTCTAGCATTTTAGTATTAAATAGTAGATCTTTTCCTAGCCAGACATATGTAACAACTGCGCGGCAATTCTTTGCACTCTAGGATGGGGCATGTGTCAAACTTCTGTTGGTTGGAGACAGATCCAGCCTGGGTGTAGGGTAGGCTGGTCCCATTTGAAACCTCGCAAGTTATTGACATCACTTATTCTACACTCGCCCAATGGAAGGCGAAACGGGTGTCGCGAACCTATACTTTAATTAATTAGTATAATGATCAACCGTACAATACAATTGTGGCTGGTTTAGTATGGCACTACGGATATCGTGCTACAGAAGTGCCGCAGCAATTAAGAGTGAAGACGCATTGGGTTTTGATGACTCGGACATGGATCCAGAACTCTTTGTCATCCAGCCGACGAAAACAAATGCACGAATACATGTACTACTCTGACCGCGGCATAGGTATTGTCCGGCATTTGCCATGGAGATATAACCGTCTTGCTTTGCTGTCATACCATTTGGGTCTTCTTATCGCAGATACCTCCAACTTTTCTTCTGGAGTGACGCCAACAGCAACAAGCCGGACTCAAATTAGCTTCCAGCGGCATTCAGATTTCTACGGGCTGGGCGGA
Source organism: Trichoderma asperellum (assembly GCF_020647865.1). NCBI lineage: Eukaryota > Fungi > Ascomycota > Sordariomycetes > Hypocreales > Hypocreaceae > Trichoderma > Trichoderma asperellum. The sequence continues at coordinate 2,636,082 of NC_089416.1, forward strand.
CTGATGGATGAAAACTACATGTACTTATGCCTAGTAGAAAAGCCTTGTACTGGAGAAATGGGCGAAAGGATGTGACTATAATCCCTAGGTAGTTACTACCACTGAGAATATAAGAGCATTGGGTACTATTCCTATTGCAAATAATCTTGATGTTTCAAACTCGTGTTCTATCTGAAATATCTATAATTCTATTCAGTTCTGCTTTATTTGATCCTCAAACTCAAGTGATTGTAATAAGATGCACTCTGCATAAGAGTATTCCTATAATATTCAACCTTCTCTTCCCCCTGCATAGCCGCATTAGGATTCTATATAATACAAGCCGAGTAGGCAAAGCGTCTCAAGGCCCGAAGTCATCAGATTTACGCGTCAATAGTTCCGGTATGAATATTTTATTACTGCTGGTACCCAAAAACAGCGGGATAAAGTCAGATGGAACGCGCCAGGCGGATCCACAGTCCTGGACTCTAAACCAGAATACTGAATATATACTGCAAGTGTCAATAGTATTAAGCATGCTTCAATGCCGTAAAAGATGTATCTTTTTTTTTTTTTTTTTAACCGAAAAAGCCACCATACCAATTAAAAGTAGCTCGTCTTTTAGGGCCGCATCCAGAGTCGTTTACTAAACCTTTAGAGTTAAACGAAGCCCGACAGAATTGCTCTCCGGTTCGACCTGGTTTATGTCTGAGACCCTTTGTACCTTGTTGCTGGAAAATCGCGAGACGAAACTTTTTTCAGAATTACTCAGTCTCTAGCAATCCTTGATGTCGTATGATCCTGGGGATGTGGAATGCATACAGCCAGCGGGCAGATTCTGAGACATAATTCCATCAACAGCACATCTGAGACTCATAACATTAATTCCACGGACACTAGTTATAATTTTCCGAGCGATACAAGACACTCAATTTTGTCAAATGCCTTTCAATTTATAGACTCTCCTACGATTGTTATAAAAGTGACCGTTAATCCTCACGATCTCCTAATGAATCCAGCCTCGGAACATCCTGAATGCAATTGACTGCATTCCCTACACTCATTAATAATTCGTTGCGACATGGCTGTTATCAGCAAGCTACTGCCTGTGGCAGCTGTCTTGCTAGGTTGCGTGAACAATGCTGCCGCTCTAGCTGTGCGTGAGCCTGTAGACAGGTTGGACACTTACTACCGTGTTGAGATTGGCCCTGGTTTCACAAAGACTACCTCGTCACTGTAAGTTTTCCAAGCATTGGATGATGCGTTTTCTCAATCTAACAGATTCGGTAGCACGGACCTGGCTAGTAAACATGGCTCGGCAGGTATTGGGAAGCGAGGGCAGGAAGACCACGGCCCCGACTGTGATTGCAAACTTCACACAGTATACATGACGCAGCGGGACTTTGACAAGGTCAATCGTAGCGAAGGAGCTATGGACCAGCCTGGCAATGGAAACTCCGTCGAGAGTGATAATGGACCTCGAGGAAAGACTGGTTATCAAGGTCCACGAGGATCTCGGTTTGCTAAGGCTGCTCCTTGGCCGTCAAACCAGAATAGCACCCAGGTAGTCCAGAATTCTGGTTATCAAGGCCAGAACAGCGCACCAACTTATCAGGGCCAGCAGAATAGCGCACAAAGTTATCAAAGCCAGAACAGCGCACCGACTTATCAAGGCCAGAATAACGCACCGACTTATCAAGGCCAGCAGAACAGCGCACCGACTTATCAAGGCCAGCAGAACAGCGCACAAAGTTATCAAGGCCAGCAGAACAGCGCACCGACTTACCAAGGCCAGCAGAACAGCGCACCGACTTATCAAGGCCAGCAGAACAGCGCACCGACTTATCAAGGCCAGAATAACGCACAAAGTTATCAAAGCCAGAATAACGCACAAAGTTATCAAAGCCAGAACAGCGCACCGACTTATCAAGGTCAGAATAACGCACAAAGCTACCAAGGGCATGATAGCGCACAAAGTTATCAAAGCCAGAACAGCGCACCGACTTATCAAGGTCAGAATAACGCACAGAGTTATCAAGGCCAGAGTAACGGACAAAGCTACCAAGGGCATGATAACGCACAAAGTTATCAAAGCCAGAACAACGCATCTGGTTATCAAGGCCAGAGTAACGCACAAAGCTACCAAGGGCATGATAACGCACAAAGTTATCAAAGCCAGAACAACGCATCTGGTTATCAAGGCCAGTATGGTGATAAAGGTCATCAAACCCAAAATGTCGCAGTAGGCCCAGCAGGCCCGGCAGGTCCAATCGGTCCACAAGGCCCAGCAGGCCCAGTAGGCCCTGGAGGTCCAATCGGTTTTAATGGCCCTCCTGGTCCACAAGGCCCGGAAGGTCCAATGGGTTTTACTGGTCCACAAGGCCCGGAAGGTCCAATGGGTTTTACTGGTCCACAAGGCCCGGAAGGTCCAATGGGTTTTACTGGTCCACCAGGGCCTCCGGGTCAGAATGGTACACCAGGTCCTGTAGGTCCACAAGGCCCGGCAGGTTTCAATGGCCCAATTGGCCCACCAGGGCCCCCGGGTCTGAATGGAGCACCGGGTCCGGCAGGTCCACCCGGACCGGCAGGTCCAATCGGTTTTAATGGCCCCGCTGGTCCACCAGGACCCCCGGGTCTGAATGGAGCACCGGGTCTGAATGGCGCACCGGGTCCTGTAGGTCCACCAGGCCCGGCAGGTCAGAATGGTCCACCAGGTCCAATCGGTTTCAATGGTACCAATGGTGCAGCAGGTCCACCAGGTCCACCAGGTCCGGTAGGTCCAGCAGGTCCAGCAGGTGTGAATGGCGCATCAGGCTCCGCAGGCCCGGCAGGTCCAGCAGGCCCGGCTGGTGCAGCAGGCCCGGCAGGTCCAGCGGGTGCAGTAGGTCCGGCTGGTGCAGCAGGCCCGGCAGGTCCAGCGGGTGCAGTAGGTCCGGCTGGTCCAGCAGGTCAGAATGGCGGCCCAGGCCCAGTCGGTCCAGTCGGTCCAGCAGGTCCGAACGGTGGCCCAGGCCCAGTCGGTCCAGCAGGTCCAGCAGGTCCAGCAGGTCAGAATGGCGGCCCAGGCCCAGTCGGTCCCGTCGGTCCTATTGGTCCTATTGGTCCCATTGGTCCCATTGGTCTCACAGGCGCAATTGGTCCAGTTGGTCCAGTCGGTCCCGCAGGTGTGAATGGTACTAATGGTACGGATGGCCCAGCCGGTCCTGTTGGCCCAGTTGGCCCAGTTGGTCCCGTCGGTCCCATTGGTCCCATTGGTCTCACAGGTGCAATTGGCCCAGTTGGCCCAGTCGGTCCTGTTGGTCCAGTCGGCGCAGTCGGTCCAATTGGTCCAGTCGGTCCAGTTGGTCCCATTGGCTTAACAGGTCCAGCAGGTGTAAATGGTACTGATGGCCTAGTTGGTCCAGTCGGTCCAGTTGGTCCTGTTGGTCCAGTTGGTCCAGTTGGTCCCATTGGTCCCATTGGCTTAACAGGTCCAGCTGGTGTAAATGGTACCGATGGCCTAATTGGTCCAATCGGTCCAATCGGTCCTATTGGTCCAGTTGGTCCAGTTGGTCCAGTCGGTCCCATTGGTCCCATTGGCTTAACAGGTCCAGCCGGTGTGGATGGTACAAATGGTACCGATGGTGCAGTCGGTCCTATTGGTCCAGTTGGTCCCATTGGTCCAGTTGGTCCCATTGGTCCCATTGGCTTAACAGGTCCAGCCGGTGTGGATGGTACAAATGGTACCGATGGCGCAGTAGGTCCTATTGGTCCAGTTGGTCCCATTGGTCCAGTTGGTCCCATTGGTCCCATTGGCTTAACAGGTCCAGCCGGTGTGGATGGTACAAATGGTACCGATGGCGCAGTAGGTCCTATTGGTCCTATTGGTCCTATCGGTCCTATCGGTCCTATTGGTCCTATTGGTCCAACAGGTCCAACAGGTCCAGCAGGTGCCAATGGTACTATCGCCGAGTATGACTACCTTGGCTGCCTTACGGCGGGCGGAACGAATGGCCTTACAGGCACCGTAACCACATTCGTCGAAGTAACATCAGTCAGTGACTGCGCCAGTGTTTGCGCCACGGGTCCTAACCCTTCTCTATTCTTTTCATTGGCAACAGTGGCTGGTGCATCTACTTGCACATGTGGAAATGCCCTCGATCCCACGACCACCGACGACATCCACAATCAGTGCAACCAGCTTTGCACATTCACTGAAAATGGCACCCCTGTCTATTGCGGTAATACCGCTGGCACGTTGGTGTCCGTCTTTGGTGCAATCTAGGTTCAGGTCGTTGTAATTGGTCGTCACCCTCTTAAACTAGAAGCTTAACATAGGATAAAACTCTTAAGCATAATATTCAAGTGTGAATTGGAGTCTATTGATAACTTATCATTTTTCGCCGCTGTGATATATCCTTGTATGTTGTAACTTCATGATGCGTGCCTCATCTAGGAGATCCACCTCAGAATAAATAGGACACTTCCCCTCTGTATCCAGTAGAAGCGTAAGTCCACATCAAGTGCACACACAGAATTGAAGAAGCATTATCTTTTTTGGAAGCAAAACTGCTACAGTCGTGTAGAGGGTCTGAATATAGATGACAAGCTTCGTAAAAGAGAGGCCCGGCATCATTACATGGGTAGATGAAAGCAGGAAGGTAATGTTCATGCTTTATATGCACATGTGCTGCTACAAAGGCGGAATTGTAATCATAATGTCAAAAGAACGATGGTTACTAGTAGTAGTACTCGACCTGTGTACTTAGGTACCTAGTATGGAAACGATCCACCCTGATGCAGAGTGGCCGGCAAAATATCGGCTAAAGTAGCTCAAGAGCGATGGTGCTCCTCACTTTACTGCCTACCTAGTACATATACCTAGCATTGTCATTACTGGCCACAGCTCAGCTTCATTCCTGGACCATTATCGGACATGAGTGCCTTGATTTGGAGATTTTGAATGGGCAGAGCCAAGATCTGTTCTGCTATGCACTGTTTTTGCTACTAGAACCCGCCCTTTGACTTTTTCTACCTTCTAACCACGGTCGTGAATGTTCGCCCCGACCCTGGCCATTTCTTGAAGACTCCGGGCGTAATGTCGAGCAAGGTGGCTCTGAAGGCCATCAACGAAGCCGTACGCCAACAAAAGTTTGATGAGGCTATCGAAAAGTCTCAAGAATTTTTGAAAAGGGAGCCCAAAAACCACCAGGGGTGCGGTAGTTCTTCTAACCAACAATCCCTTAGCCTCGCTCATTGCTAACTTCCTTTCAGGCATATTTTCTTGGCTTTTGCGTTGGATAAGAAGAATAAATATGATGAAGCTGAAGCTGTATACAAATCAGCCGCTTCACTGCGCCCTCAGGATGCGCAGGCTTGGCAGGGCCTGATTAAGCTGTACGAGAAGCAGTCGGCCAAGAAGCTGAGAGAATACCAAGATGCAGTGGTGCATCTGGCTCCAATCTTCCACCAGGCAGAAGAATTGTACAAGTGTCAGGAACTTGTTGACAAATACACTGATTTTGTACGAGTCCAAGGCGATCAGGTACAGTATGCCGATGCCCTGTGGATCAGGCTTCCCGAAAGCCCCCTCTACCCAATCCTAGAGGGCTATTTCCCCCATCCTGCCAAGACTTATGAAACCATTGCTCATATTATCGAAACTTTTGAGAAGAAGCGTATCAATACGCTCATTGGAGAACGGCGGACTAGGCTGGGCGCGAAATTGAGTGAAGTCACGCTGGAAGTGAAGCGGGAAATCTACAGTCAAAGCAAGTTGGAGCACATCTATCGACAACTCATCAACTGGACAACGGACGATGACCTGAGGCGGACTTATGAAGAAAAATTGCTTCAGTACTGCCACGACCGCATTGCTGTATTGCCTGCTGGGCCAGCCAAAGTTGAGGAGCAAGGGAAAGTTCTTGGATTGGCGAATGACATGGTCGTCATCAAGCACCCTTTCCGGCTTGCTTGGGATATTGCCATCAATTGGCAAGATAAGAAGGAGATTCGCGACTACGACATCGAAATTCTCAGGAGCTACTGCAACTTTTTCCCAGAAAGCGATTTGTACAAGATTATTACTGCATACTTAACCAGCGACTTTTCTCCTTTCGCAGCCCCCCAGCAGAGGAAGCGCAAACCCCCGCACCCGTCGAGGCAGAAACCTCTGAAGATAGCGACGAAGACGATGGCGGCGTGCCGACCTTTGTAGTCCCGTTAACGGAAGAAGACCGGCTACTAATGATGACTGATGGCATTGCGAGTTCTGAATCCCCCTTTGGTTATAAATTAGCGGGACAGTACTTTTTGCGATCTGGAGAATACGAGACTACCGTGGAATTGATGCGCAAGGCTATTCCGTTCCTTAATAAACAAAGGCACAAGATTGGACTGGCATATGAAAAAATGGAGGATGACTATTCCATCTGCCTAGCAACTGCCCTCATCTACTTCCAGTCTCCAAGACATCATCAAGAGGCCAAGAGCTTGTTTGATAAAATTTTGGAGCACGACAAGAGTTCAACTCCCGCCCTGATTGGCGTCGGACTCATATTTGAAGAGGAAGAAGAGTATGAAGAAGCCATCGACTTTCTTACTCGCGCACTGGCTCGAGATGGTTCAAATTTTCGTGTTAAGTCTGAAGCTGCTTGGGTCAAAGCTCTTAAGGGAGATTGGCAAACGGCTCGAGATGAGCTGCAGGAGTGCCTGGAACCCTTGGCAAAGCAAGGTAGTACGGCTAAAGAACTGTTGGCTGATACCCAATACCGAATCGGAATGTGCATTTGGAACATGGAGACCGATAAACAAGCTCGAAAGAGGAGAAAGGGCGATTGCGCTTATGCTTACTGGCTAAATGCTCTAAACAACAACTTGAACCACGCTCCAACGTATACTAGCCTGGGTATCTTTTACAGCGACTACGCTAAAGACAAGAAGCGGGCACGGCGATGTTTCCAAAAAGCCCTAGAGCTATCGTCATCAGAGGTAACGGCTGCTGAACGTTTGGCACGCTCCTTTGCGGATGATGGCGATTGGGATCGTGTGGAGTTGGTTGCTCAGCGAATCGTCGACTCTGGCAAGGTGAAGCCCCCACCAGGGTCAAAACGTAAGGGAATAAGCTGGCCATTTGCGGCGCTGGGTGTTGCAGAGCTGAACAAACAAGAATTCCACAAGTCAATTGTCTCGTTTCAGGCAGCCCTCAGAATCTCACCAAACGATTACCATTCATGGGTCGGTCTTGGTGAATCTTATCACAGCTCTGGCCGTTACATTGCAGCCACTAAAGCCATTCTCAATGCTAAGAAATTAGAAGAAGACTCGAAAGAAGATGTCTCCGGAGATACTTGGTTTACCAATTATATGCTTGCCAACATCAAGCGTGAATTGGGCGAGTTTGACGAATCTATTACACTTTATCGAGTTGTCCTAGAGACGCATGGTGATGAAGAAGGAGTGGTTCTTGCGCTTATGCAGACCATGGTGGATAATGCTGTTACCAGCGTGGATAAGGGCCTGTTTGGAAAAGCAGTTCATCTTGCTATAGATGTCATCAAGTTTGCCTCAGAGAAAAGTGGCAGCGTGTTGGAAACTTTCAATTTTTGGAAGAGCATCGCCGAGGCTTGCTCCATCTTTACTTCAGTCCATAGCCGAGTACTGGACTTTCCCCTTGATTCTATCAAGTCACTGTTAGGGTCGGTGCCCCAAGAGGCTTTTGACGTCCTGGCCATTGTTGATAGAGTTGGCACCGACATCATCTATAAAGAGGTCGCGACGAATGATCACTTTGGTCTTGAGCTTGCCATGTGCCTACATGCAGCTATTTTGAGCTACAAGCAGGCTATCCATGTATCCTTAAACGACATCCACGCACAAGCTGTGGCTTACTACAACCTTGGATGGGCTGAGTACCGTGCTCACACTTGCCTGCCGTCACATCTACGGAAAAAGGCAAATCAATACATCAGGGCTGCAGTTAGAGCATTCAAACGCTCGATTGAGCTAGAAGCCAGCAATGCGGACTTCTGGAACGCCTTGGGGGTGGTGACAAGTGATATCAACGCAGAAATATCCCAGCACGCTTTTGTCCGGAGCTTACATTTGAATGAGCGTAGTCCCGTGGCGTGGACAAACCTTGGAACTTTGGCGCTGCTATCAGGCGATGTCAAGCTTGCCAATGAAAATTTCACAAGAGCTCAGTCAAACGATCCGGATTATGCCCATGCATGGCTTGGTCAAGGATTTGTGGCCCTGTTGTGCGGTGAAGCCAAGGAAGCCATGGGACTTTTTACTCATGCCATGGAAATTTCAGACTCTTCGTCGCTGCCTACGCGCCGTCACTATTCATCCTCGCTGTTTGACCAAATATTGACAGCTCCGCCCAACCTGAACGTGGCATCGCTAATTCAACCCCTATTTGCTGTTAACCAAGTCCAAAGCTTACGTCCTGATGATTTGGTGTTTCTACATCTTGGCACCCTTTTGCAAGAGCGGACGGGTGAACACTCTCGCGCGGTCAAGACCCTTGAGAAGATATGCGCAAAGGTGGAAGTCGACTACGAAAAGACGGAGTCTGCGGATGATCTCGCAAGATTTACACTAGCTAGAATCGATCTTGCACGAGCATTTCTCGCCTCTGGACTCTATGAGCAGGCCGTTGACTGCGGTGAAATGGCACTGCAGCTGAGTGGCGAAGAGAACGAGAACGAGTTGACGAGTGAGCAGCGCAAGAAGGCCAGGCTGTCAGCGCATTTGACTGTTGGCCTGGCACAATACTGCCTAAAGAAGTATAACGAGGCAGAGAAGAGTTTCGAGTCAGCTTTGGAAGAGTCTGACAACAACCCTGATGCGACGTGCTTACTGGCTCAAGTACTATGGGCACAGGGCACCGAAGATGCAAAGGAAAAGGCTCGCGGCGCTCTTTTCGAAGTCATTGAATCGTATCCTAACCATATACAAAGCGTCCTGCTCCTCGGGGTCATTGCACTACTAGACCAAGACGAGACAAGCTTAGAAGCCGTAGTAGAAGAGCTTCAAGGCCTTCGAACGAATGACAAGGTCACCGCCACAGAGCAATCGCGCATTGGCGAAGTATTGCAAGCGGTGGCCTCCCTCGGAGAAGGCAAGACAGTCCAAGACATGATTTCGCAGGTCCAGACAGACATCATCCTCTACCCCTATCTCCCGCATGGCTGGTCTTGTCTTGCTGAGGCGGCAGGCGAAGATGGTGATTATGCCGCTCAGGTATCACTAAAGGTTGCTACAAGGGGCATTCCGCCGCGTGGTAAGCTGGAAGCGCATGGCTTGGCAAAGGCACATTCATGTACGGGCAGGGTGGCAGATGCGCAGAGAGCGGCGTTTTTGGCGCCGTGGGAGATGTCTGGATGGAATGCATTGCAAGCTGGTGTTGAGGGTATGTGATGGCAGTGATGGAAAGAGCACGGATTGTTATGAGCATTATGTCGGGGCTTGTGAAGATACAACTGTTGACAGCTATATAAACATAAAGGGGAAAGGCATTTGTACGGCACTATGATATGTATGTACTTACCGTATTGAATTTTTTTATATTTCATCCAAGAAATATAGGTAAAAAGTAACAAAATAGAAAGGAGGGGGTATCATAAAACAATTTGGCATCCAGACCCAATGTTGGTCCTCATCATGGCCGGTCAGCTCCCACGCTCTCCTTCAGCCTCGCCAGCCTGCCCTCCATCCACGTCTCGTGCCAGGCGTCAACCTTGCCTCCCAACAGCGTGCAAGTCTCCGGCGTTAGAAGCACCGTCCCCCTCGCCACGAAAGCCCCAGTCTTGAGCAAGATCTTCTCCCCAATATGTGTCTTTCCAATTCCAATGCCGTTTATACGTTTCAATTCCACGGCAAAGACTCGTTTGCCCTGTCTATCCTGCAGCACCAGTCGATGCACGGCGTTTGCTCCCCCAGTAGTAGCCGGAGCAGAGGGAGCAGCTGCTGGCCGAGACGACGCCTGATTCTGGGCCGCAGAAGATCCATCCGCATCTGTCTCGCCGTCTTCGGGGGGAACCACCCTGATGACTTGTCTCCCGCGCGTACGCTCCCCGCGCTCAATGGCCTCGAGCTCTTCGACCTGCTCCCAGCGACTGAGACTCAGGTTTTCAATGTCGATGACTTGAGTGTGGATATTCTGCGCGAGCTTCGCCTCTTTTACGGCTGCGGCGTCGATGTTTGTCGGGAAAACGGGTGCTGACGGGTCGATGATGGCGCTGCTGGAGGTGTTTGTCAGGTCGGATGCGAGAAGGCGCGCTTTGGCGGTTGCGAGGAGAGATGGGATTGGAGGGGGGGGCGAGCGGGTGGTTGTGAGGGTCGTGAGGAACGATTGGGAGGGGGGAGGGAGAGATTGAGCGAGGATGGCGCGTCGGAGCTGGGGGACGAGGTCCATTTGAGCGAGCCTTTTTATGCTGCTTCGCCTCTTTGTGTATGGATGGGACGGAGCTGAGGTTTTGAAGCTTTGTGAAATTTCGTAGCGGGCATGCAATGACGTATGGATGGCTGAGTACCTATCGATTAGCGGGTGGCCAGGCCAGGCCAGGCCCCTGGAATTGCCGATCTTTGTAGGCGCTAGAAGCGCTGGCGTTGGGCGCTTTCTCTACATACATGGACTCCTATTCAGCAAGTGAAGTGGTCTTTGTGCAAATGTAGGTCTGCTATGGCATGGATTCATAAAATTAAGTAGATTTTTTCCTGGAATATGTCTAAGAAAAAGTTACCAAACCCTTGCTACAAGTAGCAGCTACTGTCCATATATTGAATTAAAAAAAAATGTTTCATCTCATGTTATACCATCTCGAAACAGCCCACCAATAAAGGAGAAGCTCTTGTATTCCAGAGCAGCGAGGTGTATCTCTCACCAATCCCATCTTGTGTCATCGCATGAGCGCCGTTTTCCCATTATCAAACCACCAATGCAGTTCACGGCTCAGGTAAGTTTGGCTTATTGAAGTGATCTTGGTGAAGTAATGATGCGTCAGTCAAGAATCAAATCAAGATACGCCCAGTCGGTATAGGTACATTTTGAAAATGACCAAGGCGCGAATGTGTGCTGCCTCTTGATTAATATCATGAATAAGCGTATAAATATGTCTAATATGCACTACATCAATGTCAGACGAGAAACACAACCAGTGGATTTCGAATTCTTACCAACTTGGAAGTGGCGTCCTTCCGGCTGCATCTTGTGCTAATCCATGGCTTCTTTAATAACAGAAGACGCTATAATATGTCTTGTCGATATGCCTAGGAATTGGAGGTGATGAAAGGTTCAAGATATTTCAGTCTATATATGCCAGTTGGTCAGTCTTTTATAGTAGGCTGGCCCTCGGGTGTGCGCATCTCATATATGCATGCCCGCCACTTCTCTCAGATGATCTTAGGGTATTCACCCTACGTGATACAAAGACCAATCCAAGTGGTAGTGAATACGTGAGGACGATAGAACTAAATGAAAAGAATCAGCAGTTGGGACATTTACAATGGTGGGCTGTTTACGTCAAGCCGCGTAACAGCCTATTGGCTTGCTACTGTGCAGTTACATCGGCGTACTTTTATAACTAGCAGGAGACAGATAGTATAAATACACAGATAGACAATATACATAATACACCGGACCCAAGAAGGATTTTCACACCAAGGCAGTGGTAGTACCTAGTAGTTATAATGACAAGACCTGGTAATTATAGATGTAGTTATATCGGTAGATGCGTAAAGGCAGTAGATGTAGGTAATGAAGACAAATACGTCCGCAGCTATAGAGAGACATGAAAAATAAGCACATTTAATTCTTGCCCCATCAGCACATTGATTCATCCATCATAACACATAGAAGCTATTTATGGCGTTTGGAGATATTTATTAGTGATGCTGCCCGTGCCAGACAGTCCCGCTTATTCTGTCTGCGAACGCTTTAAGCCACTGTAACTACAGTACAGTATAGCACCCAGCCAGCACCCTAGGCCCAGTTTAGCTTCGCTAGCCAGGTCCCTGCGAGGCTGTGTTGTCACCTCCCTCAGGCCCTCAGCCTCATCTCGCATCTCTTGCTCTCCCACACTCTCCCCAGCATCACCACCAGCTTCAGCCTTCACAATGTCCACCATTGCCTCTTCCCGCAATCCTCCCGCCCCCCTGCGCCGCACCCCCTCCGGCACTCCCACGTCGTCCGCCCGCCCCTCGTCCGACATCTCCCGGTCCACCGTGACCTCTCCTGTCCTCGGTGCATCTCAGCCTGCCACCGGCGCCAAGCGCTCCAGCAACCGGGCTGCCCTCCGCGAATACTACAACCTCCGTGCAGCAGCTGCGTCTGGCTCTTCTCCTACAACTCCGCGCATCATCGAGGCGTCTGATTCGGAGGTCCCTGCAAGCGAGATCGACGCGCCAGACTTCAACTTAGACGAGTACCTCCACAGGGTCGTCGCAGAGAGCAGCCTGCAGGACCTGTTGAAGCTATACACCAGAGTGCTGGGCGAAGTCAGGGCGTTGGATGCAGAGAAGAAAGCACTTGTATACGACAACTACAGCAAACTCATCACTGCAACGGAGACAATTCGAAAAGTACGTACTGCACGATGTGGCATGAGCTTGTAAGAATTACAGCAGCTAATCAATTCGCCTTCCTTTGGTATCTAGATGCGAGCTAGCATGGATCCCCTGAATCCCATGGCCACAACACTCGACCCAGCCATCGCACACATCTACAGCCAAGCCTCAGCAATACAAGAATCAATGCGGAAATCGGTGCCGTCCCCCGATTCAGACGAGGGCAAGGCCCGGGAAGCACAGCAGCAACGCCAAAGGACGAGACAGTTGGCCATTGAAGTGCTTGCAACCCCGGAGCGGCTACAAGCACTGGTGAAGGAGGGCAAGTTTGAAGAGGCGAGACGACAGTGGGAGATGCCAAGGAAATTACTAGAAGCTTGGAAGCAGAAGGGAGTTGGCGGAGATGACGTACAGGCATGCATTAACGAGGGCGATGCAGCCATTGCCTTGACGCGAACGAAGTCTCCAGCGCCGGAAGGGAGGGCACCAAATGATGGGCGGCGATATGGCCCATTGCACTCTAACACGCCACCTGCCATGAAGCAATGATTGCCCGGTCGTTTTTAAATCTATGCAACGAACCCAGTCTATCTGACGCTGTATATCGAAATCCCCTATACCACAACCACCAGGGGGGAGTGGTCTTAATCCTCTTCCAAGGTACTCACATCCAGTATCCTAAATGGATCCGAGTCAAACTCGCTCAATAATACCTCTGCCTCCGGCTCAACTTCTTTCAGAAGTGCCTCCAAGCTCGGTTTCAACACCTCTCGAAGGTAGCCCCTCTCTGAGTTGCTGTGGAACACCTGGATCAGGGTTTTACCCTGTTGAATGGCCCTGAGAGCAGAATGATGACTCGTCTCACCCATGACGAGCAAATCTACGTCTGCCGACTTGAGGACGTCATATCCGCTTCCAGCACAGACACCAAAACTACGCACGGTAGTGGATTTGATGTCGGCGCCAACGGGAGAAGCAACCATGATGTGCTTCAGCCCTCCTAGCTTGAGGGCTACTCTCTTGATAATTTCGGCCAGAGACACACCGCCGTTCTCAAATCGCCCTATGCTACCATATCCGGCCGGAGAATGGGTTTCAGGGGCCGTGGCGCAGGGAATAGCGACGGAGCGAGTGCTCTTGTGAGGGCCCGAAACAATATCGGCGAGCCATGTGTTAAGGCCCTTTGGTGCGGCGTCCACAGCGGTATGTGGACAGTAGACTGCGATACCAGCTTTCACGAGCTGTAATAAGGTAGCTTGCTGAGGGTCGTTGTTTGTAATAGACTTGAGGCCGGAGAAGATGAAGGGGTCTGGATATAGACGGCGTGCGGAGAGCGTATTAGCATGAGTGATGGATATATATCGAAGAACCTGATGAGACAGGAGAATAAGAGAATAATCATACGGTAACTGACAATGACGCTGACGCCCTGACCAATGGCATCAACAGCGACCTGGAAAGTGAGATCGTTTGTCACCATAACCGTCGGCTGGCGCTTCTTTGTGTCGTCAGAGTTGTCGATCAGCAATCCAACATTGTCCCATTTTCGATCGGCAAGCTCCTCCGGATAACTGCGGTCTCAATTGTCAGAGGAACCACTCTCAATAACAAGCTAAGAGATGGCGATGACGCTCGTGTCAACGTACAGCGTCCTCATGGCGTCTACGACCTGCTGTGTAAACTTGGACGGCTCAGCCTGCCATGCGCCCCATGCGCCAACGCCGTCGGAGTAATCAGTCATGATGTTGTTATCGAAGTTCTTGCTCGTGGTGGAAATGGTTCGCCGCGATGGAGGACTGGTCGAAGAGACGATGACGCTGGAGTGTCGCCGAGGGACTGCGATTGAGAGAGAAGCAAGCTGCGACGATGCTAAGCGGGGAGACGCTGTTCGGAGTGCTGGCGATAAACTGTTGCGAAGGAGTCTCGCCAGTACCATGGCAAGTCTTGCGATAATAGGATATGTCGAAGAAGAAGAATAAGAAGAGAAGAGGACGATAAGAGGATTGATGCACGCAAATATCCAGACAAGTCAGGCTATTGGCCGAAATCAGCCCCTCCACCTCCAAAGAAGCTCAGCTAAGCTTCTTCCTCCCCCACCACGAGACGGAAGCCCAGCAAATCAGAGCTCCAATAATGATTTCATACCGTTCCAAAGCAGCCAAAATACTGTATCGAGACACTGTCATTTTTATACAAACTGCTACTAACCCCCCCCCCCTCCCACGATCTATTATCTAATCAATCAGATCGCCAGTAATTCTGCATTACGTCCGATTGTCGCAAGGCTGCCTGCTGCCTCGTCCTTCTCCATACACTCTCACACAACCACACATCAAACAAACACATACAACAATCCATGGCCTCAATAACAGAAGCCTCCCTCCGCGAGGCCATCACCCAGCGCCTCGGCGCAATCCACGTCGAAGTCACTGACATGTCCGGTACGTCGCATTACCAAGCATCTCCAACCCTTGGCAAAAACGCCCTTTCAGCTATAGCCAAATTGCAAAAAGAAAAAGAAAAAAAAAAAAATCTTTCAAATACTAATCAAGCGTTCCACAACAAAACAGGTGGCTGCGGCCAAGCCTTCACCTCCCTCATCGTCTCCCCCCAATTCCAAGACCTCAAGTCCCTCAAGCGGCACCGCCTCGTCAACACCGCGCTCAAGGAGGAGATTGCCGCCATCCACGCCTGGACGGCCAAGTGCCAGACGCCCGCCGAGTGGGACAAGGAGAGGGACACTGCGGCGCCGTCGCTGGATGGGACGGTGGGGGACATGTCGAGGGGACGAATCAGTGAACAAGCAAGGGGAAATCGCACAAAGGAGGATTGAGACGAATTACTTCTGATGGCGGAAATTTCAAGACATGAGATCGACATCACTGGGCGGAGAAGAAGATGGGGTGGACGATATGGGCGCGAAGATAGTATATACCCGAGAAAAGAGGCGCTTCAGCATAACAGCACCAGATCATGGCGGTCGCATCGGTGCTTCACGACTTGGTTATCTCTTGGATAATGCAGCATAGGATACTATGTAGCCCTGCTATAGCAAAGGGCACCCAACAGAGCGGCATAGAGAGTAATAACTCGAGAGGGAAAAAAAAATATATCTTTATGGCTTATATATATATATATATCAAGAGTTCAAATCATCAAATATGCTTCACTTATTAACTACTATATTCCCAGCAGCCCAAAGACCCTCCCTCCATTCTTTGCCCTGCTTCAACACCTCCCATAATCCCTGTTCCTTTTTCTCTTCTTCCCCTTTTGTCCAGAGTCCCTGCTTGTACATGTAACAGAAAAAGAGCATTGTATGCAATCTACAACAGACCCAGAAGGTCATCGCTATCCTTCTTAGGCTGCGAGACGCTCTGCGCATTGTGTAGCTGCATGGCCGCTGGCAGTGGCTCGCTGGTAGTCGCACCTCCAAAGTTGAGCCCCTCAAATCCGTTCATTAAATCGTTCATGCCACCTGCAGGAGCAGCAGCTGGTGCTGCACTGCCACCCGCGGGAGGGGCATCAAACATGCTCATCATATCAGCCATACCGCCCGTGGCTGGGCTCTGCATCCGGTCAGGGGTTCCTGTTGCGCTGTTTTGCTCGTGAGAGGCCGGGGCCGCGCCGTCAAAGTCGATATCAAGCAGATTCTCAATGTTGTTCTGAGAAACGGAGCCAGAACCATTGGCAGCAACCGAGACGGCGATGGGGTTCTCCGCGGCGTTCTGGCGCTGTTCCTGGATAGCAGCCCTCTGGATCTCGTCTGCGCCGAACCGACCTTTGCCAACAAAGGCTTCGGGGGGCTTGTGGTATACTGATGCAAGCGTCGAGAGCTCTGATAGGAGTTGCTCTAGCAGCGTTGCTGGTAAGCTCGTCATTGTTGTGGAAATGGTTGGTTTTGTTGGCAACACAATGTTCTTGAGGAAAAGATCAGCAAAATGCACACTCTCAACGAGTAAATATAGGTCCCCTTACCTTGGCAACTTCCAAGTCTCCTGACAGCAGTCGCCAGTAGACATATGCTCTGTCACGGATATCGGGATTATCGTTGTTAGTCGTTGCCTCTTGCAACACCTTCTGGACAAGACTCTGTGCACCACTAGGCTTCTTCAAAAACAGCTTCACAACGGCTGTCAAGATCTGAAGTTGGGTCTGCAAGTCGTGTTAGCCCATGGAATTCATAAATGGGAAAATCTTCCTCCAAATTCATACCTGTGTGAATTCTTCCGAAAATGTGTCGACAAAGCCGTCGAGAATCTCCTCAGCGTTGCTGATCTTCTCCGCGTATTCGCCCACGATCCAGATGAGGGATCCACGAGCATTGGCTTCATCCAATTCGTCAATGTAGTTGCAAAGTGAAGGAATCACACCCTCATAACCAGGGTATTTTCGAAGAATGTCCTTGATGACCACAACAACCTCTTGCACAACATAGTTGACTTTAGTAGCGAGAAGGTCCTCCAGCGCTTGGACGCACTTGGCACTGGCATCCTCGATCTTGATGGCCACTTGGCCAATGGCCTTGATGGCTCGGCGCACAAAGTCCATGTCCACTTCCAGAGCGTATTCCTTCAACTCTGCAAGAAGCTGCTCGTAGTTCTTCTCATTTGCTATCCTGACCATGATTTCCAGCTTTTGCATTTTCACATAAGGCGGGTCGTTGTATTTGCAGAAGAAGACTCTCAGCTCCTTGCTTAGGATGTCTGGTTTGGCCTGAAGAAGGAGATCGATGTTCCTGAGGGCAACGTACTGAACCTCTGGCTGGGACGCAACCAATGTGACTATTTCGCATCTTGGTGTTAGCAATTATTGTATCTACTAGGAGCCAGGAATTCGCAGCTATAGATATCAAAACATACCAAGAGGAGGTGCCATCTTTTTAAGATATGACCGCACAAGCTCAGAGTTGATTGACTTCATATGAATAAAGACAACCTTGACAGCAGCCAAGACCACACTAGGGTTGACGTGCTGGAACTGCGGGATGACCCTCTCGCAGATGTGCTCCGACTCCTTGACGTCGGCCGCGGCATAGTCTGCTAGCACGGTCAAAATGGTGATCCTACCCCATTCGGTACACTCGTTCATGGCCATCAGTAGTTTCTTCAGAATCGGAGGAGTGACCAGCAATGCTCTCGTTTCGGGTGCAGTCTCGCTGATCTCGGCCAGGGCTTGGACCGAGTTTGCGACCACCATGGGGTTTGGATCGCCAATCATCTCTTGAAGCGAATCGATGAATCCATTCTCAATGCAAAGGGCCGGGTTCAGGTCGAAAAGCTTAGCCACGCAAATGGCCGCAGTCTTGCGTACGTATGGCGACTCATCCCTTAGCGTTTTCCGTAGCGGTTCCTCCATGTAGTCCACCATCTTGTCAACCCTAATGCAGCCCATTGTGCGGATGGCGAGCGCTCGTACGAGTGGATTCGGGTCTTCTGAGTCTTGTACAAACGTATTGACGGCGAGAATGCAAAGGTCCGGGTGCGTCTTGGCGTAGTTCCTGTATCATTATATTTCAGTCCCAGTTCTACTAGCGTCACTGAACGCCTTGAAGACGGTTCGCTAGTAGTATCACAGAATCGATCGTATATGCGGAGGACGTACATGAGATACAGATAGACCAGCTTTTTCTGATCAAGGTCGCCAGTCGCAATGTTCTTCAAGACGTCGGGGAACAAGGCAGACACATCCTTGCCCAGCGTCATGGCCATGATGGTCTTCTGGATCGACTCCTTTCGCTCGTACGCATACTGCGAGACCAGGCCTGCTCGCAGCTCAAACGTCTCTCCCTTCCGAGGCGCGGCAAAAGCGCCCCGGATGCGATTCACCGCCATCGTCGAGGAGCTTTACGTCGTTGGAGGGGCACGAGGATGGTCTTGGATTCGGCGTCGAGATGCCACGTCCAGAGAGGGGAGCGGCCACGCGAGATGTCGGGGCGGGAGCTGCTCTGGAGGGTCAAAAGGGCTAATGGCGCTCCGGCGATGTCTGCCAGGGGAACCTCAAGTCGCGGCGCTCCGTATCGTGGCCTCTTCGCCGGGGAAGTTGTCGTTTCGAGGGGGTTGCGAGTTGCAAGCTTATGGATTGGGACATACGCTAATATTAGGACCGCTACTGCTCCTTCGGTGACCGCAGGCACCATGTTCGCTGTACGCCAGCCAAAAACTCCACTAAAAGGCGGCTCCGAACGCTACATGAGCGCCAGCCGAAGGGCCAGATTGATTGACTGGTGCTGCTGAGTCATCCACGGGGCTTCGCCAGGGGACAAGGGCTGCTGTCAACAGCGCAGAAATAGCAGTAGGCATACGAAGTACCTACTCCTGGATAATTATCTCGATGCCTAAGCTTGGAGAGTTCCATAAATGGCAAGACTTGTGATTACAATAACAGATGCCTAGCATGTAAATCTGTGCTTGTAAGAGAGGCAATACTGCTGCCTATCGCCTTTACACGTCAATAGGCTGTAGAAAGAGCTGTGGCATTGAGCCTAGAGCCAAGTTTAGAGCCAAGTCTTAAACCATGCAAGAAGCAGAGTAAACAAACCATTGATCCACAAGCGCCTGCATCGCCTAAACCGGGAGTTTCATGGGCTTTGCTTTAGCTGCTTTTAGTCATCCATCATGCAGTCTCGCAGTTCCAGCAAACCTCCATTGCCTGTCCAGAATTAGAATGTCCTATTCTATTCACCATCATCAAACAAATACAACAGTGCCAGTCGGAATAAGAAGTCACCCGGTGCACGGGCCTCTTCCTCACACACACCCAAGCCAGCAGCAAACGCCATAAAGTTAATTCCTTAGTTCTCGCTCCCCGATCCTTCTTGTGTAACCGTCTGAAGCCGAGAGCCGCTCTTCTTCTCTCCTTGTTCTGCCAACATGGTAATACTGCTGCCATACTCATCAACTATGAATCACCAAGTATCTGTCTGCTAAAAATAAATTTTTTTCATGTCGCAGGCAAGCTTTCCCAATCTCAGGAGGCTATTCATCGAGGCCCGAACAGAGGATGAGGAGAGGAACATCTCAAGAAAAGCGGTACGTGCCTCGCTTTCACTCCAGTAGTTATGTGCTCAGAGCTTTTTTCTAATGCGAGCTATTAGTTTTATCACGCCGTTCTGTTCATGGGGTCTGTGGCGGTCTTTAGTTTGATTGCGCAGAAGCTGAATGCTGGGAAATGAGTTCAGTTCCGATCAATGATTAATGACAATCTTCTTTTCTATTACAACCAATCTTGCCAAGTGCTCTTATAACATGGTTTATAAGATTTTCATAAGATTTCATGACTATTCGTCCAAATCGCCATCCTGAACATCTCCCATTTCTGCTACATCAACCTTTGATGGTGATGTTTCTGCCTTTGCTTCCTGCTTCCTCCACAAGTTGGCCAGAAACTCGTTTGTACTGGCTTCGTCGATGCCCTTGTCCTCCCTCTTCTTCAGAAATCGTGGAAATCGCAAGCTGAGACCTCGCTCATCACTTATTAGCCCGATTGCTGCAGTGTAGACCGGACTAAGGGTAATGTCCGCAAATGCCATTTCCCAAACCTCTTGTGGCTCAAACCATACGTCCGGACTCGGTCCATAGTATTCTATAAAACTCGGCTTCTGCCACTTAGTATTCTTCGGCTCGCCGCTTTCTTCTCCATTGTCATAAAACTCCTTATTCGCCTTATAAAAGGTGTCTGTAAAGCCTGATATGCATTTGCACACCACTTCAAGTGTCCCGCTTTCTTCATTACGGACAGCCATTAAAATAGGAGACCACCATTTCGCCTTTCTGCCCTGTCCATGCCAGCCGGCAACAGGAATCATGTCTAATGTGTCGAAATTCGAATTGTAATCTTTCTTGACTTTGAGCCAAGAATCTAGTCGTTTGTCTGGCTCATACGTTGCTAAGAGCGGTTTGCGTCGGGTATTGGCTGGTTGTTTTTCCTCGGAATCGCCTTTCGCAGTGTTTTTCGATTTCCCTTTGCCTTTTGTTTTACTCTTCGGTAATGATAGCTTTTCTGTATCTTCCACTGGCTGTTCAGCCTCAGGTTCCCCTTCCGTATAAGGTAGATCAGGTAAGTTATCCAATATCTTTACCATGATACCCTCGCACTTGTTTTCCAATGCCAACTTGAAGAATTCAAGCACTGTTTCCGAGTCTCCAGAAGTAGCGTCCAGACTTTTGACCCATGTAAAGTGATGCGGTACCTCAATGAAGAGCGACCGAAGAAGCTCTCGTCTTTCTCGAAATGGTCGATCCAGGAGAGACTGTCCGTTAAGATACATGAGATCAAATGCGAAAAGACATACATCAATCTTGATATCTCCAATCGCAACATCCTTTCGCGCACGGTTGGTCAGTGTCTGAAAATTCCTAAGTTCTCCAGTCTCTCGATCAACAGCAACAACTTCTCCTTCCATGATGAAGCTACCAATTCCTTCTCCTCTAATCTTGGGCACAAGCTCCACAAGATCAGGATACTTTTCCGTCATAAGCTCCAGGTGTCTAGAAAATATCGAAACCTTGCCTTTTTCATCACAGTGAACCTGTGCGCGCTGCCCGTCATACTTGAACTCGCAAGCGAAATCTCTCCCCTGTAATTTTGTGAGCATCTCTGAAAGGTCTCTAGTTATGCTTCCCAGCATGGGACGCAGAGGGATGTGGAGTTTCAAGCCACATCGCAGAAGCAGGTCTTCACAAACTCCAACTTCAAGGAGTGCTGGAATCAGATCGTTGTAATTGGGATGCCGTGCAAAGCTTGCTTTGACAATCTCTGCTGCTTTGTTCCAAACTTCTGCCAATTCTTCCTTCTTCAATTTGCTCAGCTCTGTAATATCCTTTGTGCCGTATTCGGAACCTGGAGCTTTAGATAGCAAGAATGCTCGAGATAATGCAATCAGCATAGTGGTTTTGACAGCACCAATGCGGAGCTATATAACATTAGCGTGTGGGCTTAACAGATTAACTGGACGTAGAACGCGTACATATTGAGAGACAGTTCGAACAATAAACCGGCTTTCTTCACCTCCCCGTGCATCTTGCAGCAGTCGATCTACAATTCGCTGTTTTGTCTCACCACTTCCATGACCATGTGTGGTAGCAATTTTGACAAGCGACTGGTAAACTCCCTTGATAGTTAAAGGCTTCGGTTTTCTCAACGTGAAGCTTTGCTTCTTCTTTGCTTCAAAAGCAACATCACCAGGATCTCCATATTTATCGTAAATAGCTTTGAGAGACCGATTATCCAGGCCACAAGCTTGGCGGAGGGCCTTTGAAATAGCAGAGCCACCTATACCAAGCTCCATGGAGATGTATGGAGGCGATATGGAGTTTGTAGCAAGCCAGACCTAGAAAACTATAAGAGTCAAGCTCGAGATTTTTGGCCAATTCACTTACAGCAGGCAAGAGGCTAGAAGGGTCGCTTTCGATTAATATACGTAGGCAGTTTACAAGGGTGTCAACAATTTTGATACGGCTTGTTGTTCCACTGACAAGCACGAAGCATCTGGTCAAGAGAGCATAGGACGCGTTTCCTCCTTCTGCCGCCCAGTATTCCTGCAGCTCCTTTACATATTTTGACGGGTCAAATGTGAGCGGCGATTCATCCAGAGGAATAGATTCCGTAATTAGGTCATCAGCCATTCCGGTAGACTGCAAAGCCAGTGTCTTCTTAGTTTCCAGCTTCTTAGGAGTGGTCTCACCTATTGATTGCGCTGGCCGACTCGTAGAAGTAGGCGTAAAGTCACTGTCTCCTGTCTCCGTTATGGCTTCCGTACCCTGGGTTTTGGGTGTTGAATTCTGGCTTCCTCGAGCAGCAGCAGCTTCATTTGCTGCTTCTTGATCCCATTCCGCCTGTAGCTTCCGGGCCAGCTCCTCGTCTGTAAGCAATGTGGATGCACTGCTTGAGGCGCCATCTTCTCCAGTCGGTGGGGGCAAGGCTTCTGACTGCTTCTGCTTAGAAAAGAAGTATTCCAGTCCCCTTGACTGAGCCGCCGGCTGCTTCGTACCACTGTTGAGCTTTCTCCTCTTCGATGGACTAGACATGCTGTCTGTAGTGTGGCTGTAGCTCGGAACGACTGGGGAAGCCCCTCAACGCCCCGAGATATATCTCATTGACATGAAGAAATGCTGCAGAAAAATAGTCCAAGTCATGACAGACAGTAAAACGCGTGATTCATACAACGCCGCTTACACATACCAACTACGGCATGCCATTCACGCAGAGCTCTCACCATCCATGACGCCGTCCAACACGACGGCACGTGATCGTGAAACCGAGTTCCGCCCACGGTGCGGAAGATCAGGAGCCCCGTCATTCTGTTGCCGCTAAGCCCCTTGAGGCAATTTCGTGCCGCACAAAGCCAACCGCCCACGATATCGAAATCTTTCCCTTTTGGCCCCACCATCTCGAACTTGAACATTCTCCCCTCATTCAACTTGGGAATAGCATCCGTCAAAAAGCAGCCAACATGAACGGCGAAGACCCCTCAGACCGACCCGACTACATCACAACGGTGATCAACGGCCTCGAGCGCTACAACCCCGAGGCCGTCGGCACCCTCGAAACCTACCTCCAGGAGCAATGTGACCAGAAGTTCTGCGACTGCAATGCGAACCGAACACTGCTGAAGCTGTGAGTGCCCAATTGCGAGCACCTAGACTCTTCTGGAGGATTCTCCAATTCTTTTTTTTTTTTTTTTTTATCTGCTGTTTATATGATGACCGTTTTTGTAAACGTTTCCTATTACCTGAGACTGGACCTAAACAACCCAGTCACTTGAAGTCAACTTTAGTGGTGTCTGAAAAAACCAAAGCACAAATTACCTACTATTGCTATGAGCATTATATTCTCGTCTTTTTTACTCTCCAGCATATTTATGAAATTGCCATGCTAACCAAGACTGCGCAAAAATTACAGCTACCAGCTCAACCCTGACCGCATGAAGGATGAGGTCGTCACCAACATCCTCGTTAAGGCCATGACCCAGTTCCCCTCGTCCCAGTTCACCCTCGCCCTCCACCTCATCAACCCCTCCGCCGCCTCCACCGGCGAACTTCACGAGGCCCTCACCAAGCTCCGATCCCTCAACTCCCAGCTCCAGGGCGCCCAGTACGCCGACTTCTGGGCCGACCTGGACGGCGACGACCTGTGCGCCGACCTGATCGCCGACGTCTCCGGCTTCGAGGACCTCGTTCGCGAGCGCATCGCCACACTCATCTCACAGGCCTTCCGGGAAATCAAGCTGTCTCACATGGTCTCGTGGCTGGGCTTCAACGAGGACAAGACACGGAAATTCATCACCGAGGTCGCTGGCTGGACTATCGATGAGGAGGGCAACGTCAAGATTCCTTCTAACCCCGACAACGAGGCCAAGAAGTCCGAGATCCGCGAGGACGTCAACGTTGACCAGTTCGCCAGAGTGATTCGACGATCCTGGGAGGAGACTGTATAGATATGGTGTAATCGTGGAAGAGGCGCGCGAGATAGAGAGGCGTTGATTAACTAGTATTGTTTGCTTATACAGGGGAGGGAAGAGAAGGCAATGGATATGTCGGCGGAACCAATGATATGCAATAAGACATTGGCATGATGGCATGGTGCGGAGATCTTCAAAAATTTCGTCAGGCGTTTAATAGGACAAAAACTGTTTATTAAAAAGCGATACAAGATCAGTCATGAATAGAACAGGCTATCTTTTGGGCATCACATTGATTCGCACTCTCTCATATTTTGATATCATGAACTCGTCGAGGTTATCTATTTACCCTCTTAAACTTTTTGTATCTATCCACGCAAAAGAAAATTCCCCCCATCACCATTATTTGTTCTTCGACAGCTCCTCCCACTGAACACCCGCCCATTCCTCCAAGTAGCCTGCCTCCTCAACGGCAGTATGTCTCAGCGAGCAGTCCCTCTCGCAAACACCAACAATAATCGTCCCCCACTCCATGCCATCCAAGCTCAAGTCATCCTCCTCCAGCTCAGTAATAGCATTCGGCGTCAGCTGCACCTCAAACGTCCTTCGGCCACCGCAGTTGGGGCACCCCGGCATGGTTCGCTTGGTCAACAGGTCGCCAACGGTGTCCGTCTTGGAATAAAGCAGCGGCGCGCCGCCAAACTCGTACCGGATGCACTGCTCGGGGTTCTGTGCCATCCGATCGGCGAATTTCTGGAAAGTGGCATCCATGGCTGATTCAAAGGCCTCGCGATCGAGGGCTGAAGGCTCTGGAGCATCAGCGTCGGCGATGCTCACGTTAGCCGGCATCTTCACGGCGGTCTCGTCGAGGGTTTCGTAGTCTGCGTCGGCGAGGAAGAGCGTCGGGTAAGGAGTAGGTTGCGAAGCCTTTTCAGGCCATGGCTCAGCAGGAGGCGGTGGTCCCGTGGGAGTGTTGTTGTCTATCGCCAGAGTCTCGGCAAAGGTCTTGGAGAGGTTGTTTGAAGCAGGAGCGGAAGCAGGAGCAGGCTTCTCTGCTGACGTAGGGGTTGGCTTGGCTGGCTGGCTTGAAAATGGATTGGATGAAGAAGAAGAACTAAATGGATTGCTTGCTGAAGAACCAAAAGGATTTGCGCCAGTGGAAAAGGGATTTCCGCCCGCAGCTCCCAAAGGCTTCGCTCCAAACAGCGACTCCCCAAGGCCCGGCCCGTCCTTCTTCTTTTCTTCAGGCTCGCTCTTCTTTTCCGGTGCCTTCTCTTCAACCTGTGGTATCGTCGTCTCGGCACCGTCCTTCCAAACTCTCACTCCTCTCAAAGCGCGAATGCTACCTGCCTTGCGCCGACATGTCGCCCTGCGGCATGCGAAGACGTATAACCGCCGCTCGTGGGAAGGGAATTTCTCAGGGAGTTCGCCATTTAGCTGTAGCAGCAGGGCCATCATGTCTTTGCAGACCTTGCATCTTGCCAGGGCAGCTGAAGGAGCTTTGTCTGCATCGAGCCAGTCCTAGAACATTCATACTGTTAGCATGTCATCTGGTGCAGCTTTGGTGCTGCTATCACGGCGACAAAAGGTAAAGGAAGAAAAAAAGAGACTTACCGGAGTGCCTCCCAGCTTGCTTATAGTATCATCATCAGCTTCTTTAGAAGTGTATCCGAGGAGGACATTTGTCTCTGTGAATTCTCCCTCAGAGGAGTCGGAAGCGTAATCTGCCATTGTCGCAGTGCTGCAGGCTTCTGATTGTATGCAGTTCAGTGATGGTGGGGTCAAGATTTTTTTTTAAGGTGGAAGATGAAAATCATTGCGGGGCTTATCAAGCCGATACCACTGAATCGCCCAGCCAGCTCTCAACGTTCTCCGTGATAATATTGCAACATGGACTTTACAACTTGCGCCATGATAGCATACAGAAGATCTCAGCTATATTAAAATCCAGTATTACTTAAAAATGGCAGTGCCTAGAAATTTTTAACCTGTTCCGGGATGATTTTATCTACCATAAATCTAAACAATAAAGCCTTTACATGTGATCATCAGGGCCATCCATTCCGGGACCTGGTCCCTTGGCTCTGCCCATCTGTCGAGCCTTCAACAATTCGTCGCAAAGCAACAGGTTGGACGCAATACCTGAGCTTGAAGCAATGCAATTTCTCAGAACTCTAAAGGAATCAAAGACACCTTCCAGCTCGGGATCCATGGGCTCGCCAGTCTCCAAGTTCAATCCAACGACCTGGCCATCTGTGTGCTCGTCTTGCAGTGCGGCAACTGTAATTGTAATGTTAGCATTTTGCTTCTATTAACAGAGAAATCCGGGGGCTTGCATAAACTTACGAGCATCCTGAACATCGTGTCCAGCATTGGCAGCCAGAGTCTTGGGGATGATGAGAAGAGCGTCGGCAAAAGCCTCCACACCCCACTTAGCCTTGCCCTTGACTGACTTCGAAAAGGCATCGCTCTTCAGGTGGGCGGCACAGGCAACCTGGAAAGCACCAGCGCCGGGAACAACGCTCTTATCGACAATCATGTTGTAGACACTTCTTAGACCATCTCGGACAGCATCCGTAACTTGAGCAATGGTGTGCTGATTGGGTCCCTTGATCAAAAGGGTGACAGACTTGGGGTCCTTGACCTCCTCAACGAAAGTGTACTTCTCCTCACCCAGGGTCTGCTCGTAAACGAGACCAGCCCAGCCGAGGACGTCAGGTGTTAGGTCATCGACGCTGTTCTGAGCAACACCACCGCAGATGAGCTGAAGTCTCTCCATGTTCCTTCTCTTTGCTCGTCGCAGAGCCAGAATACCGTTCTTAGCCAGGACGTCTAGGGAAAGGGGGTCGATACCCTTCTGGTTGATAATAACGAAGCTCTTCTTTCCGTCGTCGCCGCAGACCTGCTTCTTCAGCTCAACAATCTTCTTGAGCTTGGCGTCAACGAACCGACGCTCACTCTCAACAAGCTTGTCACGCTGCTCAGCGCTTGAGTAGAAGAAGCCAGAGTTGATCTCAGTCTTCTCATACTCCAGGCTGACGTTCATCGTCAAGATGTAGCAGTTTTCCAGTCTCTTGGGCATGTCGGGATGTCTGGCACCGTGGTCCAACGCCAGTCCACGGATGAGCTGGGTGTCAGACGCGGTGCGGTGCTGCATCTTCATAATCTCCACCATGTGCAGGTCGGGCTTGGCAGGGGCCTGGTAAATGGCCAGCACGGCATCGACAATATCGGGAGTAAGCTTCGCGGCTAATGTTGAGTTCAGTTTCGTCGCAAGGGATGTTCGGGCAACGTTGAGCAACAGTTCACGGTCGACCTCCTTGGGCAGCTTGAAGGAATCCAGGAACTAGTAACATGTCAGACGAAAGGCTCTTACTAAATCGATAACCGAAATGTTCTTGTTAGCTACCTTCAAAGCCTCAGCCTTGGCAATCTCAAAGCCATCGGTGATGATACGCGGGTGGAGTCCTTCGGAAATGTGTCGGTCTGCCTGCTTCAACAGCTCTCCCACCAGCAGCACCACGGAAGTTGTGCCATCTCCGCAAATATCGTCCTGCGCCGTCGCCGCTCGAGCAATCATGACAGCAGTCGGGTTTTGGATTTGCATTTCTCTCAGGAGAACGTTTCCGTCCTTGGTAAGCTTGATCTATTCGAGGGCATCGATTGTTAGGAATAGGGGCTTTGTCATTGAGGGGTAGAAGTTGGGCTTCGCGTTACCTGTCCGGCACCGTCGACAAGCCTGCACTGCAGTTAGCACTGATCAGTTATCCATAGCGAAGCCGTTTGCCTTACATCTTGATCGTGCCTCGGGGTCCGAGGTTTGACTTGAGCACATCTTGCAGGCCCTCACCAGCACTGATGTTGACCTTCAGAGCTTCACCCCTCCTCTGCAAACCAGTTAGACTCCAGCAGCACACGCATGGCAAATAGACGAGAGACGCACTCGGGACTCGGCCTTTGGGTTAAGAAGTTGCGCCGCAGACATTTCGAGCGCTGTGAATTCGCCGGTCGATTAGAAATCTCGTGGGCTGCGTGTTGGTGGCAGTATCGTGGTTTCGACAAGCTTCCCTCTGCCTGGCAGCGACCCGCATTGGAGTGTGGTGGGCTGGGTACTTTTTTCTGCCTTGTCGGGCAAAGGCGGTGTGGAGGGGAGGGAGTGGCAGATATTAGCAAGCCAATCAATAATCCACCGCAGACATCCACTACTGGCTGTAAGTGCCTGCCTGGGTGATAAATAGGAGGTATCAAGGATGAAGAGGATCCAGTCGGTGTAAAATAATGAATTATTAATCGAGAAATAAAATTGTTTACTTTCTTCACACAAGATACTCTGGAGGATTAAATTTTCATCACAATTCTTGCCCCGCCAAAGAAAGCTACTTTGTTTGCATCACCATCTCACTAAAAGTATAAAAAAAGAAAATGGCCATTCAGCACTCCCTCTAGAACTAGAATAATATGACGTTTTTGCATTGAAAGAGAGAGAAAATAAAGGTTTTTATAAGAATATAGCAGCCACAATTCGGGAAAATAGAAGCAAGTATGAAATGTGCGAGGCCGCTGGAGTGCATGTAGAGACATCACGATATCATGCTGTGCCTACCTAGAAACATGGAGTATAGAACCACGAAAGTAAGCTCTTATCCAAGCATGACTGAAGACATAATTGTGACAAAATTTTACATATATATGCCGCTGCTATGCATATGTATATCTTCTCTTTTTCCCATTTCGGATAATGCTTCTTCCAACATTCCTTTTGACACTCCACCGAACAATAATTCACCTTAATACACTCCTTGCGTATCTTCACTTCACAGCATCCATAATTTTCGACTTTCTATCGTTAACACAGTTTTCCACAAAAATTATAATCATCTGCAACATATGCCATTTAAAGAAAAGTGGCGATTGTTTGCTTCCCTTTGCGCACGCTTCCTTCTCATCAACAGAAAGACAAAGGTTCATAAACGATACCATCCATCCCGAGCTCTCTCTTTTGCCCGAATCAATATCCAAGGTATTATCAAGATTGATATGCCAAATTTCAGCAGCCGTAAGACGATTCTACAGACTTATCAGAGTGGTCAACCGCTGCTAAGAATCTTGTTGCTAGGGAAAAGGGCACTTCGATGTATCTCACTTTATGAACAAAATTTATTTCTCTGCCAATGATTGCTACAGGAATCGAGTATTCTAGCGGGCGCACCAGCCCATTCTTACCAAATGCCGAAGTGGTGATGAAGTAATCGCTCTGTTGAAGCACGAAAGGCACCGTCTCTGTCAACAATCTTTTACCCTGTATCTCAAAATACAGAATTTATGAACCAAGTGAGCGGACAAGAATACTTGTCAAACTTCTTAAAATTTTCACCCATACGGGAAAAGAGCGTCTTTCTTCACGATTCAGAAGAGAGTTCCCTGCTAAGTTTGTACACGTGGCTCCAGGGTAAAAGCCGAGCAAGGAGGTTGTTGCCACAAGTATAATATCCCCTATCTAAAAACAGATCAACAAGTGAACCGCAATGGCTGTTTTCCTTTTAATCGTTGTAACACTCATTTTCTCAGTAATCACACCAGGTAAAACGAGCCTTTCTAGAAATTAAATGGAAAGGAAAAGACAATTAGGTAAATATAGCCCCCCGAAGGTTTTTGATACATAAAAAGTGCAAACGATATTATCGAGTCACCACAATCAATTAATAACATTATGACATCTTTACCATAACCCCCCTACTTCAGAAAGCCCACAGCTGGAGAACTCTAAACGGCATATAACCGTAGGTATCAAAGCTGTTAAGTTACGAACGTTTAACTGATAAGAGAAAATTGAAGTTGGAGATTAGGCAAATGCCAAATGAATAAGATGATTAGATAAACTAAATAAGCTATAATCAGGACAAATATTTTGAACGGGTTTAATGGAATTGAGTGAAAAGGATGACATTAGGACGGTATGGCCAAGGTATCCCTCATATTTATAGGTACCATAGGGCACGACCTGCTTGTTTTTTCTCAGCTAGATGTTGTGTAACTCTTGGGACGTTATAATACTCATGCCGCCCCCAACACAAGCAACAAATGTGCATATAATGACATGTGATTATACATGGGCTGTAACGTGAGATTGTAACCTTCAATTGAAAATGAAAGAACAGCTTGGATTTCCGCATGTAAACCAGTCGCCGTATCTTATAAACCATAGACTCGAAAGGCTGGCGAATAGACTCCAATCATGAGTTAGAATAGTAAGAATGAAAGCACAGTTGACCACTAGCACAGAGACATCACAAGGGACCAATAAGCAAACGCGGCCAGAGTAGTCCAATACGATCCAGGCTCTCATTTGCACTCGAATATATCCAGACAATATCTTCTTCCCAACTCCGTATACAAAGGAAAGGAAAGGAAAAAAAAAACATCGAAAAAGGGATCGGTGGCAGATTCCCATCAAGAAGCTTCAATCGTTCCCAAACATATCAACGCGTTGTAACATCACTGCGTATCCAAACACTCACACACCCTCACATAGACAAATGAAAAAGACAAATGAAAAAATTCCCTTTTTATCCCAAATCCGTTCCTTCCCCGTATTGTACAATTGAATTGACACCAAATTTCCAACATGGCGGGTTGTGGGTAACACAACGATATAAAACCAAGGAGATTGAGAGAAAAAAAAGTAGAGGCCCTGTAACCCAGGGTAGAAAGAAACATTATCCCGATCACTATACCCGGGTTCCAAAATTAACGCGTCAAAGTAAAAGTAGGCTCGACAAGTATAAGACAGGCTCAGAATAAATCATGGCGTAATTAAGTGCTTGAACGCTCCAAGTATTTCCATTAAAAGTAGTAGCCGTTGTCGTTGATCATGCCAACGGCTACACCATTGAACTCGTCGAATTTGGGCATTATTATTAAACTCGGGTCGCGGTCCAGTGGTATGAAGCTGTCATCGTTGGTGAACTGGCGAAGCAAGTCTTCCTCTTGCTCATTCATACTCAGAGGCATGGGCCCACCCATCGATGTCATATTCATCATCATACCAGGGGCAGAGTAGTTGACGACGTCATCAGCTGCCGCTGTTGTCGTCGCGGGGTCCAAGTCGAAGAAATGCGTTGATGGCGGCGACGACGATGATTGAGAGAGACCCGGCGGTGTGTTGTATTGGCTTGATGTGCTCTTGCCAGGAGAGGAAGGATGTGAGGCTCTCTCCATAATTGCTTCCGGGGACACATACGAGTGCACGCTGGCTTCTGAAGGGGATGTGACAATGCTGTTTGCTGTTGGATTGGGCATGGTAGGCATGGGCGCTGATGAAAGTGGGCGCATTGGCTCTGCCTCGGCCTCGATTCCCATATCCAACACCTCGTTGAGCACGTCGAGTTCATAATTGGGGGAATTGGTGGCTGAAACGTCCGAGTATCCCGAAAATGAAGAGATGGAGCTGATGGACATGTTCTTCTTCCTAGTCTTTGAAGATTTTTCCAAGCGCGCATCCATCTCTGGGCGGTTCTTCTTGGGGCGTCCGCGCTTCACATTCTTCCTCACAATTCCATCAAAGGCACCAACACACATGCCTCGCTGACGGTGTCTTGTGAGAGCATCGTGGCGCGCAAATTTGTTGCCGCAGTCGCAAGGATATGGCTTGATGCCTGTGTGAATCTTGGCGTGTCTCTTGAGATCGTGCTGGCGAACAAAGCACTTCCGGCAGGCAGGGCACTGATATTGGCGATCGTTGAGATGAGTCTGGATGTGGGATTTGATGTTTTCCTTGCGACCAAACTGTTTTCCACAGTCTTCAAACAAGCAAGTCCACTTCCCATCCGTCGTCTCTGGTCCTTGGATGAACTGAGCAATCTCTTCGCCAGTGACGCCTGTGTCGGTTCGCGTGTCTTCGATATTGATATCGGCGATGCTAGCCGCGCTAGCAATGCTTGCTGCGGATTCGGTGCGACGATGGCGGCTAGGGCGGCTGATGGAAGAATTCAGGCCGCTGTACTTGTGATCGAGTTGAGGCTGCGACGACTGAGCAGCATATCCGCCCTCGGCTATCGGTCTCATCTGCGGTCTGTCTAGCTTTGTCATTGGGGGGAGCATCCATTCATCAGTAGTAACATTGTCAGCACGCCTTGGTAACTTAGCGGATTCATACTCGTCCATTTTGTTCATGTTCATGCTCAAGTTCATGTTCATATAGTGCGACGTCTGCATGGGTACAGCAGCGTTCGATGGCTCTTTGCCTGTAGAGGCGCTTGGGCTTGCTGCACCGGTAACTGCAGCTGAGAGGCTCGGCTCGGCTTGCGGTTGCATTTCATCAAACATAAGACCAAAAACAAGATGCCCTAATGGGAAACAATGAAGTGGTGAAGAACGAATGGATTCCAGATCCAAGTTCAAAAGCCAGCTGAGCTGCAGTAAATGGTCCCTTGGAAGCTCAAGTAGGAAGCCAGCGCGGTCGCC
The DNA here is from genome assembly GCF_020647865.1 of Trichoderma asperellum. Lineage (NCBI taxonomy): Eukaryota > Fungi > Ascomycota > Sordariomycetes > Hypocreales > Hypocreaceae > Trichoderma > Trichoderma asperellum. Next base: position 2,668,474 of record NC_089416.1, read on the forward strand.
ACGGCAACGGCCAGCGCAGACGTCTCCACCGCTCGGCCGCGCCTATCGCACTGAGGTCGCAGCTTTAAAACAGCCCGGCGATTTGTGCTGAGACAAGTCCAGGAACAAAGAGGGCTTGTGGCGATGCAATGTTGATTTAGAGCCCGGAGCGATCCGCAATTGGGCGTTGCCGGATGAGTTGTCGGTCTGCAGCTAGGCGGAGCCGAGCATCTCATATCCATGTGCATGCACATAACTATGTAGCGTACTCTATGAACGCGATACATAAGAAGGCATTATTATTGTTGTTTACGGAGCACTCCCTAGTAAAAACTAGCACAGCACTGCTAATAATACAGAGGACAAAGCGTGGGCATAGCTCTGGGCTCTACTGGAGCATGCCAGCACCCACCTACATGGATGGCGACGATGCTTCAATAACCAATTCCCTGATTCCCATGTCTCACGGTGACGACGATATCTCAGTTTTCCAACTGCATGCATCTACCCGCCTATCCCTTGGGCGCACAAGCACTCGAGATAATGTTTGAGTGCTGAGACACCCTTGCCGAGTGTATTGTTTCTGGCGCTCACGCCCAAAGGAGGGCAGCTGACGTGCACCATGGCAACGCGGATTGGCCTGTTCAGTAAGATGAGTCGCTACTAAGCGCTACTGCTGCTAAGAGTAATATTTATCGACGTCAACAAACCAGCCGAACGCGGAAATTACTGGCCTGCCAATCTCGCTCGGCGTCTGATAGTCGCTAATAATAAATCACGGGCAATCTTAAAGGAGGGTCGACGTCTCAATAGAACAAGTAAACATTGTCGTTGAGAGGGCCACTAAGACGGCCATAGCGGCTATTCTAGCTCTCCATGTGGACAGCCAGCTTCATTAGGCGCCGGTTGATACTACACCCATCAACAACACGGGAGCCGGTGGCTGGCTGGAACACGCCACCGTTGAGCCACTGCCGGCTTGTCATCGATGGGCTGGACTAACTACTGCACATGCGAGATGATCATGATGATACGATGCATTCCAGCCTACGGCCTACTAGTAAGCCCGGTAGCTGCTGCTTGACAGCCAAGGGCCGTTCCCCGCTTGGCCAGGTTGGAGTCCAAACCAAGGCGTGGGATTGAGCTAGCACTGCAGAGATTACTTTGTAGTATGGAGAAATGCTGCTACTACATACTATGTACAGTAGGCATTGACGACTCCAGTCCCATGTTGCTGCATGTCGGGCTGCAGGCCGCACGTACATGAGAAAAATGGAGTTCTGATACCACTAGTCGTAGGTAGCAGTGCTCGCCGTACTATTGCCAATACGCGCGACTCGCATCCTGGTCGTCATAACATTGCCAGGTTTAGCTTGCCCATGTCGCTGTAACAGCATGGAAAAGACAAAGATTCACAAACGGGATCCACAGGCTTTGAACTGGTGGCTGAAATGTTAATTTAATCGACAAGATCTTGGAAGTCAGCCCAGGTACATGCAGATCAGATGCATATAAACAGATTTCGAGCGGCGTTGAAACCGACGCCTTCGACCATCGACTACTACATGCATGCACCTAGACATAGGATATTACCGGTTAGTAGTAGTAGTAGCAGTGCCACCTTCACAGGGAAAAAGAAAGAAAAAAAAAAGGGGGAAACTATCAGCCGGTAATATCAGATGATTTGCTGCCTTTAATGCAAAGATCTCTCAGTCTCTTAGACGCCAAAACAGGCATGTGACTTACAAGGCCTTGAGCTGAAGGTCATGCCGTGTCTAGCATCTTCCTAGCACGAAGCACCGCGCAGGCTCATCAGCATTTCGTCCATATTTTCATGCTAGAACTGCCCCAGGACCGATTTTCTACGCTCTTCACGCGCCCCTCATTCGAAATTTGCAGTTGCTGCTGGGATCACATCAATTAATGGAGCCCTACCGCCAAAGGTCTTGAACCAAGGCCGCTAGATGTTTAGCACCTGCAGCGCTAGGTCGGCTTGCGCTTTTTTCTCCCTCCAGCGGCTCACGATGGGTGTTTCCGGGTTTCAGGCTGCGGTGCTCACTGCTCAGGTGCCCTATAAGCCGCCTATAAGCTGCCCGCTGGGCCAATGCAACCGCCGCGCCAACCGAAGCGTTCGTCGGCCCAGTGGGCGAGAAAAGAAAAAGTGCCGGGGTGACTTGGCCAGGGCTTAATATCTGGTGACCGACCTTTCGACTTCGTTCCGTCACCCTTGAAAATCCCTCCTCCGCTGTCATTGGCTGCAACCTCTGGCTGACTCCGAAAACTGGTTTTCGAAGAATTGAAATCCGTCTTTGATTTTTTCCTTCTTGCTCCCGACGGCGAAATTTTGGAACGTTCATTCTCGACGCCCGCGAGTCGCCAACCGCAGCCATGTCGATGGTAAACGCCTCCCGAGGGAACAATCCGAGCCGGAATCAGCCACGGAGCACCACGCCATACAACAATGCTGGCTCTACTGTTGCGAGCTCCGGCATCCCTCGACCGGTGCTAGACCAGCAACCGCCTGCTGAATCCAGTGCTGCCGGCCTCAGCGCAAGCAGACAGAAGCAATCCAAGCGCGATGAGGTGAGTCGATGGTTGATTTGTTTACTACGGCTATTGTCTTCCCCCTAGCGCTGTCTTGAGTCGAAGTGGAGAGCTCTTGGAAAGAAGCTATACAAGACCCCTCAGTAGTGATAATATTGGGTGTATCTTATGGCTAATGCACGCGCACGCAGGCAATTCGCCGGAAAATGGAGAGCGATCTCTCCAAGAAGAAGACTCTCACGGGCCGATCGCGACCGAATCGCAGAGCCCCTCCCGGGACTGTGCTTGCCCTCAAGCCGAGCCAGGCTCTCCAGATCAAGCCTGCCACGACGGTCTCCGAGGCTGCTCAACTGATGGCGGCGAAGAGGGAGGATTGCGTCCTGGTTACCGATGACGAGGACCGGATTGCGGGTATCTTTACCGCCAAGGATCTTGCGTTCCGTGTGGTCGGGGCTGGACTCAAGGCTGCCAACGTCACTATTGCTGAAATCATGACCAAGAACCCTCTCTGTGCCAGAACCGACACAAGTGCAACTGATGCGCTAGACCTAATGGTTCGCAAGGGCTTCCGCCACTTGCCCGTCATGGACGAGAACCAGGACATCTCTGGTGTGTTGGATATCACCAAGTGCTTCTACGACGCCATGGAGAAGCTGGAGCGAGCATACTCCTCCTCGAGAAAGCTCTACGACGCCTTGGAGGGCGTGCAGTCCGAATTGGGCGCCAGCCAGCCGCAGCAGATTATCCAATATGTGGAGGCTCTTCGATCCAAAATGTCTGGGCCCACACTGGAAACCGTGTTGAACGGCATCCCGCCCACCACGGTCAGCGTCCGGACCTCGGTCAAAGAGGCTGCGGCCATGATGAAGGAGAACCACACCACTGCAGTGCTGGTGCAGGACCAGGGAGCCATTACCGGCATTTTTACGAGCAAGGACGTAGTTCTTCGTGTCATTGCTCCAGGCTTGGACCCGGCCAATTGCAGCGTCGTGCGTGTCATGACCCCTCACCCCGATTTTGCCCCAATGGACATGACCATTCAGGCAGCCTTACGGAAGATGCACGGTAAGCACGTTCCAATTTCTACCTTTTTCTTAATCCTTCCCATCTCTGTTGGCCTTGTTCCAGCTCTATGGCGATTTCGCTTTCGAGTGCCGTAAAAGCAAAAAAATCATGGTCAAATATGTGTCTAACAATCATATTTCAGATGGCCATTATCTCAACCTTCCCGTCATGAACGATGGCGGCGAAATTGTGGGAATGGTCGATGTGCTCAAGCTGACTTATGCTACATTGGAGCAAATCAACACCATGTCTAGTGACAATGGTGAAGGCCCTGCGTGGAATAAGTTTTGGCTCTCCATCGACCATGAGACGGAATCTATGGTGTCTGGCGACGGCAGCCTTAGCCACCACCCTCACCACGGCTCTCGTATGATGTCTCCCGAGGCGAACCGCCTGGGAGATAGCGTCGCCCCCAACGACTCTGCGTCGCACATCGGATTAGACTCACCTCCTCGGTCGATCGCTCCGGACCTGACGCCCGGCGACATTCCGTTTGCCTTCAAGTTCAAGGCGCCTTCAGGACGGGTGCACCGATTGCAAGTGGTTGCATCGCAGGGCATCGAGTCCTTTGTGCATGCCGTCGCATCCAAGCTCGGAAATGAAATCGAGGCCCTTGGAGGCATGCCCGATGTTTTTGAGGGCAGAATCGAAGGCTCGGGCTTTGCTCTCAGCTACATGGACAACGAGGGTGATACCGTGTCCATCACCACCGACAATGACCTGCTAGAGGCCATTCTCCTAGCACGCCAAGCACATCTTGAGAAGGTCGACCTCTACGTGCATGACTCCGAGAAGCAGCCTTCAGCGCCTTCACTGGACGCACTCCCTACCCCGGCCTCATCATCTGCTGGCCTCCGTGAGCGACGGAGAGCTTACGAGGAGGATTCGGAGAGTGAGGAGGAGGAATCAGAGGAGGAAGAGGAACGGCCTGTCCGCCGATCGCGGCGATCAAGGACGGTGGTTCACCAGGAGCAGCTGATTGCCGGTGTGCCCAACGATCTCTTGCTGCCCGGCGCTATCATCACTCTTGCGGTGGTAATTGTCGGAGTGTTTACTATTGCTAGAGCGACTAGCCGGTAAAGAATGCAGTGCATCCCCTCTTGTATGGCGTTTTATTCCCCATAATGACCTTGACGAAGAAAAAGTTGGTTGGCATTGGTAACTGTAGATTTCTCAAGCACAGACAAATCGTCATAGATTTAAGGCTTTTTTTTTTTTTTTCCATACGACTTTTACTTGTAATTTCATATCATGATATCATAAACCAAGGGAAGGCATCCATCAAAAACAGAAACAGAAACAGATGAATTTCGATTTTCGTGTTCCTGTAGTAAATGCCCCATTTTCAAGGTATAGAAAAGGTAGCTCTCCACTACATGATCAACATACATATAGAGCAAGCTGCACACATCCAATCTAAAATACAGTACGAGCCACTTTCGACGTGGGGTTAATGGTTGCTGCCACCGGACCGCGGGGTCATTTTAGTGCACAGCAAGAAAAACGTTGGCAGCTCTGAGCAGTGGCGGAACCGGAAAATATGCCTCGCCGCAGACACTCCATCCAGAGCGGCGTGATCCAAAATTTGGACTCGGGCGACCTAGTCGGACGGTAGCAGGATCGCAACACAAGCCGCCATGAATGTCCAGAGCGCTGCTGTGCGGCATGGTAAGTCAATTGAATATGTAGACTTGTCTAGGGGATGCTGATCAAGTGCAGGCCGCCGCGCATTGGCGTCTCCTCTGCCGAGAACCGTTCTACGACAAATCTCGACCGAAGTAAAGACGGCGACAGCCTCAAGCTCAACATCCAATGGGCCTGCTCAGGCGTGGCCGACGCCCCAGGCTGCCGCTGCCTCTCCCAAGATGGTTTCTTCATCGAAGAAGAAGCAAAAGATTGTCGAAGAAGTCATCATGACCCTCGGAGCCAACTCTTCGCAGCAGCACCACGGAACCGCATGGACAAAGTCACATCAGAGGGGCAAGCAGAATCTGACCCCCTCCCAACAGTATGCCGAATTTCAGCGCATTCAGAAGAATACAAGAAGCCTTGGTTCAAAGCTTGAGAAGCGCTATATCCCCACGGAAATCATTAGCAACCCTCCCCGGCCAGAGGACGTTACGCTGGAGCTGTTGATGGCGTCGCAGACACACATGGGACACAACACCTCACTATGGAACCCGGCCAATTCACGATACATTTACGGCGTGCGACAGGGCGTCCACGTCATTTCTCTCGAAACGACAGCGGCGCATCTTCGACGGGCGGCCCGAGTGGTTGAGGAGGTGGCCTACCGCGGCGGCATTATTCTCTTTGTCGGTACCCGCAAGGGCCAGATGGAGATTGTCACAAGGGCATCTGAGCTGGCAGGCGCCTACCACCTGTTCACAAAGTGGACCCCTGGCGCCATCACAAACCGAGACGTCATTCTCAAGACCCAGGGCATGAAGGTGGTGGACCACCTGGATAAGGAGCTTGATGGATTCGACATGTTCAAGGGCACAGCGAGACCGCTGCTGCCGGACTTGGTGGTTTGCCTCAACCCCTTAGAGAATTACACGCTGCTGTACGAGTGTGGCCTGAAGAACATTCCCACGATTGGAGTCATTGACACAAATACCGATCCCTCATGGGTCACATACACGATTCCCGCCAACGACGACAGGTTAGTAGAGCTGTTAATAGGCCCATTTGCTTCCACTCTGATGATTGCTAATTCTTCCCTTAGTCTTCGTGCCATGGCATTGGTTGCTGGAGTCCTGGGCCGTGCGGGAGAGGCCGGCCAGAAGCGACGTATTCAAGACGCCAAAAAGGGCGACATCTCATGGAGCACCTCTCCTGAGCTTAGCCGCCACATGAGAAAGGAAGTGCAGGCCGCCGTCCTCAAGAGGAAAGAAGTCATGGGCAGGATGCAGGCCAACATTCAGGGATTCACAGATGAGGAGTTGAAGCTGCTAAGGTCGCAGTACCTGGGCGAGCAGCAAGAAGAGGTCACTGAAGAGGAGCTGGTGAACTTGATGGGAGAGACTGTCGCGAGTGAGGCTGCGGCGCCTGCTGAGACGACGTTGAGCGCGCAGTTGGGTAGCATCGAAGCGCAGCTGGAGAGCTTGAAGGCGAACGCTGCCGAGATTGAGTCAGCAGTCCGGGAAAATGTATAAAAGACAATTAGACGCATGTATAAAAGGGGGAAAACAGGGGAGGAGAGGGATTTTAAAACAGAAATTGTATAATAGACGACGTGTATATGGACGGATGCAGGTGCACGATGCAAACGAGATGAACGTTTCCACCTTAATTTGGCCCATTTCAAAGCGATCCCGTCCATCCCTTGCCCTTTTTATCTTTTCCTCTCGTTTCTCTTCCTCCTTCTTCCCTTTTTTTCCTTTCCCCGAGCAACGGCCGCCTGCCAATGACATCGCCAGCTTAACCTAGAGGAAGCCCTGCGAGCCGAAACGGAGAAACCCTCGCTCCGACGAGGATTTACCTTAAAGATAAGGTACCTCCGATACCATTTTTAGCTGCCGACACACACACACACCACCCTGCAAAAGGGCTTTCCGCCTCCCCCGAGCAGAACGTCGCACGACGAACTTTTCAGCACAGCAGCCAGCACCAGCACCAGCGGCAATCCAGCAAGCCAAAGCCCAGCGGAAAGAAAAACAGCCCCCGAAGCAGGACGTCAGGCAGTCAGCCAGCAGCGCGAACAGCGGCCGAGCCAAAATTCCGAACGGCACCCATCCAGACGAAACTGGCTGCCATCGCTGGATCTTGGCCGCGCAGAAAAGAAGAAACCCTTTTAACCTTTTTTTTCTTACTGGGGGAAAACAGTGAGGCTGGAGCCCGCGCAAAAGGGAGCAACCAAAATTTTTAGAGGACGACCCTTGGATTTTTTTTTACCCTTCTTTCCACTTTGGGCCTTTTTTTTTTTTTTCCTGCGTGCGCGCTGCAGCTGCGCTGGGACGTACCTGCAGAGAGGGAAGGAAAAATTTCCTAGGCGCTTTTTTTTTTATCTCTTTATCTCAAGCTCACCCTCTATCGTCCAGGCTGGTAGTGGCCTTGGCTTCAACTTTTTTTTTTAGGTGGACTTTTTTGGAGGAGAATATTCGGGTTCTTTTTTTTTTCTCTCTCTTCTTTTTTGGCTCTTTCTTTGTTTTCTTTTTCTTGCTGCAAGGGGGAGGGAGACAGCTGTTTCCGATCCTGAGGGGATACTTCCTTTCGTTTCTTTTCCTCGTTTCTTTTCCCCTTCCCTTCTCTTCTTTCATCCATGGTAAGTTGTCCTCTTCTTTCTTCCTCTTCCCTTCCTGCCCCCCCCTCCAAGCTATACCCAATTGGCTCCCCAAGTCCCTTCCAGCCCTTCTTCCCCTTCGGTCTGACAGTTGTGCTCCCCTTGCGTGGGATGACGTACCCCCATGGTGGTGAATGGGCTGCGATTCCCTCATCCCAGACAGACTGACGCTGCGGCGAGGCTCGTGCCGTCGATGTTTAAGCGGGCCGGTGGCTGATTATCAAATATGCACAGAGCATCCTGCGTTGACCAACGGCTTTCCCCTTCTCTCACGCCCCCTCCCCCCTTCCGAGCTTTGCCACGCACGCGCTACTAGTTTCCTCTGCCATCGCATCTCGTCCCGGCTCAGCGCAAACGATGCCGGCCGCCGTCGATGACCCGGCCAGCCCCACAATCCATCGGGTCTCCGGCCAGCCACCATTCCCGGATCCGAACAACCCGTTCCTGCCGCCGGACATTGTGCCTCGCCAGGTGACGCTGCGAGACCGCCAGACCGTGGCCACCATCGTGCCCTTTGCGTCGCGCCACCAGATCCCCGTGTCGCTGGTTGTGTACCTGTGCGCGCAGATCAACAAGGAGATTGATGGCGGCGACACGTACCCCCTGATGGACCCCTTTACGGCCGATGGCTTCGCCGACTTCTGGTTCCAGAACTTTGGCGCCGTCATGCTGTTGGGGAGCATCGAGGGCGCGCATCAGCTTCTGGACGGCAAGGACTGGGCCAAGGAGTGTCTGGGCAGCTTCTACATCCGGCCCAACTACCCGGGGCGGAGCAGCCACGTGTGCAACGGCGGCTTTCTCGTTACCGACGCGTCCCGTAACCGCGGTGCCGGTCGCTTGATGGGCGAGGCGTATATTGACTGGGCGCCGCGGCTGGGATACACCTACAGCGTGTTCAACCTCGTGTACGAGACCAACGTGGCGTCGTGCAAGATTTGGGATGCGCTGGGCTTCAAGCGCATTGGACGAGTCAAGGGATGCGGAAACCTCAAGAGCTATCCTGACCGTCTTATCGACGCCATCATCTATGGACGAGATCTGGCTCCTGGGGAAACGGAAGAGCTGGTGAGCGAAGAGCGCTTCGATAAGATCAAGTACTACCTCAAGTACGGCAAATATCCCAACGGCGCAGACCGGGCTGAGAAGAGCCGACTGCGCAGTGCGGCGACGCACTACAAACTGCTGGATGGCGACAAGCTCATGCTCAAGGACAAGGAGGTCATATCCGACCCGGCGCGACAGTATGAGATTGCGCGCAGCGTGCACGTCATGCACCACGGAGGCATCAACAAGACGACGGCTACCATTGCGGAAAAGTACCACTGGAGTCGCATCAAGGAAACCGTCAGCGACGTGATCCGAGCCTGCGCCGAGTGCAAGGAGCTGGGCAAGACGCCGAACCCAGGAGGCACCAAGAAGACCGCTGCGCCTACCGCTACCACTGCCGCTTCGGTGCCGGCGTCCACAATCACGACGCCTGCTCCCACGCCCATTTTGCCCAGCAACGGTCCTCCACGGAACCACTCAATACCGTCCAACATTGCAACTACGGGGAGGATCTTGGCTCTGCAAAGCCACGATACTATGCTGTCGCTATCACCAAGCACCAGCCCCAGCCCGAGCGCATATGCAAATCCCAGCGACATCTCCGTCATACCGCCATCTCAGACGTTTCAGACCACCCAAGGCCTCCACCACCACCAACAGCAGCAGGCGCAGCAGCAGCACCACCACCATGGCCTTTCACCAGATCCTCACCACCACCACCACCTGCAACAAACCCTGCATCACCACCAAGTAACCCACCAACAGCCATCTCTCCACCACAACCCCCATCACCCAGCCCACCACCTCCACAACCCCATGCTGCAAGACCAGCCAAATCAACACGAAACGCATGTCTACCAGCCCATCGACCCCCAAATCATAAATCACCACCACCACCCTCAGCAACACCATGACATCGCCTTTGAGCACTACCACCCACACGCCGATTTCCAGGCACTCCTCAGCGCAACCGAAGATGTCGTGTCCACCCAGCCCGACGGCGATGTCCCGCCCTCCGTGGACACCGACCTAGAGATGCTCATTGAGCACGACGCCGTGGACGACGAAGACGTCAACGATGTCGGCCAAAACGACCATCATGGGGGTCACGTCATGGGCGACGACGATGTCATGGTGGATGGCTTAACTGGCGGCGCACCGCAAATGATGCGCAGAATAGGACATAGAGACGGAAGGGGCATATATGACATCAATTTTGGCGGTCCGGCGGTCTGACTTCTTTTTTTCCATTTTTTTTCCATTTTCAAATCCGTTTTTATCATGAGAATGAATTGAGGCGGGGCGTTGCGTTGTTGCGTTGCAATGCGTTGCGTTGAAGTCCTTTCCCCCCCTTTCCCCCCCCCTTTTATTTTTAGCATAGGTAGGAGTAAGAGTAGGAAGTATGATTGATTGTGTGCGTCAGTGCAAATGGATATATGATGTATATACGGCCGCAACAAACGGGTATGATATGATATCCCTTATAGATTTCATATAAAAAGAAACAAATTTCTTTTCTATAGCCTGAATTGTACGATCATAACGTCGTGATGTGTTTTCCCACTGTAACCTTTACCTATCACATGTAATGGCAAGCCAAATTTCTAAATAGATTAAAGAATTTATAGAAAGTCGATGGAAAAAAAAAAGTCATATAAAAAAAAAGTCTAGTAGATAATAGAGGCCAAATTTTTTCTAGGTATCTTACAAGATCCTCAAAACCTCCATTTCCCTTTCTTTCTTCCCTTATTTTTCTTATGCGTGTAAATGCTTAACCCCCCCCTTGATTTGCGCCTCAATTCTTCCACTCATGCTTTCCTTTTTCTTTCCCTTCTTTACCGTCGAGGCATGCCCCGTCCTCTGCCCCTAAGTGCCCTCTGAGCCGCTCCCGGGGGAAGCTGACCCGGTGCCTGTGGCTTAGCGCTCTCCTCGTTTCTGATAGTCTCGTCAACACCCAAGATCAAGCAGCTGGCCTCGGTGGCAGCTTGCAGAGCGTTGATCTTGATCAGGGAAGGCTCCCAGACGAATCGTTGCAGCATGTCGGCGGTTCCCTCGTTCTGGAAGTCAACACCAGCCCAGGTGTTGCCCTTTCGGTGCTCCACGCGGAGCTTGTTTAGAATGTCGGTGGCGTCGAAACCGGCATTGTCGCACAGCTGCCGGGGGATAATCTCCAGCGCCTTGGCGAAGGACTTGATGATGGCCTGTTGCTTGTGGGGGATGTTCTTGTCGGCAAACTGGTGCAGGTAGGCAGAGATCTCCATCTCGACGGCACCACCACCGCCAACAATCGTTCGGTTCTTGACGGCTCGCTTGACAATCATGATGGCATCGTGCAGTGATCGCTCGACCTCGGCAATGAACTGCTCGGCACCTCCACGCAGGACCAAGGTGCAGGTCTTGGCCTCGGGGCAGCCCTCAAAGAAGTTGAATCTCTCTCCTCCAATCTGCTTCTCCTCGAAGGTCTCGCAAGTTCCCAGGTGCTCAGGCAGGATGTCTGAGCATGTTGACTGAGTTACGGCACCGGTAGCCTGAGTGACACGCTCCATATCTTCGGCGGCAACACGGCCAGCACAGAAAATGTCCCGGTCGGCGAAATACTGGGTAGCCAAGTCACCAATGGGTAGCTTGCTGAGCACAACCTTGGCGCCGGTCTTGGAGATGGCCTCCAGCTTCTGGTAGATGATCTGCCATTCCGCATCCACGATGGCCTGGTATTCTGAAACTTGCTCAACGCGAACCTCAGCGTTGTCCTTCTCAGCCTTCAACTCGAGCTCGACATTCAGGCACACAATCTTGGGCTTCTGGAATGACTTGGGCTGCTGCTCGAAACCGGCATAGGAGAAAGTCTTCTTGAAGGCAACACCGTTGACGAAGCGAGACTCGGTCAGGGAACCGCCGGGGATTTTCTTGATGCCGATCAGCTTCTCGTTTAGGTCGTTCTGGTCGAGTGACAGGACGGCGTCAACCACCACTGTATATTGTTAGTCTCCATGCAGTATCTCGTGTCATTTTGCGTGCAGCCATACTCTTTGTGAAAAACTCTGTGTTTCGCTTGATAAGCTTGCTTGTCATGGCGGTGGCGGCAAGTTTGCTCAGGGTATCACGCTGGCTTCCATCATCAGTGCTGACGGCAATCTCCTTGATCTTGTTGACGGCCATCTGCACCGCTCTCCTCAGACCCTTAATGATGATCTGTGAGCTGACACCCTGTTCGACATGCTCCTTGACCTCCTTGAGGATCTCTCCAGCCAGGACGACGACGGATGTGGTTCCATCTCCGACCTCAGCATCTTGTGATCGTGCGATATCGACGAGGATGCGGGCAGCGGGATGGACGATGTCGAGCAGCTAATTCATGCACTCAGTCAACTTGATTCCCATCACATTATAGCGCTCTGCAAAAGAGATGATGCATATAGGGGTCGGCCGTACCTTCATGACAGTCGCGCCATCATTGGTAATCGTCTGCTTGCCATTCTCGTCCACCATCAACAGGTCACCACCGTAGGGGCCCAGCGTCGACTTGATGGTGGCTTGGACCGCCAGACAGGCATTGATGTTGGAGACGATCTGGCCCTTGCCTTGGGAAGTGTCGGTTCCTGAAGCCCAGCGTTTGTCAGCGATCGTGTGTCTGTCGCCTCGTTGGATGGCGGGCAGCGGTGGGCAGCGACGGTGGGGTAAATATGAATCTTGGTACCTTCTTTCAGGACGATGATGGTCGGCGTCTGACCTCCGAACGACATTTTGGCGGTATTTTGCGATGACGAGGGGCCAAAACGCTTCACGACGAGGGGAGTTGAGATGCGGTGACTTTGCGGATTAAAGGGGCAGAATCCGGCGTCTTTGGGGACTCGCGGGTGTGCGAAGCTGTCGAGCTCCGGAAAATTGTTGCAGCCTTGACGATGGACTTGGGCGCACGGACCAGGGGGCCAGGGACAAAGGAGAGAGCAGCCCAGCCAGAGCCCCTCCAACCCCTTTAGGCACTAGAAGAATCTGGTGGGAGCAAGTGGAAGAAGAACCCCGCCAAAAGACGGCACAGGTGTGAGATAGAGCCTTGGTAATCAGACATTCAGATGGGATGCTGGAAAATAGGGCGAGAAAAACAGGAGAAAAATCATATAAAAATGTGAATGTAAAAGAAGATATATTTCGATTTTGTTTTAGTGTTTGAAATTCGACTTAGTACTCGTCGGGTTCATATCGAGGTGTATTGATCACGCAGTTTTCGACGTCAACGCAACAGTGTGAGAATTCACCCTGGCTTGACAAACCTATTACTGTTGCTAGTAATAAAACATCATTAAAATAAATCTTATTGCATTCCAAAACTTTTCATCATAATTATAAAGTAGGTGACGGCGGCTTTCCCTTGCCTCTGCCCGGCGCTGCCTCAAACTTGGCCTTCCATATATCCTCCTGCTGGAACAAGGCGATACACTCCATGGCGGTTGGTTTTCCGTAATCCGGGTCGGCGCCGCCTTCGACCAGAGCCTGTTCGTTCCTTTTTTTTTAGAATATAGTCCAAAAAGAAAACAAATATTCGATAAAGCGATAAATCCATGGAGGCGATGGGATGTTCATGCATACCTCAATCACAGCATCCTCCTTCTTAAACACGGCTCCAGCAAGGGGACTCTGCCCTCTGTCATTGACACGATTCGGGTCGGCGCCGTGTTCTATCAGCAGCTTAACCAGGTCTGCGTGCCCGTGATATGCTGCGAGCATGAGCTGGAACATAAATGTGAGTCATATTGCCATATGTTAAGAGATGTAGACACTCCCGCTGTTGCGGTTCAACAAGACGGCGTTGCTTTTGGCGAGGCTCTTACCAATGTGTCTCCCTTTTCGTTTGTCGTATTTGGCGGTAATCCAGCTGGAAGAGCTTGTTGGAAAACGGCGACGTCGCCAGCTCTGGCAGCATCGTACATTCGTCCAGCAAATGCGATGACTTCGGGCGAAAGCGTCGGAGCGCCTGAAGATTGCTGTGAGGTGTCCATGGTGTTATTAGCAATTAGATGTTTTCAATATGCTCCGTCCTCGTTAATTCTTATTAGGTATAGAACTGTCCTCTGTGAAGGGAAAAAAGTAAAAAAAAAAAAGATTGATTTGATTTTGTATCGGAGAAAACTGAAGCTGAAAAGTAAAATATTCGCGAGCTATATGGAGTTGAGATCCCGAGCTCCGAGCTGGTAGCCACCGATGACGTGTGAAGTGCAGCGTCCGCACTGGCGACGATGCTGGAATTTGCTTCACATGCCGAAAAAAAGGGAGACAAAGAGGCATCAGCACCAGCGGATCCTATGAAGGAGAGACACAAAGCTAGGTTCTACTATATGTGCACATGAGAATTTTTACAGCTCTTATTGATGAGTGCAGTCTATGAAAAGTAAAGGTACCTGCGATCAATAACCCCAGGTCTGCTATTGCAGCTCGTAGCAGCGGACTCACTTATCCCAGGTGTGGAAAAGGAAGAAGCACGACTATCAATCCTTGTGAAGCAAAAAAAATGTCAAAAAAGGTCATTCTCAGTTTCGCCAAAGTCAAAAAAATATTTTACATCGCTCGCTCAAACCGTTCCCTACTCATTCTAATAAAGTCGCCCCAGCTGCAAGTGAGGTTGTGCGACTCGGCATAGTGGCGAATAGATAAAGGTAATCGGAACCGGCCGTTAGAAGAAAAGAAAAGAAAAGACAGAAACGTTTCCTCCATGCATCATATCCGAGCATGTCTATTCATTCTTGTTTGCTGCGTTTTGACCATCATTATTTTCTGAATCGAACTTCGAAGTCGCTCTCCTGTTTGCGTCTCGGCACTCACTCGTGTTCTCGCAATCTCCGAGCGACTCTGTCGTCATCAGGGTTTGGCTTTCTGAATTGCCCCTCAGTAGTCCGCAGTGCCATCGCCTTCGCTGGTATCGGGCTCGTTGGGAAGAGGGGCTTCTGGAGCCTCTGGTTGTGGCGTTTCTGGCCTATGCTGCGGCATTGTCATGGAAAAGTAATTGGATATGTTTAGAATTGATGTAATCAATGGTGGTGGTGGTTGGAATACTGTTGTCGGCAAGGTTGGCCGGAAAAACGAGGAAACTTATAACGCCCACTTCAGGGAAATTCTTCCATGGCACAGACTCCTGTCCTCGTGATAAGCATCGTTACGTCAGGAAGTAGCATTTTGTGTAGCATTTGGGCTGTCTGCCTACAGTTGGTTGGACAAGCGAAGAGCAGCAATCAGTGCGCGTCTGTGACAGGACGGCAGCAGATGGCTTGGAAGAAGACGAAACGCCACCCAAGATCGAACTGTGTTTTAGCAGAAAACCAGCGATGAGGATGATCCTAAAGCTTAATTCTCCAACTCTGGCTGAAGGCAGTTTCTTCAATGTAAGACCTGCGGCACACAAGAGTGCGAGCGTAAGACTCTCTCAATCTAGCCTGGGCTTCACAAAGAGGAAAAAATATTAATTGCGTATCTGTGGCAGGTATCAGCTCACATGAATATGATGAGATGTAACGCCGGCAGCATGTAACGCTGACAGCGCGCCATTCCTGGCCCGCTGTCAATCGTGCTCACATGTCAAGTCAACCGATCTAGCCAACGACGGCAGGCAAATAGTATTTACGATGCATTGATACACAAAACTCTTAGGACACCGCGAGTCGGCCCTTGACCCTGGTCAAGACCGAATATATTGGATTCTGGACCTGGAGGCAAAAGTTGATGGATGGAAAAAAGTGATCGCCGAGAGATGGACGGACAGGCATACCACATGCTAGCGGAGTCTGGTACAGGCCCTTCAGTGGCTTCTGGCTGGCCACGGCCCCTCCCCCAGCGACCGATAGGCTCTGCAGCCCCTCCTTGAGCGTCTTCCCCGCCGCTAAGGCGCTGTAGCGGCGTCCTGTCGTCCGAGGGGTGACGTATCGATCACGCCAGATGCGCATGCGAGGGTGCGCCAACTTTTCACATCAGACAACCATCACAATGCAGCCACAACTCTATCAGCGAACGAACCACCGCCGTGGAGATTGCCCTGGCCGAATCAGGTTCGCCAATCTGGTGGGCGCCATGGGCCCTGTGCAGCTCTCCCCAGGGCCATTGGCCACTGGCACCCCAGCAAGCTGCGGCCGCGTCCTGCTGGGCTCGTTCGATTGAACTGCATGGCATGATACGAGCTTGTTTATGCTGCTTTTCCAGTCAATCGGAGCTGCAGAGAGTGCCCTGCTTGCATTGTCCTCTCATCCCCGGCTCCATTGGTCGGTCCTAGCTCCTCGATCTGTGGGTTCAAGCTCCCGTGGCTGTGGTGTAAACGTCGTTGACTCCCCCATATTATCTATTCGACCGAGCACGGGAGGGGCGGCAGACCAAAAGTATCGACGGCTTATCCTGGTAGGCGGCTTTAACTAGCATCCGTATCGGCGGGAAGCCATCAGATCCAGCCGCTCGCTCTTGGCCCTTGGTCTTATACTTAAGTAGGTAGAGGCGCTCTTCGCTCTGGAATACGTCTTGTATCTGCAAGGCAACTCCCTTCTTCAGAATATCACAAGCTAAGCAACTCTCCAACAATGGCCGAAGTCCAATCAATTCGGGCTTTTGGCCAAGCCCGCTCAACTGTCCAGGGCACTCCACTGTCCGATGAGGAAATCAAACAGTACAATGACTACTTCAAAGCCAGCTGTTATCTGTCTCTGGGCATGATTTACCTGAGAGAGAACCCTCTCCTTCGCGAGCCCCTCAAGAAGGAGCATTTGAAGGCTCGTCTTCTTGGACACTTTGGATCAGCGCCTGGCCAAATCTTCACCTATATGCACTTCAACCGTCTCATCAAAAAGTACGACCTAGATGCGTACTTTGTGTCTGGCCCCGGCCACGGTGCTCCAGCAGTCCTCTCGCAATCCTATCTCGAGGGTGTCTATTCGGAAGTCTATCCAGACAAGTCACAAGATATTCAGGGTCTCCAGAAATTTTTCAAATACTTCTCCTTCCCGGGTGGAGTTGGCTCCCATGCAACTCCCGAGACCCCAGGCTCTATTCACGAAGGTGGCGAGCTCGGCTACTCTATTTCTCATGCCTTTGGCTCTGTATATGACTACCCGGATCTCATTGCCTTGACCATGGTAGGAGATGGCGAAGCAGAGACTGGACCTTTGGCCACTGCGTGGCATAGCACCAAATTTCTAAATCCCATCACGGATGGCGCTGTCCTTCCTGTTTTACATCTCAACGGCTACAAGATTAACAACCCTACCATCTTGGCGAGAATACCGCATGACGAGCTGCAAAAGCTATTTGAGGGCTATGGATGGACTCCCTATTTCGTCGAGGGAGATGATATGGACACTATGCATCAGGCCATGGCCGCAACGCTCGAGCACTGCGTCAAGGAGATTCGGGGCTACCAGAAAGAGGCCCGCGAGAGCGGAAAGGCTATCCGACCAAAGTGGCCCATGATTATTCTCCGAACACCAAAAGGCTGGACTGCGCCTCGTAAGGTGGATGGCAACTATCTCGGAGGCTTCTGGAGAGCACACCAGGTCCCCATTACCGACCCCTCCACAAATCCAGCCCATCTGAAAATCCTCGAAGACTGGATGCGCAGCTATGAGCCTGATAGGCTGTTTGATGAAAGCGGCAAACCTATCGCTGCATTAACTGCCCTTACTCCTACAGGTAACCGCCGTATGAGTGCCAATCCTGTTGCCAATGGCGGAATTCTCAGAAAACCTCTAAATATGCCCGATTTCAGAAAGTATGGCGTTGCCGTTGAGCATCCTGGCGCGGTCACGGATGCTAGTATGAAGAGACTGGGAGTCTTTTTACGAGATGTGGTTGCGGCAAACTTGCATAACTTTAGATTGTTTGGTCCTGATGAGACCGAGTCAAATAAACTGTCAGCAGTCTACGAGGTGGGCAAGAAGGTTTGGATGGGTGAGTACTTTGAGGAGGATGAGGACGGTGGCAATCTTGCTCCAGCTGGCAGAGTCATGGAGATGCTATCCGAACACACCTGCGAGGGCTGGCTGGAAGGTTACATCCTCAGTGGCCGCCATGGCTTATTGAACAGCTACGAGCCATTCATCCACATCATCGACTCCATGGTCAACCAGGTGGGTTGAAATACTCCGCTGCTTGTCTTTTACGACTGTTACGATTATGGCTAACCTTTGGTAATAGCACTGCAAATGGCTCGAGAAATGTTTTGAAGTGGAGTGGCGTGTAAGAGTTGCTTCTCTCAACATTCTCTTGACATCAGTCGTTTGGAGACAGGATCACAACGGCTTCACCCACCAAGATCCCGGCTTCCTTGATGTTGTTGCCAATAAGAGCCCCGAAGTCGTTCGTATCTATCTTCCTCCTGACGGAAATTGTTTGCTATCTGGTACGTTGCATTGTTTTCCATCATATGTATAGACGTTGCTAACAAAGCGTTTACAGTAATGGATCACTGTCTTCGCTCCTCAAATTACGTCAATGTCATTGTTTCCGATAAACAGGATCATCTTCAGTATCTCGACATGGACGCTGCCATTGTCCACTGCACGAAGGGTATCGGCATCTGGCCGAAATTCAGCACCGATATTGGACAGGACCCCGATCTGGTCATGGCCTCTTGCGGTGACATTAGCACTCATGAGACATTGGCGGCTATCGACCTCCTCCTCCAGCACTTCCCAGATCTCAAGATTCGCTATGTCAATTGCGTAGACTTGTTCAAACTGATTCACCCGAGCGAACATCCACACGGCCTTAGCGATAAAGAATGGGTTAGCTTGTTCACGGACAATACCCCCATCATTTTCAACTTCCACAGCTATCCCTGGATGGTGCACCGCTTGACATACAAGCGCCCTGGAAGCCAGAATATCCATGTTCGAGGATACAAAGAGAAGGGCAACATTGATACCCCCTTGGAGTTGGCGATTCGCAACCAAACCGATCGATTTAGCTTGGCCATTGATGCCCTCGACCGCATGCCTCACCTAAATAACCGAGGCGCGGCTGCTCGGCAGGCTATGCTGAATGCCCAGATTGAAGCTCGAACTGAGGCGTTTGAGAGAGGCATCGACCCAGAGTACTTGACGAAGTGGACATGGAAGCGGGATGGTTTGTGGAGCAAACATACATAGAAGTGTACTATTAATGGATAGCTGGAGACGCAGAAGGCTAGAGTAGAGGATTTTTCCTATACACTTAGAGCTGGTGTGGTCACGCTGCAATTTATATATATATACCATAATGTTAAAATATTTCTCATTGGCACATGCTATTAATTTACATTATGTTTTGGATATACCATCGGATGCCACGTGGAGAGCAAAAGAATAGGGGGACCTGCCAGTACAAGGCTATCATTCTATTAAAATGCACACCTTGACTAACCAAAGAGTTGTCAAGTTCAAATATATCAAAATCTCTACTACTTCTACTCCTTTCAGTATTAACGACTGCGGAAACTAAGCTTAGAGGATAGCTCATCGGAACACTGAGTTCCTAAACTTTAACAAGAAGCAGAAGCATCGACGTGGATGCGCCTCACTGCTTCTACACACCTCTTCTCTCAGAGCCTCTTTATCAGATAAACAACTGAGAACCCGAAAAACGGCTAAAGGTGGAAATTCCAGCCACCCGTAACAAGGTCCATCCATGCATTACTACCCAATATCGAGTATACGAAATATACACTGCAACATTGCATCTATGACGAGTCAGAAAATCAGATTGCAATGTGCGTTGCATTCGGTGAATTACGACTGCATTGCCAATCTCATCTGGGCTATTGGGACCCGCCAGCTGAATTGAAATGGGCTGCACCGATTGGACAGAATCTAGCGAGGCTGCGCGAGGCTGCACTGATAAGGATTGGGAGGAAGATATATTTTGGCCCATGATGGCTGAGAACGATGGACTTGGTAGATTCTGTGATTGCTTGGCTTGCCGACAGCAGATTGTTCAACAACGTATATTTTCGACGAGATAAGGTATTGATATTCAATTTGCTCGGCCTCAGTCAGGGTGATGGATGGCCTGTCGATGATATCTTTTGACGGCGTCGATGTCATGTATCATCAGACACCTCGACTGGCATTGGCAACGTACGCAGGAGTCAGGATCTGGATGAAGTTACGAGGTGATCTGGAGAGAAGAGTGGCGGGCGAGCGTCTTCTATTGTCTATTGTTCGGCATCCTGGAAAAGAGACTCACTGATTGCATCTCTTTCTACCGCCATCAACCACAAATGAACAATTACACATCTGCCCTCATCTCAAGCTTTGCGATTATTGAAAGTCTTCATAAAGTGCTACCTACCTATCCATCCCCTGTCATATTTATACACCTTAACTGACCTCTTATGCCCCCGTTTGGAGGTGAAGCTTTAGTTGCCACTATGGTTCTAGAGTCCGCTGACCATGACTTGTTCTAAACTGGCATCAACTTACCTACTAAGGAGTAATGAGCTGACCTCGCTAGCTTATCGGAATCTGACTGGTCGAGTCATTATAGCCCGGCTAATCATCATCGCTCGAGATCAAAATCGGCTTCTTATGAGGACTCGTTGGAAGTTGGAGGTTAGGGTAACGAAGGAGTCTGAGTAGAATTATATAGTTATAGCTATAAATTCCCTATCGCCAACTCCTTGCTATATTACCTAAAAAACGAGGTATCAACTTGGATATGCAGGTATTGATTAATTGTCTTTGCGCATATAAATTATTACGTGATGTATCATTGTGGAATCATTTTTATTTTCATTTTTTATTTAGCCAGACTAAGAATCACTCTGCAGTTGCTTGATCTCCAGGATCCTCTCATCTAAAGTGGTACAGCAGAGTCCATTCATCCGGCACCAGCCTCCATTTACCGTCATTACCGTAATAAAAAAAAATGCATCCATCATGCTAGACGAGAGCATCAAAAACAGTGCTCTAATACCGTCCAGGCACCCTGAGAACCTGGCCAGGGTAGATCATATCCGGGTTATCAATGCCATTGTGCCGGGCAATCTCCTCATAGGAGGTGCCATAGCGGGCAGCAATGCCACGGAGCGTGTCTCCCTGCTGCACCGTGATGGTGTGGCCGCGAGACCGGGAGCCAGAGCGGCGGCGGTGGTGCGACGAGCGGCTGGAGCGGCTGCTGGAGCGGCTGCGGGAGTGGCGACGGCGAGAGTGGCTGCGAGAGCGGCTGCGGTGTCTGCGCTCCTCTTCGTATCTGCGCTCGTCTTCGTACCTGCGCTCCTCCTCGCGTCTTCGTCGCTCTGCGTCCTCCTTCTCCTCGTGTCGTTCGTGGCGCCAGTCGGAAACGCCGTCCTGCAGCTTCGATCCGGCAATGGCGCCGACGATGGCGCCGACTACGCCGCTGGTCTTGGAGTGGCCGGTGGCCTGGCCGCCGAACTTGGCGCCGCCAAAGGCTCCGGCGGCGCCTCCCGCCAGAGCGCCCATCAGGCCTCGCTCGCCCTCCTGGGGCTCGCCGCCATAGTTCTGCTGGCCGTAGCTCTGCTGGCCGTAGCTCTGCTGGCCATAGCCCTGCTCGCCATAGTTGTGCTGGCCCTCCCCTCCATAGGGAGGAGGAGGAGGCTGCTGGTATTGTGTACGGTATTGGTCGTTGTTGCCCTGCTCGTAGTAGGAGTTGGCGGCGCCGCCCTGTTGGTGGTGGTAGCCCTCCTGGGGCGGGTATTTGTTGTCCTCGTTGTAGTAGCCGCTCATGGTTGCTTCGGCGTGGCAGAAACGGGTAGGAAGAAAAGCAGCAGCGGTGGTTGGAATGGAGTGTCTGGTCTAAGCAGCGCAGAAGCCGGAGCACAAGTCATGTGGGATGGGGACAGCGGCGCACTTTATAGAGCCTCGACAGACATCTATACAAGTATTACTGTAACAGACGCGACCTCCATCCAGCTCGGTCCCCATCTCCACTCCCCCTGCGCAGGCAGAGTGGCTGATGGGCTTGGCCTGGCGAGACACAGCCCCAATATCACGCTGCCACGTATACGAGCAAATGGGTGGCAACCTATAACGTTGGAGAACCAGGACGCACGGGGAACGCAGGTTGCCGCGAGTCTCAAGTGCGGAACCGACAATTGGATCCCTGGGTCTTGTCGATTCCTGTCAAAGGACCCTTCGGCTGTCTCTCTCGAGAATGCGGCGGTGTACTTGTATGGCGGGATGGACCCTCGGATGGATACATGTTGAGTAAGTGGATGTGGTTAGACCCCTTTAGTGGAACAAGGCAGCTCTGCAACTCGACATGTTCTGACAATGTTGTTTAGCAGTAGCACAAGTATCAAAGAGACTGGAAGCTGCGCCAGCAAAGCAGCAACTCAAAGCGGCATCAACTTTCAACCCATCTCCAGGCAAAGCCCTTGTCAACGATCGATCAGCCAGCATCTGAGGGACCCCTCTTTCCTATTTCCGCTGTAAGATGTCGTCAGTGTCAGGCTGCTCCACCTCAAAACGGATCCAGCTTCCCAGCGGTTCTTGGTCGAGGTGGCGCGGTTGGTTTGTCGCAGCCAGACGCCATGTTTCACCAATCAACTGCGCCAATCCACTGGCGGGTCAGGAATATGGCAGCCAATGGCTAGTGTCCGAAGCTGCCATGCATAGTTGGATGATGCTTAAAGAACTAAACAACAAGCATAGGGCATAAGTGTAAAAGAAGGCATGTCCGGCGAATAGGAAGAGTTCCAGCATATAAGTGTCGATGGGGAAAAAAAGATCGATATGAGCTAGTATCGCTTGCAGCCCGCAAGAACACAATCCCAGCGACTCTACGGAGTAGTGACTTCTTATGTGTGGAGTATTTTCGCCGTGTCGATTTCAGAGCAATGTGTTGGAGAACCAACAGTACTGGCTTAGACACACACACACATACATCTTGAGGTGGTTAAGCCCCGGGGAGTGAGTTTTTCTTCCTCTATTTTGCGTTTGATGCTTAATTGATAGTGTTTCTCTGCTGCTCGCTTAAAGTGTTGTCCAAAGTGCTGTTCAACGTATTCCCGCTCATAGTTCTCTTCATCATCTTGTTTGGCACAGCGCCGAGTATCCGGTTCTCCATCTTCTCTGGTTCCTCGATCGGCCGTGTCTTCGGCTTCATTTTCGACATCGTTTTCAGTGCCATCTACTGTGACGTCGGCAAGGTCACATAGCGTGTCGTCATCTGAACTGCTTTGGTTGCTGACTTCAGTATATATACTCTGGCCACTACATTAGAAACAAAGCTATGTTTTTTTTCACGTGAGGAGATGCTCAAAATAACATGAAACGAGGCTGTATATGACGTAGCCGCTCCATGATAAATCATCCCGCTTCCAATCGTTGTATGGGCTCCCATGGAATCACCCAAGCGTCAAGGATAAAACGGTCAAGTAAACCACCCAGCACGGAATAAATATAGAAGCCCGTCGAGCCAGTATATTAGGTTTCATATATAATAGAATAAGTTTAGACAAGATGGCTAGAAGACCACTATATGAGGGTGTTGTGGCGAGAAAAGGGACTGCAGAGTTGGAAGCAGCGCTACCTCGCTTAGCGGTGCAATAACAACTTTAATCTCCGCGACCAGAGACTGTACTCGAGGGGCAGAGTTTGAACGTGATAGTATGTATGTACATGCATATATGTATATTGCGATAGTCGAACTATTGCGTATATTTAGACCTCATTGTGCATCTGAAAAGGGCCTTTTTAGCCATATCGGATCCAGCCATGCCACTTATCAAACATAATCGTACAGCTCCAAGCAGAGCGCCCATCCATCATCCACTCCCGTCGGTTTTACCGTTAAAAAATTATACCTAAAAACGCCTTTCCCATGTAATATTACACTTTTATACATCTGAACCCAACTAGTATATGCCTGGCCCAAATAAACATGAGACTCCCTATCATCATAGAACAGCCACAAAACAGCTGCAAGCCCAGGTAATCACCATGGTGGGCTGACACAATTGCACCGCCAATGGGGCTTCCTATCAGCGCTCCAATGGACTCAATTGCAAAGAGTGTGCCGACTCGAGTGCCTATTTGGCTGATGTCGGAGATTTGCGAGACAAGCGTTGTGCAAACACCGATGAAGCCTCCAGAAGCGAACCCAAAGATGGAGACAAAAACAAGCACACCGGCGATGCTCTTGATGGGTATCCAGATCACAAGGCAAACAAGGGCAGAGAAAAAGGTGATTGATACCATCATGTTGAATCTACCAACCTTGTCGGCAGTAACACCCGAAAGAACTCGCCCCAGGATACTCACGGCGTTGAGTATGGGCAGCAGATACGGGATCAAGGCCGGAGAGAAGCCGGCCTTTTCAGCCTGGAGGAGGACGTAGTTGAACGGCAGAAACATGCCCAGCATGAAGAAGAATGCAGCCACGGAAGTGATGGCCAGACGAATATCCTTGAGGTTGTCTAGGTACTCCTTTAGGACGAATCGGCGCAGCTTAGGGGGCAATCTCGTCTTGACGGTTAAGCACGCAAAGGCAAGCAAGAACATGAATATGAGCGACATGACTCGCATCATCCACGGGAATCCGATTTTGACAATCAGTTTGTTCATCATGATGGGCCAGAAGAGCCCGCCGAAAGACGAGCCCGTGACCATGACGCCGTAGGCGGCGGCGCGGTTCTTCTGGAACCAGCTGGCGATGGAAGACATGGCTGCGTGGAACACGGCACTGGATCCGATTGCGGAAACAATGCCCTGGGAAAGAAATATCTGGTAGTACTCGGTGGAGAAGGAGAGCATCACGAGGCCGAAGATGAAGGTGACTGAGCCTCCCCGCAGGAGCCATCGTGGCCCGTAGTTGTCGAACACGAGACCAAACTATCACGACTCGAATTAGCATTTATCGTATGTATATATATATATATATATACCTAGTATATATATATATATTGCTTTCCATCTACTCGTCTCCTTCTCTTTCAACGACTTCCAGATGATGGAGTTTCACTTACTATTGATCCGCAAAAGATTTGCAAAAAGACCAGCGCCGATAGAATCCAACTCACAGTCGACTGGCCATATGCCTTCAGAGGACCAGATACATAATACTGCTCAAACACCCCAACCGAGTTGATCAGTCCAAAAGTGCATACCAGGGCACACCATCCGCCAAGGACAACCAGCCAAGCCTCCAGCCCGCCATCAGGAAAGGAGTCCGAGGAATCCTCAGGAGGTTTGTCATTAGCCTCAAGGTCAGATCCGTGTTGTGAAAGTGCGTCTATGCCAATCAAGTCTTCGATTTTGAAATGTAGTTTAAAGTCAATTTCTTCACTCGCTCGCCAATCGTCGGCCACGGCCGTGACAGCAGAAGATATTGAAGCAGGCATCGCGTGAATTCTAATAATAACAATACTTGTTGATCAAGTTGAAAAAAAAAAAAAAGAAAAGAAAAAAAAAGAGAAGAAAAAGAGAGAAATCAAAAATAGAATGTCAACCTCCCTTGGGGGAAAACAACATGAGATGGGAATTGGCCCATCCCTTATGGAACAGTTAAGGAACATGCGGAATTGAGCTGAGCACGAGCTTCAAAGAGGCATTTGCAGTATGCATGCCATTGCGGTCGGATCTTGAAGCAAAGAAACAAACCTGTGATATGCAGGTCGGTGTGCCATGGCCAAGATATCTGGTGTCCATCACTCGACATGCGGCATTGCCTTGGAATCATGGCATTCTTTCATGAGGAAAAGCGCAGACACAATACAGCGCAATCATCACGGCGCCCAGCCCGTTCAACTTCCCCTTCATCATCGTCATTCTTCTTTCTCTCTTCGGGGTTCCTCTCTTCGGCGTCTCTCTCCTTCACCTGTGTGTGAGTACACTTTCCGACGATGTTGCAAGAATAGAAACCGTGTGTTGGTCGCGTTTTATCGGAGCAAACAATTGGCCTAGACTGCCGCTTTGACAAATTAGCCGCTGTGTCTACAATGGCCCATCCGATCTACCCCGCGCATGGGCAGAGAACAATCGCCAGATCGTGAAAGAGGGTTGGCTTGTGAGAAAGTGCCGAAGGATCGTCTGAAGTGTTAGGATCAAGACAAGACAAAGAGAGTAAAAGCAGGGTGCCTGGCTTTGTCTGCGCAATGATTTACAATGAAAGGGCCTCATCCCGCTGTCAAACAAAATGTCTGTGTCCCCTAAGCAGCAAGATCCCCCCGCTTCCATACGTGCCGTTCAGGATCAAGACAGTGCTCTTCCGAGACGAACAGAGCGTCTCGAATCTTTTTTCTTCAGTCACCCGCAATATGGCGCGTGGCCTTGCGCTCAGAGCAGACGCCACGAGATCCGAGCAGTGGTCTACGCGCAGGCACAAAAGTCGCATCACATTCCAACTAGCGGTAGCAGCAAACTACACCACCGCCATAGTTCCAAATTGTGCTAGATATATCAAATCTTCCATGTTACAAACAAAGTGACTCGATACCATAGCTAAATCACCAAGGTGATTTCGTAATATACAACATACAGGCTTGTTCCGCAAGCAATATTTCTATCCGCCGTCCCATGCTTTGTCTCCCAAGTTGATTTTTTTTCTTTCTCTTTTAGACAAACTCCTTCAAGTCTTTCTTATCCGCAAATGTTACTTTTCCATCGTTCTTTGTTTGTTTCACCTTGATTCCAGATTCGATGACGTCCTCTTCGACTCCCTTTGTAGACTGTACGCTTTGAGGCTTGCCAGATAGCTCAATCGCAGAAGCCAATGTACCAGCTTGTGCATCGGCAATTTCATTGACCTGCTCGTTTGACAGGGTGTCGACGACGCGCACGCCTCGGCTTGACATCAGAATGGTGCTCGGCCCCTTGAAGTGCAAGAACAGACGGTCACCCCAGATAGTCCGACGGGTCATGGTCCGGAGGCTGTAGAAAACACGGGCGAGGAACTTGTAGACTTCTGATTCGCGCGCTTTCTTCATGAATTCCGTTTCGGGAATCCAAGATGTCAGAGACGGGATCTGGAATCGAAGACTGGCGCTTTTAAACCTAAAGGGCAAAGGCTGCTGCTTTGTTACCGAGTATGCGACCACGCTACCCGGATGGGCGACAAACTCTTCGCCTTCAGAGAGATGTAGTTGGTAAATCTGTCCAGGCGCCGATAGAGCTGCCAGACCGCGCCCAGTGACGAATGTGCTTCCCCAATGCGCCACTGAAAGCCTCCTTTGGATTCGTGATGAGAGAGACAGTGTGTGGCCTGTCCAAGCTAGCAAAGCATTGCGCTGCGTCACCATCCAGTCGGTCGTTCCATCGAGGTGTAGTATCGAAAATGTGGTATTGGGGTTTCTGGTAGAGATCAGAGCCGTAATTGGCGTAGTGGCAGAGATGCGCTGGTAGATGAAGGGGACTCCGAATGGAGCTCGAGAGAGAGGATTCAGCAACGACAGGGTAGATTGTGCCTACGAAACACCAACTTGTTAATGCTCCAGTTCCTTTCACGCCGCTGCCATCATCAGCGCTCTCTTACATTGTCTGGATTCCCCGCCACTGCAACCAGCGTTCCACGTCGTGTATATAGTCTCTGTGAAGCAGAAAGAGACACCGAGAGCAGCGAGTACGGCGAGCCAATGACTTCGAATCGGGCATCTTTCAAGCACGGAGTGTCAGTTCAGGTGTCGCCATATGCGAAAACAGCTTCTTCCAGAAGTGGCGCCATACCGGCCGAGTCTCTCAGATTTTCCACTGCGCCAAAAGCGTCTCCCCCACCAGTTCTCGGCGACTCGGTGCTGGGCGTCGCACTGATCTGGATGCCTCGGCACTGGCAACACACATATTGCACCGCATTCTGGCTGCGCAATGCACGCGCCGTCCGTAGCAGCGGCGAAGGGCCCCTCATTGCGCCGATTGTCGAGCTCTGGAGAGCTTCTCGAAAACTTGACGTCGAGCTTCAGCGAAGTCCGTCTTTGGCGCTAAAATCCCGGCAATTCTCGCAATGCCTAGCGTTCTTTCCCGGCCCCGGCTCTGGACTCGACCCAGCATTGGTTTCACGTGCGGTTGCCGTGGTAACGCAGCTGAAAATAGCTAAACGGTACTTCGTTATGTAACACGTTACCCCGTATTGCGGATGTACCAGCTGAAAAATCGGTGAATCTCGATGCTAATTAATCTCACATTCCACATGCGACAGATGCTCACTAAGCAGGATTAGGAGCCTCGATATCATCACCGGCTCATCTCGTCCTACGGCGGCCGCTGCCTGTCTCCTCCCCGGCCCCAGACTCAATTGATCGCCAATGTCGGTCCGCGTCGTTGCCCGGCTGCGTCCTCTCCTATCCAAGGAGCTGGATAAGGACATCATCGTTCGAACCGACAGCGTCGACCCCGAGAAGCCGCCGACAATCGTCAAGATCCCGAACCCGCGCAACGAGAGCGAAGAGTTTTCGTTTACTTTCAATGGCGTCTACGGCCAGGAGACCTCGCAGGAGACTCTGTTTACTTCAGAAGGTGGGAGCTGCTTCTCTTTTATTTCTTCTTCATCCTTGCTCCGCCATTCTAAACGCGCCATACTGGACTAGCCATGTTAACCTGAGCAGTGGCACCGCATCTAAAATCACTGTTTCAGGGTCTTGATGTCACCATCTTCGCGTATGGAGTTACAGGAACGGGGAAGACGCATACGATGCGAGGGGGGATGAAGCTGGCCGAGCGAGGCGTGATTCCCCGTTTGCTCAGTGGCGTGTTCCGCAGAGGAAAGAAGATCATGAAGGAATCAGAAGGAAACACAGTGGTGGAGGTGGCTCTATCATACTACGAAATCTATAACGACAAGGTCTACGACCTGCTGGAACCCCCCGAGAAACGGACACCCACTGGACTGCCCCTCCGCGCAGAGGCCAATGGCAAGACTGTCGTGGTGGGCTTGACAGAACGAGCCTGTGAAGATCTTAAAGACTTTGAAAAGTTGTACATTGAAGCCAACAACCACCGCGTAACGGCGGCCACCAAGCTGAACGCTCTCAGCAGTCGAAGTCACGCTATTTTACGGGTCAAGCTGACGCAAACAACCGGTAACATGGTCCGCGAAAGCACAGCATCCGCCATTGACCTGGCTGGTTCGGAGGATAATCGCCGGACCGATAACGACAAGGAGCGGATGGTGGAATCAGCGGCCATCAACAAGAGCTTGTTCGTTCTCAGCCAGTGCATCGACGCCATTTCACAAGGAGCCAAGAGGATACCTTATCGCGAGTCTAAAATGACCAGAATTCTGTCATTGGGTCAGAATAACGGCATCACAGTCATGATCCTAAACTTGTCGCCGCTGCGAAATTATCACTTGGATACTCTTAGCAGTTTAAACGTGAGCTCTCGAGCCAAGCGCATTGAGGTCCGCGAGATTGAGAATGAGGTCGTTTTCAAGCAAGTTCCTAGGACGAACTCTGCTGCAGCTAACCAGCGACAGCCGTTGAAAAATTTAGCCAATGCAATCAATACTCACAATGTTAGCAGCGGAAAAGCTGCAGAAAAGACAACAGAAGTAGCCAAGCCCGTCAAGGCATTTAGCGTATATACAGACAAGGCAAAGCCTTCAGGAATTGCGCGCCCTAGAACTAGCTCCGGCCCTAGAACCAGCTCTGGCCCGACTCTCTCTTCTTCCCAGCCCCGTCGTTCATCGCTGAAGCGACCCTCTGACCAGGACTCAACCTCTCGACCTAGCAAGCTTGCTCGGCCAATTGTTCATCAAACCCCTCAGCGGCAAGTAACTCAGCCCTCGCGACCCTCGCTGCCCTCGCAACCTTCAGAATCTTCACAGCCCTCACAACAAACGGTCACCGTGACGGCGGCTGAGATCGAGGCTATGGTTGAGAGGAAAGTGAGCGAGATACTAGCGGCAAGGGAAGCAGCTGAGGAATCTATCCGACGGACGCAAATTTCACCAGAGGCTGGTGATGCAGTCCAAAGACGGCTGGAAGCCTTGGAGCGGCGGATTGAAAATGAAGAATGGAGAGAAGATGCCAAATCTGAGGGACTGCGGCTTCTACTTGCAGCAAGGCATCACAGAGAGCGGGGAGATGATGCTGCTGCTCTCAAGGCCTACGAGATGGCTCTACCATACTTTCCAAATCAGCCAAAGCTTATAGGAAAGATTGAGCGTCTGCGAGCTCGTATAGAAGCTTCAGGGGGGGCATCCTCTCCTGAAAAGAGGGAAAGGAGAAGGGACCGCAAGCCGAGACGCAAGCCTGTGAGCTCGGAAGACGATGATGATGCCGAAGCAGACGGGGAAGAAGAAGATGAATGCCCAATTTCCACGCCAAAGATCAAGGCAAGCAAGCTCAAGGCCAGAAGAGCACCAAAAACTCTTCTTACTGAAGAAGATGAGGATAATACACCCAATACTCAACGACTACTAGACGTGGTTAACTCACGAGACGCAACTCAGATTCAGGGCCTGGTAGGGTTCGGCGCGAAGAAGGCTCAGGATCTGGTAGGCTATCTAGAGCTGGCGACCGCTGAGGGTGGCGGCGAGATTGAGACGCTGTCTCAGCTGCGAACGATTCCTGGTCTGGGTGGCCGAACCGTAGACCGTGCATATGAGGGACTGGTATCAAAGGCATAAAATCATATAAAGTCATGGGCGGCGTTTTGATATAGAATTGGCGTGCATGTGTTACTAGCGTTTCGCTTGGAAACCAGAAATGGCGATTGCCATATCCGCAAAACGCATTAAATGGGCGTTGGGGATTGTGGTCAAAGCTATATGAGGATTAACAGCACATTTTATATAGCTGCTGTTTTATTAATTGGCTCAAAGCCGCATTTGACAGTGAACATCATCAAATCGATTCTCTGCCTCCCTTGCATGGCATGACATGACATGCATGCAGCCTGACCTGAATCTTGTCTTGCTTTCTTTTGTGTTTCCTGTCCGTCTCAACCCTTTTTCTTTTGTTTCTTTAAGATTGTGACGTTCTTTTTGTCGGTATTCTAGCGCTGGTTCTTGTTATGTGAGACACATTTTAGATTTTAGACTAGGTTTCTATTATATACCGTGAAGCCGAGCTTCAAATGGGCAAGCAATTTTTGCGGCTACTCTAATTTATTGATTTGCTTGGCTTTAAAGGCGTACTTGCACCACATTATTTCCTTTGTTAAACGCCAATTGCTGTTAATGAGTAGCTTAGAAAACATAGACATGCGTGCTACGGTCATTAAGCCACCTAATCACAAGCATGAATCACAAGCAAAAGTCGAAGTTGCATCTAGACTGCATCAGCCACCATTATCCCAATAGCAAAGACCTCACTATTATAGCTAGTAACCGCCGACGTCATGAATAAAATGAATCGCAGAAATAGATGGCTCATTTAAATGATTCATCGTTCACGCAGCCAAAGTACCTCTACATCTACCTCTCGTCCCGGATATCGCGGCCATGGAATCTGTCAAACCCACGCCTTCGCAGGGAATGAGAATAAGAAAAAAAAAAAAAACGCAAGACGCCTCCCCCAGACATGAAAACACACAAAAACAACTCAATTCTCCACAATGTTCACCTGTCAGCGATAAAACGGGAATTTTAAAATGTTTTCTGATTAAGCCTTTTTCAAGTCATCCTTTGCCCTACTGTAGCAAGTTATCCCCAACTGTGTGAATCAAAGTCTCACCCACCAAAAAAAAGACTCTCTCCAAATATAGGACAAGTACAAAGAAAAGGACCCCCTAGAAAACAAACAACGTTTGGTACGATTCATGTCTGAGACACGCGGACATTTCCATCTCCACATCCTTACAACCATTCTAACACGCGGCGGCTTCGTTCGAAATTCCCATTTAATTCCATCCTATGCTCGCCTCCCCTAGTACATGTCATTGGCCCAATCTCATTCAAACGCTTGCCCTTTTCAAACCCACCTCGAGGCGGTTCTTCCAACACATACAAATGCGGGCAATAGGGCATAAATGTGTAACATGCGCCAAGTTCAAGTTTCAAGTCATTTCGGCATGCGGCGACGTCGGAGAGTTCTTAGTCGACAGCCACAAACCCCATTGTTTTTCCATGTGGGAAAAGAAAGAGGCGACTTTTTTTTTGGTTTCGAGCTATCATCAAGATTGGGACTGATTGGTAAGATCTCGAGACATGTCATGCCATTTGGTGTGCGTGGGCCGTTGGCACCTACGTAATGCGCATGACGCGGCGGCGAAAGAGCTTCAAGGTGAAGAAGGATGTGTTTTACTTGACGGGCGTTGCGTTCATGCTTGCTGTGCGTCTTTCCTGACTCTCCGTCACCGAGATGGAGACAGCTGGGGCAAATACCTTGTCGCAGGGCTCTAACTTACACGTCGTATACGGGCCACCTAAGGCTGCGGAAGTGCCGGATTGTGATACCATCATACTACTACGTGCAGGAATAGATCATCATGCGAGCTGTCTGCAACAGCTCCGGCAGCGCCGTATGGTCACTGTATCAAAGGTAAATACGTTAAGGGTTTTAAAACTTTTCATCAATTTTTTTTGGCATCTATGTACAAGACCGTATTGAGAAAAATATGTTCAGCTCAATCGTCATAGCAGACATATCACATGCTGCGCCTAGCTCTGGATAATAAGAGAAAAATAGAAAAGAAAAAAAAAAGTAATAAAGAAAAAATGTATGAGGATGCTTTAAGCCAGCGATGAAGCGCATCCAGTGAAATCTTTCCAGGCACCAAAACTCATATTCAGACTCATGAATAATGTGGGTGAAAGTCTAGAATGGTAGAACGAGTGTGAAATAAAAAAAAAACATATACTCTGATGAGATGCAAGTGATATTCGTCAAAACGACACGGGATACAATCCTATGCGCAGGGTTGCCGTGGGATAACGTAACCAAAGGCTTCCCAAATGGTATCTTCCGCTCTGTCGTCTGGTAATTTGAACCGTACACCATCCAAAATGAAATGATTTTTGTCTTTTTTTGTAATTGTATAATTGATTCTCGTTTCTATTGGCTTAGAAACTCTTTATCGAATCATGCTGGTTCGGCGTTGAACTGTCCTCTGTTGCTCCTCTGTCCGAGATCCAAAGCCCGGCATTGAGCTGAAGCGGTTCAACTTCTTGCGCTCAGGAAGTGTCTCCATGGTCGGAGTGGTTGGCTCAGGAGACATGGAGTGCATGGGAGATCTAGGAGAGGGCGATGCGCGGTCGCCGTGTAGTGCGTCGGTACGAGATGCGCTCGACTCTGAGGAAGAGCCGGTGCTGTTGGGGGTCTGGTAGACGTATTCGCCATCCACATAGACGGCATTGGAGACGAAGGTTGAGCGACGATGACGGCGGCGGGTGTAGCGTTGCTCAAGGCGGAAGAGCTCCAGCTTAGCCTGGATGCGTTCGAAAAGGCTCTGGCCCATGTTTGCAGTGCAAGTAAGATTAAAGCTGGGAGAAGCGAAGAGGAGAGTCTGAGACGGGTATTGCTCGTATATCGAGATTCTTGTTGCTCGTTTCAGGTGGTGTAAGACAAAAGGTGTTGTGAGTTCGGATCGAGTGGATGTCCCCTGAGTTTGCTGTATAGGTATTTGCAGTGATGAAGCCGCGTACGTATCAAGTGTAAGTCAAGGTAGAGTAGAATCAGGTGATGGTAGAAGTCGAAGCGGTCTTGAAGTAAGAAGGAAAGGAAGCAAGTGGTACGTTGGCAGGGGAGTTTTGGGGTTTCCCGTCTGTATTAGTACCGTTGAATAAGTTGAGAGAAGCGAAGAAGAAAAGAGTGACAAGAGGTTGGGGAGCTGCAGCTACAGGGGCCCTTTGGCTGGATGAGGACTAGAGAAAAAAAAAGAGATGGGAAGAAGAAGAAGTTCAAGTTGAACGCAGAGACGAGAGAAGAGTTGGAAGGTCAATTGGCGGGCCGGGGGGCAACGATACGGATCAGCAGGTACGAGGTATGAGGTACGAGGGTCGCCGGCGGACATGGCACCGGCGAAAGAGTAGCCCGTACTCTGGACAGTGGGCTTGTACTGGTACTCTCGTGGCAACGCTGCAGGCGGCACGCCACTAGAGGCCCGGGGTCAAGGGGCGGCCACGCGCTACAAGTACCTGGACCTTGCAGCACTGCTTGTTTGGCAGGCCTTGGTGGCCGAGCGACTGCGCGGGAGCAGCGGACGGAGAGGGCCTGGATGGCTTGGGAGGTATCACTACTTGCGGTGCTCCAGCGCTAGCACACGCTACTCGTGAATGAGCTGCAGGGGACCCCACGTCGCTATGAGAAGGTGGTTACGGAGGAGCACTACCGCCTGTAGTGGGTGGCTAAAGCTCCATGCCAGGTAAGGCGCTGGGCTTGAGGGGATAAAGGCGAATTGCAAGACGAAGGTGTCTCCTTATGTTGTGCAGGACTAAAAGAGGTTGTGGTTACGCTGAGTCTTTTTTCAACGGATGAGTGTGTTGACTGACAGTGCTAGCGCGAGCACTATTGACTACTGCTTGGCGGGAAGAATGATGGGAAATGGAGGCAAAACGGTAGAACAAGGTTGAAGCTTGAAAGCATCGCATCGACAGCCAGCTGCAGAATTGACGTGCTTACAAACAGACACCGTGCTGTACTTGGTGCTCTATATTGGTACCTGAATGTCCTGAAACCGTGATATGACTGGCTCCCTCCTCTATCTCTCTCTATCTCTTTTGCGTCCCGCTCATTCTCTTCCTTGTCTTCATCCCCCATCTCCCTCTTTCTCCCCGTCAACTCTATCCTGCTCAGTCCTGCTTGCAAAAAATGGTTCGCCCTCCTGCGGCTTCATGAAACACCTCTGCTCCATAATACGGGCTCTCTAGCGCAGGGGCTTCCTCGTGGCCCGAGTGGCCGCGGCCCATGTCGAGCCGTTGTGGGTGTCTGGGCTGCGCCAATAAAGTCGCCGGCTCCAAGCTGGGTTTGGCAGGATTTGCCTTGGCCAGGTACGGCGCAAGCTCCCATTAAGCGACATTGGCTGGTTGAAAGCGGGAGTCTTGGCCGCCGTTATCGATTGAAACCTGCATGGTCGCCATGCTGTTTCTGCTTGGCCGCTGCAAGTCGCAATCTGCAGCGTCGATTCGCTACAGCTCTGTCCATCCGTCCATCTGTCTGCCTGCGCCTCTCCCTCTGCTGTTCTCTGCATGAATAAACATAGAAGCACCGTACGAGTGCAGCTCAGTGCCTGCCTATAATTAGCATACAGCGTTGCATGCACGACAGTCCAGCAGCAGCGGTGCGGCCGTACTCGTATTTACAACAGCAACCCTGGCTTGTCCACTCGTTCGTCCTGCATCTGCGCATCCCCAACCCAAACCGCATCAGGCCCCATCCGCGACCATACCGGTGGTGCTCCGTACTTGTACCTGATAGCCGTCGTGCTACTTGCGTAGTGCCTTGATGCATGGCGGGCGCCGCATTTCTGTAGCTAGAATGCCAGCAGTAGTGCATATCCACAGCCCCTGCATCCATTCTTCGTCTCGACTTTAGCCGTCACTCTCCAGCCAGGACGCTGGGTCTGCTAGCGATGGTATCAGACGAAAGAGAGCCGCGGATTCGCCTATGATTGCGATTTGCTATTCCCCAGCTCAGGCCAATCTCCCCATTTAAGGCGCCGACAAGTCACGTCTGGCTGGTGACATGCATGGGTGCAGAACCATGTTTGCGCCTAGCACTCTTTTTCCACGTGGATTCCAGAAGCGAGGCGCGATCTTGAAGGAAACGGGGCCCCTGCACGGAGCAGCTGAGCTGGGACTGTCTGCAAGTATTCAGGCACTATTTAGTATGTACAAGTAATAGCTGGAGTGCTAATAGTACTACTCGTAATAAGTGACAGACGTAAGCTCTAGCGTAGATGAATTTTCGAGTCCTCCGTGCTCGTACAAGGTGATATACAACGGGGTGAGAACCACTTGAGCTGCTGCGTGTTTGCTGCCATTGTCTCGTATGTCTCACACATGGTGCGCGAGGCCGTCCAGCGAGCCCGTTGGCATTATCGGAAGCTGCCGAGAACACAGATCCCCCAACGGTCCTCCTCCTCTGCCTCGAACTTGTACTCATTGTGCGCCGGAGCGCCACTTTTTCTGTGGACGGCGCACGGGTGTGGAGCAGCCGAGCAGTGATGGTTTATAGACTTAAATTTGACCATGTTCAGCTTTTATTTCTCAGGAGAAGCTAGCTTCCACTTGATACTTGTTCAAAGCGAAGCCATTTGGGGTGCCAACAGCTGTTTATTTGTGGCCCCAGCTCTACAATTGGCAGAGTGAGGATGCAGAAAATTGTCCGAGTCAGTGCTGCTATGCCTATGCCTCCAGATGCCTGCTGCTATGAGCATGTAAAACCTGATACGGCGGCGAGCATTCAGTGCATCCAGCTAGTTCTACAAGTCACAATTATATCTACCTAGTAGTAGTAGGTACTGTGCTATATCTCTCTCGAGTACGCATAGGTACCCACGGGACGGGACTGCGTGCGACGATGACTCGGTTGAAGTGCGCTGCTGCATCATGCAAACTCGCACCTATCACAAAGTAACAAGTACTTATTTTTTGCATCCAGCCGATATCCGTATCAGACCCGCTGGCACGGGAAAGAGCCGATTGAGCACTTTCTCAGTCTGGATCGCCATAGATAAGAGCGGATGTGCAAGAGCTCCATTGCGGCAAAGTGCGGGCACCGTGACAGGAGCACTCCCGCTGCCGAGAGGCATCATTCCTAGCGCCTGCCCAACACCCAGAACTCTCGAGATATGCAACCTTGGAAAAAATACAAGGTAGGAAAGAGAAGATGTCGCTACCCGTGAGGAAGGACCAAGTCGGCATATCCATGCCGTCTCGACTATTTCAAAAAGTTTGTTCTTTGATGTATATCGACAGCTGATACGGCGACTGTGAGAATAAAACTCGGTTGGCATGATCTTTCAATCTTGTGCATTTCTCGATGCTTTCTCACTGCTGTAATGAGCCTTAATTTTGCTTGATCGTGCACTTGTTCTTTCGACTGAGCCTTGTCAGTTCCTGTTGGCTGCTTCCTCTCTCCCAAGCTGAATCCAGCTTACCGGCATCAAGCTTGCTTTTAATACCATCTGAGTAGTAAGACTGTGTCAAGGATAATTTCATCCCAAAGTGCCCCTTTGGGCCAATTGAAACAAATCAACATGCGAGTTCTCAACCTTTGGAGCCTCGCCGTTTTCGTGGCAGAGGCAGCGTCACTGAAAACCGAGCAGAAGAGAGTGGCTGACATACCCACGGGAAATGTCAATGCTGCCACAAACAGGTATATAGTTGAAGTCGAAACTGTATGTTATGCTATTGCCGCATTCTCACTGCATACAAAATTGCAGACTAACACTTAGTTCAGGGGAGCATTCCCTACATGGCTCGTCTGTTTGCAGCACCGTCATCGAGAAACAGCACTTACTTTAGACAATTTGACTGCGGTGACGTTTTCCATGGATTGGTTGTCGAGACTGAAATCGACAACGTCGACTCCCTAAGAAGATTTCGAGGTGTGACAAACGTCTGGCCAATGAAGACTGTGCCCATGTCGTCCGCCATGCAGAGAGTAAAGGCCGCCCCCAGACTCAAATATCACAACTATTCGATGCATCAGTGGACCGGTGTCGATCAGCTCCACGCTCAAGGTATTCGAGGCAAAGGCGCCACTATTGCCATTATCGATACAGGGGTTGATTATACCCACGAGGCGGTTGGTAGACCTTCTCGGTGATGATTTAGCGGCTCGTACTAAATACATCTGTAGCTCGGTGGGTGCTTTGGCCCGGGTTGCAAAATCGCCGGAGGTTATGATCTCGTTGGTACAAACTGTAAGATTTGTTCAGCTGATGGCGACGGAGATATTGCGAGATCTAATTTAAATCTCAAGGGAACTCACACAATGAGAAGAAATTTCCAAGGGAGCCAGATCAAGATCCCATGGACTTTCATGGCCACGGGACCCATGTGGCCGGAATCATTGCAGCGGAAAATGAATGGTAATCTGCCCAAACGAGGCTTCTTATCACATCCGAGGCTAATACCATTCCGACTTATAGGCTGACTGGCGTTGCTCCTGATGCTCAAATTCTTTCATTCAAAGTTTTTGCCGACGTAGGCCATCTATGTTTTCCTCTGCATAAACCAGCATCCTACTGACAAGCTGTCTAGAATCCCTGGGATACTGACGAAGATGTACTCATCCAGGCATTTTGTGACGCATATGGCGCTGGGGTAAGTTTTGTTGCACCTGATCCTGCGTTCTACCGGTTAACAACTCTGGATAGGCGGACGTCATTACGGCAAGCATTGGCAGACCCGATGGGTTTGCTGATGATCCTTGGGCTCTGATTGCTAGCAGAATTGCCGATAAGGGGATTGTGGTTACCATTTCGGCAGGAAACGAAGGCAATACCGGGCCATTTTACTCAAGCAGTGGCGCCAGCGGGCATAATGTCTTATCTGTGGCCGCCATTAATGTAACTGGAAATCCAAACATCAGCACTTCTGATCCCGGCGCAGCACCTATTCCCGCCCTATTTACCTCGTGGGGGCCAACGAATGAGTTGCTGCTCAAACCTGATATCGGCGCTCCAGGATTTGAGATTGTCAGCACTGTACCAGGCAATAGCTACGAGTCCATGAGTGGGACATCCATGGCCGCACCATATATCGCCGGCGTTGCGGCATTATACATATCCAAGCACGGCGGCCGTGAGCTACATGGCCCGGGGTTTGCAAAGATGCTAGCAAACCGGGTCATCTCCAGTGGAATCAGCATTGGCTGGGCTGCTGATGACGCTGATTTCCGTTTCAGAGCCCCTCCATTTCAAGTAGGCACTGGCCTTGTCAATGCTCTCAAAGTCATCAACCATGTTACTCAGCTCTCCTTCGAACCGTTTTCTCTGTTAGATTCCATACAGTTTCGATCTAAATGGAACGTCGACATAACCAACTCTGGAAACCAAACAGTCACGTATTCCTTTGAGCTTGAGCCGCAAGCTGGAGTAGAAATCCTGGATCCTCATTACGGCATTAAAACCGTCTACCAGATTAAACCTCTGCAGATTGTGCCACCAGTTGTGCTGCCTAAAGATATCATGATAGCTTCTGGAGAGACGCGACAGGTCGAGTAATAATGCCATTCCTCGGTACCACATTTAACATTTTTAAAAGCTAACAACTTCAAGATTCATTTTCGGTCTGCCAGAGGGCATAAGTGATGATTACCTACCTTTATACGGCGGCAAAATCTGGATCAGGGGCAACAATGGCGAAGATCTCTCCATTCCCTATGGAGGTACATTTGTCTGCCCAAGTTGGATGGATTTGGATATTACAACAAGCTGATACATTTTGTGCGCTATAGGGGCAGCTTATGATACCGAGAAAGCTTTCGATACTATGTTTCTGGGAGACCCCTTCATCACCGATTGGGGTGCGAATTGGACGTGAGTAATGCCAGCGTTATTCTTTGGAGCATATTTAATGCTATGGTACAGTTGGTCTTTCAACCCGGACAGAAACCGATTCGACTTTATTGAGCTATCTGCACGTCTCAATTACCCATGCGTCCACCTCCGCTGGGATGTTAGTACCTACTCTTTTTACTTATATGAAGATATGACTGATTTTGCTCCGCGATTTAGATCTACGATACATATTGGACAGAGAACCGCTGGCAATATCCCCCCATTGTCGGGGAATTCGGTTATATAGGCTCTGCAGCTACGATGAAAGATGCTGATACCTTTTGGTACTATGACCCAAGTCGTATGGACAAGGATGACACAATTTCATTTCCGCAGCTGAGAGTTCCCCGTGGCTATGCCAAACATTGGTGGTTTGGCAAGCTGGCAAATGGAAGCCATATTGCACCGGGCAATTATACGTGAGGCCCAGGATCCAAGGATATCTATCGTTTAGTTTCTAGACGTGCTTACTTTCTTTGCATAGGTTGCGCTTCGCCGCCTTGCGACCTTACGGCAACCCCAACATCTCCGATCACTGGGATATAATGCAGATGCCTGTTCAACATATCGGAGTGCTGCCACTCAACGGGACAAATTCCACCTTGCTCTGAAGATTTTGAGAGAGAGGCGAATTGTTCTTATACACGATATGAAGCTATTAAAAACTTGACTGTGGTGATCTTGGAAGACAATAATTAATGTAGCTTTTGGGGGCAGGTAATGGTAATCAAGAAGTGGGCCTCGCTTAATATACAAGGGGATGCCGTATTGAGATCAGCTCGTGTTTGAACTTTATGGAACTCAATTGTGACTTCTTTCATGGGGAATTATTAATAATTCAGCACCTCATTTTCGTTATCAGGTACCACAGCCGCGGCCCAAGGAGG
Source organism: Trichoderma asperellum (assembly GCF_020647865.1). Lineage (NCBI taxonomy): Eukaryota > Fungi > Ascomycota > Sordariomycetes > Hypocreales > Hypocreaceae > Trichoderma > Trichoderma asperellum. The sequence goes on from NC_089416.1 coordinate 2,708,628, forward strand.
CAGTCAGTCCACATTAAATATTTGACTACCATATACTAGTAACACGAAAGGGCAAAGGCAGTGGAAGCAGAGGAAGCAATAGGAGAAGAAGATTAAATAAAATCGCGAGGTTAGCCATGAATGGGGTGCCGGACAAGTATCTCATTTTATTCTCAAGACACGGTTCATTTTCTAGCAAACTACTCTTCTGTCTTCTGCTTCTTTGTCTTGGCATCTGTGCTATTTCCTCGCGCCGCGCGCTTGATGCCTGAAGATTCTCCATCTACCTCCTCTCGACCGTCCTCGTCTCCAATATCTGCGTTGTCTCCATAGTCGCTCTCATACTCGCCCATAACCTCAGCTTCGTCGGGAGATGGAAACAGCGACCTCCAGCTCCCGTCCAAAACCTTGTCGTCATTACCATACAACCCAACCGCATAAGCATTCTTCATAGCCGACAAACAGATGCTTCGTCGCTCATTGAAGTCGAACATGGGCTTGGGGTACGATCCCTCTTGGCGGTCTGAGATGCCGTCGCCGGTTACTCTCACACCGGCCGCCTTTTGGTCTACGAGCGGCATTTTCCACGGCTCGTAGATGTATTTTGCTTTGACCTTTTCGAGTTCTGGGACCCAACGGCGGATGAAGTCGCCATTCTTGTCCCACTTTTGGCCAAACGATACGGGGCTGTAACACCGAAAATACTGCGTGAAGAATGCCACACACGCGAGCCACTGCCAGTTGCCGATGTTGCAGGCGGGCTCGTGGTCGATGAGCCACTCCTCAAAGACCTCGGCGCCGCGCTCCCAGTCGACGTAGCAGCCGCCGCGGGTGAGGAAGCATGCGACGCTATGTCTCCCGAGATGGTGGATCCAGCCTTCTTCCTTGAGCTGGCGCATCAGGGCGTCGATCCAGGGGAAGCCCGTGACGCCGGCTTTCCATCTCTGGAACCATGTTTCGGCTTCCGTCTTGTCTATGTGGTATTCTCCCGTGGCCAATCCCGTTGTTGGGTCTCGCTTGGAGGGTAAGTGCCACGGGATGAAGCGACAGTAAGGGTTGGTTGCTGTCTGCGCGAAGGATTGGCCGAGCACTGCTTGGGCGGCAAAGTACATGTCGCGGAAGAGGACTTGGCCGATGAGGCTCTCTGGCGGCGTTGATGCACCCTTGCCGTGGGATTCGACGACTTCGTGGACGCGCCAGTAGAAGAGGCGGACGGAGAGGGCGCCGAAGTGGAAGAACGGGGAGAGAAGCGTGGTGGATTGCGGGCTGAACTGGGCTGGGCTTGTTTTTGGCTTTTGGAACGTCGCGGCGTAGGTCTTGTTCTTGATTAGTTCGTCGAGGGCCTTGAGGGCGACGCTCTCGCCGCCGCGATGGGGTGTCGTGGCGGGAGGAAAGCCGAGCTCTTCCAGCGTCTCGATTGCGAAATCGCCGTTTGGCCCTGCAATCGCGCTGTATCCCGTATCCGTCTCAGATCTAAAACCTGCGTTGAAATCTGGTGTTTTGCTCGGAAGATGCCGTTCAAAGTCTATAGGCATATCGCCCGGATCAGGCAAGCTCTTGGGACAAGCCATGGGCTTCGCAACAGGGCCTATTTTCTTGCCAGCAGCTTGGAGCTGGGTAATCGACATGGTAGGCTTACCGCCATGGTGGTGCTTGGCGATTTCATCGCTGTCCCAGAGCGTCCGGCCTGGCTTGATGATGACCTGGACGCCGGCCTCCGTGGCGGCCTTTGCGATGGCCTCGTCGCGGGAGCGGGCGTATGCGTCCGTGTCCTTTTCGAAGACGAGATGCGTGGGCTTCCAGGTTTTGAAGAGTTTGGGGAACAGAGTTTGCGGACCTTCTCTCAAGACGAACAATTTGGACTTTTTGTTGAGCTTTGTGATGGATTTTGAAAGGTCGTTTTGGCAATCTAACCTGTGAGTCAACGTATATCAGCTGCCTTGTCTCATTCATTTATTCATTCAGTCTTGGCTTGCAAGAGAGAGTTAAATGAGAATTGATCTTCCTACAAAAACTGCCATCTGTTCACTCCTCCTCTCGCCTTGTACACATAGTGAGGATCCCATGTGAATATTGGCCAGAGAACCTCCGGCTCGAGATCCAATGCTGCTTGGAGGGCAGGCGAGTCGTGCAGACGCAGGTCTGTCCGGAACCAGTATATCACTCTCGGCTTGGTGGCCATAACGATGTCATTAAAAAAAATTAAAAAAATCTTGATAAACAAAATTTCAATTACATTTCAATAAAACTATATATACATGTATATATCAAGCGGAGTGAGTTTGCTGAGGCGTTGGTCCATGATGTCATTCTTAAGAGGTTGATGCCCGATGCTCTTGAACGGGCCAGAATCTCTCGATCGGGTAGGCAACGCTGTTTCAAGATACAACTACAAAGTCCAAAAAGATAAACAAATCTTGTAGTATCTTCTCTACTTTTTCTGCTTCCTCAATTCTCCAAGTCCTATAAAATCAATGGACATTGGCTTGTGACGGCTATACTTGTAGGTAGCGACACGTTAGATTTGGAATTGTGACGCCGGGTAGAGAGCTAATGCATATATAAGGGGCAAAGTGTTGGCTATCCAGAATAGGAATTTGCATCCAAGGCTATCTTGTCCGAAAAGTTGCTAAAAAGCAATGAAATGCCTAGTCTGGAGTTGCTGTCAGATTTTAAGTCAACCCTTGTCAGATTTTTGGAATCTCGCAGTTCAAATTCGTGGCAAATAGTATCTATATGTAATGCCTATTTTAGCAATGGGAGACGCCAATACTATCCTGGATCTATTCCGTAGGCTTCAAAACACTGGCCTGTCCCTATACTATTCGCATCATGGAAGATTTTACTGAATGCACATTCTCCGCTTCTTTCAATGGTAGGCGGGGCCATGTCATACCACAAGACGCGCCTTTTCCGGGCTTGCCTGGGTATGCTGCAGCTAATAACGGCATGGACGTCTATAAAAGACTGGAGTCCTGTCAAGATAATGCCCCAGATGGCATTGTGTCGTTTTCCTTTTGAGGAGTAAATCCCTTGCAATATCTCTCACCAAGGCTCCACCGTCCAACATGCAAACAGTTTCCGTAGACGACTTCACCCGCCAGTCCTTCGACTTCATCATCATTGGTGGTGGGACCGCTGGTCTTGTTGTTGCATCCCGTCTGGCTCAGCATGGCAAGTTCACCGTCGGAGTGCTTGAAGCTGGAGGGGTGGTAAACGGGCGCGATGAGGTCGAGATTCCTGCCTTTTTTGGAAGAGCCTTGGGCACCGACATTGACTGGAAGTTTGAATCGACGCCTCCAGGCACACAAGGAGGTGTGAAAGACCAGTGGCCGCGGGGCAAAGGACTTGGAGGATCCAGCGCCATCAACTATATGGGCTGGAATAGAGCAGGCAGGGTGGACTATGATGCCTGGGTGGAACTGGGCAATCCCGGATGGGGATGGGATGACTTGCTGTAAGTGCTCCCTTTATCTGAGATCCAATAATGGCTGTGATGTTGATTGTGCTTATTATCCTTGTTGCGTTCCCATAGGCCCTTTTTCAAAAAGTCGGAAACAGTCCATCCACCAAGCTCTTCTACACAAGAGGAGCAAGACATCCGATATGACCCCAACACCCTCGGCACCTCGGGCCCAATTCAAATCACTTATCCCGACGAATACTCGCCGTCCCATCAGCTATGGATCAAGGGGCTCAACTCGTTAGGCGTGGAAACAAATCCGGCTCCTTATTCAGGATCAAATGCTGGAGCCTGGACAAATCCATCCAGCCTGGGCCTGCACACAAAAGCTCGAAGTTTTGCGACCGAGTACTGCTCCTTGGCTGGTTCCAATCTGTACATTCTGACTGAAGCTCTGGTTGAAGAGATTATTCTTGTCAAGGCCGATAGCGGATATGTGGCCTCTGGAGTTCGATTTACTCACAATGGCCAGGAGTATACCGTCTCGGCATCTCGCGAAGTCATCTTGTCTGCTGGAACTATCAAATCTCCACAGATATTAGAGCTTTCGGGCATTGGAAATCCCGAGATATTGTCTCGAGCTGGTATTGATGCCAAGGTGGACAGTCCCATGGTAGGAGAAAACCTGCAAGAACACAAAGGTATGCACACAGCCAGGCAACTTCATACCGGCGACTATTCTATGCCTGTGGTTTATTTGAGTTGACATGCCGTGAATAGCCCTCATTTTCGTCGTGGATGTTGACCCAGAGCTTGAGAATCCGGATGAACTCATACTCGATGCCGAGAAAGCGGCTGCAGCTCGTGAACAGTATGACCAAGATAAAACTGGTCCTCTCACTACCATGCCCGGTTCGTTTGGTATGGTGCCATTTACGAAAGCCATACAACAAGGTGCCCTGGACAAGATATGTTCCCAGGTCGACGCTTTGACAGGCCTGTCACCCGAAAAGAAGGCCCTTTTGGAGCAGCGCCTAAGAAACCCCGATAAAATTGGCTTGATGGAATACTTCTTCAAACTTGGAGCTGGAGCCTTTGGGGGAGCAGACAGCAGGCACGGCATCATCGCTCAAATTCTACAGCAGCCTTTCGCTGCTGGCTCGATTCACGTACAGCCCAAGTCTGCGGCGACGGATGATCCCGTGATTGAGATTGGGTATTACCACGGGCCCGCCGGCGAAATCGACCTGGAGCTGATGCTGCAGTCGACGCGGTTTGCCCGCAGCATCATGCTTGCGCCGCCTTTCAACAGCGTTGTGAGACAGCCGTTTCTCCCGCCCGCCAGTGCATTTGAAGACGATGAGCAGATGAAGCAGATCATCAAGAGCGGCACCCGGGCGGCGCTGCATGCGGTCGGGACGTGCGCCATGGGCGGCAACGCAGGCATTCGCGGCGGCGTCGTGAATGAGCGGCTGCAAGTCTACGGGGTGCAGCGCCTGCGAGTTGTGGATGCGAGCATCATGCCGCTCCAGATCAGCGCGCATATCCAGGCGACGGTGTATGCCATTGCGGAGAAGGCAGCGCATATGATTCTGGAAGACGTGGCTGCGCAGTGATGAGGACATGGATGATCAATACGATTTAAACCACCTGCCTTGATGACAAGTTTATGTTGCCTTCTGGTGGACGTGCCAAGCACCTGCTTGATTCAGGTTGCCTGCTATGGCGGCAATGATGCGATCATGACAGGTGTGTGTTAGATTAGCAGTAGCTAAATAGATTTGAGAGCGTTGCTTCCACTTGAAGACATTGGATCATTACTACCTATACAAGTGAAATAGAGCCAGACCCTCCATGGCCACGATGCCAAACCGCAGATCAGATCCCTTTCACTGCACACCGGCAACAACACCAACACCAACAGCAGCATCAGCTCATCGCCATTCTACGCTCCGTCATGTTCACTGTCGCTCTTGATATGATGCGTTCCATTTTCTCTCTTCTATACTCGCTCGTTCTCTTCTTCCAAAATGTAGAGACAAATGTTTCCCTCATGCTGGGATTGCCTCCGGCCACGACGTTCCGACTGTTTCCTCCTCTAGAGCAGTTCCCTGTAAACTGTTCGGACAATTTCATTGCCGGGATTTACTTCACATCGCTCCTTGTGCTGATCGCCTCAATGACCCCCCTTTTCCTCAATCTTCAGCCATATGAGGGCGCGGATACGGATGCTGGTCGGCTGACCGTGATATTTCGATGGGCAGCAGGAAGCAGTCGAGTACTCAATACTCTTTTCTTCTTCATTCGTAATTGGTTGCATTTTTTTGGGCTTGTATAGCGCAAACTTCCAACAATATCAGGATGCAGATATACTCTTATTCTTAGTCAAGGAGCGTATGCTGAGAGTACTCCTCTAAAATGGAAATTTCTGTCGTGCTCAGCGATTTTTAGCGATTAATTTGCTCGCTTCGTTATTCTTCCCATCTTCACCAAGGCCTCCTGCAGTGCCAGAAACAAACTTGATATTTACAATGTCGAAATCATCCTCACGAGACTGTATCACTCTCATCTTCAACATCGTGGAACCCGGCTCTAATCCTCGCAGCAGCAAACTCGCTTGATGGCGTCCTAAAGACAGATGTGGATGACGGCATATTTCGAAGAGCGATGTCATGAATTGGTTGCGTCGTTTGGTCTGCTGGTGGCTCGGAGGTGTTGGATGACACGTCATTCTCTGGAGACGCCTTTAGATTTTGTTTTATCCAGGGGATCAAGTTAAAATATCCTCCGCAGGCGAACACGCCCGTCCAAAGGGCTAACTCAGTTCCATAAATCACCATACCAAGAATATCTAGCCTCGGTTGGAAAAACACCGAGATCAGAGAAAAGAGATCGCCGGCAGCGTCGATGCCTACAAATATGAATGAGATCCCACGCACTGATCGGTGGACATATATATCCCAATAATGTCTGAGGACGCCAGCGGCAAGAAGAGCAGCCGAGAGAACCGCCATTAACGTGTCTGGCCATGTGAGTTGCGAAGAGTGGGCGGCCCGAAGAGCAAAGATGAGGCTAATTTGTATGCCAGCCATTATGAGAGCAATAGGGATGACCATAAGAAGACAACGGGAGATGGACCATTTCTAGTGTGTGGGATTAGCGTTTACATGTATTATAGCCAGTTGAACGACAATAGAAAAGTGAGTTATATACTTACTTTGTCATAATAGCGGCATTGAGTCCAAGTGATGAGACTGAGGAGTGTCAATATTTGAGGCTGGATGCGCAAGGCCACATTGAACTCCTTGGTGATGTTGTACACTCCAAGCGGAACACCTGCCCACGCCCACAGCATCATCATTGAGGGCTGCAGGCCGATGGTGTTATGGCGACGGTGGTTGATGATGATTTGGGGTATCAGCTGCCTCTCATTTAGTTTGCAAATCCCCCACATACCAGACTTGAAGCTCATACCTGTACAGACCAGCAAACCTATGACGCATCTACCGTCAGTCTACTTTCAAGAAAAGATCATTATGTATGTACAACCAATAACTATAGAAACTAGAAGACTGGAGGGAAAGACTTGCAGCACCAAGTGTCCCAAGGACATTTGCAGCAACAGGATTGTCCATATTAATTGCTGGTATCCAATTGAAGTGGGAGAGAATTATCAGAGCGACGAGCTATGCATCCTAGACACTGGCAACATATTTTTAACATGTGTTTGGGCGAGTTTCAAATATTTATACGTGATGGAAGCATATTAGACAACAAATGCATGTTCAAAAGCAACAGCAGATGGCCAATCCTCGGAGCCAAAGTTACAAGAACAGAGCCAGGGTAAAGTATAGCACCAGCGGTCGATGCTTATCTAATCTGCGCTTTTCGCGTCAACGCCAGGTCCCAGCTTTAATTGATTGCAGCAGAAAACGCGTCTCCCCCTCCGAGACACGCGCCTACAGCTTGATAAGGAGATTCAGCTGGCCACGCTTCTCCAACCAGCTGCCGTCTCTTCTCCATGCTTCATCTCCTTCAATCCAGCTAGGAGGAGAAGATTTGGGAATTTTCGAGGGACCTTTGGGTGCATCAGATTTAACCATGGCTTCAAGACCCGAATTGAAGGTATGTGCGGCCCAGCACTCTATGATAGTTGCAGCTACAGCTGCAGCGAATATAGAATCTGACATTTGGCGGGACAGCTCGATGACGAGGGCGGCTTCATCCGCTTCTTCAAATCGCTACCAGATATCGGCGCCGATGCCGTGCGAATATTCGACAGAGGTGACTGGTACACAGCCCACGGCGAAGATGCCATGTTCATTGCCAAAACAGTACGGTGCCAGCCCCGTTCACAAGCCAGCAATCTCTAATCCAGTGCATCCAGGTCTACAAAACAACGTCTGTTGTCAGGCAGCTCGGCAAAAATGACCACACAGGTCTCCCCTCCGTCACAATGACCATGACGGTCTTCCGACAATTCCTCCGCGAGGCGCTCTTCAAGCTGGGCAAGCGGGTCGAAATCTGGCAGAGCGCCAGCGGTCGGATGAACTGGAAGTGCATCAAGCAGGCGTCCCCTGGAAACCTCCAAGACGTCGAAGACGAGCTGGGCGGCCAAATCGATTCGGCGCCCATGATCATGGCCGTCAAGATATCCGCAAAGGCTTCCGAGGCGCGTGCTGTCGGTGTCTGCTTCGCCGACGCGAGCGTGCGAGAGCTTGGTGTCAGCGAGTTCCTCGACAACGACCTGTACTCCAACTTTGAGGCTCTCCTTATTCAGCTTGGCGTCCGAGAGTGCCTCATCCAATACGACAAAAATGAAAAAGAGAGAGAGAGGGATCCCGAATTGGCAAAGTTGAGGCAAGTCATCAACAACTGCGGTGTTGCTCTGGCCGAGCGTCCCGCAGGCGACTTTGGCATCAAGGATATCGAACAAGATTTGGCTCGCCTCCTAAAGGATGAAAAATCAGTTGCTATGCTGCCACAGACAGACCTTAAGTTGGCCATGGGCTCTGCGGCATGCCTGATTAAATACATTGGCGCTCTGCAGGATCCCTCCAACTTTGGCCAATATCAGCTGTACCAGCACGATTTGGCCCAATACATGAAGCTGGACGCTGCGGCTCTAAAGGCCCTCAACCTCATGCCTGGTCTGCGAGACGGATCAAAGACAATGAGCATCTACGGCGTGCTCAATCACTGCAAGACTCCTGTAGGCAGTCGCCTCTTGGCACAGTGGCTAAAGCAGCCGCTGATGAGCAAAAGTGAAATCGAGAAGCGACAGCAGCTTGTCGAGGCTTTCTTTACTGATACTGAGCTCCGTCAGACTATGCAGGAAGAGCATTTACGCTCTGTTCCTGACCTCTACCGCTTGTCGAAGAAATTCCAACGCGGCAAAGCTAATCTGGAGGATGTCGTCCGTGCCTACCAGGTCGTTATCCGCCTTCCTGGCTTCATCGGGACTCTCGAGGGAATCATGGATGAGGCTTACAAAGATCCTCTGGATGAAGCGTATACCAACAAGCTCCGAGAGCTGTCCGATAGTCTCGGCAAGCTTCAGGAGATGGTTGAACAAACTGTTGATCTCGACGCTCTAGACCGACATGAGTATATAATCAAGCCCGAATATGATCAAAGCCTGCGTGTTATCCGCAAGAAGCTCGATCGACTCGACCATGACATTAGGCAAGAATTCCAGAGCGCCGCACGCGACTTGGGTCAGGAGGCCGACAAGAAGATCTTCCTCGAAGCGAACCACAAGGTCCACGGCGTGTGCATGCGTCTGACCAGACAAGAAGCTGGCTGCATTCGTGGCAAGTCAAAATATCTTGAATGTTCCACTCAGAAGAACGGTGTCTACTTCACTACGAAGCAGCTACAAGCCTATCGTCGTGAATATGACCAGCTGTCTCAAAACTACAATCGCACTCAGAGCAGTTTGGTAAACGAGGTCGTCCAGGTAGCGTCCTCGTATTGCCCGGTCCTTGAGCGTCTCGCCAGCGTGCTTGCCCACCTAGATGTCATCGTATCGCTCTCTCACGCTGCCGTCCACGCTCCAGATGCCTACGTCCGACCCAAGATACATGCCCGCGGTGAGGGTCAGACTAAACTCTTGGGTGCTCGTCACCCCTGTATGGAACTCCAGGATGACGTGCAATTCATCACCAACGATGTTGAGCTCACCCGAGATAAGTCCTCATTCATCATCATCACTGGACCCAACATGGGCGGTAAATCTACCTACATCCGTCAAGCTGGCGTTATTGCCCTTATGGCCCAGGTTGGGTCCTTCGTCCCCTGTTCAGAGGCTGAGCTCACCATTTTCGACTCTATCCTCGCCCGAGTCGGCGCTTCTGATTCACAGCTCAAGGGTGTATCCACTTTCATGGCAGAAATGCTTGAGACTGCCAATATTCTCAAGTCAGCGACGGCAGAGTCCCTCATCATCATCGACGAGCTTGGACGTGGTACTTCGACATACGATGGTTTTGGCCTCGCTTGGGCCATCTCTGAGCACATTGTCAAGGAGATTGGCTGCTTTGCCATGTTTGCGACTCACTTCCACGAGCTTACTGCTCTGGCCGATCAGTACCCTCAGGTCAAGAACATGCACGTTACAGCACATATCAGCGGCACCAATGGCGATGTCAACGCCAAGCGTGAGGTCACGCTGCTGTACAAGGTTGAGCCGGGCATTTGTGATCAGAGTTTCGGCATCCACGTCGCCGAGCTGGTACGATTCCCAGATAAGGTTGTTCGCATGGCAAAACGCAAGGCGGACGAGCTGGAAGATTTTACTACCAAGCATGAAGACCTTGGCGTTAGCTACAGTACCGAGGATGTTGAACAAGGCAGTGCGATGTTGAAGAAGGTTCTCGTCGAATGGAAAGAGGCCGTGCAGAATGGAGAGTTGAGCAAAGAAGAGCAAGTGGCTAAGCTGAAGGAGTTGGTGGCGGCAGATGAGAGTCTCCTGGCCAACCCTTTCTTTCAATCGGTCAAGGCACTATAAAAATTGAAGAATTTGGGCGAAAAGCGTCAATTTGAAGATATTTAGAGCGGTGATCTCGTATTTAGCAGCGCGCCGGGAGTTGGACTTGATGGCATTTATTTGGGAAAACAGGTCCCGTCAAAGGGACGGAAATGGCACATATATATTTTTATAGTACAATGATGCACCAGTATTGATGAAGATGGCGCAATTTGCAAATTTACTTGTCCATGAAAGACTCTACCATCTGTGCGTTTTGCATGTCAGCGTATGGTTCAGACATATAGCCAATATGAATAGAGATTGAAAGTATAGTCCATCAGGGAAAACAATGTAGAAATGGTGATAAATGTAATCAGGTAATATCATAAACAACCTCTGAAAGAAAGATTCATCATGGAGAAAGGCAGAAGAAAGAGAGAAGAAAGCAAGTGCAAGAATATAAAACAACGTACCACTATCATTACGGTCTTGTTTGTTGGGTATTAAGACGTTATATAACCTATACTTTTAGCATGTTAGCGTTCATCCTCAACTAGTAGCCAACGATTTGTAAGAATTAAAAAAGAAAAAGATTCCATCAGAGAAAAAACAATGTAGAAATGGTGATAAATGTAATCAGTGATATCATAAACAACCTCTGAAAAAGTACTCATCATGGAAAGCGAGGAAATAAATAACACAGATTGATAATTGCAACACCACGTACCATTGACTATTATTTGTTTGCTTGCTATAAAAAGGCTTCACAACCTATGCTTTCAGTATGTTAGCGATACATGTTGCATGGGTAAACAATGTAAAGTAACAAGGATTAAAAAGGGAGAGTCCATCAGGGAAAACAATGTAGAAATGGTGATAAATGTAATCAGTAATATCATAAACAACCTCTGAAAAAAGTAATCATCACGGAAAGCAGAAAAACAAAGGAACACAGATTGATGTGTAAAAACGTACCACTACTTTTATTCTGTTTGGTTGTCATTGAGAAGCTTTACAATCTATACTTTGGCATGTCAGCACTTCATGCTTAACAGAAAGTTAACATAAAGGAGTAAAATTGAGAAAGGAGGATCCATCAGTCATAACAATGTAGATATGGTGATTAGTGTAATCAGTGATATCATAAACAACCTCTGAAAAAGATTTCATCATGGAAACAAAAAAAAAACACAACGCATGCTGGAGAGTGTAAGACAACGTACCTTTTGAAGTTTGTCACAATGCACCGAGAGCCCAGATGCGAAAACACGCAGACCAGCAAATTGGCGAACAGCGATGGTGCATGGCAACACAGAGCAAAAAAAAAAAGATCGAATTATCTAGCATCGCATCTCTTCCGCACTGGAATGCGATGCATATATATATACAAGCTGCCGTAGACTCCCCTCTCAGTCTCTGACAGCTGGCTTTATTCTTGGTATTTCTTTTTCGTTTTATTGACTGCCCTCAGCCGTGGCGCTCACAGGGTTAACCTCGAAGCCATACTTCTCCTTGATACGCTCTCGTCTCCGCTCTTCATATCCGGGAGGACGAATGCCTTCTAAACGTCAGTACCAGTTCAATAACGACTCAATTTAAAAAGCAAAGTCTTACCTCGTCCCTCACCAAGCTCAGCAATGGTCTGCTCAACGGGCACACGGGTTGTCCGTCGGATAATCTCCTTACGCTCAAACTCATCCTCCTCCTTGTAGAAGCTGTCTAGTCGGCCGCCAGCAACGTGGAAAAGACCCTGAGCGGTACCGACAAAAGCACCAAGAGCGAACATGACAGGAGTACGCTTGACTGTGAAGAGGTTGCAGATCAGCATCCGTCATGGCATGGCCGAGAGTTATGTAAATTCGGCAGAAGATTTCTTACAAGGAAGGCCGAGAACACTGCCGCACATGAAACCTCCGAAGGCGGCGGCCCAAGCATCCTCCTTCTCACGCAGGTTCATCATCGTTCGGGAGAAGAAAGCATAGGCACCGGGACCCGCAGCTACACAAAAACATCGCCGTCAGCCAAGAGCACAATTGTCGTAATCGTCATTTCTCTCTCTAGAAGCCTGCGGTCCAATTGGTACCGCATTCTTCCGGTGTCCGGAAGTCCATACCGCAAATGCCAATGATGGGAGCTCCCCGCGTAAAGACGCTCAAAGCGCCGACGTTGCGCCTCGACATGGCATTCTGGACGGCCGCAATGAAGAAGCCGCTTCCCAGGCCGACTAATGAGGTCTTGGCCGTCTCGTCAAGGACGTCATGGGGCACGTAAGGCTTCGCCATGGCGTGTGATGGTGCGTAGCTCGCCGTGGTGGGAGGAAGAATATGAGAATGAGGAGCTGTTTTGACGTCTGATGCTTCTGAAGCTGCACCGGTTCTTGGGAATTGCGCATCACGTGATGGACAGAGTCAGCAATTGGGATGATCTGATTGGCCAGAAAGTTTGAGCGTCTCGGCTTGTGAGGTACATGTCTGGAAGTACTTTCTTAGCCCCACCAGCCCACTAAGGGATTTGGAGGTGCAAAAGATTGCTCCATACAAAAAAGACTGGCGTGTAAGACCTCTAAAAATTTCATGTTAGAGGACGGTGAAGAGGATTCCGGCAAGTCTTAAGGGGTCAATTATAAGCATATATCGCGCTGTTTCATAGACCGGCTAGCCTAGAGCTCAGAACCGGCAGAACGCGTTCCAATTGCGACGCTCGTGACTCATAACTGCTTTCAACTTTACCTTATATACCGAAAGTTGTGAGAAGGCAGTCAACGAAGAGCGTTTGGTAAAGGCCAGATCTCATCGGAATTTTTGGAAAGATTTTCAATTGGAAGCAACTCATTTTAAATTCATTCACTAAGCTTCAAACAAGAATATATACACTCCTCCAAATATGAGTTCATCAGAACCAGCCGAGGCTTTATCCAAGCCTGAAGAAACACAACCTCCTCAGCCTCCTTCAGAACCAATGGACACTCAACCAGACCAAGCCGCTACATCAAACCCACCGCCAATGTCCAAAAACGCCCTCAAACGTCTCCGCAAGCAGGAAGAATGGGACGCCGGCAAGGACGACCGCCGCAAGCGCCGCAAGGAGAAACGCCACGAGCGAAAAGCTCGCGTCCGCACTGAGCGCGCCGCCCTCATCGCGCAGGGCGTCGATCCTGCAGAGCTCAAGAAGAAGAAGCAGGTTTCTACGCTGGCGCCTGTGGGGATCATTGTCGACTGCGACTTTGAGGATTACATGATGGACAAGGAGCGCGTTTCTCTGTCCAGCCAGGTCACGAGGGCGTACTCTGACAACAAGGCGGCGAGATACCGTTCGCATCTCTGGGTGGCGGGCTTCAACAAGGGGATTGCAAAGCGGTTTCACGAAGTGCTAGGTGATCAGCACAAGAACTGGAAGGGCATTTGGTTCGATGAGGGCGATTATATCAGCTGCGCGGCTAAGATCCGTGAACGGATGAGCGCTGCTGATGGCAGTGGCGGAGAAATGATTGAGTCGCTGCAGCGCAGCCTCGACGAGCCCTCGGCATGGACTCGTGATGAAACCGACCCTTTCCCCATTCCTGGGCCGGAACCTCCCATGGACGAGGCGAACAAGGACGTCGTGTACCTGTCATCTGACTCTCCTTACACACTCGAGCGCCTGGAGCCAAACACATGCTACGTCGTGGGCGGGCTGGTCGATAAGAACCGTGAAAAGGGCCTCTGCTACAGACGCGCGCGGGAAAAGGGCATTCGCACGGCGAGATTGCCGATTGGCCAGTTTATGGTGATGCAGAGCCGACAAGTGTTGGCGACGAACCATGTAGTTGAGATTATGCTCAAGTGGCTGGAGTGTGGTGATTGGGGCCAGGCATTTTTGAGCGTGATTCCTAAGAGGAAGGGCGGAAGACTGAGAGATGAGAATGCCGAGTCAGAGGCTGGGGATGGTGAAGGGGAAGAAAGAGAAGAGGACGAGGACGAAGATGAGGTTGAGGTTGAAAAAGGGGCAGAAGCATCAGAAACTAAGGAAGAGGATGTGGAAGTTGAGGCATCAACTACCGTTGGAGATGAGAGCAAATCAGGAGCTGATGAAGCGAAAGAAACACAATCATAGACGTAATGCTGTATGCAGTCCCGTAATTTATACCAAGCAAAATCCATACCCAAAAGACCTGCACGAACTATGTGTCTCCCAATTATATGCAATTCCCTTTAAGCTGTAACATCATGATTAAAAATCCATTGAGTCGTCCTCTCGCTCTCTCTTAACCTTTGCAATTCCTTCGTCCTTGATAATTCCTGATACAAACGTTCTAAACTGATCGACGTAGGGCTTCAGGCTGGTCTTTTCCCAGTCTGCAACGTTGACTTTAGACTTGTCATCGCCCTCTTCACCATCCTCCCCACCCTTCCAGGCATCAATCTCTGCCAGCAGACTCTGTACAGTTGGCACACCAAGAGGGTCAAAGTCTTCAAGTGCCTTTGTGTCGATGGGTACACAGACTCGTCCTGTGCCTGGATGCACAACAAAGGGGCTTTTGAGCAAATGGTTTAGTTTCTTGCTGACTTCGATATCGAGACGAGGATAGGTGTACTCCAGCACAATATCTTGTTTAGCTTCGAGTAGTGCTCTTGAATCTAAATGCTTGCTTGCACCAGTCTTGGCTACAGCGTCGATGTCTGCCCATTTCGATGTGGACGATCGTCCAGGGGCTGCTTCCCATTTGCGCCGTAATGAATCGTTTAGGTTACGATCTGGAAGAAGTTGCAGTAGCTTCTCAGCTTGTTCGGCTGTTGCCCAAGGATCTTGGACATCTAACACGTCCTCTTGGAAGTGGGTTTTGAGAATATCGAGACTCCGGCTATGAACCATGTTAGCATCATCTCTGCTACTATTATTGCTCGTGAGATATAGAGGCTTCACGCACCTAAGGTGGGGGTGCAGAGGTCTCTTGACATTGACCTTTTTGCCGCTTTGTGAACCACCCTTGATGACTTCCAAGTAATTTGCTATAGCCCTGCGCTTCTGGTCGTCCATTGACCGAGCCTTCTTATCGCAAACCCATGCGTGAGCACCTCTTCGTCCGGAGTATACCCACATGATGTGCTTGAAACCAAAGTCTTCTCTCAGGGCCACATCGACAACCTTGATGGCCATGGTCATGAATTGCCAGCACTTGTTGCAAATGGTCGCCTTGTCGCAGCATGTTCGAATATCATCATAGTCTGTCAAATCGATATCAAAGCAAAGTTCTTTTGAAAGAGGCTTGAAGGCGGAGGAATTGCGCAAGGTTTTTCGATCTCGGGGGTTTGTTGAATAGACAGGGCCAATTTCGAAACGGGAGGGCATGAGACGGAGGACGTCTTTTCGTAGCCTGGATGAGAGCAAGTAAGTATTGGGACCACCGACTCTTGAGGCTGCGGCCAGGAGACCATGATGGCTTACAGATCTGCAGTTGCAAAAGACTGGTAACGCAGGTATGCATCATTCTGAAGGGTGAAGGCAAATTCGCGATTACCAAAGTCGTTTGTAGGCGTCGGGCTGTGGTTCAGCCACTGGAAAAGCTGTCGCCAGGGGAAGAGTCGCTGGTAAAAGCTGCGCATGACTTCGGGGTCGGAAGCGGGGATATCTCTGCAAATTCAGCGCGGTCAGCTAGACTTCTTGTCTTTCTTGTACAGAATAGCATGTGGGCATGAAGTTACATACGAAGGTGAAGCTGCTCGTGCAGGTGAGCTTGCGCCCTCGCGCTTAACGGGTGCTGAGCTTGGAAACTCTTCGTCTGAATCCTCATCTGCGAATAACTCGTCCAATTTGACTTCCTTCTTTGCCTCCTCAGCTTGGCCCGCAGGTGGCACCTCCGCCTGCGACTCGTCATTCATGTCGACATCGTCATCTGCGGGTGTCTTTACTGGGGCAGCATCACTGCAAATTCCTGCGGCGCCGTCCATTGGCTCGTCCTTGATGGGATTGGGAGAGATTGAATGCGGCATTGTGTGTATATCTTTGCTCGCGCTGAAGCAATTGCGTCCAGAATGCTTGATAGGCTACTGACTGCCGCCTCCACCAGAATCTTGTCGAAATACTGCTTGGCCCAGCAATTCAGGATCAAACCCTTGCGCGGGGAGATGCCACACAAGCTGCAAACGCGTAGAGACGCGTTAAGTGAAAATGCCACTTCATGTGTCAAGTAGCTTGTACCCAGTAGAAGTTGCGTCTGTCTACTGTATCAGGCACGTTACGCGGACAGTGGTGCTGTCAGCTGCTGTTTTAGTTTATCTATAGTGGCCGCCACGCCACCTGAAGAGCTACCCACTGAAAAGCTGCCCAAGCCCCCAGCCACCAAGCATCTTTCAGCGGTCAAGCTCCAGAGCAGTAATTACTATCGCCTACATGTATGTACCCGTGGACCTCAATACCGCCGTGGACTGGGCCATTGATCGATGCTCTACAATAAGCACCAGAAACGCCAGGATTCTCTTCCAAGAACCCCAGGACAGCTTCAATTGCCGACAACGCAACTCGACCCGATCCGGGCGTTGACTGTCATATATCCATCACAGCATAACAAAGTTCAAGCTCGCCTCAGCACTACCACAGCTACTCTCTAACCGCCCATTTTCTCGCTCGGATGGTCTCCGAGGCGAAACACGAAAAATTACCCCATAAGGCAAGGATCTCCTCTTTTGCTCCGGGCTGTTCCCAACTTCATGCGTCAAGCAAGGGCCTAGAAAGTTCCAAAAACCTCAAGCTATTTCGGCTGTCTGAATCTGGCGTGATTCCTCCACCGCAATTTTCCTCTTATTCCCTCTCGATTCTCTCTTTGCAATGTACCTACTTTTTGTCTGAAGAAAGCTGTAGTTATTTGACAAAATTGATAGTGGCTTGCACTATTGCTTCTACATTGCATACCATCTTGCTAGATCCATTACTAGTAGATGAAATATCCATTGCCGCCTTGGCAAAAAAAAAAGAAGAAGAAGAAGAAGAAGAAGAATATTAAAAGAAAAAATGGTAACGACATGACATCAAGTCAAAAACCTACGATTCAATCTTATCCACACAAGTAGGTACACTACTTCGTGTAAGTGCAACGCCGCAACACGCCCTACCCACATGCTCGTCGTATCACACACAAAAGGGGAGGCCGGCAGCACTGCAATGAAATCCAAAACAAGGCTGTTGCTCATTAGCCGGCTTTGTGCTTTTTTCATCTGTTGCTTCAGGCGAGGGTCATGTTGTCATGTTGCATCAAACACGGCTTCTCGCAGGAGACTTGCGAAAATAGAAGTGAGAAGAGATCCACGGCTGACGTCAAGTTGCCGCGTGCACGAAATAGATTGACTGGAGACCATGTTATAGACCAGCTCTAGACTCTTCGCCTCCGTCTTTTGTACTCCATACTTGTTGATATTAATACCTTAGTACTTGTGCTCCGTAGGCCCAGACAGATTCTGGGCTTGGCATCCAGTAGCAAACAAACAGGCGACAGGGGTCCTTTTTGCATGTATAAGTGGTCTCTCGCATCTGCTCGCGTATGTATGTACGTTGCCGTCTGCATTCATCACATCAAATCACATCGTCCTAGTACAAGCAAATCTCAGGCCTGCCTACTCTTGTTCCAATTCGTTCTTCCTTGTGCAAGAAGAATACACACAAAATCTACCGTCTCCACGCCTCCTGCTTCGGCCCATTCATTCCCTTCCGTCTCATCCCCCGCTCTGGCACCTAAAAGCCGCCCGCTGAGCGACCGCCCGTCTCCAGTGTTTCCCACCCCCGGTCCAGACCTCCATGGAACCCTCAACGCCGCGCCTGGATCATCGGATCTAACGGCTACAAGCATGCCAAGGTGTGATTTTCCGTTACATTTCAAATCTGTTTTTCTTGTCTTCTCTTTTCTTGTCTCGATTCATATTTCTTCCTCGTTTCCCTCCTTCGTTTTCTCCTGCCTAAGTGGGTGTTCCGCTTTGTGGATTCTCAATCGTGCTCCATGTATAGTGGTCCTCTACCATGCCGATATTACGAGGACTGCCCAAATCTCCGGGGTTTCTCATTTTCTTTCTTCTTTTGACATTGATCCATGTTGACGTCCTAAGATTCGCAAATCGGATCTCATCGGGGAGGGGTCCGTTTTCATCTCCCCACCCGCAGACAGCATAGGAAGAAATTAAAAGGTATTTATGGTTGGAAGGCCTCCCATCTGCCATACCGACTCTAGGGACCCATTCGCTCCTGCACTCCGTAGCTCCGTATGTTTTGCCGGCATCCTTAAGGGTTCTCTCTTCCCCAGCAGCTTTCTCTGTTCTACATTGACCAATTCTCATCTTCTACACCAAAAAAAAAAAAAAAAAAAAAAAAAAAAAAAGAAAAGAAAAGAAAAAGCCAATGTAACGTCACTTCAAACAATGGTAAGCCATGTCAAGTCTCCTCATGCACAACAGGTAGTATTATTAACCACTCCCTACAGATCGATAGTCACTGCTTATCGTTTCCAATGCTTACAGCTTTTCAGCAGGGTGCCATCACAGAACGGCACCTTCAGCAGCCATTTCTCCCATAAATCCCATGACCTAGCCAAGCATGCATCGTTACAACTCCGATTTTCTCTCGAAAAAAGAAGAAGAGGAAGAAAAAGAAGAAAGAAAGAAAGAAAGAAACCTTTTCCTCCCCGCTGGGAAAATACAACCGCAGAATGCCCCGACAGATGTCCAACCGATACGCGAAATCATCATCCCAACCAAGAAAAAAAAATCCCAAGACAACAGGCTGAAGCACATCTCCGTGGATGGAATATAAGAAAAAGAAAAGCTCCTCCTTTGTTTAAACATGTCACAACGCCACATAGCAGAATTTCCCATGCAATGAGCAAGCCAAGAGCCGAGAAGATATTTGGAAGAGGAAAAACAAATAAAAGTGGAAGAAAAAAGGAACAGGTCAACCATCCGGCAAAAGAGAGCGTCCTCATGCACAGAAATTGGTCACCAGCTCCAGCGTTAAGCATAAGTTCGTTGCGAGTTGTTCAAGCGCTGGCGCTTCTCCGGCGGGCTATCATGATCAGACAAGCGGCCAGAGGGTGCATCCATCGTCGAATACGCATTTCTACCTTGCGTAATATTGTACTGGTTGCTCCCATCCATCATCCCGAAGCCCGAATCGACCCCATTTTGAGACATATGGCCAGACGACCAATTCGAGCCGCCAGCACCTGCAGGCGGAGTTGGTGATTCGAACTTGATGGGATTGCCTGGCGTGCTTAGATAGGGGACATTCATCATGAATGCAGATCCGTGCCCATTATCTGACTGGCTGGGCGGGTTCTTCAAAAGATGCTGGAGGTGCGTCTTGACAGACTTGAGCATTCCCTCCTTGGTGAAGGGCTTAGCCAACACTCCGTTCATGCCTGAATGACGGTCAGTTTCAGTGCCCAGCTTATCTTGGGGGTTGGTTCATCTTACCATGCTCAAAATAGCCATTCACCTCATCCGGTCGAATATTTGACGTCATCGCAATGATGGGCGTGGCTGGACAGTGCTGGCGGATATACATGGTGGCCGATACACCGTCTAACCTAGGCATGATGATGTCCATGAAGATCATGTCGAAATGGTCACGACCAACCGCGTTGATCCTGTTATATGCTTCCACGCCATTGATCTACACAGCTGTTATTAGCTCACTATAACCAACGTCGGAACTCCCAACCAATCGGTTTTACATCCAGTTCACTTACAGCATGCTCGACATCGCAGCCCATCGACTTGAGAAATTTAATGCCGATTTTCGCACACGTGCCGTCGTCTTCTACCAAGAACACCGTTGGCTTCTTCGATCCCCACAAAGATGTAGGCTTCTCCAGTGACGCCCCAGGTGCATTGTTCATCTGGTTAGGCTGTGGTGTATGTTGCTGGTGCTGCTGGTGCTGATCCATGGAACCGGAACTGTTCTCGTTCGGAATGGCATATGGGATCTTATTAATGTGATCCGAGTGGAAAGGATCGATGCCGACAGTCTGGCCTACGGGGTAGACGGGATACCGACTAATATCATTCATAGGGTCATGCAGCATGGGCATTGATACGGGAGTTACCATGGTTGCTGAATCGGCAGGAGCTTCGTAAATATCGTGAAGACGCTCGAGCTCACGATCAGCCACGGTGTCTGGCGCGACGCTAGAGAGCAGCTCTCGCGCTCTTCTAAGTTCTGGCACGTTCTCGTCGCCATCCGAGGAAGACATGCCGCCATTTGAGCTCATCTGGTGAGCCATCATTCCATTATTCCGGCTATGGTTATACGGAGAGAGGAAGTTGAGCATCTCATACTGCGCCTGCTTTTGGGCATTGAGCATCTTCTGCAGGGTGAGGACCTCGTTGACCAGGAGCCTATTCGTCTGGGAGATGTCGGCGAACAGCTCTTGAAGCTGCTGTACTTGCTGCTGAGTAGCGGTCAACTGCTCGGATACGACGCTGACGTGCTGACTGGTGGTGAAGTCCTCCGCGACCTGGGGTTTCCGTGTGGCTGGCGCTTTCCGGCGGATGTTGTCCAGATCATCTTTGCTGTCGACGCGGAAGTAGGGATGCTTAAACTCCAGGACCTGCATGTCGTGACCCAATTCTTAGTCGTGCCGTTCATATAACATTCACAGCTCCGTAATGCGCCAAGCTAGGATACTCACGTTACCATTTGGAGAGGCCGATTCGCCATCGGCAGATGGCTTGACCTTGTGAAAGTCATATTTGTTAAGCTGCCGAATGAAGCTGGACATGTTGCTGTGCTTGAAGTGCTTCGGCAGGATGGATCTCGTAAATTTCTCGCCCTAGTTGAAGACGTAAGAGTCAATAACATGCGTAAAATGGAGATGTCGGATGAATCCCACCTCAACGACGACAAATGAGTCGCCATCTTTTCCCCACCGAGCTACATCCTGATGTGTCGGGTCTTCGAGCATTCTAGAGCAAGGTCAGCTGGGTCGATGGAAGCTGGAATTTGTTAATGGGTAATTACCGAAACAGCTTGCGAACCTTGATATAGCATTAGCACTCGTTCCGTCACATATCGGGTCCATGTATAAATTTGGTGAAATGCTACTCACAAATTCGCTAGCATTGTTTCCCCCGCCCGGGGCATTGGCAGCCTCTGTCCCAGACATTTGAGCTAAACAGGCTGCCCTTTAGCAATACTAGAGGCAGTATGTGAGAAGGCGACGCGCCTCCAATTGAGGCTCCGGTTGGATGCCACTGGCGGAGCCGATATTATTAAAATGAGCCGTCGCAGGGCCTACAGGA
This sequence comes from Trichoderma asperellum, assembly GCF_020647865.1. Taxonomy (NCBI): domain Eukaryota; kingdom Fungi; phylum Ascomycota; class Sordariomycetes; order Hypocreales; family Hypocreaceae; genus Trichoderma; species Trichoderma asperellum. The sequence goes on from NC_089416.1 coordinate 2,730,238, forward strand.
TCCGGCACAGTTTGTTGCAGCAGCAAAGATTGTTTGTCCTTAGTATCTGCCTCCTTTCTCTTCCTCTTTCTTCCTCTCTCCCTCTCGCTTTCGTTATCGGGGCGGTATGGCTTGGCTGGTGGCAGATCGGATCAACGAGCGGGCGGCAGGCCAGGAGAGGCGTTCCGGAGATGGACGGAGGTTGCGAGATGCGGTGCGCCGAGATGACGGAGCCCAATGTTTCTCAAGGCGCCCCGACAACACAGACGGATGACGTCGCAAGTTGGCAAACACAGGAAAAGAGGCGAGCAATGCAATTGAAGGAGGACCGCGGACGACCCTCGATGGGCTTGGCTAAGGCAGGGTTCGAGGCTGCTGAATCGAGGTTGGACGATTTTCGATTTAGCCCAGATAGTCGATGGGCGAATGGATGGCCCGAGATGGGGTGGGCCGGGGGAAGGCACTAGGCCAAGGAGGACATGGGAAGATCAGAAGACAACACAGAAGAGGCGCACGCTGTAGCAGCGCTGAAGGGCAGTAAGTCCAGCGAGTGCGAGTACTGATACTTCTGGTGCATGTACTAGCAGCAACTTGGGGTACCTGAGGATTAAATATAGGCAGTGCGTGGAGATTGGTATCCAAATCTTCATGCAGCTAAGGGAGGAGACAAAGAGGAGACAGAGAGCGAGCCAACCGTTCAAGAAGGAGAGAGAAGAAATAAGAAGAGGAAAGCAAATACTATTATGACACCCTCACTTCATCTTTTTTTTTTCCACTACCATAGGAATCATTCCAGAAAAAAATTAAGATGTATCCACAGGGGGGGAATTGGGAAAAAAAAAACTTGGAAAGAAGGGGGGGTCCTGTCTCAAAGTGCCAAAAAAGCACCGCCAAATTCGGGGGGCCCATCGTGTACAGTACGTGGAAGGCCTAAGTGGCTATTCAGTTGCTGTTCCTACGGCACTGCAGGGCGCTAGGACCGTGTGGCGCATCCTCCTTCACACAGTACCCGCCCGCCTACTCTGTGTTAGTCCTGCTGCTACCACGATACTAGCGATTTGATAGACATTGGAAGCCAGTCAGTCAGGAGAACCAGGGGCAGGATTTTTTGGTTATTCGTTTTTCTTTTTCGTCTTTTTTTTTTTTTTCGTGGGTGCGTGTGTTAGCGTCCAGTATCAAATTAGCAGTTCTTTTCTTTTTCGTCTCATTTAGCCAGAGTCAGCCAATAGTGTTCCCCGTGCCAATTTGAACTGGCCTTTTCAGCTAGCCATATCTACTTGGACTAATGTGCTATGCCATGAGCTTGCCAGGCAGTCTTTCATTTGCTTGCCAAGGCTGGCCCGGTAGATGATGACACGACGTATCCGGTTCTTTTATTAGCCCCCGTGGCTGTTTTCTATTCTTTTCTTCCTTTTTCTGTTTGGGACAACAGCACAATAGTGGTAGGATGCTAACCACACCGAGTTGCAATGTTCATATGCGGCGAACCTACAGTCTTCGACATGGCGTCAAGGTGGCAACCACCGCAGCAGCAGCACAGCACACGCGAGCCACAACCGTAGCAAGCCGGTCATGTAAGTGTTCGGATAGGAACCGCCAATGCTACCCCGTATCAAGAGGCAGGTATGTTAGTACTTTGTCCGATATGTGAATGCACCTCGTGCTTTAGCGTTATGCCGCCTCCGCGGACTATGCTCGTCTTGGACCACGGGAAGAACACGCCAATGTGATCTGAGTCAACCTGACGGAATTTTACTCATGCTTGTCTGTCCTCTTGCATTCTGCTGCTAGCGGTATCAATGTTGGTGCAAGCACTAATGCCAGGCCATCGTGGCCGTCCGTAAGCTGCTAGCAGCTTTTAGCCTATCAATTAGCCCCTATACGATCCAAGTATACGATGGTGTATGCGATGGTCTCGCTGCAGAGATGAGCTCTTCATATGGCAATTGCTCCGTACTTGGCATCTATATAGATACGATGTAAAATGGGTCCTCCCCGTAGCTGTACATGTACTCCATGTAGAGCACTCATTCAATTCGTTTCATCATAAGGATGCCGAGGAAGCTGGTCGGGGGGGCATACACATGTGCCGTCCAATAGCAATATTGATGCGAAGCAGCACAAACGTAGCACCTCGTCGTAGCACTCCGGACCGTGCCTACACTCATCTGCGTTGCCCCATGTCCACCTGAACACCACACATGCAGGGAAGCAGGTGAAGAAGGGAGACCGTTGTTATTGTTCTGGGGGCGGAAAAGCGCAATATATGCAAGTACAAGGGGGCATCTCTGCTTTTATGGGCGCCTACCGCTTCAAGCAAGAATAACAACTAGGACGAGCGCGGCGTAGCAGCACTACTACTAGCAGTGGTACAGTAGTGCTCGTGCTAACAAGACACCATTATTTTCTCAGCCGCGATGTGTGCCAATGGCGAATCCCACGATGGCTGCTTCGCGGGGGGCTGAACACCCAAGCGGCGATTGCACCTATCCGCGTCGATCGGGTCATCCTCTGCACATCGGCTGGCACGCCAAACCCAGCAACGAATAGAAAGGCCGGGGCTACCTCGCTTCACTATCGCGTTTGCAAGCGCAATTACCATTCTAAATGGCCTCTATCAGGCCTTGCTTTGCCTCCCTTGCAGCACGCGGCCTGTATTAGTGGCCTTGCCATCACCACGTCGCCGACTCCTGGTCCCGATCTACGACTTGAATTGTAATTGGGCCCCGTGGCTACGGTACCAGACAGCCACGGACGGCATCTGCACTAGCATGGGCAAACTGGCAACTTGACGTGAAACAAGGCATCATCATCATGGGCTGTGATAGTATCTCCAACCGTCTGGATGCGAGTGGCCGCGACGGCTGGTACCGCTACATGAGCCCGGGCCATCACCCGCACGGTGGCATGCGATGGTTAGGCTCGGCGGTCCGGCTATCCGCAGGATTACCTCTCAGGGATCAGCTCTTTCGTCTCAATTACTGCGTGCACAGGTACCACTACTTCTGCGGGCAAAGCCTGGCTTGCAAGAAGCGCTGCAGGTAGTGCTACTACTATCGATCAACATCAACACCACCACGCGCAGCTTGTATATTTCAATGCATGGCACATGGAGGGGGAATTGTGCTTGCACGCCGTTGAGATGCTCTAAAAATAGGCAATTTCAGCCATCTATGCTGAGACATGACGCAGAGGCCAGTTCAGAGGCATGCAACTTTGCGTACATATCTATGTAGCATGCTGCCGTGAATAGAGCAACACACACGTCTCGGCTTGGAAGCTTAGGTGGCTCTTAGTGGCATCTCATTCTTTGCCTCGAACCTAAACTCAACCCCCGATCAAGCAAATGTCAGCCGCAGAAGCAGCAGCTAACCAGAATGAGCTTCTTTGGCCATCACAGCTATGGCATTTGTTTGGCCTGATCTGCACGCATCTGACAATGTCTCTCATCGTCTCCAGGGGGCAGTCAGCTGCAGATATTTTTAGAATCCCTCGAAATTACAGACAGAGCACAGAAATAGTACGTGGCACTAGGTATTTACGAAATACTCCTCCACTATATGTCTTTCGTCTGGTGCTCGTTCGGCATCTGAGCTACCGTCACTCGCAAAATCCCTTTTCCCCGCGTTTTGCCGATCCATGCCATATCCAGTAAACGCATTGAGGCTTGATGCTTTTGATTTGGTCTCTCAGATGTATGCAGATGCTTATATGCAAAGCAGATATACAAAGCTACCTACATAGGTAGACGTAGATATTTTGTACCGCTACATGCCAGATAATTAGGATTCAAAAGATATATTTAGACGCCGTGGAATGCTACGCCTATCAGATGATGCCTTTCAATTTTTGGCGCCAAAATACTTCATGTATCGGAAGACATAATGGCCCCATTTAGCATCAGGACCCTCGTTTGGAGGAGGGCACGGGGCGTATTCGTCCAAATCCACATCCAGAGAGCGGATCACCTGGAATCCTGCCTTCTCGTATATCCTCCACGCAGGCTCCGACGAATGAACCCATGCGAAAACACCCTTTTGATCGCAGATGCTCGTTCCCCAGCGTAGAAGCGCAGAGCCAATGCCTCGCCTCTGAAATTTTGGTGAGACAGAAAGTCCAATGACAATGAGACATTTGGTGCCTTCAGGCATCACCTCCTTTTGCCATGCGTCCAAGTCGCCGCTTGTAAGAGTCTCGAGCCGCTTAATAGGATCATCCTGTGGTTCATCCTCTGCTTCTGGCGCCCTTTGCTCAGCTGAAGCTGGCTCGTCCTTCTCGGATTGGTCTTTCTCCGACTGCTGTGTTGAAGCTGTGATCGGCTTTTCGAGAGGCTGAATCCTGCCTTCCAACACTGGCATCTCGTCGGGTGAGAACCCAATAAGCCCCCAATTGCAGAAGCCCGCAAACTCTCCGGTTTCATCGTCAACGGCTTTCAATACCACGCATCGAGGCGATTTCAGCATCTGTGGGAGGCTTTCCGTGTGATATTTCTTCATGTCGAAGGGATTCCGGCCAAGAGCTTTCATCTGAGTTTGGCGATCGTCTAGGAAAGCATCGCTGCTGAGTTGAGCCGCTTCAGGCACATCTTCGAGTTGGAGCGCCTTAATGGTAAAGGTCTTCTTAGACATGGCAGTAAATTGCTAATCGATATTTATTTATTTTTAAATGTATATTCGTGGGTCGCCTGCTTCTGCGATCAGGTAGTTGGTTCCCCTGTCCCTTAAATAAGAATAACATTGCCATGTTGAAGCAGAGCCAGCATTGGATACCGATAACGATGGCGGGGAAGCACAGCAATTGAGTCACCGGCGAGAGTGATTTAGCCAGCGACTGCTGCTATGAAAAGTGCCAGAACCAAAATCGCGCCAACAATGATTATCAGATCAAGTCTCTGAGCTAGCCTTATGAAGCAGCTCAAGGATTGTAGTAGCATAGGCAGGCCCATCGCCCTTAATCTCCTGCACAACCACAGTCTTGTCTCTTGATCTTGCGCCCTGCACTAAACTCAGCTTCGACTTTGGGATATTCAAGGCGTCGCTGAGAACTTCCATCACGGCTTGGTTGGCCTCGCCATCCTTTGCCTGGGCTGCAACACAAAGCTCAATCGCCTCTTCAGTAACAGCCTGAATGCCCTCTCTGTTCTTGCTGGCTCCAGGCTTCACGTGCAGTCGCAGCTGCAGAATGCCCTGAGGCGCCTTCTTGGAGCCAGCCAGGAAACGCACGGCGGCACTAGCTGGAGATGCCATGGAGGAGCCGTGGAGATGTCGATTGTTTCCTTGCGGGTAAGATCGAAACGTAACTCTAAACTCAGACCAAGCCTGGCGCCAGGATTTGAACTCTACCGCTTTCATACAAATAGAGCGGGTGGAAGTCTCAACGCTCTCGCCACCTCATCACTGCACGGTCGCTATCAGCTTACAGCCTCGGCGGCTAAAAGAGCAGCAGAGTTGATGAGATAATCTCACATCAGACATAAGACTCGAGAACCAAACTCTAAGCACTCAAAACTCCAATCGCTTTCCAGATTCCAGATCCTCGGCATGAATTGGTAGGGGGAAAAAAACGGCAACCTATGGATGTAGGGTAGGTCTGACAGGGCCACAAAGAAGCCGCTGCCGTATAGCTGCTGACGCTTCAGTGCACAGCCCGCTGAAGCTGGTGCCCTTCAGTAGGGCCAGGAGCTGCCGGCGGCCAACAAGCGCCTATATAAGAAAACGCATCGCGGTGGATTTCGTCATGGAGCCCAACTTGACCCGCGACAACCACCTGCGGGCCCAAAATTCCTGCTTCACGACTTTGTCTCCCCCCGAGCAAACGCCGTCTATTTTCCACACGCGGAGCACTGCGACGATCGCTGCTCGTCTTCGCAGCCTGCCCGTCCCTCGATTGAGCGCCATGGCGTCGGCATACAGCGCATACCATGGCGCTACCAGAAATTCGCAGTTCACGGTCACGGCACTTGGGCGATGGTCCGTTTTATCGAAGCAGCTTCCAGGTTCGTCAGCCTGCATGTGCTTATGTTTGACATCAGGAAATACGCCGAGATGCATTGACTAGGGAGTTTTCGGCGAGCTAATTGGTGCATACAGCGGTCGACAAGGTCCGAGTTCTTCATGTCTACGATTTCGACAACACATGTGCGTTGCTCTTTTCCTCTTTGCTAGCTTCCCACCCAATTTGGTTGCATTACGACGCTGACTTGGTGAATATTCAGTGTTTAAAACCCCCATGCCGAATCCAGCACTGTGGACTGGGCCGACGATAGGATTGCTCGCGACTCAAGAAGCATTCACTAGTGGTGGATGGTGGCACGACAACAGGATTCTCTCTGCAACCGGCGATGGGGTTGAAAGAGAAGAGGAGCGTGCATGGGAAGGGTGGTGGAATGAGAAGGTCACCGATCTTGTCAGGCTGAGTTCGAAGCAGCAGGACGCTCTCTGCGTGCTCTTGACAGGCCGTTCTGAACATGGGTTCGGCGAGTTAATCAAGAGGATGGTGGCAAGCAAGGAGCTCGATTTCGACATGGTCTGCTTGAAGCCCAGAGTGAGCCCTTCCAACCAAAACTTCCAGAACACGATGCACTTCAAGCAGTTGTTCTTTGAGGCGCTCATGGAGACATACCGGGACGCTGCTGAGATCAAAGTGTACGAAGACCGGCCGAAACACACAAAGGGATTTCGAGACTTTTTCGCGGAATACAACCGGCGCCAGGTGGCAATGCCAACTCGAGGGACTATAACTGCCGATGTTGTTCAGGTGTATGATGCTTTGAGGCTTCTTAACCCAGTTGTTGAAGTTGCCGAAATTCAACACATGATCAACCAGCATAACGAAACCATAATCAAAGACTGTCCTCCCTCCAAGTCCAAACTTTTGATTAAGAAGACAGTTTTCTTCACCAGCTACATGATTGGTGCCGATGATATTAAGAAGCTTCTGAAGCTGGCGCAGATTCCCGCTGGCATATCAAATAACGACCTCAAGTTCCATGCCAACAACATTCTTATTTGCCCTCGGCCATGTCCGGCAAGTATACTGGAGAAGGTTGGCGGCATGGGAAGCAAGATGTTGTGGGAAGTGACTGGCACCGCCTGTTATGACAACTCCATCTGGGCTGCTTCGGTGCGCCCCGTACCGCATACTGCCAAGTTCCACACTGATAATCCCGTACCGCTCGTGGTGCTTGCCCTTAAGAAAGGCGCACGCCCCGTGGATGCAGGGAAAATCACCAGCTGGCAGCCTCTACCGATTGAAGAACGCTTTACATTCGAGACCACAGTCGGAGAAAAAGTGATTCTGCGCATCGAGCCTGAAGACCCTAAAGAGGATGAATATCAAAGCTTGTTTGTTAACAAATCGTCTAAGCGTAAACGTCCTGCAGATGATGAGTACCCAGGCAAGGCCCCGGCGCAGTACGGCGGCCGAAACGAGACCAGAGGTTTCCACTCTGGCAGGGGACGAAACAAAGGTGGCAACTCCCGCGGCCATCGCGCTGCTAGGGGCGGCGGACGAGGTGGTCGTAACCGCGGCCACGGCTACCGCTCTTTAGACGATGTTGACCCGAAAGGTCAAGATGCCGCCGGCTCAAGTTCATTTGGCCGAGGCCGGCCGATGGGCGGACAGCCATCCGGCGGCTCAGATCTACAGAGTTACTATTAGAAATAGGATGACGGCGCTGCTACAGTAATATTGGCAAGCAATATCAGTATAGCATACCGACTTTTTTTGGGGGCCGGATGAGCTGGAGAAGATTGTCCAAAGGAAGCCGAGGGGGAGGCAAATACTTTGTCCTTTCTCTCACTTTCTCTTTTGTTATCTAATGTTTTTGCGTTGTACGTATGGTAGGTGGACCAATAGTTCCATCACTGAAAACGCACCCAGGGAGCATTTTGGCGAAATTAGGGCGAAATGGCGTATTAGGCATATGGCATCTTGAAATGGAACATGGGAGAGCGAATTTCATTTTCCTTCAGGTATCCTCGGATCAAGCTTGTTTAGGTACGAAGTAAATGTAATGAATGATACCCACGCTTGGGGTTAAACCTCACTACCTGGTTGAAGTTTTTATTGATCATGTAAATTGCTTTTTTTTTTCTTTTTTTTAAATCTAATTTTACTTCATTTCATTTTGATTTGTGTCCTACATAACTTTTATTTGCTTTATCTAGTCACTGTCATCATCGCTATCATCATCATCATCGTCTTCTTCCTCTGCGTTTTCTAGCCACTCCACGAGCACTTTGCACTTCTCCTTCAAGGCAGCCATGGACTCCCCATCCACCGCACGGGCATCTTCCCACCAGCCCAGAATTCCCTCTTCTTCCAAGATATCCAGGGCATACAGCTGCTGCAACATAGCCGGCAGAAGCGTGGAGCTCTTGGTCTGCTGCTCCTGGCCCTTGGAGTAGTGCTGCAGGGCCCGCTGCAGGGAAAGGATAAACTCAATCTGCTCAGGCTCGCCGCCGCCGACGCCGACTTCGTTGACGAACTTGGAGGCGCCCTTGCAGGCGGTGAAAGCCCTCTCCGCAGCCTTGCTGGCGTCGAGGCCGCCGTGCTCGGGGGTGACCAGCTCCACGGCGCGACGGGTGAAGGCTGTGGCGACGGCCTTTCGCATCATGGCGTCGGAGGCATTGTTGGCTAGACGTAGACCCATAAACTCCAGCTTGGCGGAGTCAAAGTCCCCTGAGTCGGCACGTAGAGCATCAAGAAGGCCGTGGACGGCGTCGGCGTGGAAGGACATCTTGCCGGCGGAGTCGTCGGACGCAAAGGACGAGAGGCGCGATCTGGATGAATGCGCGGCGTCTGCGGAGAGGAAGTTGCTGTCATTGTCGTCATCAGACTCGTCGTCGGAGTTGAAGGTCGAGATGGATGAAGTGGACAGGTTGAAGTTTGTGAGGGAGTAGATGAGAGACTTCTGGAGTCTTGAGGGATCTTCGTCATCGAGCTCGTCGTCCTCGGGGTCGAAGAAGGGGGCTGCGTTGCTGTTGGGGCCGAGGAGGTTGATGTCCTTTGTGACCTGCTTGCCTGTGGAGGTGACGGTCGATAGCACCGTGGCTGTGGAAAAGGAGATGTTGTCGCTGATTTGGACGCAGTAGGAGATGAGTGATCCGGTGGGTATTGAGCAGCCCTTGCCGACGACTACGTCGCCCGCCAAGATGGATTTTGATATGGTTGTTCCATCTCCCACGGTGGTGTTGTTCCAGATGAAGGAGTTGTCTAGCGTAACATTGGAACCAATCTTGCAACCGGTACCGATAATGCTGTTGGTGATTTTGCTTCCAGAGCCAATGCTGGTGTTGGTTCCAATGACAGAGTTTTGGAGCTTCGCATCGTGAGCGTGAGAAGCTCCAGTCTCGATAATGACATTGTTGATGTGCTTTTTAAAGGTCTGTTTTAGGAAGACGTTGTTTTCGGGGATGAAAGGAAAAGTCCATCGACCAAGAATATCTCTGCTGATGGAGTCGTACATCTGCAGGTTGCTTGCTCGGGCAGCATAGCCGTCTTCGAAGATCTCTGCGTAGATCATCTTGCCATTAAGTTCCCAATCTTTCAGTACTCCGTGCAGGAAATTTCTCCTGGGAAGCTCATAGTCGAAACTTTCTGACCAGAGAGCTAGCACTTCGGGAGTGCAGATGTCGATCTGAGCATCTATCAAATCGGCTCGAATCTCAAACTCAGTCGACAGCTCCTCGGCAATGGCAGGGTCCATTGAAAGGTAGTGGTCGCTCTGTAGCGGGTTCATCTCGTCGTAATGAAGACAGCGCTGGGTCTTGGTGTCCACCACAAAAACGGGAGTAATTCCATTGGTCTTCGTTCTGTGCTCCTCAGGTCCACCGCTGTGTAGAATCATGGTCATGATGTTTGCGGCACTGGCTTCTCTTCGTTTTCGGTGCGCTGCGAGGGCGTCATCCAGAATGAGATTCGACACGACGTCGCCGTGCACTAGGAGGAAATCGCCGTCCACCAATGACCGCTTGTCCATATCTCGGAGAACGTCGCCAACGGACCGAGCATCGGCTACTCGAACAAACTGGAGCACCGAAAAGGGCGACAGTTTTGACGAGGACGCCCACTTAGAGCGGCCGATATATTCTTCGACCTGATTTGTGTGTGCGCCGCAGTAGATGTAGACTTCCTGAACGCCATTCATGGCCAGGAACTCGAGGGTATATTCGATGAGAGGGGTGTTTGCCAATGGTAGAAGACACTACAGTTGTCCGAATCAGCTGGCCGCTATGGCTTCAAGTCAGCCTAGATCTGCTTACTCTTGGCTTCTCTACCGTGAAGGGCTTGAATCGGTCTTGGAAAGAGTCTGCGAGGACCTGTATCGTAGCGGAAACGCCATGGTTAGCTGCTAGATGCGGACAGAACCCCGCGATGGTTGATCGCTTGCACGCACCACTGCCTGCAGGACATCCTCGCCCTTGCTCTCGGCGTTGGATTTTGCCGGTTTTTTGCCCTTTGCCGAGCTGGCGCTGTTCTTGCCCTTGTGAGACATCTTGTTGACCAAGCGCAAAGGTGAAGGGCTGCGTTGTGCGCTCTGGATGGAGATTTTTGGTGCGAAGGTAAGGTTTGCTTTGCGACAGCTTATGGGTGACTCAACTTGACTAGCAGGGCTGCGGTCGAAATTTCTCACCGCGGTGAAGCTTCGGTGTTGGCGGGGTCAAGGTGGGGTCAAGGGGCGCTCCCCAAAGAGCAGAGCATGGCTGATGGTTGACGGAGTGTCTTGGTTCTTAGATGAACTAAATTTAATATTATGCGAAACTATATAAAAAATTACAATAAACTAGGTATAATCATATACGGGGTTGGGTATATCCATCATATGGTGAAATATCACGGCTTTTGAAAACACATCGCTGACGTAACGCATCGCTGCTGATCGCCTCTCGTCCCTTTCGTCCCTTTTTTCCCTTTTTTCTTTGTTCTATTACTCCTTCACTCGTTCTTCACTGTGGCAGTCGCTTCCTTTTTCTCCTCAGCGGTGTGAGGCACGCTTTCGCGTCTTTCAGATACGCCATCTTCGCTATCTGTTTCATCGTCGGTGCTGAGATCATCGTCACCCGCGCGTCGTTCAGCATTCTCCGCCTCACGTCTTGCCCGCCTCTCGCGCCTCTCGTCATTCCTAGCTCTTTTTCGCTCCATTTCGTCCAGCTCATTTTGTAATTGCTGAATGACTCTGCTCTTGGCGCGAATCTTGCCGCCATATCGCCAGAAGATGAACGGAATTGGGATGCAGATCACTTCAAGCAAGCCGAGCAGGGTTCCCGCCCACTGCGGCGACAATGTTGCGTACATCTTAGGCCCAGCCAAAGGCAGAGTTCCTCCAACAATACTCCGGAAGACGGCATTGCTAGCAAGCGCACTGGCTGCATAGATGCTGTATGCGCCGGCCAAGTAGTTGTTGCCGTAGATGAAGCAGAGCGTGTTACCAGCGCCAAAGGGTATTCCAAAAATAATGGGTGCAATCCAGTGGATATGCGTGGGCAAGCAGGTCCAAGAGAATCCGAGTTGACCAATGCTGGTTAAAATGGCTCCCAGGCCCATCATCAGAGCTGCGGCCTCTGGGAGAACTCTCCCTGTCACCGGATCGCGAGGCTGCCTATTGATAAATCCTCTAATCACTGGTTCAAAAGAAATGGCAATGATGATGCCGCAGCCAATTCCGAGGAACGACAGTCCTGAAAGCCCATATCCCCATCCACGATGCTCAGTGAATACAATGGGATAAGCGACGAAGCAAAGGTACAGAATGCCATAAATGAGAGAAATCCTGCTTCGCGGTTAGATCATGATATGGTACCACGATATGTGAGTTGCGTGGAAGAACACTTACCAAAAGTTCATGAACCATAAAATCGGCTCGGTAGCAGCCAACACAAAGGGACGACTCATGTTAATCTTGAGAAGATTCAGCGTCGAGATCTTTTGATCGTACTGGCACCAATATCGAGGGTCGTCCTTTTCCTTTCGAAGTTGGGCCGCCTTTTTCTTGAGAATGGCTGGGGGGTACGTCTCCCTCAGTGTAAGAATTGCGAGGATGGTTGCGCCCGCGATAATAAGGCTCACCCAATTGGTCCATCTCCATCCCTTGTACTGAAAGATAAAACCACCGATCAGAGGTCCCAGAACAGGGCCGTTGAGCGGAGCAACGCTATAGACAGATATTCCAAGAGAGAGATATTCGGGGTTGCTGATGTCGACAACTGTACCCGGGCTATTCGAGATCATGACAGCGCCAAAGAGGGCTCTGCAACACATGTTGTTAGCTCTGAAACTTGTTGGTTCCTCAAAGTTGCATGCACTTACCCAAAGAAACGAACAACGATGAGGGTCGTTAGAGAAGGCCCAATAGCACATGGGATGATGAGGATGGCCCAGATAGTCATGCAAACAATATACACAGGCTGTCGACCGTATACCTCACTCAATGGCGCCAGAATCAAGCTCCCAACAGCAAGACCTAAGAGATAGGTTGTTACACCCAGCGTGGCGACCGTTTCTGAGGCACCGAATTCTTCCATCAGCCCCGGTATAAAAGCCGTGTAGCTGGTGCTGTATAGGACCACAAGCCAGGTTGCGAAAGAGACAACTCCAATTGTCCAGGCTCGATAAAGCAAGGACCAGTTCTGCGGATTCGCAGGATCGTTTTCCTCAAAGTAAACTTCATATTCCGGAGGCCTGGAGGCCACGCTGCTCATGCTAGCTCCAGATCTGGTGTAAGTGATTGGCTCACGAGCAGCACGCTCAATCTCTGTTTCGACAGTCGCCGTTGCGGCACGCTCGAGGTTCCAAGTGTCGTCATCGTAAATGAATCTGCTCGAGGTGCCAGAGTGCTGGCTGCGACTCCGAGTTCGATTTGTCCGATTTGTCCGAACTCCCCTGATTGATTCTAAGATGGGGGACTCTCTCCCAGACGAGTGACGGTCTTCACCGGTTTCGACCGATGACAATGTTTTCTCCATATCCACCGCCATTTTCTCGCCCGTTGGCCGAAATCAATGAATCAGTGGTAGGTTGCAAGCGGCGCCACTATATCTATAGAAGCCTTTATCTCTGAGAGAAATGTAGCATGTCAAAGCTGAGCCAGAGCAGACTACTCAAGCTTATTTAAACGACAATACCTTTTTTTTTTCTTTGTTTCTCTTTTCTTTTTCGCCTCTTAGGTTGCTGGGAAGGGGGGATTTATTGATTTGCAGTGTTATCACTAAGACGGAGGGAGTGGGCCACATTATCAACTCGGCCAAAAGAAAAAAAAAAAATTCTTAGCTGCCCCTTAACTAATATTTACATAGATCAGCCTAGCAGTGGAGCGGCCAGCTGGAACAGGATATAAAGCTAGGAATCTCAGTATACGGGGAACGAGAACCAACAAGAAAACCGGGGATAAAAAATGGCTACGCTATCCAGAATATGGGCAATCTGGAGACGGGCACGGCGAGAGCTGATACCAGGCGAAGCACTAGTCAGTCACATTATGTTATGCCGATGGCAACACCCAACGACCACCAGCCGAGTCGGATGCCCAATGGCAAAATATAGATGGGTCTACGCGGGAACATGCCGAGGCCAATAGCCGGTGACCCCTGCATTTTACGCGGAAGCCAATTCCGATTCCACAGACGCTATTTATCGGCTTTTTCTTCACAAGCAATAGGAAAAATGATGCCATGAATCGCACCATGTAAGCAAGGTCCAACAGACAAACCTCATTTGAGCATTTGTTCAAAAGTGCCCTGCTTACTTGACGCATTTTGACACACCGCGCGTCGGATTTCGCACGTCGACAAAGATCTTCTGCTTTCAAGATGATTAATAATTCAAGGTGAGTAGAGTCATCCGATGTCGGCTCTTGGCCGTGTCTGGCGTAAAGGGCGCGCCCGGCAGGCCCACATCGGAATCCCACTTTTAGTCTGGAGTGTTGCCGGATCCGGCCCCGCACGAGACGGAACCTTTCCATTCAGAGCTATAACGGCGTGGGACGCAATGGGGATGAGGAGATGAGGGTATGGGGTTTATTGGAGACGTTCTATGGTCAATTGAATGTTGGCATACGTTGATTTACGTTAAACCCCTTCTGCCGACACGATTCGACTGCACTCGATCTAATCGAGATGCTTCAGCTGTCTTTGTGGCCGATAGCGATTGTCCATCTTCCCCTCAGCGTGATCTAGTTCGGCAGTTCCATCGCAACTATTGAATTGTACGTCATCGAACCATCTAACTACTCCACCACCCTCCATGAACGGAGGTAGCATTGGAGGGGTTCAGCGTTTACGGCGCGGCTTGCAGCGCGGCAACAGTTGCCTCCGTCAACGGCCGAGTAGCTACGCCAGTTCTTATGCATCTGCATCTATACTTGTACTGTAGTTTGGATATAAGAATGTCTTCTTGGCACAACAGGGCCGATATTTCCAGATAGCGTGCGTCCTGGTGTTTTAGTCTAAGTGAAGCCACGTTCTTAGAGGGGAACTTCTCTCTAATACCAAAGAATATATAACGTCTCAGGTACCTATTCAATAGTGTCCTCTACCACCAAGAGTTCATAACCTGGCATGTTGGGATTCTAGCCATCGAATCTCTCTTTATCAACTACATAAAACACACGAATACGCTGAGTGGGCTACCCTCAACTCATCCGTGATGTCACGGAGCATGGTGTGACCAAGCTTTTACATGGGTCGACTTTTGTAGATCTGTAACCTGGGCTGGAGTTAGTAGTTACGATCGTGTTGTGTTATACATCAGATGACTATTTGTATAGGACTGAAAGAGGCCAGCCTGCCCGGAGGCTAGTCATGTATGCGCGTATAGTTATGCCACTGCGGCTCTCGCGCCCGTAAATAGCAGAGCTGATCCATGACTCATAAACTGGAGAAGAGTCTTGATTTCGGCTCTTTCACTCATGGAAACTATCACCCCACACTAGAGGCTCCTTCTCACTCTCTAAAAATATCCATGGCTAGCAAATATTGGTCGTTGACTCACGATAAAGCTCAGGTAATGAGAGGATAAACCGAAATAGGAAGAGAGACAAATTAATGTCAGGTAGAAACTACCTTTGACTCATATATGCGTTCAAGGTCGCGCTCAAGATTCTTGAACTTCGAGATCTAATACTCGATAATGCTACATCTCAGTCTTGTGGAAATTTTACACAGCTTTAACATTTGTTAAACATTTGTGGCATTTGTAGCTCATATAGACTTTATGGCTTATTTGATGGCTACACTGAACCTGAGAAGTGCCGCAATCGCCACAAGCCAAGAAGCTCTTTTGAGAATATGCTAGATCCGATCAGCACCTCTCTAGAGATAAAGCCTCTTCAATAGGGATACATGCATCAATTGAACTCGTATGATCTTCTACTCTGCTCCGTCTCTGTCTCAGAGTAAGCCCCAGACCCCAAGTACATCTTTCCGAACAAGCCGTCCCTCTATTTCAGCACCATGCTGCAGCTGCCTCACTCGCCTCACAATGAGCCCCAATGACAA
Source organism: Trichoderma asperellum (assembly GCF_020647865.1). NCBI lineage: Eukaryota > Fungi > Ascomycota > Sordariomycetes > Hypocreales > Hypocreaceae > Trichoderma > Trichoderma asperellum. Next base: position 2,745,711 of record NC_089416.1, read on the forward strand.
GGGGCCTATGATTGTGCACAGCATGATAGCCCAAGTGACGATTAGAAAAATCTCTGAATTCTTTCCGTTATCGGCTTGAGCTGAAGAGAATATCTTCTTGCCCTCCGCGATTGACGAAATTAGAAAGCCAATTTCTCCACGCGCAGTCATTGCACAGCCTATGATGGTGGCAGGATAAATTGATCGCGGTTTTGCACCCGCTAGATCTGAGTGCGGAACTGCCGCTTGGGTGGTCGTTTCATGGCTTGGCTGCGATGTTGGAGACTCTTGGGGTCGGCCTGCGGGTGTAGAAGTCGAGCCGCGAGACACCTTGGGCTGTTCGAGAACTCGTCCCCAAAAATGCGACATTTGTAATCTTGGGCGCTTCATGAAGGCTGCAAGTTTGATGGGAGGGCATGATACGAATGGTATGCGAAGGAGCCAGATCCCACACAACAGCTTGCCAACCATCATCAGAATGGTATATACGATTCCCTTCCAGACAATTGAACTGTCGAACATCTCCGTGAGTGGAATAGAGAAGCCAATGGAAGCCTTCAAGAGTTAGATGGGAATTTTGTCGCTGGAATATGATACTTACAAAAAAGAATGGCTTTAGAATCCTATCAAGGGGCTGCAGGTAATACTTCTCAAAAATGACATGTCCGGATGAACTTGCTTTCCTAGGCTCTGAGGCAATATTCTCAGGAGTCTCTGTGTTATTTGTTTCTAAATGCTCAGAGATTTCACTCTGCGCTGCAGAGAAATTTTCCGTAGAAGGTGTTCCGGGCAACGGTATTTCGGTGGACAATGTCTCACAAGAACGATGAGGCACTTCCGAATCCCACCAACTAACAGACGCACCGGCAATATAGGCGGCAAATAAGTTGGAGGTTCCAGCATATGTCGAACCAACTATAAAACTAATCAATATGCAAGTATGCACGATCCATGGTACTTTCTCCTTGCTGAGAAGAAGATTGATAGCCCCTTTTGGGTGCGTCATCCGCTGAGAGTTCAACCAGATAGTGAGCGGCTTGGCAATACAGACGCATACAAGGGGAGTGCACACTGCAAAAGCAACAGATACTAGAAGCGGTCTGATGATAGTAACAGCGCTGATACTCGCGCTGTATGGCCCCAAGTTGGAAATGACCTGGACCATGACGAGACCAACAACATCATCCATCATGGCGGCACTCGTGAGCACTACGCCGAGCCTTGAGCTCATAAGTCCAGTGGAGCGGAGCACTGCAAACGTCGTTCCCAGACTTGTAGAGCACAAGGCTGCGCCGGCTGCGAAGGACTGGAGAGGCGTGGCATCACTGAGCTTTTGGAGTACGAACGAAAGTCCTACAGGCGCACTAATGCCAGTGAGGGCAATGCACGAGGATAGGAAAAGGTTGGCCTTGAGCGCTCTCAAAGAAGTCGAGAGTCCGCCTAATTGGATAAGTCAGCTTCAGATAATCGAATTGTTTATAGCCTGGGGCGATCCTCACCTTGGTATACCAAAAGCAGCAGTCCCAGATACCCTAGCTGGACGACTGTCTCTTCAGCCTCTGTGTTCAACCATTTCGCCCCGGGAGTTCCCCAAGCAACTCCTATGAATATTTGCCCAACAAGGCCGCAGTACACGGCGTGATCAAGCAAGAAGTTTGTGATATTGAGGAGCAGTAAGAAAGATGCCTGTACAAGGATTGTGACGATGCCTGGCTCGTGATATGGAAGTGAGACGGCCATTGTAAGGGCTATGGCTCTACGCTGCTTGAGTGATCCATTGGTTCATCTATGATACAAAATAGGACGTGCATTGAACCATAAAGAGACCAAGTTGTGGATATGTAGAATGTTGATTCTGAGTCTGACGAGACAATATCGCGGGAGATGTTCGGGATACGAGTCAAACGGGCGTTTTTGTCTTAGCCGAAATTAGTAATGATCTGATATCAAGTCTACGTAAAAATTTCAAGCCATCCGTATATGTAACTGACAGAAAGGAATGAAATGAACAATCACACAAACTGGAAAATAAAAATACTAGTGAGAATCTTGTAGTAATCGTGGTAGCGAAATCGAGCGAGTCAAATATGGTGTTTCGATGCATTGAAGGCGGGCTACTATCGGCTCTGGCCCCAATCACATATGTCTTATAATGCCCAATCCCGCGTGGCACAGCCTTCTATTGAGGGACAATCATCATGTATGCTGCGCCTTGATTCCGTGTAAGTCTCATGTGGTGAATGTAGCTGCGTCTGAGATAAGTTCAGACTGGTTGCCTTTCATGTAGACTTACACTTGGGTATCAAATGGCCGGATAGTAAACTGCACGTGTTCTAGAACAATAGATCGACAGTACAGGGATTAAGAGGTGCGTCTCTGTGCTAAAATAAGAGAAGATGGGCATGAAAATCAAACTTTAGTTTTAGGGATGAACGCCTTCCGTGTTAAAAAAAGAACATGCATGTAGACTACGAAGCAAATGAAGCTGTCTCTCTGACGATCATTATACTGCGCTTCGACATCGCGTGTACCAACATCGCCAGATATAACGGAGCAATATCTAGCCCTGCATGCTACCCAATCTATAACTCGTGCACGCGCTCCATCCAATTATTTATGCTGGAGGGCACCTTACCGAAGCATTGATGCCCGCTACGCCACAGTTTGCCACTCCTAAAGCGCGGCGTCGCACTCCCGAATCATACGATAATATCCACCACAGACGGCCATGAAAAGTTTGGTCCTAGCACAAGGTGGCGGCTAGAGGCCCAACGGCCGTGCTTCTTCAACGGGCATTTGCCAGGCAAGGTTACACTCGACACTCGACTGCCAGAGTATTACCCCACTGAATAAATGTGACATGCCATGTGTTTTACAGCTGGTAAGCCCTATGTCTGCGCTGTGATTCCTGCTAGCATGTTATTAGGGCAACGCAAATTCGATCTAAGCTCTTGGTGAGAATTAGAAAGAGAGCAAGGTACTTTCTCGCTCTGAATAGCACAGATGGCCACCACCATTATGTAGATAGGTAGGCCTGGAGCTGCATATCAGTGGCAAAGGATATGAAATGAGTTGTTCTCAAGCAATCTCTTCGAAATGCTGTAAGCAGCTGTAAGCAAATAGACATCTCGGTATTGAAGAACGGCAAAATCTATTTGCTCAAGCCGCCCCGGCACTTGCCAGGCGTGCTGGCGCCAACGTAATATGCGCTGCAGGGAGTTTGGGAGTACCTACTGCGAGTAGCATCCTCGTATGGAATGCCGGCAGGCAATGCAAGGCAAGGAACATGGATATACGAGCTGCGGGAGAGCTGACAGAAACGTTTTGTGCTCCTTGCATGCCTACTTAGTAGTCGCGTGGGCGCAGCCACACAGCCTGTGACGGGCACATCCTTGGGCCCCCTAGGCGAAGTGCCGTAGATGCTAGAAACACCTCCCGGCATGGAGGGCCGTCTTGCCTTTGGCTGCGAGTACTCTGGCACCACGCCCTGCCTCGGGAGTTCGACACGCAGTTTGTTGTTCCACTGCGGGTGGCTTTCTCCGGGAGGCCCAAGCCATATGGTCACCGCATCGCCGGCACTGTATTGGCAGGGCATCGGATGCCGGTCATTCCCGCAGCCAAGGGATATACAGCATAGGCGGTATGGAAACAATGCTGGGATTTTATTAGCAGAGGTACTTGTACATACAAATGCCATCCGATGCATACCTAGGACGTGTATCAATCCTGACCTGCTGCGACTGACTCGCTTCTAGAGTTTCTGCACGCCGGCTAGAGCTTGACGCTGCTTTGTCCGCCTAGGCAACTCATGGAAGATATCATGTGTCCCCTATCGAGTCGACGGCCATGACCATCGACACAGGCTCGATCCAATCTAGATCTAGGAGGCCGCCTGATAGAAAACACGAAGCTGAACGGCTCGTCCGATTGTACCTAGTCGCGCGGCGATTATTATCCAAATAGCCACTCCAGGTAAAATGGAGTCTGCTAGCAGCAGTAGCTTGTTGTATCCGCTGCTAACGGAATAGAGCGCGTCCTGTTCGGCTGGCCATGTGGACAAAACGAACCAGAGGGGCGTTGGCATAGTAGAAAGCGAGGCTAGCGAGCTGTGGATCGTGGCCACCGTCGCGCGCTAACAATTCATTTCGACCGTCTTCCTCGCTGCTCCATTTCGCGCAGAGGACGGCAAGTATATCAGATGAGCTGCAACCGCGAGTGCAGTGGACAGAGTGCTGGTACTTTGGAGATCACAAATGGAGATAGGTGCATGCTGCAGTGCGGAGGATTGCCCGGATGCAGCATTGGATGCTGTCTGACGAGCAATGATACTGTACTTCCAGCAGGTGCAGCATCCGCGTCTCTGCACTGTATTCCCGCACGGTGAATCGGCAGCGATCGAAGCTTTCGAGCCGCAGCTCATGTGCACCTCTACAGGAGAGCAGACACTAATCTTTGTACAGTATGACATTGTAGAGGCACGGCATAGCAGTGAACAAAGGGTGTAGCAGAGAAAGAACTGCCCTGCCTGCCTAGGTGCCTACAGCAGGTGTACATGCATCCATTGCTCCTCTTCTCACAGGGAGCTTCTCCAACAAGGGACTCGGTGTGCGGCGCATGCAGCTACGTACGGTATCTACAAGCATGCATTGCATTGATGCGGCATCTTCAGGAGAAGCAGTGCGGCACATGCACTCTCAAAGGCTCATGTCAGCTTTGGGCGACATGTAGAACTACATACATACTACGTTGCTCCCCAGAACAGATAGTAGTACAGGTGACAGCACCGAGATTGTCCAGATTCTGCCGCCTGTCAGAACGGAAGAACCTGGTTCCCTGTACTTTGCAGGCCGTCAAATCAAAGCATTACGGTACCTTATCTAAAACGAGACGCTGCCACTGCGAAGATATTACTGCCTTAGTAGTACCGGTACCAATAAGTACCAGCCCTTCTCTCTTGGCATGAAGGTAGGTAGGTACTCCCGCCGGCGGTACCTACCATACGAGCATGAGGAAGAAGGAAAAGGCGCGAGAGAAGGCGTAGGTGCACGATCCCAGAAGAGAGCAAGAGCATGAGAAAGAGTTGCTCCTGCCACACTTGTCATCTAGGCGCTAGGCCTATATCCCGTGCTGATTAAGCTTCTTTATTCTTCTCTCCATTCTCCCCCTCTTTGCTCCATCTCCAGCCATTCCTCATCTTCTCTTTCCATATCATATACCGCAGCCCCTCTCGCTCATACTGTCTGCCGAGGTGATTGGATGAGGCAAAATGCTTAGGCGCCATGGCGGCCTTTGCGAACACCCACATACCGAGCGACCTTCACAGAGTGCCTGAGTCTTCTGTCAGCCACTACTGCCCCAGTAGCTGCGAAACACCCAGGTAAGCTACAACGACTAAAGCCAATTCTCCATCGACAGCACTAACTCCCTGGGACTAGCACTGCATAAAGCTACCTTGGGGGGGCTACCGCTAACGAACTTAGGAGCGCTCCTCGGGGTGTGTCGATTCACCACAGACTTTTCGATCTGCTGTCGCATCTGCCCCATGCAGCCATCAATTCGCGGCACCCCCTCCCCAGCATTCACCAAAAAATCACCTCGAGCACAAGCAAAAAACTCTCCAGGCCACCCCCAAAAGCACGGAGCCACAGCAGGGGACAAGAGCGAGCCACAGCGTCGCAAGACACGCACAGCACAGGGGCTCCACGCCTAAGACGGTCCAGAACATCAGGCCTGCTGCTGCTAAGGGAAAAAGCGACCAAGATCGGAAGCTTGGCCCCGCCACCAGTTGCGTCTCTAATTAATACACAACCGACCCAGCGCCTCCATCACCAGGCGATGGGGCCTCGAGGCAACATCTTTGCTCACCCGTTTGGCCATCATACTTTTTCTTCTTTTCGCTTCGTGCCGTCGTTTTACCCATTTTGCTATCCCCGTCGTTCTTTCCCCCCTTCATTCCACCCGGCGCGCCGCAAACCGACGAGGAGGGCGACTTACAAGCATCACCAGCCTGGCAGTCCGAGATTTTTGACAGCTTTGACGACTTCGAGAGCGCCTCCGTTCTTCTAGCATCGTGCTTACAGCGGCAGAGAGCCCTGTGGTGGTGGATGTAGACCGCAGCGACGGCCAGCTCGTTCGGCTTTGTTGCGCTTCAATCTCCCCGTCTCGTCCCTTTCACCCTCAAAAGGAACGCCTTATGTGGCACGCCTGTGCGCCCTAGTTATCAGTAGTCTGACTGGTTGTGCATTGCGACGACTCCTGAGAGGCAGCCGGGAGTGAGTGACACATTTGTGTGTGAAGAGAAGGTAACAAGACCACGACTGATCGGACCAACCCTCACCTTACAATTTTTTTATAAGCGTCTGTGTGCACACAGGCGCTTCAAATCGCAACAAACATGTTTCGTTCTAGGTACGATAATTCTTCATCTATCCTCTGCCTAACCTTACGGACTCGTCGTATTCGTCCCCTGGACGCGCAGTTCCCATGCGTCTCTCCGAATCAATTTGATATTACTCCATCTCTCAGCTTCTCACGGATATTGCATCATTATGGGATGCGCATTCTCGATCCATTCCTACCTATGGACAATAATTTACTAACGTTGCACGTAAACTATAGAACAAGTGCACGGAAACCCGATGATGAACTATTGGCAGATTTCAGGCAGCAGTTTCCAGAAGTCTCTACTGGAGTCACAGAACCTACGGCTCCAGCCATCTCTCAGGCAACAACAGCAGTTTTCAATCCCGTTATCAATGCACCGACTCACGAGAGGTAGGCAGTTTCATGTTCAGTCCAAAGTCAGCGCCTCACAGCGATACTATCCCTCTATTATCCTTCAACATGATCAAGCTCTTCAATACTGCTTGAGTCAATTTCCCACTCTCGAGTGCTAACGAGGAAAAAATGATAGAGTACATGTTGAAAATGAAGCCTTTCGAGACATGGACCCAACACCTCGGGCTGTTAATGACCCTTGGCGATTTACACCATCGCTCTTAGACGCTAATGCCTTCTCTTTCAACCCTCTCACTCCTGGAGCTACCGTTGCCACTGGAATCCCCGTTGTCACCGGCGTCCCTGTTGTTACTGGCGTCCCTGGTGCTCAACCCTACTATCCTCCTACTCCTGGAGGGTCTGGCACTTTGCTCCCGCAAGTGATGGAGATGCAGCCTCCTCCTAGCATGGCTATCAGCACTGGCCTGGAGACACCTTTATCGGTACCCACGACACTTGATATCATACAACCTAGTGTTGAAGTTTCTAATCTGGCAGTCTTTCCTGCGATAGAAGCTCATCCGATAGCCCCCTTTGATCCTTTTGCTCAGGCGCCGCCGCCTCCGCAACCGGCCTTTGTGCCGTCCGAATTTGTACATCATGATACAGGATACGAAACGATGGAGCCCGATGGATCCCCAATGGACTCTGATCCATCAGACGAGCGAATGCCGACGATCGCCTCTGCGCTACATCCACAGCAACTAGCAGTCGTGCAAAACGTTCAACCTCTTCCGCCTGCCGCCGAAAAGTTTCGCTTCCACTCGACCTTGAATGCTCCAACGGCTATGGTAAAGCATGCCACCGAGATTCCAGTCACTTACCTCAATAAGGGACAAGCATACACCTTATCTGTCGTGGATACAGGCGTCCATCCTCCAGTCAGCCCCGGGACTCGATATAGGACCTATGTGCGTATATCATTCGAAGATGAACATCAGCGACAAAAACCAGGTGTTTGCTGGAGCCTGTGGAAAGAGGGAAGAGGGACAAATGAAGCTCACCAAAGAGGAGGCCGGCTCCAAGCTGTTGAGTATGTTGAAGCCGGCCAGCCTGCCGAAGGCGATGATAAGAGAACTCGGATAGAGCTGGAGTCGTCTTCCTTTGACTGCTTTTCTGTTATCTGGACCCCAGGCTTGAATGGCGCCGTTGAAGCTAATATCCCCGTTCGCTTCAATTTCCTTTCAACAGACTTCAGTCATTCAAAAGGTGTTAAAGGTATTCCGGTTCGACTCTGCGCCAAGACTAGCCTCTTTACCTCAGATCAGCTACCCTCGCCTCCGGATGCCGTTCCTGAGATTTGCTATTGCAAAGTCAAGCTTTTCAGGGATCACGGTGCTGAGCGAAAGTTGTCCAACGATGTAGCTCATGTGAAAAAGTCGATTGACAAGCTCAAGCAGCAAATTGCGCAGGCTGAGAGTGGACTGAAAGATTTCAAGCGAAAAAGAATGAACGGCTTGGGTAAAGCAGGGATGCCCGGCAAGATACACAAACACAAGAGAACTTGGTCTATGTCTTCAGCTAGCTCTGCTGGTGGCGCAGCTCCTCGCCTCTCGTTGGAAGATGACTTGCAATTCAAGTTGCAGACACTTCAGGATATGTTTACAAGTACGAGGCCGGTGAGCGTTTTGTATTTACGGGGTGAGGAGCTTGACGACCCTGACCTGCATCCCGTATCGCTACAGGGCGACTCGTCGTCTGGCAAGGTGGACTTTTTGCGCGAAGGAAGCATTTGGCAGGCCCGCAGCACCCACAGTTCTGTAGCTGGCTCACTGGTTTCTCCCTCCCCTAGCTCACTCTCTCTAGCATCTCAGGCATCTGTTATCGGCTCTGGCGTCCAGTGGCAGAACTTCGACTCGACCGGCGTCAAGAGGGTGGAAAATCCCACCACAATTAGCAAAACAGACGACGATGGTACCTTGAGTGGATGGATTGAAGCACTAGGCGTTGACCCCTCTTACCGACCTCCTCCTGAACGGCCCGTGAAACCAGTTGCATGTTTCTACGTTGCCCGCATAGGACAAACGGAGCCCGGAAAGAAAGAATACCACAGGGCGATTTACCTTTCTGCGCGTACACTCCAAGAACTCAACAATCGGATCGGCGCCAAGTGGGGTCTCGACCCATCTCGTATTATTCGAACAGTACATGCGACAAAGATTGGTATAGAGATCGAAGTGGATGATGAAGTGGTACAGGAGCTGAAAGAGGGCCAAGATATGCAGTTGGAGATTGAAGAAGTGGTTGAACAGCCACCGATGAAACGGGAGTGGGAGATGTCGATTGATGACGCACCCGAGGCGTCTCCATCAACAGCAGGCCTAATTCTTAGGCTTATTTTCTAAGCTTATTCTGAATATTCAACGGCTGAAAAGCGTCTTTCCTTTTCTTGTTTTCTTTTCTCTTTCTTCTTCCTTTTCTTTTCGATTCTTTAGGAATTTAGCAATCAAGCGAGATGGACTTTGGAGGAGGATTCTGTGCTGGCGTTGGACGGTGTTGACGATAATTTCAAAGATACCAGGGCGCTTGGGTTTATGATGGAATAATTGCATATCTTACTTCGAAGGAGCTATGGGATGGATACAGTATTATTTACTCGCATCCTGCTGGGCGGGAGTGGGCAGATGATATATGACTGCTTTTGTTGCATTCGAATACCCCTCCGAAACCCCATTATTCGACAAATTGCTCTCTTTTCTCCTTCCTTTTCTTCTTGTTTCCTTTTTCACTTTTTCTTTTTTTTCGATTTCATGGAATGTTTAGGATCCGGCTGTACACGCATTTAGCTGGGATAGGACACGAGTAATATCATTTTTAAGGATAGTATATTTGACCTTGAGTTATAATTATAGGTAAAAGGAGGCAGGTGGTTGGGATATAATGGATGGATGATACACGCTATGGGTAGGAAGAGGCATTGAATAGTGATTTAGCTTTATGCAGGAACTGGGTAACCTAATGGGAATACGACCAAACACGCAGCATTATACATTTTCCATATGCCTATTTGGCCTTTTGGACTTTATAATAAAGAGTTATTTTGTCTGAACCTATGAGGGAGATGTTAGTAGTGTAGGTAATCTAAACCCCGTATTGCTTGTCTTGTAGTGATAACGAGGTATTGTTGGCTGGATTTACTAGATGGGGCTCGGTTCTTCATCCTTTCTGACTCGTCCCTAGGGAAATCCACTCTCAGGTACCAACAAGACCCTATCGACGCGAGAAATAGCCTGGCAGGCATTTGGCAGATATCTACGAAGCAACATCTTACTTGTAGCCTCTCAGGGACACTATCTAGCTAACCCAATGTCGCCAGTTGAGGACGATCCTCGTTGAGCTAAAAGGAGGCGTTTGAACTGCCAGATGCCATCTTAAAGTACCGAACACGATGATTGCTCAAAGAAGCAATACACGTATGCAGCTTATACTAGTTTATTACTGCTTTTTGCTTGGCGAGAAAGTTTAAAGAGCGGGATTGAGATTGGGTTTGTCAAAAAAAAAAAGGGAAGGGGGGGGGGGGGGGGAAGGATACTCTACATGATGCAGAATTCGCAGCCGCAGCTCCGCAAACGAGGCAGTGGTTCATTACGATTACGAAGTGCATTGTACTGTAATTAACCTCTCCCCTTGCCCTGAAAATAGGGTTTTCATGTTCCTGTACAGCAGACGCTAGGTAGTACTAGCTGAGAAGGAAAACGAACAGCAGAGCGTTTAATTAAAATTACCATGGGGAGTTGAAACGGCACGTTTTCTATATAAAGTATCCACCGCCAATCATTTACGCGATTGAGACAGGAAAGCCATGTGGACTCTGTCCCGAGGGTGCTAGGCTTTGCTACTACTATTCATAGTTAGGAGAGCGCCGGCGCATCCACCGAAATGCTTGTTTTACGAGAAACGGTGCCGGTGTTTGAGAGTGACCGTGACAGCTCGGCTTATATGTGTTGAAACCGTACAGGAACAAGTACAGGACATAACATGGTATTTGCAGTACATAACGGCCCATGCCGTATTGCTAATACGAGCTGGCCGAGACTACGGACAAGTGTACTTGTAGTATGTAGGTAGGTATCACAGATTCGTCCAAGTAATATGCGCCTTATTCGTGCCACGCCCATGCATGGTCAAGGCCACTTTTTCCCGTCTTTCCTCGGTCTGTGTGGGCTAAGCGCGGCCTAACAACGGCGGTGCCTTTGCCTGTGGGAATAGAGGCAAGGCAAAAGACATGGTAAGGCGCGGCACGCGAGAAGTAGGTAGCAGTAGGTAGCAGTAGGTAGTACTAGTAATATCAAATGATATGTATGTAAGAAAGGGGAAAATAGCGCACGGCAAGCTGGCCACTTTGCACGCACACAATGGAATCGAAAGTTGCGTACGTTACTTGTACAGCATTGAATGGTTTTTACGTTTGTATAAATTTTTCGTTCTAAGTCCGTATTTGTTTAGCATTTCTCATTTTTCCCTTTGCAATAATAGGCTATTTCTCTCTCTCTCGCTCTCCGTCCTCCTCTCTCTTTGCTAGCTTCCCACCCCTCCTCCTCTTCTCCTCGGCTGATGTGGACACAGCGGCCGCGGTGTATAGTAGCTCGATGCCATGCATTAGTTCCGCCGCGAAAAGGGCGATCGCTTTCGCGGCGTTTGCTGGCAGCCATCGGCGAAAGACATCTGCGATCTGTGTTTTTGGTTCTTTTTTTTTTTTTTTTTTTTTTTTTTTTTTTTCTTTGCTAACTAAACGGGTCCGTCCGTCTCGGTGGTTAGCGGGGGGCCCAATGCTAGGGCAGGGGGTTTAGAAGAGGGATAGAGAGGAGCCACATTCAGAAAAGGGCCCTCTGTTTTTGCGCTCTCTCTTGTACTGCTACCAAGATAGTATAGTATATCTTGTGCCCAACGCAATGTTGTGTTCCATCAGCCCAACGGCACCCTGATCAACGCCCGAAATGGTTCTGTGGCTGTCAGGGCCAAGGAGCCCGGAGGGTTCTTGGGGCTGTGGCGAGCTCGAGTTGCGCGCGTACTTCCGTTAGCTAGGTGGTTTTTGGCTATACAGAGCGATTTGGGAGACTTGCCGCGTGGCTGGTGAGCGTGGGTGGAGCTGTTATGCGAATGGGTGTGTCGATATGACTCCAAGCTAGATCAAATGGCTACCGACGGAAGAGTGCAATTATCATCATCTTTTTGCTGAGAGTCCTCCATGTAGCTGGTAAAACAGTAGAAGCTGCAAATTGAATGCCTACTTAGGTATATATGCATTCTTAATGTGCCAAAGGCGCTATGGCAAAGAGCGACAATCAGCATGTGCGCATCATACGTCGCTGTATGCTGATCGTCGTTTTTCCAGCCCCTGTTGTTTGCGAGTTGCTTAGACATAAAGTTCTTATTCGGACAGATATTCGTCCGTGCACAGGGTTAAATGGCCTGTATACTAACTAATAGATACTGGAATCTACAAAAAACACTCTCAGATACTCCATTGTCCGTCTATAAAAGGGAAACTAAATGACGTTTAACCTTGTTATTTACCTACCTATTCATATAGGTATTGTTTTCTTTTCCAATATTTTCTTCTCATGTTAACCATATCTAATTAAAAGAGATAACGTGCCGTCCAGTGAATATCTTCACACAGTCTGTATTTGCTCACGCAAGCTCCCATCTGTCTAAATAAGACGGCTGATACGCAAGCAAACCCCAAGGAACAAATCGAGGAGATACCTCGGGAACCCCCCTGGGGGACAACATGAGAAACTCCTACCAGTGCCTCCCGGCATCTTCCTAATGGATTCCCCGGCGATGGGTGTCTTGCAGATTACCTAGTGCGATTCCTTATAAGCCACTGATCCCGCCTGGATATTGCTGCAATTTGTAATTATCAGCCTAGTATTTGCTATGATGGTATGACGAGAGGATCATACGCATTTAAGAATCCCTCTTGATAATTTATGCATGATCCTTTTATAACAATTGAGCCTTTTCACTTTTATTACCGCTCTGGGAACTCGAGCTTTGGTGGATATAGCCTGTGATTTTCCAGCCTCGCGGCTCTTTGTATGTTAACAAGCCTTGTGTTTTTTTTTTTTGGTGGGTGCGGCTCACTACCTTAGATATGAATGCCGAAGTAGAATGGTTTCCTAAAATAGACTTGTCAGGGGCAAGAGGGAAGGCTGCCAAAACATGCGGCTCAATATTACCACTCCAAGGAAGAGGGATGCTTTTCTCGCTTCTGAGTCTATTTGTTTTCTCATTTTCTATTAGTCTTTTTGAATCTGTCCCACACAGTGAAATGAGGTGTCTACAACAGCGCCGTATCTACATAGTGCAACTGCAAGGGCTGGGGCAAAGAATTAGTCTGGCGCAGGGTCTCCCTCCTCTCTCCTCACTGTTTCACAGATTTGAATTCCATCTCGGGACCGACTAGGGCTGCTGCATGCGAGAGGGGAGAGAGGGCCGGCCAATTCTGACAGTTAGTTTTGGCGGTAAGCAGCATCAGCCATGCTAGCTTATTATTCGACGTGACATCGGACATGATTCATGCATTCAGTTGCCGGCTTACATTTATTATAGCGGAAATAAATTGAGAAATATGTGTATGAAGTGGTCGGGAATGATCTCTTGGCATGCTCTCTCGGCTTATGCAATCAGATATAAGAAGCCGGTGAGCGAATCACGCCATTGCACGCTAGTATTTAATAGTGTCTGTAATATAAAAGAAACGCCTGGTATTATATAAATATTTACCTTGTTATAGTTAAAATTAATAGTACATTTTTATAAGAGAAAGTAAATTGTAATCATTTCACTTAATAATATTTATTTTATCCATGTATATAATACTAGAAATCAGAATTATATTAACAATTATGTGTTAGTCGATGCAGAGATCAAGCCTGACGCTAGATCGTTCTTCTCGAATCCCTTGAAAAACCTCGACTGCATAGACATTACAGTATAGATCATTTTACTAGCTATCTTCAATATCCGATTGGCTAATTGTAGCAAATAGTGGAAGGATGTTCATTAATATCTGCAGTGGAATTCTGCGCGGGAGTGCGGCAGGATCAAATCCTGCAGGTCTTATGCTTTGAATCCCAGCGTATTGTATACTGTTGATTGGGTTGGTTGGCTGCGTCATTGTGTAACGGGGGAGGATTTGGATCTGCCAGATGCCTTGCATTGCCCTTTTAAGCTCCATAGGTTGAGATTTCCCGTTATGGCAATTGAAGAGTAGGATCTTGGCTTTATTAATTGCCATAAAAAGAAGAAACGTTTCCTAGTACAGAGCATTGTTTCAGTATATGCGAGTAGAACTCTGTTTATATATATATATTATAGAACCAGCTATTATAAAATATAACCAAGGTATATTGAACTAAGATGTAATAGCAATATATAATTTAGTAATGCTAAGTTAAAAAAAAAAATATTATATTTTAATGTTATAATAAATACTTTATTTCAAGATTTTTACATAAATATTTACGTTATAATCCACGGAGGAATATTTTAATAGTTTTCCTCTTCTAGCAAACGCTTGTGTAAAAAAAGTTAGGCTCATTATTAATCCTCGGTGTAAACACTAGAGAGCCTATAGTTTAGTTTTGCAAGGATAATTTAACGACCTAGCTTCATGTATGTAGCACAACAGCTGCAAATAAGCGTCTTGAATAATATTACTACTCAGAAAGGAAAGAGACAAGCTCTTACGCTTATTTTTGTACAACAGCAACTAGCCCAAGCTTATGTTCCTCCATGGATATCTCCCTACCTAGTCACACTTGGAACTATAACAGTCAATACAGTATTTAATTTGCTTTGTGAAACCAGACAGTAACTACTCGTCTACAAAAGAAAAATATATAGCTCTCTTCAAGATTAGCTCTTCTGAAGTATATAATTTGTGAATTTTATCGTAAAATATAATAAAAGACCTAGATACGTTTATATATATAAGAGTTTAATAACTTTTATTATTATAGAAGAATAGCTACAATATTTTATTTATTATTATGATTATTGGTATTATTAATATTTCTACCATATATGTGTATGTATATAATATTAAATATACGGTATAATATTTAATTGTATTATAAGCTTATAAAGCATCTGAGTAACCAAAGGAGTACACTAATAATGTTTAGGTGTAACTCCACTATATATTTATTATACAACAACGACCCACAATCAGCTTCTGCAAGGGCTTAATAGTTTTTTATCATTGTATTATCATTGCCTAATTCAGGTAATGATATCTTAATAACACAGACCCCCACAGTTAGTTGTATCGAGGCAGACATTCCTTCATGTTGAGACTATTATTGCCTGTCCAGGTGATGACCTCTAGTTGGTTTATGAGGGCATATAGTCCTTTAGGATCATAATATTATTAGCTAATCAAGTCATATCACCGACTTTTTATTCTTCTTATAAGTATATATATGTCACTGCCTGCTCTTCCAAGTCTCCTAGCTCAAGGAGCACTATCAGTACTTGACATATCGAATAACCACTATCAACTTCCTCAATCATTCCTTGCTTTACAATATGCAGTCTTTTGATGCTATTGTTGTTGGGGCCGGATTCTCAGGAATCAGTGCTCTCTATCAACTTCGACAACAGGGGTTGTCGGCGAAATTATTTGAAAAGGCCCCCGAAGTTGGAGGTGTCTGGTATTGGAACAAATACCAGAATGCAGCCAGCGATACTCCTAGCGAACTGTACAGATTTAGCTGGGATAAAGACAACTTGCAAACTTATCCATGGCCAACCCATGTTCTTCCTCAAGGAGAAATTCAAGGCTACTTGAAGCATATCGTCGATCACTATGACTTAAGGCAGCATATACACTTTTCTTCTGAGCTCAAGTCTGCATCCTTTAACGAAAGTGCATGGACTGTCAAGTTTTCCACCGGTGAAAGCTTCAAGGCAACATACCTGATTCTTGCTGTGGGCACATTCAATAAAACCGTTTGGCCCAACTTTCCTGGGCATGAAAAATTTAAAGGCGAACAATATCACACAGGGTGAGTTTTATTACTACGCGAAGCGAATGCTATATGAAGTGTACCTGTCAAGGAGATAAGAAACCTCTGCTAATTTCTCAGACTTTGGCCTGAGCATCGTGATCTGCGAGGCAAACGAGTCGGAATTGTCGGCACCGGCTCTTCAGGCGCTCAACTTCTTGTCGGCCTTGCAGACGAGGCAAAGGAAGTAGTATCGTTTCAACGCTCAGCGCAATACGTGGTTCCCAATAGCAAGAGCCCGGTCCCAGTCGAATACAGAGAGAGGGTGAACAAGACCTATGACGACATCTGGAACAAGGTCCGAAAGTGCCCGCTTGGATGGGGCTATGATTTGAAGACCACCAAGACTTTTGATGTCAGCGCAGAGGAGAGAGAGAAGGTCTTTGAGGCGGCTTGGAACTCTGTATGGGGCTTCTCCATGACTTTTGACACATTCGCCGATGTTGTGACGGATGAAGCGGCAAACCGAGAAGTGTGCCGCTTTATCCAGAAGAAGATTGACACGATTGTAAAGGATCCCAAGAAGCGTGACACGCTTACTCCGCCGGCAGGTGCACTCTGGGACAAGCGGCCCGTCTGCTGTGCCGGCTACTACGAGGCCTTTAACAAGGAGAATGTGGATGTTGTCAACTTCAAGAAGACGCCCCTGGTCGAAATCACCGAAAAGGGCATCCGGACTACAGAGAAGGAATACGAGCTGGACGTTATTGTCTATGCCACTGGCTACGAACAAGACGGAAGCTGGATTGAGATCGACATTACCGGGCCCAACGGCAAGTTGTCTGACAAGTACGCCGAAGGAGCAACTGCCTACCTGGGAGTCTCCAAGGCGGGATTCCCCAACCTCTTCTTCATGATTGGACCCCAGACGCCGCTCGCCAGCATCCCGTCGATTGCCGTGTTCCAAGGCGAATTCCTCACGCAGCTAATCTCAAAGGCCGAGAAGACCAAGAAAGAGACGGGCAAGCCAGTTGTTGTCGATACTATTCAGCAAGACGAAGACGAGTGGGTGAAGCATTCCAATGCAGTTGCAGAAGCAACCGTCTTCTATAAAGGAAACTCGTACTTTTTCAGCGATCACAATACTCCTAGAGCGCCCAAAAATGGCAAGAGACATGTGCTTTGGGGTCTTGGAGGTTTCCACACTTATGTCAATGCTTGCCAAGAGGCGCTTGATGCCAACTATCGTGGATTCACATTTACGTCCTAGTATGACCTTGGAAGGAGATTTAGAGGAGTTTCAAATTAGCGCAATAGAGAGGCTGAAAGGGAAAATATAAAAAGAAAAGGAAAAGGAAACGAAAAAGAAAGATTGACATATATTTATTTCGTTACATTCGTTAGAGTAACTGATAGATTTGATTACAATAGCGACAAAGTTTGTTCTTCTTGTGTACATTGAACGAGTAATACCGCTTCCATATAACGCTGCACAATCGTGATTGCGACGCTTCACATACGACACTATTAAACGACGCAACAAAAATAAAATGTAGTGCACATAGACTTGATACTTCAACGATTCAGTTTCCTGATTTGGGAGTAATATTGCTAATAAGACTTCGCCAGACAACCTATAGCTACAGACCATGTATGGAAAGTAGATGGCCAACTACATTCTGATAACGTGTAATAAAACATGATTTCAACTGTTTGAGCATATTCCACAATTCAGGTTCCTAAAACAGATGCTATTTATAAACGTGTATGGGTATCAATTAACACTTATAGGCTATTTCCCACCTGGTATAGAATTCCTAGTGATGTAACACCATCTGAGCATTAAAAAGCTGGCCGATTTTCCAACTACTGTAACATCTATATCAGAGTATGATACAACCGGGACAAAATTCCCAGGCCTCTACACTCGGCGCAATTGCCTGTCTCACCACCAATCTATCTTGCTCCTCTTGTACATACCTACCAACCATCTCCAAGAGCTGTCGATCGTCCATGCCTTGCGCTTCTCTCTGGCCATCTTCAATTCTTCTTAGTCTCCTTATTTCTTCTGGCATCGCGCGGGATAGCCTCTCCATTTCACTGATAGTTAGCTTGACTTGATGGGAAAGTTCAAGTAGCAGCCCATTTGGTGGCAGCTCTCCCTGCGTCAAGGGTGACTGAAGCCTGATGATAGATTCTAGTACACCGTGCCTATTGGAGTCAAGCTTCTCGATGGCTTGCTGTTCGAACTCAATAATGCGTTCTTGAGTCTGCCGTGCATGTTCTGCATTTTCCATAATAGTACTTGCGCGCGGAAGGAAGAGACGAGAGGAAAGATAAAGGGTAATCCCATAGCTGAACAACGTTCCGAGAAAGGAAAAAGCCCAAGCAATAATCCCCCCAAATCCATTTCTGAGCGTATCATCTTCAATACGTAGCTCGCCAAACAGCCTTTCGCTAGTAGCAAGAACGAGTTGTCCTTGATGGACGGATTGCTGAAGAGAATATGGACTTGGAGGTATCTCTACTATATGGTTAGTTTCTTTATTCTATGAGTGGCAATATGGAACATGACTTCACCGTCAGAGTGGATCACTGTCATTTGGCGAGTGGCCATATTTGGGCTGTAGCCTGTAAAGTTGGCGGCAACAGCAGCTCCACGAACTAGAATGTCGGCAATCTGCTGCCATTCAGGTTCTGAGCTGTTAGCAAATTTGCAGATCGTTCTGTGAGTGCGATTAGGATATAGCTTGACCTCTTGCGAGTCGGGAAGATCCAGAGTTGCGCTGTCCATTTCGACAATCTTGCCTGCAGCGTTAGACTTGTGTATAGATCCTCAAGTATCAAGACTTACAAGTCCAATCTCGATGTGACTGTGATCTGGTAATGTCTCACATATGCTAAAATACTTGAATGCGTCAATCAAAGCGCCGAATCTTTCACTGAGATCGGCATTGTAGCTAGAGCCTTCTTCCACGCTGCTGAGGAAGTTCTCGTTAGGTCGCCCGGTAAATAGTTGCACCATTCGTGCAGCCATCTTTCCCCACGCAGCGTGCCTGGATCCCCTGTGAGGAACACCGAAAAAGACTATGCTGTACGTGAAAATCCAAAGCATTGAGTAGAGCGGGCTATCGTGGAAAGAAATTGCCAAGGCCTCTTTAACAAGGATTCCACCCATGCTGTGGGCAATAAAAATGATGGGTCGGGTTTCCAGCGCTCCCTATCCGTTATATTAGCTCTGACTGCCGAAGGAAAGGCAATTGCTTTAGCACTAACATTCCTCTTCGAGTGAAGGCAATGTAACAGGTTGAGAGCCTGCTCCTTTATGCCAGCAGCAGACGTCCTCAACACAACATTCGCGTTGTAATGATATGCCAAGATCTGGCTCACGGGAGAACTTCAGGCAGGAGATCTTTTAACCAGTGTGTTCCCGACTCTCTCTCCGTCCAAGTGTTCTCGGAGTGGCCGTTGGCACCGCTCACGTTCATGCCATGAACTGCAACAATGCTAGTCAAGATCAGCATTTGGCCAACATGCTGTGGAGCTGGGCAATCACTCTAGATTCGCATTGTCGGGGTCGCGGATGGTCTGCAACCAGTTTGTATTCGGTGCAGCGGCCGGTTCCTGATATGCGTTTGAGCGGTTAGCATTGGTGTAGGCCTAGTAGTGACTCGTCAATAAATACACAGACCATGATACTTGGTTGCGCTTCAAGCGTGCGAAGGACGAGATTGCCTCAGAGTTGCGAAGACGATGTAGCCTTTGTCGAGCTGCAGTCGACCCCGCTCGGAGTGTCCATTGATACAGCAGATTTCCAAGGCTTTGCGAGATTAGGCCATGGGGATAGGCCACTTGACAGTCGGTAGATTATTGGTTAGGAGATGCAAGGCACGTGCAAGCTTCACAAATATCGGGCTGTAAGGTATATGTAATCTATCTGTATAATGTACCTTCACTTTCACGATATTTAAGGACGTTATAATAGCTGCTATAAGCTATTACGGGTGCTGATATAAGTCCTGTTATAAGGTAATAAAGGTGAAATTTGAGAATTAAAATGTTTCCTCGGTGGCACTTTAAGCCAAATGATACTAAGCTCGTAGAACCACCAAACTGTGATATTTAGAGAATACGGTGCTTTGCGTAGTATGGGCACTCGCTCGAGTGCTATATTCTTCAATCGGACTTGAAATTGCTCGAACAGAGGGATCGGGGAGTAGTAGTAAGTTATCGAGCGTATGGCACATGTTTCTACTTATGCCCATCAGTTGGCGTTAGCTTGTGCTAAGGTATGCAATTATCTTCGACATCATTGGTATCTTCAATAACTATCGTTCAAGCGGAACTTTGTAACCGAGTTGCCAGATTGGCAGCATCGGAATTGACTAGTTAAAATAGATCAACAATAAGGCTCTTTTTTTGGTCGTTAGCCATGCACTGATTCTACCTCATCCAGAGGGCAGCGTGAATGACTTGAAGTCACAAATCACGAGTTGTCTATTATATACAGTCCATTTCTCTGTAATCACTCTACAGAACGATTCAAACCATGTCGCAATTTTAAGCTCGAAAATGTCCCCCAAGTAAATCTTACATCGTACTACGCCAGTTCTTATTTCTTATGCAGCCATGCACCTCCCCTCGGCCGTCTTACACGGAACGCTTCCCCTCAAGCAAACTGCTTGCCATCTGATTCCAACTTTGATCTCTCTTATTGTGCCAGCCATTAACATTGCTTTTAACACACAAAGATAAAAATAAAATAAAAACTATCAAGGCACTAAACGAATATGGCATCAAATCAAAATTTGACTTTCCATTTGAGCCCTCGTTGCGCCTCTTAGCGTGCTAGTACCCAATGAAAAGCAAAGATGAACAAGCCTCACTTTCAGAAACAGCGATTATTCCGCAAAACAATGGCATCTCAGATCGGTTCCGTCTGTCCATGATCTCACCACCAGATAGATAGCAGCGTTGTCTCTCTCCATGTTATATAGGGCTGAGTGGTAGTTGTGCGATAAGCTCAGCTCTGATTCAATAGAGCTCAAAGCAGGAGAGAGACCTCCTCTCCCATCTAAACTTGTCGTCATTACTACAACACTTCAATCAATCCAGACCACAGAAAAGAGAGTGTCATGGTTACTCTCCCAGAAAGAGCTTCGTCCCCGGAATGCATTCTCGTCGGCGAAACCAGATCAGACATTGCCGGCATCGGTGTAAGTCACCTCCTCTTTCTTGTCAACATGCATCTACCTGCCCACAACCCCATCAATACATACTAAGCAAAACATCCAACACCCAGATCATCGTCAGCTTCGTCGGCCAAGCCGCAATCTCCCTCTGCCTCGCCGTCTGGGCCTTCTTCTTCTCCAAGAGCGGCGCCTTCGACGGCGGCCACGCGCCCGAGAGCATCGACCATGCCATTGAGCAGAAGCGCCTCGAGTGCGTGTCCGACATCCTCATGGTGGGCAACGACATCCAGATGGTCATTGGCACGTCGTACATGATTTCCGCCTTTTCAAACGCCGACTCCATCGACACGTATCACCTGCATCTGGTGTTTGACATTGTCAGCTTCGTCGGGTAAGCCTCTCGCATATCTGGCCACCACCAACCAACACCCATTCTGACGCACACACAGAGTCTCCAGCGCCGCAGCCCTCGTCTGCTGGACATACTGCGACGTGCGCCTCCATCACTCCTCTCACGCCCGCGACTGCGCCTCTCACCTCTTCACCCGCCACTTCGCCTGCTTCCGCTCCTCCCACTTCACGCCCCGCCACCGCGCAACGTACCTCTTCGCCGCGCTCTATCTCGTCCTCACCATCCTGCTCTGCGTCGCCCTCGACAACTGGGCGCTGGACCAGCCACCGGGCCGCTGCTACTTCTCCCATCTCGTCACCGCCCCCAGCGCGCCCCATCCGATGAGCGACAAGGTCTACGTCTCCTTCACTGCCTCGTGGATGCTCCTCGTCATGCTGGCGGCTGCGCTATCCGGCGCTCGCTGGCGCCACACCATCCTCGTCCTCGCATTTCTGCAGTTCCCCGTCCATCTGTACATGGCGCTGGCCTTGCGCTCCGCCAACCAGGGCAAGCTGGAAGGTGGCGGGTATGAAAACGGGTGGGATTTCGGCCAGACTACTGCTGTGATCCTTTTGGCCGTGGCGGCAAGGGAGCTCTTCGATAAGGGTGTCGAGTTCTTCTTCTTCGAGAAGGATTTAAAAAAGAACAGAGCTCTATCTAACAGGAACGGCAAAAGGGACCATCGTGACGGGGCCTCTAACAATCATGAGCTTAGTGGAATATCTAGTGCTGAAGAAGGGTATTCATCTAACAGCGCCAGCGGCGCGATATATGGGCAGCGACTGGGAGAGAGATCATCATTCGCAAAGACAGCGTCAAAAGCGACCAATCCAGGGGATTCAAAGATGGAGGAAGGAGATAAATAGAGCATCTATGTATGCGAAACTGCGTATCAGGCCACTTCATACACAGACAAACACTTCACAAATCTCGATTATATAAAGAACCATCACCAAATATAAACAAAATCTCAAGTTCAACATGTACGTCTTGTATTATGCATCATGACATTTTGCCAACCACCACCTGCGTCCTTTCAGCAGGCTCCTTTCCTTTGTCGACGTTAGCCCACGGATCTAAATATTCCAGGGCAGCAATCCCTCAGAGAAATAAAATACCGCCTACCTTACCAGGCGTGTATATTAGCTTCTCCCCATTTTCCATAACTATTTACCGACAATTAAAAAAAAAAACCCTTTTCTTGCCTCGGCAACAGTGGCCCGAGAGAGTCCTTTGATGCAAGCATTATTATCCCTTTTTTCCTTTTTCTTTCTTGTCCAAGAAATGTTTCGCGTTGCAACGGTGTACAAAAAACCTCCAAAATCCCCAAGGTCCCCTCAGCCACTATCCTTTTGGATTTTTTTTTTTTCTCTTTACCTGACCGCTCAGTAATAGCCCTTAACCGAAGTGTTGCATACCATGAAAAGCCACCGCCGAAGAATGCCGGCCTATGGGACGCCCAATTCCACAAAACAAAGATAAAAGAAAATTTCCATTTCTGGCTTCTGATCTTAACCCCTTCTCCCTTCTCTCCTACGTATCTCCTCCACGTTATCCAATCAGTTGAAAGCATTTAAGATTCACCACCTAGGGAGTCCAACTCCTTAAGAACGGACGCCTTGGTGTGAATCTTCTTAAGCTGAGTATCCTCAAGCTTCTCACCACCGGCAAGGCGCATCTCCAGGTCCTCAATAGCCCTGACCTTCTTCTGAAGACTGCGAATCTTCTTGGCGTTGGGGTTCTGTGATCCCGCGGGTTCGGTGGGAGCATTGGGAGGAGGTCCGGACTGGTGGTGTCCATTCTGGCCGTTTTGGTTTCCATTCTGTCCTCGGGGACTCTGGTGGGTGTTGCTTCGGCTACGAGGTCCCGTGTTGTTTCGAGAGCGGCTCCTGAATCCGCGGCCGTTCTGGTTGCCGCCAGCAACTCCACGCCTATCCGGGCTGCGGCCCTCATGGTCCTGAGGCGGCGGGGCAAGGCTGGCTCCTCCGTTAGGTTCGGGCTCTAGCTTACCATCGCCTTGGTTGTTCTTCTTGCTGCGCTTCTTCTTGTTCTTCTTAGCGGCGCCATCCTCGGCAGGCTCTGCCCCAGGCACAGTCCTGACGGCTGGGGTGTCAGCCAGCTCAGCGCCAGGAACGGCACGTCTGGGTCTGCCAAAACCGTTGGCGTTCACATTTTGGGTTCCATTGCTGACGAAGTGAGCAGCCCCACCCTCATCTTCGCGCTTGAAGTGAAGGGGCGTCGCCAGTCCGCGAGCGCCGGGCGGTCGGTAGGCTCCGGCAGGCTTGCTCGGAGCCTTGACATTGCTGAGGAACGTCGCCGCCGACGCGTGCGCAACAGGAACAGGGGTGAGCGGGTCGCCGCCCTCGATGTTCTCTCCGGTAGCAGGTCGCCACAGAACGCTGTACAGCTCGACCATATCTTCGTTGTACATGAGTCCACCGGTGACGTGCCACAGCTTGACACCGTTGTCAACACGCAGACGAGGAGAAGTCGTGGCCGTCATGATGTAGCGGCTGTCAGGGCTCCACTCGCACACACTGGGGTTACCACTCTCGATGGTGCAGATCTTCCGGTTGTCCTTTTCCAGATCATACACGTCAATCTGACCAGCAAGATTGCCGAAACCAGCAACGAGGACGAATCGGCCGGTAGGCGAGAAGGTGATGGTGTTGCGAGGTCCAAGGGGGAACGAGTGCACCGCGACGCCGCGATCGTTGAAAATGGTCGTCTTGGCAGGCATGTAACCATATACCACGCCAAACTGTCGAGACGAAGGCGACCACGAGACGTCGTGGATGGGACCCTCCTTATCCAGAGTCACGCGAGCATCCAAAGAGCCGTTAGTGCTCAGCAGATACAGCGTCGTCTCTCCGTAGTAGCTCTTGCCAGATCGATCCACGTCAGTCTGAGCCAAGACCAAAAGGCTGGATCCGCGCTTGTTCCACTTCAGCTGCACTTTGTCTCCCTTGAAAAAGGTCTTTTGAGAAATAGGGTTCTGGAATGCGGGTACGTTGAAGACCTTGACGGCGGCGGGTGCTCCCTAAGTAAAGAAGTGAAATGTTAGAGTGGTGACATTGCACAGCAGAAGCATTGGATATATCAAATACTAGCCAAGTGTTGGTGAAGGCTTACCTTGCGCTCAGGGACAAAGACAGCCACGGCGTGTTGAGCACCGGGGGCCAGGGCGAAATTGGTGACTCCCTCGACACGCAGCTTGTTCCAAACTGTGACGAGGTCGTGGTTCTGGAAGAATTGCACTTCGTTGGTGACGAGACGGGCGCAGTAGGCTTCGTCGGCAGTGTACTGCAGGTTCCAGTTGCCCTGCTGCTTCTGGACAAACTGGCCTACAGGCTGCTTGGCGGAGGCATCAACGCCCTCCTCCACGGTGCGCCAGACCTTGAGGTTCTTTGTGGCATCGCCGGCCTCGTCCTTGGCCGGCCGCTCCCAGGTGATGAGAAAGGTGCCCAGGGGCGAGAAGCCGAGCTCGTAGACGTTGGCGATGGGCAGATTCAGGGCCGGCTGGCCGCTGGCGGTGTCAACCACGCTGACGGCCTCGGGCGTTGCCCAGCCAAAGTAGCGGCCACAAGGCGAGTAGGCACAGCACCGCAGGTTTCCCTCGGGCTTGGTGAACCCAGAAAGGGGCTCGTAGACCGGAGCGGCGTCAAAGACGCCAATGGTCTTCTGGGTTCGGTAGGCGAACTGCAAAGGAGGTGCCATGGCTAGTCAAAGTCACAGAAATCTCCTTGGGGAAAACAAGTTGGGGGGGTTGCAGTTGGTCTGGATGGTCGCCGGTCGTTGCAAAAATCAAAGTTCTTGTCTTGGCTTCTTGTCGGTATCTATCAATTGAACCGCGATGTCTTTTCCTCGCTATCTGCGGGAGATTGCGCAGGCGAGCCAAAAAAGGGGGGGTTGTTTTGATGAGATGATGGAACTCTCCGCACTGCAGAAGATCCTGACAGGCTGTACAGACAGCGGGCGTCAAAGGGGAAAAATCGGTGGAAGCGGATAGAGGTCGCTTCCGTCCGTCGGCAACAATACCAACGATTGTTGCTGAGATTCTTTGCAGCTGAGATCAAAAAAAGAGGCCAGATGCCGGCTTCTTTTTTTCGATGTCGGTGAGGACCGGGGCTTTGTCTCTTGCGGTCGTTTTGTCGTGATGTGGTGGAAGAAGCGTCACTGCCTTGTCGATCGAAGGTAGTTTCGGCGAGCACGGGCACGAGCGGAACAGCGGCGTCAGAGTGTTCAAACCAGGGAGGCAGGAAAACGAAGTCGACGACGCGCTGACGGAAAAACGACAGAGTCCAAAAGCACAAGATGGAGCGAGAAGAGAGAAGAGAAGATGATTGCAAGCACCCAAGGCGAGGGGAGACAAATTGGCTGGCGACGGCGGTGCCGTGTTGCTTGTGGGCTGGAGGGAAAAAGCAAGAAGAAAGGCCTGTGGCGGCAAAAGTGTGGGCGATGTTTTTTTTTTTTTTTTTTTTTTTTTTTTTTTTTTTCCTCGCTCTCTGTCAGACCCCACCGCTGCCGCCGCCGCAAGGATCAAGGCTTTAGGGGTGGACAAAGAGCGAGAAAAAAAAGCCAAGTCCCCAGCGCCACGCTAGAGTTTGGCAAATCCCTGGGTTTGGGGCGGAATGGCTCATTGGTGCCCGGGCTTGCCCAGCCAATCAGGGGGGAGGCTGACTATTTGGAGGCTTTTATCAACTGCCATTGGCACTGTGAGCGAGCAGCCAGTCACTCACTAATGCTGGGCTCTAGAGTATTAGGTACAGAGGAGAATATGTATATATATGTAGATGCAATATGTAAATAAATACGTCTTGACAAACACAAAAAAACTATTTACATGAGCGAGATGAGAAATTTCAACAGAATTACTCACAGGAATTGCGTCCACCTCGTACTCTCCTTCATCTTCTCCATCTCCTTGATCGGGCCTGCATCTCACCCAGATAAGGCACCAGCCGCAGTGATAAACGTGCAGCGCGCGTTCGCTGGCATTTCCCGTCACACAAACTTCTAACTGGACACCCATCACACGCATAAGCCCCATGCAGTTGAACAGAGAAGGAAAGCAAAAATTGGAAATTGAGCTGGCACTTTGCTATCCCAGCGGCTAGATTACCGCATCAGGGAAGGACATTTAACACCCCTGGACCAGAAACTTGGTGGTTGCGGACAACTCACTTACATCCCACTTAGTCTCGTGGACTAGAGACGTGAATTAGATTAAATCATTTGTACACGTCATAGGGATATTTTCAGTAGCTGCATTTGAGAATCCTACACGTCAACTTACTACGGCACAAGGAGGTGTTTGTAAATACTCTGCGCTCGCTCTAACACGGCGCAATCGGTACCCAGCTTATGGAGAAGAATCACACTGTTGGCTATTCATAGTACTAGTACGAGTTCATCTCCCATAAAGTCTAATCCACGTGCACCTAGTAGCTTTCTCTAAAAGATGTTGATTTGGCGCTATTTTATAGAAAGATATTCGAGATGTAAATGCTATAGTAATAAACTTTGCGTCCTCGTAGAAAACAGCACACAGTGGTATCATTGAGAGCGCTTCATTCCCTTCTTCTACACTACCTCACCTGCAGCTTCTCCCGCCATCCACCCTTTTCGAATAGCCAGAGAGCTTCCACGGCGTACGCCCGGCTGCCCCTATGCCCGCTCTCGCCCATGCTCGCCTCAGTTAGACTCTCCAGTACCCGCCCCTCCTTTATGGCGGTCCAAACTCCCATGGCAATGGGATGGTTCAGGGTGGTTCCCCACTCGCCGCGCCCCAGTCGATACAGAATTCGGCCCAGAGTTTGGAAAGCTATACAGCGCTGCGCCGGCACGGCACTTCTCGCCAGTCTAGCGAGTTCCGCAATGGTGTAGCCGGCGGCTTCGGGGGCTTCTCCGTGATGATGCAGTCCGATAGACGAAGGAATCGACCGGCTAACTCGTGGCGAGAGGAAACGTCCACGGAAGTCGAATCGCAGAGCCGAAACGCTGATCTCGGGATGGGGATAATACGACGAGTCCTTGTCGGCAGGGCTGTCTTCGGTAGGGATCGGTGCCATCCAAGCCAGCTTGCTGGGGTCGGCGGCGAGATTGGGAAAGTATTTCTCGTGAAGGGTGGCGAGGAAATTGGGGTCGGAAGGGTCTAGGTCCGGGAGGCTCGGCGGTACGGGGAAATGTGTTGTTTTTGGGAGATCAGTAATTGGGAAGAGGTCTGGCGGGATTTGGGATGGTGCACGATCTTCATCATAGTTGTCAGCGATTTTCTTGGTTGACTTTGCCTGAGCGGCAGCTGCAGGAGCAGGCGTTGGCTTAGGCGTTGATTCCACCTCGACGGTCTCTGCACTGTCGTCTTCAACGGTGGCAGCTTTTGGCAAATCGTCGACGCGGATTTCAGGGGGCGAAGACGGTGGGGCTGCCTGTGGTTCCTGGGGCTCTGGTATGTTGAATGGCGAATTTGTGTCGGGCTCATCAATGGTAGCTCTCTGAAGCAGACGTTGTATAAGCGCCGGGTTCAGGCCCTTCATAATGTCCTCTTGCGCCTGTGAAATCTCTTGCGGTGTCATGTCATTAATCTTTTGCTGGTTCTCTTTATCTATGCGCCTTCTCTCAACTTCGTCGAAGCTTGGCGACTGGCCTTGCTGCTGTGATTGCTTCAGCTGCGACGTCGATGGCTCGCCTGATGCACCGCCATTTCGCTGCTGCTTGAACGCCGAGGGCTTCCATCGCCTTTTATGCTGAGGGAACCCAGTCGAGGAGATGGGGCCCGAAGGGAACTCGACAGGCTTGGCCACTTTTTGGTCTCGCTCGACGATGTCGCCGATTAGCAGCGTGGGATCCATGGTGTTGTTGGATATAGCTGTCTTTGACTGCTAGGCATTAATGGTTGGAAATACCTTATTAATTAATGAGCAGCAGTCGAGAAAATGTTGGCGGGGTGGAGGATACCGGCAGAGCCCCACACGTATCGATAAGTATTACCTACTCCACTGTGGAACGTGTCCGAAGAGCAAATATCGCACGGAGTACAGAGCGCTGCAGACACCCAGCAGTGAGTGCGAGCATCTGGTTTGTTTATCTGCAGGGCAGCAATGCATGGCGCCACGTCCAGTTGCATGTGATTGATCTTCTTCCGCAGATTTTTTTTCCACAAAATCACTCCATGAGTCAGGCGATACAAGAATGGCAATGACACGCGAGTTTTTATGAGTGAGCCGGAAATTCTCCCTCGCAAGCTGTGACTGTTTTCAGGCCATGCAAAGTTTAAAAAAAAAGTTGGAGCGATGCTACCTAAGCAATTATTAATTGTCTTGCAGCGCACCGCCAAGGGAGGGTGATTTATTGCCTGTCGTTCTACATGCCTGCTGGGTACTTGTGATGCCCATTTTTAACGTGTGTTGAAGCGACTCATAATCTGTCAGGTTGACGCATGTTGCTTGGCAATTGGCACATGAAAATGCATTTGGCATCGGCCAGCCGTTGAAACAAGGACCCCCCACGATTGGCCGCCGGTTAACATTTCTAGATCAAATCTAGAGTTTCGGAGGCCCAGCCATCCAGGCGCACCGCCACACCTGCATTAGTGCCACGCGGGTTCCCAGCAAGCTGTAGCGCATGACAGGGGCTTAATTGGCAAAACGGCGACCAGACGCAGAGCCGAAATGCAGACAGCTGAGACAGCGTGTCGTGGCATGGCGTGTCTTGAGGATACAAATTGCCTACTTGGTGCCATGACTCTGCTGGAATAGGTACTGTAGTAGGTCAGCACTTTCTTGTATGTAGCTTTAGGTATCTATGCGCGCACATTATTGTTGTCTGCGCCAGCTGGCCTCAATGGCGAGATTTGACGGGAAAAGGGCAGTGAGCGCAGGAAGCATCTCCTGATCGGCAATAGCTAGCGATAACTAGTGGTACGCCACACCACTTGGCCATTGATGGCAGGACCTATTTCTCCGCGCAGTTATCGCTTTAGCGACGTGTGCGTCCTGTGCCGAAAACAGCGCAGCAGCTGGGAAAAGCGCCGACATTAACGCCCGACGCCATGTAATTTGCCAAGTAGTACCAGAGCGAGCTGACAACAGTATTTTTCTTCCCATTCGTCGGAATGAAATCTGAAGAACAAGAAGATTAGGAGAAGAAGAGAATTTCTGCATCCTTCACAAGTCCCGCTCTTAGGTGCCATCTCCCTGGATCGGCAAAGGGAGATGGATGGTCGCAGCGACTTTAGCGAAGCGAGACCACATGTCTCTGATTTAGGGGGGAAGTGTTGGAGACGAAAAAGAATGGGCAGCTATGAGACCTGCATCAAGAGGTGCAGCAAAATGTCTCACTCTTCTATCCGCAATGGCGCCTCATCGGCTCTTGTTTCCTGGCTCTCATCTCTTTTTCCTCTTCTCTGCTCATTCTCCAGTTCTTCCTTCATCTTACCCAAATGGGCGCTCAACGAATCAGACACGGCGCAGCTGATGGCCACCGTCGTAGCGGGCCGCGCCTATCTGGCTGCCACAGCCATGAGAATTAAAAAAAGACACCGGCGGCGAGCTTGCGAGTGGGGCACCCATTTCCGGAATCATGCCTCTTTTGGGGGAAAAGCAGCCAATCAGAGCGTCGTTTGGTATTGCTGCAGCGCGCTTCTCGGGTCAACAGCAGCCTCTGGCCTAAGTGCGTGCCGCGTCTAATTCGCACGCTGATTGGCCAGCTGGCCGATGGCCCTCCCCCTACATGCGCATCTCAATAGCGCCCCCACAGCTACTTTGTTAGGGGACTCTGGGGTGCCGCAAGGCACGACGAGTACATGGATCAGACCACGCTACTGTGCCTGTTTCTCAACCTTGCATCCTGAATTCTCCGGCAGCGGCCAATCGTGTATCACCAGTCGATCGCGGGTGCTTGTCGAGGTTTGGAATATCAAAGCACGTGAGTCTGTCAAATGCCAACAGTGACGCTCTATTCGCCGACAGTCCGCGGTGGTCGATCGCTAATGACGAATGCTACCCAGCTGCTCGCACGCGCTATCGGAAATAGAAGCTCGATTGGCGTCCCAAACGCAGCATCTTCTGTCTACAGCCTAGTGCAGATGCCTTAGTCCCGTGATCCGACGCTAAACCGTGGCCGGCCCAGCCCCGGTCCTGGCGCTGCTGCATATTTGTTCCCTTTTTTTAGAGACCCTGGCCTAGCCTGTCAAATAAGAGTTTATTGCAGACCCGCGCCAACTTCGGCTCGCATCTCTCTGTTTTCACTATTGCCGGCTTTGCTCATGGTACTTGTGCCGTGGTACCACGTCTATCAATTCCGCTTGCTGGACGCTCCGTGCTCCATACTGTGCGCCAGCTGGACGGCATAAAAAAAAAGAACGAGACTTATTAGTCGTGCTACCGTGAGCTGAGCAGCGGCGGTATGAGTACCATCGGTAGGTATTCCATATTATTTCATACCGCACCCCCCGGCAGCCCCACGCCCAGTCGAATTGCAAGAGCTGTCCCAAGGCATCCATCCATCCCATTCTGCTTTGGATTTTGCATTATCCCGTGTAATCGCCAGTGACCGAAGTCAACCGAGCTGCTGAGGTTTTCCCAAACCACGCGCTGGCCGTGCCCCGTTTTTCTGGTCTTTTGTTAGAAAAGCACAACTGCTATATTGTCGCCATCCCCAAATCGAGCCAAAAATCCCCCATCATTTCCCCTCCCTCCTCTTTTTTCCAACCCCCTTCTGACTCTCCCCTTTTCCCTACCCATTCTGCCTCTCCCAACACCGCATTTGAGCGCAAAATCTCAGCTGCTCAACCATCAATCTCGCACGTCCGCAGCGCCGTCGCCATCGCCAGACACAGTGCACTCAATCCGCTGCAAGCGCCTCCAGCTGTCGCAGCCGCTGCAGCCCCGCCGCCTCAGTGCATCTGCCCGCCCGCAGCGCAGCTCCCGCCGCAGCTCGCCGCCAGCGTTTGTCGCCCAAGTGGCCGATTGTGAGGCTATTCGCAAATCCAGCCCGGCTCCACTCCTCACGTTTCCAGTTTCCCCCCAGTCCGGCTTCCGGCCACTCACGTAACGTCACACTTTCTGCACACCATCGCCTGCCTGCTTGTGAAGGGCCGCAGCCTTGTTGACGCGCCATTTGCAAGGCTGCGATTCAAGCTCTTTTTTTTTTCGTTTTTTTCTTTTTGTTCGTTTGTCTCTTTATCCAGACCGACAGGCCGCTTGTGTGTGTCGTTTGACTTGTTTTAATTTCCTTTCTTACTTTCCTATTCCTTTTATAAACTTTCATGTTTTAATCCATAATTCTACAATTTTTTTTTCCTGGGGGAGAAAATACCGCCTCCGAAAGCCACTAGCCATCTCGCCATTGACGCAAAGAAACCCACCGAACTGTCACGCAAACTGTCCATCTCTACCATCGCTTCTCGCCAGCCACCTGCATGCTTGGTTGATCCTTCGCTGTATTGCCCACAAGTTAGAATTCGACGATACTAGACGGCCATCTCCGTCCTTCTCGCTTCCGACCTCGCGTCGGCCCTACTATGGCTGCTGCTGGAGACGCATCCACGCGATTCGATTCTTCCGCCGGCGAACTCTCTTCTCCCCCTTCAGGCTCCCTCTCAGAACCCGGGTCGCCCTCCCACGGGGCTGGCCGCCGTCCCGACACCGCCGCAAAGCGCTCAGGACCCGAAATGGACCAAATCGTCGTCAGCGGCGACCAGAACTCGCAGCAGTATGCGCAACAGTATGCACCGCCACCGCCGCCAGGCACCTCTCCAGGCCCTGCTCCCGGCTCGCGAACACAAACACCAAAACGATACTCACTTATCGACGGCGAATGGGTGCAACTAACGGCCGCCGGCGTCCCCCGCAAGAAACCAGGACGCAAGCCCGGCTCCGTTGTCAAGCCCAAGGCCCCAGCAGAGACCGCAGAGCAGCCCAAGGTGCGCCGGCCACGAAAGTCTCGCGAGGCTGAGACGGCGCTGCCCGTACAGCGCAAGAGAAAACTGGCGCCGGCGTCTGATATCGATAGCGATGCACCCAGCCCCAGGCCGCTGGCCCCTGCAGGCACGGGACCGCCGTCATCATCCCCCTCGCTGCACGCTCAGCTGGGCGACTCCCTGACTTCGACGCCGCAGCACCAGCTCCAGCCGCTTCCGGACAGGCGATACTCGCCCAAGATGCAGAAGCGCGAAGGATATCCAAGCTCCATGCAGAGCATTCTCAACGCCGACCCGCCGCCCGCGACTCGGTCGCCGTCAAATAGCATCACCAGCCCGATCCCAGTGCGCACCAGCGGTCAGAGCTACGATCCCATCCGGGGCAATTATGATCCCGTCCGAGAGACCATGACCTCGCACTACTCCTCAGCTGCTGGCTCGCCGCGCGCAATCCTGGCCGCGCCAGCGCATCGCTCGCCGTCCATTGCCAGCATGATCGAGCCTCAGCCCGCGACCACCAAGCCGTCGCCCAGCCAATCTCACCTGGCCTACCCGCCTGCCATGTCTCAACCGCGATTGCAGGCGCCCGACGCCACACCGTTACCACCTTCTCCGTCCTACGTTCCCAAGACATCGACTTCCACCCCCGCCAACCAAACCCCTGCCTTGAAACCTACCGTCCACGAAATAAAACGCGACGCTCCTACACCTACGCCGGCGGCTCCTGCAGCGACCCCGCGGCCAGTTGTTGACCAGTCTAATTTTACCACCATTGCTAGCGGGCCTGTAAAGAAGGTGTCACCAAAACAAAAACCCATCACCGGCGTCTCAACACCAAAGACAGACATGTTGGACGAAACCATTATGGAGATGGACGAGAGGTCAATTCTCGATTTCGGCAGAGCCCGCCCGGGCGAGGAAAAAGACACGCCCACCATTGTTCTCACGATTCCCCTAATCTCGGGTGAAACTAACAAATATGTAAACTTCATGCGCATGGCTGAGGACCAATACGGCTGGGACGCCTTGCATCCCCGTCTCGCCGCCAATCGAGACCGCAAAGCTCGCATTGCTGCGGCCGCAGCCTCTCTGGAGAAGGTCGAATCTGGTCGCGAGTCTGGCGACGAGATGTCAGTCGACCTATCTGACGGCGAGGGAAGCAATCCCGATAATGGCGGAGTTAGCGGCGCCGACGCTCAAGCTAAACCTAAGAAGAAGCGAAATTTCAAAGAAGACCAGTACGATGTTGATGACGACTTTGTTGACGACTCTGAACTACTCTGGGAGGCTCAAGCTGCCGCCAGCCGCGATGGCTTCTTTGTTTACTCTGGTCCCTTGGTTCCCGAGGTCGAGAAGCCTACCACTGGGTACGTATTATGTCTCAAAAATCTCATTCTAGTTTTTTTTTTTTGGCTTTTTGGCTTTTTGGCTTTTTAGACTGCGCTTACTTACACAATCTACAGCCACGAAGAACGCCCCAGGCGTGGACGAGGCGGAAGAGGCAGCCGAGGAGGAGGTCGAGGAGGAGCAACACGAGGAGGAGCAACAACCGGACGCGGTGGCGGCCCAGGCTCAAGAGGCGGCGCTGCTACAAGAAAACCTCGCATAACAAAATCCGAAAAGGCACAACGAGAGCGAGAAAAGGCAGAGAGGGAGAGCATGGCCAAGGCATCGGCCAACGGATACCCTCTCCAACCGACAACACCATCGCTATCTGTCCGCGAGCTTGGTTCCTAGAAGGGAGAGTGGACGATAGAGGAAGTTGGCGACCTCGGTTACGAATTCATAATGCTTTGACGACTCGGAAGCTATTCAGCAGCTTTTTTTCCTCTTTTCATTTCTTTTTTCTTTTTAATATCCGGCAGCTCTGTATGCAAATATCTAATGTTAGCGACCGACGAACGATCTCATCTCCATTTCGATTTGCGGCTATAGCTGGCTGACGCCTGTTCTTTTCTCATCATCTCTGGATGGCGTTTACGTCTGCGATTGAGGCGCATACCCCTTAGCAGCCCTGCTAGGATAGGGCAAAGGGGGCATACAGAACCTGTTTTCTATTTGCCACATTCCTGTGGACAAAGAGAGACTTCCTTTTTCTTCTTCTTCATTTTCAGCACGGTTCACAAAACACTGTATTGCCATATACTTTGATACAGATGTGTCTCAAGGCGAGCTTTGTCTGATTTCCATTTGTGATTTCTTTCATTCCACTACCTTTCTGTTCGATTTTCCTTAGTCTTTGATTTTCCATTTCATTGGTTCTTGGTTTCTGTTTGGGAAATTGTATCAAGGCAGAGAGGGACACTGGGCTGACGGCAGCGGCGTTTATACGGATTTGGTGGAAACAAATGAAAGGGCAATGAGAGAAATGCGGAAAGGAGTGGGAGTTGGGAAGAAAGAGTATTCAACTGGGTTCAGACCTGACAGGATTGATGGAAATGCCGTTCTCTCATGGGGGGGTTCACTGTGCATATTGGGCGTGAAAATAGATGGCCGTTTTTTTGTTTGTTTTTTTTTTTTTTTTTCCTTTTCTTTCCTTTCTTTCTTTTTTTTCCGTTCTTCTCTGTTTATGCGTTTTTTCCTCCTTGGACTGGCTTTTTTTTCTTCTTTGTTTTTTTTATTTGTTCTTTTGTTGGTTTTTCGGAGTGTTTAACTTTAATCTCATTACACTTTCAGCTCTACATTAAAATACAGGCAATGAAGAGATTTGTATTGAAAAAAGTATTTGTTCCAAAAAAAAATCTTTAAGCGCTATGCCACCGCCCAACGAACCTCTCCTTCTAGTAGAGGTAGTACGGAGTATTCTCCAAGCACTTGTCCTGTACACCTAAATACCTTACTAAGTAAAATAAATACATACAGGCAGGGAGACAAAAAAATAAGCATTCTTCTTTTCCATCTCCCCCCCACCTTTCGTATTATTTAAAAAAGCAAATTCACATATAAATAAAGAATGTAATAGTAATATACTTTTTTTTCCCCTGTTCTTTAATAAAGGACATGGGGGGAAAAAAACGCTAAGATCATCTTTTTTACGCAAGGCTAAACTCAGCAATCTCGCCCATCTCATTCTTCATCTCCTCGCCGACCTTGTATGACGCCCGCCAGCGCAGCTTGACGGATTCGACTCGCTGGTTCCTGTTGCCGGCGTGCCAGACGTCGACTTCTTGGGTGACGCCGCGGCTCTGCTTGGGGGAGAGGGCGCGGCCGGTTTGGGGTTTGAGTTGGAGTTCGTAGCCCTGTGTGGAGTGAAAAGCAAGGTTAGTTCACAAGTTCGAAGTAAGGCCAAAAGTTAGGGCGGGAAGGGGGGAGGTGTTGAACTAACCTTTGTGACGGCTAGTTGGAAGTGAAGCTCATTAATAGGTTGCGCAGTGTTGTTGGAAAAGGCAAAGACAATGTTGATTGCGTTGCTGACTGCTGTGCTTCGCTTCGCCAGAAAGTCGGTTCTTAAGCTGGAGTTGCCAGCAGTACCCTTGTGTTCCGTAGGCTTGGCTGGGGCTTGTTCCGTCGGCAGGGCAGATGAGAAATTCCACTCATCATCGTCGTTGGAGACAGCAGCGGGCTTTGGCGGGGGTGGGCTGGTAGTAAATGAGGCAAAGGCATTAGAGGCGGCTGGCGGTGGTGATGTCTGCTGCTGATAGTTGGGTTGAGGCGTAGCGGACTGGGAGGCGGGAGGAGACGTAAAGGAGGCGAACTGAGAGAATGGAGGGGGTGTGTCATTCTGTCCGGC
This sequence comes from Trichoderma asperellum, assembly GCF_020647865.1. Classification (NCBI taxonomy): domain Eukaryota; kingdom Fungi; phylum Ascomycota; class Sordariomycetes; order Hypocreales; family Hypocreaceae; genus Trichoderma; species Trichoderma asperellum. The sequence goes on from NC_089416.1 coordinate 2,781,658, forward strand.
TCCTCTGGCGGTGCTTCCTTGGGTTAAAGATGAGAGGAGCGCCGGTCCAGGGATATCTGATGAAGAAATAATGTGTTAGAGTAAACCGCTTTCAAGATTAGTTGGCACTGCACTGCTTACTTTGGTTTGCTCCAAATCCTAGAGCAATGTTGCCGCCCTGTCCAAACGTGCTCGATTGGCCGCCAATGTCCAGGCCAAGGAGATCATTCTCCAATCCACCAGCTTGCGATGAGCCTGCACCGCCTGCACCGTTGCTGCCGTTGCTCTGCGCGGCATCGCCATCAAAATCTATTAGTGACAGCTCGTTTGCCGCCGATGCTGGCGCTCCTGAGTGCGATGGCGGGGGTGCGCCGGCAGCAATCTTGGCAGCGCCGTCCATATCGCCCTTCTTCATAAGCTTGTACCGCTCAACTGTGCGGTGTATGCTGTCGTTGATCTCCAGCAGCCTGGCCACAGCCTCGTGATCGTCCGACTCTTCTTCGCACATCTTCTGGATCTTGGGCTGGGCGCTCTGCAAAGCGGCAGCGAGTTCGCTGAAAACGTCGCCGTCTTCCATTTTGTCTCCGGGCCTGAACGCTTCAAGGCGTTCCTCTAGTAGCCTAGCCTTGGCTTGGATCTTGCCAACATCCTCGGCAGCCTTGGCGCGATAGTCCGTCTTGGACCTGGTGTCGTAACCGGCCATGACTTTCATTAGACGGTTGGCTTCTTGGAGATCTTCGGGGGTGCCTCGGCGGATAAGCTCTTGTAGCTTGGCTGATTGCGCCTCTCGCTCCTCTTCTTCCATCTCCTCGGCCGATTTCAGGTTCTATTGTCAAATCAATTAGCATTGCTGACATGTCATATCTAGCAGCCAGGTCCCATATGGACGCGAGGTAGATATGTATATAAAAGGGTGCGTAACTGTTCTGCTAGCAAAGGTGAAGACAAAGCAACTCACGTCACTAGGATTCAACACGGCAGCATCTTCCCTCCGCACCTCCGGGAACATGTAGCCCTTGTAGCTGAGTAGCCGATGCATGTCCCGGATGAAGCCCAGGTCATCTCTGTATCGGCTCGTCTCGCAAATCGTCATGCGCCATTCTTCAATCAGCTCAAGGATCTTGTTCTGAACGCGGGTCGGTCGAATTGGAGGACGCTCCGGGAATCTCCGCACCAGCTCGTTGAGGAACTCTTTTGTGCTGATCTGCAGGTGGAAGGGATAGCCGCAGTTCTTGACGCAGATATCGAGCAGGCTGAGGGCCAGCAAAGCAACGTTGGGGTTGCGGTGGTTGACGAAGCCGACAATGGCCGTAGCAGCTTCGCGAGGGGCGGTGCCTTTCTTGCTGTTGATGAGGTCTGAAATCTCGAGATTAAGCGCCAGGTTGGGCTCGTAGTTTTCGGGACTGCAGGCTCCCTGGATGAAGCGCAGTAGCTGAGAAGAAGAGCGGCCAGCATCGCCCCAGCGATCGCGAGTCGCGGCGCGAGCAGAAGCAGCTTCCATCTTGTGTTATATTGCGCTGCGATGGTCTAGTGGGAGCTTGATGAAGTGAAGGGGAGCTGGCCTGCGGGGTCGGCCTCGGACTGGAGCTGCACAGGAGGATGTATTGTATATCAGTTCTTTCTCTTGCTGCTGGCTCGATCGATTACAGCAGCGATTGGGGTCGTGAGTCGAAGAGCTCGGAAGTTGCAAAAGCTGGATTCTCGAGTCAGAAACAAGGCCAAGGACGCCGACGTGGCCGGAGCTGGTGCGGGATCCGAGCGACTGTCTCGTACCTCGTAAGCGGTGCCTGTTCGCAGCTCCTTCAACGCCGCAGTGTAAACGCCGGTTTGGACGAGATTCGCTCATCCATTCGCCTCTGCTCTGGCGACGTGGTCACTGTGTGGCGGAGAGGAGAGGCAGCAGCGAAATGGGCGCCAGTGGTTCGTTTGCCGTGGTGGTGCCTGCAATGGCTGTGTTGCTACCGCTACCTGCTAGTGGCCGCGATTTATGTAGTTATCCGGGGTTTGGTCACCAGCGGAGCGAGCGCTGTGGTCAGTAACACGGCGCTGCTTAAAGTTGCGAATATTGCAGTGGATATCTAGAAATCAAAGCATGCTGTAGGTACTGATTAATATGGGAGGATATATTCGAAAATACACATCTGTATGCCTATTAGTGTCGTTGAATGCTAATTGATGGTCAATGACTTGGTATCAAATTGTACATGAAATAGACGCGGCTCTTCCACATTATTATCTTTCATCCTTTGATTTCCTGGATTTACGCTTGTATTCTCAGTACGTCACACTCATAACGGATTAACCATTATCTTCTTGTGTACCTACACACCTTGTGCTTTATCTAGCTGTACTATGAATTATTAAATGCTCCAGCTTTATTGATTGAATACCCAGTACGTAGCCATCAATTGCTTGCACTGCCATCGTCTCTTTTACAGGGTATCCCAGACTGCAATGGAGGGGTAGATCTAGGCGCGCTGTATCGTGAGAAGCACCGAACCTTGCTAACTCCGATAAGGAAAAAAAAAAAAACCTTCCCTTACATCATCAAGCCACCACTCGACTCTATTTCCTATCTTTTCAAGCCAAATCCTCGCCATTTCTTTCAGCTAGCCGGAACCAGCTACGATTCACAACCCACAGACAACCAAAAATGGTGCGACACAAGAAAGACTTCGCCGGCAGAGGCAAGAAATTCGGCGGCCGTGGCGGTGGTCCTGCTCGCCCACCCCGCCATCAGAACGACGACGGCGCTGAGGGCTCTGTCGGCCGCCCTGCCTTCAAGGCCGCCTGCTGGGATCTGGGCCACTGCGACCCCAAGCGATGCTCGGGGAAGAAGCTCATGAAGCTGGGCATGATGCGCGAGCTGCATCTCGGCCAGCGCCACGGCGGAGTCATCATCACTCCCAACGGCAAGAAGGTCGTTTCGCCGGCAGACCGCGAGCTCATGGACCACTTTGGCGCCGCCGTGGTGGAATGCTCGTGGGCACGCACCAAGGAGGTTCAATGGAACAAGGTCGGCGGAAAGTGCGAGCGATTGCTGCCGTATCTCGTTGCTGCCAACACCGTCAACTACGGAAAGCCGTGGAGGCTGAACTGCGTCGAGGCACTAGCCGCGGCTTTCTACATATGCGGACATGCAGACTGGGCAGAGCAGATTTTGGCGCCTTTCTCGTACGGACCGTCCTTCTTGGAGATCAACTCGACATTGTTGAAGAAGTACGCGGCCTGCGCAGATGAAGCTGGCGTCAAGAGGACGGAAGAGGAGTGGATGGAGAGGCTGGAGCAGGAATACGCCGAGAGCAGAGAAGAGGGTGAAGACGATATGTGGACAAGAGGGAACACCAACAGATTAGCGCCAGTAGACTCTGACGAAGACGAAGACGAAGAAGACGATGAAGAGAGCTCAGACGAGGAAGAGAATTCAGAACAGGAGGGAAGCATCGATGGCATATATCTAGGCAAAAAGCCACTCAATAAAAAGGACCAGACAAAAGAAGGAGAAGACGACGAAGACGAAGATAAAGACCCATATGCCCTCTCAGACGACAGCGACGACGACGCCGCAATGGAAGAAATCCGCCGCAAAGTCCTCGCCTCCAAAACCTTTACCAATCCCAACCCAAACACCGATGAAAAGCAGAAACCCGCATCAATACCCCGTCCGCAGCAATCTAGATTCAAAGCAGATCTGGACATTGAACCAGACTCTGACAATGAAAACAGCAATGACAGCGACAACAGCGATGGGGAGGGTGGAGATGGCGAGGACGATGAATTTGATAACATTATTGCTGCGACCCCCATTACCGATCGGATAGGGCTGGACAAGTTAAAGAAGGAGAGGGCGAGGGCGGCGATTACGACCAAGACGTTTTCGTCGAATGTGGTTTCTGCGCCAAGTAGATGGTAGTGGCTCATATAATACAAACCAAGTCACTCGCTGCCAATGCGCTTTTGTTTTTCCTCTTCTTGAAGATGTATAAAATCTTCCTTTAAGTGAAACTTCGTCATTTTATTCGTTTCTTTTTTCTGGAGCTTCCCAAAAGCAATTCATGGATGAGAAGAGCATCCTCTGAGCATCCAGTATAGTAGTACATGTCCATCCATATCGTACAATATATCTACACGTCTATATACCATCATAACCGACCGAATAATTTTTGAGGGGAATGTGTTTTACAAACTTCGCCTCTCCTTAATCTCCTCATACGTCTGGATCTGATCATCCGCTTGGAAACCATCAAATTCCTCTAAGCCGATACCGCATTCCGTTCCTTTACCCATCTCTTGAACATCCTTCTTTACGTGCTTGAGAGTGTCTATCTTGCCTATTATCCTAGCTGTTAGTACTGCTGTTCTGATAATAATATCCTCAAAAGTGATAGCAATATGTGAATGAAGGTGATAATACATACCATCGTAGATTACCTCGCCACGGCGGATGACCTTGACGCGAGACGACCTCTTGATAGAACCGTTTCGGACTCTACAACCGGCAATGTTTCTAAACACACGCTTCTTCAAGTTGATGGGGAATACTTGTAGCACGTCGGCTTCGCCGTTGACGCGGAAAGTGACATTCATGGGCAATAGGTCGGACAGTGCCGCTTTCACATCATCGATGACATGGTAGATGACCTTGTGATCAAGAATCTTGACCTTGGCCTCTTCCGCTCGTTGCTTAATGTGCGGTGGGATGGTGCAGTTGAAGTTGATGATTATGCTGTTAGACGTCGCCGCGTGGTCAATGTCGTATTCCGTAATCTGGCCAGCAGAGGATCGCAGAATCTTGGGCTGCACTTCATGGCTGCCCAGCTCCAAGACAGTTCCGCAAACGGCTTCCACGGATCCAACCACGTCTGCCTTGACAGTGAAGTTTTGGGTGAAGATTCCTGTCGTAGTCGACTCCCCAGCGGTCGCTTTTGAAGCTCCTTCCGTCTCGGTAGCAGCAGCATCTGCTGCCACTTTTTCTCGCTGCCGCTGCTCTTGCTCAGCAAGCTGGATAGAGCTTTGCTCACGCCCAGCCATCTCTTGGCGATATTCAACCGCTGTCTTGGCCTTGGCTTCGTCAGGAGACTGAAGAACTTGCTCACCAGCTGAGGGTAGTTCTCGCCAGCCGAGAATTTCTACTGGTGTTCCTGGAGGAGCAGAGTTCAGCTCGAGGCCAGCTTCGTTACGCAGCACACGGATTCTCGCCCAAGTCTTGCCGGCAACAATCAAATCTCCTGGGCGAAGAGTTCCTCTCTTGACCAGAATTGTTGCAGCCTTGCCCTGAGGCTTGATGCTAGACTCGAGAACCCATCCTTCAGCCATGCCGTCATCTTCAGCTCGGACATCGAGGATTTCAGAGAGCGTGACAATATTCTCCTCCAAATCTTCCATGCCCTGGCCTGTTTTTCCGCTGACACAGACAACTTGCACATCGCCACCGTAATCTTCAATTTCGACTCCGTGGCGAGAGAGGTCTGCTTTGACTTGGTCAATGCGAGCATCTTCCTTGTCAACCTTTGTGATGGCGACAATAATGGGCACCTTTGCACTTGTGGCATGCTTCAAAGCCTCAAGAGTCTGGGGCATGACGCTATCATCCGCGGCAACGACAAGAACCACAATGTCTGTCACGTTTGCCCCTCGCTGGCGCATGGATAAGAAAGCGGCGTGGCCAGGAGTATCGAGGAATGTGATGGACTTGCCGGATGACATCTTCACGATAAAAGCACCAATATGCTGGGTAATTCCGCCATGCTCTTGTGCTGCGACTGAAGACTTCCGAAGCCAATCTAAGAGAGTAGTTTTACCGTGGTCGACGTGGCCCATTATTGTAACGACAGGAGGACGAGAGGGCAAATTCGAGACATCTTCCGGCAATGGTCGGGGTCTGAGATCTCGAAGCGATCCGGTATCAACAGTTGGCTCAAAGCCATATTCCATTGCAATCAGGGCCGCCGTCTCACCAGTGAAGATTGTATCACTTGTGATATTCTCGAAGCCCATCTCTTCCATATCATGCAGGAAAGGGGCCACATTCTGTTTCAGAGCCTTTGACAAGTTTGATGCACTGATATATTCTGGAAGGAATATGGGAATGGTTTGTGCCTCTGCTTGAGCGGCCTGCTGCTTTAGCGCCTCTTTCTCCGCCTTCCGACGTTGCTTCTGCTCCCAGCGGTGTACGGCCTCGTCATCCCACTCGTCATCTTCAGCGGCTCGTGTTTCTCTTTGGGACTTCTTTGCCTTTGATTTGGATCGAGTCTTCACGGGCTCCTCCTCCTCTTCAAGCTCAAGTCTCGACTTCCGTCTTTGCTTTTGGGGCTGAGCACTATCCTCAGCTTTTCGTATAGGTGTAGCTGCTTCTTCCCACTGGTCCCGATCAGCCTGCGTGCTCTTTCTCCTGTCGGTAGATTGCTTTTGTTTTTCACTCTGGCTTTTATCTTTCCCTCTAAAGCTCGTAGCCCTTGTTTCCAGCTCTTTCCAAAAATCCTGAGTCGGGATTTTCTGGTCTTGAGGAGGTTTGTTAGTTGAGGTCTTGGATTCATGGCCATGTAGATGCGGCTTTGTTCCAAGCTTTGATTTGACCTTAGGCTTTCGAGATTTCGTAATTTCGCTCCACACGCCAGATTGATTTCCACGAGTATCTATTCCATGCGTGTGAGTAGCTGTCTCAGCCTTGCGATGACTAAATGAGCCCCATCCAGTCGTCTTCACGCTACTGTTTGACCTTGTTGATGAATCCTTAGTGGCTGTACTGGGGCGATTCAAAGCATTAGACAGTGTTGAGACTTTCTTCTCGACCGCAGCACCCTCGGACTTTGACGCAGAAGACCACGACTCGGGAGTTGGCGGAGGTCGTGGCTCGCGATTTGTTCTGAAGATGTCGGCCAGAACTGACTTTGACTTGCTGGCTTGCGCATTATTCCTTTGCCGATTTCCTACGCTTTTCTCGGGTTCATTCGCAGTTTTGGTCGGCACGTTCTCTACGACAGGTGATTGCTGTCTCGCTAGTCGCTCGTGCGGGAGCAATCCATCTGTTGAGGTTGAGTTGCCTGATGCCGTATTCGGCTTTGCAAATGTGCCCCAACCTCCCACTCCAGTATTGGAGAATGCACCCGGGAACCCCCCAGGCCTAGAAGGTCCCTCATTATTATTCGCAGAATTGCTGAGACATGCCGTCCTATGTAACGATCGACTTTGGCAAGCGATCGAGGCGTTGCGTTCGGTGGTGTGCCCTCGCAGCGCCTTTACGGGCTCCAATGAAGCAGCAGAAATCGACAAGGCTCGTCCATGCTGTGATCGGGAACTGACGGCAAGACTCTGTCGGCAAAATGCGCACACGAAGGGATGGCTGCGATCCTGGAACGTATGATGTCAGCTACCAAGCCAGTATAACGGAGCTCAATTGGGCAGCAAAGATGCACACCTTCCACGCACGAGCCCTTAACATTGCAGCAGCGGATATCTAAGAAGCTCACGTAAGGCTTCTGTCGACATTGGATACGGGTAGCATGTATGGATAGAGGTCGTTGTTGAACAGCTCTTGTTCTAGGCTTAGCGGGATACGGATTTTTTTTTTTTTTAAGCCTTGAGATGGGAATAATTTACTTGGGGACGCATATCGGGATTAAATAGTCCGCGTTTGTAGCTACAAGAAAGTCTTTACACGGTTACACTTCAAGTAAGTTCTCAATTGAATTATTACAAAATTGTAAGAGAGAAACGGATAAAAAGAAAGAATGAAAGACGTCAGTCCTATTTTCTTCTGCTTTTTGCAATATAAGACAAAATCATAAGCTTGCTTCGTACCTGGCAGACCCAGCTTAGGCGTCTCGGGTAGCAACTTAGGTACAGGCTAGGAGGTACTCTGTACCTGCCAGCTGATAACACCCCTGCCTTGAGCCAGAAGAGCGCATATGAACAGACAATCTAGGTATTACTATATGGATAGATCCTTAATTATCATACAAATGCTAGCCAGCAGCTTCTCTCAATTTTGAATTAGGTAAATAGCCAATTTTGCCATCCCTAAACCTGCCCATTTTCTTTTTGAAGCTGACCACGAGTTCACTGTGGACACAGTTTACAAAGCGGTCACAGTCTGAGTTTTGCTGTGACCAATGATACCGCATGTCCCCTGAAATTCACTTTGCTTGAAAAACAACTGCACGACTCTGAGTTCCCAATTCCACTGAGAGTCACGCCCACCAGGCTTGAAACGGCCAACATTCACAATGGCTCCCTCAAAGAGAACCGGGAAGCAGAAGTCGTCCAATACATCGACTTCATCCGGCAACAATGGCAACCCCCCTGCGCCGTTCAAACGCCCTCCGGAGGTGCTGGCGCCCTTCATCAGCGAGCTCTCGGAGAAGCACGTCTACATCACGCACATTGACGCCAAGCCGCCGGCCTTCAAGCGCAAGATGTTTCTCGTACCCGTCGCCATGAACGTGGCCGTTGTGGCTCTGTTCGCCTGGCGCATGTACCACATCCTGCCATGGTACTGGAAGCTCCTCATGTCGCTCTGGGGCCACCCCAACGAGACGACGTTCCCCTTCCAGGAGGCGACGTGGTCGGAGCTGGCATGGGAGGTTTGGAAGCGCGGAATTGTCATGTTTATCGACTTCATGCTGTTTGTCTTCGTGTGGCCGTGGCCTGTGGAGTTTGCGTTTGGCAGGTCGCATGGAAACCCGACGCGGTGGCGATTCAATGTTGGATTCCGGGACAAGGAGATTTACGTCCGTCGCAGCAGAGACTGGGACCTGATGCTGCGCGACATCTTCAAGGATGCCAATTCGAAAAAGATCCTGCTCGCCTATACTCAGCAGGCAACATCGCCCATACTGCAGGAGCAAAAGACTGGCTATCTGCTGATGAATGACAAATGGGACCTGGACTGGAACCTCATGGTCCTGGCCCATAAGCTTGTGGATAAAAAGGAGGTTGCCCTCGAGGCGTTTAGGAACGTCATTTTGGTATTCCACCAAGACTACGGCTGGATCTGCCACGATCTCAAGATGGGCATAGCTGCCGAGGAAGATGAGAAGAGAAGACAGATTTTTGTCTTCCGAGATGTGCTCACGGCCATGGGCAAAGAAAACCTCTTTTACCGATGGATCGAGGTTGTGCAATTTGAGTCAACTCAGCCAGGAGGATTTGGCCCCGAGAAGCAAGAAGCTGCGGCGAAGAAGATCCGTGAGATGTTTGAGGCTGAAAACATCAACTTCGATGAGCTGTGGAAGGAGGCTGTCGGTACGAATCCATGAAGAATGATATTTTGGTCGGCGGCCAATAGGGCCAAAGAAATGAAATACGCATTTGCATACATTTTGGAGTTGACGAAAGGCGGTAATGTGGGAGCATTGGCATATGACATGCATACCGTCCATTTGATGTATTCAAGTTGTCTACATTTTCTATATCTCAATATTACAGCATCGATAAGGATATATAATAAAAAAGTTCAGTTCATTCTAACAGCCTATGCACAAGTAATACTGCAACTGCGCCCAATAAATGCCACCCAAGGGTCGTACAGCTGTAAAGGGGTGCCCAGGTTCAGGTTCAGCCTGCTGGTCAAGCAAAGAGCATAAAAAAAAGAAAAAAAAAAGGGCTTCGAACAGGAATTGAACCGCAACATCAAGCGGACTGGGTTTGAGAGCACAAAAGCAGAACTCAAGTACTGCTGGACACAAAACCCATAGTTGCACATCGTGATGCTCTACAACACGCAACGACGGTCACAGAAGGAAAAAGAAGATCACCACAACACCACCAAGAAAAAGGGAAAAAAGAAAGAAAAAAAAAAACGGTCTTCCACGCCCAGCATCCACTCTTACTTCCAGCGGTGAATCTACTGCGCGCCTGGGTTTCCCCTTAGGTACTTCTTTGCGGGTGCCACAGCTCGGAAAAGCACCACCGGGCCTGATGTCACTAATCCAGGGCTGGGGGCCGTGTCTGAGAGTTCCGCACCTGGGCGCAGCGCTAGACGGAAGACGTCAGCCGAACCTGAGAAGGCCCTCGCAGGTTGGACCTCGTCTTAACCGAATCCGCCACCCCCAAGTGGGAATGTCGCTGGTGATAGGGATGGAAAGATTTTGGTCTATAAGGCTATGGGAGCTGGCAGCTGGCAGCCGGTCGAGTGCTGCGGCGTTTCAGCACAGTGATACCCAATACCTAATTGCCTGTGAATGTAGAGGTAAGTAGGGCGTTGTGATCGCTACATAGCATAGCATAGTCTATCAAGATCTGGAACATGTTGCTGTTCCTGAAGGAGGAGGAGAAAGAGAGGAACCTCGATATGTTATCTGTTTGTACATGAGTAGGCTCTGTGCTACGTCCAGGTTGGAAGTCAATATGCACACATATTCTAGAATATATGGTCTAGTATATAGAAGTGCATATTGCTTGTATAGGTAGGATGCCTTTGAAGCACAGCTGCCCGGCCACCGTCTATCTCCACAAAGGACTGCCATATTGGAACGATATATATGGTAAAGACCCTTGGTTGACATGATCTGATATAGCCAAGATGACATAGAGGTACTTGAAAGCATCTTTATAATGCTCCCTGGTAATTCTGTGGCTGGAGCAAGGCACAGGCATCACGCACTCGCGCTGCCCTTCACGCCCAAGCCACTGAACCTGCCGAACCAGCGGAAGAACATATTGAGAAGTTCATGTAACTGCTTAAAATAACTATATTAGCAAAGTGATCGCATTATAACGTTGCGTATGCACGATACCCTCAGAAAAGCCACCAATTGTAAGGCAAAAAGACCTCTTCTCGACGTTGTGAGTGGAGTCGTGCGCCTTTGCGTGGCTTCCCGTCGACAAGAGGGCCTGCCGAATGGGGCAGTTTCCGAACTGAAGTCCAGCACGTGCGCAGCAGCGATGTACGGCGACGAGCAATAAACAGCAATAATAACAGCGCAAAGGGGGTTGGAGGATGCTATAAAGAAGCAATTGCACCGACGTACGAGATACGGCCGTCTAATAATAGCACTGCGGATAGCCCTTCTCCATTTAATAGTAATATACATTCTTTCTTTCTCCTCTCAACCTCGGCGTAATTCGTGTCACCCATGGCCCAACAAACTGCGCCTTCAGTTGCACCCTTGGATGCTGCATCAATTCAGTATGTCTGAGACTTATCAAGACGACGACACAGCCCTCTGTTCCCCCACCAAACAAGTTCGTATTAGATCCCATCGCCTCAGATGTTTCGTATCGACTTTTGACGTTTTTCCTCCTCTAAAATCTCACAGCTTGCGCCGAAGACCAGGGACACACACATACCGCCCTAATTGCGCAGTGGTACACGCGGCTTGCCCCATTTTCGCTGCTCCTAATGATCGTCCCCCCAAAGTTTGCTGAAACATCCCTCCAAATACTGTTAGCGCCTCCAGCGTGTCGTGAAATGCGCTATACCTCGTAGATGCCCCGTAGCCCGGCTCGTCAATAGGCCTTTCGAGCTGTGCGGCAGCGCTATGGCGCTCGCTGTGGCGCTGGAATCCCCCAAGGACGCACTGACCCCTGCCGCTGCCGCACAAGAGCCTCAGGACTGGACGAATTAACGCGGCCCACCACAAGGGACCTCATCTCTCCTGCGAGACGCCTGTGGACCTTTCGCAGATTTGCCAGACCATACCTTTTCCTCTGTGCATGACAGCGCTGTCCAGCATTGGCTTGGGGTTCTTTTGCTTCCTCGACTTTTAAAACACCCCTCGCCGGCCGTTGCTTCGTTGCTTCGCACGCCGATTCTCACCGACTTGAGTCTGGTCTGGGGCTGGACTCCTTCGAACCATCGATCCTCGACGACTGAATCGGCGCATCCTCCCTACATCGATCGTGCCTCCACTGCAGCTGCCACTCTGTAACGAGCCGTCAGCATGTCTTCATCGGGGTTGACGCGGCGTCGCGGCGCGGGCGGCGCGGGCGGTGCTGCTGCCGCTGAGGGCGAGAGCAGCAACGGTGTCTCGAGAACCAATTCGACCCGAGATGTTCGAGACAACGGCCCGGAGACGAGCTACGAGAGCGGCGAGAATGGCCACAAGATTGCCTTCGACCCTCGAGACATTAGCGAGTCCGCCGAGCGGAGCAAGCAGCCCAAACTGACCATGATGGAGGAGGTGCTGCTGCTTGGCCTCAAGGACAAACAAGTATGCAGAGGAGCCATATGTGGCGAGACCAATTGCTGACCCAGCCTGACAATTAGGGGTACCTCTCCTTCTGGAACGACAACATCTCTTACGCGCTCCGAGGATGCATTGTGCTCGAGCTGGCCTTCCGCGGGCGCATCGCCATGGAGAAGGACCCGGCGCGGCGACGATTTCCCCTGGCCGATCGAAATATTGAAGTGATTGATGATACCCTCACTGGCGAGGTGCTGCTTGACGAGGCTCTCAAGATGATGAAGCAGAGCGAAAAGATGAGCGTTAGCTCCTGGATTGACTTGATGAGCGGTATTACACCCCTGCTCTCCAATTCTATTTTCTCTCCCCCCTCGCCAACAATACTCTTTTTTTTTTCAAGAGCGACAGCGACATAACATATATATACATGATCAATGGCAACTAACGCGCCCCCTTCTCTTTTACTAGGTGAAACTTGGAACTTGATGAAGATAGGATACCAGCTCAAGCAGGTTCGTGAACGATTAGCCAAGGGCCTGGTCGACAAGGGCATCCTACGGACGGAGAAGCGTAACTTCCTTCTCTTCGACATGGCCACCCACCCCGTCGCCGACGGCGGTGCCAAGGAGGAAATCCGTCGTCGCGTGCGCAACGTCCTCACCCAGCGCACCGTCGTCCTCAACGGCAGCCAATTCCTCCCCGAGAACCTCGAATTCCGCTACCTGCGCACCGTCACCATGGTGTGCGCCGCCTACGCCGCCAACGTCCTGGAGAATGCGCTGTCTACGCTCGGCCACGAGGCTAGAGAGCGGGCGTTTGCTCAGACAGACGAGCTGCTGGCGGATTACAGCCAGTTCCCCTTTGGAAAGAAGGCTACGGGCAATGGCATCGGAGCCAACTTGCCTCAGGTTATTGCCGAGGTAAGCATTCCCAATCTTTTTGGTGTTCCATTTTGCCATCTTTTGCGCGTAATTATATGCTAATGATGTGGTGGTGTAGGAGGTAAACAAGGCAAAGGATAAGGATCTGCAGCTCGAAATCGTCGCAGCCTGCCTGAGCGTCTTCACCCGACTCGACTCCCTTCTATAAACCAGACGAGGCTCTTGAGAACTGAAACCCCGCTACGAACACTCCCCTAATTCGACTTTATAATGATGACAGAATAAGAGTAAAAGGCCATTCGATTCCCCATTTCATTCTATTATACATACCTTTGACCCTCCCTACTTGCTCTCTCACACTTTCTGAAACAGCACACTCCCAAAATCTTTTGCCTTGTTTGTCATTTTATCTTGGGGAAAAGGGGGGAAGTGGAAATAGAGAGAGAGTTTTCATCCCTTTTCATCTATTTATTCCTATTTATTTTTGCTATTTGGTCGAAGAAATAACGGCTGAATGAAAATACGACCATGCGCGCAACGGGAGAGAAAGACAGACGAAGGATTTTTATTATGAGAAGGGAATTTAAAAGGAAAGGGAAGAAAAAAAGGGAAAGCAGAAGAAGAGAGATCCGGGAAAGCGAATACGCCCTAGCTTTTTTTTATTTTAATTTTATTTGTTTCTTCTTCTTTTGTTTTTGCTTCTTGTTTTTTTGCTTCTTTTTAATTTTCTTCTTCTTCCGAAATTGCAAGCGGAGGGGCGGTATGGGAAAAATATGGGAAGAGGGAGAGGAAATTAAGAAGAGCTTGGAGGATGGATTGTGCGTCTCTTTCCCCTGTACTTATGTATGGCTTTGCGTATGAAATTTATTTTTGTAATGGTGATTGATTTAAAGGAGAACGCAATGTATGGCGTCAAATTTTACAGCTTTTTTTTTTATCTAACTCAAACGATATTCTCAACTACTAATTCCTTTCCCTTCTCTAGTGTATGTAGTATTAAAAACTTTTCGTCGGCTGGGTTAATGAGAAGGAAGGGTTTTTTTTTATCAACACAACCAGCATACATTGCAGCCCATCCCCAAATGGCCTATACATAACCTCAAATGACCCTATATTTGCCTCCCATCCCCTCCTCCCCCCTACCTCCATACGGTCAAACATTTGAACTGATGCCATGCCTTGCGCCTCCGACGCTAGTTCGCCTTGATGTAGATGAATCCCAAACAGATATGAGTAGAAAAAACCCGGATACGAGAAATAATGAAACAAAGGACGAGACGACTCCAAAGGGAAAATACCGTTATGAAGGGGCCAGGCCATGATATTGGTACAACAGAAGCTATCGAATCACCGGCCATCTTCATCATTTCTTTTTCCCGCCAACTCCAAAGCTTCCTTCGAAGCCAGGTCGTCCTCCCTTCTTCTTTCCAGCACCGCCCTTCTTCTTCTTGCCTGAGCGCTTTAGCAGCTTGTCCTCCCGGCGCTGCTTAATGTTCTCTTCACGCTTCTTCTGCCTCTCCCGCTGGGCCTGGGCTACGCCAGTGGCGCGCTCCTTCCATGCCTTTTCGCTCTTCTTCTTGTTGGCTTCCTTGCGCCTGACGGCCTTCTTGAGCATGGCCTCGTCGTCGTGGACCTTCTCACCCTCGGCGCGGCGACGAGCGTTCAGCCAGACCTCCTTCTCCTCGATATCCTTGCGCTTCTCGGCGTCGAGCTCTTCTATCCGCTTCTTCTCGTTCTGGACCTTGAGAAGAGCAGTCTTGGGATCTGAAGGACCCTTCTTTTTGCCTCTGTTGAGGAAGTAGCTCAGATCATGGGACATTTGTGTTCCATCTGCAAATGCTACGCGTCCAAAGGAAAAGCCACCCTGGGTATCGTCAAAGCTAACATTGGGGCTCATAACGCCAGGGGAGTTAGATGCCAGGGCTTCTTCACGCTTCCTCTGCTCCTCATCCTTTGCCAATTTTCTTAGTTCTTTTTTATGTGCTTTGCGCTGTGCCTCCTTTGCTCTTCTCGCTTCGATGAGTTCCTGTCTTGTGCGAATAGGCTTGCCATTTGTTCCATCTGCCTTTCTGGCCGCGCGGAGAGCCTCAATCTTGGCAGCTAAACGAGCCCTCAGAGCCTCGGTGTCTGCAGGGATCTTGATATGCTTCGGCTTTTCTGACGGGGCAATGGAGGAGATGGATGTGGTTGTGCTGGCGAGCTCTGCCGGTGCGGGTTGGCCGTTGGCAGTCTCGTTGGAATCGAAGGTGGGAGAATGTGGTTCAGAGTCGGGAGCGCTGCCATCATCTTCTCTCTGCAGCCCAGAGAAGTCTAGTGTTGTGTCAAGACCTTCCATCCGATCGTCGGCTTTATCAGTGTCATCGACTTTAGTTTCTTCTGATTTTGATGGAGTCGGCTGAGGTTTTGAAGGTGTGGTTACTTCTTTGGCAGCTTTCTTGTTCTTCTGTTTCTTTGTGGCAGGCGTAGGAGCAGCCTCGGCAGCGTCGTTTACCGGTGTCTTGGCTGGTGTCTTGGCTGGTGTCTTAGCTGGAGTTTTGGCTGGAGTTTGTGGTTCGCCTGTCTCTTGTTTGGTCTTTTTCTCGGCTTTCTTCTCAGCCTTCTTTTCTCGCTTTGCGGCTCGCTTCTGCTCTCTTCTTGATAGATTTGACGTGTCTGCGGCTCCCTCTGCCTCATCTTCATCCTCATCCTCACTCTTGGCTTCCACGTTGCCATTGGTCTTTGACTTCTTATGAGGAGTTTCAGGGTTCTGCTTCCTCAAGCCTTCAAGAGGCTTCTCAGCCTCGACGCCAGCGACAGGTTCATACTCTTCCTCTTCGGGCACATTCTCCTCTTGCTCCATTTGCCTCAGCTTTCGCTTGCTCTTGGCTCGCTCCTCCAGCTCTTCTTTGGCGCTGCGGTTCAGAGCACTGTCGGGATCTAGCTTAGCTCGGCGGGCAGCTGCGGCTTCCTGCTTCGTCTGCTTCTCTCTTTGCCATTGGTCCTATACATTGCCAACGTCAGCCTTGGTTCTGTCATCGCTCCATACACACAATAGGCGCGAGTCAAATCCAGATATCCACTCGATCGAGAGAATCATGTTCGTAGGAATGGATCGGTCAACGTACGCTCGTATCTTCCCCATAATACATCTTGGCAGGAATCAGACTCAGCAAGCCATCGAATGCCTTTGCATGATCGCGCAAGCGATCCTAACAGTGATGTCAGCTTATAATTGCAACAGATTATCGCTGCCATCCTCCTTCTGGGCGTTTATCCAGGCTGGAGTGAGCAAAAGAGCGTTCAAACGAACCTGCAATGATTCTGCCATCTTGGTATTATAATATCACGAAAGAGAGAACGGCGATAATAAGCTAATAAAAGGAAGAGAAATTAATGCCAATAAAAGGCGCCTAGAAGTTGAGTTCTGGCGACGGCGTGGGATTATCCGCGGCCGATTAGGTAGAAAATGGAAAGATGATAGCTGGTGGTTGGTGTGAAGTGATGCTTTTTTTTTTCTGCCAATGTCTTGCTTAGGAAATTTCCTGAATTTTTTTTTGGGGTGCCCAATTTTTTTTTTCGCCTTTCCACTACAGTACCGCGAATTTCGCTGTGGGGTAGCGGCTTAGTGCCTGGATTGATGCAGAACCGCAAAAAGTGCTGGTAGCGATAAGGGAGGGAGAGAAGAAGAAGAAGTAAAAAAAAAAAAAAAAAAAAAAAAAACGGTTTGATGTATCATTGAGAGATGGTGGCAAGTGCATAGATGCGTCAGAAATAGCAAGAGATTACACCTATGAATCGAGGCGTTAAGCACGTGTTAATGCGCATTTTCGAGGTACGCGCTCTATCTAGGTACGCTTCTCATATAAAGCACGGATCACGAGAGCATCATCGATCCAAAAGTATTAGTAGAGGCAATAGAAGCATAGAAATGCTAGCCGGTATGATATCTCTTGGTGCTGTCAGACGGACATAATCGGGGCATAGTATCCTGCCTGGGGAAAAGACCACACCACTGCACAAAGCACTTGTTAAACAGTTTTGTGAACAATTTGGTCTTGATTTGTAGGTATATTCAGCAAATCCAAGTATGCCCTGGATAACATCGTTCCGCAATATCTCAAAGTTATGAAGAATATGTATCGGATATAGCAGTCCATATCTGGTAAGCCAGGATATCCACGAAGAAGCTAAAGCTACAAGAACGTTCTCCCATTTATTTCTTTTTACTGCTCTTCTTTGAAGCAGGAGCTCCAGCAGCCAGTGCTCGCAATTTGGCTTCTCTGGCTTCAATCTCAGCTTTCCTTTCCCTGTCTCGCTCTTCCTTTTCTTCTTTCTCAGCCTGATAGATAGAAATTCAATGGTTAGCTTTCTAAAGCACGAGTTCTTCATGCTGGAAAGGGAAAAAAAAAATTGGGATTTGTGTAAGAGGGATGTTCTTACCTGTCTCCTAGCAGCATCAGCTTCGCGCTGTGCACGGATGGCCTTGAGACGGGCAATATCCGCCTTGGCCTCGTCCGTCTTGCCCTCGGCATGTAGCTTCATGTATCTCTCCTTTGCGGCCGCCGCCTCAGCCGCTTCTCTCTCGCGCCGACTTGCCGGCAGCTTCTTTACGCCTGCGGTGATCTCTTCAACATCCGAGCTTTTGCTAGCCTGCTTACGGGCTGATGAAGAGTGGTTTGGGTTGGCAGGTAGATCTCCGTCGTCGCTTTCCTCGTCGCTTGAAGGGGGCATGTCGCCGACTTCGACCGCAGCAGCCTTTGCCTTCGCTATAGCGGCCTCTTTCCGGGCCTTCTTCTGGGCTCTTCGGTCCTCGCGGTTGGCTTCGGTGACTTGGGCTGGGGCCTTGCTGTCCTCTTCCTCTTCGGATTCTTCTTCAGACTCCTCTTCGGATTCTTCTTCGGACTCGTCGTCTTTCTGCTTGCCTTCTTCGCTCCACATGCTCACTGCATTGCCTTCGGAGTCGAGAGGTTGAAGATTGCGAGAGAAGTGCTTGCCGCCTAGTTTGAGATGACTACATATTAGCAAATGAAGGCCTCGTCTTTTGTCGCTGTAAATAGGTTCGTTTTACCTCCTCTGGTGAATTTTCTGAACTTGCCACCACGGCCGCGTGAGCTCGCTCCAGGGGCACCGCCAGCCATCTTGGATGATGATGATGGTGATGAAAGAGAAGAGTGGTTGAAACCTGAGAGGTGAAGTGCTTTGATTTGGCGTAAATTCCGACTTTGCCTGAGCTCAGAGCTTAAATAGGAAAACTCCCTTTAAATCAGCCACCGTCGATAAGATTGAAGTGAATTCCGAGTTGTCAGTGCCGGCGAGGCGGGGTAGCGGGGTACTTTGGAGGTACAGCTCAGCCTTGTCTGATGCCGTGGGATGTAGGGAAAGAGATTACAATTTCTACTGGCATCAAAAAGGATCTTTTGCTTGAAGCGTGATGCAAGATCACTTTGGATGACTCACAGTGCTTTCTTTTTCGGTAAAACAAATGACACGAGCCAAAAGATTGAAGCGGCTTATCCAGTTCTAGGTAGCACCATATATTGATCCAGCCACGTCATTGAGTTGTATCACCAAGGTACCTGGGCTATCTAAGGTACTAAAACATGCAGAAGACGTAAAACAGACGATAGATGATTGGCTGGCTTGCAGGCCAAGCATCACAAGCTGGATCTCGCTTGATATGACAGCCATCTTTCACACCGGTTAGCATTACGATTTTGGCTTTAGCATTATCTCTGTTTTAAGAAACAACAACCTACAGCCACTTGTGAGCCGTCGTAAAATTGAACAACATCAACCCACGAATATGCACTACCACGATGCAAAGCCCTGTAATTCGTAATTCGAGCTCTGCAGTTGGTGAGTCACACAAGGCTGACTCTTA